>NW_027361998.1:0-2400000 GCF_039654945.1 Dendrobates tinctorius | reverse complement strand
CAGGCCCTGTATTGGTTGAAGGTAACATGGAATATGAGGTAGAGAAAATACTGGATTCCCGTCTGGCTAGATGGAGACTCCAGTATTTGGTTAAGTGGAAGGGTTATGGTCAGGAGGATAATTCCTGGGTCTCTGCCTCTGATATTCATGCCAAAAGATTGGTGCGTGCCTTTCATCGGGCTCACCCTGATCGCCCTGGTGGCGTGGTTGAGGGTTCGGTGACCCCTCCTCAAGGGGGAGGTACTGTTGTGAGTTCATTTTCCCCTTCACTACTGAGGCCCGAGGAACTCCCTCTTCTGGTGAAGAAAGGTAGTGAGCCTGATTGTCAAACACCTGGGGCTGATGATGATGACTGGCTGAGTGGAGTTAATGACTGGATATAAGGCTGCCGACGCCCTTCTGGCTTGCGGGTGATTTCTCTGTGGACTTCTAGGAAACCAGTCTGATTCCTGCTCATCTAAAGCTAAGATTTCTGCTTTGCCTTTTTGCATTAGTGTTTTGTTTTCCTTGCTTTTCTGGATTCTGCCATTCCCTGCTGGGGTGAGCTGAATCTCCTTTTGCCTGTTGCTCTGTCTTCAGAATATTCCTGAGTACTGACATAGCTTTTTTGAAGCCTAGCGTCTTCAGGGTCTTTTTTACTGTCAGTTGGTTGGCTCTTATTTTCATAGGGTTTTTCACGGATTGCAGACAGCAGCCTTCCTGTCCTTTCCTATCTAAGCTAGCGTGGGCCCCATCTTTGCTCAGTCTATCTTTCTGTCTGTGTTTTGTTCTTTCTTCTTGCTTCACCGTCATTATATGTGGGGGGCTGCCTTTTGCTTTGGGGTCTGCTCTGGGGCAGTTTAGATTTCCCTTTCTGTCTTTAGGCTATGTAGTCCTCCGGCTGTGATCGAGGGGCCTAGGGCATCGTAGCAGCCCCCCACGGCTACTGCTAGTTGTGTTGATAGGTTCAGGGGTCTGCAATCCAATAGCTGCCAACTTCTCTGGTTTTCTGGACTTAGCTAGCATTTCTATTTTTGCCTCCTACGGTGACTCAATCATAACAGAGATGGTGTGATTTGTGTCCCATATTAAATGGATTTAGCTTCTTCTGGTGCTGAAGAGGTTAACAACCCATTGTATGCGGGTCAGAAACATGCCACTGTATTTCATCTGCTTCTGATCTGGTCATTACCTCTTCCTATTAAAAACTGTTAAGACCTTCTTGTCTCTGCCGGTGAAAGATTCATCTTCCTGTGCTGAGTGTTAAAGCTAAGTTGTTGGAGTAGAGTTGTTGTGAAAGTAATCAGTGGTTTGCTATAATACATGTGTGGTTATCTCCTGGCCCTTGTTTCCATTTAACTTATTCCTCCCTGCCCCTATCCTCCTCCCTATTGTTGGTTAGTGCTTTTGTATGATAGAGGTTTTCTGTTATCCCTGTATTGTGTTTGTGTGACTCATCTTTCTATGATTCTTTGTGTCTTGTTTACCTTACATTTCTGTCCCATGCCTCATGGGGTGGAGGAGAGGACACATCAGGGTTTAACAGGAGCATAGTAAGGTCGGAGACTCTGGCCTCTCTACCTTCAAGAGTACCCCCAGGACAGGGATAGTTATGGCCCCCGTTCCAGGTACAGTTTGAGGCCCCCCTTCCTTACCAAAGACTGTCACAGCGTGACACAGGTCCTGTGGGGTGTTCCCATTAAACTTCAGGTCTTGTGAGATGTTCCCACTATACTACAGGTCTTGTGAAGTGTTTACAGTATATGGCAGGTCTTGTGGGGTGTTCCCTGTATATGGTAGGTCTTGTGGGGTGTTCCCTGTATATGGTAGGTCTTGTGGGGTGTTCCCAATATATGGCAGGTCTTGTGGGGTGTTCTCAGTATATGACAGGTCTTGTGGGATGTTCTCAGTATATGGCAGGTCTTGTGGGGTGTTCTCAGTATATGACAGGTCTTGTGGGGTGTTCCCAGTATATGGCAGATCTTGTGGGGTGTTCCCAGTATATGGCAGGTCTTGTGGGGTGTTCCCTGTATATGGTAGGTCTTGTGGGGCGTTCCCAGTATATGGCAGATCTTGTGGGGTGTTCCCAGTATATGGCAGGTCTTGTGGGGTGTTCCCTGTATATGGTAGGTCTTGTTGGGTGTTCCCAGTATATGGCAGGTCTTGTGGGGTGGTCCAACTTTGCTGCAGGTCTTGTGGGATGGTCCGGTTGGCCGCAAGTCTATTAGCGTGCTGCTGCTGTATGGGAAGCTTTTGGGATATTCCCGGTATGTAATGGTTAGTACCTACCAAAAGCGGTCCTGAGTGCCCAAGCCTCATTACTGTGTGAGGAGTGAAGGAGTCTCGTCTAATCGAACGGACTGAACTCTAAAATATTACTAAATGTACTACTTTCTATGATGCAAAGGTGTCAGACAATGCAGAACATCGCAGCATGCTTTGCATGGGGCTGCGCTGCTGCAGACTGATCAGAGTGCCGACACTTGCACTCATCAGCCACTGAAAGTGCTAACAGTGGTCACATAAGCATCAGAACTGAACCAAGGGGCAATGGAGGAAGGTGGCATGGTCCAGTGAATCACGTTTTACCTCATGTGGACAGCCGGGTGCTTGTATGTCACTAAGGAGGCACCAGGATGCAGTGTGGGAACTTTTCTTGGTGTCTGGACTCTGCAGAGCCCACAAAGATTAAACAACAGATTAGTTGGGAAGATTAACCTTCAAGGTCAATGATGTCCTTTACTGCCTCTCGCAATAACATGCGAATGCCACCGATAAGCCCGAGAGTCGGGGATCACATATTTATGTGATGACTTTATGAGACTTATCACGTTTACTTATACTCCGCCACATGCGGCTACAGCCGACCAGAAATGGTCAGTGGTCATAAGCGGTGCCATTGGTATCAGGCAACAGCTCTTTTCTGTCATGTAAAGCTGGGGCATAACGGGGCAATGCGACCACAAATTCATGGCAAGGAGCTGTATTTGCTACCCCATGAATGAATTTTACTCGCAGGGACTGGAGTCAAATTCGTGACAAGGCGAACACAGATGTGCACCCCACTTGTCAAATGCAAGCCCCTTAAAGAATCAGGAGCCTCACGCTCATCCCCGTCCCCTCATTAAGGGCTCGTTCACACTGGCGTATAGTACAGAGAAGTGCAACGCGAGAAAACATAGCATTTTACTCTGACCAATGTTATTACATGAGTCTGCATCTGCAAGTTTTTTCTCAGCTCTGATCAGACTGAAAAAAATTTGGCAGCATGTTGTGATTGTCTGAAAGAACTGGATAGCACTCGCCAATGCAGGTCAATGGGTGCAAGGAAAAAATCGCACGGGACACAGACCATGTGCCGCCTGATTTTTATACACACGTCTCGGGGAAAACTGACCTTTGATCAGTAAATTCACACTGAGAACCCTCAGGATAGCATAGATAGAAATATGTCAGTGAGATATACACTCACTGGCCACTTTATTAGGTACACCTGTCCAACTGTGTGTTAAGACTTAATTTCTAATCAGCCAATCACATGGCGGCAACTCAGTGCATTTAGGCATGTAGACATGGTCAAGACAATCTCCTGCAGTTCAAACCGAGCATCAGTATGGGGAAGAAAGGTGATTTGAGTGCCTTTGAACGTGGCATGATTGTTGGTGCCAGAAGGGCTGGTCTGAGAATTTCAGAAACTGCTGATCTACTGGGATTTTCACGCACAACCATCTCTAGGGTTTACAGAGAATGGTCCGAAAAAGAAAAAAAATCCAGTGAGCGGCAGTTCTGTGGCCGGAAATGCCATGTTGATGCCAGAGGTCAGAGGAGAATGGGCAGACTGGTTCGAGCTGATAGAAAGGCAACAGTGACTCAAATTGCCACCCGTTACAACCAAGGTAGGCAGAAGAGCATCTCTGAACGCACAGTGCGTCGAACTTTGAGGCAGATGGGCTACAGCAGCAGAAGACCACACTGGGTACCACTCCTCTCAGCTAAGAACAGGAAACTGAGGCTACAATTTGCACAAGCTCATCGAAATTGGACAGTAGAAGATTGGAAAAACGTTGCCTGGTCTGATGAGTCTCGATTTCTGCTGCGACATTCGGATGGTAGGGTCAGAATTTGGCGTAAACAACATGAAAGCATGGATCCATCCTGCCTTGTATCAACGGTTCAGGCTGGTGGTGGTGGTGTCATGGTGTGGGGAATTTTTTCTGGGCACTCTTTGGGCCCCTTGGTACCAATTGAGCATCGTTGCAACGCCACAGCCTACCTGAGTATTGTTGCTGACCATGTCCATCCCTTTATGACCACAATGTACCCAACATCTGATGGCTACTTTCAGCAGGATAATGCGCCATGTCATAAAGCTCGAATCATCTCAGATTGGTTTCTTGAACATGACAATGAGTTCACTGTACTCAAATGGCCTCCTCAGTCACCAGATCTCAATCCAATAGAGCATCTTTGGGATGTGGTGGAACGGGAGATTCCCATCAGGGATGTGCAGCCGACAAATCTGCGCCAACTGTGTGATGCCATCATGTCAATATGGTCCAAAATCTCTGAGGAATGCTTCCAGCACCTTGTTGAATCTCTGCCACGAAGAATTGAGGCAGTTCTGAAGGCAAAAGGGGGTCCAACCCCTTACTAGCATGGTGTACCTAATAAAGTGGCCAGTGAGTGTATAATCAGTGTTTTGCATGTGTAGTTTTCTGTACTTTTATTTAGCTAATAATTAAATAAATAATGAAAATAATGGTATGGGGTCCCCCCATTTTACTAACCAGCTGAGGGAAAGCAGACAGATGAAAGCTGGTGTTATTATGCTGGGAAGGGGCAATATCCATGGAGGTTCCCAGCCTATTAATAACAGCTCACAACTGTTTGTGTAGCCTTTACTAGTTATTAAAAAGGGGGGAACAAAAAAAATTGTGTGTGGTCCCCCCTATTTTTAATAACCAACAAAGGCTAAGCAGACAGCTACAGGCTTATATTAATAGGCTAGGAAGGGCCATGGATATTGGCCCCTCAGCCACCCCAGAAATGGCACATCCAATAGATGCGCCAAATCTGGCTCTTAGACTTGGCAGTGGCTGCTGTTCCAGTCTATGAAGCTGAATTATCTGGACAGGGCTCCATAGAAAGGACGAAGAAGACGGGCTTATTGTGGGACGTCCATATTATGGATTACGGTGGACAGGTGTGGATTTTTTTGTAATAAATGGGTAAAAGAGGGTAATTGTCTGGGAGTACTTTTTACAATTAGAGGACTTTTTATGTGTGCTTATTTCTTTTGACTTTTGGGTTAGTAATGGGGGTGTCTGACAGACACTTCTCCATTACTAACCCCTGGGCTTGATGTCAGCGGACATTACACAGCTAACATCAACCCCAAAACCACTACCCCAATAGCAAATGCACCAGTGTCATCAGGAAGGGCTGAGGCTAAGCGCCAAAATCTACTTGATGTGCCATTTCTGGGGCAGCTGAGGGCAGGTGTTATTCACAAGGGAAGGGTCCTTCCCAGCCTATTAATATCAAAGAACAGCTGTCTGCTTAACCTAAGCTGGTTATTAAAAATAGAGAGAACCACACGTCATTTTTGTTTGTGTCCCCCTTTTTTAATAGCCATTAAAGGCTAAGCCGACAGCTGTGAGCTGATATTAATAGACTGGGAAGCGCCATGGATATTTTCCCCTTCCCAGCATAATAACACCAGCTCACAGTTCTCTGCTTTCACTTGGCTGGTTATTAAAAAATAAGGGGAATCCCAGGCTATTTTTTTAAATTAATCATTTATTAAATAGCTTAAACAAGGTTAACACCCTTTAGTGACACGTGAAAGGCAGTGAAGGGTACTAGTTCATTATATGTAGGGGGCTTGCGACATTAACTATCTACAGAATATCTATCTTATTTACTGTATTCTATCTGTATATAACATTGCATTATTAGTTTGTAAACTAGCTGTAAATTACATAGAGAGTTACAGTATGTAAAAGCTGATGTTAAAAACGCATTGCATATGGGTGTCATACAGATGCTTGGTGAGTAAAAAAATCCTATACTCGCATAGCACTCGCCTGACATAAGTTGAAACATACGGATTCCAACTTTTCAGGAGCAACATCGGAACTATTTTTTTTACGCTAATGTCAGCAAGCCCTAAAAACAATATAGAAATCTCTGGCCTTGATGAATTGAGGCCTATGTTTCCTTTCATATAAAAACCTGTAGGAAAACATTGCCCCTCAGCCTTCATCCCCAAAAATGGTAAAACGGTTCCCTCTGCATATACCATTCTAATATGTTCAGGAACTGATGTAATTCTCATGTTCTATAACTTATAATTTTTTTGTGTGTGTCAGCACTCTACCAGCACTATAGGAACTGAAACCTTCTTTTTCCTCACTTCCCAGCATGCAATGCTCCTGCCAATGTCCAAAGACTTGCTTTTGCTTGCTCTGAACTAAAAGCTGAAATGTCTGTTATGGCAGCATGCAGTTTGACAGAATGGAGAGAAGGACCAGAAAGACAGATACCCACACCCACTTTCTCTGAAGACAAAGACCCACTCTCACTTCCTGTGGAGCAGGGATGCCAAACTCAAATACACTGAGGGTCAAAATTAAAAGCTTGGACAAAGTCGGGACCATCCTTCATATTTATTAATGAAATGTCCACAATTCAGGAAGTTTTTCCTGATCATCAAATATAACGATTAACTGTTTCATATGGAAGCAATTTAAAAGGGGTTGTCATACAAACAAAGTACAATTTAATGAATAGATCTTAGAATAAAATATTGGAATAGCATAATGTGTTATGTAAGAGCAGTAAAAGCAGATGGCCCAATAGCCTAATATACCGCAAATATGTAATTACAAAGGATGAAAAAGCTTGCATAATACAGTTAATAAAGTATGATGAAAACACATAAACTTCATACAGTATAATGGCCCCACATAGTGCTCCATGCAGTATAATGGCCCCACATAGTGCTCCATGCAGAATAATTGACCCACACAGTGCCTCATACAGTATAATGGCCCCAAATAGTGCTCCATACAGTATAATGGCCCCACACAGCCCTCCATACAGTATAATGCCCCAAAATAGTCCTCCAAAGAGGATAATGGCCCAACATAGTGCTCCCTACAGTAGAATGGCCCTACATAGTGCTCCATGCAGAATACTTGACCCACACAGTGCCCCATACAGTATAATGACCTCAAATAGTGCTCCATACAGTATAATGGCCCCACATAGTGCTTTTACAGTATAATGTCCCCACATAGTGCTCCATACAGAATAATAGACCCATACAGTGCTCCATACAGTATTATGGCCCCACAAAGTCCTCCATACAGGATAATGTCTCTACATAGTGCTCCATACAGTATAATGGCCCCACAAAGTGCTTGATGCAGTATAATGGCCCCACATAGTCCTCCATACAGGATAATGGCCCCACACAGTGCTACATACAGTATAATGGCCCCACCTAGTCCTACATACAGGATAATGACCCCACATAGTGCTTTTACAGTATAATGTCCCCACATAGTGTTCCATACAGAATAATGGACCCATACAGTGCTCCATACAGTATAATGGCCCCACATAGTGCCCCATACAGTATAATGGCCCCACACAGTGCTCCATACAGTATAATGGCCCCACATAGTGCCCCATACAGTATAATAGCCCCACATAGTTCTCCATACAGGATAATGTGCCTACATAGTGCTCCATACAGTATAATGGCCCCACATAGTCCTCCATACAGTATAATGGCCCCACATAGTGCTCTATGCAGTATAATGGCCCCACATAGTTCTACATACAGGATGAAGTCCCTAAATAGTGCTCCATACAGAATAATGGCCCCACATAGTGCCCCATACAGTATATAAGCCCCACATAGTCCTCCATACAGGATACTGTCCCCATGTAGTGCTCCATGCAGTATAATGGCCCCACATAGTGCCCCATACAGTATAATGGCCCCACATAGAGCTCCATACAGTATAATGGCCCCACATAGTGCTCCTTACAGTATAATAACCCCACATAGTCCTCCATACAGGATAATGTCCCCACTTAGTGCTCCATGCAGTATAATGGCCCCACATAGTCCTACATACAGGATAAAGTTCCTACATAGTGCTCCATACAGTATAATGGCCCCACATAGTGCTCCATACAGGATAATGTCCCCACATAGTGCTCCATACAGTATAGTGTCCCCACATAGTGCTCCATACAATATAATGGCCTACATAATGCTCCAGACAGTGTAATGGCATCACATAGGGCAACACATTAAAAAAATAAATACCTCTGCCCGTTCCCCCACTGCTCTGATCTCTTCATAATGTAGTGTCTTCAGATCCTCTGCACATCTCGGTCCAGTGGGCGTGTTGTAATGACGTTTACATGCCCGCTGCGCTGAGACGTCTGACGGGAAATGATTGGAGAGGGAGCGCCACCTGATGCTCTTTCCTCCATCATTGCTTTCAACTGTAGCAGCATATGGTATGCCAATATAGTTGAAAGTGCGATGACAGAGGAAAGTGCGATGTTGGGAGGGAGACCCGCCTGCCATTGTGGGTCAAATATATTTGGGGTAATAAAGTAACTTGGCACTCAACTGAATGATCCCGCAAGGACATTTGATGAGATAGACAACATAATTGGTGTCGCAGGTAGCAAAATCTTTAATGGGATATTTTTTACCCGAATGTGGGTGAAAAAATGCATCGCCTTTTTGAACATTGTTACATTGATGGCAATGTAAGCAGGGGTACGTGCCTGTTCTAGGGTTCTGTATAAAACGCTGTGTGGAGTCCTTGCGGGCTCCTCTACATAGGCGAAACAACTCAGGCCATTCGAGACAGGATAAGTAAACATAAATCTACAAGAAGAAGAAAGTTCGTTCAGCACACCGGCATAAATGAAAAAAACTTTATTAGGCTAATATGCCATATTAAAATGCAAAAAACACCTGACGCGTTTCCGGTGCACAAAGGCACCCTTAGTCATAGGTCCTATGACTAAGGGTGCCTTTGTGCACCGGAAACGCGTCAGGTGTTTTTTGCATTTTAATATGGCATATTAGCCTAATAAAGTTTTTTTCATTTATGCCGGTGTGCTGAACGAACTTTCTTCTTCTTGTGGACATCTGCTGTGCTCACCAGCGTATTCATGCACCCACCTGTGGATCAATGAACTCAGCCCAAAGTGGTTTTCATTTGGATGCGATGTAAGCTCCCTGTCCTCCCTCTCCTAAACATAAATCTACTATGCCTTATCATTTTCATACACACGGACACAACGTTTCACAATTAAAATTCCAAGTGATAGAACATGTCCCGGTCCCCAGATGTGGGGGTGACTGAATTCGGACATTGAAACGACGAGAATCCTATTGGATTAATGAGTTACAAACATTAGCCCCCTAGGGCCTAAATAGGGACTATGACCTACTGTCTATCATGTGAAATTGTCATTGAGATCCATTAAATATTCCGGATACAATGTTTGTGTTTTCTACAGTGGTTCGGAATATGGAAGGATGAAATGCTGTATATGTCAAAATATAGGAATATGTTACTATCTACTGGTGTATGGCCTCTACCATGCATATTGATATTATTCTTTCTTTACTCCAGAGCCGTCTATATTGATCTCAAATGGCTATCCTCACGTATCACATCCATCTGGACCTCACTATATTTCTATCCTACCTGACTGCAATATTCTCACAAGTGGTAATATTGTTTTTTTCTATCAAGAATATTTCACATCATATATACATAGTAACATAGTATCATAGTTATTAAGGTTGAAGGGAGACTTTAAGTCCATCTAGTTCAACCCATATCCTGTCCTAACTTGCCCTAACATGTTGATCCAGAGGAAGGCAAAAAAAACCCCCATGTGGCAAGCAGTAAGCTTCACATTGGGGAAAAAAATTCCTTCCCGACTCCACATACGGCAATCAGACTAGCTCCCTGGATCAACGCAATATTAAGGAAACTAGTGTATATACCCTGTAATATTATACTTTTCAAGAAAGGCATCCAGTCCCTTCTTAAATTTTAGTAAGGAATCCCTCATTACAACATCATATGGCAGAGAGTTCCATAGTCTCACTGCTCTTACAGTAAAGAATCCGCGTCTGTGAGTATGCTTAAACCTTCTTTCCTCCAGACGTAAAGGATGCCCCCTTGTCCCCGTCACAGGTCTAAGAGTAAAAAGATCATTAGAAAGGTCTTTGTATTGTCCCCGCATATATTTTTACATTGTAATAAGATCACCCCTAAGCCTTCGATTCTCCAAACTAAATAACCCCAAGTGTAATAACCTGTCTTGGTATTGCAGACCCCCTAGTTCCCTAATAACCTTGGTCGCTCTTCTCTGCACCCACTCCAGTTCAGCTATGTCTTTCTTATACACCGGAGACCAGAACTGTACAAAGTATTCTAAGTGTGGTCGCACTAGTGACTTATATAGAGGTAAAATTATGTTCTCCTCATGAGCAGCTATGCCTCTTTTAATGCATCCCATTATTTTATTTGCCTTTGCAGCAGCTGCCTGACACTGGCCGCTAAATGTGAGTTTGTCGTCCACCCATACTCCCAGGTCTTTTTCAGTGACTGTTTTGCCCAGTGTTTTACAATTAAGCACATAATTATACATCTTGTTCGTCCTACCCAAGTGCATGACCTTACATTTATCCCCATTAAAGCTCATTTGCCATTTATCAGTTCTCACTGTTGACGGTATTATAAATCGCTGTGCACAAAATTTCTTATAATTCTATAGGTTTCTGGTCAATCCACCTTTTATAGTGTGGGAGGAACGGCCCCCGTCGAGTGTCCGGGCCGGAACCAAGGGAGCCGTCATCTAGGTTCCGGGGGAAACTATTTCTGGGGGACAGAGTTCGGGGACGGACCGTTGTGACAGACAGCTGAGCTGGGGGACGGACCAGTATATAGGGGGCGGGGAATTCCTGGGACGATGAGTCAGCAGACCGGGACGGAGGCAGCAGAAGACCTTGGAACCGACTGAAAGCTAGAGCGACTTACCAGTGCCAGGGAAGACGCTCACTGAGGACTCCAGGGGGACGGCGCCAAGACGAACATCCAAGACTTGCTGCCCTGCTTCAGCCCGCAGTCACTGCGGCCCCAGTTCAACCCGCTGCCGCCTCACCTCAGCCCGAGGCTGCGGCCTACCCGCGGTCTCCCGCAGCTGCTGCTGTCTCGCTCCAGCCTGCGGCTGCGGCCTGTTCCCCGCCACCCGCAGCCGCCCTGCTCTCACCAGTGGCCGCGGCAAGTACAGCACCATCGGCGACCACCACTGTCCCACTCCGGTCCGCGGCAGGGGCCGAGCCTTTGCCTGCCACGGATTCCCCGCCGCAGCCGTTAGCTGCGCAGGTGGCCTGCCCTCCGCCACCCCACATTGCTGCCGCTTACCCCAGTCTGGGGGCTGCGGCCCATCCGTCCAAGAACTCCGCCGGGGCCTGTGGGGCTCCAGTGTCATCAGAGCGCCGGAGAGTGTGAAGACTTCGTCAACGCTTCAGCAACTGGGCCCAGCGACTGCTGCGCCGAAAGACCACCATCCCGACTGGCGAGGGACGTCTGGACGGCTAAGTTGACTATATAATTAAGGACCCGTAGTCGGCCATACCGCGGCCCTATAGTGATCAGCTATTGCCGGATGTAGTTCTACCCCGTTTGTGTTTGGTTGTAAAGAGTCCCTGCGAGGGCAACCCTTGTTACCCCTTTTGTTGATCAGGCCGTGACGGAGGAAAGTTCCCTCTAGTCCTATAAACATTATTATAGAAAGCACCAAACCGTCTCGCGACTCGTCACTGCATCCTGTGTACCTGCAAGCACCACAATTATACGCAGTAACCCCGCTCTGCACTTATAATGAACCACCTCTAATGATCTAGATGCAGTCTCTGAGCGCAGACGGCGGTGCGCCTGATCAGAGTGGGGCCGCGGGCGCTGCTGATGATGGGGGCCCCCGCTCCAGCATCTCCCTGGGGGCTATGATAAGTAACTTGCCCCGGTTTTCTGGCTCCGATACGCTGTTGTGGAGCTGGACAGAACATAAGCAGGGCCTTTTCCACATGCACCCCATGACCCCCGATTTAGAGGCTGAGGTGGCCCTTATGGCGCTAGATGGGGAAGCCCGGAAGTTAGTAATGTTGAGACCCCCGGGACGTCGCAACACCTTCGCCAGGGTCTTGCAGATCCTGGAAGAGACCCACGGGGATCCATCAGACGTGGGGGAGTTGAGAACCTGGGTGTTCAGTCGGATGCAGGGGGAGGGGGAGACCATCACCCAGTATATGAACGCCCTCCAGGAGTTATACACCGCCATAGAAAGGAAGGACGGAATAGGGGTAGGGCCCATCGACATTACCCTGCGTGACCTGCTAGTGACTGGACTCCGGGACCCGCTAATCAAGCAGGCATTGCGGGAACAGGTCCGAGTGAACCCACGTATAGCTTTCTCCAAAGTGGGGAGTCAGGCCCGGGTACGAGAGCAAGAGCAGGGGATGACAGCTCCTGTGGGGAAGGCCTGGAGCATGGAGTCTTCCGTAAGCGTTGTCGAAGAACCTCAATGGATTGAGGAAATGAGACAAGAACTGAAGAGTATCTGGGGCGAGCTGGCTGAAGTGAAGAAGAGAACGGAGCCCGCACCCAGCCGACCTGGCTACAATCCTGGGCCCTGGGGACCTCGCAATACCCGAGGTGGCCGAGCCTCACCGCCCCGGTGTTATGAGTGTGGAGAACTGGGCCACTTCGCACGGGAGTGTCCGCAGCATAGGAAATACGCACCCCGGCGGACATTAACCCCTTCACTACCAAGGGTGGTTTGCACGTTAACTCCCGGGCCAATTTTTACAATTCTGACCACTGTCCCTTTATGAGGTCATAACTCTGGAACTCTTCCATGGATCCTGGTGATTCTGACATTGTTTTCTCGCAACATATTGTACTTCATGTTAGTGGTACAATTTCATTCAAATAACTTGCGTTTATTTGTGAGAAAAACGGAAATTTGGCGAAAATGTTGAAAATTTTGCAATTTTCCAACTTTGAATTTTTATGCCCTTAAATCACAGAGATACTGCACACAAAAAACTTGATAACTAACATTTTCCACATGTTTACTTTACATCAGCACAATTTTGGAACCAAAATTTTTTTTTGTTAGGAAGTTATAAGGGTTAAAAGTTGACCAGCGATTTCTCATTTTTACAACACCATTTATTTTCCTGCCTATCAGGGGTATGAACATTGTCTCGTTATGGTGGACCATTTCACCAAGTTCGCCATGGTCACCCCCACCCGAGACCAAACAGAGGAGTCGGCCGACCATGTGTTTTGTAAAAACTTTATCCAAGTGTACGGCTGTCCGCAACAAATACATTCGGACCAGGGAGCGTGCTTCCTGGGAAAAGTCACGGAAGAGCTACATCATCTTTACGGTATCGATAAATCTCGAACTACGCCGTACCACCCGCAGGGAAACGGAGCCTGCGAGCGATTCAATCGTACACTAATCCAAATGCTGCGCACCCTGGAGAGCGACCGCAAGACCCGGTGGCCTGAATATGTCCTTGAGTTGGTGTGGGTATATAACAATTGGGTGCATCGAGTGACTGGGTGCACCCCCTACTCATTGCTGTTCGGACGGGAAGGCAAGGGGATTACAGAAGTGGAATTGAACCCGGAGGAACCCCAACCCTGGACCGGGGTATCCTCGTGGGTCCGAAATCACCGGCACCGGCTGCAGACCCTCCACTGAATTGTCCATACAAAGCTCCAGGATCTAGAACACCCAGGGGGAGCACTGCCCCCACCCATTGACTTTCAGACTGGGGATCGGGTACTCGTGCTTGATCAACGTCCCCAAAACAAGTTAGAACCACGGTGGGAGGTGAACCCGTACCAAGTGTTGCGCCAGATAAGCCCCGACGGGCCTGTGTACGAAATACAATCTGAAGAAAACAACACGCCTCTCACTCGGGTTGTGCACCGTAACATGTTACGGCCTTGTACGTCTATTGATCCCCCGCGGCTCGAACCGACCCCTCAGGTCCCCGACCCCCTGCCCATAGACTGGGACCTGGATGACGAAGAAGACTTCCCCATCGCATCTGAGGGTCACCCCAGTAGTGGCACTACGGCAGACCCAGGAATCTCACCAGAACCAACTATTCGACCACCCTCCACCACCCCAGAAGACTCCACTACACCCGAGCTTCGACGCTCCGAGTGGTGAACAGCTGGCAAACCCCCTGAACGTTACGAACAGGACCAGTTCGTATGGCGACAAGGACTGTCATCCCAAAAAACTAACTCGAGTCTACGAAAACCCTCGCCCGAGGACTGGCGAGCATACAGGGCGGGGGAGTGTGGGAGGAACCAAGGGAGCCGTCATCTAGGTTCCGGGGGAAACTATTTCCGGGGGACAGAGTTTGGGGACGGACCGTTGTGACAGACAGCTGGGCTGGGGGAGGGACCAGTATAAAGAGGGCGAGGAATTCCCGGGACGATGAGTCAGCAGACCGGGACAGAGGCAGCAGGAGACCTTGGAACCGACTGAAAGCTAGAGCGACTTACCAATGCCAGGGAAGACGCTCACTGAGGACTCCAGGGGGACGGCGCCAAGACAAACATCCGAGACTTGCTGCCCTGCTTCAGCCCGCGGTCACTGCGGCCCCAGTTCAACCCGCGGCCGCTGCCACCTCACCTCAGCCCATGGCTGCGGCCTACCCGCGGTCACCCGCGGCTGCTGCCGTCTCGCTCCATCCCGCGGGTGCGGCCTGTTACCCACCACCCGTAGCCGCCCTGCTCTCACCAGTGGCCGTGGCAAGTACAGCGCCGTCGGCGGCCACCACCGTCCCGCTTCGTTCTGTGGCAGGGGCCGAGCCTCTGCTTGCCGCGGATTCCCCGCCACAGCCGTTAGCTGCGCAGGTGGCCTGCCCTCCGCCACCCCACATCGCTGCCGTTTACCCCAGTCCGGGGGCTGGAGCCCATCCGTCCAAGGACTCCGCTGGGGCCGTGGGGCTCCAGTGTCATCAGAGTGCCGGAGCGCGCAAAGACTTCGTCAACGCTTCAGCAACTGGGCCCAGCGACTGCTACGCCGAAAGACCACCATCCCGACCGGCGAGGGACGTCTGGACGGCTAAGTTGACTATATAATTAAGGACCCGTAGTCGATCATACCGCGTCCCTATAGTGACCGGCTATTGCCAGATGTAGTCGTGTTCTACCCCGTTTGTGTTTGCTTGTAAAGAGCCCCTGCGAGGGCAACCCTTGTTACCCCTTTTGTTGATCAGGCCGTGATGGAGGAAAGTTCCCTCTAGTCCTATAAACGTTATTATAGAAAGCACCAAACCGTCTCGCGACTCGTCACTGCATCCTGCGTACCTGCAAGCACCACAATTATACGCAGTAACCCCGCTCTGCACTTATAATGAACCACCTCTAATGATCTAGTTATAGTGTTTATTTTTTTTCTGTTCCCTTGTCGCTAGTCATTGCTGGTTCCTGTATATGGAACGCACTTGTCAGCCACATCCGGTATTTGGAGCGCAACGACTTCTTCCGGCCCCTGGAATACATGTCAGCGCCTTCACTCACACGCCACGCTTACAGCCGCCAACTTCCGGTCCTTGATTTCCGGCACATGTGGGATTTGTCCCGCCTTCGTTTTATTTAAACTCCCTGCTTACACTGCCTGGGGCGACAAGACGAGCAGCGGAAACTGCGTCTAGCCAGGCATGTCCTTGTACTACGCATACATGGCAAGCATATCTATAGACGTTCTCCCCGCTGGTGCTCTCTATATATGACCATACTTCCACGGTCCTCACCGTTCAGCATACCTTTTTTCTCCACAGCCTCATATGGGGCTAATTTTCAGTGCTATGCAGACACAGCACTAGGAGGTATTAAAACCTGAGAGAGGGGATCCACCCTTCAGGAACAGGAAATCCTACAGATACACAAGGGCGGCACCTCTCCCACGCATCAGTTGGTTTCCTGTTCCTGGAGGACAGGATTCCCTACAGATCGTACCATCATAGATGAGGAATCCCTAGGCCGGCTGTCCGACTCAGGTAGTGGGGGGTCTCCTACCTCGGGCAGTGCGTGGTTCCCTGGAAGCGCCACGGTGGGCCCGGGCAGCGCTCTACGACAGTGTGCTGACCGGCTGGGAGCGGGGTCCGGCGGATGCCCGTCTCCAGGGCCGGCAGGTGAGTATAAATCCCCCCTGGACCCCGATCCCTGGCCCTCCTGCTGCGGTCTCCCCTTGGTCTGGGTCGCGGTCGGGGGCCGGCAGCTGTAGCCTGGTGGTGGACGGGGAGCGCCATGCCGGGTTGGGCGGTGCCGTGTCGTGGGCAGCTCGCTCGCCCCCGCGCATTCACGGAGGCCAGAAGTGACGCGGGGCGGGGCCGGTGGCGCTGGGCCGGAAGTCTGATGCCGGCCGGCTTTCCTCCTCTGTGCGTCGCCGGGCGCGGTGTTGCAGGCACCGACATAGCGGGGGGGCGAGGCACAGGGAGAGAGTCCATGGATGTCTCAGGAGGAGGGTGGGAAATTAGTCCCTGGCCATGACACCTGCTAACCCAGATTTCCTGGGGGAGGATATAAAAGGGCACAGAATCGCTGCAGAGCTGCTTTAGCTCATCTGCAGCTATGGATGAGCCAGAAGCTCCCGTGACCCAGCTGGACTGAGAGCAGGAATGTACCTCAGAGAGGTCCCAGACAAGCTCCCAGCAAAAGAAAAAACAAACTGGACAATCCGGCCACAGAAGTTCCTCCAGGCCGAAGATCCAGCTCGCCCCCCCCCCCCCGTGATCCGGTACCTACGCCTTCTGCTCAGGGTAAGAGATCTTTGTGAATGTGCCCTGATGCAGTGATCCCCTTATGTTTTTACTCCAATAGGGGAAGAAGTGCGCTGACAAAGCGAAAAACAGGGAGTGCGCCCTTTGCAAATGCCCCTTGTCGGACGCCTACCCTAAAAAACTTTGCCAGTCATGTATACGGCAGACGGTAAAAAAAAGAAAAAAAAAAAGGGGGGGAGTAGTCCTAGAAATTATCATACAGACTTCCTTACCCTTCCCCATTCCTACAGGTGGCGGAAGAAACCCCTGACTTCGCTATGAGTCTAAGGGAAATTATCAGGACGGAAGTTAAAGCCCTAAAGTCCGTATCCCAGGGGGAATCATCTAGGAAAAGAAAGAGAGCAAGTTTCTCAGGGTCGGGCTCCTCGGCTAACTCTAGAGGAAATGAAGATTCCTCAGAGCCCTCGACCTCCTCGTCTGCGTCCTCTTCAGAGGAGGACACCAGTCGTTTCTGCCTTGGTCTAGAACAAGTGGACAAATTAGTCAAGCACAACATAAAGAAGAATTTTTCCAGCGTCTCCAGGAGATAAAATTATAATTTCTTTATTGAGAATATAAAATCTTCATACCATCAGGTAAAAACGACATAAAGAGGCGTATGGAGGGGAGCAATTTCCTACGTGTTTCACCCTAAGAGGGCTTAATCATGGAATGCCAAATTAGTCAAGGCCGTTATGGCCATAATGGGGGTAACAGACACGAAACCAGAACGGTCAGCGCAGGACCTAATGTTCGGTGCTTTAGACCCCAGGAAACGTAAGGCCGGTTTCACACTTCAGTTTTTGTCCATCAGTCAAGATCCGCCATTTTGCAAAAAAAATGGATCCGCCATTTTGCTTGGCGGATCCGTTTTTTCTCCCATTGAGTTGCATT
Source organism: Dendrobates tinctorius (assembly GCF_039654945.1). Classification (NCBI taxonomy): domain Eukaryota; kingdom Metazoa; phylum Chordata; class Amphibia; order Anura; family Dendrobatidae; genus Dendrobates; species Dendrobates tinctorius. The sequence continues at coordinate 2,382,212 of NW_027361998.1, read as the reverse complement.
ACCGGCGGATCTTGATGGATGGCCATCCGTTGGATCCGATTTTTGCGGATCCGCCAAAATTTTGACATCCGCTGACATGCCCGAACGGAGCATGTAACGTTTTTTCGGGCGGCAGAATCCGCACTTCACACTGCACATGGACGAAAGACTTCACTCAGCCTGAAAATTAACCCTAAAGTCTGTTTTGGCAGCTGGAAAAAATGTCTCTCTCTCTCCTCCCCGGGCTGCGGTTCCTTTAAAATTCTTCATTCATCGGATCCGTCAAAAAAACGGTCCGGTGGCATCCGTTCACATCAGTTTAGCAACAGATCCGCTTTTCGCCATTTTGGCGGATTTTAACTGACACAAAAAACTGAAGTGTGAAACAGGCCTAAGTCGTTCCCGTTAAACGACAAAGTCCAAAACCTGATCAATAGGGAATGGAAGAAACCAGAAAGAAAAGGCTCCCTACCACCAACTTTTAAGTGGCGATATCCCTTTGGGGATCCCTTGGTAAACAAATGGGACAAAGTTCAGAAATTGGACGCAGCAGTGGCTAAAGCGTCCAAAAACTCTGCTATTCCCTTTTACGACATGGTTTCCTTAAAAGATCCACGAGATAAAAAGGCAGACTCCTACCTGAAAGGGACATGGGAAATGTCAGCTGGCGCCCTGAGACCGGCAGTGGCAGCTACCTGCACAGCCAGATTTATGATGGTCTGGCTGGACCAGCTGGATTCACAATTAGAGGACAGAGCCTCGAGAGAATCTATTTTGAAGACCCTACCTACCATCCAGAATGCGGCAGCCTTTTTAGCCGACGCTTCGGCAGATTCTGCAAGAATGGCGGCCAAAGCAGCAGGTCTATCAAATGCAGCCCGAAGGGCTATATGGCTGAAGTGCTGGCCCTGGGATTTCCAGGCCAGGTCCCAGCTTTGCTCCATCCCGTGTGAGGGGGAATATCTAATCGGACCAGTCCTAGATCAACTCCTGGAGAAAGCCAGCGACGATAAAAAGAAATTTCCTTCCCTGCCCACCCCTTCCTATAGACGTCCCTTTACTAGGAAGAGATTTTTCCATAGAAGATCATCCGGAGACCGGGGCAGATGGGAAGATAAAAAGGAAAAAGGTACCGGGTTTATGTTTGGAGGGGGACGCCAGGAAGCTTCCCGTGAGGCCAAGAAACCTCCCCAATGACTAGCGGCTCCCGTGGGAGGTAGACTATCAGCCTTATACCAAGCCTGGTCACGTATCTCAAACAGTAACTGGATCCTGGGGTTGGTAGCCTTAGGTCTAAGGCTAGAATTTGCCTGTGCCCCCAGAACACTTTTAAGGTCACCCCGCTCAGGTCTTCCCTGTCGGAACAGGCTGCCCTAGAGACCAAAATCCATGACCTATGCCATAAAAGTTACTGATAGAGGTACCAGAGGCAGAGAAGGGTGAAGGCTTCTACTCCCCCCTATTTTTGGTCCGTAAACTGGAGAGTTCTTACAGGACCATAATCAACCTGAAGGCACTCAATAGATACCTGTTCATTCGGAAATGTAAAATGGAAACGATCAATTCCACAATAAAGTTACTGTTTGAAAACTGCTTTATGGTGGTGTTGGATTTAAAAGACGCCTATTACCATGTACCTATTCATGCGTCTCATCAGCGTTTCCTTAGAGTGGCGGTTCATTTAGAGGGGTCGGTACAGCATTTCCAATATGTCACCCTTCCCTTTGGTATAGCAGTCGCCCTCCGGGTGTTCACTAAAGTTATAGAGGAGGTTATGGCACATCTACGAGAAGCCGACATCCTGGTAATCCCCTACCTGGATGACTTCCTTATTATAGGCAGAACGGCAGACCATTGTCTGGATCAATTGCAAAAAGCAAAATCAGCTCTGGAACGGTTAGGGTGGCTACTAAACATTAAGAAGTCCAGTCTACAGCCCATGAAAGTTCAGCAGTTCTTGGGCCTAACCCTAGATTCGTAGAATCAGGACTGTTGTCTTCCACCCGAAAAATTAGTTTGCCTACGTCATCAGGTCCTGAACGCCTCCAAGAAACCCACCATGTTTCTTAGGAAGGCAATGTCCCTCCTAGGTTCTCTCTTGTCCTGCATCCCTGCAGTCCGGTGGCCCAGTTCCATACAAGGGTGCTACAGGGCGAGGTTTTACCACAAAAAACCCTGGGCGGTTATCTAGAAGGCCAGTTGACTTTGTCCCAACATACCTTGAAATCCCTTGATTGGTGGCTAGACGAAAACAATCTAGCCAGAGGGGTGCCCTGGGAATATAACGTAACCCGGGTAGTCACCACAGACGCAAGCCCTACGGGTTGAGGGGCACACATGGGGGAGGTCTTAATCCAGGACCTTTGGGAGTAACATCAGTTGGAAATGTCCTCCAACCTGAAAGAGCTAACAGCCGTAGAGCAGGCAGTTAAAAACCTTCTTGTGTATCTACAGGGTCACCATGTTCGAATATTCTCCGACAATCAGGTCACCGTGGCTTACATCAACCACCAAGGTGGGACTCGTTCCAGACCCCTGATGAAGATAGCAGAGCGGCTGTTTCAATGGGCAGAACAACATCTCCTGTCTTTAACAGCTCTGCACATAAAAGGAAAAGAAAACACCACAGCAGACTTCCTAAGCCGCAACCTTCTAAGGCAAGGGGAATGGTCTTTAAAATCTCCATCTTCGACCTGATTGTACAAAAATGGGGGCAGCCAGAAGTGGACCTCTTTGCCACCAGAGAGAACAGGAAGGTGCCTCAGTTCTGCTCTCTAAATCCCAGAGAAAGCCCTCTGGCAGTAGACGCTCTTCTGATCAAATGGGACTTCAGGCTAGCATACGCCTTCCCTCCCCTGTCTCTACTACCCCTGGTGATGAGGAAAGTCAGGAAGGACAAGGCGAGGATTATAGTGATCGCCCCGTTTTGGCCCAGGAGGGCATGGTTCTCATGTCTCAGGACCATGTCGGTGTCCGACCCTTGGGTCCTACCAAACATCCCAGATCTCCTATCCCAGGGCCCAGTTTACCATCCTCAGGTGGCTGGCCTACATCTGACGGCGTGGATTTTGAACGGGCACTACTAAAGGAGAAAGGTTTCTCCCCAGCCCTAATTAACACCCTGCTCAAAAGCAGAAAACCAATTACAACCAAAAGCTACGTTAGGATATGGAAAAGATTCCTTCAGGGTTCAGGGGTAGTAGCTGGGCAGTCCACACCAATAGCGCAGATCCTAGAATTCTTACAAATGGTCTGGACATGGAGCTTTCCACCAGCACCCTTAAAGTACAGGTGTCAGCCTTAGGGGCCCTTTGTAACTGCAACATCGCCAGTAATTATTGGATCAATAGGTTTATTAAGGCAACAGGCAGGTCCAGACTGGTAGTAAGAAATAAATTTATGCCATGGGATCTAAACCTAGTCCTCATGGCCATGACGGAGGCCCCATTTGAGCCTATCTCATCAGCCTCCACAAAAAACCTGTCTCTTAAAGTAGCTCTTCTGGTAGCGTTGACATCACCCAGTAGAGTAAGTGACATCGAGGCGTTATCTAGACTTCCTCCCTACATACAATTCAGGGACAACAGGGTAATTCTTTCACCCGATCCAGCATACCTGCCTAAAGTAGCCTCCAGTTTCCATAGAACTCAGGAGATAGTCCTTCCATCCTTAATCCCTAATCCCACGAATGATAAGGAAAGGAAACTACACACTCTAGATGTTAGGAGATGTCTCTAAAGGGGGTTTTACACATAGCGATATTGCTAGCAACATCGCTAAAGCATCAACGATTTTGTGACGCAGCAGCGATATTGCTAGCGATATCGCTATGTGTGATACTTACCTCCGACTGGCTCTCCCGCTGTCTGTCGCTGATCGCGCGAGATCGCGCAGCTCCATTTCTCGTCGGGCACTTCCTGCTGGGCTTCCTGCTGGCGCCGAGGAGCGACGCGTGGACGCGGACGGGAGGACGTCAGGATCGCTGCGTCTGAAAGGTAAGTAACGACCGCTGCTGCGTCACTGCATCGCTGTGAGATCTTCCTGTGCGGCAGCTCACTAGCAACAATTTAGCGATGCACCAGCGATCCTGACCGGGTCGTATCGTTGTCGGGATCGCTGGTGCATCGCTAAATGTAAAGGGGCCTTTAGAGTACCTGGCAGTTACCGACCCCTGGAAAAAAGATAATGCCTTGTTTATCTCCTATCAGGGCACCAGAAAGGGCCTTAGGGCTCTCTCAGGTGGTGCTGTCATGGACTCGGAAAAATACCGTTAACCGGTGAGTAACTACGACTTTTCACCTCTCAACTGCTAAATTGCTTCCTATGGTGTTCCTGAACCACCTTGTTTAATTTATTATAGGAGTCCATACAATTCTTTGCTCTCTATTCCGTCATTATATTGACAGCAGTCGGGTAGGTTATTGTTCTCGTTATTTTTCTCGTTCTCTCCTCCCCCTTCGCACCTGGTTCTCCTGATGTATTACTATTGAAAAACGGTTTACCGATGTGATTGTCTGATACATTACATTGCACGTCTGGACATATTATTGTAAATGTATATTGGAAATTATTGTAGCAATTATGAGGATTTATTGTAATTTTATTTTTTGTATTTGCAATTAATTCACTATAGCAGACTGACGAAGGCCGATTGTAGGCCGAAACGTCTCTGAGACTGCACTAAAATAAACTCCATCTTTAAAGGATCATTCAGTTGCGTGCCAAGTTACTTTATTAGTTCACTTGGGTCTGGGTAACCTACTTGTGCACCCTGCGGTAGTGCCGTGTTATACTTGACACAAATATATTTGGGGGACCTGCCAGCATCTCGGGCCAAATATGGTCACTCTGTGGGCCAGAGTTTGAGATATGTGTTGTACGGAGACATGATCCACCACTACAATCTTTACACAGATAAAAAAACACTCACACTTTTTGCAAAAAGAAAACGCCCACCATCGCTCCATGAAGAGAAAGAAATTCCCATCCTTACTTCCTATAGAAATAAAGATCCACCAACACTTCGTGTAGTGTTAGACCAGGACACACCACACATACTGCAAGGAGATAATGTCCTAGCCACAAACTATAGACAGGCAAAATCTGGCCCCCACTACCTATAGAAAAATAAATATCCTCCAACAATTCCTGGAAAAAACTAAAAACACATCCCCACATCCTGTAGAAAGACAATAACCCACACCCACACACTATAGGGAGACAAAACCCACACCCAGGTCCTGTAGAGAGACAATGATGCCCCCACTTCTTGTAGAAAGACAATGACCCACACACTTTAGGGAGACAAAACCCACACCCAGGTCCTGTAGAGAGACAATGATGCCCCCCACTTCTTGTAGAAAGACAATGACCCACACACTATAGGGAGACAAAACCCACACCCAGGTCCTGTAGAGAGACAATGATGCCCCCCACTTCTTGTAGAAAGACAATGACCCACACACTATAGGGAGACAAAACCCACACCCAGGTCCTGTAGAGAGACAATGATGCCCCCCACTTCTTGTAGAAAGACAATGACCCACACACTATAGGGAGACAAAACCCACACCCAGGTCCTGTAGAGAGACAATGATGCCCCCCACTTCTTGTAGAAAGACAATGACCCACACACTATAGGGAGTCAAAACCCACACCCACATCCTGTAGAGAGACAATGACTTGCTCCCATTTCCTATAGAAAGACAATGACCCACACCCACACACTATAGGGAGACAAAACCCACACCCACATCCTGTAGAGAGACAATGGCGTGCCCCCACTTCCTGTATAAAGACAATGACCCACACCCACACACTATAGGGAGACAAAACCAACACCCACATCCTGTAGAGACAATGACGCGCCCCCACTTCCTGTATGAAGACAATGACCCACACCCACACACTATAGGGAGACAAAACCCACACCCAGGTCCTGTAGAGAGACAATGATGCCCCCCACTTTTTGTAGAAAGACAATGACCCACACACTATAGGGAGACAAAACCCACACCCAGGTCCTGTAGAGAGACAATGATGCCCCCCACTTCTTGTAGAAAGACAATGACCCACACACTATAGGGAGACAAAACCCACACCCAGGTCCTGTAGAGAGACAATGATGCCCCCCACTTTTTGTAGAAAGACAATGACCCACACACTATAGGGAGACAAAACCCACACCCAGGTCCTGTAGTGAGACAATGATGCCCCCCACTTCTTGTAGAAAGACAATGACCCACACACTATAGGGAGACAAAACCCACACCCACATCCTGTAGAGAGACAATGACGCGCCCCCACTTCCTGTATAAAGACAATGACCCACACCCACACACTATAGGGAGACAAAACCCACACCCACGTCTTGTAGAGAGACAATGACGCGCCCCTACTTCCTTTATAAAGACAATGACCCACACCCACACACTATAGGGAGACAAAACCCACACCCACATCCTGTAGAGAGACAATGACGCACCCCCACTTCCGGTATAAAGACAATGACCCACACCCACACACTGTAGGGAGACAAAACCCACACCCACATCTTGTAGAGAGACAATGGCGTGCCCCCACTTCCTGTATAAAGACAATGACCCACACCCACACACTATAGAGAGACAAAACCCACACCCAAATCCTGTAGAGACAATGGCGTGCCCCCACTTCCTGTATAAAGACAATGACCCACACCCACACACGATAGGGAGACAAAACCCACACCCACGTCTTGTAGAGAGACAATGACTCACACCATTTTCTATAGAGACAAAAAACAACCCATATATTGTGTAGCGTAATAATGACCCACCTATCTTCATTGAGAGTTAAGATCCACTGCCCTTCATATAGAAAAACAAGGTCCCATCCCCTCTTCCTGTAGAGAGAGGAAGGCTTGTCCTCACTTCCTGTAGAGAAACAAAGACCCTCCCCTACTTCCTGTAGAGCAGGGGTGGGGAACCTCTGATCCCTCCAGTGATGTATGTAAGCCCCTTTAAGAAATGTAATGAATTCAGAAAACCCTGAATTTAGGGAACTTCAGATATATATTATAATATTATATGACGTATACATTTTGCCATTGTGCCCATTGGTACAGACTCAAATATAGAAATAAATTAATTCAAATTAACTGGGTAAATAATCTATGCAAAAATAGCATTTTCAGAAAAAGTCTTGTGTTATGCATTAATTAGGATTTTTGTTTTAATTCAGACACAATAGTAACCCTATCATTGTGGGATATTTTCAAATATTCATCTACTATCAATATAGTATATTTTATGTGGGATTATTCTAATTATGGAGCATAAAATTATAGGGAATTCTTATTTTCCAGAATGACATAAAAACCTGTAAACCCCTTTTTTTACGGGGGATGGGAGGTCATGGCAGTTTTTCACTTTTATTTTCTACAGTGCCATTCAATAAAATAACATTTATTTTTTGCAATATTCTGTTATAATTCTATAAAAATAAAAATAATAAATAAAAAAGTAGTAATAAACATATATTAAATACATATATTTACTATTATTATTACTAGGAAGTAAATTGTAAATTCATTTTGGCTGGCGACTTATTTTTTTAATGTAGAAGGTCAAATTATCAAGAGTAAATACTAAAAGTAACATTTTCCAAATTAGAGTGAATCTCAACATATTTTATAAAATATGCAACTATTAAATTATAAGTTAGTTATTCGATTACGGATCCAACCTTCTGTCGTCCGTCATGGGGCCAATGATGAATTCTTAGGGACCTCGTTCCAGTAAGAAGGCGTCCTCTCTGAATGAGAAGGTTTCTTGTCCTCCGTGTCCCCGGTGATCACCATACGGAAGCAGAATTATGGAATAAGGAAGAGTAATCCTCTTGTGATTCTCCCAATTAGCTTATCCGTGTATCATCCCTCGTCAGCAGAGCAGACACTTCATCTAATCCAGACGAACGCAGGAAACAAATAATCTCCTTTCCGATTTATATAATACCTGAGACTGTCGACTCTGTAAAAGTTTAACATTTTCAGAATTTTTGCACAAAATTAAAACTTTCATAAAAAAAAATCTGTAGGAAAGTATGGTCATTATGGTCGTTATATCCCACAACAAGGTAAAACTGCTTTTTTGTATCCCCCCCCCCCCAAGTCTGGAAGACTATAAAATGCTACAATGGAATCATTTTTTTTTTTCTTGCATGGGTTAAAGTATCATGAAAAACGAAACAACCGTGTAAAAGTAACATTCAGCTTCCGAAAAAATAGAAGCATCGTTTCCTTTTTTTTTCTCTTATTTCTCGTGATATTTCTTTGTTTCTATAAAAACATGTGTTGATACGTTTGTTCCCAAAATCAATTATGCCCTTTTTTTCTTCTTTTACTTCTCTTGTAATATTTTGTGGCGGCATTTCTTAAAAATATGGCACATTAATTTTTAAAAAATGTGATTGATTTTGCTATTCACCAAGTGTTCTGTGACATTTCGAAAAAAGTTGCAAATGGTGAATTTAGGCTAAAATATCCGGAAAACCAAAAGTAAGTCTGCGTTATAGAAGAAAACAAAAATTAAAGTAAGTAAACTTGAAAAACAGCCAAAAATTAAATAATAAAGGGAAAATGAGTAAACTATTGAGAAAATGATATAAATACCTTTATACGAAGTCGAGTAATGGCCAATTAAACAATGTAATATTCTCAAAAAGGGTGGAGAGGTTCCATGGTAACACCATTTAGGCACCAATATCTGTCACAATACAACAAACTCATAAAACAGTGAAGAATGAAGTATTTCTCCCACAAAACTATTGCAATTACACCTGTTTTTTTATACATATGTTTATTTACTTTGCATTGGAGCAATACTAAAACAAACAAAAAAAGTCAAATTGGACAGAATTGTTAACAACTTCAACTTTGGTTGCACGCCCTTTGGAATAAATAAATGCAATCAATCACTTCCTATAACCATCCCCAGCTTCTTACTCCACTCTGTTGGAATTTTGGACGACTCTTCTTTTGCAAACTGCTCCCGGTCTCTCATATGTGAAGTCGTCTTCTCCCAACAACAATTTAAATATCTCTCCACAGATGATCATTGAAATTTAGATCAGGACTCATAGCTGCCACTTCAGAACTTTGCAGTTCTTTGTTTCCATCCTTTTCTGGGGGGGGGGGGTTTGTATGGTGAGGTCATTCTCCTGCTGGAAGATCCATAACCTATGAAGCAAACCCGTCTCTCTGACACTGGTCACTACTTTGTCACCCAAATCTCTTTGGTATCTTTCAAATTTCATGATGCCTTGCATACAGTCAAGACCCAGTACCAGAGCTTGCCAAACAACCCCAAATCATATTTGAACCTCCACCATATTTGACTATAGGTACTGTGTTCTTTTTTTTGTTGGCCTCATTGCATTTTTGAAAAACAGTAGAATGATGTGCTTTATCAAAAAGTTCTAGCTTGGTCTCATCTGTCCAAAAGACACTTTTCCAGAAGGATTATGTCTTACTCATGTACATTTCGTCAAACTTCAGTCTGGATTTTTCATGTCTCTATGTCAGCAATGGGGTCCTCCTGAGTCTCCTGCCATAACATTACATCTCATTCACATGTGTATGGATAGATCACGCTAACAGTGATGCACCCTGAGCCTGCAGGACAGCTTTAATTTCTTTAGAACTTGATTAGGGCAGCTAATCCACCATCCGGAGTATCCTGCGTTGCAACCTTTCATCAATTTTTCTCTGTCATCCATGTCCAGCAAGTTTAGCTACAGTGCCTTGATTTGTAAACTTCTTGATTATGTTGCACATCATGGACAAAGGAACATCAAGATCTCTGAAGATTGTTGTTGTTATTATTATTACTTGTAACCTTGAGATTTTTGATATTTTTTGGCAATGTTGGTTCTCAAGTCCTCAGACAGTTCTCCTCTCCTGTATCTGTTCCCCATGCTTAGTGTGGCACACACAGATACACAATGCAAAGATTGAGTCAACTTCTCCCATTTTAACCTTGTTTCAGGTGTGATTTTCATATTGCCCACACCGGTTACTTGCATCAGGTGAGTTTAAACGAGCATCACATGCTTGGAACAACGTTGTTTACAAACAATTTTGGAAAGGTGCCAACAATTTTGTCCGGCTCATTTTTGGGGTTTTCTGTGAAATATTGTCCAGTTTGGTTTTATTTCTCATTTATTTGTGTTGTTCCAAAACATACAAAGGAAATAAACATATGTACAGTCATGGCCAAAAGTTTTGAGAATGACACAAATATTATATTTTGACATGATCTGCTGCCCTCTGGTTTTTATGTGTTTGTCAGATGTTTTTATCACATACAGAAATATAATTGCAATCATATTATGAGTAACAAAAGGTTATATTGACAGTTAGAATGAGTTAATGCAGCAAGTCAATATTTGCAGTATTGACCCTTCTTCTTCAGGACCTCAGCAATTCTCCCTGGCATGCTCTCAGTCAACTTCTGGATCAAATCCTGACTGATAGCAGTCCATTCTTGCAAAATCAATGCTTTTATTTTGTCTGAATTTGAAGGTTTTTGTTTGTCCACCCATCTCTTGATGATTGACCACCAGTTCTCAATGGGATTAAGATCTGGGGAGTTTCCAGGCCATGGTCCCAAAATCTCTATGTTTTGTTCCCTGAGCCATTTAGTTATCACCTTTGCTTTATGGCTTGGTGCTCCATCATGTTGAAAAAGGCATTGTTGATCGCCAAACTGCTCTTGGACGGTTGGGAGAAGTTGCTCTTGGAGGACATTCTGGTACCATTCTTTATTCATGGCTGTGTTTTTAGGCAAGACTGAGAGAGAGCCCATTCCCTTGGCTGAGAAGCAACCCCACACATGAATGGTTTCAGGAGGCTTGATAGTTGGCATGAGACAAGACTGGTGGTAGCGCTCACCTGGTCTTCTCCGAATAAGCCATTTCCCAGACGTCCCAAACAATCGAAAAGGGGATTCATCAGAGAAAATGACTTTACCCCAGTCCTCAGCAGTCCACTCCCTGTACCTCTTGCAGAATATCAGTCTGTCCATGATGTTTTGCCTGGAGAGAAGTGGCTTCTTTGCTGGCTTCCTTGAGACCAGGCCTTGCTCCAAGAGTCTCCGCCTCACAGTGCGTGCAGATGCACTCACACCTGCCTGCTGCCATTCCTGAGCAAGCTCTGCACTGCTGGTAGCCCGATCCAGCAGCTGAAACACTTTTAAGAGACGGTCCTGGCGCTTGCTGGTCTTTCTTGGCGCCCTGGAACCTTTTTGGCAACAAGGGAACCTCTCTCCTTGAAGTTCTTGATGATGCGATAGATTGTTGACTGAGGTGCAATCTTTCTAGCTGCGATACTCTTCCCTGTTAGGCCATTTTTGTGCAGTGCAATGATGACTGCACGTGTTTCTTTAGAGATAACCATGGTTAACAGAAGAGAAACAATGATGCCAAGCACCAGCCTCCTTTTAAAGTGTCCAGTGGTGTCATTCTTACTTAATCATGACAGATTGATCTCCAGCCCTGTCCTCATCAACACCCACACCTGTGTTAATGGAGCAATCACGGAAACGATGTTAGCTGGTCCTTTTAAGGCAGGGCTGCAATGATGTTGAAATGTGTTTTGGGGGATAAAGTTCATTTTCTATGCAGATATTGACTTTGCAAGTAATTGCTGTTAAGCTGATCACTCTTTATAACACTCTGGAGTATATGCAAATTGCCATTAGAAAAAATGAAGCAGTAGACTTTGTAAAAATTAATATTTGTGTCATTCTCAAAACTTTTGGCCATGACTGTATAACAAAACATGTAACTGCAATAATGTTCTGGGAGAAATACTTCATTTTCTCCAACAATTTCAAGGGTGTCAACATTTTCTGCTATGACTTTAACTACAATAATACTGTTCCCATGTACAAGAATATAACTACTATAATACTGTCCCTATGTACAAGAATATAACTACTATAATGCTGCCCCCTATGTACAAGAATATAACTACTATAATGTACAAGAATATAACTACTATAATACTGCTCCAATGTACAAGAATATAACTACTATAATGCTGCCCCTTATGTACAAGAATATAACTACTATAATACTGCCCCTATGTACAAGAATATAACTACTATAATACTGCCACTATGTACAAGAATAAAACTACTATAATACTGCCCCTACGTACAAGAATATAACTACTATAATACTTCTCCTATGTACAAGAATATAACTACTATAATGCTGCCCCTTATGTACAAAAGTATAATTACTATAATACTGTCTCCTATATACAGGAATATAACTACTATAATACTGCCCCCTATGTACAAGAATATAACTACTATAATACTGCTCCTACATACAGGAATATAACTACTATAATACTGCCCCATGTACAAGAATATAACTACTATAATACTGCTCCTTTGTACAAGAATATAACTACTATAATACTGCTCCTATGTACAAGAATATAACTACTATAATACTGCTCCTATATACAGGAATATAACTACTATAATACTGCCCCAACGTACAAGAATATAACTACTATAATACTTCTCCTATGTACAAGAATATAACTACTATAATGCTGCCCCTTATGTACAAGAATATAACTACTATAATACTGCTCCTTTGTATAAGAATATAACTACTATAATACTGCCCCTATGTACAAGAATATAACTACTATAATACTGCCACTATGTACAAGAATATAACTACTATAATACTGCCCCTACGTACAAGAATATAACTACTATAATACTTCTCCTATGTACAAGAATATAACTACTATAATGCTGCCCCTTATGTACAAAAGTATAATTACTATAATACTGTCTCCTATATACAGGAATATAACTACTATAATACTGCCCCCTATGTACATGAATATAACTACTATAATACTGCTCCTATATACAGGAATATAACTACTATAATACTGCCCCTATGTACAAGAATATAACTACTATAATACTGCCCCTATGTACAAGAATATAACTACTATAATACTGCCCCTATGTACAAGAATATAACTACTATAATACTGCTCCTTTGTACAAGAATATAACTACTATAATACTGCTCCTATGTACAAGAATATAACTACTATAATACTGCCCCTATGTACAAGAATATAACTACTATAATACTGCTCCTATGTACAAGAATAAAACTACTATAACACTGCCCCTATGTACAAGAATATAACTACTATAATACTGCCCCCTATGTACAAGAATATAGCTACTATAATACTGCTCCTATGTACAAGAATATAACTACTATAATACTGCTCCTATATACAAGAATATAACTACTATAATAAAGCTCCTATGTACAAGAATAAAACTACTATAACACTGTCCCTATGTACAAGAATATAACTACTATAATACTGCCCCCTATGTACAAGAATATAGCTACTATAATACTGCTCCTATGTACAATAATATAACTACTATAATACTGCTCCTATATACAAGAATATAACTACTATAATACTGCTCCTATGTACAAGAATATAACTACTACAATACTGCCCCTATGTACAAGAATATAACTACTATAATACTGCCTCCTAGCTGTGAGGTTGTGTGTCTGTGGTTCTCCTCATGTCTGGAGCAAGCCCAGGGAGGGGCCACCCTGGGCGGGGAAGCTCCCCAAGCAAGGCCCAGGCTTCCAGGCCTACACTGGGAGGAAACTCCCATCCTTCTCATGTGGATGGAAATCCCGGAGTTGCCTCTGCAGGAAATAAACCTCAGAATGGAAGTTCCAGCAGCATGGAGAAAGATCCTGTGTTGAAGTTCAGCACAGTAAAGAAACAGGAGAAAGCTTTGTCTGTGTGCAAGGATGTTTCTGTTAAACAGTCGGCCGGTCAAGGCAAACAGTGTCCAGAGCCTGGAAGGAAATCCCAGAAGGCATCTTCTGCTGAGAACCTGAGTGCTGGAGGGCAGGTGGCTGCACAGAAGGTGAGGCAGAGTCCATCATCAGCCTCAGGTGTGCAGCTCACTCCAGGCAGACACAGACGGACATCTCTGGAGAAGCAAACACTCCAGGAGAACCTTCAGCTGGGACATGTGGTGACCAGCATGGCGAGCTCTGGACGCACGAGATTGCAGGCTGGTGGCAGCGGTAAAAGTGTTGCGGAGGCTGGAGTCACAAAACCAGCGACATTAAAAACCAATGTGTCTACCCCTAAAGCAAGTCCCCAGAAGGAGCCGCCGCGTGCCCCGGAGCTACAGCTGGCAGAGGAGATACCAGGACTGGTCAGGAGGATGGGTGAGTTGCAGCAGCAGAGGAATCTTCTGCAAATGGAAATTGACTGTATTTACAAGTTGAAGGCTGCTAATCCTGGGGATCACTCTGTATATGACCAGAGACTGAATGCACTGGGGGTAGAGCTGGCGACTGTGGTGCGGGACATAGACTGTGTGCTGGCGAGGATGGGGCCCCTGGCAGAGACATATAGGAACCAGGAGCGGTTTAGGTCCTGCGCGCAGGACTCTGCTGGTTCCCGCACAGACATTGTCCCAGGGGGGACCCGGCAGCAGGTACGGCCAGTGCTGCAGCCCGCTAGCTTCTGTTTTAAGGAGGGTCAGATACTACACCAGCAGCCGCAACTACCTGCGGCAGACACCAAGCAGGAGCAAGAGGCTCAGATCCCAGCGGTACCACAAATCCCAGCATGCCCAGCACAACAGCAAGACAGTGGACATGAGACTGCATCTACTGTTTGTGTCCAGGAGAGCGATAATTCTGGGGATATTGATACTGTTCATGTGGGGTTGGGGACTGAAGGGGGTACAGAGACTGTGGTGGACATTGCGCATCCTGATGATGCTATTGAGATTGATGATGATGATGATGATGATGATGATGATGATGATAATAATGTGCAAAATGTCTGTGATTTCCCCCCTTTGGTTTCCAGCACACAAGGTGCAACAGGCCCCTCCGCTGCAGACCCTCGCCCTGTCAGTCAGCCCAGTGTGGCCCCACAGGTCCCTCCCAGTAATGTTTGGAGCCGCGGCGCTCCGTCCTTTACCTCCGGCGCCAATTACACCGGGCAGGCTTTCAAAAGGAGGAATGTGGTGCGATTCAGGCACAGAGGTGCCAAGGAGGATCTGCTGGAGAGGAGGCTGGTGGTCAGGGAGCTTCTGTGCCGCCAGATGGGGTTTGCGCCGGTTAATATCTTGGCAGTCATCAATCTGCCAGACAGACAGGGCTATGATATCAGCTTTAAGCTTATGTCTGATCTGGACAGATTCTGGGCCAATTTCCCCAAGTTCAGGGACGCTGATGGCTGGAACAAGTTCAGCTTCATTCCAATATCTAAGCCGGATACCGCCACGGTTAATATCATCTTTTGGAATGAGGCTGTTCCCCCGCAGGACATTGTGGTGTGGCTCCGGAGGCATTGTGACCTTGTCTCCGACCTCACCAAAAACAGGGATGAGGACGGTATATGGACTGGTGGATGGAAGGTGCTGGTGAAATTGCGCCAGCACAACAATATCACGGCTCACTTACCCAACTCCTTCTTTATCGGGAGGGAGAAGGGAGTTTGCTTCTACCCTGGACAGCCACGAAAGTGTTTTAAGTGTGGTAAAGTGGGTCACCTGGCAAACACCTGTACCGTGGTAAAGTGCAGCCTGTGCGGGGAAGTCGGCCACTTAGCGGCAGATTGCCAGAACATCAAGTGCAACCTCTGTGGGGAGGTCGGCCACCCTCACAGGGACTGTCCTGATGCCTGGCACAATATATGCAAGCTCCTTCCTGATGAGGAGTTAGTGACAAGGACAGAGGCTCAGGAGGAGGAGGCTTTAATGTCAGGGACAGTACTGACCAGGTCAGAGGTCCACCAGGGGTCCGCTCAGGTAACATCAGAGCAGCTTTGTACAGAGGGGAGCATGGAGGTCGTCCCTCAGGTCCAGCAGCCACATGTAGCCACCACTTCAGTATCACCATCTCTAGCTGAAGAAAGTGGCTGTAATCAGGTTAAAAGGAAAAAAAAGGACAAGGCCTCCCGTAAACCTGAGGAGGAGTATGTCACTAGCCAGGGTGGCAGGAAAAAAGTCCAGAGTTCGGCAGGTGTGATGGTTGTGTCCAATAAGTTTGATGTTTTGTCTGAGTCTAATGGGGACTTGGAGGAAGAGATAAAAAGAATAGAGACTGAGTATGACAGGGACGTAGCGGACCTTCCCCCTACAAAACGGAAGCCTGTACCTGCTGACACTGAGATACAGTCTGACATGGAGACCGGTGGTAGTCAGAACATCTGTGACCCAGACTTATGATGGCGGCTTTTGCATCTCTGTTCCTCTGTTGTGGTATTGTGATGGCAGATTTCTCATTAAAAGTAACATCCAGTAATGTGAACAGCATTAAGGTGAGGAGGACGAGGCACGCTGTCTATGACCATCTCCGATACCTGGGCGCAGATGTCCTCTTTCTGCAGGAGACGCGGCTGACGACTCAGGGGCTCATGAGGGAGGCTGAAAGGGAATGGCGGTCTGGTCCCTCTTTTTGGTCACTGGCTATGGAGCCGTACGCCGGGGTCGCCATTCTGTTTAACACCGGGCATGTGACAGTACATAGGATGACGGAGGTGGTAATGGGAAGGTGTCTGGTCCTGGAAGTCACTGTCCATGGGAGGCGTCTCCGGCTTATTAACATCTATGGGCCACAGACAGTGACTGACAGGATACAGTTATTTAATGATGTCAAGCCTTATCTGTTCACCTCTCTTCCAGTGATAATGGTGGGGGACTTTAATGCCATACTGACATCAGGTGACAGCTCCTCAGGTAGAACCGTGACGAGGGATGGTAGGATCTTGAATAACATAGTCCTGCAGGCCGGATTAGGGGACGTCTTTAAACGGGGAGGACGAAAGCCCAAATTAACCTATTCCTGCTCCAATAGAGGCAGTAGAATAGATCTGGCTTTTGTAAGTCCCATGGAAGTCATTGGTGCCATGAGTGAGAGAGTCGTCCCATACTCAGACCATCTTGCCCTATATTTCTGCCTGGGGGCCACTAAGCGAGCTGATGTTGGTAGGGGGTTATGGAGACTCAATTCTAGTCTCCTCCATGATGTCTCTGTCCAGAGTTGTGTCCATTCCCTTTTGCAGGGTCATCTACAGAGAGTGGACTTCTATGACAACATGGCCGACTGGTGGGAGGACGTCAAGGATGATATCAGATACCTCTTGAAGAGACTGTCAGTTAAGAAAGGCAGGAGTAAGTATAGCCAGTACCTAAGGCTGCGCAAAGAATTGGAGTCACTCTATTCGGAGGGCGGGGGTAACAAAGAGAAGATCGACCGTTTGAAATCTGAGATAAGGCAGTATCAGTACAGCAGGTATACCTCCTTGGTTCTCGAACGGGATTATGGGGTCTTGGGGGCACCTGATCCCTTTGAGAATTGCCGGGAGCGGGTGGCCAATAAATTGGTCACAGGTCTCATTGACTCCCAGGGTGTATTGCAGGAATCTCGGGAGGGTATCCTGGGGGTTGTGAAATCTTATTATACTGACTTGTTTCAGAGGAAGGCTTTGGATAAACATAAAATGACTCAATTCTTGGAGGTAACTCCAACACCTGATATTAATGATCTGGACTTTTCTCCTTTGACAGCAGAATTAACGGTGGAGGAGGTTAAGGAGGCCATTGATAAGTTACATCTGAAGAAGGCACCAGGTCCGGATGGTATAACAGCAGAATTTTATAAGAAATTCAAAGACCTCCTGGCTCCAATTCTTGTGGATGTTTACAAAAATTGTCTAGAAAATCACCTGATGCCTCCATCCATGAGAGTGTCCTCATTAATTCTGCTGTCTAAAGGTAAGGAGCTGAGCGACATCAAGAACTGGAGGCCGATTGCCCTCTTGAATGTGGACAGGAAGATTCTGGTAAAGATCCTGTTTTCTAGATTAGTCTGTTTGTCCCCGGCACTGTTGGTAGGCTCTCAGTTTGGCACGGTAAAAGGGCGGAACATCTCTGGAGCAGTCATCTCGATACGGGAGATGTTTGAGAGATGTAAAGCTCTGCGGTGTGGGAGATATGTTGTCAGTCTGGACCAGGCCTTTGACAGAGTTGATCATGACTATCTGTGGGCCACTTTGTCAAAGTACGGTATTCCAGGACAATTTGTGGATTGGCTGAAGACTTTGTACAGAGAGGCGGTGAGCTTTCCTCTGATTAATGGTTGGCAGGGTGGCACTTTTGGAGTTGAGGCGGGGGTGAGACAGGGCTGCCCGCTGAGTCCACTCCTGTATGTTTTTGCCATAGACCCGTTTTTGAGGTCACTGCAGGAGTGTAACTTTTGGGGGGTGCCGGTCCCCCACTGCTTGCCTCTGAAGGTGGTTGCCTACGCGGATGATGTGACGCTGGTGATATCTAATCCTCATGAGGTGCAGATGTTGTCTGCGGCCATCAGAAGTTACTCAGAGGCCTCCGGGTCTCTGGTCAACCTTGAGAAGAGTCAAGCTCTGTGGACATTGCAATCTGACCCAGACTTTGATCAGCCGCAGTTTGTTAAGGCCTCCACCCATATTAAGATCTTAGGGGTTAAATTTGGGAGGGACGATAATGCCAGCCTAAATTGGGAGGAAAAATTGGAGACCGGAAATGCAAAGGTTCAGCGATGGAAGAACTGGAGTCTGACTTACAGAGAAAGGGTTGCTATGTTGAAGACTTACCTTGTCCCCGTCTTCTTGTATGTCTC
Organism: Dendrobates tinctorius; assembly: GCF_039654945.1. Taxonomy (NCBI): domain Eukaryota; kingdom Metazoa; phylum Chordata; class Amphibia; order Anura; family Dendrobatidae; genus Dendrobates; species Dendrobates tinctorius. The sequence goes on along the minus strand of NW_027361998.1, from coordinate 2,363,483 downwards.
TGTCGTTTTTCCTTTGCCAGAATCCTTCTCGGCGAGGCTCCTCAGCCTGTTCTTCCAGCTCTTGTCGGGGAACAGGATGAACCTGATAAAGAGGGGTATAACGTACCTACAGCGGAGTGAGGGCGGGCTGGATATGTTAAATCCAAGGGTTTTCTTTGACTCCTTGTTTCTGAAAGTAAATTTTGGGAGCATGGATTCAAACAGTGGCTCCCTGTGGGCGAATAGTATCAGGTATTGGATATTGCCTTTTGCGGAATCTTGGGTGCGAGGCGGCAGTCTCAAGAGGAGGAGATGGACAGGTGACCACCTCCCCCAGTATCTGGAATATGGTCTGAAGTGTGTCAGGAAGTGGGGACTGGAGAAATCTTACATTGAGAGTAATACGAGGAAAGATCTGTGTGCTCATATATGTAGGACTTTCTTTTACTCTCCACTGGCCCTAAGAGATTGTGCCACCAGGACCCTTCAGGACAGTCTCCGATTCCTCAACGGGAGGCGACTTCCAGCAAAGTTTTTTGACATTGCTTGGCTGTCGCTACATGGGAAGCTCTTTGTGAGGGGGAACTTAAAATATTTAAGTGTTTCGGATCGGAACTGTCCCCTTGGTTGTCAGCAGGAGGAAACCATGGAGCATTTTATTTGTGATTGCTGGGGAGGTAGGGAAATATGGACGGAAGTATCGACCAAGCTGAAAATCCCCAGACTGCTGTCCCTGAATTACCCTGACATTATCTATGGTGTCCCATCCACTGACGGTAACATCGACAGGGGGACAATGTACCTGATCATTACCACCATTAAGTATTACCACTGGCACATGAGAACCCGAGTGTCCCTCCACAGCGAGCCCTTCCATCCCGTCACCGCAGCCACAAAGATACTGTCCGAGCTCAGATGGATAAGAGAGATAGAGATAAAGAAAAGTCAGAGTAATGAGAGACTATGGAGGAATGTGTCTGTGGGATAATAACATGATCGTGTTACTAAAAGTGTTTATTTCATATTCTTCCTTCAACAGGAATGAAGTCTAAGTTACCTTTATTCCTAATGTATTAATTTAGTTCTATAATTATTGTCTGATGCATTCATGAGAATTTATGTTTTGTATTAAGGAAGAATTCTGTTTATTTTAATTGTATTTGTTGGTTTTATACAATAAAAATTGCCCCCTATGTACAAGAATATAACTACTATAATACTGCCCCTATGTACAAGAATATAACTACTATAATACTGCTCCTATATACAAGAATATAACTACTATAATACTGCTCTTTTGTACAAGTATATAGCTACTATAATACTGCCCCTATGAACAAGAATATAACTACTATAATACTGCCCCGATGTACAAGAATATAACTACTATAATGCTGCCCCCTATGTACAAGAGTATAACTACTATAATACTGACCCTATGTACAAGAATATAACTACTATAATACTGCCCCAATGTACAAGAATATAACTACTATAATGCTGCCCCTTATGTACAAGAATATAACTACTATAATACTGCCCCAATGTACAAGAATATAACTACTATAATGCTGCCCCTTATGTACAAGAATATAACTACTATAATACTGCCCCAATGTACAAGAATATAACTACTATAATACTGCCCCAATGTACAAGAATATAACTATTATAATGCTGCCCCTTATGTACAAGAATATAACTACTATAATGCTGCCCCATATGTACAAGAATATAACTACTATATTACTGCGCCTATGTACAAGAATATAACTACTATAATACTGTCCCCTATGTACAAGAATATAACTACTATAATACTGCCCCGATGTACAAGAATATAACTACTATAATGCTGCCCCCTATGTACAAGAATATAACTACTATAATACTGACCCTATGTACAAGAATATAACTACTATAATACTGCCCCAATGCACAAGAATATAACTACTATAATGCTGCCCCTTATGTACAAGAATAAAACTACTATAATGCTGCCCCTATGTACAAGAATATAACTACTATAATGCTGCCCCTATGTACAAGAATATAACTACTATAATGCTGCCCCTTATGTACAAGAATATAACTACTATAATACTGCCCCAATGTACAAGAATATAACTACTACAATGCTGCCCCTTATGTACAAGAATATAACTACTATAATACTGCCCCAATGTACAAGAATATAACTACTATAATACTGTCCCAATGTACAAGAATATAACTATTATAATGCTGCCCCTTATGTACAAGAATATAACTACTATAATGCTGCCCCCTATGTACAAGAATATAACTACTATATTACTGCCCCTATGTACAAGAATGTAACTAGTATAATATTGCCCCTAAGTACAAGAATATAACTACTATAATACTGCCCCTATGTACAAGAATATAACTAATATAATACTGCCCCTATGTACAAGAATATAACTACTATAATACTGCCCCTACATACGATAATATAACTACTATAATACAGCTCCTATGTACACAAGAATAAAACTACTATAATACTGCTCCCTATGTACAATATAGCTACTATAATACTGCCCCTATATACAAGAATATAACTACTGTCATTCTGCACCTATGTGCAGGAATATAACTACTATAATACTGCCCCCTACATACGAGAATATAACTACTATAATACAGCTCCTATATACAAGAATATAACTACTATAATACTGCTCCCTATGTACAATATAGCTACTATAATACTGCCCCTATATACAAGAATATAACTACTATAATACTGCCCCTACATACGAGAATATAACTACTATAATACAGCTCCTATGTACAAGAATATAACTACTATAATACTGCTCCCTATGTACAATATAGCTACTATAATACTGCCCCTATATACAAGAATATAACTACTGTAATTCTGCCCCTATGTGCAGGAATATAACTACTATAGTACTGCCCCTATGTACAAGAATATAACTACTGTAATACTGCCCCTATGTACAAGAATATAGCTACAATAATACTGCTCCCTATGTACAAGAATATAACTACTGTAATACTGCCTCTATGTAAAAGAATATAACTACTATAATACTGCCCCCTATTTACAAGAATATAACTACTATCATACTGCCCCTATATACAAGAATATAACTACTGTAATTCTGCCCCTATGTGCAGGAATATAACTACTATAGTACTGCCCCTATGTACAAGAATATAACTACTGTAATACTGCCCCTATGTACAAGAATATAGCTACAATAATACTGCTCCCTATGTACAAGAATATAACTACTGTAATACTGCCTCTATGTAAAAGAATATAACTACTATAATACTGCCCCCTATGTACAAGAATATAACTACTATCATACTGCCCCTATGTACAAGAATAAAGCTACTATAATATTGCACTTATGTTCAAGAATATAGCTACTATAATACTGCCCCTATGTGCAAGAATATAAATACTGTAATACTGCTCCCCATGTACAAGAATATAGCTACTGTAATACTGCCTCTATGTACAAGAATATAACTACTGTAATACTGCTCCCCATGTACAAGAATATAACTACTAGAAATATTGCCTCTATGTACAAGAATATAACTACTATAATACTGCTCCTATGTACAAGAATATAGCTACTATAATACTGCCCCTATGTACAAGAATATAACTGCTATAATACTGCTCCTATGTACAAGAATATAACTACTATAATACTGACCCTATGTACAAGAATATAACTACTATAATACTGCCCCTATGCATAAGAATATTACTACTATAATACTGCCCCTATGTACAAGAATATATCTACTATAATACTGCTCCCTATGTACAAGAATATAACTACTATAATACTGACCCTATGTACAAGAATATAACTACTATAATACTGCCCCTATGTACAAGAATATAACTACTATAATACTGACCCTATGTACAAGAATATAACTACTATAATGCTGCCTCTATGTGCAAGAATATAACTACTATAATACTGCCCCTATGTACAAGAATATAACTACTATAATACTGCTCCCCATGTACAAGAATATAACTACTGTAATATTTCCTCTATGTACAAGAATATAACTACTATAATACTGCTCCTATGTACAAGAATATAGCTACTATAATACTGCCCCCTATGTACAAGAATAAAACTACTATAATACTGACCCAATGTGCAAGAATATAACTACTATAATACTGCCCCTATGTACAAGAATATAACTATTATAATACTGACCCTATGTACAAGAATATAACTACTATAATACTGCTCCTATGTACAAGAATATAACTACTATAATACTGCCCCTTTGTACAAGAACATAACTACTATAATACTGCCCCTATGTACAAGAATATAACTACTATAATACTGCCCCTATGTACAAGAATATAACTACTGTAATATTTCCTCTATGTACAAGAATATAACTACTATAATACTGCTCCTATGTACAAGAATATAGCTACTATAATACTGCCCCCTATGTACAAGAATAAAACTACTATAATACTGACCCTATGTACAAGAATATAACTACTATAATACTGCCCCTATGTACAAGAATATAACTATTATAATACTGACCCTATGTACAAGAATATAACTACTATAATACTGCTCCTAAGTACAAGAATATAACTACTATAATACTCCCCCTACATACGAGAATATAACTACTATAATACAGCTCCTATGTACAAGAATATAACTACTATAATACTGCTCCCTATGTACAATATAGCTACTATAATACTGCCCCTATATACAAGAATATAACTACTATAATACTGCCCCTACATACGAGAATATAACTACTATAATACAGCTCCTATGTACAAGAATATAACTACTATAATACTGCTCCCTATGTACAATATAGCTACTATAATACTGCCCCTATATACAAGAATATAACTACTGTAATACTGCCCCTATGTACAAGAATATAACTACTATAATACTGCCCCATGTACAAGAATATAACTACTGTAATACTGCCTCTATGTAAAAGAATATAACTACTATAATACTGCCCCCTATGTACAAGAATATAACTACTATCATACTGCCCCTATGTACAAGAATATAGCTACTATAATATTGCACTTATATTCAAGAATATAGCTACTATAATACTGCCCCTATGTACAAGAATATAGCTACTGTAATACTGCCTCTATGTACAAGAATATATCTACTATAATACTGCTCCCCATGTACAAGAATATAACTACTGTAATATTGCCTCTATGTACAAGAATATAACTACTATAATACTGCTCCAATGTACAAGAATATAGCTACTATAATACTGCCCCCTATGTACAAGAATAAAACTACTATAATACTGCTCCTATGTACAAGAATATAGCTACTATAATACTGCCCCCTATGTACAAGAATATAACTACTATAATACTGCTCCTATGTACAAGAATATAACTACTACAATACTGCCCCTATGTACAAGAACATAACTACTATAATACTGACCCTATGTACAAGAATATAACTACTATAATACTGCCCCTATGCATAAGAATATTACTACTATAATACTGCCCCTATGTACAAGAATATATCTACTATAATACTGCTCCCTATGTACAAGAATATAACTACTATAATACTGCCCCTATGTGCAGGACTATAACTACTATAATACTGACCCTCTGTACAAGAATATAACTACTATAATACTTCCCCTATGTACAAGAATATAACTACTATATTACTGACCCTATGTACAAGAATATAACTACTATAATACTGCTCCTATGTACAAGAATATAACTACTATATTACTGACCCTATGTACAAGAATATAACTACTATAATACTTCCTCTATGTGCAAGAATATAACTACTATAATACTGCTCCTATGTACAAGAATATAACTACTATAATACTGCTCCCCATGTACAAGAATATAACTACTGTAATATTTCCTCTATGTACAAGAATATAACTACTATAATACTGCTCCTATGTACAAGAATATAACTACTATAATACTGCCCCCTATGTACAAGAATATAACTACTATAATACTGCTCCCCATGTACAAGAATATAACTACTGTAATATTTCCTCTATGTACAAGAATATAACTACTATAATACTGCTCCTATGTACAAGAATATAACTACTATAATACTGCCCCCTATGTACAAGAATATAACTACTATAATACTGCCCCCTATATACAAGAATATAACTACTATAATACTGCCCCCTATGTACAAGAATATAACTACTATAATACCTCCCCCTATGTACAAGAATATAACTACTCTAATACTGCCTCTATGTACAAGAATATAACTACTATAATACTGCCCCTATGTACAAGAATATAACTACTATAATACTGCTCCTATTTACAAGAATATAACTACTATAATACTGCCCACTATGTACAAGAATATAACTACTATAATACTGCCCCCTATGTACAAGAATATAACTACTATAATACCTCCCCCTATATACAAGAATATAACTACTATAACACTGCCCCTATTTACAAGAATATAACTACTATAATACTGCTCCTATTTACAAGAATATAACTACTATAATACTGCTCCTATTTACAAGAATATAACTACTATAATACTGCCCACTATGTACATTACTAGCCAGACATATTTACTAGTGATTCTTTGGTTTCTGTGTGTGAAACATAGAAGATTTTTGTAGAATAGTAAAGATTATATATTCGCCTCTTATACTGAGGGAGTTGGGGATTGCTTTAAAATGAGCTGTTTGTAGGTTTTACTGCTGCTTTAGACCCCAGTTATCAGTTGCACTGGGAAAAAACAAACAGCAAATGTGCAATTTCATTACAGCACCCCCATAGGATAAATGAAAAACTGCACATGGACTTACTGGGTCCTTCAGAATCAGAACTTATCCTAAAATAAGGAACCTATGTGTTTTCTTAGAATTCTCTAGTTGTATATTTAATGGGGGGGTTCTAAATTAAGTTTCCTTTTGCGGCTGATGATATCATTGGGTCATTTATAGATCAGGAGGGAACACAGCCATGGTGACGAGTTCACATAATTGACAGATGTAGGACCAAGTGGGTGGTAATAGTGATAGAATAGAATAGTAATTAGCACCTCATTAGTGATTAGTGCGCCTCTTATCTGTGTGACGTGGACTGGTGCGTTACGTTCCTCGATCTTCAGCCTTTCTCTAGACATTAAGACTTGCATCTCTCCAAGCTTTTGATGAACAAGTCGACATCTCAGATTGCTGATGTGTTAGGAATCCCTCCGTGAACAATATGAAATGAAGACGCAGAGGAAGGACCTGAATACTGAAATCTAATGTTTCCCGACTATTGTAGACACTGACAGGTTTGCCCTTTGTCCATGAGGGCTAATTACGTGGGCTGGAAGTCTGAAATATGTAAAAAAAAAAAAAAATAGGTTAAAAAGTCAAAACAACAAGAATTGCAGCATTGTAAGTGATCCGTTCTCAGATTTTTAATCTACGATCCCAGAGCCTGGCAGATAACGTCTACATCTGCTCCCGTGACCATTGTCATCTTCTGTAACCCAATAAGATGGAAAAATGAAGCAGCTTAGAAATGAAAAGTTTTCCTTCTTTTCCATCTGCCCGAAAGGATCAAAAAGTTACAAACATTGTTTTCAATTGTGTGAAACTACGTTGTCCACCCAAACTCAAGGACCACGTCTAGTATCGTGAAGGTGAATTACGGGCAGATCCTCCTACTGATCTACCAGACGCTGACTCAGAAGGTTGGGGTCTTGCCCGATATCGGAGCCCCTTGGAGCCGACCAATGGTGGATCCATGTAAACAAGAGTAAGCAGAGATCTTGAAAAGTAAGTCATGTAGAACTATAGCAAGCAGAGTTGACCAATCAAGGGCCACACAATCACTTTGGACACTACACCTATCGAGTGACCAAGTCTACACCTCAGCACAATACAAATAAATTGGGTTCGCATTGCGACTACGATGGTATAGTTATTACAATGACTAAGTAAAAAAAAAAATCCAACAGGTTTGGACTTCTTGAAACTTTCTTGTTGCAGTCAAAATACCCTTGAGGTCATAATGAAACCCAAGTCACTTGCGCTTTGATGTAGCAGTTGCACTGATCCAACCTTGGTGACTTGAGAGTTGTTGTGGCCAAAGTCTCCTTAAAACCCCAGCTTTAGGCTCTTCTCGTATAAGTCCCACTGCCACCTCCAATCGCTCATCTTAGTCTTTCTAGTTTGGAGGCTTCCGGCAGTGACCAAGGTCCACGCCGTCATGTGGGGCTTGACGCATGGCATGGATGCCAATAATGTGCGTCACATCCAACATGACCAAGTCAACAATGTCAATGATGCAGGTGGTGCCACCCATGAACTCCTGAGACTTAGGCCTCTTTCACACTTCCGTTTTTTACAATCAGTCAAAATCCGCCAGGTTTTGAAAAAAACGTATCCGCAATTTTTTTTGCGGATCCGTTTTTTTCCCCATTGACTTCTATTATCGGCGGATTTTGACGGATTGCCGTCCGTTGCATCCGTTTTTGTGAGGATCCACCATAATGTTGCTGTCCGTTAACATCCTCAAAGATTTCCAAACGGAGCTTGCAACTTTTTTTGGCCGGCAGATCCTCCAGACACTGATTTAACCCGAAATTCTGTCTGGGTGCCGAACAAAAAAAAATTCTCTCTCTCTCTCGCCGTTTGGAGGACCTGCTGCGCCAGGAATGGTGGGTGGAGATCCGAGGAGAGGTGAGAAGAAGCATGTCTATTTGATTTACATTAAGTCCCCATTGCTCAATTGAGTGAATCTGCCCAAATCAAATTTCTATAGATTTCTTTAACTCTATAAGTGTTTCCATATTTATTCCATTTCATTTCCTATTTTGTGACCTCTCAATGTATACAAGCACCGGTCTGGTGAATATATGGAGATGTCGGAATGCTCTCCTCCTGAGAAGGCAACCTTACATCTCAGACCATTGTCAGTGCTAATCTTTCCTAGCGACCTCCTTATATGAGAGTCCTGTTATTACGTACGGAGAGCATTATATACTAACATGAAGCGAGCGGCCGTAGACTTCTCCTTCCCCTTCTGACTCATCCTATTGTCAGATCGGATACACGCACTTAGCCTCCCTTTGAGTGGCGGCTCTTTGGCCATAAATGAAAATCAATTTGTCATCTTGAAAACTAATAAAAAAGGAGAATCCTTGAGGAACATTTTGTATTAAAAGCTTTGATGGCTCCAAAAATGGACATTGTGCCTTGTGTCTTTGTGTTTTCCAGGTACTTTCAAGACGGGTTTCTGTTCTTTTGGAGGGTTGAGGATACTTACGGTAATAGCGTTTTGGTGGATGGCTTGGATGGAAATTTCCCCGATTCATAAGTATTGATATAGGATTAGATTATGACACAATTCCAGAGATCATTATTCAGTCAACTGATACCAAAATGAATGGCACACGACAAATTCCCAACATTTTCTGACCATAATTGGGTCCTAACGATCAGGTAGTAGATCAAATATTTGATATCAGACTCATCGATCTAAGCTTGGTAGTGGATAGAGTATTTGGCACCAAATCAGTCAACTTCGTGACATCAAACATTTTGTTAATTAATGGTAAAATCAACACCGTCAGCTTAGTGGTCAACTGAAGATTCATGACTGATGGCCAAGTGGTCAGTGGTATAGTAAACATAATGATCTTCATGGTCAATCAAACCTTTAGCATTGGATCCCTGATGGTCAGTGGTACAGTCACATCATGATCTTGCTAGTGAACCAAACATTCGGCACCAGGAAACTATTGACAAGTGGAACAGTCAACGTCATTAGCCTGGTGGAAATTTGAGTAATTTTCTCTACATCCCGGGAGGTAACTGGGACACAACACTGTAAGTTTGGCGGTAATTTCAGCATTTGGCATCAGATCCTTCATAGTCAATAGTACAATCCACATCGTGAGGTTGGTGATAAAATGAAGAGTTAACAATTGGTCCATGGTGGTCAGTGGTACAGTAAATATAATGAGCTTGATGGTAAATTGAATATTTAGCTGTGAATCATTGATGGTACAGTCAACACCATGAACTTGTAGATAAATATGTGCTATCAAATCCCAGGTGGTCAATGATATGGTCAATACCCTGAAGCCGGTGGATGCAGCACATGATCCCTGGTAGTCAGTAGTGCATTCAACAGCCTGAAGTTGGTGGATACAGTACCGGATCCCTGGTGGTCAGTAGTGCATTCAACACCCTGAAGCCCGTGGATGTAATACCGGATCCCTGGTGGTCAGTAGTGCATTTAACAACCTGAAGCCCGTGGATGCAGTACTGGATCCCTGAAGCCGGTGGATGCAATACCGGTTCCCTCGTGGTCAGTAGTGCAGTCAAAACCCTGAAGCCCGTGGATGCAGTACTGGATCCCTGAAGCTGGTGGATGCAGTACCAGATTCCTGGTGGTCAGTAGGGTTGTCAACATCCTGGAGCCGGTGTATGCAGTACCGGATCTCCAGTGGTCGTTGGTGCAGTTAACACACTGAAGCCGGTGGATGCAATACTGGATCCCAGGTGGTCAGTGGTGCAGTCAACACCCTGAAGCTGGTGGATCTAGTACCGGATACCTGGTGGTCAGTGGTGCAGTCAACACCATAAAGTTAGTGGATGCAGTACCGAGACCCTACTTGTCAGTCGTGCTGTCAACACCCTGAAGCTGATGGATGCAGTACTAGAGCCCTGGTGGTCAGTGGTGCAGTCAACACCCTGAAGCCTGTGGATGCAGGATCAGATGCTCGGAGGTCATTAGTGCTGTCATCACCCTGAAGCAGGTGGATGCAGGGCGAGATCCCTGGTGGTCAGTGGTGCAGTCAACACCTTTAAGCTGGTGGATGCAGAACTGGGTCTCTAATGGTCAGTGGTGCAGTCAATACCCTAAAGCTGGTGGATGCAGTATTGGATCTCTGGTGGTCAGTGGTGCTGTCAACACCCTGAAGCCGGTGGATGCGGTACCTGATCCCCTGTGGTCATTGGTGCAATCAACAACCTGAAGCTGGTGGATGCAGTGGCAAATCGCCGGTGGTCATTGGTGCAATCATCACCCTGAAGCAGGTGGATGCAGTGCCAGATCCCTGGTGGTCAGTGGTGCAGTCAACACCCATAAGCTGGTGGATGCAGTACCGGGTCACTAGAGGTCAGTGGTGCAGTCAATACCCCGAAGCTGGTGGATGCAGTACTGGATCCCTGGTGGTCATTTGGACAGATCCTGACCACTCAAACACTGGGCACTGGATGGCCTCTTGAACAGTCAGTACTTAACTTGGTGGAAAATTGACCATTCGGCAGTAGTGAAATTCTTGTTGATCGCAGTAGCTACTAGATGTAATTTACTACATATTGCTCTAACATTTCTCCCAAACTTTAATATGTTGTTATTACCTGTAGTCACCACTAGGAGGAGCTTAGGAGCTTGCTACGTACTGTTTGCACATTTAATTCAATGATAACACTGTATGCAGTAAGCTACTGAGCTCCCCCTAGTGGTGGCTGCAGGTGCGCATTACTTTATCACGTCTCTACGGGTAAAAAATAGTGATAAGACCCCCTATAAAAAGTATTACATTAATAATCGGCGCAGAACAATGTCAGACATTCTTTTAATTTTGGGTTGTACGGTGAAATAAAATCCCAGGGAGTGACTCATGGATTATAAAATCCATAGCTGGATTAAAAATTGGTTCAACCTGATTGGGAACAGCCCGTGGTGGCGCTCACATGTCATCTGCCATTTGACAGCTAATTCCAACTCTAAAGAAGTTAATGCCTGTAATTCTCCGCTAACCTGAGTTATGGACATTCAATCAAAAGCAGCAGGAAAATGTGTACCGTATAACATAGGAGAGACTAATCCCCGCAGTGTGCGGAGGTATCAGATGCATAGAGGCTGCTAATTGTCTGTTGCGTCTATTCTATGCAACTTTATACCGTGTCTGATGCCGTCCAGGACTGCGAGGAAACGTCATTTGTTAATGAATTCACCTCCCTGTTCTACAGTCAGAGGTATAAAAAGAGCAGAACTGGTGGCAGCTCAGCCACAACAAGCACGAAGGACACCGAGGTCGTACAAAAACACGGACACAGCAACAGGTAAGAAAGCCAGAGCATGTGCTGCGGGATCTGTCCCCGAGGGATTCACATCATCTTACTTTTTACAATTACGTCTCGTTTATTTGAATTTTAAAATAACAAAAAAACAAATCTCATAGATCCTGATTTTTTATCCTATTTTTAGTCATTATTATATTTCTTTATTTGTTGTTATTTTTGTTGTGTTTTTCATCCTTATCATTTTTTTTTTGGGGGGGGGTGAAAAATATCTTTTACATTTTGTTTGATTTTTCTCTTAAAGTTTCCAAATCTGTTATTTAAGGCTAAGGAAAAAAAAAAAACTCTTACTATTTCATCTATTTCTTATTTTGAATTCCAGGGTTTTATAACAAGTATTTCTTTTATTTTCCTATTGTTTGTTAGATTGTAGTCTTTGTTGATACATAGTTTTATAGTTAGTACTGTGAAAAGAAAAGAAAAAAAAAAAGACTTGTGTCCATCAGGTTCGGCCAGGATATGGGAGAGGAAGAGGAAGGAGGGAAGTGATAGGAGTAAACTTTGCAACTTTATTATGTTTTTTACTTTTTTTTTATTTATAATTTTTGGTAAAAAAAAAATTTCACCTGTATTTAAGCTTAAAGCTGCACATATGGAAATACAATAGAATAAGGTAGGTCCATTATTATTTGATTATTTTTCATGATATTATTATATATTATATTATCTTATTTTATGTGATAAGTTTATGTTTTTATATTTTTTTTCATAAAGAATTAAAGGAGTTGTCCAGTTAAAGATTAATTACCACCTATCAACATATTGATCGGAGGGGGTACGACTGCTGTGACCCTCACCGATCAGCAGAACAATGTAGCAGCAGTGCGCATGCTCGACCGCGGATCCATTCATTATCTACAGGCTGAGTGCAGCTCTCTTTAGACAAAGTGGGGCCCCAAATGCTGACACATTGCTCCATTACAAAAAAAATTTTGGTTGCATTTACAAGTGCTGAGTTGAGGCCGTTAAGCGAGTGTGATCGACAATATTGAAGTCGTTCGATGCTTGTTTCCCGACGTCTTTCCACCGGCTGAGGAAGAATAATGGGCACAGAACAATCATTAGTAGATCAATCTGTCCCCATACAGTATCATCTCATCAGCAGCACATCTGCAGTTTTCACCAGGTGATGTGCTGCAATGATTTTTAAACAATCCAAACATTCCCACCCTATAGTCTTCCATAAAGTATAATGCACATCCCATAGTCCTCTACAACGTATAAGGCACCCCTTAGTCCTCCATATAGTATAATGCACACCCCATAGTCCTCCATATAGTATAATATGCCCCATAGTCCTCCATATAGTATAAAATACCCCATAGTCTTCCACATAGCATAATGCACCCCATAGTCCTTCATACAGTATAATCTTCTCCATATCCCTCCACATACTTTAATGCACTCACCATAGCCCTCCATATAGTATAATACACCCCATAGTCTTCCGTATAGAATAATGCACCCCATAGTTTTCCATATAGTATAATGTGCACCATAGACCTTCATATAGTATAATGTACCCCATATCCCTCCATATAGTATAATACACACCATAGTTCTCCACAAAGTATAATGCAGCACATAGTCCTTCATATTGTATAATGCATTTCCCATAGTCCTCTATATAATATAATACACCCCATAGCCCTCTGCAAAGTATAATGCAGCCCATAGTCCTTCATAATGTATAATGCACTCCTCATAGTCCTCTATATAGTATAATGCACCCTCATAGTCCCCTGTGTAGTATAATACACTTCGCATAGTCCTTCATATAGTATAATGCACCCCATAGTCCTCCATATTGTATAATATGCTCCCAATATCCTCCTTTTTGTATAATGTACTCCTCATATCCTCACTATAGTATAATGCACTCCCCATAGTCCTCCATATAGTATAATGCACTCCCCATATCCTCCCGATAGTATAATGCATTCCCCATAGTGCTCCATATAGTACAATGCATCCCATAGTCCTCCATATTGTATAATGCACCCCCATAGTCCTCTATATAATACAATGCACTCATAGTATAATGCACCCCATCCTCCTTCATATAGTATAATGCATTCCCCATAGTCCTCACTACAGTATAATGCAGGTCTCATTGAGTATAATGCAGCCCCCTCATGAAGCATAATGCAGCCCTCGTCCTAAAATATATTGATCACCAGTTATAAAGTACAACCATAATCCGCAAATATACAGACTCCAAACAATCAATTATAAACATTTTATTTAGGGTAAATATATACCACATATAAAATAATTTAATACACATAAATTATTTTTTTTTATCAAATATGGATAAAAAAGTGTGATCCACAAGGACAATGAAAGAAACTGCGGTCACAAAGAGGATCAGGTACAGCAAAGCATACATAAATATATAAATGAATATAGAAAGCAGCGCTCGCAAAAATATCAATATCATTAAGAGAGGTAGAACAAGCCATAAAATGCCCACTATAAACAGGACTGCACAAAATGTTTATATTTTGAGATACATTATGACTCAGGTTCTCCTTGTTTGTAAGCCCTCGTAATAGAGTATAATGTAGCCCTCATAATAGAGTATAATGCAACCCCCTAATGAAGAATGCAGCCCTTTCATGAAGTGTAATTTCGCCCCCTCACAGAGTATAATTCAGCCCCCCTTATTGAGTATAATGCAGCCACCCTCACAGAGCATAATGCGTCCCCCATACAGTAAAATGCAGCCCTCCTTATAGAATATAATCCAGCAACCCTCAGAGTAAATTGCAGTCTTCCTCATAGAGTATTATGCAGTCCCCCAATGTATACTGCAAACCCTCATGAAGTATAATGCAGCCCCCTTATAGAGTATAATGCAGCCCCCCTCAAAGAGTATAATGCAGCCCCTTCATGAAGTATAATGCAGCTACCCACATAGAGTATAATGCAGCCCACTCAGAGTATAACATAACCCTCCTAATGGAGTATAATGCAGGCCCCCTCATAGAGTATAATGCAGCCCCCATCATAGAGTATAATGCAGCCCCTTCATGAATTATAATGAAGCCGCCCTCAGAGTATAATTAAGCCCCCTCATAGAGTGTAATGCTGCCACCCTACAGAGTATAATGCAGCCAGCTTTACAGAGTATAGCGCCACCCCCTGATAGAGTATAATGCAGCCCCCTTATGGAGTAAAATGCAGCTCCCCATAGAGTAGAATGCAGCCTCCTCATGAAGTATAATGTAGCTCCCTTCATAGAGTATAATGCAGCCCCATCACAGAGTATAATGCAGCCCCCTCATAGAGTATAATGCAGCCCCCCATGGAGTATAATGCAGCCCCCTTCATAGAGTATAATGCAGCCCCCTCAAATAGTATAATACAGACCCCCTCAGAGTATAATGCAGCCCCCAATAGAGCATCATACAGCTTTTCTCAGAGTATAATGCAACACCCCACACACAGTATAATGCTGTTCTCCCACACATAGTATAATGCAACCCCCAAACACACAGTATAATGGTGCTCCCCTTAGAGTATAATGCAACCCCCCTCAGAGTATAATGCAACCCCCCACACACAGTATAATGCTGTTCTCCCACACACAGTATAATGCTGCTCCCCCACACACACAGTATAATTCAGCCCCACAGTATTATAAAAATAAATAATGAATACAATACTTATCTCTTCCCATTCCCCCACTGCTATGGCTTCTGCAGAGGAGTCTCGTCAGCTCCACTGCTGGCACAGTGTGGTGCACGATGAAGCTACATCAGATGCCGAGGGGGAGAGATGGGAGAGGGAGTATCATCTGACACTGTCTCCTTCATCATTCCTTTCAACTAATAAATTTAATGCGCAGGAAGCGGAGGGAGGGGGCAGCGCCGGACCCTCCCCTACTCACGGTCCTTAGGCAGCTATCCTGTCTGCTTGCCCTTAACGCCTGCCCTGCCTGTAGATAATGCGCACTTCCATTACACTGTAGCAAGGATATAAGTGCCATGTTCTGCAGATCAGTGGGGGTCCCAGTGGTCAGACACCCTCCAATTTGTAAGTGAATAGGTGACAATTATTATTAGGATATAAGTGCCCTGCTCTTTTGAGGGTCTCATAAGTTAAGAATTAATATGCTTTTTTTTCTATACTGAAAAAACAGTTGAACAAATATGATATTTAACAGTTTGGAAAAGTATTTCACGTAGGTGCAAAGAGAAATAAAGAAAAAATAAATCTAAAAAAAGGTAATATTAGGAATTAATAAAGTGGTAGTGGTAGTGGTAGTGATCATTCCACAAGAACTATATTTATACATCTGTGCCTACTTTACATTTTGCAATTAATAAAAGTAATGAATACAAATAATAAAATGCTAAAATATTAGAAAATCTAATAATAATTTGCAGTTGCAATATTTATTCACAAAGTGAACAGAATGTTTATTTTTGTAAATCAATCGATTAATTTTAATTAATAGCATCATTGTAATAAAAACAATTTTTTTTAGGATTATCATAATATTATTGTATTAAAAAAAAAAAATCTAAAAATACTTTGCTCTTTATCGAATATTTGACATATTTCTATTAACTTAAATAAAGATATATAGACAAAAAAAATGTCAATAACCTTGAAGCGGGTGACCGGCGACAATGAAGAGTGTGGGAGCAAATAAACATTAATGGTCCATTAAGTGTAAGTTCATCTCCCGCTCTGTGCATTATTCCATACAATATAGAAGCGAAGGAAGGAAAGAATTAGAGACGTGAGATAAGAATATTGCCGGGAGATATCGATACAATAGTGGGGGTCAGAAGGTCCTTGAGTTCCATTCTTATCCACCTGTCAATGCCATCTGGGTCGGCGCAGCCTTTTTACCTCCTTTATTCAGTTGTGCACTTGTTGTAAAAGTTTATGAAAGTGCGGGAAACGTTTCCTGTGAAGCTCGATGTCTAAAAGTTACAGTGCTGCAAACAGCTTATTTGTGTGGGTGCGAGGTGCCGGACCCCCACCCATCCAATATCGATTAATAATAAGCTTTCACTATCTATTGAATTTTCAGATTTGATAAATTTGGTGATTTTTTTTATTTATTTGATTTGCGGGGAATATATTTTCTGCAAATTGGAGGTAGTCAAATTTTACTGAAAACATGTCACAAGTGGGTCACATCCTCCTGGGAGATCTGGGGTTAGAAAATAGCTACGTATTGTGAATCGCAGATATTCCATTTTGTTTTTAATGGATTTTAGTTCCTTTGGTACCGAAGGAGTTAACGACAATTTCTATACTGGCTAGAAATATTCAGTCTTATCTTACGCCTGTTCCTGACCTGGTCATTTCCTCTCCCTATAAAATCTGTCCAGACTAACTGTACAGCTGACTGTACTCCATGCCCTGGGTAATTGTGGGACACAAGGCTTGTAGAGGTGCACACCAAAGCCAGGAGTGTTAAAGTTGTGGCGATATAACGAAAAGGTTAAAAAAAAATTAAAATTTGTAAAAATTGTAGCATTTGCATGCGGAATTGGGGAAGTTTGACCCTACTTGTATTAGGGGGAAAATATCTTTAATTCGAGAGGTTAACACCTTCCAATCTTGAGGTGGAAAGAAAGAACTATAGAGAACAGCGGATCCTTTTCTTCCTCTCCGATGTGTTATGTATGCGCCATCGAAACCATGATCCTTCTAGAAAATCAACCACGATATGGGAAATGCGTCCACTCTCAGCATAGCCCCCCACAATCTTCCTTATGCCCCCCATCCTATGCTAAAAACCTCATCGTCTGTAAGTCTCCATTTACAATTCGACACCAAACTTTCAGCCCGTCATGATGGAGCTTTCTCCTCGTTACCAATATGTTATTGATTTGGTCTATAAAAAAAAAAGAAAATGTGAAGTTTTCATCTGTTTCTCTTTTTTGCATTTGCCCTAAGACGTTGATACATTTCTATAACATAATTTCTCTCTCTCGTTTCAGCCTTCCTACCTGACAATGTTACGGCCAGGGTGGAGCTGTATCCTGACAATATTCGGGGTCTTTATATATCATGTTGGTGAAGTCCAAAGTCAGTGCTGGGAGAGCAATAAATGTACAGACCTGAGCACCGAGGATGGGATACTGGTAAGACCCGTCCAAAGACTTAATGTGATATACCGTCAAATATCTGTACAGTGTCACCTCTATGTGTCCTCTACGACATAGTGAAGCCATAATATGTACAAATGAAATTACGCCCTTAGACATATTTGGCATGGGGACCAAATGTGATCATTTTTCCTACGCTGTTCAATTTTCGGGAAGTACAAGGTCAAAAACATTTGCGAGTCCTTACCATGAAGACCAATTAGTCTCTCGACTTCACTGCACCCGGTAGATATTATATATTTTACCGATACCCACAAATGGGATTTTCAAGGTTCTCAGTTTAAGTCATAATATTGAGAAAGACCAAAATTCTAATTGGCCAGTTTTTGAATACTTCTGCAGAAGGTAAGTGCCCAGTAACTGGTTCTCTTGGGCCAAGAGTCCTGATATCTACTGTAGTTTGTTACTAGATGTTAAAGGATGACCCATAAACTAGGTTCTTGTCTTCTGCCCAAAAATTCTCCTGATTTGCTCAAAAATTTTACATTAACAACCAATAATGGTTTAGTTTGCAAACACAACATTTTTGTTTTCTTTATACGTCTAAAAGACCATCTCAGACCAAGAAGTTAGAGGTAGAATTCGGCCTGATTGGAGTCAAACTTGGCTATAGTCATAGAGTTTTTCTGACGGCCATTTTCTTCATTTTATTGCCCGATAATGACCATTCTTATTTTCTAGAATAGGTTGAGAGCCAAAAATGTCCATGTAGGTTTTCTGAATTCTTCCAAAATGGTTTTGACCAATTTCATTCTCTCTGGAGCTCAGCATTCTTGTTTTGTGGTCGCGAGCAGTAGCATAACTTCGATCTCATGGACCCCAATGCAAAATCTCCAACAGATCCCTCCAACTATCACTGGTCTATGATATTAATAGACTTTTTATATGGGCCATAGGGACTTTTTGGGGCCTGGCTGCGATTGCAACCCATTCGGCAACTATAGTTATGTCCCAGGACAATATAGAACTTGTCCACCAAGATTCGAGAAGTGGAGAGAGTTGGTTGGACCCTGCTGCAAGTCTATAATTGGTGTAGCCTGCATTGGTGTCTTATGTGGCAGGAAGGTGTTTGAAAACTATCCAATACTACTCCTACCTATAGTTTGACTTCCGGACAAATGTCTTGCTGATGATTAACTTGCATTCATTTTATGACTTACGTCAACTTTTTGAGCACCAACATGGATTCCATCTTTTTTCCTATTACCATGTTAATGTTTTGGGTTTTTTTCCACAGGAATGTATTAAAGCCTGCAAGATGGACTTGTCTGCAGAGTCACCAGTGTTTCCCGGGAACGGGCACATGCAACCACTGTCTGAGAACATCAGGAAGTATGTCATGAGCCATTTCCGCTGGAATAAGTTTGGTAGAAAG
The DNA here is from genome assembly GCF_039654945.1 of Dendrobates tinctorius. NCBI lineage: Eukaryota > Metazoa > Chordata > Amphibia > Anura > Dendrobatidae > Dendrobates > Dendrobates tinctorius. The sequence goes on along the minus strand of NW_027361998.1, from coordinate 2,343,794 downwards.
AACGGCACCGGCAGCGACAGCAATAATGCAGGTTACAAAAGGGAAGATATAGCCAATTACCCACTATTTAACTTGTACCCAAATAATGACAACCAAAACACACAAGATGGAAATTTGGAGGAGGAAGCTTTGGACAGGCAAGACACTAAGAGGTCTTACTCTATGGAACACTTCCGATGGGGCAAACCAGTCGGCAAGAAGAGAAGACCTATCAAGGTTTTCCCAAGTGATGCTGAGGAAGAGTCATCAGAAATTTACCCAACAGAGTACAGAAGAGAGTTATCGGTAGAATTTGACTATCCCGATATCAATTCTGAAGAAGACATGGACGGCAGCGAGATGATGGAAAGCCCATTTAAAAAGGATCGAAAGTATAAAATGCATCATTTTCGATGGGAGGGTCCACCCAAAAACAAAAGATATGGAGGATTCATGACCCCTGAGCGCAGTCAGACTCCTCTAATGACTCTTTTCAAAAATGCTATTATCAAAAATGCCCACAAAAAGGGTCAATAGGATAGAAGAGTTTCCACATAAAGCATCCAGCACATCAGTTCTAGGGTTCAATATCTACCCTGTGATCAACTGCCATGAATCTACTTTGTAGTTAGCCGCATATCCCATCCCTTAATTTATGTTCTGTTACATTTGGTTTCTGAATGTTCTGTACAAAGTTAGCAAAGTCTGAAAAGAAAAGACCGGCGGCGGCAGCATTGTACATAAGGAAATGGTAGATGTTTCTATCCGTGAATCTCTAGTCTTCTGTTTGCTAAATGATTTTCATATCTGTCCAAAATGTACAATAATGTAAATGAATGGAAGAATAAACGTTTACAATCTTACTGGCTACCAGTCTATTCTTTCTCGCCTTCATCCCGACCCCCCAAAAAAAATCAATGTCGAAATACAGTATATCTTTCATTTCCAAATCTGTCGTGAAAAAAAGGTGTCCATGTCACCCGCCTGGAGGAGGCCATTTTCTTTGCTTCTACTGTTCCAGTGCTTCCAGTGGGTTTGGTAGAGGACAATTTTCCACAATTACACCCCAGACAAGCAGTACATTGCAAACTCCAAAATCCCAACCTTTCAGTGAACCAAAAGCCAAATAAAAGTCATCTATATATCTTCCATGGTGGAGTCCAGGTTCTCCTCTCCTCTTTCTTCCCTCTTTCCTATACTAAGGCACGTGTGACACTATTTTTGAGCAAAGCAGATGTTTTAAGTGGTTTTAGCTCTAGCCAGAAACTACTTATTCCACAATTTTCTTTTTAATGCAGACCTGGCCAGTTTTACTTTGCCATCATCTTAGTCCCAACCCTTCAGCTAAATGATACCCCAATAAAATGTTTCTATATGTCCCCCTCCTATTCTTCTTCCAGTGCTGAAGGATGTTTGGCTTTTAGTCCAACTAGTAGGGCAACTTCCCCAAGTGCTCTCTTTGAGATCAGACTAGCCTTTCCGTGTGAGTTATCATAGGCACAACCCTTTAGCCAATGAATATTTAAAAAAAGATCATTTACGTATTTCTCCTGAGAAGTCCATATATTTCTTCTCCTCCTTTGCCCCCTTCCAGTACAGCATTTATGACAGTAATTTTAAGAAATGGAGAAAGTACTAGGATGGTACTACAACTAAAATTATTTTAACCCCCCAAAAAGTTCTTGCCAAAAGTATCCAAATCTTTTAATTCAATGGGGTTAATTCTTAGTCAGTGCAAGGATAGACTAGACAATCCTAAAATATGCCAAATATATCATAATGGCTCATGCTGATGATAAATTAATCTACTTTTAAGACTGTCTAGTCTCAGTTTAAACCACCTGATACTTGGAATACTTTGTACCAGAAACTTGCACCAAACTTTTGACGCATATATTGGTGCACAGGCTCTGATTCAATATTTGTGCTTTTTGTTTTGTTTTTAGCTACTTTCCTTTTTTGTCTTGTGATATAAGTTGCTGTTTTTGGTACCAAATTCAAGAAAATGGCACTTGCTATTTATAAATTTGGCTCAAAGTAGAAAAAAATGACTGTCTTGAACTGTCTTTGTGACTTTTGGTGCCTAAAGTCATAAAAATTGTGCCAAAATTTTGGCATACTTAAAAATACTCTAGGGATGAACTAAAGTATATTTGAGACAAATTTTGCTAATATTTTGAAAAGTCACAATTGACAAATCAGGCTAAAACATCTGGAAACGCTAGACTCTGCCCACAAAGCAAAAACAAAAAGGTGCATATAATATAGATGTAAGATAAGGCTCAGCTAGAATAATGACTTTGGTGTACAAAGCTGTATGCTTAGTTTATACTGTTAGTTTGGGCTAAAAGATACCCTTTAAAAAAGGGTAAATGTACCAATTTGGCTCGGTTAGGTATTGGGAGTGTCCTTCTATATGTGTGCCCAAAGGTGGCAACTGAGAGTCTTATATTTGTTGAATTAGGAGTTTTGGAGCAGAAAACGGAGTGTAGTACTCCAAGGAATCAATGTTCACAGCCTATAGAGGGCTATTTTCTGGGTGTGTAGGCCATTTCTAAGGTGATAGATCACCCATCAAAATAGTAGAGTCTCAGCCTTAGGGAACTGTGGAAGTGTGTGACCTCAGCACTGTCGCCAAATATCCCCACAAGGATTGATGTAGTTACATGACAACATTCTGTCTACCTACAGCCACCACCAGAGCTTAGGAGTTTACTGCATACTGTATTATTATACAGCGCAATGTACATACTGTATGCAATAAACTCCTAGGCTCCTCCTAGTGGTGGTCAGGATTTTATATTATCAGGATGATTTGGAGGTGATTCATCCCTGACTGTGACAGAGAGGTTTTTCAAAAAGAGTTTTTTAAAAAGAGGCTTTTTAAAAAGTTATCTGTAAAGGCAATGTTCACTTCAATTTTCTTAGGTGGTACTTATTAGAGATGAGTGAACTTGTTTGGAAAATGTTCGCCAATCTGAAATTTGGCACGAACGTAGCACATTCGGATTTGTGTTCGGAATCCCCGAATATTTTCCTCAAAATCGGCAAAATTTGGCCAAGGTTTGGTATACCATGGAGTTTCCACCAATCCTTTTGTTAGGACTTTGTCTAGGATAGTGGTGCTGTATGAAGAGCGGCGAGGAAAGGGGGACTTGTTTGATGAGGGGAGGGCGTGTGGAGAGGTCAGAGGATCGTCGGACTGTATTTTTTTAATTAACTTAACGTGTGGAGATTCTAGCAGCCAATCAGGGTGCAGAAACCATCCACAATGTCCAGACACAAGGGACTCTGTCATTTGCTGCCGAAATCATATGTCCCTCTCCGTATAAAACTGGGACATGTTTTTGCACTAGGAGTTCACATTTCAGAATCTAAATCCTTTGTGCTAATTCTGTGATCCAGACACACTATCTCAGCAAATAAATGCTGATTATTCATTTTGGTTCAGGTGACTCGCAGCTGTGGGCCTAGGGTTGTGAAAGAACTTGTTAAAAGAGGGGAAGGGTACATCCAACATGAGTGGGAAAAAGGGAGGTTGTGGTGTAAGGGGGAATAGGCTTGGTGTTTGACGTGTACGTGGGTTAGGTGGTAATGTTACTGAAAGCTCTACTGAACAAACTCTGTTTTGTTCTATCCAAAGACAACTGACAACTTCTGTTACTGGACGGGCTACTCCACTGCTTTCTTTGGCAGCTGCACAGCACTACGCCTTGTATATGAGGGCTAGAAAGATCATGTACTCGAGTGGATGGCAAGTGGTCTCTCCTCTTCTTCCTCCACCTTAACATCACACCCAGTATAGTCCACAGATGTGGCACTCAAATTGCCCTTGTTCCCCACCCCCCACGTCACAACTCACCAACCGCCCAACTAATCCAGAGGTCAAATAGTATAATTATGCAGCATGGATGCATGGGACAGGGCTTGGTCTTTTACATGACCACAACTGTGGGACTGAGGGCTCGCTGCAGTGCTAAGAAAAGGTGGAGTAGAGAGAACAGGACAAACTGCTGGACTGTGGGTGAGGTAGAGGCAGAGATGTTACGGTGGAGAGAAAGATGTGGTGTGGTCGGTGTCTGAGATCAGCCAAAAGCAGCAGGCATGTCCACTTCCGTAACAGCTGACGAGTTTCTAACTCACCCCGACTGCAGCCGGTAAACAAATTGAGGTTCTGCAGCCAGACATCTGTGTGAAAACACTTGCCACGGTGAGAAGGAAGAAGCAGCAGATTCGGCTGATGGGGCGGCCGGTGGTCGACGAGGCCCGCTAGGCCGCACACTGAGATTCCAAGACTAATGCATGTTGATCGCGCATTTGTCGGTTCGTGCGCATAATAGCAAATTATTGGAATTCTTGCCTCTACTGAGTCTTTTTTTTTTAACAAAGTTAGCAGCAGATAACATGAGTTGGGTCATCCTTTTCGGTCTCAAAAAAGGTCCAGGCTAGGAAACCCTTGCCACCCCTGCGAACTTCAGACTCACTACCGCTGCTAGCCACAGCCTGAGTTGGGCTTGAGGATGCAGAGCTTGTCATGGTTGCATCACTTCATGTCTGTGTGGAAAGCCACAACATAACTTCCTCATCTTCCTCCTCCTCCTCTGCTGAGCTACTCAGCTGTGTGCCTCTGGGATCACACCGTGTGGGATCTACAACCTCATTGTCATACTCTGTTCTCATACTCTTCGCCCTGAGATTCACCCAACTCCTCTTCCTGCCCTGACAGCACAGTACAGTCTGCGTGCTCCTCTGGTATCTTAGTCTCAACAGGATCACCTCCACCCTTGGTGGTTAACGTCTAGTGATGAGGGTCTAGATACTAATCAGACCCTACTTCATCTGGCCCCAAATTCAACTGAAAATAATTTTGGGCATTGGTGCCGATTTCCTCCTCTTGACTCTGTGAATCTTTTGAGTACACTTCTGACGCCCATGGCATGCAATGTGTGAACAGCTCTGCAGACTCAGCCATCTGCGGTTCCCAACAGTCAGTTGGGTCATTGGAGAGTTATGACGCAGGAGGAAACAAAGTTAATTGGGGTGCCACCACTGAGGACTGTACTGTGTGTGATGTTAAGGTGGAGGAAGAGGAGGAGCGGTGACCTAATGCAGCGCTTGCCATCAACTGGAAAACATGCTCTTTGTGGCCTTCATCTACAAGGCGTAGATGAGGGGGTTCCACAAGCGCGCTGCCTCGGGGTAAATTTGGTCTCTAAACTCTCTTTCAAACCATATATCCATGCCCTTTCCACTTCCTGCCAACAACTCAAAAAAATTGCACGGATCCGTACATTACTTAATCAAGAGTCTGCAAAAACCCTAGTCCATGAACTTATCATCTCCCACCTTGACTACTGCTACCTCCTGCTCTGTTGCCTCCCTTCTAACAGTCTCGCACCCCTCCAATCTATCCTAAACTCTGCTGCCTGACTAATCCACTTGTCCCCTTGCTATTCCCCATGTTTCAAGGGCAGATGCAATATTTGTGATTTGATTAGCTGTAAATCAAATTTTTGGCAACATTTTCACGAAGTAGGCAAATTAGAATTTGTAACAGATTAGTTTATCTCTGACGTGATTTTGGAGAATAATCTACAACCCTCTAAATCCCTTAAAAAGTGAAGATCAATACTTTTGAAAACGATTGATCTCATATGATTAATAGTAAATTAATTGTAAAAAGATGAAAGATAGAGTAAAAGTGGTGTGGGAGGAAGGACCGGAACAATAAAGATAACGGTATCTCTGGACCGGAATCATTGGGACTGCCACTAGTGTTGCAGGGTGGACAGAGAACTTGACCGGGACAGGCCTGTGACCCCTGCTGCCAAGGGCTGGTCTTCTGTAAGAAGGGCTGTATGCGGGAACCTGGGGCTTTTGGCGGCAAGGCAGGAGGTGCGGCAGGTGTAGGTTAGCTCCCTCCCTGTGGGTAATCCAACAGACTTCAAAGTACACTTGAGTACGTACTTCCCTGCAACCAGAAACAGCACCACTGACCGCTTACTGCTGCCGGACACTGACCCTACGTGACCGCAGGCAGGAAACGCTGACCGTACTGCGCAATGCGTGATTGCTGACAGCATAGGGTGCATAGCCCCCGTCAGAGACTTCAACTCTACAACCGCAGCTGTGGCCTTGATACCGGATCCCTCCACCTCATACGCTGGAACAGCAGCCACTGGTACCCTGACATACAGCGGCCCACCGAACGTTCCCGGACTCTTTGCCGTCGCTAAGAGAGAATACCTCCAGTATATCCAGGACCACTTCCTCAACGTGATGCACCTCTGCGGCGCCATCGTGGGATTTTCCAACTATCTCCCTCCGGACGACAGAGTCTGATAAGTTGATCCCTACGTTTTTCTTTCCTACCGTTAGCAACTCTGTTTTTTTACTGAAGTCAGGCTGTCACCGCATTAAACTGTACTTCCACATATTTGCCCGCGCAATACTGTGCATCTTGTATATCTCAACTCCCTGCGTGGAGAAAGCATTGTTATCTTTTTCTCTTGATATATAAAAACACCTGTTAACACTTGCTCTGCCGCCAGCTCATCACTGCATCCTACGCACCTGCTAGTAACCTACAATTGCAGGATGCAGTCCAACAGCACGGAGGCGGCAGACCAAGGAGTTGGGGTCAGCCCAAGGTCTAGCATATCATTGGGGGCCATGCTGAATAATCTGCCAAAGTACACCAGTAGTAACACCATGCTGTGGAGCTGGACCGAGCGGATACGGGGCATGATGAGAATGCACTCAATGACCCCTGCTTTAGAGGCTGAGGTGGCCATTATGGCCTTAGATGGGGAAGCCCGGGACTCAGTAATGTTATGGACCCCTAGGGAACGCGATACTTTTGGCAAGGTTCTGCAGATCCTAGAGGACACTCATGGGGACCCGACTGATGTAGGGGAACTGAGGACTCGCCTGTTCAGCCGTATGCAGAGGGAGAGTGAAACAGTGACCCAATATATGAATGCTCTGCAAGAGCTACATACCGCCATTGTTAGGAAGGAAGGTGTGGGAGTGGGCCCCATAGACGTAACGTTGCGAGACCTCTTAGTGACTGGACTGCGTGATACCCTGACGAAGCAGGCCCTGCAGGAGCGCGTGCGGGTGAATCCTCGCCTGACGTTTTCTGAAATAGGGAGTGAGGCGCGCACGCGGGAGCAGGGCCGCCATCAGGGCATGACAGCCCTTACTGCTGTATGGGGCCAGGTGAACAGCAGTACAGAAGGGGGGCCCGCATGTTAGGGGCCCCGCTCCTGTGCTTCTAGTCATCAGGCCCCAAGTGTTGGGTGCTGCGGCCTGGCCCCAAGTGCTGTACGCTGCGGCCAGGCCTGCCACGCACACATCAGAAGAGCCGACATCAGATGAGAGCTGCAGAAGTGGAGCGGTGAAGGACCTGTGGTGACGTCATCATTATCACAGGCAGTGGCGTATCTAGGGGGGGCAGCCGGGGCAGTTGCCCCGGGCGCAGCCAGCAGGGGGGCGCAGTCGGGCCGCCTAATGCAGCGGTCCGCAGTGTCCTCCCTGGCGGCTGCGTTCCGCCGCCCCCCGCCTGAGAGTCGGCGGTTCTCTGTGTCAGCTGTCAAGCTGACAGCCGGCGCAGAGAAGAAGCGCGTGCCGGCTCCCAGGGAGCAATTGTACTAGCTTCTATACAGACGCCTGTACAATTGAAGCTCTGACCGCCGGGCCAGAGCGACGTCAGCAGCGTGATCAGGTCATGTGATCACGCTGCTGACGTCACTCCCCGGCGCCCAAAGCAAACGCTGGTGGTAAGTGTGCTCCACTGTGGAGCTGAAGAACCACCGAAGATGGGAGATGAGGGGGAGTTAATGAGTGGAGATGGGGGGATTTGTAGAGGGGATGGCGGTTAATGTGTGGGGGTATTTAGAGTGGGGATGGGGGTTAATGAATGGGGATGGGGGTTAATGTGTGTGGGGGTTAATGAGTGGGGATGCCATGGGGTTAATGTGTGGGGGGATTTGGAGTGGAGATGGGGGTTATTTAATGTGATGGGGGTTAATGAGTGGGGGGGTTAATGAATGGGGATGGGGATTAATGTGTGGGGGCATCAATGAGTGGGGATGGGGGTTAATGTGTGTGGGGGTATTTGGAGTGCAGATGGTTATTTAATGTGTGGGGAGGATTTGGAGTGGTGATGGGGTTAATGAGTGGGGATTGGGTTAATGTGCGCGGGGGTTAATGAATGGGGAAGGGGGTTAATGTATGGGGGCGTTAATGAGTGGGGTTGGGGTTAATGTGTGGGGGTATTTGGAGTGGGGGTGGGGGGATTTGGAGTGCTGATGGGGGTTAATGAGTGGGGATTGGGTTAATGTGTGGGGGGATTTTTTAATGTGTGGGGGGGATTTGGAATGGGGATGGGGGTACTTAATGTGTGTGGGGGATTGGGGATGGGGGGATTTAATGTGTGGGGAGATTTGAGGACACAAAATAAAGAGTATGTATGAGGAAACAGTATGGGGGATTGGTGCAGACAGTATGGGGAGTGAATGGGTTAATGTATGTGGACACAGTATGGGGAGTCAGGGGTATGTGTGAGCAGACAGTATAGAGAGTGAGGGGGTAAATATATGAGGAGACAGTATGGTGAACAGGTGGGATGCTAGAGGGGAATAGTGTGAGGAGACAGTATATTGCAGATATTTTTATTCAGGAGCATTATAATAACACTTCTATCTTTAAGGGCATCGTGTGGAGATTTTCTGCAGAAGACCGGAGAAGATGGACATCTACAGAGACGAGATGTGGATGAGAAAACTCATCATGGGGTCTAGAAGAAAAGGAGACTGACTGCAGAGACGACGTCATCTATAAGGTACCTGGATGTAAATGTTATTTGTGATACTGACTTATTCTCATGTTTTTATTTGTTAGGAACATTAAAGGGGTTGTCCAGGCTTGTGCTGAGTCTGCAGTCATTCTATGTGACTGCAGACTTCTGAATTCTCACAGTGCTCACTGAACGCTGTCAGGATTCTCTCGTGCTGGTAATTTACATACATGCGGTCACATGCTGACAAGACATGTGTGGCCTCACTCAATGAAAATGAACAGAGCGAGGCCGGGCACGTCTAGTTGGAATGTGGCCAGAAGTATATAAATCACATACTTGTGCTGACATGACGGTACATCAGCAAGGGAGAATCCTAAAAGTGTGCAGTGCATTCGTTGTGAGAATTCAGAAGCTGCAGTGTCAGGATTCAGCTCTGCAGGTTGCCGTAGTCATCACACGGACACTTCACTCATATGCGATTTTCATAGGTATGGTCCTGTGACAACGAGCTTCTCTTCCTGCTTCTCTCAGTTTTTTACTGAACATTGAGAGCATTAGGAGGAGCAGCTCGTGGGTACATGGCTAAGTGTTCAAGTCGCATATGTACGCGGGGGGGGGGCGCCGAACCGAATTCTTGCCCCGGGTGCCAGAAAGCCTAGATACGCCTCTGATCACAGGCCTTCAGCATTGATCAGCTCCACCCTCTGATCACATGATGATGACGTCACCACAGGTCTTTCAGCTCACAGCAGCAGCTGCATCTTCACCGCAGGAGCGCGGCCAGGTAAGAAGAAAGTTTTTTGTTTTTTTTTAATTTAATTATTAAAAGAGGCCAATATGTTTCCTCTGCAGGACAGACACACAGGGACCATGTGTCTCCATCCTGCCAGGGCAGATTGAAGGGACACGGGCAGATTGGAGTAGTGTGTCACTGGGGGCAGGATAGAGACGGGGCATGATTGTTGATACAGAGGCAGAATGGAGATGCGGGGCATGATTGGAGACACAGGGGGCAGGATTGGAGATACAGGGGGCAGAATGGAGACACAGGGCAGAATGGAGATACTGGGCATGACTGGAGACACGGGGGCAGTATTGGAGATACTGGGGCAGAATGGAGACACGGAGGCATAATTGGAGACACGGGGCAGAATGGAGACACGGGGGCATGATTGGAGACACGGGGCAGAATGGAGATACGGAGCATGATTGGAGACACAAGGCAGAATGGAGACACAGGGGGTGTGATTGGAGACACGGGGGACATGATTGTAGACACAGGGGGCAGCATGGAGACACACAAGGGCCAGAATGGAGTTACGGGGCATGATTGGAGACACAGGGCAGAATGGAGACACGGGACATGATTGGAGACACGGGGCAGAATGGAGACACGGGACAGAATGGAGACACAGGGCATGATTAGAGACACGGGGGCAGTATTGGAAATACTGGGGGCAGGATGGAGACACAGGGGGCAGAATGGAGACACGGAGGCATGATTGGAGACACGGGGCAGTTTGGAGATATGAGGCATGATTGGAGACACGGGGCAGAATGGAGACACGGGGCATGATTGGAGACACGGGGTAGAATGGAGACAAGGGGCAGAATGGAGATACGGGGCATGATTGGAGACACGGGGGCAGTATTGGAAATACTGGGGGCAGGATGGAGACACAGGGGCAGAATGGATACAAGGAGGCATGATTGGAGACACAGGGCAGTATGTAGATACAGGGCATGATTGAAGACATGGGGCAGAATGGAGACACAGGGCATGATTAGAGACACAGGGGGCAGAATGGAGATACGGGGCATGATGGGAGACATGGGGCAGAAAGGAGACATGGGGCAGAATGGAGATACTGGGCATGATTGGAGACACGGGGCAGTATTGGAGATACTGGGGGCAGGATGGAGACACATGGGGCAGAATGGAGACATGAAGGCATGATTGGAGACACGGGGCATTATGGAGATACGGGGCATGATTGGAGACACAGGGGGCAGAATGGAGATATGGGGCATGATTGGAGACACGGGGCAGAATGGAGATTCAGGGCATGATTGGAGACAGGGGGCAAGATGAAAAACATGGGGGCATGATTGAAGACACAGGGGGCAGGATGAAAGACATGGGGCAGAATGGAGACACGGGGCCATGATTAGAGACAAGGGGGCAGAATGGAGACATGGGGCATGATTGGAGACACAGGGGGCAGAATGGAGATACGGGGCATGATTGGAGACACGGGGCAGAATGGAGGTACGGGGCAAAATGGAGATTCAGGGCATGATTGGAGACAGGGGGCAAGATGAAAAACATGGGGGCATGATTGAAGACACAGGGGGCAGGATGAAAGACATGGGGGCAGGACTGGAGACACGGGCAGGATTGAATACACTGGGGACAGGATTGGAGACAAATGGGGCAGGACTGGAGACAGATGGGGCAGGGTTGGAGACAGATGGGGCAGGGTTGGAGACAGATCATGCAGGATCATGGGGCAGGATGGATACGATGGAGACAGATGGGGCAGGATGGGGACATCATATAGGGCAGAATGGATACTCATGAGGGCAGGATGAGAGAACATATGGCTGAAGTCAGGAATGAGACACACAGGGGCCAGGATGGGGGATATTATTACCATAGGGGCTAATTAAGGGATATTATTACTACAGTGATGTATTTATTTTATTTTTTGAGTATACTGTTTTAAATGGGGGGTGGTCCTGTTGCTGTGCAGAGTGATACTATGTCGCCTTTTTTTCTTCATGTGGTGTAATGTAGATGTTGGGAAAAAAATAAGTAATGTGTTCTGCAAGCAGAGCTCTAGATAACTGTGTTATTTCCTGCAGAGACGAGTCCTGGCTGGAAGACGTGATGGCGATGTGTGCTGGATGAAAGATGAAAAGTAAAGATGAAGGACTTCACCTAGAGACGTCACTGGTGAGTCAGTGTGTTACCTGTACACTGACACTATACACTGTATACAATATACAGAGGTCCTGTGTATAATGTCACCAGTGATCACTGTATTACTTATACATTATATACAGAGCTCCTGTGTATAATGTCATTGATCACTGTATTACCTTGGTGCGACTGGTTTGATCGGTGGAGATCTTCCACCTGAGAATGAGGATGACGATTGGATCTCAGGATTCTCAGATTGGATTTAAGACAGCCGACGCCCTATTCAGTTGCTGGTGATTCCTTCTGGCTTGTCAGTGATATTTTGATCTTTTCTAGTGATTGGGATTCTCATGTGGAACATGTCCAGACTGTGTTCCGGATTTTGAGAGAGAATTCCCTGTTTGTTAAGGGATCGAAATGCCTCTTTGGTGTACAGAGGATTTCATTTTTGGGATTTATCTTATCTCCATCGACTATTGAAATGGACCCGGCCAAGGTACAGGCCATTTATGATTGGGTTCAGCCTACTTTTTTGAAGGCCCTCCAGAAGTTTTTGGGTTTTGCTAATTTCTATCGTAAATTTATAGGTAATTTTTCTGGTATTGTCAAACCATTGACTGATCTGACCAAGAAGGGCGCTGATGTGCTGAATTGGTCTCCTGAGGCTGTCTCAGCATTTCAGGAGCTTAAGCAGAGATTTACTTAAGCTCCAGTTTTACGGCAACCTGATGTCTCACTTCCATTTCAGGTGGAGGTAGATGCTTCTGAGATTGGTGCAGGAGCTGTTTTGTCCCAAAAAGAACCTGTGACTTCTAAGATGAATCCCTGTGCCTTCTTTTCTCGAAAGTTCTCCGCATCTGAACGCAACTATGACGTGGGGAATCGGGAATTGTTGGCCATGAAGTGGACATTTGAGGAGTGGAGACATTGGTTGGAGGGAGCTAGACATCAAGTTGTGGTCCTCACCGATCACAAGAATTTGATTTATCTGGAGTCGGCCAAACGCTTGAATCCTAGACAGGCTAGATGGGCCTTGTTTTTCACGCGTTTTAATTTTGTGGTCTCTTTTCTTCCGGGCACTAAGAATGTTAAGGCCCTTTCTAGGAGTTTCTTTGCCGATTCTCTTAGTGTGACTGAGCCTACTACCATGCTAGGTGAGGGGGTAGTTCTTTCTGCCATTTCGCCCGATTTGAGACGCGCCCTGGAGGAATTTCAGGAGGATAAATCTGAGCGTTGCCCTATGGGAAAATTGTATGTTCCTGACCAGTGGCGAAAGAGAGTGATGTCTGAAATTCATTGCTCCGCATTGGCTGGTCATCCAGGTATTTTTGGTACCAGAGATTTGGTGAGTCGGTCCTTTTGGTGGCTTGCCTTATCTCGTGGCATCAGGAATTTTGTACAGTCCTGTGGGACTTGTTCTCGGTCTAAACCCTGTTCTCATTCTAGTGGGTTGCTGATGCCCTTGCCGGTGCCCAAGAGGCCATGGACCCATATCTCAATGGATTTTATTTCTGATCTTCCTGTCTCTCAGAGAATGACTGTTATCTGGGTGATTTGTGATAGATTTTCGAAGATGGTCCATCTTGTACCACTCCCAAAGTTGCCATCTTCTGCTGAGTTGGTGCCCTTGTTTTTACAACAGGTGGTTCGGTTACATGGGATTCCTGAGAACATTGTGTCCGACAGAGCAGACCAGTTTGTTTCCAGATTCTGGAAAGCCTTTTGTTCCAATCTGGGAATTCAGTTATCCTTCTCCTCCGCGTTTCATCCCAAGACCAATGGACAGACTGAAAGAACAAACCAGACCTTGGAGTCTTATTTGAGATGTTTTATATCTGCTGATCAGGATGATTGGGTCTCATTTTTGCCCTTGGCCAAATTTGCACTGAACAATAGAGCTAGTTCTGCCACTTTGATGTCACCCTTTTTCTGTAATTTTGGGTTTCATCCTCGATTCTCTTCAGGGCAAGTGGAATCTTCCTCCTGCCCAGGTGTGGACACTGTGGTTAAGAGAATGCAGCAGATATGGGACCAAGTGGTGGATAAGTTGTCACTCTCTCAGGAAAAGGCCCAGCGATTTTCCAACCGGCATAGGACCATTGGTCCCTGGTTTAAAGTGGGTGATAGGGTTTGGTTGTCATCTAAGAATATTCCTATGAAGGTTGCATCTCCTAAATTTAAGCTAAGATTTATTGGTCCTTATAAGATTTTGGAAATTCTTAATCCTTTTTCGTTTCAATTGGCTCTTCCAGTTACGTTCAAGATCCATAACGTATTTCACAAATCTCTGTTGAAGAGGTTTGTTGAGCCAGTGGTTCCTATGGCAGCACCTCCTGACCCTGTGTTGGTTGAAGGCAATGTGGAATATGAGGTAGAGAAAATATTGGATTCTCGTTTGGTTAGACGGAGACTCCAGTATTTGGTCAAATGGAAGGGTTATGGTCAGGAGGATAATTCTTGGGTCTCTGCCTCCGATATTCATGCCAATAGATTGGTTCGTGCTTTTCACCGGGCCCATCCTGATCGGCCTGGTGGCGTGGATGAGGGTTCGGTGACCCCTCCTCAAGGGGGGGGTACTGTTGTGAGTTCATTATCTGGTTCACCAGTTGTGAGTTCCCCTTCTGGACTCCCTCTGGTGGTGACGGGAGGTGGTGCAGCTGGTTTGATCGGTGGAAATCTGCCACCTGAGAATGAGGATGACGATTGGATCTCAGGATTCTCAGATTGGATTTAAGACAGCCGACGCCCTATTCAGTTGCTGGTGATTCCTTTTGGCTTGTCAGCTCTTGGTTTTCAGCTCTGTTCCAGTCATCTAAAGCTAAGTTTTTCTGCTAAAGTTCACACTTGATTTTGTTGGTCTATTCAGTTTTTTGTGTGGTCTGCCAGCCCCGGCTGGGGGCTGAGCTGAATTTCCACTCTTATTTATCAGTATTTTGCCAATTGGCTTTTTGTCCCTTACTAGTTCGGTCTCTTTTTGCTCTGTCTCAGAATATTTCAGAGTGCTGATATAGTGGGAGATGTCTAGTGACTTCAGGGTTAATTTTGCTATCAGAAGTGTTGGACATTATTTTTGTAGGGTTTTTTGCAGGTTGCAGATAGTGTCTTCCCTTTCCTTTCCTGTCTAGTTAGTTTGGGCCCCATCGTTTGCTCAGCCTATTTTCCTGCCTGTGTTTGTGCCTTCATCTTGTTTCACCATCAATACATGTGTGGGGGCTATCTATTCCTTTGGGGTCTGCTCTGGGGCAGTTAGTTTTCCGTTTTCTTGCTTTAGGCTTATGTAGTCCTCCGGCCGTGACGAGGCATCTAGGTTCATCGTAGGCACGCTCCACGGCTACTGCTAGTTGTGTGATAAGATCAGGGATCTGCAATCTGCATAGTTACCAACCACTCTGGTTTTCTGTGGCTTAGCTTGTTTTGCTTTTTTCTCCTCGGTGACCCATTCATAACAGGACTGTGCCCATTCGATGTGTAAACTTATAAAATTAAGATATCACCATGTGGCCCCGAAGTGAAGTGGCCAAGGTAATAGGATTGCCTGAAGACATTCTGCTCTCCCAGATGCTGCAACTGGAATTTTGTCGGGGGGACCCCTGGACAGTGTCAGTGAATTCAACCATGGTTTCAAGAGCCAGAACATACTCTAGAGGGGCAAATAATCCTGGAGCAGATGCGGGCAGAACTCTCTGAGCTCACTCAGTCTCAAGTGCAGCAAGTGAAAACCCTCTTGGGGCGATAGACGGAGAGGTGTTTGCCCGTCACTAGGATGATTTCGGTTGTACCACGACCATCACTGATGAAATTCCAACTTAAGACTCGGCACCCATTAGAGAACGTTACCGGCAGATTTCTCCACAGCTGTATCAGGAGGTGAAGACGATGTTGGGAGAGATGTTGCAAAAGGGTGTCATTCAAGAAAGTTAAAGCCCATGGGCAGCTCCAATCGTCCTAGTGAGGAAGAAGGACGGCACTCTGCATTTCTGCGTGGATTATCGGAAGCTTAATGCCTGTACCATAAGTGATTTGTATCCGCTTCCCCGCATTGAAGAGTCCCTGTCTGCTTTATGAAGTATTTCTCCATGCTGGACCTGGCCAGCGGATACTGGCAGGTGCCCATGTCAGATCAGGAGTGGGCAAAGACAGCTTTCATACTACCCATGGGGTTATTTGACTTCAATCGGATACCCTTCGGCTTGGCCAATGCACCCGGGACGTTCCAACGGCTGATGGAGAGGTGTCTGGGCGACCTGAACTTTGAAGCCACCTTGATCTACCTGGACGACATAATTGTTTATGCGGCTTCGATCGAAAAACATCTATGGCGCCTAGAGCAGGTACTCAGTCGTCTCCAGAAACACGGATTAAAAGTGAAGCCGCAGAAGTGCCTTCTATTTCGTAGCCAGATCGAGTACCTGGGGCATGTAGTCTCAGCAGAAGGCGTGAGGCCATCTCAGGAAAAGATCGCGGTCATTCAGGATTGGCCTACTCCAGAAACGGTGAAGGATGTTCGTGCATTCTTGGGCCTAACAGGATACTACCATCGATTTGTGAAGAACTTTGCTCGCCGAGCCCGGCCACTGCTGGACTTATTGAAAGGAGCGCCGTCCAGTGTAAAGAGTTGGAAAATCCACTGGCAAGAACCGCAAGAGAAGGCTTTTCAAGATCTCAAGAAGGCATTAACCGAGGCCCCTGTCTTGGCCTATGCAAATTTTACTCAGCCGTTTATCCTCCACACTGCCAGGAGTCTGCATGGACTGGGAGCTGTGTTGTCTCAGGTGCAGGATGGAAGCGAGAGGGTGACCGCGTACGCTAGTCGGTCCCTTCGCGATTCCGAACGTAATCCTGATACCTACAGCTTCTTTAAGTTAGAGCTGCTCGCGTTGGTGTGGGCTATGAAGGAGAGGTTCGCGGAATATTTGTCGGGCTCCAAAGTCTTAGTACGCACGGACAACTACCCGTTGGCACATCTAGAAAATGCTAAATTAGGGGCCCTAGAACAGCGATGGGTGGCAAGAATGGCGAAGTTCAGGTATATAATCGCTTACAAGAGAGGAGCGGAGAACAGCCATGCTGACACTCTTTCCAGGATCCACCATGCAGCCCCTGGACTGAGCAAAGATGAGGAGCTGGAAAATGAAGAAATTCCACGTTTCATGGAGCCCACCAGGATGGTGGTGGCAATGCAGGAACAGCTGCGAGCAAAGACGACGGAAGGCATTTTGGGGTGGTCTAGGGATAAATGGGTTCAGTTACAACAGGAAGATACGGAGATCGCCTAACTGCAAAAGTGTGCAACTCAAGGAAGACTGCCCAGTACGGCCAGAGGTGCGCTGTCTCTCTCGAAACTCTACGGATTCTTCACCAGTGGGAGCACTTGCAGATGAAGAATGGGTTATTATATCAGAAGATACAGCTCCAGATGGAGCTGGCTGCCACATGGCAAGTAGTAGCACCTGAAACCATACTTTCTGAAATTGCTCGTGAAGCACATGAAGGAGGAGCGCATTTTGGCCACGAGAAAACTTTCCGGTGGTTACAACGATTCATCTACCACCCTCGACTGCAGACAGAAGTTGAGGAGGCCTGCAGAAAATGCTGGAAGTGTGACCTGGTGAAGCCGCCTGAACAAAGAGTTCCAGTACAAACTATAGTGACATCTGCCCCCCCTAGAACTTCTGATGATAGATTATCTCACCATCGGACCAGCTCACCAGGGATATGAACATTGCCTAGTGATGATTGACCACTTCACAAAGTATGCTGTAGTGACTCCCACTCGTGATCAAACTGCAGAGTCTGAGGCTTAAGCCATCTGCAAGAATTTTACTCAAATCTACGGCTGTCCCAAGCGGATTCATTCGGCTCAAGGTGCCTGCTTCTTGGGGAAGGTAATGGATGAGTTGCATCACCTGTATGGCATAGACAAGTCTCGGATCACGCAATACCACCAGCAGGGGAATGGAGCCTGTGAGAGATTCAATCATACTCTGATTCAAATGCTATGAACCCCGGAGAAAGACCAAAAAGCCTGTTGGCCTGAATATGTCTCCGAATTAGTATGGGTGAACAATAATCATGTACATCGAGTTACTGACTATACCCCCTACTCACTGCTGTTCAGTCGTGAAGGAAAAGGGATCACCAAGCTGGAGTTGGATCCTGAAAAGAAACGTCCAGGGGCGGGGGTCTCTTCTTGGGTCCGAGATCACCGGCACCGTTTACAGACTCTCCATCGGCTGGTGCAGACAAGGCTACGGGAGCTAGAACACTCAGACAGGCCCCCTTCCCGGGCAGATGAGCTTCAAGTAGGAGATCGAGTACTGGTGAGAGAGATGTATATCTTTGTACCGTGTTAGCCAGTAGATAGAACCTGGTGAGAGAGAAACGTCCTCAGAACAAACTCGAACACCGTTGGGAGAAGGAAACTTATCAGGTAAAGCAACGAGTCAGTTCTGAGGGTCCTGTCTATGAAATCCAGTCTGAGAACAAAGGGAGTCGCTTTACTTTGTGAGCCAAAATATGCTATGGCCCTGCTTGTCTAAGGACCCATCACGACCAGAGGAAGTTCTCGAGACCCAGGAGCCGTCTCCAGCAGTTCTAGAAGAAGAAGAGGAAGAAGAAGTGGACGTCTTCACACCAAGTGACCGCCCTACAGAAAAGTACATCTTTGGATCCCCCGTCATACAGCCGAATTCCACCTCCCCAGAGAGCTCCACTGCTCCTCCCAGCTTACGACGCTCCAAACGGTCAACAGCTGGCAAACTCCCTGTGCGTTATGAACAAGACCAATTCGTATGGCAGAAGCGAATCCAGAAAAGGCAAAAGTTTTCTAACGCTCCCCGCAAATCCTCACCCATGGAATGGCGAGCAAATAGAGTGGGGGAATGTGGGAGGAAGGACCGGAACAATAAAGATAACACTGTCTCTGGGCTGGAACTATTGCGACTGCAACTTGAGTTGCAGGGGGACAGAGAACCTGACTGTCACATACTGACTTGCCCTGTGTGACGCGACCAGCAGGTCGGTAACTAAGACAGCAAGACAAACAAGGGAACACCGGGGACACAGTTACAACGGTGGGCCCTACAATAGGGAACGGGGACGTGGACCCCTTCTGCACTCTCCTGAGGCTGTGCCCCTAACACTCCTCACGTTCCCTATACAGGTTCTTTCAACCTGTCGCCGACTAGGATACCTAGTCCCTCACTAGCCCTGCACCTATTCCTTACTAGGGAACTGGTTAGTGCGGACACTGGTCCCACCGCTGTACTACTATAACACCAGGGAAAATAACGAACAGGGAAAAACAAACAACTTAGATTTCTCTGTTGCCAATGCTCCTGAGGCAACAGAGTTCGGCACCCGGATACAGCTTCCAACTGAACAGCTGAAACACCAAAGCTCTAAATGAGCTGCAAAGCACTGCTCAAAATAGCTCCTCTCTCCTCCAAGGTTGGTTAGGAAATGACCAGTATCACCAACAGTGATCCAGAGCACCTGACACCCTTTTATAGGAAGGAGGGGAGGGTTAACACCTGCTGGCTAATTTAAACATGTAGTAACCCCAGCGGCTACCGGGGGCAACCCATTAGCAGCAACCAAGGTTGTAATAACCCCAGCGGCCACCGGGGGCAAAAACCCATTAGCAGCCACTAAGGTTGTAATAATACCGGCGGCCACTGGGGGCAAAAACTAACATTAAGCCTGAGGCTGAAGGAAAAAAAAGATTACATGTGAGCCCAGATCTGCCACAGATCCAAACATGGATTGTGACACTGACCGGGACAGACCTGTGACCCCTGCTGCCAAGGGCGGGTCTGCTATAAGAAGGGCTATACGCGGGAACCCGGGGCTTTTGGCGGGAAGACAGAAGGTGCGGCAGGTGTATGTTAGCTCCCTCCCTGCAGGTAATCGAACAGACTTCAGACTACGCTTGAGTGTGTACTTCCCTGCATCCAGAAACAACCACTGACTGCTTACCGCTACCAGATGCTGAACCTATGCGACCGCAAGCAGGAAAAGCTGACCGTACTGCACAACGCGCGACTGCTGACATCGTAGGGTGCATAGCCTCCGTCAGAGACTTCAATTCTACAGCCGCAGCTGCGGCCTTGATACTGGATCCCTTCACCTCATACGCTGGAACAACAGCCACTGGTACCCGGACATACAGCGGCCCACCGAAAGTTCCCGGACTCTTAGCTGCCACTAAGAGACAGTGCCTCCAGTACATCCAGGACCGCTTCCACTATGTGACGCACCATCTGCAGCGCCATCGTGGGATTTTCCAACCACTTCCCTCCAGACGACAGTCTGATAAGTTGAACCCTACGTTTTTCTTTCCCGCCATTAGCAACTCTGTTTTTGTACCATTGTTGACAGATGAAGTCAGGCTGTCACCGCATTATGCTGTACTTCCACATATTTGCCCGCGAAATTCTTCTGTGCATCTTGTATTTCTCAACTCCCTGAGTGGAGAAAGCGTTGTTATCTTTTTCTCTTGATATATAAAAACATCTGTTAACACTTGCTCTGCCTCCTGCTCGTCACTGCATCCTGCTTGCCACTGCCTCCTGCTTATCACTGCATCCTACGCACCTGCTAGTAACCTACAGTGGCATCACAGATCAGCAAGCAACAAGGTGAAATGTATGTAAGACGAGTTCAGCTGGAGTCCTCCTGCCAGAGAGACGTGCTGATGAGTGGGGACGTTTGGTTAAGAGCCCATCCTCCAGCCACATGGTCTGTCTAATACCAACTACGCACATGTGATTGTTACTTTCTGTTCTTTCATCCACTTTGTTTTATATTTGTATTTGTACATATGTAATGTCTCAATTTATTACAACTTTGGCATTTGTAATCACTGCCCAACTTTGGGGAATAAATCGCAAAATTATCAGTTTGACTCCATGCTCTAAGAAACGAACTATACGCCTTTTTTAGATAATCGCTACTAATTTCAGGGGTTTGCCGCGGACCCTCTTAATTAACTCTTTGATTAAGTAAAGCGTGGCTGGTGGCAGCGTGGTGTGCGTGACTGGCTAGGGTAGCTGGCAGTACAGACGGGTCTTACATGCTGAATGAGGGGCTGCGGCCACAGCATTGATAATTCCCTTACTGCAGTAGTCTAGCGGCCCGTGCACAACAAGCAGCCCTTCTGTCAACTAATTATCCTAGGTGCAGTTCCCTGACTGACCTGAGGGTAAGGGGTAGCGCCAGAGAGCAGCGAGTTCCAAAGTGGAACTGAGAAAGTGGGATATACATAAATCCCCGCAGTTCTTGGAAGGTTGTTAGCAGTGGTGGGGCATCCAAAATACCCCCCTGCAGTAAATTGTTAGAGCAAGATTAGCTTGCTGTATTTTGTCACGTGGTGACGGTGGCGGGATAACTAAGATAAGCCCCCACTGTGCTTGTGATAGCCGTGCGCTGGCAGTGCGTCGCGTCCCTCCGTCCGCTGACATACCTGTGTCGGTGGTGGGATCGTGACGTATTGGTGGCACAGGCTCCACTGCCACCAATATGTGACGAACGGGCGGACCGCTGTCGCCAAATTGTGACGGACAGTGGACCCTGTGCCACCAATAGGTCACGATCCCACCACCGACACGGGTTTGTCAGCTGATGGAGGTACGTGATGCACTGCCGGCACACGGCTATCACAGGCACAGTGGGAGCTTATCTTAGTTATCCCACCACTGGCACCATGTGGCAAAAACACAGCAAGCTAATCTTGCTCTAACAATTTATCGCAGGGGGGGTATTTTGGTTGCCCCACCACTGCTAACAACCTTCCAAGAACTGTGGGGATTTATGTATATCCCACTTTCTCAGTTCCACTTTGGAACTCGCAGCTCTCCGGCGCCCCCCTTACCCTCAGGTCAGTCAGGGAACTGCACCTAGGATAATTAGTCGCCGGACGGGCTGCTTGTTGTGCACGGGCCGATAGACTACTGCAGTAAGGGAATTATCAATGCTGTGGCCTCAGCCCCTCATTCAGCATGTAAGACCCGTCTGTACTGCCAGCTAGCCTAGCCAGCCATGCACACCACGCTGCCACCAGCCACGCTTTACTTAATCAAAGAGTTAATTAAGAGGGTCCGTGACAAACCCCAAATTAGTAGCGATTATCTAAAAAAAGCGCATAGTTCGTTTCCTAGAGCATGGAGACAGAGCTAATAGATTTTATCATTTATTCCCAAAAGAATGCGGGCAGTGATTACATAGATAAAAGTTGCTATAAAGTTGAGACATTACATATGAGCTTCCTGTGTTCAAAGCACTGATCGCAGACTTTTGGGAGCCAGTGGTCAGTGATGAATATTGGGGTTTGCCTTGATCCGATATTTATGGGAGATATATTTTCGGCATTGTAGCGAAAAGGACAAACATAACGAATTCACTCACATCAAGGATATTCCAACCCCTCCCAATATCACTCCAATGGATGATGCTGTCCACGCCATGTTTCATCTCTATAGAAAGGTAAAATCGCGAAAGGAAACATGACAACAATATCTATATCTCATGAACTGGGAGTGTAAGGTTGCCCCCAGTTGTCAGGGATTTATTATATCCCACCAATTATCACAAATTTACTAATTATTAGTGGTCGTGGATCATATAACCACCCACAACTTTTGTTTCCACCTTCAGTTCCAATTTTGGAACGTGTAGCTCTCTGGCACCCCCTTACCCTCAGGTAAGTCAGGGAACTACACCTAAGATAAGTAGTCGCCAGAAAGGCTGCCTTACCGTGTACTGGCTATTGAAGCAGTGTGGGGTGCACGCATCCCCTCAGCAAAGCATCCCAGCAGCTAAGCATCTAGACGAAGCAGGCAAGGAATTAACATCCATCTTCTCTCTTCACACAGGCATAGCTCATAGGACTCTGCTTGCTGTCTATCAACTACTGCCTTGTTATCCTGTGTCAAGGTGAAAATATATTTTCTTATATAACTTTTATATTTTTATACTGTGAAACAATAAGTTTTTCCTAATTGCTTGCTAATGCAAATGTAACTGTATTAAAGATGGCTGCCAGTGTTCACTTTCACTTAAATTCAGTGTCTAAAGAGTTAAGTTAAGTTTCATTTCTCCTAAAAAAGATAACTCAGGAATGTGAAGAAGGAGTAACCATCGGGAGACGTTTTGACGAATCAGAGAGAGACTGGACACTAGATGTATACTGCATAAACCCCGCCTAATGCACGCCTTCCCCTAACACTCAATATAGTATTGTGTATTTGTAAATAAAAGTCAGTTGTTGTACTGCTCCTGACAGGTGTGGATGCAGGACATTAGCTAAGACTGAATCAGCTGCGTGTCTGAGTCATTCTTAATCGGTACCAGATGTTTTGCGCTCGCACAATGATTTGGAATGACTGGTGAATGAGGATTCATTGTCGTTTACGACCCCGACAATTTGGCGCCCAACGTGGGGCGTGGACAGTGATCCGAGGCTCCTCTGGACCCATGCTTGGATGTCTGTGGATGATACCTGTAGTGGCTGACCTCGAGGACTGATCACCCTCCAAAACACGGTAAGTGAGATCATATACACTGTATGTGTCACACTTGCTAGTGTCTCAGCCGTTATTGGTTTGTCTGTGGTCTCCTTGGGTCTGAGGGGAGACCGGTCGAGTGGTGAGACCGAGTGCGATCCTGTGCCACGCTCTGAACCAGCAACTGAGAGACGTCGCATTCTGCGCGTCCTCGTGTACACCACACCTCCTCCACCGGTCATTGTACTCCATTCAACCACCCTACCCGTGACTATTGTCTAGTAGTGAAGTGGAGTGATAAATTGAGCTAGTTGCAGATTGTGGGGCAACCTAGAGGAAGGGATAGGAGACGCAGCCTCTGTGATATTGTACCAGCTAGGTAATTAAGACGTCCCGAGAAGGGACCACCTGTATTTCTGTGGAGGGCTCTCACTAGGAGACCGCCTCCCGACTGTTGGAATATCGTGGCAGGATAATCTGTTAATCACTGCTGTTCAAGGTTAGGGAAAGGAAATATTGAGCGCGAGGCTCTTTTCCTAGTACGTCGAACGTGAGGCTCCGTACTGTGGAACATCAGTGTTGATATCGCTACCAGTGGTTTTTCTGCAGAGAACCATAGTATTCTGTAAGAGTCATGCTGCGTATCTTAAAGCAGAAGAAGTCTGTGCCCCACAAGTTAGATGAGGATGCTGTGGAGGTCAAGGCAATAGTAGCGTCACGGGAAGGCAAGAAGGCAGTCAAGAATGTTGAGAGATTGTATAAGCATGTAGGATTGCCCTCGTCAGGGAGATTACAGCCGGCTATGTGGCATAATCTCATAGAGAACAAACGAGGCATGTTGAAAGATAAAGGATTGTTAGAACAAGCACAAGCTCATCTGCGAGTTGCGCGAGGCTTGAAGAATGAAGGATGGAAAAAGATTGATGGGGAACAGTCAGGGAAAGATACCTGAAGAAGGAGACCGGTTATGTGATATAATTGAGGATAGATATGGAAGTAGTGCAGCAAAGAACCTGGAAAAAGTATTAATCAAATCCAAAGTGCAAGATAGGCAGGCTGTGTGAATCCTTGTATATATGTCTATGAGAACCTCTGAATAAGATGAGAGATGAGTAAAAAAAAAAAAAAAAAATAAAATAAAAAAAAAAAAAAAATCAGTGAATGAGCACGTATGAATGAATCATCACACATCATTTTTGTATCAAGAGATTTGTGACCTTTCTAGTTGTGGTGGAATCCCGGACAGATGCGTTATAGATATTTAGATATTTCAAATCTACATCTGAGACTGAATGAATTGAGTAATGATATAGTTCGTGTTATATGTGGCATTACATTGTAAAGTTTCCTGAATGCATTTGGCCAGAAAAAGGGCAAGGCATGGTTAATCTCATTATACAGTTATCTGCCCTTACAGTGAAATCCCGTGATTTTGAGTTTCTTTGTAGAAATTGATTTTGATAAGTCTAAAGAACTACAGAATTCTGTGAAGGACGACGCTGCATTCTGACGGGAGGGGTGAAGGATGGAGCTGCGCAGTTTCTTCTCCCTTCGCTCTTATCTCTGCTGAGTGTGAGTTGTGCTCAAAATTCTCTGTAATTCTATCCGTAAGGTACACGCTGAAAGATTTGTGCATTTTAAAGCAACAGTACTTAATTGAAGATTGGAAGTTAAAAGTAAGATATGGTGCCTAATTTAGAAGGGAATTGTAAGTGATTGCTTGGTCATTAATGTGTTTGAACCTGCTTCTAGTTGTGTGATTGATTTGTATAGCAAATTGTGTCAAATTACAAGAGACAGAGAAGGAAGGAAGCAGTAAAACAAGTGGGACAAATATTGAAAAAGGCAAAAATACCAGAGTGTGAATGTTTGGATGTACAAAAAGGCACAGACAAGGGAAGAAAATAGCAAGTGAATAAATGATGCTTGAGAATGTGCAGCAGTATGGAAGGTGTATTATGAATGTTTGATTGACAAAGTGTAATCAGAGACCCAGACAAAACCGATGGACTTGTAAACACTGTGGTCAGACTCAGACAAATCCAGACTGAATAGCTACTTGTGTGACCTGTGCTACTGACCTAAGAGAATTGCACTAAATCCTATCCAGACAAGATCATAAGAAGCTGACATAATAGTGTGGATAGTGGGTAGTGGGGACATTGGCCCTTGAGGAGTAAGCTGACAGTAGACATCAGACGGCCAACCCCATCAGGACCTAGAAGTGTGACTAGAATAAGAAAGATACAGGTGTATTATCCCTGGAGCCCCTCTGACCAGCTAGCTTTGCTGAAGCAGCTGCCTGCCCCTGAAGACCAACCATTCCCGTTTTACAGACACACAGATGTGACAAAGAATCAGGCTTGGGGCATGGATGATAAATCTGCACGATCTGGGGAGACGTACTGTGAGTCACTAAGACAATGGGCTGCAGTGGAACAATCAGAGCAGTCTGTACTCCTGACTAATGTGACACAGCAAAGAGGAGAGAGAGTAGAGATATACCTTGGACGGTTACAGCTGAAATGGGCAGACATGGGGTACATTTGCATAAATCCACTTGATGTTAGAATACTGGTGAATGCATTCATTGACGGTATGAACAAAGGCTTACGAGACGCAGTACAGACAGCCAGACCTGAATGGAGACATGTAGATCCGAAAGACCTCCTTAAGGTAGCTAAAGAAATTGAGCAAACAAGGACAATAAAACGACCTGTCATGTATGCTGGAGCACAAGGAAAAAAGTGGAGACGTAATAGGAAAGGCATGTGAGATGACACTGACGTTTCTTTTGACAATCTATTCCCCACATGACATCCATGCCATACTCCTACAAGTTCAACCAAAACATCTGTCTATGGCCAGACAGCTCCGACTTGAGTGTGCTCTACTAATTCCTGAGTATGTCACTCCTCAAAAGATGTAACGTTCTGAATCCAGCCACCCTCCTGCCTGTGGATTCAGAAAAGGGGGAATTGGTGACCGTATTAGCGAGTGAGGAAAGATACTTTGACATGACGCATGAACATGTCTGCATAGAACTGATGAGTCAGGAGACAGTTGGGTTTGCACACATTCATGAAAAACCTGTTCCTAATGCAGACTTTGAGTTTCTTTTTTGTAGATGGCCCCAGATACCACCAGGATGGACGATTCTACACTGGATATGCAGTAGTATCCTCACATGAGGTAATCCGAGCGGAACCACTCTCTCCTCACATGTCGGCGCAGGAGGCAGAGTTGAAGGCACTCACTGAGGCGTGTAGAGCCGCTGCAGGTAAAGTCGCTAATATTTTCACAGATTCGAAGCCCATTAAAAATGCAGAGCTGGTGAAACAATTGATGGAGGCATTGATGTTACCAGTCCAGGTTGGCATTGTCAAGGTAAAAGCACACACAAAGGTGACTCCGTGGAGGTAGAGGGCAATAGAAGGGCGAACGAGGCTGCTAAAATAGCACAAGGCGGCCTAGAGAGAGCAGTGGACGGTGGCGGGGAGTCAGCGTATTCCAGCCACATTGGGTCTAGATGTCCTGAAATCCCTCCAGCAAAAGGCTGCCCAAACAGAGAAGGTACACCGGGGGTGACTGGGAGCTGAGCTGAACTCAAATGGAGTATGGGAGAATAAGGATAAAATGTGCCCACCAAAGTCCCTGTTCCCAATCATGGCGCAAGCAGCACATGGCCCCAATCACACCTCAAAAAGTCACATGTGTGCCATGGTAGATGCCTTCTGGATCGCTCCTGGCTTCAGTTGCGCAGCCGCGAAACTTGTACAATCATGCCTCATCTGTGCACAGCACAACCCAGGTAAAACAGTAAAAGTCCCTAAGAAAGCGACACCTAGGCCTCTCTACCCGTTTCAGAGATGGCAGATTGACGACATACAGCTACCAAGGTAGGAGTGTATGCAAATATCCTAGTATGTGTAGATCTCTTCTCTGGATGGCCAGAGGCCTACCCGGTGAAAACGGCTACAGCTCGAGCTACTGCAAAGAAACTGGTGATGGAACTAGTACCACGATTCGGTGTCCCTGAAACAATTGAATCAGACAGAGGTACACACTTTACTGCTGAGGTAATGCAAAATGTAATGCAAATGATAGGTGTAGAACAAGCATTTCATACACCCTACCACCCACAGAGTTCAGGGAAGGTAGAGAGAATGAACGGGACACTAAAATTGAAAATACAGAAAACTATGGAACAAACCCATAAACCATGGCCAGAGTGTCTCCCATTAGCATTATTCTCAGTAAGGTACACACCCACGGGGAAAGCTAAACTGTCACCCTTCGAGATACTGTTTGGAAGACCACCGAACACAGGGTTGTACTACCCACAGGTCTTAACACTCAATGTGGATAATTTGACAAGTTATGTAATCCAGTTGCAAAAGCATTTAACTCAAATGCATTCTCTAGTTTTCTCTTCCATTCCAGATCCAGATAGTGTGGAAGGAACTCACTGTCTACAACCTGGTGATTACGTATATGTCAAGAAACACTCCAGAAAGACCCTTGAACCCTGATATCAAGGACCTTACCAAGTACTCCTAACAACGCCTACTTCTGTTAAGTTGGAAGGACGACCAACCTGGATCCACGCATCGCATTGCAAACTAGCCACAGGAATTAACAAAGCATAAGAGTGCATAATGTTTTGGTTTGGTTTTGTTGCATTATCTGTAATAATGGTAGCTGCGTGGGACAATCTAAATTCTCCAATGTCCTTGAATAATAAGTTTATACAACATCATGAAAAATTACTAAATGATTGGTCAAAAGACACTCAGTCTCCAGCAGATTGCTGGATCTGCACACATTCACCAATATCGGCCACTAGTATTCCGTTCCTTGTTATTCCTGTGCCACCCGAGGAATTATTTGCCTGGACCAGTTGTTCTGATACACTCGCTAATAATGCCACAAATAATGTGAAGTTATGGAACACAACTGTTGGTATACCTATTGTGGGATGGGTAGGATACCCTTGGTGGCAGGGTAATCTTTCAGGAAGTAACACATACCTTCAATATCTGGCATATAAAGGGGGGGCTTGGGTACCCAGGAATAGAACTCGGTTAACCTACCTGGGGCAAATTCCAATGTATGGCCTACAAGTTAGTTTTAATGTAACTTCCCACTCTACTGATGCCTTCAAACCAATACTGCTAGAAAGAAGGTTGCATAACACGTCCTGGAAGTATTCCAATTTATTTCCCCAGGGCAATAATGAAACTTGTTTTAATATTTCAGGTAATATACCTTGCAACGAGTCATCTGGATATGAGAAAGGAACTCCCACCTGTAGAAATCCCGATGTAGGGTATTGTAGCCCTTTAGGACAACTTCCAAATTGGTGTATGCTTCAGAATGTATCTGCGTTCATAGATTTAGTTCATAGACTGGTATTACAACATTCAGCCCTATGGGACCTACCTAGTGACATGTTCTGGGTATGTGGAGACAATGCATATAAATGGTTGCCAGTAGGGGTAAAAGGTGCTTGTACTCTGGGTCGTTTGACTCCAGCTACCTTTGTTATTCCGAATGACCAGTTGAATACTCAGAGCATACCTAAACACCACTGCCTGTGTCATGAATTTGTTGAAAGGTTTGAAGCCCACTGATTGCCCAGATTACGTCCCACTAATTCATAAGGAACCCAAACTAAAGGTCCCAGGAGAAGTAACTGTATTAGCTGACAATTACACCTGCTATAATTCCCACGACACCACAGGTACACCAGTAGGGATCTTCGAGACAGGTTTCTGCAAAGAGAATAGTTCTCTAGATACTGACTTGTTAATCAAACATACACAATATATGTATGACATTTATTGGTTATGTGGAGATGGTAAGCTCCGTCCTAGGTTGCCAAATGCCTGGACAGGCCAATGCACCCTTGTTAAACTAGCTATGCAGTTCAAGATTCTACCCTGGGATCCAAAGATACCTGATGAACCTACCAGGAAAAGGAGAAGCCTCGATCAGCTCCATATGAGTTATGAAGAAGATCCACTAGTATATATTGATGCTATTGGAGTGCCAAGGGGGGTGCCTGACCAATTTAAAGCCCAGAACCAGATCTATGCTGGCTTTGCTTCTATAATCCCACAGGTGCAGATTAATAAAAATGTTGAATGGATCAATTACATATATTACAGTGAACAAAGGTTTGTCAATTTCAGCCAAGATGCCTTCCAAGGTATAGTTGAAGAATTGGGCCCTAACACTAGAATGACACTCCAAAATCGACTAGCCCTTGATATGATATTAGCTGAGAAAGGAGGAGTTAAAAGATAGCCCTTAAAAAGATAACTGGGTTAGCAGCAGAATTGAAAACTAATGCTGGAGTAGACACATCTTTCTTTTCCGGCTGGTTGGGTGGACTCAAGGGATTCCTTCAACAAGCTTGTATAGTACTGATTGCCCTCCTTGTAATTGGATCAATAACTCTTTGTTGTGTTATTCCCTTGTATAAAAAGGTTATTGCCAAAGCAACTCCGACTGGCACCTTCCTCAATCAAGAAGTAGACCCACCAGAGTACGATGGTACTGATCTAGGGGAGATCCCTAAGTATATTCCCCTCAAGAGAGTAGACAAAACCCCCCATTCTCAGATGATGTTGAGAGACTTAGTTTAGGGACAGCGGGAGAACTCCATGTGAGGTTAGTGAAGGGTTCAGCTGCCTGGAGGCCTCTCGCTAGGGGAGAGCTTCTGAGGTGTCTGGATGAAGAAATCCACCTCCCCTTTTCCCATCACATGGACAGTCTCGAAGGATCTTTCATTAAGGGAAAAACTTAGTGTTTAGGGGGGATTGTCAAGGTGAAAATATATTTTCTTATATAACTTTTATATTTTTATACTGTGAAACAATAAGTTTTTCCTAATTGCTTGCTAATGCAAATGTAACTGTATTAAAGATGGCTGCCAGTGTTCACTTTCACTTAAATTCAGTGTCTAAAGAGTTAAGTTAAGTTTCATTTCTCCTAAAAAAGATAACTCAGGAATGTGAAGAAGGAGTAACCATCGGGAGACGTTTTGACGAATCAGAGAGAGACTGGACACTAGATGTATACTGCATAAACCCCGCCTAATGCACGCCTTCCCCTAACACTCAATATAGTATTGTGTATTTGTAAATAAAAGTCAGTTGTTGTACTGCCCCTGACAGGTGTGGATGCAGGACATTAGCTAAGACTGAATCAGCTGCGTGTCTGAGTCATTCTTAATCGGTACCAGATGTTTTGCGCTCGCACAATGATTTGGAATGACTGGTGAATGAGGATTCATTGTCGTTTACGACCCCGACACCTGCATCAACTTTAATGGTATAGAACATAGAACTCTGGTTGCTGAATCATTTCTATAATTCATCTGTTGCATTGTACTCAATAGTCACTGCTGTATATCCATGGCTGACATCAATGTAGATATTATCTTGGGAAAGGTGTTACAGCATAGAAATGGAGCCAGGACTAGTGTCTTTGATCATCTATCCACCCCCTGGCGTGTGGGAGCAGCTGCTAAATTATCCCAAACCAGCTCCCACAATTCTCTCCTGACCTTGTAGTGTGGCCTATAAATTTAGAAGCATTCTAAGTGGTGCACGCAGTGTGGGGTGCACGCATCCCCTCAGCAAAGCATCCCAGCAGCTAAGCATCTAGATGAAGCAGTAAATCCATGGCAGTTAGTCAGGGCAGGAGACAGGTAACCCACACTTTGCTCTCCCATTTAGCCATGTGCTTTATTTCTATCCTCCTGTGTTCCCTTGCTATCCACATTCACAACCCCATCCCCCCTCATCACGACTTATACACATCAGCCCCTCTATACTTCCCTCTCCCATGTACAGCTCCCATGCACTTCTCACCTTCCTGAAAAACCTCAGCCCATCTTGCCCAAACACATTGCACAAAAAAACTTCTGACAATTCCAATAACTACTTGCTCTTTATCTTCCTACTCCTACTGATTTTGGGGGACATCTCCCCTAACCCTGGTCCACCGTCTACCCTTGCTCCCTCATCTCCTTCTTTTAATTGTGCCCTCTGGAATCCACAGTCTGTATGTAACAAACTTCCTTTCCTGCACTATTACTTTCTGAACAACCTGGATTCAGGATACTAACACTGTCTCCCCTGCTGCCATTTCCCATGGTGGCTTACAATTCTCCCATTCCCCGAGACCCACAAACAGACTTGGTGGTGGAGTCGGCATACTCCTGTCCCCACAATGCACTTTCCAGGTCATCCCCCCAGTTCCATCACTCTCATTCCCTTCTTTTGAGGTCCACACCATCAGGCTCTTTCGTCCCCTCTCCCTCAGAGTAGCGGTCATATACCGGCCCCCAGGCTCACCCACCCCTTCCTTGAACATTTCTCTGCCTGGCTGCTGCAATTCATGCCCTCATAACTCCCAACCCTTATCCTGGGAGACTTCAACATCCCCATTAACAGCCCCACTTCCACATCTGCATCCCAGCTTCTATCACTAACCACTTCTCTCAGCCTCTCACAGCTCTCAACCTCTCAAACACACAAAGACGGTAACACCCTTGACCTGATCTTTGTCCAGCTCTGTTCAATCTACTACCTTGATAACTCCCCGCTTCTACTCTCTGACCACAACTTTCTGTCCTTCATGCTCACAAATCCTTGCCCACTCCAGCATACTCCTACCTACCACACATTCAGAAATCTACAAGTCATTAACCCTCATACACTTTCAGACTCCCTACACTCATTACTGTCCCCAATTTCTTCTTTTTCCTGTCCTGATCTGGCTGTACACCACTGCAATGACACTCTCAGAAGCACCCTTTACCAAGTAGCTCCCCTCACCCTCAGAACCTTCAAGCACAGAGTAAAACAGCCCAGGGTCCCATCGCAAACTCGATTTCTCCAGCGATGCTCTAGGAGTGCTGAACGCTTATGGAGGAAAACTTGCACACCAGAAGACTTCATCCATTTCAAATTTTTGTTAAAAACCTATAACTCTGCCCTTCATCTCGCCAAACAGACCTACTTCACCACCCTGATCTCCTCACTATCCAGCAACACCAAGAAACTGTTTGACACCAAGGTTATTAGGGAACTAGGGGGTCTGCAATACCAAGACAGGTTATTACACTTGGGGTTATTTAGTTTGGAGAATCGAAGGCTTAGGAGTGATCTTATTACAATGTATAAATATATGCGGGGACAGTGCAAAGACCTTTCTAATGATCTTTTTACTCTTAGACCTGTGACGGGGGCATCCTCTACGTCTGGAGGAAAGAAGGTTTAAGCATACTCACAGACGCGGATTCTTTACTGTAAGAGCAGTGAGACTATGGAACTCTCTGCCATATGATGTTGTAATGAGTGATTCCCTACTAAAATTTCAGAAGGGACTGGATGCCTTTCTTGAAAAGTATAATATCATAGGGTATATACACTAGTTTCCTTAATATTGCATTGATCCAGGGAGCTAGTCTGATTGCCGTATGTGGAGTCGGGAAGGAATTTTTTTCCCCAATGTGAAGCTTACTGCTTGCCACATGGGGTTTTTTTGCCTTCCTCCGGATCAACATGTTAGGGCATGTTAGGATAGGATATGGGTTGAACTAGATGGACTTAAAGTCTCCCTTCAACCTTAATAACTATGTTACTATGCTACCTTTCACTCCCTCCTCAGGCCAAAAGCACAAACCCCTATCAAAGATATTTGTGCTGATGACCTGGCCTCCCACTTTATAGAGAATATAGACAATATCCGTCAGGAAATCCGCTTCCAGCCACCAGGTGCCGTGACTCCCATCCCTTCCTGCATCTCCCCTGGCTCACTTTCCACATTTGATCCCATCACAGAAGAAGTCTCCAGGCTCCTTTCTTCTTCTCGTCACATCTCCACCAATCCCTCTCTCTCCAGTCGTCACAACTCACCTAACTACAATCTTTAATCTCTCCCTCTCCTTGGGCATTTTCCCCTCCTCCTTCAAATACTCTATCAATACTCCATTATTAAAGAAACCCGCTCTCGACCCATCCTGCACAAACAACTACAGACCAGTCTCCAATCTCCCCTTCATCTCTAAACTCTTGGAGTGCCTGGTCTACTCCCGCCTTACCTGTTACCTCTCCACTCACTCAGACCCTTCACAGGCCGGCTCCCGCCCCCTACATTCATAGAATCGTAGAGTTGGAAGGGACCTCCTGGGCCATCTGGTCCAACCCCCTGCTCAAAAGCAGGATTCACTAAATCATCCCTAAATCGTCCCATTCGACAGAAACTGCACTCATCAAAGTGACCAATGACCTTCTGACAGCAAAATGTAATGGTGACCACTCTCTGCTCATTCTTCTCGACCTTTCTCCAGCTTTCGACACTGTTGACCACCATCTCCTACTCTCTAGGCTCCAGTCACTAGGCATTAAGGACACTGCTCACTCCTGGTTCTCTTCCTATCTTTCTGACCGCTCCTTCAGTGTTTTGTTCGCTGGCTCCACTTCATCTCCTCTTCCTCTCACTGTTGGGGTACCTCAGGGCTCAGTCCATGTCCCCCTTCTCTTATCTCTCTAAACGGCCCCAATTGGAAAGACCATCAGCATATTTGATTTCAGTACCAGTTTCAGTGCTGATGACACACAACTATACACGTCACCACCTGACCTTACCCCCGCTGTACTACAGAACGCCAGTGACTGTCTGTCCGCAGTCTCCAACATCATGTCCACTCTCTATCTGAAACGCAACCTTTCCAAAACTGAACTTCTGTTGCTCCAACCGTCTACTAGCCTCCCTAAATCTGACATTTCCCTCTCTGTGGGTGGCACCATAATAACACCCCGACAGCAGGCGCGCTGTCTGGGTGTTATGTTTGACACGCTCTCCTTCACGTCCCATAAACAATTTCTTGCCCACTCTTGCTGCTTACACCTAAAGAACATCTCTAGAATCCGCCCTTTTCTCACCATGGAGACAACAAAAACCCTCACTGTCGCATTGATCCACTCCCACCTGGACTACTGAAATGCTCTATTAATTGGCCTCCCTCTCATTCGACTTTCCTGTCTCCAGTCCATCCTTAATGCAGTAGCCAGGGTCATCCATCTGGCTAATCGGTACTCGGACGCATCCGTTCTTCGCCAGTCGTTACACTGGCTGCCCATGCATTATAGGATCAAATTCAAAGCACTTTTTCTCACTCGCAAAGCTCTCCACGGTGCGGCACCCCCCTACATCTCCTCCCTCATTTCTGTCTATCGGCCTAGCCGATCGCTGCACTCTGCAAATGACTTTCGACTAACCTCTGCACTAATCCGTACCTCCCACTCCCAACTCCAAGACTTCTTCCGTGTTGCGCCAATCCTCTGGAATGCTCTACCCCAAAAAATTAGGACCATCCATAACTTTCACAGTTTTAGGCGCTCTCTCAAAACACATTTGTACAGAGCAGCCTATCACATTCCCTAATCAAAGTCATTTTATGTGTAAGTGTGTGTGTGTAGCCCATTCACTATCTCTATGTATCCCCCACTCCCTCAAGATGGCTGGACCATCATTGTAAATGCACATCTGTACTTTGTATCTCCCCCACCTCATTGTAGAATGTAAGCTCTCATGAGCAGCGTCGTCTTATTTTGCTTTTGTGTTTGAAACTGTTAAACTGTAAAGCGCTGCGGAATATGTTGGCGCTATATAAATAAAGATTATTATTATTATTATTATTATTTACCTTTCCTGATCCCCCATTCAACGTCACGTAGGAAACAATGGGTTTGAAGGTTTCTTAAGACACAAAGTTATAAGATGCCATACAACAAGTTTTCAAGGTCAGGAAGTCCGTACAGATGATAACATGAGACCTGAAACAATTATTAGTCACAAGTTAATTATTGACGTAAAGGAAAGGATGATAGAAAGACTAGGATTGTTAATCATCGAGCCCAAGGTTGCCTTGGTCTTCATATGCAATAAGTACAAGTCTTCTCTACAAAGTAAAAGTAATTGAAACTGAAAAGAAACATCATTTTCTCCAGTTTACGTGAGGTTTACGGTATCTGGTGACACAGTGCAGGCAGAGCACGGGCGGAGAAGGGCAACTACTGCTGTCAGGAGCCTTACAGTAGGGGCAGATCTGAAGCTGATTACTAGATGCGGAGGAAATGGCTTTATATTTTTTCTTTTCAGTTTCAAATTTTAGACAGAAGAGAAGCAACGCAAATGATATTAAGGGAGGAGTATCAGTAACCAGGGAATATGTAATGAAGATATAAATATAAAAAGTCATACAGAGGCCAGAACTAGTCTGGAAACTCTACAAGACTGTCAAACCTGTGTTAGGAGAGTAACTTCAGATGCTCCTTTGATGTCATCACCCATGGTCTTTTAAGGCCACATCATGCAGCTATGTGCTGCCTGAGTATTCAGGAGGTAGCTTAGAGGGTCCTGTTACCATGTGTTTTTCCAGGAGTTTGCCTAATTTTTTACTAGACTCTGCTCTTGCCAGGTGCCTACTTATCTTCTGTTCAATTTCAGTCTGCAACTGAGCAACCAGCAGATACTTTCAAGTTCAGTGTGGCAAAAACATAAGACTGAACATCACCCTGAAAACACCATCCACACGATTATACATGGTGGTGGTAGCATCATGTTGTGGGGAGGCTATTCTTCAGCAGGGGCAGGGAAGTTGGTCAGAAGTCATGGGAAGATGGATGGCACTAAATACAGGAAAATCTTGAAAGAAAACTTGTTAGAGGCAGCAAAACACTTGAGACTAACACTGAACATCACCCTGAAAACAGCATCCCCACCGTCTCACATGGTGGCAGTAGCATCATGCTGTGGCAAAGCTTTTCTTCAGCAGAGAAAGGGGAAGGTGGTCAGAGTTGATGGGGAGATGGACAGAGCTAAAGAGTTATCTGATGGAGAACAGCTATGGAGACTGTACACAGAGGAAACAACAGATTATGGGGTGATTGTGGAGACATGGGGGTTCGGCGGTCGCCCTGGTCCGCTAGCTGAAACTGCATGGATCAGGGGTCATTCCACTGAACGCCCACTCTCCTTTCACTGTGGGCATAATGCTACTCAGACAACACAGGGTGAGAGTAAAACAGTGTGGCAATACTTTATTGAACGACAAAACAGACAGGTAACATATAAAACAGTCCTAGAAAAATACCCCAATATGGTGCACATTACATCCGAACACCATGCAGGATGCTTGGCATTTGCCACAGAACACTAGGATTGGCAAACTCGCCACTGGCACCATGTGCTCTTCACAGATGAAAGCAGGTTCACACTGAGCACATGTGACAGACGTGACAGAGTGTGGAGATGCCGTGGAGAACAATCTGCTGCCTGCAACATCCTTCAGCATGACCGGTTTGGAAGTGGGTCAGTAATGGTGTGGGGTGGCATTTCTTTGGAGAGCCGCACGGTGTTGGGCTGTGAGCACAACCCCCATCTGTGAACGTCGGGCACTCAGACCATCCTCTTGGAGTTGGTTTCTAACCTTTTGTGCAGACACGCACATTTGTGGCCTGCTGGAGGTCATTTTGCAGGGCTCTGGCAGTACTCCTCCGGTTCCTCCTTGCACAAAGGCGTAGTTAGCAGTCCTGCTGCTGGGTTGTTGCCCTCCTACGGCCCCCTCCACATCTCCTGGTGTACTGGCCTGTCTCCTGGCAGAGCCTCCAGCCTCTGGACACTACGCTGACAGACACAGCAAACATTCTTGCCACAGCTCGCATTGATGTGCCATCCTGGATGAGCTGCACTACCTGAGCCACTTGTGTGGGTTGAAGATTCCATCTCATGCTACCATGAGTGAGATAGCACAACCAATATTCAAAAGTGACCAAAACATCAGCCAGAAAGCATTGATACTGAGATGTGATCTGTGGTCCCCACCTGCAGAACCACTCCTTTATTGAGGGTGTCTTGATAATTGCCAATAATTTCCATCGGTTGTCTACTCCATTTGCACAACAGCATGTGAAATTGGTTGTCAATCAGTGTTGCTTCCTAAGTGGACAGTGGAAGTTTGATTTACAGTTTGAGTTATATTCTGTTGTTTAAGTGTTCCCTTTATTTTTTGAGCAGTGTACGTACAGTCTATATACTATACACTTATTGGAAAGTGCCCAATAACCTGTCTAGTAGGGAAAACAGGCATTGCCGCATCCAACAATTGTCAGTCAATTGAGCAATTTTCATGACAATTGTGCTTGTGTGTAGTAGCACTCCTGCTGCAAGATACCAGATTGCATATAAATCTCTGCAATTCCTGCGTGTGGTTACACTCCTGCAAGATACTAAATTTCATATACATCTCTGCTATTCCTATGTGTGATTGCAATAACATGACACCGCGCTTAAGCCTCAAGTGGTACAAGATTTAATGTGGTTTAGATCTTCGCATAAATTATGTTTGTTTTTTCTAAATTCTGACAACAGTCCCACTTATATCAATATCACTGATACGTTCCTCGAGGGTTAACTTTGAGGAATTTGCCATCTCCAAGAATTTTAGAATTTCAAGGGTTAATGTCTTCTGCTTCTAAAGGCGATTATACAAGTCTGCAGTCACTGTGATTCCTCACAGACCGCATTGTGCGCTGTAAGGATTCTCCGGTGCCGGGAGCGGGCAGACGCTTGACTGGGAGTGAGTGATTTGTCTATATGCGATCACATTCTGACTAGACGTGCATGACCTGGCTCAATACAAGTGTATTGAGTGAGACCTGACACGTCTAGTCGGAATGTGGCCAGAAGTATGCAAATTCCATAATTTGCATAATTCCTATCTTCTAACGGGAGAGGAGTCTTACAGATGCCTGTTTTCCTCTCCTCATAGGAAACAAATACACAACCAGTCAAACATTCCCGTGTATGGTGAAGTCGGGAGAGACACTGCAGCTGTCAGACTATTGAAGATTTATGGGCTCCTTTAGAGTCAATTTACTTTAGCTTATCTCCTGACATATTCCTCCACCTCAAGTCATAGTTATACAGAGTTATGTTAGCAACCCCACGTATCACTCAATCAAAACCTTACCCCAGCTCCATACAGAACCATTATATGACTGTGTATCATTCCCTTATACTATATCTTGATCTTGCCCATTCTTTTATCCAGGCCCGTCACAATGAACAGAATGTACAATCCATTTGACCATAGTCCTCAACCTGCCGCCCAAACACTGCCCTACAGTCCAGATTAGGATGACATTTTTATGGTATTTTCCTCTTCAGAAGAAATAAAGTAACCGCCACTCATCCACTTTGTCTCAATTGCAGCTCTTAATGACATCGTCAGGGATATAATTTCTCAGAAACCGATACAAATTGTTCAAGTTGTACTTTGTGGGATCCGTAGCCGATCGTGAAAGGATTGTGGTTCAACGGCAGTGTCGGAGCCGTCTAACTCTATCCTGCTAGTCTATAAATGTCTCCTTCTCAAGTACAAAATGACAGCAATAAATCCATATATATCATTATTACAGAGGACGAGAATGTAATGAGAGGAGATCGGGAATTCTCCATGTAATAGGTAATATGCCCATCTACATTCTGCACATTGCTCCGCCAAGAGTAAACTAGGGCGAAGCTTTCAGGGCTATTTTTTATAAACAGCCCAATAAGTTGAATCAAGAAGGTGAGTAAAAAGATTAGTCTTGTGGCACCCCTCGATATTCACAATGTGTGGCTATTAGAGTTGGGGCAAATTGATTCCCAAGACCTGGTTTATCAACCTCTAGACGGGAACCTTGTAAACTGCCTTTTTCCTGACGGTATCCCCAACTCATCTTTTAATTAGCCGACGTGGAACAATGTCTAAAAACCTGCTGAGAGGCTACCTTTATGCTTGTGCTGGGGAAACGATTCCTCCCTCCACGGAGTCGTCTTTCAGCCCCTGCTTCATGAGAGCCATCAACTCCCATAGCCATTCACAGCCTCTACCTCCATCGGCATTGTCCAGTTGGGACCAGACCCACTGCTCCCTTTCCGTCTTTGCCCGGACCACCCCCGCAATCCACTTCCTCCGAGTGGCAAGAAGTGCTCACCCGAGGTTGGACTTCACCTCTGGCATCTGGGCCTGCGAGGTCTCCAGGCACTTGACCTATCGCGAACCGCAAACCAGGCCGCTGTCTATGGCCCCAGCTCCTGCTCAACCTCGATCCTCTGCAGAAAGCCGCTTGGTCTCAACTTCTTGTCCTCCATCTCCATCAACTGGTGCAATTATCCTCAGCCAGTTTTCTCCTCGGAGGTCTCGGTACGCGCCAATCGAATCTGCCACTACTTCATTATCTCAAAATGCTGTTCTCTCGATGACTTACAACCCTCGAATGGCGTCGTCTCTTCCGCCACCTGAGACCCATCATGGCTCTGACTTTCACTGGGTAGAGTCCACCCTGACTCACCATCCCGTTTCTCAAATATCCTTGCCCGTTTCCTCAGGCCGCACCTTTCTGAGTTAATCTTTTCGTCAACTTCAATCTGCGACGATGGGTGCTTTGGTTGTGGTATTCCCCTCGATAGGAGTGCTTGATGTAGGGTTGGACTCCACTTTATGCCTTTTTGCATCTCGCTTGCCCACCATGGGCAGATTCATCTCGCCGTTTTGCGCTAATCACAGCCATCTTGCAGTTTTTGCTCGGCGCCATCTTAGACCATTCAACGGTCGCCATCTTTCATGTCACTTCTTTGCACTGCACGGTCTTTGCAGATGCAAGACTCCATCCTGCAGACTAGGCCAAGTATGGCGCGGCACGGGGCGGTAGCCTTGGGAGAGGCACTGGTCTCTTCCTTTTATCTCCTGGCATGATCCATGAAAGTGTGGGTCCAGGCTAGATGTGGATGTTATTGCTGAGAGGGCCTTAGGCACGCGCAGAACGCCTGTAGCTGGTGGTGTTGGCTGACCAGGACCATAGATTCCGCAGTTCAGTAAAGGAGACTCCCGTTCTAAAACACAGTCTTTACTGAACGGTATCTTGGTAAGGGTTGTATACAAGGAATTGCGGGTACTAAGTCTTATGGACATTTCCTTCACAGTGTAAAGCATATTCATAAACACAGCTTCCATCCATTGTAGTCTACTCCAGGGCCAGTAGAGCACACTGTGTCGCATTACTTCGTCACAGCCTAGCTTATCGCCACAGTCTTGATCAGAGAGTCCCTCTACCTGCTCAGCAGCTCCATGGCCTATGTCTTCCTCTACTGGCACCTTGTATCTACCGCTCGGGACCCCCACTAGTCCAACAAACTCAGTCATGTTTAGATCTGTTACCTTCAGCATTTTACAAGCTCAGGGTTTCTCATGACACGTCGTCCTATCCAAGGACCCCTTCACTGTGGAGGCCACTCTGATTCTTCTGCCCTACTCCCTTGTCCCTTAGTCTCATCTCCTTGGTAGCGTAACACACAGTGATACTGGACCCACTGTGCCAAGATTTGGGTTTACCTAGGAGGGACATAGCTAGGCAGTCCTCAATACTGCAGCTGCTGACCCCAAGGATCGGTTCATTGACACAGACACGAGCTTAGAGGAACTGGCAGGACAGGACTTGGACCCTGTTCAGACAACACAGATTCTGGATCAGCGAGCAGAACAGATACTAACACAGACTAACAGGCAGAGCTGGATTCAGATACTAGACAAGCTCCTACCGTACGGACTCAGGAACGCTAACCAGAGGAGACACTGGTGCTGGTTCAAGCACTGTCGGAACGGTTTCAGGACCATGGGTACAGCTTCAGGGTTCAGGTACCACAGGTGTGGCTTCAGATTCAGGTACTGCGGGTGCAGCTTCAGGTTCAGGTACTGCTGGTGCAGCTTCTGGGTACAGGTACTGCTGGTGCAGCTTCATGTTCAGGTACCGCTGGTGTGGCTTCAGATTCTAGTTCAGACAACTCATGATACAGGGTCATGTTCAGACAAAACAGATTTACAGGAACACAAACAGACTGCACAGGATTTGAAGACCAGGGACCTGGCAACATACAGTTGCACACACACTCGATGTAGAGAACTACAGGGGTTGCTCAGGCACCTCCCTACTGGGTGCCTTATATACCAGATGCCTCCCAGCTATTGGCTGGGACATTTTAAAAGTGCGCACGCTGCCCCTTTAAGAACAGGGGCACTCACGCGCACTGGTTGTGGATGACGGGAAGCAACGTGCACCAACCAGGAAGCAGAGCCACAATGTGGACAACACTGCATGGCCGGAGCAGTGAGCATGTCGGTGTCCCTGCATGGAGGAGGATGAGGAACCACGTACTGGTGCTGGCATTATCTATACAGGCAGTTCATCCACAAGTGCAGCACTGCTCATTTCCTAATATAACTTCTACTTGTACCTCTTTAACTAACTACATGAAGCAGTCACTTGCTCTAACACTGAGCCTCTCCCACTATGGGCTAGTCTCAAGCATGAACACTTTCTTACCCTAATGCCATTACCTAACTGCAATCAACGACCTTATCCTACCTATCTTATGCAAACCTTAAACTATACATCCCTACACTATCACACCCTGTAGTGTGTACTTTGCATATTATACTTCACAATCCTGTATTGCTATACATTACACTGGAACATGCAAGTGCTTCTCACAAAATTAGAATATTATCAAAAAGTGAATTTATTTGTGTGTGGTGTGTGGTGTGAAGCAATGAGTCCAGCAGCAGTCTACTCCTTGTGAATCTCCTCCAAATATCTGAATGGCCTTTTCTTAACAATCCTTTCCAGGCTGCGGTTATCCCGGTTGCTTGTGCACCTTTTTCTACCACACTTTCTCCTTCCACTCCACTTTCCATTAATATTCTTGGATACAGCACTTTGTGAACAGCCGGCTTCTTTAGCAATGACCTTTTGTGGCTTCCCCTCGTGGACTGTGTCAGTGACTGCCTTCTGGACATCTGTCAGGTCAGCAGTCTTCCCCATGATTGTGGAGTGTGTCAGTGACTGCCTTCTGGACATCTGTCAGGTCAGCAGTCTTCCCCATGATTGTGGAGTGTGTCAGTGACTGCCTTCTGGACATCTGTCAGGTCAGCAGTCTTCCCCATGATTGTGGAGTGTGTCAGTGACTGCCTTCTGGACATCTGTCAGGTCAGCAGTCTTCCCCATGATTGTGGAGTGTGTCAGTGACTGCCTTCTGGACATCTGTCAGGTCAGCAGTCATCCCCATGATTGTGGAGTGTGTCAGTGACTGCCTTCTGGACATCTGTCAGGTCAGCAGTCTTCCCCATGATTGTGGAGCTACTGAAACAGACTAAGGGACCTTTTTAAACGCTTAGGAGCCTTTACAGGTGTTTATTGTGAATTGCTCTAAATTACTGAGTCATAATCATCAACATTAACAGAAATAAACATGTGAAATAGATCCCTCTGTGTGCAATGACTCTATAGAATATAGGAGAGTCACTGTTTATATTGAAGAACTGAAATAAATTCACCTGATGATATTCTAATTTTGTGAGAAGCTCCTGTATTACATCACGAAATTCACAAAGGCGCAGGACACAATTCACATAACATAATGACACTAGAACTTGTTTCTTCCAGAGGGAAACACGGTCAGCCTGTACATACCCTTCCACTGCCCCAACAAAAATGTCATGTGCGTCAATGGCAAGTGGTAGCCACAAAACACGAACTAGACTGTAATATTGGGGTCAGAAGCAGAACTATCCTGACTCTACAATCAGGGTCGTCCTCAGCTCATATTAGATTCTCTTCTTGCATTTGTGGCGCCCCCAGGAGTATGGTCACCACACTGGCATTGCCTTCCTCCAGGGAGGGTGATGTCAGGCTTGGAAGCAATGAAGGGTCTCTCTGGCAGTTAACCATAACATGCAACACAGTTCCCACTCCAGGCCAGCAGAGGGAGCTCTGAACCAAAACTGGGGGAAGAGCTGCTCTCTGGGGGCCAGAAAGGGAAATGAGTCAGTTCTGTGAGGTAGTGATGGGAAGTTCAGCTCTTTTTGGTGATCCGGCTCATTCGGCTCCGCTCACCACAAAAAGCCGTCTCTTTAAAAAACGGCTCTTTTTTTAAATAGAAATCTGTTTTCCACAGTCATCGTTCTAGGTCTTTGCCTGTACAGTGAGGCCTCATTATACCCCTGTATAAGGATCTAGTGACGCAGTGTAGACTGTTATTCAGCATTGCTGTGTCCTCAGATTGTCAGCTCTTGTGATCAGGCCCCGGCTCCTCGCTCCGGTCTCTCCTGTACAGTGAGGCCTCATTATACCCCTGTATAAGGATCTAGTGACGCAGTGTAGACTGTTATTCAGCATTGCTGTCTCCTTAGATTGTCAGCTCTTGTGATCAGGCCCCTGCTCCTCGCTCCGGTCTCTCCTGTACAGTGAGACCTCATTATACCCCTGTATAAGGATCTAGTGACGCAGTGTAGACTGTTATTCAGTATTGCTGTCTCCTCAGATTGTCAGCTCTTGTGATCAGGCCTCTGCTCCTCGCTCCGGTCTCTCCTGTACAGTGAGACCTCATTATACTCCTGTATAAGGATCTAGTGACGCAGTGTAGACTGTTATTCAGCATTGCTGTCTCCTTAGATTGTCAGCTCTTGTGATCAGGCCCCTGCTCCTCGCTCCGGTCTCTCCTGTACAGTGAGACCTCATTATACCCCTGTATAAGGATCTAGTGACGCAGTGTAGACTGTTATTCACTATTGCTGTCTCCTCAGATTGTCAGCTCTTGTGATCAGGCCCCCGCTCCTCGCTCCGGTCTCTCCTGTACAGTGAGACCTCATTATACCCCTGTATAAGGATCTAGTGACGCAGTGTAGACTGTTATTCAGCATTGCTGTCTCCTCAGATTGTCAGCTCTTGTGATCAGGCCCCCGCTCCTCGCTCCGGTCTCTCCTGTACAGTGAGGCCTCATTATACCCCTGTATAAGGATCTAGTGACGCAGTGTAGACTGTTATTCAGCATTGCTGTCTCCTCAGATTGTCAGCTCTTGTGATCAGGCCCCTGCTCCTCGCTCCGGTCTCTCCTGTACAGTGAGGCCTCATTATACCCCTGTATAAGGATCTAGTGACGCAGTGTAGACTGTTATTCAGCATTGCTTTTTCCTCAGATTGTCAGCTCTTGTGATCAGGCCTCTGCTCCTCGCTCTGGTCTCTCCTGTACATTGAGGCCTCATTATACCCCTGTATAAGGATCTAGTGACGCAGTGTAGACTGTTATTCAGCATTGCTTTTTCCTCAGATTGTCAGCTCTTGTGATCAGGCCCCTGCTCCTCGCTCCGGTCTCTCCTGTATAGTGAGGCCTCATTATACCCCTGTATAAGGATCTAGTGATGCAGTGTAGACTGTTATTCAGCATTGCTGTCTCCTCAGATTGTCAGCTCTTGTGATCAGGCCCCTGCTCCTCGCTCCGGTCTCTCCTGTACAGTGAGGCCTCATTATACCCCTGTATAAGGATCTAGTGACGCAGTGTAGACTGTTATTCAGCATTGCTGTCTCCTCAGATTGTCAGCTCTTGTGATCAGGCCCCTGCTCCTCGCTCCGGTCTCTCCTGTACAGTGAGACCTCATTATACCCCTGTATAAGGATCTAGTGACGCAGTGTAGACTGTTATTCAGCATTGCTGTGTCCTCAGATTGTCAGCTCTTGTGATCAGGCCCCTGCTCCTCGCTCCGGTCTCTCCTGTACAGTGAGGCCTCATTATACCCCTGTATA
This sequence comes from Dendrobates tinctorius, assembly GCF_039654945.1. Lineage (NCBI taxonomy): Eukaryota > Metazoa > Chordata > Amphibia > Anura > Dendrobatidae > Dendrobates > Dendrobates tinctorius. The sequence continues at coordinate 2,298,887 of NW_027361998.1, read as the reverse complement.
AGGATCTAGTGACGCAGTGTAGACTGTTATTCAGCATTGCTGTGTCCTCAGATTGTCAGCTCTTGTGATCAGGCCCCTGCTCCTCGCTCCGGTCTCTCCTGTACAGTGAGGCCTCATTATACCCCTGTATAAGGATCTAGTGACGCAGTGTAGACTGTTATTCAGCATTGCTGTGTCCTCAGATTGTCAGCTCTTGTGATCAGGCCCCGGCTCCTCGCTCCGGTCTCTTCTGTACAGTGAGGCCTCATTATACCCCTGTATAAGGATCTAGTGACGCAGTGTAGACTGTTATTCAGCATTGCTGTGTCCTCAGATTGTCAGCTCTTGTGATCAGGCCCCGGCTCCTCGCTCCGGTCTCTTCTGTACAGTGAGGCCTCATTATACCCCTGTATAAGGATCTAGTGACGCAGTGTAGACTGTTATTCAGCATTGCTGTCTCCTCAGATTGTCAGCTCTTGTGATCAGGCCCCTGCTCCTCGCTCCGGTCTCTCCTGTACAGTGAGGCCTCATTATACCCCTGTATAAGGATCTAGTGACACAGTGTAGACTGTTATTCAGCATTGCTGTCTCCTTAGATTGTCAGCTCTTGTGATGAGGCCCCCGGTCCTCGCTCCGGTCTCTCCTGTACAGTGAGGCCTCATTACACCCCTGTATAAGGATCTAGTGACGCAGTGTAGACTGTTATTCAGCATTGCTGTCTCCTTAGATTGTCAGCTCTTGTGATCAGGCCCCGGCTCCTCGCTCCGGTCTCTCCTGTACAGTGAGGCCTCATTATACCCCTGTATAAGGATCTAGTGATGCAGTGTAGACTGTTATTCAGCATTGCTGTCTCCTCAGATTGTCAGCTCTTGTGATCAGGACCCTGCTCCTCGCTCTGGTCTCTCATGTACAGTGAGGCCTCATTATACCCTTGTATAAGGATCTAGTGACGCAGTGTAGACTGTTATTCAGCATTGCTGTCTCCTCAGATTGTCAGCTCTTGTGATCAGGACCCTGCTCCTCGCTCTGGTCTCTCATGTACAGTGAGGCCTCATTATACCCTTGTATAAGGATCTAGTGACGCAGTGTAGACTGTTATTCAGCATTGCTGTGTCCTCAGATTGTCAGCTCTTGTGATGAGGCCTCTGCTCCTTGCTCCGGTCTCTCCTGTACAGTGAGGCCTCATTATACCCCTGTATAAGGATCTAGTGACGCAGTGTAGACTGTTATTCAGCATTGCTGTGTCCTCAGATTGTCAGCTCTTGTGATCAGGCCCCGGCTCCTCGCTCCGGTCTCTCCTGTACAGTGAGGCCTCATTATACCCCTGTATAAGGATCTAGTGACGCAGTGTAGACTGTTATTCAGCATTGCTGTCTCCTCAGATTGTCAGCTCTTGTGATCAGGCCCCGGATTTCGCTCCGGTCTCTCCTGTACAGTGAGAGCCTCATTATACCCCTGTATAAGGATCTAGTGACGCAGTGTAGACTGTTATTCAGCATTGCTGTGTCCTCAGATTGTCAGCTCTTGTGATCAGGCCCCGGCTCCTCGCTCTGGTCTCTCCTGTACAGTGAGGCCTCATTATACTTCTGTATAAGGATCTAGTGACGCAGTGTAGACTGTTATTCAGCATTGCTGTTTCCACAGATTGTCAGCTCTTGTGATCAGGCCCCGGCTCCTCGCTCCGGTCTCTCCTGTACAGTGAGGCCTCATTATACCCCTGTATAAGGATCTAGTGACGCAGTACAGACTGTTATTCAGCATTGCTGTTTCCTCAGATTGTCAGCTCTTGTGATCAGGCCCCGGCTCCTCGCTCTGCTCTCTCCTGTACAGTGAGGCCTCATTATACCCCTGTATAAAGATCTAGTGACGCAGAGTAGACTGTTATTCAGCATTGCTGTCTCCTTAGATTGTCAGCTCTTGTGATCAGGCTCCTGCTCCTCGCTCCGGTCTCTCCTGTACAGTGAGGCCTCATTATACCCCTGTATAAGGATCTAGTGACGCAGTGTAGACTGTTATTCAGCATTGCTGTCTCCTCAGATTGTCAGCTCTTGTGATCAGGCCCCTGCTCCTCGCTCCGGTCTCTCCTGTACAGTGAGGCCTCATTATACCCCTGTATAAGGATCTAGTGACACAGTGTAGACTGTTATTCAGCATTGCTGTGTCCTCAGATTGTCAGCTCTTGTGATCAGGCCCCGGCTCCTCGCTCCGGTCTCTCCTGTACAGTGAGGCCTCATTATACCCCTGTATAAGGATCTAGTGACGCAGTGTAGACTGTTATTCAGCATTGCTGTCTCCTCAGATTGTCAGCTCTTGTGATCAGGCCCCGGCTCCTCGCTCCGGTCTCTCCTGTACAGTGAGAGCCTCATTATACCCCTGTATAAGGATCTAGTGACGCAGTGTAGACTGTTATTCAGCATTGCTGTGTCCTCAGATTGTCAGCTCTTGTGATCAGGCCCCGGCTCCTCGCTCTGGTCTCTCCTGTACAGTGAGGCCTCATTATACTTCTGTATAAGGATCTAGTGACGCAGTGTAGACTGTTATTCAGCATTGCTGTTTCCTCAGATTGTCAGCTCTTGTGATCAGGCCCCTGCTCCTCGCTCTACTCTCTCCTGTACAGTGAGGCCTCATTATACCCCTGTATAAAGATCTAGTGACGCAGAGTAGACTGTTATTCAGCATTGCTGTCTCCTTAGATTGTCAGCTCTTGTGATCAGGCCCCGGCTCCTCGCTCTGCTCTCTCCTGTACAGTGAGGACTCATTATACCCCTGTATAAAGATCTAGTGACGCAGAGTAGACTGTTATTCAGCATTGCTGTCTCCTTAGATTGTCAGCTCTTGTGATCAGGCCCCGGCTCCTCGCTCTGCTCTCTCCTGTACAGTGAGGCCTCATTATACCCCTGTATAAAGATCTAGTGACGCAGAGTAGACTGTTATTCAGCATTGCTGTCTCCTTAGATTGTCAGCTCTTGTGATCAGGCCTCTGCTCCTCGCTCCGGTCTGTCCTGTACAGTGAGGCCTCATTATACCCCTGTATAAAGATCTAGTGACGCAGAGTAGACTGTTATTCAGCATTGCTGTCTCCTTAGATTGTCAGCTCTTGTGATCAGGCCCCTTGCTCCTCGCTCCGGTCTCTCCTGTACAGTGAGGCCTCATTATACCCCTGTATAAGGATCTAGTGACGCAGTGTAGACTGTTATTCAGCATTGCTGTGTCCTCAGATTGTCAGCTCTTGTGATCAGGCCTCTGCTCCTCGCTCCGGTCTCTCCTGTACAGTGAGGCCTCATTATACTCCTGTATAAGGATCTAGTGACGCAGTGTAGACTGTTATTCAGCATTGCTGTGTCCTCAGATTGTCAGCTCTTGTGATCAGGCCTCTGCTCCTCGCTCCGGTCTCTCCTGTACAGTGAGGCCTCATTATACCCCTGTATAAGGATCTAGTGACGCAGTGTAGACTGTTATTCAGCATTGCTGTCTCCTCAGATTGTCAGCTCTTGTGATCAGGCCTCTGCTCCTCGCTCCGATCTCTCCTGTACAGTGAGGCCTCATTATACCCCTGTATAAGGATCTAGTGACGCAGTGTAGACTGTTATTCAGCATTGCTGTGTCCTCAGATTGTCAGCTCTTGTGATCAGGCCCCCGCTCCTCGCTCCGGTCTCTCCTGTACAGTGAGGCCTCATTATACCCCTGTATAAGGATCTAGTGACGCAGAGTAGACTGTTATTCAGCATTGCTGTGTCCTCAGATTGTCAGCTCTTGTGATCAGGCCCTCGCTCCTCGCTCCGGTCTCTCCTGTACAGTGAGGCCTCATTATACCCCTGTATAAGGATCTAGTGATGCAGTGTAGACTGTTATTCAGCATTGCTGCTTCCTCAGATTGTCAGCTCTTGTGATCAGGCCCCGGCTCCTCGCTCTGCTCTCTCCTGTACAGTGAGGCCTCATTATACCCCTGTATAAGGATCTAGTGACGCAGAGTAGACTGTTATTCAGCATTGCTGTCTCCTTAGATTGTCAGCTCTTGTGATCAGGCCCCGGCTCCTCGCTCTGCTCTCTCCTGTACAGTGAGGCCTCATTATACCCCTGTATAAGGATCTAGTGACACAGTGTAGACTGTTATTCAGCATTGCTGTCTCCTTAGATTGTCAGCTCTTGTGATAAGGCCCCGGCTCCTCGCTCCGGTCTCTCCTGTACAGTGAGGCCTCATTATACTTCTGTATAAGGATCTAGTGACGCAGTGTAGACTGTTATTCAGCATTGCTGTTTCCTCAGATTGTCAGCTCTTGTGATCAGGCCCCCGCTCCTCACTCCGGTCTCTCCTGTACAGTGAGGCCTCATTATACCCCTGTATAAGGATCTAGTGACGCAGTGTAGACTGTTATTCAGCATTGCTGTCTCCTCAGATTGTCAGCTCTTGTGATCAGGCCCCGGCTCCTCGCTCCGGTCTCTCCTGTACAGTGAGGCCTCATTATACTTCTGTATAAGGATCTAGTGACGCAGTGTAGACTGTTATTCACCATTGCTGTTTCCTCAGATTGTCAGCTCTTGTGATCAGGCCCCGGCTCCGCGCTCCGGTCTCTCCTGTACAGTGCGGCCTCATTATACCCCTGTATAAGGATCTAGTGATGCAGTGTAGACTGTTATTCAGCATTGCTGTTTCCTCAGATTGTCAGCTCTTGTGATCAGGCCCCTGCTCCTCGCTCCGGTCTCTCCTGTACAGTGAGGCCTCATTATACCCCTGTATAAGGATCTTGTGACGCAGTGTAGACTGTTATTCAGCATTGCTGTTTCCTCAGATTGTCAGCTCTTGTGATCAGGCTCCTGCTCCTCGCTCCGGTCTCTCCTGTACAGTGAGGCCTCATTATACCTCTGTATAAGGATCTAGTGACGCAGTGTAGACTGTTATTCAGCATTGCTGTCTCCTCAGATTGTCAGCTCTTGTGATCAGGCCCCTGCTCCTCGCTCCGGTCTCTCCTGTACAGTGAGGTCTCATTATACCCCTGTATAAGGATCTAGTGATGCAGTGTAGACTGTTATTCAGCATTGCTGTGTCCTCAGATTGTTAGCTCTTGTGATCAGGCCCCTGCTCCTCGCTCCGGTCTCTCCTGTACAGTGAGGCCTCATTATACCCCTGTATAAGGATCTAGTGACGCAGTGTAGACTGTTATTCAGCATTGCTGTGTCCTCAGATTGTCAGCTCTTGTGATCTGGCCCCTGCTCCTCGCTCCGGTCTCTCCTGTACAGTGAGGCCTCATTATACCCCTGTATAAGGATCTAGTGACGCAGTGTAGACTGTTATTCAGCATTGCTGTCTCCTCAGATTGTCAGCTCTTGTGATCTGGCCCCTGCTCCTCGCTCCGGTCTCTCCTGTACAGTGAGGCCTCATTATACCCCTGTATAAGGATCTAGTGACGCAGTGTAGACTGTTATTCAGCATTGCTGTGTCCTCAGATTGTCAGCTCTTGTGATCAGGCCCCTGCTCCTCGCTCCGGTCTCTCCTGTACAGTGAGGCCTCATTATACCCCTGTATAAGGATCTAGTGACGCAGTGTAGACTGTTATTCAGCATTGCTGTTTCCTCAGATTGTCAGCTCTTGTGATCAGGCCCCCGCTCCTCGCTCCGGTCTCTCCTGTACAGTGAGGCCTCATTATACCCCTGTATAAGGATCTAGTGACACAGTGTAGACTGTTATTCAGCATTGCTGTGTCCTCAGATTGTCAGCTCTTGTGATCAGGCCCCGGCTCCTCGCTCCGGTCTCTCCTGTACAGTGAGGCCTCATTATACCCCTGTATAAGGATCTAGTGACGCAGTGTAGACTGTTATTCAGCATTGCTGTGTCCTCAGATTGCCAACTCTTGTGATCAGGCCCCCGCTCCTCGCTCCGGTCTCTCCTGTACAGTGAGACCTCATTATATCCCTGTATAAGGATCTAGTGACGCAGTGTAGACTGTTATTCAGCATTGCTGTTTCCTCAGATTGTCAGCTCTTGTGATCAGGCCCCCGCTCCTCGCTCCGGTCTCTCCTGTACAGTGAGGCCTCATTATACCCCTGTATAAGGATCTAGTGACGCAGTGTAGACTGTTATTCAGCATTGCTGTCTCCTCAGATTGTCAGCTCTTGTGATCAGGCCCCGGCTCCTCGCTCCGGTCTCTCCTGTACAGTGAGACCTCATTATACCCCTGTATAAGGATCTAGTGACGCAGTGTAGACTGTTATTCAGCATTGCTGTCTCCTCAGATTGTCAGCTCTTGTGATCAGGCCCCGGCTCCTCGCTCCGGTCTCTCCTGTACAGTGAGACCTCATTATACCCCTGTATAAGGATCTAGTGACGCAGTGTAGACTGTTATTCAGCATTGCTGTCTCCTCAGATTGTCAGCTCTTGTGATCAGGCCTCTGCTCCTCGCTCCGGTCTCTCCTGTACAGTGAGGTCTCATTATACCCCTGTATAAGGATCTAGTGACGCAGTGTAGACTGTTATTCAGCATTGCTGTGTCCTCAGATTGTCAGCTCTTGTGATCAGGCCCCTGCTCCTCGCTCCGGTCTCTCCTGTACAGTGAGGCCTCATTATACCCCTGTATAAGGATCTAGTGACGCAGTGTAGACTGTTATTCAGCATTGCTGTCTCCTCAGATTGTCAGCTCTTGTAATCAGGCCCCCGCTCCTCGCTCCGGTCTCTCCTGTACAGTGAGGCCTCATTATACCCCTGTATAAGGATCTAGTGACGCAGTGTAGACTGTTATTCAGCATTGCTGTGTCCTCAGATTGCCAGCTCTTGTGATCAGGCCCCCGCTCCTCGCTCCGCTCTCTCCTGTACAGTGAGGCCTCATTATACTCCTGTATAAGGATCTAGTGACGCAGTGTAGACTGTTATTCAGCATTGCTGTGTCCTCAGATTGCCAGCTCTTGTGATCAGGCCCCTGCTCCTCGCTCCGGTCTCTCCTGTACAGTGAGGCCTCATTATACCCCTGTATAAGGATCTAGTGACGCAGTGTAGACTGTTATTCAGCATTGCTGTGTCCTCAGATTGCCAGCTCTTGTGATCAGGCCCCTGCTCCTCGCTCCGGTCTCTCCTGTACAGTGAGGCCTCATTATACCCCTGTATAAGGATCTAGTGACGCAGTGTAGACTGTTATTCAGCATTGCTGTGTCCTCAGATTGCCAGCTTTTGTGATCAGGCCCCTGCTCCTCGCTCCGGTCTCTCCTGTACAGTGAGGCCTCATTATACCCCTGTATAAGGATCTAGTGACGCAGTGTAGACTGTTATTCAGCATTGCTGTGTCCTCAGATTGCCAGCTCTTGTGATCAGGCCCCTGCTCCTCGCTCCGGTCTCTCCTGTACAGTGAGGTCTCATTATACCCCTGTATAAGGATCTAGTGATGCAGTGTAGACTGTTATTCAGCATTGCTGTGTCCTCAGATTGCCAGCTCTTGTGATCAGGCCCCTGCTCCTCGCTCCGGTCTCTCCTGTACAGTGAGGCCTCATTATACCCCTGTATAAGGATCTAGTGACGCAGTGTAGACTGTTATTCAGCATTGCTGTGTCCTCAGATTGTCAGCTCTTGTGATCAGGCCCCTGCTCCTCGCTCCGGTCTCTCCTGTACAGTGAGGTCTCATTATACCCCTGTATAAGGATCTAGTGACGCAGTGTAGACTGATATTCAGCATTGCTGTCTCCTCAGATTGTCAGCTCTTGTGATCAGGCCCCTGCTCCTCGCTCCGGTCTCTCCTGTACAGTGAGGTCTCATTATACCCCTGTATAAGGATCTAGTGACACAGTGTAGACTGTTATTCAGCATTGCTGTCTCCTCAGATTGTCAGCTCTTGTGATCAGGCCCCTGCTCCTCGCTCCTGTCTCTCCTGTACAGTGAGGTCTCATTATACCCCTGTATAAGGATCTAGTGACGCAGTGTAGACTGTTATTCAGCATTCCTGTCTCCTCAGATTGTCAGCTCTTGTGATCAGGCCCCTGCTCCTCGCTCCGGTCTCTCCTGTACAGTGAGGTCTCATTATACCCCTGTATAAGGATCTAGTGACGCAGTGTAGACTGTTATTCAGCATTGCTGTGTCCTCAGATTGTCAGCTCTTGTGATCAGGCTCCTGCTCCTCGCTCCGGTCTCTCCTGTACAGTGAGGCCTCATTATACCTCTGTATAAGGATCTAGTGACGCAGTGTAGACTGTTATTCAGCATTGCTGTCTCCTCAGATTGTCAGCTCTTGTGATCAGGCCCCTGCTCCTCGCTCCGGTCTCTCCTGTACAGTGAGGTCTCATTATACCCCTGTATAAGGATCTAGTGACGCAGTGTAGACTGTTATTCAGCATTGCTGTCTCCTCAGATTGTCAGCTCTTGTGATCAGGCCCCTGCTCCTCGCTCCGGTCTCTCCTGTACAGTGAGGCCTCATTATACCCCTGTATAAGGATCTAGTGACACAGTGTAGACTGTTATTCAGCATTGCTGTGTCCTCAGATTGCCAGCTCTTGTGATCAGGCCCCCGCTCCTCGCTCCGCTCTCTCCTGTACAGTGAGGCCTCATTATACTCCTGTATAAGGATCTAGTGACGCAGTGTAGACTGTTATTCAGCATTGCTGTGTCCTCAGATTGCCAGCTCTTGTGATCAGGCCCCTGCTCCTCGCTCCGGTCTCTCCTGTACAGTGAGGCCTCATTATACCCCTGTATAAGGATCTAGTGACGCAGTGTAGACTGTTATTCAGCATTGCTGTGTCCTCAGATTGCCAGCTCTTGTGATCAGGCCCCTGCTCCTCGCTCCGGTCTCTCCTGTACAGTGAGGCCTCATTATACCCCTGTATAAGGATCTAGTGACGCAGTGTAGACTGTTATTCAGCATTGCTGTGTCCTCAGATTGCCAGCTCTTGTGATCAGGCCCCTGCTCCTCGCTCCGGTCTCTCCTGTACAGTGAGGCCTCATTATACCCCTGTATAAGGATCTAGTGACGCAGTGTAGACTGTTATTCAGCATTGCTGTGTCCTCAGATTGCCAGCTCTTGTGATCAGGCCCCTGCTCCTCGCTCCGGTCTCTCCTGTACAGTGAGGTCTCATTATACCCCTGTATAAGGATCTAGTGATGCAGTGTAGACTGTTATTCAGCATTGCTGTGTCCTCAGATTGTCAGCTCTTGTGATCAGGCCCCTGCTCCTCTCTCCGGTCTCTCCTGTACAGTGAGGCCTCATTATACCCCTGTATAAGGATCTAGTGACGCAGTGTAGACTGTTATTCAGCATTGCTGTGTCCTCAGATTGCCAGCTCTTGTGATCAGGCCCCTGCTCCTCGCTCCGGTCTCTCCTGTACAGTGAGGCCTCATTATACCCCTGTATAAGGATCTAGTGACGCAGTGTAGACTGTTATTCAGCATTGCTGTGTCCTCAGATTGTCAGCTCTTGTGATCAGGCCCCTGCTCCTCGCTCCGGTCTCTCCTGTACAGTGAGGTCTCATTATACCCCTGTATAAGGATCTAGTGACGCAGTGTAGACTGATATTCAGCATTGCTGTCTCCTCAGATTGTCAGCTCTTGTGATCAGGCCCCTGCTCCTCGCTCCGGTCTCTCCTGTACAGTGAGGTCTCATTATACCCCTGTATAAGGATCTAGTGACACAGTGTAGACTGTTATTCAGCATTGCTGTCTCCTCAGATTGTCAGCTCTTGTGATCAGGCCCCTGCTCCTCGCTCCTGTCTCTCCTGTACAGTGAGGTCTCATTATACCCCTGTATAAGGATCTAGTGACGCAGTGTAGACTGTTATTCAGCATTCCTGTCTCCTCAGATTGTCAGCTCTTGTGATCAGGCCCCTGCTCCTCGCTCCGGTCTCTCCTGTACAGTGAGGTCTCATTATACCCCTGTATAAGGATCTAGTGACGCAGTGTAGACTGTTATTCAGCATTGCTGTCTCCTCAGATTGTCAGCTCTTGTGATCAGGCCCCTGCTCCTCGCTCCGGTCTCTCCTGTACAGTGAGGCCTCATTATACCCCTGTATAAGGATCTAGTGACGCAGTGTAGACTGTTATTCAGCATTGCTGTGTCCTCAGATTGTCAGCTCTTGTGATCAGGCTCCTGCTCCTCGCTCCGGTCTCTCCTGTACAGTGAGGCCTCATTATACCTCTGTATAAGGATCTAGTGACGCAGTGTAGACTGTTATTCAGCATTGCTGTCTCCTCAGATTGTCAGCTCTTGTGATCAGGCCCCTGCTCCTCGCTCCGGTCTCTCCTGTACAGTGAGGTCTCATTATACCCCTGTATAAGGATCTAGTGACGCAGTGTAGACTGTTATTCAGCATTGCTGTCTCCTCAGATTGTCAGCTCTTGTGATCAGGCCCCTGCTCCTCGCTCCGGTCTCTCCTGTACAGTGAGGCCTCATTATACCCCTGTATAAGGATCTAGTGACGCAGTGTAGACTGTTATTCAGCATTGCTGTGTCCTCAGATTGTCAGCTCTTGTGATCTGGCCCCTGCTCCTCGCTCCGGTCTCTCCTGTACAGTGAGGCCTCATTATACCCCTGTATAAGGATCTAGTGACGCAGTGTAGACTGTTATTCAGCATTGCTGTCTCCTCAGATTGTCAGCTCTTGTGATCAGGCCCCGGCTCCTCGCTCCGGTCTCTCCTGTACAGTGAGGCCTCATTATACCCCTGTATAAGGATCTAGTGACGCAGTGTAGACTGTTATTCAGCATTGCTGTGTCCTCAGATTGTCAGCTCTTGTGATCAGGCCCCTGCTCCTCGCTCCGGTCTCTCCTGTACAGTGAGGCCTCATTATACCCCTGTATAAGGATCTAGTGATGCAGTGTAGACTGTTATTCAGCATTGCTGTGTCCTCAGATTGTCAGCTCTTGTGATCAGGCCCCTGCTCCTCGCTCCGGTCTCTCCTGTACAGTGAGGCCTCATTATACCCCTGTATAAGGATCTAGTGACGCAGTGTAGACTGTTATTCAGCATTGCTGTCTCCTCAGATTGTCAGATCTTGTGATCAGGCCCCTGCTCCTCGCTCCGGTCTCTCCTGTACAGTGAGGCCTCATTATACCCCTGTATAAGGATCTAGTGACACAGTGTAGACTGTTATTCAGCATTGCTGTGTCCTCAGATTGTCAGCTCTTGTGATCAGGCCCCGGCTCCTCGCTCCGGTCTCTCCTGTACAGTGAGGCCTCATTATACCCCTGTATAAGGATCTAGTGACGCAGTGTAGACTGTTATTCAGCATTGCTGTGTCCTCAGATTGCCAGCTCTTGTGATCAGGCCCCCGCTCCTCGCTCCGGTCTCTCCTGTACAGTGAGACCTCATTATATCCCTGTATAAGGATCTAGTGACGCAGTGTAGACTGTTATTCAGCATTGCTGTTTCCTCAGATTGTCAGCTCTTGTGATCAGGCCCCCGCTCCTCGCTCCGGTCTCTCCTGTACAGTGAGACCTCATTATATCCCTGTATAAGGATCTAGTGACGCAGTGTAGACTGTTATTCAGCATTGCTGTTTCCTCAGATTGTCAGCTCTTGTGATCAGGCCCCTGCTCCTCGCTCCGGTCTCTCCTGTACAGTGAGACCTCATTATATCCCTGTATAAGGATCTAGTGACGCAGTGTAGACTGTTATTCAGCATTGCTGTCTCCTCAGATTGTCAGCTCTTGTGATCAGGCCTCTGCTCCTCGCTCCGGTCTCTCCTGTACAGTGAGGCCTCATTATACCCCTGTATAAGGATCTAGTGACGCAGTGTAGACTGTTATTCAGCATTGCTGTGTCCTCAGATTGCCAGCTCTTGTGATCAGGCCCCTGCTCCTCGCTCCGGTCTCTCCTGTACAGTGAGGCCCCATTATACCCCTGTATAAGGATCTAGTGACGCAGTGTAGACTGTTATTCAGTATTGCTGTCTCCTCAGATTGTCAGCTCTTGTGATCAGGCCCCTGCTCCTCGCTCCGGTCTCTCCTGTACAGTGAGACCTCATTATATCCCTGTATAAGGATCTAGTGACGCAGTGTAGACTGTTATTCAGTATTGCTGTCTCCTCAGATTGTCAGCTCTTGTGATCAGGCCCCCGCTCCTCGCTCCGCTCTCTCCTGTACAGTCAGGCCTCATTATACTCCTGTATAAGGATCTAGTGACGCAGTGTAGACTGTTATTCAGCATTGCTGTGTCCTCAGATTGCCAGCTCTTGTGATCAGGCCCCTGCTCCTCGCTCCGGTCTCTCCTGTACAGTGAGGCCTCATTATACTCCTGTATAAGGATCTAGTGACGCAGTGTAGACTGTTATTCAGTATTGCTGTCTCCTCAGATTGTCAGCTCTTGTGATCAGGCCCCTGCTCCTCGCTCCGGTCTCTCCTGTACAGTGAGACCTCATTATATCCCTGTATAAGGATCTAGTGACGCAGTGTAGACTGTTATTCAGCATTGCTGTCTCCTCAGATTGTCAGCTCCTGTGATCAGGCCCCTGCTCCTCGCTCCGGTCTCTCCTGTACAGTGAGACCTCATTATATCCCTGTATAAGGATCTAGTGACGCAGTGTAGACTGTTATTCAGCATTGCTGTGTCCTCAGATTGTCAGCTCTTGTGATCAGGCCCCCGCTCCTCGCTCCGCTCTCTCCTGTACAGTGAGGCCTCATTATACTCCTGTATAAGGATCTAGTGACGCAGTGTAGACTGTTATTCAGCATTGCTGTGTCCTCAGATTGCCAGCTCTTGTGATCAGGCCCCTGCTCCTCGCTCCGGTCTCTCCTGTACAGTGAGGCCTCATTATACCCCTGTATAAGGATCTAGTGACGCAGTGTAGACTGTTATTCAGCATTGCTGTCTCCTCAGATTGTCAGCTCTTGTGATCAGGCCCCTGCTCCTCGCTCCGGTCTCTCCTGTACAGTGAGGCCTCATTATACCCCTGTATAAGGATCTAGTGACGCAGTGTAGACTGTTATTCAGCATTCCTGTCTCCTCAGATTGTCAGCTCTTGTGATCAGGCCCCCGCTCCTCGCTCCGCTCTCTCCTGTACAGTGAGGCCTCATTATACCCCTGTATAAGGATCTAGTGACGCAGTGTAGACTGTTATTCAGCATTCCTGTCTCCTCAGATTGTCAGCTCTTGTGATCAGGCCCCCGCTCCTCGCTCCGCTCTCTCCTGTACAGTGAGGCCTCATTATACCCCTGTATAAGGATCTAGTGACGCAGTGTAGACTGTTATTCAGCATTGCTGTCTCCTCAGATTGTCAGCTCTTGTGATCAGGCCCCGGCTCCTCGCTCCGGTCTCTCCTGTACAGTGAGGCCTCATTATACCCCTGTATAAGGATCTAGTGACGCAGTGTAGACTGTTATTCAGCATTGCTGTCTCCTCAGATTGTCAGCTCTTGTGATCAGGCCCCGGCTCCTCGCTCCGGTCTCTCCTGTACAGTGAGGCCTCATTATACCCCTGTATAAGGATCTAGTGACGCAGTGTAGACTGTTATTCAGCATTGCTGTGTCCTCAGATTGTCAGCTCTTGTGATCAGGCCCCTGCTCCTCGCTCCGGTCTCTCCTGTACAGTGAGGCCTCATTATACCCCTGTATAAGGATCTAGTGACGCAGTGTAGACTGTTATTCAGCATTGCTGTGTCCTCAGATTGCCAGCTCTTGTGATCAGGCCCCCGCTCCTCGCTCCGGTCTCTCCTGTACAGTGAGGCCTCATTATACTCCTGTATAAGGATCTAGTGACGCAGTGTAGTCTGTTATTCAGCATTGCTGTGTCCTCAGATTGTCAGCTCTTGTGATCAGGCCCCGGCTCCTCGCTCCGGTCTCTTCTGTACAGTGAGGCCTCATTATACCCCTGTATAAGGAGCTAGTGACGCAGTGTAGACTGTTATTCAGCATTGCTGTGTCCTCAGATTGTCAGCTCTTGTGATCAGGCCCCGGCTCCTCGCTCCGGTCTCTTCTGTACAGTGAGGCCTCATTATACCCCTGTATAAGGAGCTAGTGACGCAGTGTAGACTGTTATTCAGCATTGCTGTCTCCTCAGATTGTCAGCTCTTGTGATCAGGCCCCTGCTCCTCGCTCCGGTCTCTCCTGTACAGTGAGGCCTCATTATACCCCTGTATAAGGATCTAGTGACGCAGTGTAGACTGTTATTCAGCATTGCTGTGTCCTCAGATTGTCAGCTCTTGTGATCAGTCCCCTGCTCCTCGCTCCGGTCTCTCCTGTACAGTGAGGTCTCATTATACCCCTGTATAAGGATCTAGTGACGCAGTGTAGACTGTTATTCAGCATTGCTGTCTCCTCAGATTGTCAGCTCTTGTGATCAGGCCCCTGCTCCTCGCTCCGGTCTCTCCTGTACAGTGAGGCCTCATTATACCCCTGTATAAGGATCTAGTGACGCAGTGTAGACTGTTATTCAGCATTGCTGTCTCCTCAGATTGTCAGCTCTTGTGATCAGGCCCCTGCTCCTCGCTCCGGTCTCTCCTGTACAGTGAGGCCTCATTATACCCCTGTATAAGGATCTAGTGACGCAGTGTAGACTGTTATTCAGCATTGCTGTGTCCTCAGATTGTCAGCTCTTGTGATCTGGCCCCTGCTCCTCGCTCCGGTCTCTCCTGTACAGTGAGGCCTCATTATACCCCTGTATAAGGATCTAGTGACGCAGTGTAGACTGTTATTCAGCATTGCTGTCTCCTCAGATTGTCAGCTCTTGTGATCAGGCCCCTGCTCCTCACTCCGGTCTCTCCTGTACAGTGAGGCCTCATTATACCCCTGTATAAGGATCTAGTGACGCAGTGCAGACTGTTATTCAGCATTGCTGTGTCCTCAGATTGTCAGCTCTTGTGATCTGGCCTCTGCTCCTCGCTCCGGTCTCTCCTGTACAGTGAGGCCTCATTATACCCCTGTATAAGGATCTAGTGACGCAGTGTAGACTGTTATTCAGCATTGCTGTCTCCTCAGATTGTCAGCTCTTGTGATCAGGCCCCTGCTCCTCACTCCGGTCTGTCCTGTACAGTGAGGCCTCATTATACCCCTGTATAAGGATCTGGTGACGCAGTGTAGACTGTTATTCAGCATTGCTGTGTCCTCAGATTGTCAGCTCTTGTGATCTGGCCCCTGCTCCTCGCTCCGGTCTCTCCTGTACAGTGAGGTCTCATTATACCCCTGTATAAGGATCTAGTGACACAGTGTAGACTGTTATTCAGCATTGCTGTCTCCTCAGATTGTCAGCTCTTGTGATCAGGCCTCTGCTCCTCGCTCCGGTCTCTCCTGTACAGTGAGGCCTCATTATACCCCTGTATAAGGATCTAGTGACGCAGTGTAGACTGTTATTCAGCATTGCTGTGTCCTCAGATTGTCAGCTCTTGTGATCTGGCCCCTGCTCCTCGCTCCGGTCTCTCCTGTACAGTGAGGTCTCATTATACCCCTGTATAAGGATCTAGTGACACAGTGTAGACTGTTATTCAGCATTGCTGTCTCCTCAGATTGTCAGCTCTTGTGATCAGGCCTCTGCTCCTCGCTCCGGTCTCTCCTGTACAGTGAGGCCTCATTATACCCCTGTATAAGGATCTAGTGACGCAGTGTAGACTGTTATTCAGCATTGCTGTCTCCTCAGATTGTCAGCTCTTGTGATCAGGCCCCTGCTCCTCGCTCCGGTCTCTCCTGTACAGTGAGGCCTCATTATACCCCTGTATAAGGATCTAGTGACGCAGTGTAGACTGTTATTCAGCATTGCTGTGTCCTCAGATTGTCAGCTCTTGTGATCTGGCCCCTGCTCCTCGCTCCGGTCTCTCCTGTACAGTGAGGTCTCATTATACCCCTGTATAAGGATCTAGTGACACAGTGTAGACTGTTATTCAGCATTGCTGTCTCCTCAGATTGTCAGCTCTTGTGATCAGGCCTCTGCTCCTCGCTCCGGTCTCTCCTGTACAGTGAGGTCTCATTATACCCCTGTATAAGGATCTAGTGACGCAGTGTAGACTGTTATTCAGCATTGCTGTCTCCTCAGATTGTCAGCTCTTGTGATCAGGCCCCTGCTCCTCACTCCGGTCTCTCCTGTACAGTGAGGCCTCATTATACCCCTGTATAAGGATCTAGTGACGCAGTGTAGACTGTTATTCAGCATTGCTGTGTCCTCAGATTGTCAGCTCTTGTGATCTGGCCCCTGCTCCTCGCTCCGGTCTCTCCTGTACAGTGAGGTCTCATTATACCCCTGTATAAGGATCTAGTGACGCAGTGTAGACTGTTATTCAGCATTGCTGTGTCCTCAGATTGTCAGCTCTTGTGATCTGGCCCCTGCTCCTCGCTCCGGTCTCTCCTGTACAGTGAGGCCTCATTATACCCCTGTATAAGGATCTAGTGACGCAGTGTAGACTGTTATTCCGCATTGCTGTGTCCTCAGATTGTCAGCTCTTGTGATCTGGCCCCTGCTCCTCGCTCCGGTCTCTCCTGTACAGTGAGGCCTCATTATACCCCTGTATAAGGATCTAGTGACGCAGTGTAGACTGTTATTCAGCATTGCTGTGTCCTCAGATTGTCAGCTCTTGTGATCAGGCCCCTGCTCCTCGCTCCGGTCTCTCCTGTATAGTGAGGCCTCATTATACCCCTGTATAAGGATCTAGTGACGCAGTGTAGACTGTTATTCAGCATTGCTGTTTCCTCAGATTGTCAGCTCTTGTGATCAGGCCCCCGCTCCTCGCTCCGGTCTCTCCTGTACAGTGAGGCCTCATTATACCCCTGTATAAGGATCTAGTGACGCAGTGTAGACTGTTATTCAGCATTGCTGTGTCCTCAGATTGTCAGCTCTTGTGATCAGGCCCCCGCTCCTCGCTCCGGTCTCTCCTGTACAGTGAGGTCTCATTATACCCCTGTATAAGGATCTAGTGACGCAGTGTAGACTGTTATTCAGCATTGCTGTCTCCTCAGATTGCCAGCTCTTGTGATCAGGCCCCTGCTCCTCGCTCCGGTCTCTCCTGTACAGTGAGGCCTCATTATACCCCTGTATAAGGATCTAGTGACGCAGTGTAGACTGTTATTCAGCATTGCTGTGTCCTCAGATTGTCAGCTCTTGTGATCAGGCCCCCGCTCCTCGCTCCGGTCTCTCCTGTACAGTGAGGCCTCATTATACTCCTGTATAAGGATCTAGTGACGCAGTGTAGACTGTTATTCAGCATTGCTGTGTCCTCAGATTGTCAGCTCTTGTGATCAGGCCCCTGCTCCTCGCTCCGGTCTCTCCTGTACAGTGAGGCCTCATTATACCCCTGTATAAGGATCTAGTGACGCAGTGTAGACTGTTATTCAGCATTGCTGTGTCCTCAGATTGTCAGCTCTTGTGATCAGGCCCCTGCTCCTCGCTCCGGTCTCTCCTGTACAGTGAGGCCTCATTATACCCCTGTATAAGGATCTAGTGACGCAGTGTAGACTGTTATTCAGCATTGCTGTGTCCTCAGATTGTCAGCTCTTGTGATCAGGCCCCCGCTCCTCGCTCCGGTCTCTCCTGTACAGTGAGGCCTCATTATACTCCTGTATAAGGATCTAGTGACGCAGTGTAGTCTGTTATTCAGCATTGCTGTGTCCTCAGATTGTCAGCTCTTGTGATCAGGCCCCGGCTCCTCGCTCCGGTCTCTTCTGTACAGTGAGGCCTCATTATACCCCTGTATAAGGAGCTAGTGACGCAGTGTAGACTGTTATTCAGCATTGCTGTGTCCTCAGATTGTCAGCTCTTGTGATCAGGCCCCGGCTCCTCGCTCCGGTCTCTTCTGTACAGTGAGGCCTCATTATACCCCTGTATAAGGATCTAGTGACGCAGTGTAGTCTGTTATTCAGCATTGCTGTGTCCTCAGATTGTCAGCTCTTGTGATCAGGCCCCGGCTCCTCGCTCCGGTCTCTTCTGTACAGTGAGGCCTCATTATACCCCTGTATAAGGAGCTAGTGACGCAGTGTAGACTGTTATTCAGCATTGCTGTCTCCTCAGATTGTCAGCTCTTGTGATCAGGCCCCGGCTCCTCGCTCCGGTCTCTTCTGTACAGTGAGGCCTCATTATACCCCTGTATAAGGAGCTAGTGACGCAGTGTAGACTGTTATTCAGCATTGCTGTCTCCTCAGATTGTCAGCTCTTGTGATCTGGCCCCTGCTCCTCGCTCCGGTCTCTCCTGTACAGTGAGGCCTCATTATACCCCTGTATAAGGATCTAGTGACGCAGTGTAGACTGTTATTCAGCATTGCTGTTTCCTCTGATTGTCAGCTCTTGTGATCAGGCCCCTGCTCCTCGCTCCGGTCTCTCCTGTACAGTGAGGCCTCATTATACCCCTGTATAAGGATCTAGTGACGCAGAGTAGACTGTTATTCAGCATTGCTGTGTCCTCAGATTGTCAGCTCTTGTGATCAGTCCCCTGCTCCTCGCTCCGGTCTCTCCTGTACAGTGAGGTCTCATTATACCCCTGTATAAGGATCTAGTGACGCAGTGTAGACTGTTATTCAGCATTGCTGTCTCCTCAGATTGTCAGCTCTTGTGATCAGGCCCCTGCTCCTCGCTCCGGTCTCTCCTGTACAGTGAGGCCTCATTATACCCCTGTATAAGGATCTAGTGACGCAGTGTAGACTGTTATTCAGCATTGCTGTCTCCTCAGATTGTCAGCTCTTGTGATCAGGCCCCTGCTCCTCGCTCCGGTCTCTCCTGTACAGTGAGGCCTCATTATACCCCTGTATAAGGATCTAGTGACGCAGTGTAGACTGTTATTCAGCATTGCTGTGTCCTCAGATTGTCAGCTCTTGTGATCTGGCCCCTGCTCCTCGCTCCGGTCTCTCCTGTACAGTGAGGCCTCATTATACCCCTGTATAAGGATCTAGTGACGCAGTGTAGACTGTTATTCAGCATTGCTGTCTCCTCAGATTGTCAGCTCTTGTGATCAGGCCCCTGCTCCTCACTCCGGTCTCTCCTGTACAGTGAGGCCTCATTATACCCCTGTATAAGGATCTAGTGACGCAGTGTAGACTGTTATTCAGCATTGCTGTGTCCTCAGATTGTCAGCTCTTGTGATCTGGCCTCTGCTCCTCGCTCCGGTCTCTCCTGTACAGTGAGGCCTCATTATACCCCTGTATAAGGATCTAGTGACGCAGTGTAGACTGTTATTCAGCATTGCTGTCTCCTCAGATTGTCAGCTCTTGTGATCAGGCCCCTGCTCCTCACTCCGGTCTCTCCTGTACAGTGAGGCCTCATTATACCCCTGTATAAGGATCTAGTGACGCAGTGTAGACTGTTATTCAGCATTGCTGTGTCCTCAGATTGTCAGCTCTTGTGATCTGGCCCCTGCTCCTCGCTCCGGTCTCTCCTGTACAGTGAGGTCTCATTATACCCCTGTATAAGGATCTAGTGACACAGTGTAGACTGTTATTCAGCATTGCTGTCTCCTCAGATTGTCAGCTCTTGTGATCAGGCCTCTGCTCCTCGCTCCGGTCTCTCCTGTACAGTGAGGTCTCATTATACCCCTGTATAAGGATCTAGTGACGCAGTGTAGACTGTTATTCAGCATTGCTGTCTCCTCAGATTGTCAGCTCTTGTGATCAGGCCCCTGCTCCTCACTCCGGTCTCTCCTGTACAGTGAGGCCTCATTATACCCCTGTATAAGGATCTAGTGACGCAGTGTAGACTGTTATTCAGCATTGCTGTGTCCTCAGATTGTCAGCTCTTGTGATCTGGCCCCTGCTCCTCGCTCCGGTCTCTCCTGTACAGTGAGGTCTCATTATACCCCTGTATAAGGATCTAGTGACGCAGTGTAGACTGTTATTCAGCATTGCTGTGTCCTCAGATTGTCAGCTCTTGTGATCAGGCCTCTGCTCCTCGCTCCGGTCTCTCCTGTACAGTGAGGCCTCATTATACCCCTGTATAAGGATCTAGTGACGCAGTGTAGACTGTTATTCAGCATTCCTGTCTCCTCAGATTGTCTGCTCTTGTGATCTGGCCCCTGCTCCTCGCTCCGGTCTCTCCTGTACAGTGAGGCCTCATTATACCCCTGTATAAGGATCTAGTGACGCAGTGTAGACTGTTATTCAGCATTGCTGTGTCCTCAGATTGTCAGCTCTTGTGATCTGGCCCCTGCTCCTCGCTCCGGTCTCTCCTGTACAGTGAGGCCTCATTATACCCCTGTATAAGGATCTAGTGACGCAGTGTAGACTGTTATTCAGCATTGCTGTGTCCTCAGATTGTCAGCTCTTGTGATCAGGCCCCTGCTCCTCGCTCCGGTCTCTCCTGTATAGTGAGGCCTCATTATACCCCTGTATAAGGATCTAGTGACGCAGTGTAGACTGTTATTCAGCATTGCTGTTTCCTCAGATTGTCAGCTCTTGTGATCAGGCCCCCGCTCCTCGCTCCGGTCTCTCCTGTACAGTGAGGCCTCATTATACCCCTGTATAAGGATCTAGTGACGCAGTGTAGACTGTTATTCAGCATTGCTGTGTCCTCAGATTGTCAGCTCTTGTGATCAGGCCCCCGCTCCTCGCTCCGGTCTCTCCTGTACAGTGAGGCCTCATTATACCCCTGTATAAGGATCTAGTGACGCAGTGTAGACTGTTATTCAGCATTGCTGTCTCCTCAGATTGCCAGCTCTTGTGATCAGGCCCCTGCTCCTCGCTCCGGTCTCTCCTGTACAGTGAGGCCTCATTATACCCCTGTATAAGGATCTAGTGACGCAGAGTAGACTGTTATTCAGCATTGCTGTGTCCTCAGATTGTCAGCTCTTGTGATCAGGCCCCCGCTCCTCGCTCCGGTCTCTCCTGTACAGTGAGGCCTCATTATACCCCTGTATAAGGATCTAGTGACGCAGTGTAGACTGTTATTCAGCATTGCTGTCTCCTCAGATTGCCAGCTCTTGTGATCAGGCCCCTGCTCCTCGCTCCGGTCTCTCCTGTACAGTGAGGCCTCATTATACCCCTGTATAAGGATCTAGTGACGCAGTGTAGACTGTTATTCAGCATTGCTGTGTCCTCAGATTGTCAGCTCTTGTGATCAGGCCCCGGCTCCTCGCTCCGGTCTCTCCTGTACAGTGAGGTCTCATTATACCCCTGTATAAGGATCTAGTGACGCAGTGTAGACTGTTATTCAGCATTGCTGTCTCCTCAGATTGCCAGCTCTTGTGATCAGGCCCCTGCTCCTCGCTCCGGTCTCTCCTGTACAGTGAGGCCTCATTATACCCCTGTATAAGGATCTAGTGACGCAGTGTAGACTGTTATTCAGCATTGCTGTGTCCTCAGATTGTCAGCTCTTGTGATCAGGCCCCCGCTCCTCGCTCCGGTCTCTCCTGTACAGTGAGGCCTCATTATACTCCTGTATAAGGATCTAGTGACGCAGTGTAGACTGTTATTCAGCATTGCTGTGTCCTCAGATTGTCAGCTCTTGTGATCAGGCCCCTGCTCCTCGCTCCGGTCTCTCCTGTACAGTGAGGCCTCATTATACCCCTGTATAAGGATCTAGTGACGCAGTGTAGACTGTTATTCAGCATTGCTGTCTCCTCAGATTGTCAGCTCTTGTGATCAGGCCCCGGCTCCTCGCTCCGGTCTCTCCTGTACAGTGAGGCCTCATTATACCCCTGTATAAGGATCTAGTGACGCAGTGTAGACTGTTATTCAGCATTGCTGTGTCCTCAGATTGTCAGCTCTTGTGATCAGGCCCCGGCTCCTCGCTCCGGTCTCTCCTGTACAGTGAGGCCTCATTATACTCCTGTATAAGGATCTAGTGACGCAGTGTAGACTGTTATTCAGCATTGCTGTGTCCTCAGATTGTCAGCTCTTGTGATCAGGCTCCTGCTCCTCGCTCCGGTCTCTCCTGTACAGTGAGGCCTCATTATACCCCTGTATAAGGATCTAGTGACGCAGTGTAGACTGTTATTCAGCATTGCTGTGTCCTCAGATTGTCAGCTCTTGTGATCAGGCCCCCGCTCCTCGCTCCGGTCTCTCCTGTACAGTGAGGCCTCATTATACCCCTGTATAAGGATCTAGTGACGCAGTGTAGACTGTTATTCAGCATTGCTGTTTCCTCAGATTGTCAGCTCTTGTGATCAGGCCCCTGCTCCTCGCTCCGGTCTCTCCTGTACAGTGAGGCCTCATTATACCCCTGTATAAGGATCTAGTGACACAGTGTAGACTGTTATTCAGCATTGCTGTGTCCTCAGATTGTCAGCTCTTGTGATCAGGCCCGGCTCCTCGCTCCGGTCTCTCCTGTACAGTGAGGCCTCATTATACCCCTGTATAAGGATCTAGTGACGCAGTGTAGACTGTTATTCAGCATTGCTGTCTTCTCAGATTGTCAGCTCTTGTGATCAGGCCTCTGCTCCTCGCTCCGGTCTCTCCTGTACAGTGAGGCCTCATTATACCCCTGTATAAGGATCTAGTGACGCAGTGTAGACTGTTATTCAGCATTGCTGTCTTCTCAGATTGTCAGCTCTTGTGATCAGGCCCCTGCTCCTCGTTCCGGTCTCTCCTGTACAGTGAGGCCTCATTATACCCCTGTATACGGATCTATTGACGCAGTGTAGACTGTTATTCAGCATTGCTGTCTCCTCAGATTGTCAGCTCTTGTGATCAGGCCCCTGCTCCTCGCTCCGGTCTCTCCTGTACAGTGAGGCCTCATTATACCCCTGTATAAGGATCTAGTGACGCAGTGTAGACTGTTATTCAGCATTGCTGTCTCCTCAGAGTGTCAGCTCTTGTGATCAGGCCCCTGCTCCTCGCTCCGGTCTCTCCTGTACAATGAGGCCTCATTATACCCCTGTATAAGGATCTAGTGACGCAGTGTAGACTGTTATTCAGCATTGCTGTCTCCTCAGATTGTCAGCTCTTGTGATCAGGCCCCTGCTCCTCGCTCCGGTCTCTCCTGTACAGTGAGGCCTCATTATACTCCTGTATAAGGATCTAGTGACACAGTGTAGACTGTTATTCAGCATCGCTGTCTCCTCAGATTGTCAGCTCTTGTGATCAGGCCCCTGCTCCTCGCTCCGGTCTCTCCTGTACAGTGAGGCCTCATTATACTCCTGTATAAGGCTCTAGTGACGCAGTGTAGACTGTTATTCAGCATTGCTGTGTCCTCAGATTGTCAGCTCTTGTGATCAGGCCCCTGCTCCTCGCTCCGGTCTCTCCTGTACAGTGAGGCCTCATTATACCCCTGTATAAGGATCTAGTGACGCAGTGTAGACTGTTATTCAGCATTGCTGTGTCCTCAGATTGTCAGCTCTTGTGATCAGGCCCCTGCTCCTCGCTCCGGTCTGTCCTGTACAGTGAGGCCTCATTATACCCCTGTATAAGGATCTAGTGACGCAGTGTAGACTGTTATTCAGCATTGCTGTCTCCTCAGATTGTCAGCTCTTGTGATCAGGCCCCTGCTCCTCGCTCCGGTCTCTCCTGTACAGTGAGGTCTCATTATACCCCTGTATAAGGATCTAGTGACGCAGTGTAGACTGTTATTCAGCATTGCTGTGTCCTCAGATTGTCAGCTCTTGTGATCAGGCCTCTGCTCCTCGCTCCGGTCTCTCCTGTACAGTGAGGCCTCATTATACCCCTGTATAAGGATCTAGTGACGCAGTGTAGACTGTTATTCAGCATTGCTGTCTTCTCAGATTGTCAGCTCTTGTGATCAGGCCTCTGCTCCTCGCTCCGGTCTCTCCTGTACAGTGAGGCCTCATTATACCCCTGTATAAGGATCTAGTGACGCAGTGTAGACTGTTATTCAGCATTGCTGTCTTCTCAGATTGTCAGCTCTTGTGATCAGGCCTCTGCTCCTCGCTCCGGTCTCTCCTGTACAGTGAGGCCTCATTATACCCCTGTATAAGGATCTAGTGACGCAGTGTAGACTGTTATTCAGCATTGCTGTCTTCTCAGATTGTCAGCTCTTGTGATCAGGCCCCTGCTCCTCGTTCCGGTCTCTCCTGTACAGTGAGGCCTCATTATACCCCTGTATACGGATCTATTGACGCAGTGTAGACTGTTATTCAGCATTGCTGTCTCCTCAGATTGTCAGCTCTTGTGATCAGGCCCCTGCTCCTCGCTCCGGTCTCTCCTGTACAGTGAGGCCTCATTATACCCCTGTATAAGGATCTAGTGACGCAGTGTAGACTGTTATTCAGCATTGCTGTCTCCTCAGAGTGTCAGCTCTTGTGATCAGGCCCCTGCTCCTCGCTCCGGTCTCTCCTGTACAATGAGGCCTCATTATACCCCTGTATAAGGATCTAGTGACGCAGTGTAGACTGTTATTCAGCATTGCTGTCTCCTCAGATTGTCAGCTCTTGTGATCAGGCCCCTGCTCCTCGCTCCGGTCTCTCCTGTACAGTGAGGCCTCATTATACTCCTGTATAAGGATCTAGTGACACAGTGTAGACTGTTATTCAGCATCGCTGTCTCCTCAGATTGTCAGCTCTTGTGATCAGGCCCCTGCTCCTCGCTCCGGTCTCTCCTGTACAGTGAGGCCTCATTATACTCCTGTATAAGGCTCTAGTGACGCAGTGTAGACTGTTATTCAGCATTGCTGTGTCCTCAGATTGTCAGCTCTTGTGATCAGGCCCCTGCTCCTCGCTCCGGTCTCTCCTGTACAGTGAGGCCTCATTATACCCCTGTATAAGGATCTAGTGACGCAGTGTAGACTGTTATTCAGCATTGCTGTGTCCTCAGATTGTCAGCTCTTGTGATCAGGCCCCTGCTCCTCGCTCCGGTCTCTCCTGTACAGTGAGGCCTCATTATACCCCTGTATAAGGATCTAGTGACGCAGTGTAGACTGTTATTCAGCATTGCTGTCTCCTCAGATTGTCAGCTCTTGTGATCAGGCCCCTGCTCCTCGCTCCGGTCTCTCCTGTACAGTGAGGTCTCATTATACCCCTGTATAAGGATCTAGTGACGCAGTGTAGACTGTTATTCAGCATTGCTGTGTCCTCAGATTGTCAGCTCTTGTGATCAGGCCTCTGCTCCTCGCTCCGGTCTCTCCTGTACAGTGAGGCCTCATTATACCCCTGTATAAGGATCTAGTGACGCAGTGTAGACTGTTATTCAGCATTGCTGTCTCCTCAGATTGTCAGCTCTTGTGATCAGGCCCCTGCTCCTCGCTCCGGTCTCTCCTGTACAGTGAGGCCTCATTATACCCCTGTATAAGGATCTAGTGACGCAGTATAGACTGTTATTCAGCATTGCTGTCTCCTCAGATTGTCAGCTCTTGTGATCAGGCCCCGGCTCCTCGCTCCGGTCTCTCCTGTACAGTGAGGCCTCATTATACCCCTGTATAAGGATCTAGTGACGCAGTGTAGACTGTTATTCAGCATTGCTGTCTCCTCAGATTGTCAGCTCTTGTGATCAGGCCCCTGCTCCTCGCTCCGGTCTCTCCTGTACAGTGAGGCCCCATTATACCCCTGTATAAGGATCTAGTGACGCAGTGTAGACTGTTATTCAGCATTGCTGTGTCCTCAGATTGTCAGCTCTTGTGATCAGGCCCCTGCTCCTCGCTCCGGTCTCTCCTGTACAGTGAGGCCTCATTATACCCCTGTATAAGGATCTAGTGACGCAGTGTAGACTGTTATTCAGCATTGCTGTCTCCTCAGATTGTCAGCTCTTGTGATCAGGCCTCTGCTCCTCGCTCCGGTCTCTCCTGTACAGTGAGGCCTCATTATACCCCTGTATAAGGATCTAGTGACGCAGTGTAGACTGTTATTCAGCATTGCTGTCTCCTCAGATTGTCAGCTCTTGTGATCAGGCCCCCGCTCCTCGCTCCGGTCTCTCCTGTACAGTGAGGCCTCATTATACCCCTGTATAAGGATCTAGTGACGCAGTGTAGACTGTTATTCAGCATTGCTGTCTCCTCAGATTGTCAGCTCTTGTGATCAGGCCCCTGCTCCTCGCTCCGGTCTCTCCTGTACAGTGAGGCCTCATTATACCCCTGTATAAGGATCTAGTGACGCAGTATAGACTGTTATTCAGCATTGCTGTCTCCTCAGATTGTCAGCTCTTGTGATCAGGCCCCGGCTCCTCGCTCCGGTCTCTCCTGTACAGTGAGGCCTCATTATACCCCTGTATAAGGATCTAGTGACGCAGTGTAGACTGTTATTCAGCATTGCTGTCTCCTCAGATTGTCAGCTCTTGTGATCAGGCCCCTGCTCCTCGCTCCGGTCTCTCCTGTACAGTGAGGCCCCATTATACCCCTGTATAAGGATCTAGTGACGCAGTGTAGACTGTTATTCAGCATTGCTGTGTCCTCAGATTGTCAGTTCTTGTGATCAGGCCCCTGCTCCTCGCTCCGGTCTCTCCTGTACAGTGAGGCCTCATTATACCCCTGTATAAGGATCTAGTGACGCAGTGTAGACTGTTATTCAGCATTGCTGTCTCCTCAGATTGTCAGCTCTTGTGATCAGGCCCCTGCTCCTCGCTCCGGTCTCTCCTGTACAGTGAGGCCTCATTATACCCCTGTATAAGGATCTAGTGACGCAGTGTAGACTGTTATTCAGCATTGCTGTGTCCTCAGATTGTCAGTTCTTGTGATCAGGCCCCTGCTCCTCGCTCCGGTCTCTCCTGTACAGTGAGGCCTCATTATACCCCTGTATAAGGATCTAGTGACGCAGTGTAGACTGTTATTCAGCATTGCTGTCTCCTCAGATTGTCAGCTCTTGTGATCAGGCCTCTGCTCCTCGCTCCGGTCTCTCCTGTACAGTGAGGCCTCATTATACCCCTGTATAAGGATCTAGTGACGCAGTGTAGACTGTTATTCAGCATTGCTGTCTCCTCAGATTGTCAGCTCTTGTGATCAGGCCTCTGCTCCTCGCTCCGGTCTCTCCTGTACAGTGAGGCCTCATTATACCCCTGTATAAGGATCTAGTGACGCAGTGTAGACTGTTATTCAGCATTGCTGTCTCCTCAGATTGCCAGCTCTTGTGATCAGGCCCCTGCTCCTCGCTCCGGTCTCTCCTGTACAGTGAGGCCTCATTATACCCCTGTATAAGGATCTAGTGACGCAGTGTAGACTGTTATTCAGCATTGCTGTCTCCTCAGATTGCCAGCTCTTGTGATCAGGCCCCTGCTCCTCGCTCCGGTCTCTCCTGTACAGTGAGGCCTCATTATACCCCTGTATAAGGATCTAGTGACGCAGTGTAGACTGTTATTCAGCATTGCTGTCTCCTCAGATTGTCAGCTCTTGTGATCAGGCCTCTGCTCCTCGCTCCGGTCTCTCCTGTACAGTGAGGCCTCATTATACCCCTGTATAAGGATCTAGTGACGCAGTGTAGACTGTTATTCAGCATTGCTGTCTCCTCAGATTGCCAGCTCTTGTGATCAGGCCCCTGCTCCTCGCTCCGGTCTCTCCTGTACAGTGAGGCCTCATTATACCCCTGTATAAGGATCTAGTGACACAGTGTAGACAGTTATTCAGCATTGCTGTGTCCTCAGATTGTCAGCTCTTGTGATCAGGCCCCTGCTCCTCGCTCCGGTCTCTCCTGTACAGTGAGGCCTCATTATACCCCTGTATAAGGATCTAGTGACGCAGTGTAGACTGTTATTCAGCATTGCTGTGTCCTCAGATTGTCAGCTCTTGTGATCAGGCCCCTGCTCCTCGCTCCGGTCTCTCCTGTACAGTGAGGCCTCATTATACCCCTGTATAAGGATCTAGTGACGCAGTGTAGACTGTTATTCAGCATTGCTGTCTCCTCAGATTGTCAGCTCTTGTGATCAGGCCTCTGCTCCTCGCTCCGGTCTCTCCTGTACAGTGAGGCCTCATTATACCCCTGTATAAGGATCTAGTGACGCAGTGTAGACTGTTATTCAGCATTGCTGTCTCCTCAGATTGTCAGCTCTTGTGATCAGGCCCCTGCTCCTCGCTCCGGTCTCTCCTGTACAATGAGGCCTCATTATACCCCTGTATAAGGATCTAGTGACGCAGTGTAGACTGTTATTCAGCATTGCTGTCTCCTCAGATTGTCAGCTCTTGTGATCAGGCCCCTGCTCCTCGCTCCGGTCTCTCCTGTACAGTGAGGCCTCATTATACCCCTGTATAAGGATCTAGTGACGCAGTGTAGACTGTTATTCAGCATTGCTGTCTCCTCAGATTGTCAGCTCTTGTGATCAGGCCCCTGCTCCTCGCTCCGGTCTCTCCTGTACAGTGAGGCCTCATTATACCCCTGTATAAGGATCTAGTGACGCAGTGTAGACTGTTATTCAGCATTGCTGTCTCCTCAGAGTGTCAGCTCTTGTGATCAGGCCCCTGCTCCTCGCTCCGGTCTCTCCTGTACAATGAGGCCTCATTATACCCCTGTATAAGGATCTAGTGACGCAGTGTAGACTGTTATTCAGCATTGCTGTCTCCTCAGATTGTCAGCTCTTGTGATCTGGCCCCTGCTCCTCGCTCCGGTCTCTCCTGTACAGTGAGGCCTCATTATACTCCTGTATAAGGATCTAGTGACGCAGTGTAGACTGTTATTCAGCATCGCTGTCTCCTCAGATTGTCAGCTCTTGTGATCAGGCCCCTGCTCCTCGCTCCGGTCTCTCCTGTACAGTGAGGCCTCATTATACTCCTGTATAAGGCTCTAGTGACGCAGTGTAGACTGTTATTCAGCATTGCTGTCTCCTCAGATTGTCAGCTCTTGTGATCAGGCCCCTGCTCCTCGCTCCGGTCTCTCCTGTACAGTGAGGACTCATTATACCCCTGTATAATGATCTAGTGACGCAGTGTAGACTGTTATTCAGCATTGCTGTGTCCTCAGATTGTCAGCTCTTGTGATCAGGCCCCTGCTCCTCGCTCCGGTCTCTCCTGTACAGTGAGGCCTCATTATACCCCTGTATAAGGATCTAGTGACGCAGTGTAGACTGTTATTCAGCATTGCTGTGTCCTCAGATTGTCAGCTCTTGTGATCAGGCCTCTGCTCCTCGCTCCGGTCTCTCCTGTACAGTGAGGCCTCATTATACCCCTGTATAAGGATCTAGTGACGCAGTGTAGACTGTTATTCAGCATTGCTGTCTCCTCAGATTGTCAGCTCTTGTGATCAGGCCCCTGCTCCTCGCTCCGGTCTCTCCTGTACAGTGAGGCCTCATTATACCCCTGTATAAGGATCTAGTGACGCAGTATAGACTGTTATTCAGCATTGCTGTCTCCTCAGATTGTCAGCTCTTGTGATCAGGCCCCGGCTCCTCGCTCCGGTCTCTCCTGTACAGTGAGGCCTCATTATACCCCTGTATAAGGATCTAGTGACGCAGTGTAGACTGTTATTCAGCATTGCTGTCTCCTCAGATTGTCAGCTCTTGTGATCAGGCCCCTGCTCCTCGCTCCGGTCTCTCCTGTACAGTGAGGCCCCATTATACCCCTGTATAAGGATCTAGTGACGCAGTGTAGACTGTTATTCAGCATTGCTGTCTCCTCAGATTGTCAGCTCTTGTGATCAGGCCTCTGCTCCTCGCTCCGGTCTCTCCTGTACAGTGAGGCCTCATTATACCCCTGTATAAGGATCTAGTGACGCAGTGTAGACTGTTATTCAGCATTGCTGTCTCCTCAGATTGTCAGCTCTTGTGATCAGGCCTCTGCTCCTCGCTCCGGTCTCTCCTGTACAGTGAGGCCTCATTATACCCCTGTATAAGGATCTAGTGACACAGTGTAGACTGTTATTCAGCATTGCTGTCTCCTCAGATTGCCAGCTCTTGTGATCAGGCCCCTGCTCCTCGCTCCGGTCTCTCCTGTACAGTGAGGCCTCATTATACCCCTGTATAAGGATCTAGTGACACAGTGTAGACAGTTATTCAGCATTGCTGTGTCCTCAGATTGTCAGCTCTTGTGATCAGGCCCCCGCTCCTCGCTCCGGTCTCTCCTGTACAGTGAGGCCTCATTATACTCCTGTATAAGGATCTAGTGACGCAGTGTAGACTGTTATTCAGCATTGCTGTCTCCTCAGATTGTCAGCTCTTGTGGTCAGGCCCGGCTCCTCCTCGGTTGTAGTCTTACCATGTATTGTGGCATTTTTTGTTCATGTGCTTTGTGAATTAGTAAGTGCTGTGATATGTGTCGGTGCACATGATGCCTCCTGATCCTGATGCAAACGCAGGTCCGTGCGTCCCTATGTTAAGTATAGGGATGTAATCTGGATCAGGATTGCTACACATCACAGCGCACCGTACCACAGCGCTAGTGTGAACGCAGCCCCACTCGTGCAGCCCCTAACCAGGTGCCCCCATGTTATATACATGCTCCCAATACATTTTATTATCATTACCACACTGTAGCACAGGGCACAAGTCCTTCTAGTGAGGCGGGAAAGATCACTGTATGACAGAGCAGCATGCGGACATAGTCTATATTATATCTGCAGACTGGTCCCATACAGCACATTCCTCGCTTCCGAGCATGCTCAGTGCTGCAAAACGGATCCCTGCACACGGAAGCACACGGACCCGTGTTCTCCTGAATCTGTGCTCCATAGAGCTCCATGTTAATTCCACACGTGTAGCCGCGGATCCGTGCGTCTCCCTGCGCCTGCGTGTTTTTCAGATGACACAAAACTGCAACAAGTTGCGTTTTTGCGCATCTGATAAAATATGCAGACATGCGGATCTGTGGGAAAACGGTGACATCTGGATGCACATACAAGTCCCATCCATCACCGCTGAAAGTCAATGGAGACAAAAACGGATCCGTGTGCATCCAAAATATGAAAGTGTGACACCAGCTTAACCCTATATAATGATTGGAGCTGGATCTGATCTCTCCACAGGTTTTACCTAAAATCACTTTATATTACTTACCCTACCCTTAGGGCTCATACTCACTAGCGAGAGACTCGGACGATTCTCGTGTGAGTCTCTCGCATGGAAACCTGGCGCTGCCGCCGGCACTCAGGCTGGAGCGTGCGGCTGCATAGAAGTACGTGTAACCGCACGCTCCGGTCCGAGTGCTGGTGGCAGTGCCAGGTTTCCATGCGAGAGACTCACACGAGAATCGTCCGAGTCTCTCGCTAGTTCTCACATTAATGCAATGTGAGCCTAGCCTAACACTATGAGAAGATGACATACCAAACAATGTGCTGAGTCTCTCCTCCTGCACATACTATATACTGTATGTATACGCCATGGATGAGGGGACAGGAAAGTAGATCTTTATTCAGTCCTCTCCTGACTGCTCCTCCCCCAGATGAGTCACAGTCAGGCTTCAGTAAGCTGGGTCTGATAAGCTGCTGCCAGGCGCCAGAAAAAAAAAAACAGCTCGTTCACCCTGCAGAGCCGGCTCTTTGAATCGGATCGTTCACGAACGACACATCACTAGTGTGAGGAGGCCGAAGTGTGTAGACTTGGAGAGAGAAGCTGGGAGACTGAGCGGAGTTGAGAGCTCGTTCCCAGCTGGAGCGCATGATCTGGAGCCTGGTCTCCACGGTTGTATGGATACTGAAGGTCCTGCAACAGAAACCTGAGGAATAGGAAGCTGTAAATGCCCTATTCCCACCTAAGACTCGGAGGCACAACAGCGACGGGTGAGCCAAGAGAAGAGATAGAAGGCTACAGCTGTCTGCCATACGAGGAAGATCTGAGAGGGAACAAGAAGGAGGAACGTCAGCGTAACACAGTACTGGATGTACCTCAAGTAAGCGCTAGGAAGGAGACTACACAACCTAGCTGCCTAAAGAGATTCCTGAGTTGCTTCCAGGCTAATTAGCTCCTGTGCCATCTGTAATCTGGACCCTGGACTGCATTTGCCAAGCAAAGTAAAGGTAAAGAAACTGCACCCTGTTGTGTCCTTGCCTTCTTCCTGCAAACTCTCCAGCACTGCTACATCTCTGTGCCAAACACTGCACCTTCTTCCTGAACACCCACCCTCTTCATCTACTCTGCCCTGGGACTACAGCATCATTGCTGCACCACACCATCTGTCCCAGAGGATCTGTCTGCAGCGTCGGCTTAACATCTTCATTGCCGAACACCACCGGTGGCGTCACGAATCATTCACTCATAAACTTTATTCCATCACTTCATCCCCCTTTTACATGGGCGCCCAGGGCCACGGACCCGGTCACCGCTGCTGTGACTCTTCCCTCTGAGAGACCGGCCCGGTACCGAGTACCCCACAGCCCTGGGAGGGCGACCCACATTCTGCCCATCCAGGGTCCCAAGACTTCTTCTCTTCCAAGTATTGGAAAGAGTTTGAAGTTCTCTTCTTTTTCTCTACACTATAATCTTCTTACAGTGGAAATTAAATTGAGTAAAAAAAAACAAATTAAGGAATCAGCAAAGATTTAGACAGAAAGTAAGAATAAGGCCGGCGTCACACTGGCGAGAAATACGGATGAGTGAGGCTAGTTTCACACTTGCTTTTTTTTGCAGCGCGTTTTTCCCGCAAAAAAACGCATTGAAAAAACGCATACAAAAGCATACAACTGCTGCGTTTTTTTCAAGCATTTTTATGAGCATGCATGAAAAAAACGCAGCGTTTTTATGCGTTTGTATGCGTTTTTAGTGCGCTTTTACCGCGTTTGCGTTTTTTCCAAACATTAGGTGGCCCCTCACACTAACCCAAACCATGACTTTACTAATCCTAACCTTGACCCTGACCCTAACCCTAACCCTTAACCAAACCATACCCTAACCCTAACCCTGACCCTAACCCTAACCAAACCATACCCTGATCCTAACCCTAACCTTGACCCTGACCCTAACCCTAACCCTTAACCAAACCATACCCTAACCCTAACCCTTAACCAAACCATACCCTGATCCTAACCCTAACCTTGACCCTAACCCTAACCCTTAACCAAACCATACCCTAACCCTAACCCTGACCCTAACCCTAACCCTAACCCTGACCCTAACCCTGACCCTAACCCTAACCCTAACCCTTAACCAAACCATACCCTGATCCTAACCCTAACCTTGACCCTGACCCTAACCCTAACCCTGACCCTAACCCTAACCCTAACCCAACCATACCCTGATCCTAACCCTAACCCTGACCCTGACTCTAACCCTTAACCAAACCATACCCTGATCCTAACCCTAACCCTGACCCTAACCCTTAACCAAACCATACCCTGATCCTAACCCTAACCCTGACCCTGACCCTAACCCTAACCCTAAACCCCCTTAACTAACCCTAACTCTAACCCAAACCCCTAAATTCCATTGTCTAAACTAATGGTAAAAAAAAAAAACGCATTTGCAAAAAAACGCATACATAAGCATGCCAATGCGCACATATGCTCACCATAGACTTATAATGGGTGTCTTGCTGTAAAAAAAACGCATTGCGCGCATGCGTTTTTTTGAGGCAAGTCGGACGCCCAAAAAATGCAACAGGTTGCATTTTGTGCGCCCGAGCGCATACCGCAAAAAAACGCATGCGCGGAAAAACGCGTACAAACACATGTGTATGCGCACATAAGCGCATCCCATGCAAAGTATAGGAAAAAAAAACGCATGCGCTATTTAGCGCTAAAATACCGCGAAAAAAAACGCAAATGTGAAACCAGCCTGAGAGGCGCAAAAACCACGCATTACACACGGACAAATGTTTCTCTATGGGGCAGCTCCCAACAGCCGTATATTTCTCAGCCATATTTTACAGGCCGAGAAACTTGCAACACGCTGCGATTGTCGGCGTATTACACCCAAAATACGCCTAAGCAAGTCAGTGGGGGCGAGAAAAATACGGATTACACATGAACCAGATGTGTGACTTACGAGAAATGCGCACCCGGTGTCCCTTAACAAAAGCCGGCAATTCATTCTGCGATACAGTGAAATCACACTGACAGGTTTAATAAAGAATAGAAAGAATAGATATAGACACATATAAAATATATATACAGTACAGACCAAAAGTTTGGACACACCTTCTCATACAAAGAGTTTTCTTTATTTTCATGACTATGAAAATTGTACATTCACTCTGAAGGCATCAAAACTATGAATTAACACATGTGGAATTATATAATTAACAAAAAAGTGTGAAACAACTGAAAATATATCTTATATTCTAGGTTCTTCAAAGTAGCCACCTTTTGCTTTGATTACTGCTTTGCACACTCTTGGCATTCTCTTGATGAGCTTCAAGAGGTAGTCACCGGAAGACCACGTTTCACAGAGCTGGCAGAGAGCCATGCGCACCACCATACTACAACCATACAGAGCCCCCATACAGTGGGTTCGAACAGTATTCAGACCCTTTTAATTTTTTCACTTTGTTTCATTGCAGTCATTTGGTAAATGCAAAAAATTTAATTTTTTTCTCATTAATGTGCACTCTGCACCCCATCGTGACTGATAAAAAACAGAAATGTACAAATTTTCACAAATTTATTAAAAAAGAAAAACTGAAATATCACATGGTCATAAGTATTCAGCCCCTTTGCTCAGACACTCATATGTAAGTCACATGCTGTCCATTTCCTTGTGCTCCTCCTTGAGATGATTCTACTCCTTCATTGGAGTCCAGCTGTGTGTAATTAAACTGATAGGACTTGATTTGTACAGGCGCACACCTGTCTATATAAGAGCTCACAGCTCACAGTGCATGTCAGACCAAATGAGAATCATGAGGTCAAAGGAACTGGCCAAGGAGCTCAGAGACAGAATTGTGGCAAGGCACAGATCTGGCCAAGGTCACAAGAGAATTTCTGCAGTACTCAAGGCCCCTAAGAGCACAGTGGCCTCCATAATCCTTAAATGGAACCTGTCACCCCACCTGGGCATTTTTAAGTAAGAGAATCACCTTCAGCAGCACTAAGGCTGCACTCTGTGAAGGTGGCTCTTCTGGTCCTGACCCCTAGTAACGCTTAAATATCGACTTTTATAAATAGGTCCTCATAAATGAAATGTCGATATTTCAGCATTACTAGGGGTCAGAAACAGAAGAGCCACCTTCACAGAGTGCAGCCTTAATGCTGTTGAAGGTGGCTCTTTTGCTTAAAAACGCCCTGGTGGGGTGACAGGTTCCCTTTAAATTAAAGAAGTTTTAGACGACCAGATGTCTTCCTAGACCTGACCATCCAGCGAAAATGAGCAGTCATGGGAGAAGAGCCTTGGTGAGAGAGGTGAAGAAGAACCCAAAGATCACTGTGGCTGAGCTCCACAGATGCAGTAGGGAGATGGGAGAAAGTTCCACAAAGTCAACTATCACTGCAGCCCTCCACTGGTCAGGCCTTTATGGCAGAGTAGCCCAACGGAAGCCTCTCCTTAGTGCCAGACATATGAAAACCCGCATCGAGTTTGCTAAAAAAACTAAATGAAGGACTCCCAGAATATGAAAAAAAAGAAGATTCCCTGGTATGATGAGATGAATATAGTACTTTTTGGTGATAATTCTAAGCGGTATGTGTGGAGAAAACCAAGCACTGCTCGTCACCTGCCCAATACAATCCCAACAGTGAAACATGGTGGTAGCAGCATCATGCTGTGGGGGTGTTTTTCAGCTGCAGGGACAGGACAACTGGTTGCAATTGATGGAAACATGAATGCTGCCAAGTACAGAGATATCCTGGCTGAAAACCTCTTCCAGAGTGCTCTGTACCTCAGACTTGGCCAAACGTTCACCTTCCAGCAAGACAAAGACCCTAAGCACACAGCTAAAATAACAAAGGAGTGGCTTCAGAACAACTCTGTGACCATTCTTGACTGGCCCAGCCAAAGCCCTGACCTAAACGCAATTGAGCATCTCTGGAGAGACCTGAAAATGGCTGTCCACCAACGTTCACCATCCAGCCTGATAAAACTGGAGAGGATCTGCAAGGAAGAAAGGCAGAGGATCCCCAAATCCAGGGGTGAAAAACGTGTTGCATCATTTCCAAGAAGACTCATGGCTTTACTAGCTAAAAAGTTGCTTCTACTCAATACTGAGCAAAGGGGCTGAATACTTATGACCATGTGAGATTTCAGTTTTTGCTTTGTAATAAATTTGCAAAAATTTCTATATTTCTGCTTTTTTTCAGTGAAGATGGGGTGCAGAGTGTACATTAATGAGGAAAAAATGAACTTTATAGAATTTACCAAATGGCTGCAATGAAGCAAAGAGTGAAAAATGTAAAGGAGTCTGAATACTTTCTGAACTCACTGTAATACTAGCATACAGAGCCCACATAATACAAACATACAGAGCCCACATAATACTATCTAATACTAATACACTGAAGCATCATATTTGGGGCCCATTATACACTGCAGCATCATATATGGGCCCATCATACAGTGGGGCATCATATATGGGGCCCATTATATACAGGGGCATCATATATGGGGCCCATCATACACTGAAGCATCATACATGGGGCTCATCATACACTGGAGCATCATATATGGGCCCATTATACACTGGAGCATCATATATGGGGCCCATCATACACTGGAGCATCATATATGGGGTCCATCATACCCTGGAGCATCATATATGGGGCCCATCATACACTGGAGCATCATTTATGAGGCCCATCTTGTACTTCAGTGGAGCATCATATACTGTATGATGCCCATCATACACTGGAGCTTCATACATGGGGCCCATCATACACTGCAGCACCATATAGTAGGCCCATTATACACTGAAGCATCATATATTGGGCCATTATACACTGGAGCATCATACATGGGGCCCGTTATACATTGGAGCATCATATATGAGGCCCATCTTGTACTTCAGTGGAGCATCATATATGATGCCCATCATACACTGGAGCTTCATACATGGGGCCCATCATACACTGCAGCACCATATAGTAGGTCCATTATACACTGGAGCATCATATATGAGGCCCATCTTGTACTTCAGTGGAGCATCATATATGATGCCCATCATACACTGGAGCTTCTTACATGGGGCCCATCATACACTGCAGCACCATATAGTAGGCCCATTATACACTGAAGCATCATATATTGGGCCATTATACACTGGAGCATCATACATGGGGCCCGTTATACATTGGAGCATCATATATGGGGCCATTATACACCTGGAGCATCATACATGGGGCCCATCATACACTGGGGCATCATATATGGGACCCATCATACACTAGAGCATCATATATTGGGCCCATCATACACTGGGGCATCATATATGGGGCCCATCATACACTGGGTGCATCATATATGGGGCCCATAGTACACTGGAATATCATATATGGGGCCCATAATACTGTATGTAGTAATATATGGGGCCTATTATTCTGTATGGAGCAAAATATGGGGCTCATTATTCTATATGGAGCAATATACTGTCCGGTTTCTGGCCTATTGTAGAATGTGCAATAGATATCACTCATATAATGTAAGAAGACAGGGAAATCTTTAGCATTGTACTATATCTATATTCATCCATGAGTAAGGCTGTATGCCGAAACGCGTAGGATCGTCTATGCTACATGTAGCCAACTAGTGTTAGTTCTAGCCATCTGCACACTAGAATTTTTTTAATATGTATTTAATAATTTTTTTGACATTTTAAAATAAAAAAACACTTGCTTTTTCAAGCTCTGGTTTCACCACTGTTGATACCTATATTTCTCTGCTGTATCTGTGCATCTGGGGTGGACACAGACAGCTTGGGGCCCCTGTGCAAGAAATGTATCTGGGGCTCCCTCCTTTTATGGCGACCAAGCTACAGATATACATATTTTCTTACGGTCTCCTCTCATTGCCGCCCCTTATTACACAGTACCCTCTGTTTATGTATAGCGCCATCCCTTATCACATAGTTCGCTCTTGTTATGTACAGAGCTGTCCCTTACATTTCAAATTCTTGTTATTTTTCTTATTTATGCCTCCCTGTTCTTTATTATATATATCATCCACTCTTTTTAGATATAAATTGAAATGACGGCTGATGGAGCATGGGAAAGCTTCTTTTGTGCTGGATGCGGCTGAGGCAGTGGCGGATTATAATGAGGTCAATCTGGGCAGCAGCCCAGGGCCCAGTGGTGTGGGGGGGCCTAGGAGCCCAGGGACAATTGCGCCATTATAATCCGCCACCATAGCGCCACGCCCCCCATGTACTGACCCTTTCCTCCCCCTCTCAGACCCACCGGCCACCGCAGCGCCAGCCCCTCACTGATAAATCCCTGCTCTGTGCGCACAGGACCTGTGATGAGGTCACAGGAGGGAGGAGTCAGGGGTTACATGATCAGGGGTTTCAGTCGGAGGCCCCTGATCATGTGACCCCTGACTCCTCCCCTCCTGTGACCTCATCACAGGTCCTGTGCACACAGCCATCAATGTATTGTATGCGGGACTCTGCTGTACTCGTTGTCATGGTGCTGGATGAGGGAAGTATGTGTGGGGTCAGGAGGGGTTTACAGCGTGGATGTAGCTGCGTGTGTGTGCGAGGTGTACGGAGCAGAACTGCGAATGTGCGAGGTGTACGGAGCCGTGTGTGTACGGGGTGTGTGGAGCGGAGCCGTGTGTGTACAAGGTGTACGGAGCGGAGCCACACGTGGTGTACGGAGCGGAGCCGCGCACGCGAGAGGTGTACGGAGCGGAGCCGCACGCGAGAGGTTTACGAGTTGTACGGAGCGGAGCCCTGTGTGTAGAGAGCTGAGCTGTGTGTGTGCGAGGTGTACGGAGCGGAGCCGCATGTGTGTACGAGGTATATGGAGTGGAGCCGCATGTGTGTACGAGGTATACGGAGTGGAGCTGCATGTGTGTACGGAGCGAAGCCGCGTATGTGTGCGAGGTGTACAGAACGGAGCCCTGTGTGTACAGAGCTGAGCTGCATGTGTGCGAGGTGTGCGGAGCGGGGCGGAGCGGGGCTGCACGTGTGCGAGGTGTACGGAGCGGAGCCGCGTGTGTACGAGGTGTACGGAGCGAAGCCGTGTGTGTCTTCGAGGTGTACAGAGCGAAGCCGCGTGTGTGTACGAAGTGTACGGAATGGAGCCCTGTGTGTACAGAGCTGAGCTGCACGTGTGCAAGGTGTACGGAGCGGGGCTCCACGTGTGTGAGGTGTACGAGGTGAGCGGAGCCACGTTTGAACGGAGCGGAGCCGCGTGTGTGTACGAGGTGTACGGAGCAGAGCCCCGTGTGTGTACGAGGTGTACGGAGTGAAGCCGCATGTGTACGAGGGGTACTGAGCAGAGCCGCGTATGTACGAGGTGTATGGAATGGAGCCCTGTGTGTACAAAGTGTACAAAGCTGAGCCATGTGTTAAAGGAGCGAAGCCGCGTGTGTGCGAGGTGTATGGAGCAAAGCCGCATGTGTACAAGGTTTACAGAGCAGAGCCATGTGTGTACAAGGTGTACAGAGCGTGGCCGCATGTGTACGAGGTTTACGGAGCGGAGCCAGGTGTGTACTGAGTGGAGCCGTGTGTGTGCGAGGTGTACGGAGCATACAAAGTGGAACAGTGTGTGAATGAGGTGTGCGGAACCATGCCTGTACAAGGTGTATGATGGGGAGCATTCATACCTCCCAACCATCCCAGATTTTGAGTGTCTGCCCCACTGCCCCGACCGAGAGCTTACTTTTCCCGCGGACACAGGAGTATACGGTGGAGCCCCGAGGAGCACTAGAAAACTTGCACGTGACATTCCATCAGAAGGGACGTGCTGGAAGCTGACCAGAGGAGATTGTTATGGAACCATGGAGGCACTTCAGGGAATGCTTCAGATCATCACCATATCCTCCTCCGACAGCGCGGACAGCGGGATCGCCTTGGACTCGGGGATGTCGGCCATGTGAGTGGATCATAATATGTCCTGCACCAGGAGGCTCAGGTGGGCACTACAATGTGAGCCGGGCTGGTATAGTATCTTTATAGAATCTTTCTTTCCCCTCTTTCCTTGTCTTTCTTTCTTTCTCTGTTCTTTCTTTCTTTCACTTTCTGTTCTTTCTTTCCCCTCTTTGTTTCTCTCTCCCTCTCTGTTCTTTCTTTCCCATTTCTTTCTTTTTTTCTCTTTGTTCTTTCTTTCACCTCTTTCTTTCTCTCTTTGTTCCTTCTTTCCCCTATTTCTTTCTCTCTCCCTCGCTGTTCTTCCTTTCTTTCCCCTTTCTTTCTTTCTTTCTTTCTTTTCTCTCTGTTCTTTCTTTCCCCTCTTTCTTTTTCTTTCTTTCTTTCCCCTCTTTCCTTCTCACTCCCTCTCTGTTCTTTCTTTCTTCTCTTTCTTTTTTCTCTCTGTTCTTTTTTTCTGTCCCCTCTTTCTTGCTCTCTGTTCTTTTTTCCTTTCTCTCTCTGTCTCTTCTTTCTCTGTTCTTTCTTTCTCTCTCTTTTTCTTTTTTCTTTCTCTCTGTTCTTTCTTTCTTTTCCTCAGTACCAGTCAATGTACCCATAGTACCAGCCACTGTGCCCATAATGCCTGCCACTGTGCCCTCAGTACCAGTCAGTGTGATCAGCAGTGCTAAATGGGTGTGGGTGGGGCATGGACATGGGTGTGACTAGTTGTGAAAAGGGTGTGGTTGGTCGGCCGGTAACCAATCATCATAGTGGCAGTCATCTGTTTCCATCAACTTTGTTATATGTGGACAGTGGGCACCTCTAGTAAGGTGGGCATGAGATGGCGGGTCTTGTCGCCTCTGCCTCACACATAAGTTACTATGAGGTGTACTTTATTCCTGCCACATTTCTTTCTTGGCCTACTGAGAGAAATGTTTTGACCAGTTGAAAGTTATACAACCTGAGGATTGCCCGCATGTAGTAATATGTGTCTGTGTATATATATATATATATATATATATATATATATATATATATATACTTACTCCTATCCCTATATAAACCCTACCCCTCCGACCGCCATCCACTTTCCCATGCTCCTGTTCCAATCCTGGGGTCTTTTTTGTCCCCCCTTGGTCCTCCACATGCTGAACATCTGGGACATGACTAACATTGCGCATTGTGCGCTTGTTTGTCGCCAGATGCAGCGTCGTGTCCAGTGTGTGAGGAGACGGCGGACTTATCTGTGGCGTTAACCCCTCTGCTGCCATGTTGGGCACAGCCTGTGACGAGGAGCGTCTCTTACTGTGTATCCGGCCAAAGGCTGCACATTGGAGGCTGATTCTTCTATCTGGGGAAGTTCATGAAGCAGAAGCCTCTGTGTGACTCATGTGAAGTAACTTGTCTGACAGGTCATGGGTCCAGGTCAGCAGGTGATTGCAGACTATTAGCTGGTTTCGATGTTAGGTACTGATGAGTCAGGACTAGATATTGGGTGGAAGCCTTCCAGTATTTGTAAGGCCTCGTGCACACGCTGAGTATTTGGTGAGTTTTTACTTCAGTATTTATAAGGCCTTGTGCACACGCTGAGTATTTGGTGAGGTTTTACCTCAGTATTTATAAGGCCTCATGCACACGCTGAGTATTTGGTGAGTTTTTACCTCAGTGTTTATAAGGCCTCGTGCACACGCTGAGTATTTGGTGAGTTATTCACTCAGTATTGTAAGGCCTCATGGACACACTGAGCATTTGGTGTTTTTTACCTCAGTATTTGTGAGGCCTCGTGCACACGTTGCGTATTTGCAGAGTTTCTTTACCTCAGTATTTAACCCCTTCCCGCCCCTTGACGCACCCTATGCGTCATGAAAACTAGTGACTTCCTGACCCCGTTACATGATCGGGGGGCCCACAGAGCCTGAACAGCCCGGGGCCCTGGCTACCCTTAATCCACCCCTGGGCTGAGGGACTGGTCTTCTGGTCAGATGCTGCTCCGTCAGCTGTCATTTTACAGGAGAGGACACTATGCAATAAAGAGAGGGCGCTGTGAATAGCAAAAATAACGAGAATACTCGATGTAAGGGACGGTGCTGTAGATGACGTGATGATACTCTGTAATAATGGACGGCGCTCCACATAACAGGATGCTATATAATAAAGGACAGCACCATACATAGAGAGGATGTTATGTAATAAGGGACGGGAAGGTACCAGTACCGCAGACACGATATCAAGATACGGACACCGCCGAAGCGGTCACAGGAAGCAAGCACTAATAACAGTATACATGGTATGGGATACTATATCAGACTAGGGATGATGTACCTGGCAACTTACAGTTGCATTCACACCAAACACCTGACATACAGTGGGGGAAATAAATATTTGATCCCTTGCTGATTTTGTAAGTTTGCCCACTGACAAAGACATGAACAGTCTATAATTTTAAGGGTAGGTTAATTTTAACATTGAGAGATAGAATATCAGAAATAAAATCCGCAAAATCACTTTGTATAAATTATATAAATTTATTTGCATTTTGCAGTGAGAAATAAGTATTTGATCCCTCTGACAAACAAGACTTAATACTTGGTGGCAAAACCCTTGTTGGCAAGCACAGCAGTCAGACGTTTTTTGTAGTTGATGATGAGGTTTGCGCACATGTCAGGAGGAATTTTGGTCCACTCCTCTTTGCAGATCATCTCTAAAACCGTCACGCCGCCTGTCTCGCCGCTCTCACCTGGGGGCAGGACCCTGCGCCCGACGTCACCACTTCCGGCGCCGCGACCACTCTGGGGGTCCTGTCGGGTGTGCATGCGCACCTCTCGTACTTACTTCCATGGCTGCACAACGTTGCTAGTGAGCATGTGCACTCTTCTCGGTTCTAGCTGCAGCCTTGCCCTCTCTATGGTCCTGGAGGACCTGACCCGGTAGTTTCTGTGCTTCTACCCTTTATCAGGCTACCTCTTTCTATGGGAGGTTCCTGATCATTGTTATGCTTCCTGGCTTTGTCTGCTTGGTCCTTGCATGGCTGTGCGCTGTATTTGGGTCCTCTGCCTTGTGCTCCGTTCCTGTACTCTGCCTTATCGGGCTTCATTGCACACGTTCTGCCTCTGCTCTGTGCTCTGTCATACTCCTTTGCACACGCTCAGCTCCTACCTTGTTCCTGACGTGCTTCTCAGCACACTCTGTCTAGCCTTGCACTCAAACGTGCTCTCTGCACACCCCCTGTCTAACCATGCACTCAGGCATGCTCTCTGAGCACGCTTTATCTAACTGTACCCAGGCGTGCTGCTTCGCACATGTCCTGCTTTGCTTGCACCCGGGCGTGCTTGTCTGTGCACGCCATACATGCTCTCATGTACCCGCCTTGCACTATCCTGTATCTACCACACTCCCGTGTACAAGCCTTGTATTGTCCTCTACTCTCCGTGCTCCCGTACACTTGTCCTGTATCATCCAATACCTTGCGTGTCCGTGTCCACGCTTTGCATCCACTTGTACTCTGCACATCCCCTGTTGCTAGACACACTCGTGTCTCCTATGAGCCGGCCACCTGGTGCCAGCAGTCATGGTACCTCTATTCTGCCTTCAGGCACCCTGACACTATGTGCAATCCAGCATACAGCATAAACCATAGCTCTGTCTTACAAAATTAGCAGACTGTTCTCTGTAGTCTGTAGTCTAACTTATTTATTTGTGAAGAATATATAAAACTGTAAAGAATACAATGACATACATAAGTATTGGGCAGATGATCACACAGTTAACACAGATACAGGAAGCATTTAGTGTGATGCAATCTACATAGAAAAAACACAGTTGTCTAATTACATCTACTGAATGCAGCTAATAAACTCTCTGCACACACACTGCATTGTAAGAAAGATAAGAAAGATTGAGCTTACCAAATATGCTTTTTACCCGGATATCGAATTCAAGTTGGAGAATTAAGATGGAGGACAGGTAAACACATGCATCCTATGATATACACAGAAGCAAAATGGCCCTTCTTCATCCCAGAATACATTGCTTCCTTCCCACAAGCACTGCTTCAATCCCATAGTGCATTGCTTCTGTTAAAGTCACAGACTGTATAATGCTATCAAAGACACTGCTATAAATTCAGCCACCAATAGATGGTGCTATAATTAACCCAGCACAAAATACAAACATATTGCTTTATTCAGAGCACATAACACAAACAGACTGCCCTATATCAGAGGGCAGAACACTCCCCGCTTGGCATCAACTGATGCCACTTATAGGCTCTTTAGGCGAAAGCAATAGGATTAGCTCTGCAACTGGTCTGAGGAATAGTTTACTCTCCCCAGCCTTCCACACTTTGACCTCAACCTTGCGCACCTTCTCATCTTTGCTTGGGAACACCTTGGTGATGAGGCCTAGTGGCCTGGCTGTCTTTCATAAGCACAATATCACCAGGTTTGATGTTCAGCTTGTCGATCTGCCACTTCTTCCTA
Organism: Dendrobates tinctorius; assembly: GCF_039654945.1. NCBI lineage: Eukaryota > Metazoa > Chordata > Amphibia > Anura > Dendrobatidae > Dendrobates > Dendrobates tinctorius. The sequence continues at coordinate 2,254,901 of NW_027361998.1, read as the reverse complement.
GGCTGTGAGGTGGAGAGGTATTGCTTTCTCCATCTGTCCCATAAAGTATTGTAGAGACTTTGAACTTGTCTCAATTGACATCTGGAGAGGTCCTTGTTGCTGAATTCTCCCAGTGGAGCACTAGGAGTGTCGGTTTTCTGAGTGAGTAACATGGCGGGAGTGAGAATGGTTGGATCTTCAGCATCACTGGAGAGTGTAGTCAATGGTCTGGCACTTATGATGGCCGAAACTTCTGCCAAGAATGTAGTCAAACCTTCGTGTGTGAGTCTTGTGCTGCCTTCTTACAAGAAGATAGAGTCTAAGATTCTGCATGCTATTCCTATCATCCTCTCCCAAGCACCTCCCATGTGAGAAGAGTGTGGTAAATTGAAGGTCCAGGTACATCCCTGTTCACTCAGGTATCTTTCCACACTGGTAATGTCTAGGTTGGAAGGAATTTGGAGTTCTTTCACTGCTCCTACGAAATTTGTGCCTCTGACAGAGCGAATGTGTTTCACGGTGCCTCTGATGGCAATGAAGCGTCGGAGTGCATTTATGAAACTTGATGTGTCCATGGATTCAATCACTTCGATGTGGAACGCTCTCATGGACATGCAGGTAAACATAAATGCCCAGAGTTTTGCGTTGGCTTGGACTCTTCTAGTATGCCGTGCAACCACAGACCACGGCCCGAATACATCCAGTCCAACGTTGGTAAAAGGAGGATCCATACTAAGTCTGTCTTATGGGAGATTGGCCATCTTTGGGCTTTGAGTCGCGCCGCGGAGTTTGCGACAAGTCACACAGTAGAAGATGAGTTTACTCACACATCTCTTTGCTCCAACTATCCATAGTCCAGCAGTTCATAGTTTCCCTTCGGTAAACAATCGGCCCTGATGTTTCACCCAAACATGATGGTGCTGTACGAACAGAGTAGTCACATGATGATGGCCAGGAATTATTACAGAGTGTTTTTCCACGAACTCCACCTTGACTTCCTGAAGACTACCTCCAATTCGTATCAGCTCGTTTTGATCAATTATTGGATCAAGCTTTTTCAAGACGCTGTCTCTAGAAATGGGTTGACCTTTGTTGAGGTTGTCTATTTCTTTGGCGTAACACTCGCGTTGTATGGTACGAATTATCGTGTTTTTGGCATTTTCCAGGTTCGGAGCGGTAAATGCGTGTTTGCAATGGTGCCAACCCTTACAAGACTTCTGACTGGTGGGTAAGCATTGCCTCTGGGGTTTAAATGGTAGAGGGGCCATCCAACTCTTTGACTCATCTCTTTCCATCTCTCGATCCATGATGTCCAAAAACAGTCTGTCTTCTCTGGACATTGCTACCTTGTTGTCCTCTTTTGTTCTGTGGAAAACTGTGCACCCTATGTAATCTTGGTCGCCGTCATATGAGTGGTCTTCACAGGAAGGATCAGCTAATGGACAAGGTAGAGGAGCATTGTGTGGCAACTCTTTTACCAGGAAGCTACTCCTACATGGCTGGAAGAGAGACGGACGTCCATTTTCAAGAGTATTGGCAAGCATGTTGTCGACTAAGGCCGGCTTGTGTGCTCCTCCTAGGCAGACGTCTCCTACAATGACCCATCCAAGGTCGTGCCTCTGTGCGTACGGAGCGTTCCCGGAGCCGTTTATACATTCTCTAGCCTTGTGGACTTGTAGTATATCTCTTCCCAGAAGTAGAGCTATTGGGGTTCCTGGATCTAGTTCAGGTATCAGGTGGGCTATACCCTTTAGATGGGGGTGATATGTCGCCACCTCCCATGAAGGTATTTCTGACCTGTTGTCAGGAATCTGGTTGCACTCCAGGATGGTCGGTAGTGATAGGCAGTTCTGGCCATCTATGGACTCCACTTTGTATCCGGTTGCTTTTCTCCCCGCCGTCTCAACGGTACCTGAACATGTTCTCAGGGTGTAGGGAGAACCAGGGCCTACAATGCTGAAGTTGTCAAAGAAGATGGACCTGGCTAGAGACCTGTTACTTTGGTCATCCAGGATTGCATAAATCTTGAAGGCTTTGTCCTTGTGGCCTGCGGGATACACTCGGACAAGGCAGATTTTTGAACAGGACCTTCCTCCTGTGAGTCCTCTACAGATCTCAGTACATTTAGAGCTGACATCCGGGGTGTCTTCGTCAGTGTCCTTCTGCTTTCCATCGTGCTCCTCTGCTTGCAACAACACTCGTGGAGGTGATCCAGGGTGCAAGGCTGTATTGTGATCCGTGCTGCTCCATTCTGCACATTTCATGCTAGCTTCACAGTTCCTGGCGAAGTGAGAGGTTGCGGCACAACATTTGAAGCAGATGTTGTTCTCCTTGAGGAAACCTTTGCGATCCTCCAAAGACTTCTCCCTGAAGGCTCTGCATTTTAGTAGAGGATGTGGTTTCTTGTGTAGAGGACAATATTTACTGACATCCTGACGTTTGCTCTCGTCTGGAGGGGCTTTATTCACCTTGTGAGGAGGGCCTGTAGAATCAATGTTAGTGCTGTGCTGGATTTCTCCTCGCCTATGGTAGTGAAGCTCGGGGTTGGATCACTGGTAATCAGCATGGGCTGATCGATATGATGCGCCAGGAGGGCCTGTGGAATCAATGTTAGTTTTTTGAACTGCCACGGGTGTCTTATCGGGTTTGACACCAGTGGCAGTGGAACACGACAGAGTAAAATCAAAACTAGGGTCATTTCTAATCCTAGATTGTTTGGTGACAAAATCAACAAATAAAATAAAAAGAGGAAATGATACGTTATGATTGTGTTTATACTTGAACCACATGTAATCCACTTTTCTTGTAGGTTTTAAGGAAGTTTCGGTACTATCAGATTGACACCCCTAGCGGTATCTAAGAATGCCAATCCGGGCAAGTCTCCTTCCTGCTGAGCAACCTGCAACTCATTCAACAAATCTCTCAGTTCTCTAAGCTTTAGATAACCTTTAGGTAATATCTTAGGAAAATCCTCAATTCTTTTATATAAAGCATTCTCTATGACTTCTACTGCCCCATAGCATTCATCGAGTCTTTCCCACACCTTATGTAGGGCTGTGCGAGGATGCTTTACATTAATGTCTCTCAGTTTTTTGGCATGCTCGACTGACTCTCTTCCAAGCCACTTCACCAGGAGATCTAACTTCTCACCACAAGAAAGGTCCAGACCATGAATGGCGTTCTGGAACGAGGCTCGCCGTGACCGATAGTTCTCGGGTTTGCAAGTGAACTTTACAAGTCCCTTTGTAACCAGATCTTGGCGGGCAAAGAACTTTGCAAGGTCCTTGATGGCTCTGTCAGTGCTGGCATGAGCCGGTGTGTGATAGTCATGTTTAGTGTGTGGTGCATCACCATACCTGTAAGACGCTTGTGAATCCGGATAATCTGGGCGGTACCTTGTTGGTGAAGATGTCTCTTTAAGACGGGATGGGAGCTGTACCTTCTTTTCAGTGGAATGGTAGCTGTGGTCGACATCTCTGTGCTGGATGTCTCCTCGCCTTTGGTAGTGAAGCTCGGGGTTGGATCGCTGGTAATCGGCATGGGCTGATTGATATGATGCGCCAGGGCTGTCATCTACGCCGGAATGTTGACGGACGTACTCTGCGATGCGTTGCACTGGATCTTGCTGCTCTAGATCTGGTTCGAGAATGCTGCTGTGTCTCTCAGAATCAGGATTCTTCATAGCTTCCAAGCACTCTGCTTTAGCTATTGCAGCTGCTGTCTCTTTGTCTGCCGCAAGTCTTTCTAGCTCTGCTTGCAAATGTGCCGTTTCCGCTTCTCTCTCTGCCTGCAGGCGTGCGGTTTCTGTATCTTGATCTGCTTGTCTCAGCTTTAGATGCATCTCTCTTTCGGTGAAGGAGGATCTCGCTTTGGCAGCTTCGGCCTCGGCGTGAGACAGCAGCTAGCTCTGCTAAGGACGACTTGCTGGAGCTTGCCCGTGACCTTGTTTTGAATGAGGATGTACTTTTTCGAGACATAGCGCGTTTAGCTGAGTACTGCTTAGTATATTAGAGGGAAACAGTCTATGCGCGGCAGCTTCCGCATGGCGGGGAAGATGTAGCACTTCTTGGCGAGCTGCGGTAGCGTTCTGCGGCTGTATGGTGGCTGCTCTGATACCCATATGCATAGCAGTGTGGATGTTAGCGGTGCCGTACAGTCTATGCATTCACCGCGTGCGACCGGTGGTCCTTCACTGACTCCTGGGCTCTTGTCTCTATGGCTGTGTGGCGGCTGCTGTAGTGCCTGTAAGTGGAGCAGTCTGGGTGATAGCGTTCACTTTCAGCCTGAATTCACTTTTGCAGGCATCTAGCATCTGTTTTACTATTCTGCCTTCAGGCACGCTGACACGATGTGCAATCCAGCATACAGCATAAACCACAGCCCTGTCTTCCAACATAAGCAGACTGTTCTCTGTAGTCTAACTTGTTTATTTGTGAAGAGTATAGAACATGCGGTAAAACTGTAAAGAATACAATGATATACATAAGTATTGGTCAGATGATCACACAGTTAACACAGATACAGGAAGCATTTAGTGTGATGCAATCTACATAGAAAAAACACAGGTGTCTAATTACATCTTCTGAATGCAGCTAATAAACGCTCTGCACACACACTGCATTGTAAGAAAGATAAGAAAGATTGAGCTTACCAGATATGCTTTTTACCCGGATAACGAATTCAAGTTGGAGAGTTAAGATGGAGGACAGGTAAACACGTGCATCCTATGATATACACAGAAGCAAAATGGCCCTTCTTCATCCCAGAATACATTGCTTCCTTCCCACAAGCACTGCTTCAATTCCATAGTGCATTGCTTCTGTTAAAGTCACAGACTGTATAATGCTATCAAAGACACTGCTATAAATTCAGCCACCACTAGATGGTGCTATAATTAACCCAGCACAAAATACAAACATATTGCTTTATTCAGAGCACATAACACAAACAGACTGCCCTATATCAGAGGGCAGAACAACCTCACTCCCTTGGGCTTTCCCCTGACACTCCCTGTATAGGGAGTGGTCCTCACTAGGTCAACTTGCCCAAGGGGAGTTGGTGCCATGACCCAGAGGGTCCACTCCAGGAGTCATCACAAAATCATTAAGATTTTGAGGCTGTCGCTTGGCAACTTGGAGCTTCAACTCCCTCCATAAGTTTTCTATCGGATTAAGGTCTGGAGACTGGCTAGGCCACTCCATGACCTTAATGTGCTTTTTTTTTTGAGCCACTCCTTTGTTGCCTTGGCTGTATGTTTTGGGTCATTGTCTTGCTGGAAGATCCAGCCATAACCCATTTTTAATGTCCTGGCAGAGGGAAAGAGGTGGCCACTCAGGATTTTACGGTACATGGCTCCATCCATTCTCCCATTGATGCGATGAAGTATCATGTGCCCTTAGCAGAGAAACATCCCCAAAACATAATGTTTCTACCTCCATGCTTGACAGTGGGGACAGTGTTCTTTGGGTCATAGGCAGCATTTCTCTTCCTCCAAAGACGGTAAGTTAAGTTAATGCCAAAGACCTCAATTTTTGTCTCATCTGACCACAGCACTTTCTCCCAATCACTCACAGAATCATCCAGGTGTTCACTGGCACAATTCAGACGGGCTGCTCATGTGCCTTCTTGAGCTGGGGGACCTACTGGATTTTAAACCTTTACGGCGTAATGCATTTCCAATGGTTTCCTTGGTGACTGTGGTCCCAGCTGTCTTGAGATTATTAACAAGTTCCCCCCCATGTAGTTGTAGGCTGATTTCTCACCTTCCTCATGATCAAGGATATCCCACAAGGTGAGATTTTGCATGGTGCCCCAGATAGATGTCAAGTGACAGGCATTTTGTATTTCTTCCATTTTCTTACTATTGCACCAACAGTTGTCTCCTTCTCACCTAGCGTCTTACGTATGGTTTTGTAGCCCATTCCAGCTTTGTGCAGGTCTATGATCTTGTCCCTGACATCCTTAGTAAGTTCTTTGGTCTTGCCCATGTTGTAGAGGTTAGAGTCTGACTGATTAATTGAGTCTGTGGACAGGAGTCTTCTATAAAGGTGAGCATGTAAGACAACTGACTTTAATGGAGGTAGCGAGTTGATTCGGCATCCCCACCATCGCTCATGTTGTCACTGCCATATGCCCCCCAGTCATAGGCACACCGAGGTCACCTGCTGGACGCAAATTGGTCAGCGGCGTGTACTGCAGCGGAACTGGCGGATCCCCTGCGCTGTAATATATTTCAGCTGAATGTGCACCCGAGGATGCAGATCAAGCTGCAATATTCACTGGGGTCAATGGCCTCACTCCACTTCTGGGCCCTATGCAGCCGCACCGGCGATTTGTCTAGCCCCAGGAATGCCCCATTAAAGCGAACCTGTCACCGGGTTTGGCCGATATAAGATACGGCCACTGCCTTTTGGGGCTTATCTACAGCATTCTATAATACTGTAGATAAGCCCCCATTCTGACCTGAAAGATAACAAAAATAAGTTTTATTATACTCACCCGGGGGGGCGGCCCATTATGGGGGTCTTCAGTCGATCCATCAGCAGTTACTGGCCAGATCTCCAGCTGTCACCAATCCTTCTGCCTCGTCACTACCTCTGATAGCTGTAGAGAGCAGCCTCCGAGCAGTCAGTACATCTGACACGTCTCCTCCTTCCTCCTGAGAAGTTCTGGCAGGTGTCTGACCCATGTGAACAGCGGCCCGGCACCTCCCATCTTCTAGCGATGACGTCCTCTTCTTTGCTTCCCGTCACGGCTCCAGCGCAGGCATGTTATATCTGCAGAGTACTGCAGTGCGCAGGAACCGGGAAAGGTCAGAGAGGTCCGGCACCTGCACACTGCAGTATTCTGTTATGCCCTCAACAGGGCAGATAAAGTACGCCTGTGACGGAGCCGCGACGGGAAGCAAAGAAGAGGACGTCATCGCTAGAAGATGGGAGGCGTTGGACCCAGACCGGACCGCCCCCCCGGTAAGTATAATATAACTCGTTTTTCTTATCTTTCAGGTTTCATCAGGGGCTTATCTACAGCATTACAGAATGCTGTAGATAAGCCCCTGATGGCGGTGGCTGCATCTTATATGCCAAAAATTAGATGACAGATTCCCTTTAAGTAAGTGTAGGTTATAGGAATAAGTCAGAAGGGAGAGCACGCCTGAAAACCCACATATTACCATACAGAGCTCACATAATGCTTCCATGTAGAGCCCACATAATACTACCATACAGAGCCCACATAATACTACCATACAGAGCCCACATAATACTACCATACAGAGCTCAAATAATGCTACCATACAGAGCCCACATAATACTACCATAAAGAGCCCACATAATACTACCATACAGAGCCAACATAATGCTACCATACAGAGCCCACATAATACTACCATACAGAGCCAACATAATCCTACCATACAGAGTCCACATAATACTACCATACAGAGCCCACATAATACTACCATACAGAGCCCACATAATGTTACTATACAGAGCCAACATAATACAACCATACAGAGCCCACATACTACCATACAGAGCCAACACAATGCTACCATACAGAGCCAACATAATGCTACCATACAGAGCCAACATAATGCTACCATGCAGAGCCCATATAATGCTACCATACAGAGCCCACATAATACAACCATACAGAGCCCACATAATGGAAACATACAGAAACCACATAATATTACCATACAGAGCCCACATAATACTACCATACAGAGCCCACATAATACTGTAGGGGGTGGACAGTAAGGAACGTGCTGCCACTTTAAGAGACGCATTGGTCGCATTAGCACCAGCCCCTGTTGTAAACTAATTAACCCCTTCTGATGGATTGCAGCGGAGGACCTGACTGAACAGCGGAGAGGTATGTATATTGTTGCTTTTTTAGTTTATTTTTTTACAGATCCATGGTTTTTTTTTGGATTAGCAGATGAATAAATTTGGTCAAAAACTTGGTGTGTTTATTTCATTAGCCCTGCTGTTATGTTCGGGTCATAGTGACCCATAAGAGAATTTGTGTGGCCCTGTAGATATTTTTCTATAACTTTCTAAAACTTGAGGTTGGGGCTATTTATTGCATCTACTACTGTATATCAATTTATTTATTTCCTAAATTATTTCAATGGGGTCGTACATGCGCTCTGCCGGCTGTATGCATTGAGATCTGCACACCATAAAAATGGCTTTATATTGATTATTTTTGGTGCGCAGTCTATACTAAAATGTAGAGCGCATCCAGTGAGATCACTAGGTGTGCACTACACGTGTAGATTCTGCACAGAACGCGCTGTGTAAGAGGGCCATATTTTGTAAAGCTGAGCTATAAAGGCCTCCAAATGATTTTTTTTGCTAAGTAAAGGCCCTTTTACATTTAGCGATGCACCAGCGATCCGACCTGGTCAGGATCGCTGGTGCATCGCTAAATGATTGCTAGTGAGCTTTCACACAGAAGGATCTCACAGCGATGCAGCAGCGACGCAGCTCATATTTACCTTTCACACACAGCGATCCTGACGTCCTCCCGCCCACGTCCAGCGTCGCTCGTCTCACACAGCAGGAAGCAGACGGCGAGAAATGGAGCCGCGCGATCAGCGACGGACAGCTGGAGAGCCGGTCGGAGGTAAGTATCACACATAGCGATATCGCTAGCAATATCGCTATAACGTCACAAAACCAGTGACGTTTTAGCGATATTGCTAGCGATATCGCTATGTGTAAAACCCCCTTAAGTCTGTCTTCCTGGCTTATCTCCTTGTTTTCAGAAGGGTTCTTATCGTCTCTGATCCGTACACATATGCTAGCACACTTAAGCCCCCGTTACACACTGCGATAGCGCTAGCAATATCGCTGTAAAGTCACCGATTTTGTGACGTAGCAGCGATATTGCTAGCGATATCGCTGCATGTGATACTTACCTCCGACCGGCTCCCCCGCTGGTTATCGCTGATCGCGCGAGAAGCTCCTGGACCATTCCTCCTCGGTCACTTCCTGCTGTGACGACGAGTGACGCGTGGAGCCGGGCGGGAGGACGCAGGATCGCCGCGTCTGACAGGTAAGTAGCGATCCCTGTCCCCAGCGATGTCGCTAGTGAGATCTGCCTGTGTGGCAGCTCACTAGCGACCACCTAGCGATGCACCAGCGATCCTGACCGCGTCATATCGCTGGTCGGGATCGCTGGTGAGTCGCTAGGTGTAACGGTACCCTTAGCCATTTGACCTTTCAGTTTCTTTGGACAGCAGCTCTGTACACATCTCTGTTCCAGGCTGTATCTTGGCTTTTTACAGGTATCTAGCTTGTTATGCTTTTCTTATTCAATTCTGTTGGTAGATTGTATATTGTAAAGCAATACTTTTATTTTTTTACATGTACTTGGTGTTATTACTGTGTGATTCTGTAAGCTAAAGGTCACTGCATACTGTCTGCGAAGCTGACAAACTTTTTTCAGCTAAGAGTTTTTTTTCCTTGGCTCTTACATTTACTTACATTTGAAAGACTCAATGTTTTTACAAGTGGTGTAGTATTCTCACTGCTCTGACTGAATGATTAGCATGCTAGATGGCTGGACATTGAGCACTGGTATGTTTTGATGTAGTATAGAAGCTCTTATTGTTTTTGAAGCTGGTTGTTTTTTTTGTCAGATTTTATTATTATTGGAAAATCACTGGTTAGGCCGTATATTGAGGAAAGAAAGGTCACACCCAGAACGGAAGGAGCAGCAGGCCTTGTAAAGTACAGAGCTCTCTGACCACAACCTTCTTTCATTCTCTATCAAGAACTGCCAGGCTGCTCAGGTCACCCCCACTGTCCATATTTATAGAAACATACAGGCCATTAACACCCAGAAACTTATGAAGAACTTGCAGTCTTCATTGGCCCCTATCTCCTCCCTCTCATGTCCTGATTCTGCATTGAAGCATTACAATGAAACACTTCAAAGTGCCCTGGATGAATTTGCACCTCCTATACATAAAACAACACGACACAGACGGCGACAACCCTGGCACACGGTGCAAACATGTTTCCTGCAGCGGTGCTCCAGGTGCGCCAAACATCTTTGGAGAAAATCCAATCTACACGAAGATTTCATCCATTATAAGTTTATGCTTCGAACATACAACACTGCCCTTCACCTCTCCAAACAAACCTATTTCAACACCCTCATCACCTCACTGTCCAATAACCCGAAACGTCTCTTTGACACTTTTCATTCTCTACTCAACCCAAGAGTGCAGGCCCCAACCACAGCGCTCCGAGCTGACGATCTGGCCAATTACTTCAAAGAAAAAATTGACCAGATCCGACAGGAAATTATCTCCCAATCACCTCATACCATGCACTGTCCTCCCTCCCCCACTGCATCTAGCTCTCTCTCTGATTTTGAACCAGTCACAGAAGAAGTAAGCAGGCTCCTTGCATCTTCTCGCCCAACCACTTGCACCAGTGACCCATTTCCATCACATCTCCTCCAGTCCCTTTCCCCTGCTGTCACCCCTCACCTAACTAAAATATTTAACCTCCCTCTCTCTTCTGGTATCTTTCCCTCCTTATTTAAGCATGCCGTCATACATCCACTACTTAAAAAACCATCCCTCGACCAAAACTGTGCTCCTGACTATAGACCAGTCTCTAATCTTCCCTTTATCTCTAAACTCCTGGAACGCCTGGTCCACTCCCATCTGATCCGCTATCTCTTTGATAACTCTCTGCTCGACCTTCTCCAATCCGGTTTCCGCTCTTTACACTCCACTGAAACTGCCCTCACTAAAGTCTCTAATGATCTACTAACAGCTAAATCAAATGGTCATTACTCCATGCTAATTCTCTTGGATCTCTCTGCAGCATTCGACACTGTGGATCATCAGCTCCTCCTCACTATGCTCCGTTCCATTGGCCTCAAGGACACTGTTCTCTCCTGGTTCTCCTCCTATTTCTCTGACCGCTCCTTTACTGAATCTTTTGCCGGTTCCTCCTCCTCTCACCTTCCCCTTACTGTTGGGGTCCCTCAAGGATCGGTTCTAGGCCCCTCCTCTTCTCCTTGTACACTGCCCCTATTGGTCAAACAATCAGTAGATTTGGTTTCCAGTACCATCTCTATGCTGATGACACCCAATTATACGCTTCTTCTCCTGACATGATGCCAGCCTTTCTAGAAAACACCGGCGACTGTCTAAACGCTGTGTCTAATATCATGTCCTCACTATATCTGAAACTGAACCTGTCAAAGACTGAACTCCTTGTGTTTCCTCCCTCTACTAATGTACCTATACCCGACATTGCCATTTCCGTGTGTGGCTCCACTATTACTCCCCAGCAACATGCCCGCTGTCTTGGGGTCATACTTGACTCCGAGCTTTCCTTTGCCCCCCACATTTGATCACTGGCTCGCTCTTGTCATCTGCACCTCAAAAACATTTCTAGAATTCGACCTTTTCTTTCTCTTATTCATTCTCGTCTCGACTATTGTAACTCTCTTCTAATCGGTCTCTCTCTTACCAAGCTCTCCCCTCTCCAATCTGTCTTGAATGCTGCAGCCAGGATCATATTCCTCGCCAATCGTTACACCGATGCCTCTACCTTGTGCCAGTCATTACACTGGCTACCCATCCACTCCAGAATCCAGTACAAACTTATTACCCTCACCCACAAAGCCCTCCATGGCTCAGCACCACCCTACATCTCCTCCTTTGTTTCAGGCTACCACCCTACCCGCGCCCTCCGTTCTGCTGATGACCTGAGGTTAGCATCCTCAACAATCAGAACCTCCCACTCCCGTCTCCAAGGCTAAACACGTGCTGCGCCAATTCTTTTGAATGCACTACCAGGTCAATACGATTAGTCCCCAATCCCCTCAATTTTAAGCGTGCCCTGAAAACGCATTTATTCAGACTGGCCTATCGCCTCATAACATTAACCTAATCTATCCCTGTGTGGCACAGCCAAAAGTTTTTACCATAAACAGGTTCCCCACATCATGTTCCCACATGCTTTATGCATCCATTAGCCCTCTGTGTCTGTACTGTTACACACTTAACATTATGGCTGGTCCATGCAATCAGGGCAACTGTTACCACCCACCTTTCGTGTCTACCTCTTTCCTCATAGACTGTAAGCTTGCGAGCAGGGCCCTCATTCCTCTTGGTATCTGTTGTGATCTATGTGATTATTGTTATGCTGTAATGTCTATTGTCTGTACAAATCCCCTCTGAAATGTAAAGCGCTGCGGAATATGTCGGCGCTATAGAAATAAAATTTATTATTATATTATAGAGCATCCAGCAACATGCTCAGGAAAGTGAAACCATGACCTCCACAAGCACTTCTACCCCCATGGCCTCTACCAGCGGTGCTTCAAGAATAAAAAGAAAAAGGTGCAGCTATTGCCCTTATTCTTGTGATAATAAAACAAGTATTACATGTTCTGGATGCAAAAAATTCTTATGCAAAGCCCATGTTTATTGCTCTTCATGCAAGAATACATAAAGTAATATTACCATGTAAATATGTTCAAATTGATGTGTTTATCTTTAATTTTTTTTTCACAAAATGTTTGATTTGCTTGTTTTGTTTTGTTTTTTTACCACTTATGTGTAGTTTGCTATTTTTCGTTTTGCTTATTACTAAGTTTTTTCTAAATAAAAAAAAAAATAAAGATTTCAATTTCATTTTCCTTATTTTTTTTATTTCCAAACATGTTCCCATACAGTCTAGTAAGCAAAAGGTATAAAAATAATTGAGTTAGAGTATCTAAAATCAAGATTTAATAAACCGGGTCATAGCGACCCGGGAGCAATACAAGTGTATAGTACATGGGAACAGAACAGCAGGGTTAAAATAATTTTTAATTAATGTCTGTGTGTGTTTTTTAACCCTTTACTATTCTAGGGTTAATAATGGATAGGTGTCTTATTGACACCTCTCCATTATTAACCCAGCTTAATGTCACCTTCGAATAGCAAGGCGACATTAACCCATTAATATTACCCCATATCCCACTGCTACACGGGAGTGGGATGAGAGAGGATAAGTGCCAGAAAAGGTGCATCTTATAGATTAAATTACCATGAGAGCCCACGCATTTTTTTCAAGGAATTAACCCCTTAATTTAACACTTACGTGTCCCAAATTTTACGCACATACCCTAATCCAATTATTAGTCAAACACAGAAAAAACTAAATAAAATGAAATGGTTTACTGCATGTAAACCATGTGTTATTTCATGTCGGGTTTTGTATTGATTTTACAGAAGTCGGCAATTGATATAGCGGCTATTCTGCTATGAAATATATATATATATATGTGTTTCAATGACATGGATATATATATATATATATATATATATATATGTATTCTATGTGTCTATGTCTATTCTTTCATTTGGGTTTTAACCTGTCATTAGGCTACATTATATGTCCATTTTGCAAGCCTGCGAGAAAAACTCAGCATACAGATGCTTACATGTGCAAAATGCGCAGCCACACCTTGACAAGGGATGACATACGGATCACTGTTCAGGGAACATTTCTGCGTATTCCGACCGTAAAATACGGTCTGTATTTTTATACGTTGTGTCTGACTCCGGCCTAATCCAAAAATACTGAGAGCAATCGGACTTTGGGAAAAAGATGTGTAACTGGGCTAAAAATTGCCTCAGTTATAGGAAACAAAGGGTGATTATTATGGGTCACAGATACCTGTGAGGAGCCACAGGGGTCAGTATTGGGCCCTCTTCTTTTTAACATATTTATTAATGACCTTGTAGGGGGCATAGAGAGTAGAATTTCAATATTTGCAGATGATACTAAACTCTGTAGGGTAATCAGGACATAGGAGGATATAATATTACAGAAGGATTTATATAAGCTGGAGGCTTGAGCTGAGAAATGACAATAGAGGCTACATGTAGATAAATGTAAGGTCATGGAGAGGAAATAAAATGTCTAATTATGCACTTAATGGTAAAACAATGGATAAAGCGGTCACTGAAAAAGACCTTGGCGTATGGGTGGACGGCAAACTCCACTATGGTGACCAGTGTCAGGCAGCTGCTGCCAAGACAAAGAAATAATAGGATTCAGTAAAAGAGACAGAGATGCCGATGACAAGAACATAGTTTTCCTCTTTACAAGTCTCTTATATACTGGGTACAATTGTGATCTCTGGTGTATAAGAAGGACCAAGCTGGACTAGAGCGGGGGCACAGAAGAGCGACCAACGATATTAAGGGAATGGGTGAACTGCAGAAGGCAGGGGTATTATACTTGGGGTTATTCAGTTTGGAAAAGCGAAGGCTTAAGGGGCAATCTTATTACAATGCACAAATATACACAGTATGAGGGGACAGTACAGATCTGTACAATGAGCTTTTTACATCTAGGGTTGGGACAGTGGCATGGAGAATTGGGAAATCCTCTACGTCTAGCGAAAAAAGGGTTTACTCATAATCACAGTAGGTGATTCTTTACTGTAAGATCAGTGAGAGTATAGATTATTTACTGTCAGAGCAATGAGACTAAGGATTCTTTACTGTAGAGTTGTGAGAGTATGCATTCTTTACTGTCAGAGCAGTGAGACTATGCATACTTTACTGTAGAGCAGTGAGGCTATGGATTATTTACTGTAGAGCAGTGAGGCTATGGATTATTTACTGTAGAGCAGTGAGAGTATGGATTATTTACTGTAGAGCAGTGAGAGTATGGATTCTTTACTGTCAGAGCAAAGAGACTATGGATTCTTTACTGTCAAAGCAGTGAGGCTATGGATTATTTACTGTAGAGCAGTGAGAGTATGGATTCTTTACTGTAAGAGCTGTGAGACTATGGATTCTTTACTGTAGAGTAGTGAGACTATGGATTCTTTACTGTAGAGTAGTGAGACTATGGATTCTTTACTGTTAGAGCAATGAGACTATGGATTCTTTACTGTAAGAGCAGTGAAACTATTGATTCTTTACTGTAAGAGCAGTGAAACCATGGATTCTTAACTATTGGAGCAGTGAGACTATGGATTTTTTACTGTAAGAGTAGTGAGAGTATGGATTCTTTAATGTAATATTCCTATGGATCATCATTCTTTCTTTCAACCTTAAACCTTTGACACTTGTATCTACAGCCTGTGTGATCTGCTCTCCTTGAAAACCAAGGCGTTTTTGTCCCCCTTCAAACACTCTGATCGGTTATGTACAACCTCATCCTCCTTTCTGCTGTTAACTTTAATACCAAAAAAAGGAAGTGGCTAGCATTGTGCTATCAGATCTAAGTCAGATTCAGCAGAACAGCCAGCTATGTACAGGAGTTACTCAGAACCAACAGCAGCAAAAGTGTAGGGAATTGTGAATGAAAACCATTTATAAAGTTCCTTCATTTTTTTTATCTAGGAGGTAAATGGACAACAAGGAAAAAAGTGTGAATGTGTTCATTCCTCAGACGCCTTCCAGACAAATGATATGGCTCACATGTCCAGCACATCACAGGTCAGTGTAACCCCGTAAACCCGTTTTTGGGATTGTTCTTTTTAGAACGGGCGCTTGGAATCTATTATCAGCTATCACAGGAGCATTTATTCTGTGAATATGGACATTCATCTAGAAGTTGATGAAGTGACACGGCGGCTCTAAGTGCAGTCCGCAAAGCACATCGATTGGTGGATACATTACATCGAAAAACAATGGAGAACAAAGGACAAAGACGACTAATGATAAAGCGTATCAATATAGGAAAAACACCAGAAGACAATATCTCCCCCCGCCAGCTCCCCTGAGTCAGCCAACATGAAGAATGTCCGCATGGCGAGCGCGGCGTCCGTCTCACCGAGCCGTGTTTACTACCCGGGTGATGCACATATAAGATATATCAAGCTGCAGGTGGCAAGAGTAACATTTATAGTGAAAAGGGCAAGAAGAGAAGTGATTAATAAGGAAAGAGAACAGCGGATTTCTGCGGAGAACCAGGAGCTCCTGTCTGCTGGGCGTAATGAGAATCACTGATACATCGAGAAATGGGAACAGATCAGGGGAACGGCACCGAGAAGGGTCAACTGCTATATAGTGAGTGTCACATCACCCGACGTGACTGACAGCTGCATACATAGGTGTTATCAGCCATTGTGCAGGAGGAGGTGTGCTGTGACATCACCTATTGTGAATGGTGGATCCTGTGTTATGTACTGTATATAGAGCTGATATCAGTCATTGTGCAGGAGGGGGAGGAGGTGAGCTGTGACATCACCTATTGTGAATGGTGGATACAATGTTATGTACAGTATATAGAGGTGTTATTAGTCATTGTGCAGGAGGAGGAGGTGAGCTGTGACATCACCTATTATGAATGGTGGATCCTGTGTTATGTACTGTATATAGAGCTGATATCAGTCATTGTGCAGGAGGAGGTGAGCTGTGATATCGCCTATTGTGAATGGTGGATCCTGTGTTAGCTACTGTATATAGAGCTGATATCAGTCATTGTGCAGGTTGAGGAGGTGAGCTGTGACATCACCTATTGTGAATGGTAGATTCTGTGTTATCTACTGTATATAGGGGTGTTATCAGTCATTGTGCAGGAGGAGAAGGTGAGCTGTGACGTCACCTATTGTGAATGGTGGATCCTGCATTATGTACTGTATATAGAGCTGATATCAGTCATTGTGCAGGTTGAGGAGGTGAGCTGTGACATCATCACCTATTGTGAATGGTAGATTCTGTGTTATCTACTGTATATAGAGGTGTTATCAGTCATCGTAGAGGAGGTGGTGACCTTTCACATCACCTATTGTGATTGCTGCATCCTTTGTTATCTACTATATAGTGCTGTGTCAACATTTTTGGCAGGTGTGAAAAAAATGCTGCAAAGTGTGAATATTTAAAAAAATAGCACAATACAATTAAATGAATTCACAGAACACAAATCCAAATCCCATCAATATTTACTGACCGCCCATTGCCTTCCTCAGGTCTCCTCCTCACTTGTGCACAAGTTATGGAGGATCTCAGCAGGGGGTTGTTCCAAACATCTTAGAGCCCTGACCCCAGATCTCCTGTGTATGAGGCTTGTACGGATCCTTCTGTCTCTTCATGTGATCCCAGACAGACTGGATGATGTGAGATCAGGGCTCTGTGTTCCCGGATCATCACCCCCAGGACTCCTCGTTATTAATGACATTGGCTGGATGTTGGGGGTCGTTGTCCGGCTGCAGAATAAATTTGGAGCCGATCAGACGCCTCCTGATATTACATGATGGATCTGCCGGGATTTCTCAGCACTGAGGACACCATTAATCCTGAGCAAATCCTAACCTCAATTTGATGAAATGCAGCAACAACCTTGCAGGACCCTCCACAGTGCGTCACTGCTCCTGCAGACCCTCATGATTGTGCCGCTCTCCAACCTCCGGGGAACAACCTGCTTCTGTTACAGCTGAATATTTCACATTATGACTCCTCAGTCCTGAGATCTGCTGACATGTTTCTGCGCTGCAGTTCCTATGGTTTTGTGTATAGATGGATCACTTGTCTGGTTTCCACGTTGAGGTTTGATTTTTGGCCACATTTCTTCCATTAAGTCCTCGTCTGGCCAGAAGCCTCCGAATCGAAGATGGGTATAGCTGATCCCACTGATTGGAATCTATTAGATCTAGTCTCAGATATTGAATAGCAATGCCTTGCCCCTAATTTTCAGTGACTTGATTCATATATACATATAAATTATGCACAAAATCCCACTGATTGCTGCCAGTTCTGAGCTGATGGCTCTGCTGGACATCTTCCAATTTTAAAGGGAAGTAACATGATCTGTTTCTTTGGCCAACCACTGCATCTATGGTCCTCAATGTTGCCCATTTCTATGTACGTCTTCAAAATATCAGTGCATCTTGAAAACTCAGTCTGCTGTGAAATCTTTGCCCAGGAGAAACCTTGCTGATGCATTATAACTACCTTGTGTCTTGTTACTGTTCTCAGTCTTGACATAGTTTATTACCTGTGACATAAAATTGTCTTCCACAACCTCATCTGTGTAGCAAAGTTTGTCTGTTCCTTACCCAATTTAAGACTCCTACACAGCTGTTTCTGTTTCAGGTAATAACTTTGTTTCAACTCCTGTATGAAAATAATGATCATCATCACCTTCTTGTTAAAACTGGTTACTCTTACACCCAACTATAATCCTACAAAATCCTCAAAAATCCTACAAAATCCGTGACTTTATGCAAATGTATCTAGAAAGAGTGATGGAGGACAGGGGCAGTCACCAAGGAGGAGTGGCAAGGGAACAAAGTCAGGGGGCTGGGGTCATGCAGATTCCACCACTGTTACCAGTATGTCACAAATGACACTGGGGAGATCACACAGATCCTACCAGTTTGTCAACGGAATGCAACTCCTCTGCCTCCAACATCAGGACATAATTGACTGAGTGACGGACGTGTCCGCAGCGGCTTCCACTACTAAGTCAGTTATTGGGGAACTAACTGTAAGTGTATGGTGAACACACCTCCGATTCCAACGCATCGAATATATGTATATACCCCCGTAAGGTCCCTGCCAAATCCACAATAACAAGAAGAAAATACTAGCTGCCACCACCAATCGTTTATACATGTTGATTGGACATCCATTACAGGAGCGTATGGCTTCCGGGGTGCGGTTTACAGAGCAAGAGGAACAGAACTAGGAAAAGTTATATATTAAATCCAGAAAGACAGGCAGTATTTATAAAAAATATAAAAAGATGTTACAAAATGAGAACAAAACAATACGGTATAAATAAAAAGGAATAACGAAATAAAAAGTACTAAACATGATGTAGCAAGAATGGCTCTTAGCGTTCCAGAGGGAAGCACTCTGATTGGGAAAGTGGACCACTCTCACAACGAACGTATGACTTACAGAATGTACAATGACCCAAACCCAATTTCGTTTTTTTTTTATTAGATCAAAGTTACGCCCACATACCTCCCCTTGAAGAGCTCATGTGGGGGCTGATTGTGGAATGTGCTCGGCCCTTCAGAATTTTATGAGATCCCTAAAATACAGGGTATCTCCGCCCTTGAAGGTCTCAGGCGGTAGATATTGTTATCTTCATATCTTCGATATGACACCGAAAACCTATCCCCCATAATTATCGGATTGATGCAAAACTTCAATATTCATATATAACCACTGGCACCGGTCGGGCTAACAGAAATCCTTAGATCTAAGGAAGCTGATGCCTCTAAGTAAACGAATTCCCATTTTGGTATCTGGTTCCCAGATTAGATCTTACCTTTTGTTTAATTACCTGGTCACTGCAGGGGGCCTCTTCTTCAAAGGAGGTTGAAGTGTCAGCTCTCCTCCAGTTATAATTAGTTTTCTTCCTCCCTATTAGAAGTCCTATTTTACAGGAGGTTGAAGTGTTAGCTCTTCTGGAGCTGTCTTATGGATTTTAATTTTCCTTTATGATGGGGGGTCACATATTTTGTGCATTTGGAGACAAGCAGGATGTGTGGCTCATTTATGATAAAGAATGGACAGCAGACAGAGCCTTCTTCAGGAGCCCAACACAAAACTTTATTGAGCACAAGTTACAAAGAATGTACATTGGTCTCCAGTCGGTGTACACGTCGTCCGCAGGTGGAGCGGCATGTATTCACAAGGATCCATATCTACAGGGTGGAACACGTGACACCAGGAGGGGACAACAACGGAGGAGGCCACACACTTATCACGAACATGGTGATACATCGCTCCTCCATGGCAGACGCATCTCGTGTTATATGGGACCACACAAACACAGAATACATATATTTATCAAATGGGGTGAAGACAAAAATTAGAGGGGAAGTTTTCAGATATCATGGACCCTCTAAAGTCCATCCTGGGTCTGCAGCTGAGAATATCCAAGATAGTCATAGACTCTTTGAACTGGAGTCCAGTAGGAGGAGCCAAGTCTCTGAAGCACCAAATCAGAGGCACGGTGACCCCTTTCTTCTCTCCCCCCCCCCCCATTCTATCTTTCTTCTTTACCGTCCCTGATTTTTGGCAACTGGGGAACATACGAAAATTGAAAAATAATCGTGTAAGTCACAAGGCCAGTGTCCGTGTCTAAAACCGCGTCCCTGAGACTTACTTTGGTCACTTTTTTATGGCGTGGGACTCCATTTGCGAAAACTTTTACTGTTGTTTATAACTACAAAATTGAATTACTATTGTTTTCTTAGTTTCTTTAGACTTTGTATTAAAATCACCGGTTGCCTATTCGATTGGTTTGTGTCATAGTCATCCACCGACTACTCATACACCGCATCTTCACTACAGAAGCCGAAACCGATCTGCCGCCCAGGAGCTCAACGGATGCCTACACCTGCTCCTGAGAGACAAGGACCGTCCTGAGGCCACAACCCCTTAAATTCAGAACATTATATGATCCCTATTCAAGTGGGCGCTATACAGAGAATGAGCGTGGCCTTTACTGGAAACAAACTGCTTCCCCCTTCAGCACCAATGTCAGACAATGAATAGGAATGCCTTGTCCGTAATTTTCAGTGAGTTACTTCATATATACATAGAAATTATGTACAAAGTGGTGTCAGTGTGTAAATATCTTACATTGCTCATGTTTCATTGATATTCATCCTGTATTATACTCCAGAGCTGCACTCACTATTCTGCTTGTGCAGTCACTGTGTACATACATTACATTACTGATCCTGAGATACATCCTGTATTATACTCCAGAGCTGCACTCACTGTTCTGCTGGTGCAGTCACTGTGTACATACATTACATTACTGATCCTGAGTTACATCCTGTATTATACTCCAGAGCTGCGCTCACGATTCTGCTGGTGCAGTCACCGTGTACATACATTACATTACTGATCCTGAGTTACATCCTGTATTATACCCCAGAGCTGCACTCACTATTCTGCTGGTGCACTCACTGTGTACATACATTACATTACTGATCCTGAGTTACAACCTGTATTATACCCCAGAGCTGCACTCACTATTATGCTGGTGCAGTCACTGTGTACACACATTACATTACTGATCCTGAGTTACATCCTGTATTATACCCCAGAGCTGCACTCACTATTCTGCTGGTGCACTCACTGTGTACATACATTACATTACTGATCCTGAGTTACAGCCTGTATTATACCCCAGAGCTGCACTCACTATTCTGCTGGTGGAGTCACTGTGTACATACATTACATTACTGATCCTGAGTTACATCCTGTATTATACCCCAGAGCTGCACTCACTATTCTGCTGGTGCACTCACTGTGTACATACATTACATTACTGATCCTGAGTTACCTCCTGTATTATACTCCAGAGCTGCACTCACTATTCTGCTGGTGCCATCACTTTCAAAATACATGAAATTACCTACCTTCTACAGATTTACTGTATTTACTCCAAAGCTGCATTCAAAAATCTGCTGGATATTAATGCAAACAATCAGCAAGCTTGTGGACATAAATGCTTACCTAGCTGACCTGCTTTAACCCCTTGCCACCACACTCAATTTTCAGTGAATGTAACGGCAAGGGGTTAAATTTCTTCTCAGTATAACTACAGCTGTTCTGTGAAGGCCTCAGAGGTTTCTTTGAGAACCTTAGAGATCAAACAACATCATGGAAAAGAGCCCACCAGACATGTCAGGGATAAAGTTGTGGAAAAGAGTAAAGCAATATTTGGCTAAAAAAAAATAGCTGAAGCTCTGAACATCTCACGGAGCACTGTTAAATCCATCATCCAATAATGGAAGGAGTATGGCACAACTGCAAACCTACCAAGACATGGCCGTCCACCTAAACTGACATCCCAAGCATGGAGAGCACTAATTAGAGAAGCAGCCAAGAGGCCCATGGTCACAGTAGAGGAGATGCAGAGATCCACAGCTCAGGTGGGAGAATCTGTCCACATGACAACTATTAGTCATATACTTCACAAATCTGCCCTTTATGGAAGAGTGGAAAGAAGAAGCCATTGTTGAAAGCCAGCCATAAGAAGTCCCATTTGAGGTTTGCAAAAAGCCATGTAGGGGACACAGCGAGCATGTGGAAGAAGGTGCTCTGGTCAGATGAGACCAAAGGGGAACTTTTTGGGCTAAATTAAAAATGAACACTGTACATCACCCTGAAAAGACCATCCCCACCATCACACATGGTGGTGGCAGCATCCTGCTGTGGGTAGGCTTTTCTTCAGCAGGGGCAGGGATGATGGAAAGATGGATGGAGCGAAATACAGGGGAATCCTGGAGGAGAACCTGTTAAAGACTGCAAAACACTTGAGACTGTGCTTAGGTTCACCTTTCACCAGGACAATGACTTTTTTTGTGATTTTTTTTTTCTTTTTTTTTACAGCATTCATTTTACGGTAAAAATGACTGGGAAACAGGATTCTCCAGGTCAGTACGATTACAGTGATACTAAACATATATGGGGTTTTTTGTTTGTTTTTTCATTTAATTGAAAAAAAAAACATGGAATTTGTGAGAAAAAACCCCCCAGTTTTTATCACCATTTTCTGAGATCTTTATTTTAGGAAATTTGTCTGGTCTCTTGTTCTATGCTACAGTATTGCAGTACATGGGGAAAAGGAAGGTCCTATGGAAGCCGATGGTACTCCCTAAGAGCTGCGGAGATTGACAGCAGCATTCAAGGGGTTAAACAGCAGTGATCCGAGCTAGCTCTGGTCACTGCTTTTTCAGGGGGAGGTGTTGCTGGCTCTGTAATGCAGCTACTGAGCCCGCTCCACACACTCGCCTCCGATACACCACGTACTATTACGCCTTGTGTTGAGAAAACATTAATGCGGGGTGCAGATAGTTGTTTTTTCCTATATCAGGTCACTGTAAAAAAAAAAAAAAAACAACAACACTTCCCAGGATACAAAACATGCAAAAAAGCCGAGAATGCTCTGCAGAATTATGAATACAGCTCTGGGGGTATAATATAAGCTGTAAATGATCATGATCAGTACCAGATGACTATATCTAAGTATATTACGCTACATTACTATGTATATGTAATACATATGCCGTAATAGGACAACTACCTAGCCCCGCCCACTTGCCATAATTAAAGGGGTGGCTTAAACTCTATAAAAAGACACTTTTCGAAAGGAAAGACGACCACAGTTTTCTCTAGAGGTGAATCATGCCCAATGCTGACCCCTAAGGAGCCCAGTCCAACAACTTGATGCTGATGGTGGCCCTACTTCTCATTAGTTATGGCACCCCGTGGTCCCAAGTTTTACCTACCTATACACTTTATATTTGAACCCTTTTCCCTTTATTTGCCACCTACGGTCCCCTATAGTACTCGTGCCGTTTCTCCCGTCAGGACTGTGTGTGACTTGGTGTCAGGAGATGGATATAACGAGTGCCGAGAACTTTCTCCAAGGCCGGCTGAGTTTTCCTATTCTTATACAGTGCATTCATCCGCCGCCGGGAATGAGCCGCCCACGGTTCCTGACAAACTTTCCCATTCATCGCCGTCTTTTCAGCTGCAGAACGCTGGAAGACAATGTATCTCCAGCTAATGAGACGAGCAACTAACGCAACTTCTGGAAAGTCTTAGTTACTCACCGGTTAACGGTATTTTTCGGAGTCCATGACAGCACCACCTGAGAGGGGATCCGCCCTTTAGGAACAGGAAACCTACAGATACAAAAAGGGTGGCACCTCTCCCACGCATCAGTTGGATTACAGAGCACAAGAGGACTTCCAAGGTTAATGCATGATTTATGTACAGTATTCTTTACAATTATAAATGTTTATCACCAGTGAGCATATACAAGAAATAGACGTGCACACCCCAATTAAACTAAAGGGAGGGAATATACGGGTGCTGTCATGGACTCCGAAAAATACCGTTAACCGGTGAGTAACTAAGACTTTATTCGGTCGTCCATGACAGCACCACCTGAGAGATTTACAGAGAGTAATATCAGCTTTAGGGAGGGACTACAGCCTGCAGCACCCTTATACCAAAAGCGAGGTCTGTGGAAGCACCCAGGTCTAGCCTATAATGACTATAAAAGGTGCTCGGAGAGGACCAAGTAGCCGCCTTACATATCTGGTCAATGGAGACTTCTGATCTTTCGGCCCATGAGGTCGCCATGGCCCTGGTGGAATGCGCCCTCAGCTTCCCGGGTGGCGACCTGCCCTTTGAGGTGTATGCTATTGAAATCGCCTCTCTAATCCATCTGGCTAGTGTATTTTTTGATGCTCTACAACCTTTTCTGGGGCCTTGATGAGAGATAAATAGGGCATTATCTTTCTTCCAGGGATCGGTGACTGTCAGATATTCTATGAGGCCTCTCCTGACATCCAGGGTGTGTAGTTTATTTTCCTTCTCGTTGGTTGGGTTAGGGAGGAAGGATGGAAGAACT
The DNA here is from genome assembly GCF_039654945.1 of Dendrobates tinctorius. NCBI lineage: Eukaryota > Metazoa > Chordata > Amphibia > Anura > Dendrobatidae > Dendrobates > Dendrobates tinctorius. Next base: position 2,230,539 of record NW_027361998.1, on the reverse strand, counting down.
ATTTCCTGTGTCCTATGGAAACTAGAAACTACCTTTGGCAAGTACGCTGGATCAGGTCTAAGTATTACCCTATCCTCTTTGAACTGTAAATAAGGAGGACACCTAGATAAAGCCTGGATATCGCTTATTCTGCGAGCTGATGTCAGAGCTACCAGGAAGGCTACCTTGAGGGACAGGTTTTTTAGGGAAGCCGACGAGATAGGTTCGAATGGGGTCTCTGTCATAGCAGTGAGGACTAGGTTCAAGTCCCACGGCATGAACCTATCCTTCATTATTGGCCTGGATCTACCTGCCGCCTTAATGAACCTGCTTACCCAATAATTACCAGCGATGTTACAGCTAAACAGGGCCCCCAAGGCTGACACTTGTACTTTAAGGGTACTAGTAGAGAGCCCCATGTCCAGACCTTTTTGTAGGAACTCTAATATCTGCATTATAGGCGCTGAATCCCCAGCGACTACTCCTGAGTCTTGAAGGAATTTTTTCCAAATTCTGACAAATTTTTGTGGTAATGATTTTCCTACTCTTAAGTAGGGTGTTAATTAGGTCTGCGGAGAAGCCCTTCTCTTCTAATAATGACCGTTCAAACTCCACGCCGTCAGATGAAGGCCAGCCACCTGAGGATGGAAGACTGGGCCCTGGGACAGGAGATCCGGGATGTCCGGCAGAACCCAAGGATCGAACACCGACATGGTCCTGAGGCATGAGAACCATGCTCTCCTGGGCCAAAATGGAGCGATGACTATAACCCTCGCTCTGTCTTTCCTGATTTTCCTCATCACCAGGGGTAGGAGAGATAGGGGAGGGAAGGCATAGGCTAGTTTGAAGTCCCACTTTATCAGGAAGGCATCTACCGCCAGAGGATTCTCTCTGGGATTCAGGGAGCAGAATTGTTTCAATTGCCTGTTGTCTCTGGTGGCGAAGAGGTCTACCTCTGGATATCCCCACTTTTGAACAATCAGATTGAATATGGAGGTGTTTAGGGACCATTCCCCTTGCTTTAGCTGATTGCGGCTTAAAAAGTCTGCCGTGATGTTGTCTCTTCCTTTTATATGCAACGCGGTTAAAGATCGAAAGTATTGTTCTGCTAGATGGAACAACAGCTCTGCTACAATCATCAGGGGTCTGGAACGGGTCCCGCCTTGGTGATTGATATATGCCACGGTGACCTGATTGTCGGAGAACACTCGCACGTGATGGCCCTGTAGATACACAAGGAGCTTTTTAGCCGCCTGTTCTACTGCTGTCAATTCTTTTAGGTTAGATGACATTCCTAACTGATCATGTTGCCATTGGTCCTGGACTAATATTTCACCCATATGAGCTCCCCAACCGTAAGGACTAGCATCCGTGGTGACTATGCGGCTTACGTTATACTCCCAGGGCACCCCTTTAGACAAGTTATCCTTGTCCAACCACCACTCTAGGGATTCCCTTGTGTTACGGGACAAGGTTAGCTGACCCTCCAAGTAACCCCCAAGGACTTTTTGATGTAATAAGACCTCGCTCTGTAGTTTCCTTGCAAGAAACTGGGCCCACTGGACTGCCGGGATACAGGCCGAAAGAGAGCCTAGAAGGGACATGGCTTTCCTGAGGGTTTCCTGTGGGGTTATTGGAGGCGTTCAGGATTTGATAATGGAGGCAAAGCTTCTCCGGAGGCAGACGGCATTCCTGTTTTTCAGAATCCAGGGTTAGGCCCAAGAATTGTTGGACTTTCATTGGTTGCAACCGAGACTTTTTGACGTTCAGCAACCATCCTAACCGTTCTAGGGCAGACATTGCCTTTTGTAGCTGTTGTAAACAGTGATTCGCCGTTTTGCCTACAATAAGAAAATCGTCCAGGTAAGGGATCACCAGAATGTTCGATTCACGTAGATGGGCCATGACCTCCGCTATTACTTTAGTAAACACTCGGGGAGCGACTGCCACTCCAAAAGGGAGGGCCGCATATTGGAAATGTCGAATTGACCCATCCAACTGAACCGCCACTCTGAGAAACCGCTGATGGCCTGCATGGATGGGTATATGGTAGTATGCGTCTTTTAGATCTAACACCACCATAAAGCAGTTTTGGAACAGCAATTTTATTGCAGATTTAATTGTTTCCATTTTAAAAGGACGTATGACCAAAAACTTGTTGAGGGCCTTAAGGTTTATTATTGTCCTAAAGGAGCTGTCTGGTTTGCGGACCAGGAACAGAGGGGAGTAGAATCCCTTCCCCCATTCTCCCTCTGGAACCTCTATCAGGACTTTCTTGGCGCACAGGTCATGAACCTCGGCCTCCAGGGCAGCTTGTTCTGAAGCAGACGACCTGAGTGGGGTGACTTTAAATTGATCAAGGGGAACCCTAGAAAACTCTAGTCGTAGTCCCACGGCTATTATCCCCAATATCCAGCTGCTATTAGAGATCAGAGACCAGGATGGGTAGAAGGCAGCTAGTCTCCCTCCTACCGGGGCAACTAGTCATTGGGGCGGCTTTTTTGTATCCCGAGCTGGACCTTCCTGGCGCCCCCCTCCAAACATGAATCCTGTACCTTTCCTTTTTTTCTCATCCCATCTGCCCTGATCTCTGGACGGCCTTCTCCGGAAAAAACCTTTCCTGGTAAAGGGACGTCTGTAAGAGGGGTTCGGGAGACTGGGAAATTTCTTTTTGTCATCTCCAGCTTTCTCTAACAATTCGTCCAAGACGGGGCCGAATAGGTACTCCCCCTCGCAGGGAATGGAACAGAGACGGGACCGGGCTTGAATATCTCCTGGCCAGCATTTTAACCAGAGCGCTCTTCGCGCTGCATTAGACAGACCCACGGCTTTAGCCGCCATTCTTGCAGAGTCTGCAGAAGCATCGGCTAAAAACGCCGCGGCATTCTGAATGATCGGCAAACTTTTCCGAATAGATGATCTTGAAGCTCCGTCTTTTAGCTCGGAATCCAGCTGATCTAGCCAGACCATCATGGATCTGGCTGTACAGGTGGCAGCTACCGCTGGTCTTAACGCGCCTGCTGACATCTCCCATGTCCCTTTAAGAAAAGAATCCGCTTTTTTATCTAGCGGATCTTTCAAGGAGGCCATATCGTCAAATGGTATGGCGGATTTTTTAGATGCTTTGGCTACTGCTGCGTCTAGTTTCGGGGCTTTATCCCATCTGTTTACTACCGGGTTATCAAAGGGGTATCTCCGCTTAAAGGCTGGTGGCATGGTGCCCCTTTTTTCCGGTCTCTTCCATTCTCTGTCAATTAGGCTCTGAACCTTATCGTTTAATGGAAAAGCTCTGCGTTTTTTGGGGTCTAGACCCCCGAACATTATGCCCTGTGCTGAGAGTTCCCGTTTTTTGTCCGCTACCCCCATGGTGGACCGTATTGCTTTCACTAATCTGTCCATCTGGTCTAAGGGGAAGCAGAACCGGCTAGAGTCTTCATCCGAGGAAGACGACGAGGAGGCCGAGGAGTCCGAGGAGTTGTCACCTTTCCTAGGGGCGACTGAGGTCTCCGAGCCTGAACCACTAGCCTCTCTTCTTCTAGAAGGTTCTCTTTGAGGTAAGACTTTCATTTCTGCCCTGATCATCTCTCTCAGGTTTGAAGTGAAGTCAGGTGTCTCTTCCGCTACCTGCATAAACGGGGGAGAGTATAAGGGCCTGACAATCTACCCCTGGACTCCCTGTCTTTAATAAGCCCTACCGTTGGCCGAATGCATGGTTGGCATAATTTTTTAGGGTTGCCATCTGGGAGGGGGGAACTACAGAGGGCACATTCCCTGTGCTTCTGTTTTCCCGTAGCCTTCTTCCCCTGGAAAAAAACATAAGGGAACACTGCATCAGGGTACATTCACGGAGATCTCTTACCCATGCAGATGAAGCAGGTACCGGATCACGGAGGGAGGCAGGGGGGTCCTTTCTGGAGGAACTTTCGCGGCTCTGGTCGCTAGTTCGTCTGTTTTTTCTGCTGGCCACTCGCATGCGGTTTTGTCGTGGCCTGTTTTTGCGGGCGTTCCTGCGCCTCGTCCTGCTGGTCTAAGGGGGCTTCCGTTGTATCCATTGCTGGGGCCTTCAGAAGCACCCCAGCGGCGTCCCCATCTGCCTTATATGGCCTCCTGGTGTCCGGGTCAGCAGGTATCCTGCCATAGCACCACCCACCCGGCCTTTCGCGTTCCCTCCCCCATGCTCCGGCCCCCCTTGCGCTACCCGGGTCGCCGCGCGACCCCCGGACGGGCATGCACGTGCGGCGTGCGCCGGAGGCCGGCCGGCACCCGACTTCCGGTTTCGGTGCTATCGCTCCGCCCCTTCCGCCGCGTCACTTCTGCCGCTCATCAGAGCCCTGCGGGAGCGCGCGCGAAGGAGCCGCGCAGCGCCTCCTGCCCGGAATGCCACCCAGCCCCCCCGCGCACGCCGCCATGAGTCCGCCAGGGGCCAGCACCGACCGGGAGGACCGGGCCTGGGGAATCGCAGCAGGACCGGGGCATACATACCAGGTGCTGGCGTTTTGGAGACGGCATCCACCGGACCCCTGCTCCACCTGCTCCGTCCACTGCCGTGGTGACCTACCCGGCCCCACCGTGGCGCTTCCAGGGACCCCGCACTGACCGAGGTAGGAGACCCCCTCGCTACCTGGGTCGGTCAGCCAGCCTGGGTACTCAAACGACGACTCCATGATGGACGATCTGTAGAGAGTCCTGTCCTCTAGGAACAGGAAACCAAACTGATGCGTGGGAGAGGTGCCACCCTTTTTGTATCTGTAGGTTTCCTGTTCCTAAAGGGCGGATCCCCTCTCAGGTGGTGCTGTCATGGACGACCGAATAAAGTTGGACTCAACTTCTCCAGTCTCTACCGCTCCACCGAACCTTGGTCAGTCCGAGCGCCCACCTGGGACCGGGCCTTGTGGTACCATACCTGCATCCATAGATAAGGAATAAGACATGACTGGACCATGACGGAGGTGGCGGCGCACACACTGGGATGACCCACGGGAACATTTAAAGGGATTCTCTCGACAATAATTGTAAATCTCTCTGTCTGTACAGGAAGTCATGTAAGAACGATGCAGCATAACGCACGGAGAGGACATCCATAGGGTTTAGTGCAAACAGAACGTAATATCCGGACATGACCTGGCACGAGGTGCGGCTGGAAGAAAAGGGTGACCCCGGTGGAGAGTCTCGGTACTGCAGGTCACTCGGAGAGCGAGGAACATGCTGTAGAGCAGGACACGTAGTAGCTTGTGGCTGGCGAGTTGGAGATCAGTAGACGCACAGATCTGGGAATTTCATCTCGTACACAGGGATGGAGTGGTTTTGGGACTGGCCGTATGCAGCTGTGATGGTACCGGAGGGACTTGGTGGAGGACTGTAAAACAGAAGAGGGATATGGCGGGTTTGTATATAAGACAGAAGGATAGAAAAAAACTCTATAGATTCTGTGGAAGTTTTGCAAGAGGCTGGTGTGGATATTGATATTTTATTGGTTCCAAAAGGTAAATTTAAAGACTAAAAATATAAAGATGTGGCCATTATCTGCAGGACAAAATGCCATAATAGGTACTCAGATGATTGACCGTCCCTGTGTCACAAGTGTGCCTCAAGTCCACCAGAACGGGACCACTCCTCCAGAAAGCCTGTCCATTATGTTTCATAGAGGAAGGTCAGGAGGATTGGCGGACACCCCACTGTGATGTCCAAAGGCTTTCTGACCTATGGCAATGTCTCTGCAGTATTCAGCATTTTGTTTTTAACCCTTATTTTGTTTTTGATCTATAATTTTTCTCTGCTGAGATACAAGTTTTGGTTCTGCAGTGTGGAAGGCAGAAACACTAATAGTGAGCAAAGGTTTTGGATCTGCAGTAGGGGAGGCAGAAACACTAATAGTGAGCACAGGTTTTGAATCTGCAGGACCGGAGGCAGAAACACTAATCGTAAGCACAGGTTTTGAATCTGCAGGACGGGAGGCAGAAACACTAATCGTAAGCACAGGTTTTGAATCTGCAGGACGGGAGGCAGAAACACTAATCGTAAGCACAGGTTTTGAATCTGCAGGACCGGAGGCAGAAACACTAATCGTAAGCACAGGTTTTGAATCTGCAGGACGGGAGGCAGAAACACTAATCGTAAGCACAGGTTTTGAATCTGTAGTATGGGAGGTTTAAACACTAATAGTGAGCACAGGTTTTGAATCTGCAGGACGGGAGGCAGAAACACTAATCGTAAGCACAGGTTTTGAATCTGCAGGACGGGAGGCAGAAACACTAATCGTAAGCACAGGTTTTGAATCTGCAGGACGGGAGGCAGAAACACTAATCGTAAGCACAGGTTTTGAATCTGTAGTATGGGAGGTTTAAACACTAATAGTGAGCACAGGTTTTGGATCTGCAGTAGGGGAGGCAGAAACACTAATAGTGAGCACAGGTTTTGGATCTGCAGTAGGGGAGGCAGAAACACTAATAGTGAGCACAGGTTTTGAATCTGTAGTATGGGAGGTTTAAACACTAATTGTAAGTACAGGTTTTGGATCTGCAGTAGGGGAGGCAGAAACACTAATAGTGAGCACAGGTTTTGGATCTGCAGTAGGGGAGGCAGAAACACTAATAGTGAGCACAGGTTTTGGATCTGCAGAAGGGGAGGCAGAAACACTAATAGTGAGCACAGGTTTTGGATCTGCAGTAGGAGAGGCAGAAACACTAATAGTGAGCACAGGTTTTGGATCTGCAGTAGGGGAGGCAGAAACACTAATTGTGAGCACAGGTTTCACTGCGGTCTATGCGATGATTCCCTAGATCCTAGGAGTAGTATTCTTCTTAACAGGTAAACAGATAATAAATCAATAGATGGATGGAAATATTGATCGATCGATGAAGTGTCACACAATCACTCACCGTATTGTCAGCTCAAAGATCTGGTTCAGTTTGCTCTGTAACAGAGATGCCTGGGAAATCAGAGAACACAGGAGAGAGGTGAGCGGCCGTGTGAGTAGTGACGCCATCCAGTGACATTATAGCCTGCAGCAATATATGAAGGATTGGGGGGATATCGGACACAGAATGGGGGCAGGGTGCGGGCACAGGAGCTGTGCCATCCGCGGCAGGTGCCAGCTGTGTAGTGCTCAGGATTGGAGAGACCTCTGATCCCGGCCATTGCAGGGTCTTTGTCTTACACGTAGGTGGGGGCTTTCTCTGTCACAGATTCGGAAACACTTCAATCCATAAGATGAACCCAAAATGGTGGCATCCAAACATACAACACTGTATTCTTCAATGGGGAAAGCAGTGAAAAAAAAGCTAGAAAAAATTTTTTTGGAATAACCAGGTTGACCTTTCTGAAGAAGATTCCTTACCCTGGCCCCACAATGTGCAGCGATCTCCTCAAACGGAGCCTTCTGGAACTTCTCCACCACCTGCCGCCGCCGCTCGCGCTCCTGCTCCTCCACCGCTACACTGTCCACTGCACGGGGGGGGGGGGGGGGAACATGGAGAAGTGTTAGCTGACAGCGTTCAGTTTTCCTGCAGCGCCCCCAGTGGCGGAAGATTGTATTACAGAAATCATGCAGGTTTACTGATCACGTCTTATGTGCCTGCTGTCAGTGAATGAAACCTTCGAGCGCACGTCCACAAGCTGCACTGACTCTTACCTATTGCTTTTTTCAAAGTTTCAAATGTTATCTCTTCTGCTGGAGCTTTCTAAAAAAAAAATAAAAAGACAGAATATGACATTTGTTATCTAAGGGTTCATGTCACAGCAGAACAGAGTATTTCAGGAGCAGAATGAGCTCATCATACAGGAGACAGTGACCTGTCCCCGTATATAATAATGCTGATAAAGACTGGGAGGGGAATGGGGGAAGGTCACGAGCTGGGGGCCAGAGACTTACAGCACAGAGTATTTCAGGAGAGCCCTGATGTTATGGGAGGTTATAGGGTAGGAGTTATTTAGTGGGAGGAGAATAGTCCTCAACAGCACATAGTATTTCAGCAGAGGAGAGCGCTCATTTTGTGGGAGTTACATGGTAGGAGGAAAATAGTCCGAAGCAGCACAGAGAATTTCAGCATGGGAGTGTGCTTTTCTTGAGGGGGGGAGAGTTCAAAAACTAGGAGTTAAATAGATGATGGAGCAAGGCCTTCAACAGCACAGAGTATTACAGCACAGGAGAGTAATTTACTAAATTTAATTAGTCACCACTAGGGGGAGCTCACTACACTACTATTTACTATTGAGTTCACCGGAACCCAGTGAGCTCCCTCTAGTGGTGGCTGGTGGTAGGAGCACCTATAAGAAAGCTCATAGGGGTAGATGAACATGGACACGTGCTGCTTTAACGCCAGTGAAGTTGCTCTTATGTAATGTAATGGCTGTCTCTATATTATTACAGACGGCCTCCACTTAGCCATTATCTCTCCTCATCCGTCTACGTGCATTGTAATGCTCCACATCAATGGCCGCACCTCCTCCTTCTCCGGGCTGTTCCTGGACTCCACTTCCACCTGCAGAGATATTGTCTCCCCGATGCTCTTCCTTTTAGACAAACGGTCTTCATCTAGGATACAATGGATGATATAAATGTGCGTCCTTGATGTCGTCTCAAGAGGAGAGTATGAAAGGACGCAAATGTGAAGGTGACGTCGTATAGAGAGTGATGGCAGCTGGATGGGATTAATGGATGGCAAGAACACACGCGGATGGGAGACAAAGGGTTAACAGAAGAAAAAAAAAACTTGGCGTGAACTTCCACCCTCATAGAGGATGTATAGAAGAGGCAGAGCTGTGGAGTGGGTGTCATATCAGGGGCTCAGATCTTACGTAACATATAAAGGGACCTTTACTTTTACAGTTTCCATTTCTTCCCAAGATTCCCTGCACTGCACGGTGACTACTGCTGTTGTTCATAGACATTTTTACATTACGTGTAACTTCCTGGACTATCACCAGAGGGTGCAAAGAAGGGATTTCCAAAGTTTGTGAGACTTTTAAAAAACAGGAACATTGAGGAGGAATTATGGGAAAAATGCGAGCTGTGGCAAAAGAGAGCAGAAACTTTCTGACTAGGTATGGGTGGACTCGTGGATGTTCAGGTCTGAAGGGTTCGGCCGAACTTTACAAAAAAGTTTGGATCGGGTTTTATAACGGTACCCAAACTCGGACCCCATTCAAATGAATGGAGGGTCCGAATATCCGGAGGTTCCAACGCTGTCATGTGTGTGAATACAAGGGAAACACTGCCTCTGATTGGCGTTAACCTTAACAACGTTACCGCCGGTGACAATGCTGTGGTTCCCATGCTGTCACACAGGTGACAGCTGTGAGCCAGTAGGTGTGACAAGGTCACAGCCAGTCAGGTGTCAGCTGATTACTATTACTCTCATCAGCGCCACTTTGGTCTCACTGACAGCAGGTGATGCTGATGAGAGTATTCACCAGCTGGCGCCTGTCCATAGTAATAAATATGTTTGTGAGATATATAATTAGTGCAGTGCGTCTGTAGCTTACTGTACATGTACTTAGGAAATAAAGAAAATAACAAAATATTTTTACTAACCAGCTGAGGGAAAGCAGACAGCTGGGGATTGTGTTCTTATTCTGGGAAGGGTCTAATATCCATACAGGTTCCCAACTTATTAAAAACATGTCACAGCTGTCTGCATAGGTTTTACTGGTTATTAAAACAGGGGGACCACCAAAACAATGATGTGAGGTCTCCCCTATATTTAATAATCAGCAAAGGCTAAACAGACAATTGCAGGATGATATTAATAGGCTGGGAAGGGACTATGAATATTGACCCCCTCCTAGACTAAAAACACCAGCCCTCAGTGGCCCCAAAAATTCAAAAATGCCGCATACATTAGATGTACCAATTCTGGCGCTTAGTCTCCGCACTTCCACTTGCCTTGGTGCATTGGGAGGGGTAATGGTTTTGGGGTTGATGTCAGCTGTTTTGTGTCGCTGATACCAAACCCAAGTGTTAATAATTCTGTGTGTCTTTTTTACATTTGACTATGGGGTTAGTAATGGGGGTGCCTGATAGAAGCCTCTCTATTACTAACCCCTGGGCTTGATGTCAGCTAACATTACAAAGGTAACATCAACCCAATATCCTTGGCCCCTTCCCAGTCTGAGAATACCAGCCCCCAGCTGTCTGCTTTAGCTTGCCTAGTTATCAAAAATTGGGGGATTTTTTTAATTATTTTAATAATTTAAAAAAACGACATTGGGATCCCTTTATTTTTGATAACCAGCCAAGATAAAGCAGACAGCTGAGCACTGCAGCCCGCAGCTACCATCTTTACCTGTGAGCTATCAATAGGGGAGACCCCACTTTTTTGTATAGTTTTTTAATTTACATGGTTCACTGGCCAATCACAGCCATGCCAATACTTGACATGGCTATAATTGAGCTGGAAGTGACCACACAGGAAAGGGTTGTTGATTGGCTACGCTGCAGTCTTTCAACAAGCTTTTTTCGGTCTGCCGAACCCAAACAGTAACACAGACTTCCGGGAAAAGTCAATGTTCGGGTTTGCTCATCACTATTTGTGACCCCTACGGCTGCTACAAGATTAAAGGGGTTGTCAGACTTTGGGGACAATTTTTTTTACTCATCATTTTTGCAGTCAGGTGTCTTAAAAATTGTGCACTGTTTGCCTTGTATAGTCTATTGGTGGCTGAAGAATGAGTCAACTTAGAATCTGTCAGCGAAATCGCTTGGACGATGTGATGGGGAGTTTTTTTATTTTATCTGTTGTGACAACACAGCATTTTATCTTAATTATCCAAACGTCTAAGCTGTCCCCTAGACTGACATCCTGTAGAAAGTGAAATCTGTGTCCCTTGTGATGGAGCCATGATGTCTTGGCTTCTATCTTGTAGAGTGTTCATGCTGTGGTTTTGTAAAGAGTCTCTGGTTCTTTGGATCTCTGGATGTCTTGGATATCCTTTTACAGAGGCATATTCCCTTTTTTATAGTTCACAACTGTTCAACAATCCATCATTCACAGGTCAAGGGGAAGGGAGGATGAGATTAACTCGCATTGTTTGATTATTTATAGTTTAATGTTTGCAAGTCAACAAACTGCATGGCCTGGTATAATGTGTAATCAACATATCATCAAACATTATTGTTCAGTGACCCTGCATCACTGTTTTCCAAAGATAACAGTACAATAAACTGTAAGAGCTGATATAAGAGGCAAATAACAACCATTCGTCAATTGACAAATATCAATTTAACTTACAAGAAGAGTCAATATTTCAGACTCTTGACCGAACGAATAAAGAAAAACATAAATACAGAAGTCAACATATAGATAACAGTCTATGCCTCCTGGCTTACTGAAAATAGATGTCTGGATAATTAAGATAAAATGCTGTGTCGTCACATCTGTCCTTTTTCCTCTCAACTCATTTATGACCACACCAAAGTTGAATGTGCAGAAAAAAAAAAAAAAAACTGTAAACATGTAAAACTTTGAATCCCCATTACAAAAAATATATATATATTCTAATCACAAAGACATATATTTAAAAGGAAAAATGAATATGGAAAACTCCTTAAAATCATCAATAGCTGATATTTAATGTAGGGACCCCAGTGATGGCAAACGCGACGTACCTGTCAGCTGGGGAACATAGGGAGTGCTCAGCCTGTCCGAATTGTAACCGCTTCCCCCCAGCACTTCGCTGACTTTGCTCTGCAGGAAGAGCAGCTCGGTGCTGATGTGATCCACGCTCTTCGACCACCTACAGGACAAAGTTACACTTCTTTATTTCCTTAAGTAACATGTGAAATTTGCATCGTAAATGCAGCTAAAGACGTCCGACGTTTTCTCTGCTGCGACCGACACATCAGAATAGAGCATCCTATTGTTTTCCATACTGCAGCCAGTAGATGAAAAGTCAGTGCAACGCCATCTGCAGGCCACTGTGGGAAACAACATTGTACCTTTCTGCAGCTGAAAGTCATCATAGTGATGGGCGGACCTCGTGGATGTTCGGATTCGGCAGGTTCGACGAATATACAGTTAAAAGTTCAGTTCGGGTCTGACCTTGACCCTGAACCCAATACAAGTCAATGGGGCCCAGAACTTTGATACTGTAAAATGGTCGTACTACGGGCGAAGGGGCTCCAAAAGGGAACAAAATGGGGGTAAGAGCAGGACAATTGCCCTGCAAACAAATTTAGATTGAAAAATGACTTAATCCCTTAAATTATACTTCTTTTTGATTGCTCCCCTGCCCAGGAGCTGTGGTATGATCAGATCATGCTCCTGTATGGTCGTACACGACCATTACACAGTGCACAGCAGAGGCCCCTGCATAGGATTATCTCAGTACAGGAAGATTTTTTTTTAATCCCTTCCTATTGTGGAACTTATTTTCATTCCAAGATCTAGAGAATAAAATGAACTTTTGCTTGTGGGGAAAACCCCTTTAATTTACATTAGTAAGAAAAGCAGACAGCTGTTGTCATGATCCATGCTGGATTATGACAGGTTTTGGAATAAGTAACCTTTTTCTTCTTTGAGCTGTTTGCCCAGGGTTGGTTTTGCCCCCAGTGGCCATTAGGATTATTGCACGGTGGTGTCTTTAGTTCTAGTTTTGCCCCCGGTGGCCGTTAGAGTCATTGCACTTGATGTTTTCTTTGCTTTGCCTTTTGCCCCGGTGGTCACTGGGATTATAGCAGCTTTTGGCCCCTGATCATTTGACCATTCCCTTTTTCTATATAGGGTCACATGGTCTATGAGCAGATTTTGGTGATAGAGTCTTTTGGGGATTCCAACCACGGTGAAGGGAGCAGATGGCTGAGGTGTGAAGCCACTGCAGAAACCTGGTGAAGTTAGCAGCTGGCTTGAAGGTTGGAGCCACTGCTGGAACTGGTGTGAACTCTGTCTGCCCGGTGTCCGCAGCAGAGTGAGATGGTTAAGGTGGCAGCTGGCTCTGAGGTGTCGAGCCTCTGTGAAAAGTTAATCCGGTGATGCACTCTGCTGCCTGGTGCTGCAGCAGAGCAAGATAAGTGTTTTGGTGTTTCCCCTGTTTGTATTTTTCCCTGGTGTGTATTAGTACAGTGGTGGGGTCAGTGCCTGCACCACCCAGCTTCCTAGCAAGGGATAGGTGTAGGGTGTGCTAGAGTGACAGGTATCCGGCTCGGTGAGGAGCTTGTATAGGGAACGTTAGGAGTGTGAGGGACACTGACTCAGGGGAGTGCAGGAGGTCTCCACGTCCCCGTTCCCTATCGCAGGGCCCACCATTGTAACTGCTTCCCCTTCCCCCGTGTCTTGTTGTCTTAGTTACCGGCCTGCGGGTCGTATCACACAGGACAGTTATACGTGCCTTGTCTTGTTGTCTTAGTTACCGGCCTGCGGGTCGTGTCACACAGGACGGGTCCACGTGACAGCTGTGAGCTGATGTTATTATTCTGGGAAGAGGCCAATATCCATAAAGGTTTCCAAACTATTAATAACAGCTCACAGCTGTCTGCGTGGCCTTTACTGGTTATTAAAAAGAAGGTCGCAAAAAAAATGATGTGGGGTCTCCCTATTTTTAAAAACCAGCTGAGGGAAAGCAGACAGCTGGGGCTGGTGTTATTATTCTGGGAAGGGGGAAATTTCTCACGCTGCAAGCAGTGACTACAGCAAGGTTACCACAGTTCATTGGCTAGGAACTACGATAACCTTAGTGACGTCAGCGGTCGTCGCAGCAGCTGGATTCACACATTACTTTCAGTGAGCTCCGACTACTCGTGCTGAGCGGTCACATTGCTAATGTCATTGCTCAGCACTGCATCTGGATGTTGCAGAGTTGGGGCTCATTGTGGAATATCAGCATTATGGATTATCGGCAGACAGGTGAGGATGACTTTAATTTTTAATTTTTTCTTAATTTATTGGTAAAAGGGGATTTGTCGGGGAGTGTTTTGATCAATTAATGGACTTGTGAGTCTTTCTTACTTTTTACTACGGGGTTAGTAATGGGGTTGTCTCAGACTCCTCTCCATTTCTAACCCTTGGGCTTGATGTCAGCGAACATAAAAAAGCTGACATAAACCCCAAAACCATTACCCCAGCGCAAGCAAGAAGAGTCGTTGCTAACACCAGAAATGGCGCATGTAATGGAGGGCTCACGTTATTAGTCTGGCTGAGGGCAAATGTCCACGGCCCCTTCCCAACCTATTAATATCAGCCAGCAGTGGTCTGCATAGCTTTTGCTGGTTATTAAATATAGAGGAGGCACCCCTGTAATTTCCCTCCTCGCATTTAATAACCAGTTAAACCTATGCAGACAGCTGTGACAAGTTTTTAATAGGTTGAGGACCTGTATGGAAAGCATGCAGCTGTAAGCTGATATTAATAGACTGTGAACCTTTAGGGATATTGGCCCCTTCCCAGAATAACACCACCTCACAGCTGTCAGCTTTCCCTTGGCTGGTTTTAAAATAGATGGAGAAGTCTGTGTTTTTTCTAATTATTGATTTTACACAGTCTGGCTGGGTCACGCTATACGCCAGCCAATCACAGCCATGCTAATACTTGACATGGCTGTGATTGAGCCATAAGTGCCCACAGTCTTAAAGGCTTTTGATTTTGATTGGCTGCAGTGTAGCCTTTCAACAAGCTTTATTAGGATGATGAACCCGAACAGGAAACCGGACATATAGTAAGTGGTTCATGTTTGGGATCGGGTACCAGACACTAGAAGTTCGGTACGAACCAAGAACTTTCCAGTTCGGGTTCGCTCATTTCTAATCACAGGATACAATGGAATAAGAATTCTGCAATAAATTGAAGATCTGGAAATAATAGATCACACAAGAGAGCTACACGAAAATAAGGAGTGGAGAGTGACAATCATCATGTGAAGGGGGCAATCTACAGCTGACATCGTGTAAGGGGGGCACTCTGCGACTGACACTGTGTAAGGGGGCGCTCTACGGCTGACACCGTGTAAGGGGGGCACTCTGCCAATGGCACCCTGTAGAGGGGCACTCTGCCAATGGCACCCTGTACAGGGGCAACTTGCCAATGACACCCTGTAGAGGGGCACTCTGCCAATGACACCCTGTAGAGGGGCACTCTGCCAATGACACCCTGTAGAGGGGCACTCTGCCAATGACACCCTGTAGAGGGGCACTCTGCCAATGACACCCTGTACAGGGGCACTCTGCCAATGACACCCTGTACAGGGGCACTCTGCCAATGACGCCCTGTACAGGGGCACTCTGCCAATGACGCCCTGTACAGGGGCACTCTGCCAATGACGCCCTGTAGAGGGGCACTCTGCCAATGACGCCCTGTAGAGGGGCACTCTGCCAATGACGCCCTGTAGAGGGGCACTCTGCCAATGACGCCCTGTAGAGGGGCACTCTGCCAATGACGCCCTGTACAGGGGCACTCTGCCAATGACGCCCTGTACAGGGGCACTCTGCCAATGACACCCTGTACAGGGGCACTCTGCCAATGACACCCTGTACAGGGGCACTCTGCCAATGACACCCTGTACAGGGGCACTCTGCCAATGACACCCTGTACAGGGGCACTCTGCCAATGACACCCTGTACAGGGGCACACTGCCAATGACACCCTGTACAGGGGCACACTGCCAATGACACCCTGTACAGGGGAACACTGCCAATGACACCCTGTACAGGGGCACACTGCCAATGACACCCTGTACAGGGGCACTCTGCCAATGACACCCTGTACAGGGGCACTCTGCCAATGACACCCTGTACAGGGGCACTCTGCCAATGACACCCTGTACAGGGGCACTCTGCCAATGACACCCTGTACAGGGGCACTCTGCCAATGACACCCTGTACAGGGGCACTCTGCCAATGACACCCTGTACAGGGGCACTCTGCCAATGACACCCTGTAGAGGGGCACTCTGCCAATGACGCCCTGTACAGGGGCACTCTGCCAATGACGCCCTGTACAGGGGCACTCTGCCAATGACGCCCTGTAGAGGGGCACTCTGCCAATGACGCCCTGTAGAGGGGCACTCTGCCAATGACGCCCTGTAGAGGGGCACTCTGCCAATGACGCCCTGTACAGGGGCACTCTGCCTATGACGCCCTGTACAGGGGCACTCTGCCTATGACGCCCTGTACAGGGGCACTCTGCCAATGACGCCCTGTACAGGGGCACTCTGCCAATGACACCCTGTACAGGGGCACTCTGCCAATGACACCCTGTACAGGGGCACTCTGCCAATGACACCCTGTACAGGGGCACTCTGCCAATGACACCCTGTACAGGGGCACTCTGCCAATGACACCCTGTACAGGGGCACTCTGCCAATGACACCCTGTACAGGGGCACACTGCCAATGACACCCTGTACAGGGGCACACTGCCAATGACACCCTGTACAGGGGCACACTGCCAATGACACCCTGTACAGGGGCACTCTGCCAATGACACCCTGTACAGGGGCACTCTGCCAATGACACCCTGTACAGGGGCACTCTGCCAATGACACCCTGTACAGGGGCACTCTGCCAATGACACCCTGTACAGGGGCACTCTGCCAATGACACCCTGTACAGGGGCACTCTGCCAATGACACCCTGTACAGGGGCACTCTGCCAATGACACCCTGTACAGGGGCACTCTGCCAATGACACCCTGTACAGGGGCACTCTGCCAATGACACCCTGTACAGGGGCACTCTGCCAATGACACCCTGTACAGGGGCACTCTGCCAATGACACCCTGTACAGGGGCACACTGCCAATGACACCCTGTACAGGGGCACACTGCCAATGACACCCTGTACAGGGGCACTCTGCCAATGACACCCTGTACAGGGGCACTCTGCCAATGACACCCTGTACAGGGGCACTCTGCCAATGACACCCTGTACAGGGGCACTCTGCCAATGACACCCTGTACAGGGGCACTCTGCCAATGACACCCTGTACAGGGGCACTCTGCCAATGACACCCTGTACAGGGGCACTCTGCCAATGACACCCTGTACAGGGGCACTCTGCCAATGACACCCTGTACAGGGGCACTCTGCCAATGACACCCTGTACAGGGGCACTCTGCCAATGACACCCTGTACAGGGGCACTCTGCCAATGACACCCTGTACAGGGGAACACTGCCAATGACACCCTGTAGAGGGGCACACTGCCAATGACACCCTGTAGAGGGGCACACTGCCAATGACACCCTGTAGAGTGGCACACTGCCAATGACACCCTGTACAGGGGCACTCTGCCAATGACACCCTGCAGAGGGGCACTCTGCCAATGACACCCTGTACAGGGGCACTCTGCCAATGACACCCTGTACAGGGGCACTCTGCCAATGACACCCTGTACAGGGGCACTCTGCCAATGACACCCTGCAGAGGGGCACTCTGCCAATGACACCCTGTAGAGGGGCACTCTGCCAATGACACCCTGTAGAGGGGCACCCTGCCAATGACACTCAGCTCCTGTGTTCCTCTGACTCTGGGTAGAAGCTGCTACAGGAGGTTGTTCTGAGAAGTAGAACATACAGAGGAGGATACAGGTGCTGACCCATCACTTCCATCATTTGTACTCCAAATGAGTACGTGCTGATCTCAGTGCAGCTGAGGGCAGCAAATACAGTGGGGAAAAGTAGGGGCGGAAGCAGATCCCCCAATAACGGGTTTCACAACTTTGCTTACTGGACACAAAATTATTTTTAAAAAAGTTTATTTCCCTCCCTGCTGGTCGCGGTAGTCCGGGGTGACTTTATTATGTGTCCTCTGCACTGTGTGCTGCTGTTAGTGCCGGCTCTCCATGCGGAATGTGATAGGTGGAGAACGCTAAGTGCTGCAGGAGGGAGGAGTGGGAAGTGGCCATTATCAGACATTATGGCTCTCCTGATAAGTGGACAGAGGATGAGTCAGTCTGTGGCCGCATCCATACGTAAAACAATGGCTGCCTGCAAACAATGGCCAAAAAAGAGCGACGTCATCAAGACCGGGGAGGAAAACGTGTCCCCCACACGATCCTGACTGATCAGGACAAAGCCGACGGACCATTCACTGGGAACAGGATATCATTGAGGCCCTCTGTGCCTCGTGCTGGAGAAACAGCACCATTCTGATCCGTAGGCCATGTCTGGTACTGCAGCTCAGCTTCATAATAATGAATTGATCTGGGCTGCAACACCCGACACAACCTGTGAATAAGAGAGGCATCATTTCTGGAAACAAATGCAGCCAGGTGTTTTCTTGTCTGTGACAACCACATGTGGAGCTTGCACCATGACCATACTGGTTGTCAAGTCATGTTTATAAAGTCACCTGGGCTTCTCCACGAAGACGTCTTCCGGAAGGAGATAGGCGCCTTCTTTTTTTCTCATTTCTATCACCTACGACAAGAGATGGGAAAGTTATCAGTAATATATGGAGGTATTATGTGAGCGGTATATAGCAGTATTACTGTCTCTACATGGAGGTATGTGAGCGGTAAATAGCAGTATTATTGTGTCACTATATGGAGGTATTATGTGAGATGTATTGTGATGGTGTGATAGGCTATGTGGATATCATTTTGTATATATTTCTATTTCACTGATTTTCATAATGTTTTCTTGTTGCCTTGTATCATTTTGTGTATTCCCCATATTGTCTAGAGTCTCAATTACCTTCCAAAAGGCTGATAATTGAATTAGCTCACTTACTGTCTGCAGCCTGACTATACATAATGTGTGTTTATCTTTGTCTATTGAGGTGTATTGATATACTAAATGTGCATTGTATTATGAAACTAGTTTGTTGACTTCTAAAGAGGGAACAGAATGTGAGGGTGTACTGAAGGACACTGGGTAATTCTAAAAATAGCTTACCTTTCTGGGGTATAAAAGACCCTGAGACAGAGAGACCACATTTCATCTCATCACATCACACAGCACGTCAGAGAGAAAGGGAAGAGTATGGACCCATTTTATCCTCTGGCTGCTGGATTATTGGACTCTCATCTCCCTGGACATTTTATCCTGTTACTGAACTGCATTCGTGTTCTGGACTATTGTATCCTCAGTGTGGTGGATTGTTTATGGACCTTCTAATTTTGCCTATAATAAAGGTCTTGGGATTGTTCACACTTCCCTCGCTCTGTTGATTGTGTGATACCGGAGAAGGACCCCGTGACATGTATATAGCAGTATTACTGTGTCACTATATGGAGGTATTATGTGAGATGTATATAGCACTATTACTGTGTCACTATATCGAGGTATTATGTGAGATGTATATAGCAGTATTATTGTGTCACCATATGGAGGTATTGTGTGAGATGTATATAGCAGTATTACTGTGTCACTATATGGAGGTACTGTGTGAGATGTATATAGCAGTATTACTGTGTCACTATATCGAGGTATTATGTGAGATGTATATAGCAGTATTACTGTGTCACTATATGGAGGTATTGTGTGAGATGTATATAGCAGTATTACTGTGTCACTATATCGAGGTATTATGTGAGATGTATATAGCAGTATTACTGTGTCACTATATGGAGGTATTGTGTGAGATGTATATAGCAGTATTACTGTGTCACTATATGGAGGTATTGTGTGAGATGTATATAGCAGTATTACTGTGTCACTATATCAAGGTATTATGTGAGATGTATATAGCAGTATTATTGTGTCACTATATGGAGGTATTGTGTGAGATGTATATAGCAGTATTACTGTGTCACCATATAGAGGTATTATGTGAGATGTATATAGCAGTATTACTGTGTCACTATATGGAGGTATTGTGTGAGATTTATATAGCAGTATTACTGTCATTATGTGGAGGTAATATGTGAGATGTATATAGCAGTATTACTGTGTCACTATATGGAGGTATTATGTGAGCGGTATATAGCAGTATTATTGTGTCACTATATGGAAGTATTATGTGAGATGTATATATCAGTATTACTGTGTCACTATATGGAGGTATTATCTGAGATGTATATAGCAGTATTATTGTGTCACTATATGGAGGTATTGTGTGAGATTTATATAGCAGTATTATTGTCACTATATGGAGGTATTGTGTGAGATGTATATAGCAGTATTATTGTGTCACTATATGGAGGTATTGTGTGAGATGTATATAGCAGTATTATTGTGTCACTATATGGAGGTATTATGTGAGCGGTATATAGCAGTATTATTGTGTCACTATATGGAGGTATTTTGTGAGATGTATATAGCAGTATTACTGTGTCACTATATGGAGGTATTATGTGAGCGGTATAAAGCAGTGTTACTGTGTCACTATATGGAGGTATTATGTGTATATAGCAGTATTACTCTTTCTTTGTACTATGTAGGCCTCTATGGTAGTATTACCTATTAGTTCGATAATTTGAGTATTATGTAGGCACTGTGAATGAGATTAAATTAGGGGGAAAACTGTATAAAAATTAGATTTGTGGACCCCTCAGATCTTCCCCACCAGAGCATACACCCCCCCTTCCTCATGTTTCTGCCCCCAATCTCTTTCTGTTGTAGAGTTACATGGGCATTTGGGAATTGTGCCGCTGCTCATTACTATCTGGGTATTTTTATGGTCTGAAAATATCAGCCCCAATAACAAAAGCAGCCATGGAATAAGAGCGCAGTACAGTGTGAACGTGGCGTCGCTCCGGCTCTCACCTCGTGGATGTGTTGGCAGAATGCGGGTACGGTGGTGAGCTGGCTGATCAGGTTCAGGTAGGCGGCACACAAGGCATGCAGAGCACAGCGATTGTAAGCCGGAAGATTGTCCTCGTTATTCACAGCCAAATCCTGCAAATAAATCAGTCCATAAACACAGTCACACAGTCATTTACGAGGCTGAAAAGCTCAAATAGGAATTTCTAACTTTTTGAAAACTTTTTGAAAACTTTACTCATCATATGAAATGGCACAATGAAGGAAAACTCGTATTACAATATCATCATCGTCTTCCCAGGACAGCTAACACTGTCGATTTACCAAATCGGGTGACCGCTGTCCCCTAGGGTCTTAATGGTAGATTGGTCAGGCGGCATTCTTACCTGCACGGCTAAGACCAGTCGGATGAGATCCACCACCACTTCTTCGTTGGCCAGTTCAATGCTGATCATCACCAGCAGGGCGTACAGAGCCTCGTAGTGGGCCTGGACGTTGCACGAGTCATTGCAGCTCAGGTAGATGTGCCGATAAAACTGCTGAGAGTGCTGGAGGGTGAAAGCAAAGAATCATGGGAAGAGACCAGATGTCTTATAGAAGGGTCTCCAGAACCCCTGTACTGCCTGGTATGTAGTTTATCAGTATCAGCCAGCTGACGATACAAAAACACCAAGGAGAGACGTAAAATGTTAGGCTGAGATCCTGAGAGCTAACAGGAAATCAGCAGAACTCTACACATCACATTTGGAGTGACTGATTAGGTTGGTGTCTCCTTATAATAATAATAAATTTTATTTTTATAGCGCCGACATATTCCGCAGCACTTTACATTTCAGAGGGGATTTGTACAGACAATAGACATTACAGCATAACAATAATCACATACAGTAGATTATAACAAATACCAAGAGGAATGAGGGCCCTGCTCGCAAGCTTACAATCTACGAGGAAAAAGGGGAGACACGAAAGGTGGGTGGTAACAGTTGCCCTGATTGTATGGACCAGCCATAATGTTAAGTGTGTAACAGTACAGACACAGAGGGCTAATGGATGCATAAAGCATGTGGGAACATGATGCGGGAAATCTGGTTATGGTAAAACTTTTGGCTGTGCCACACAGGGATAGATTAGGTTAATGTGTTGAGGCGGGTGGCCAGTCTGAATAAATGCATTTTCAGGGCACGCTTAAAATTGTGGGGATTGGGGACTAATCGTATTGACCTGGGAAGTGCATTCCAAAGAATTGGCGCAGCACGTGTAAAGTCTTGGAGACGGGAGTGGGAGGTTCTGATTATTGAGGATGCTAACCTCAGGTCATCAGCAGAATGGAGGGCGCGGGTAGGATGGTATACTGAAACAAGGGAGGAGATGTAGGGTGGTGCTGAGCTATGGAGGGCTTTGTGGGTGATGGTAATAAGTTTATACTGAATTCTGGAGTGGATGGGTAGCCAGTGTAATGACTGGCACAAGGTAGAGGCATCGGTGTAACGATTGGCGAGGAATATGATCCTGGCTGCAGCATTCAAGACAGATTGGAGGGGGGAGAGTTTGGTAAGAGGGAGACCGATTAGAAGAGAGTTACAATACTCAAGACGAGAATGAATAAGAGAAACAGTAAGAGTTTTTGCGGAGTAAAAAGTAAGAAAAGGTCGAATTCTAGAAATATTTTTGAGGTGCAGATTACAAGAGCGAGCCAGTGATCGAATGTGGGGTGCAAACGAAAGCTCGGAGTCAAGTACGACCCCAAGACAGCGGCATGTTGCTTATGAGTCGGCTAGGGCAAAATTGTAATACCGGACACCACCTTTAGACACGTGTGGCGCCGTTTTCAGAAGAAACTTTTTTAAAATCCAGGAAAACATTATCAGAAGTTGAGCATACCTTCTTCATGAAGAGAGTGTCTTGTCTGGAACACTTGTCCACTTTGAGCTTCAAAACAGCGATGTCCGGAACAGTACTAGAAGCAGAACAACGCAGAACGTCAGCAAAGTGGACACGTAAAATACATACAATTATCACACGGAGTCTTACGTGTTGGCAACAGATTGATATGTAGATGTCTGGGAGAACATACGGTATAACTGACTTTCAGCCATGCTTTCTCTGGGCTTAGGAGTCCAGTGGGCGGTCCCAATCAATGATTGACATG
Organism: Dendrobates tinctorius; assembly: GCF_039654945.1. Taxonomy (NCBI): domain Eukaryota; kingdom Metazoa; phylum Chordata; class Amphibia; order Anura; family Dendrobatidae; genus Dendrobates; species Dendrobates tinctorius. Next base: position 2,207,785 of record NW_027361998.1, on the reverse strand, counting down.
GCTATGTACCACTCACGCAGAGGAGGCTGTCTATCACAGAGTATCTGTACACTCACTGGCCACTTTATTAGGTACACCATGCTAGTAAGGGGTTGGACCCCCTTTTGCCTTCAGAACTGCCTCAATTCTTCGTGGCAGAGATTCAACAAGGTGCTGGAAGCATTCCTCAGAGATTTTGGACCATATTGACATGATGGCATCACACAGTTGGCGCAGATTTGTCGGCTGCACATCCCTGATGCGAATCTCCCGTTCCACCACATCCCAAAGATGCTCTATTGGATTGAGATCTGGTGACTGAGGAGGCCATTTGAGTACAGTAAACTCATTGTCATGTTCAAGAAACCAATCTGAGATGATTCGAGCTTTATGACATGGCGCATTATCCTGCTGAAAGTAGCCATCAGATGTTGGGTACATTGTGGTCATAAAGGGATGGACATGGTCAGCAACAATACTCAGGTAGGCTGTGGCGTTGCAACGATGCTCAATTGGTACCAAGGGGCCCAAAGAGTGCCCAGAAAAAATTCCCCACACCATGACACCACCACCACCAGCCTGAACCGTTGATACAAGGCAGGATGGATCCATGCTTTCATGTTGTTTACGCCAAATTCTGACCCTACCATCCGAATGTCGCAGCAGAAATCGAGACTCATCAGACCAGGCAACGTTTTTCCAATCTTCTACTGTCCAATTTCGATGAGCTTGTGCAAATTTTAGCCTCAGTTTCCTGTTCTTAGCTGAGAGGAGTGGTACCCAGTGTGGTCTTCTGCTGCTGTAGCCCATCTGCCTCAAAGTTCGACGCACTGTGCGTTCAGAGATGCTCTTCTGCCTACCTTGGTTGTAACGGGTGGCAATTTGAGTCACTGTTGCCTTTCTATCAGCTCGAACCAGTATGCCCATTCTCCTCTGACCTCTGGCATCAACATGGCATTTCCGGCCACAGAACTGCCGCTCACTGGATTTTTTTTCTTTTTCGGACCATTCTCTGTAAACCCTAGAGATGGTTGTGCGTGAAAATCCCAGTAGATCAGCAGTTTCTGAAATTCTCAGACCAGCCCTTCTGGCACCAACAATCATGCCACGTTCAAAGGCACTCAAATCACCTTTCTTCCCCATACTGATGCTCGGTTTGAACTGCAGGAGATTGTCTTGACCATGTCTACATGCCTAAATGCACTGAGTTGCCGCCATGTGATTGGCTGATTAGAAATTAAGTCTTAACACACAGTTGGACAGGTGTACCTAATAAAGTGGCCAGTGAGTGTATATCACAGATTTCCCTCTTCCTGCAATGACCGGGATCAGAGATAACTCCAATCTTGTCTAATAAACCCTTTAGACGCAGCAGTCAAAAGGTGACCAAGGCAACTAAGTGGTTAGACAGAAGGAGTGGACTAACCATCACCCCATCAGCTTCTCTTTGATGAAATTATAGCATGCATGCTCACATTCCTAATAGTGCTACAAAAAAAAAAATGTTTAACCCCTTCATGACCCAGCCTATTTTGACCTTAATGACCTGGCCATTTTTTGCAATTCTGACCAGTGTCCCTTTATGAGGTAATAACTCTGGAACACTTCAACGCATCTTAGCGATTCTGAGACTGTTTTTTCGTGACATCTTGGGCTTCATGTTAGTGGTAAACTTAGGTCGATAATTTTTGCGTTTATTTGTGAAAAAAACAGAAATTTGGCGAAAATTTTGAAAATTTCGCAATTTTCAAATTTTGAATTTTTATTCTGTTAAACCAGAGAGTGATGTGACACAAAATAGTTACTAAATAACATTTCCCACATGTCTACTTTACATCAGCACAATTTTGGAAACAATTTTTTTTTTTGTTAGGAATTTATAAGGGTTAAAAGTTGACCAGCGATTTCTCATTTTTACAACAATATTTACAAAACCATTTTTTTTAGGGACCACCTCACATTTGAAGTCACTTTGAGGGGTCTATATGGCAGAAAATACCCAAAAGTGACACCATTCTAAAAACTGCACCCCTCAAGCTACTCAAAACTATATTCTAGGAGATTATTAACCCTTCAGGTGCTTCACAGGAACTAAAGCAACGTGGAAGGAAAAAATGGACATTTTATTTTTTGCACCACAAATTTTCTTTTATCATTAATTTTTTTCATTTTCACATGGGCTACAGGATAAAATGGATCCTAAAATTTGTTGGGCAATTTCGCCTGAGTACACTGATACCTCATATGTGGTCATAAACCACTGTTTGGGCGCACGGCAGGGCTCGGAAGGGAAGGAGCACATTTGACTTTTTGAATGGAAAATATGCTGGAATATTTAGCGCTTGCCATGTCGCGTTTGGAGAGTCGCTGTGCGCCTAAGCACTGGAGATTCCCCCCAAGTGACCCCATTTTGGAAACTAGACGCCCCAAGGAATTTATCTACATGCATAGTGATCACTTTGAACCCCACAGGTGCTTCACAAATTGATCGGTAAAAAAAAAAAGTACTTTTTTTTCACAAAAATTTTCTTTTGGTCTCAGTTTTTTCATTTTCACATGGGCAACAGGATAAAATGGATCCTAAAATGTGTTGAGTAATTTCTCCTGAGTACACCAATTCCTTATATGTGGTCATAAACCACTCTTTGGGCGCACGGCAGCGTCCGTAAGTGAAGGAGCGCTATTTGACTTTTTGAATGGAAAATTCGCTCCAATCGTTATCGGACACCATGTCGCGTTTGGAGAGCCCCTGTGTACCTAAACATTGGAGCTCCCCCACAAGTGACACCATTTTGGAAACTAGACCCCTTAAGGAACTTATCTAGATGTGTAGTGAGCACTTTGAACCCCCAAGTGCTTCACAAAAGTTTATAACGTAGAGCAGTGAAAATAAAAAATCATTTTTTTTCCTCAAAAAAGATTTTTTAGCACGCTATTTTTTATTTTCACAAGGGTAACAGCAGAAATTGGACCCCAAAAGTTGTTGTCCAGTTTGTCCTGAGTACGGTGGTACCCCATATGTGGGGGGGGGCACTGTTTGGGTACACGGCAGGGCTCAGAAGGGAAGGAGTGCCATTTGACTTTTTGAAATGAAAATTAGCTCCAATCGTTAGCGGACACCATGTCGTGTTTGGAGAGCCCCTGTGTGCCTAAACTTTGGAGCTCCCCCACAAATGACCACAGTATGGAAACTAGACCCCCTAAGGAACTTATCTAGATGCATAGTGAGCACTTTGAACCCCCAGGTGCTTCACAGAAGTTTATAACGCAGAGCCGTGAAAATAAAAAATATTTTTTTTTCTTAAAAAAAATATTTTTAGTCTGCAATTTTTTATTTTCACAGGGGTACCAGGATAAATTGGACCCCAAAAGTTGTTGTACAGTTAGTCCTGAGTACACTGGTACCCCATATGTGGGGGGGGGGACCACTGTTTGGGCACACGTCAGGGCTCAGCAGGGAGGTAGTGACATTTTGAAATGCTGACTTTGATGGCATGGTCTGAGGGTGTCATGTTACATTTGCAGAGCCCCTGTGTGCCTAAACAGTAGAAACCCCCCACAAGTGACCCCATTTTGGAAACTAGACCCCCCAAGGAACTTATCTAGATGTGTGGTGAGCACCTTGAACCCCCAAGTGCTTCACAGAAGTTTATAACGCAGAGCCGTGAAAATAAAAAATCATTTTTTTTCCTCAAAAAAAAAAAAGATTTTTAGCCCGCAATTTTTTTTCACAACAGTAACAGGATGAATTGGACCCCAAAAGTTGTTGTACAATTTGTCCTGAGTACGCTGATACCCCATATGTTGGGGGGAACCACTGTTTGGGCACACGTCAGGGCTCGGAAGGGAAGTAGTGACATTTTGAAATGCTGACTTTGATGGCATGGTCTGCGGGCGTCATGTTACATTTGCAGAGCCCTTGATGTACCTAAACTGTTGAAACCCCCCACAAGTGACCCCATTTTGGAAACTATACCCCATAAGGAAGTTGCCTAGATGTGTAGTGAGCACACTGAACCCCCAAGTGCTTCACAGAAGATTATAACGCAGAGCCATGAAAATAAAAAAAAAAATTTTACTCAAAAAAATGATTTTTTAGCTCGCAATTTTTTATTTTCACAAGGGTAACAGGAGAAATTGGACCCCAAAAGTTGTTGTCCAGTTTGTCCTGAGTATGCTGGTACCCCATATGTGGGGGGGAATCATTGTTTGGGCACACGTCAGGGCTCGGAATGGAAGTAGTGACGTTTTGAAATGCAGACTTTGATGGAATAGTCTGCATTCGTAATTACGTTTGCAGAGCCCCTGATGTGCCTAAACAGTGGAAACCCCCCACAAGTGACCCCATTTTGGAAACTAGACCTTCCAAGGAACGTATGTAAGATGTGTTGTGAGCACTTTGAACCCCCCAAGTGCTTCACAGAAGTTTATAATGCAGAGACGTGAAAATGAAAAAATAATTTTTTTCCACAAAAATAATTTTTTAGCCCCCAATTTTTTATTTTCCCAAGGGTAACACAGGAAATTAGTCCCCAAAAGTTGTTGTGCAATTTGTCCTGAGTACGCTGATACCCCATATGTGGGGGGGTGAACCACTGTTTGGGCACACGTCAGGGCTCGGAAGGGAAGTAGTGACATTTTGAAATGCTGACTTTGATGGCATGGTCTGCGGGCGTCATGTTACATTTGCAGAGCCCTTGATGTACCTAAACTGTTGAAACCCCCCACAAGTGACCCCATTTTGGAAACTATACCCCATAAGGAAGTTGCCTAGATGTGTAGTGAGCACACTGAACCCCCAAGTGCTTCACAGAAGATTATAACGCAGAGCCATGAAAATAAAAAAAATTTTCCTCAAAAAAATGATTTTTTAGCTCGCATTTTTTTATTTTCACAAGGGTAACAGGAGAAATTGGACCCCAAAAGTTGTTGTCCAGTTTGTCCTGAGTATGCTGGTACCCCATATGTGGGGGGGAATCATTGTTTGGGCACACGTCAGGGCTCGGAATGGAAGTAGTGACGTTTTGAAATGCAGACTTTGATGGAATAGTCTGCGGTCGTAATTACGTTTGCAGAGCCCCTGATGTGCCTAAACAGTGGAAACCCCCCACAAGTGACCCCATTTTGGAAACTAGACCTTCCAAGGAACGTATGTAAGATGTGTTGTGAGCACTTTGAACCCCCAAGTGATTCACAGAAGTTTATAATGCAGAGATGTGAAAATGAAAAAATAATTTTTTTCCACAAAAATAATTTTTTAGCCCCCAATTTTTTATTTTCCCAAGGGTAACACGGGAAATTAGTCCCCAAAAGTTGTTGTGCAATTTTTCCTGAGTACGCTGATACCCCATATGTTGGGGTAAACCACTGTTTGGACACATGTCATGGCTTGGAAGGGAGGGTGCACCATTTGACTTTTTGAACGCAAAATTGGCTGGAATCAATGGTTGCACCATGTCGTGTTTGGAGACCCCCTAATATGCCTAAACAGTGGAAACCCCTCAATTCTAACTCCAACCCTAACCCCAACACACCCCTAACCACAGCCCTAACCCTAACACATCCCTAACCACAAACCTAACCCTAATTCTAACCCTAATTCCAACCCTAACCCTAATTCCAACCCTAACCCTCTTTCCAACCCTAACCCTCTTTCCAACCCTAACCCTCTTTCCAATCCTAACCCTCTTTCCAACCCTAACCCTAACCCTCTTTCCAACCCTAACCCTCTTTCCAACCCTAACCCTAACCCTCTTTCCAACCCTAACCCTCTTTCCAACCCTAACCCTCTTTTCAACCCTAACCCTAACCCTCTTTTCAACCCTAACCCTAATGGAAAAATAAAAATAAAAATATTTTCTTTACTTTATTAGTTGTGCCTACCTATGGGGGTGATAATCGAGGGGTTTATTTACTTTTTCTTTCATTTTGATCACTGTGAGAGTGATCAAAATGAAAGAATGGAATCTGCAGCCGGCAGATTCGGGCGGGCGCACTGTGCATGCGCCCGCCATTTTCAAGATGGCGGCGCCCATGAACCGGACCCGCCGGACACCGGGAGCGACAGGGGGACTTAGAAGGTGCCGGGGGAGGTGAGATGGGGTGAGGGGGTTATCGGAAGCTGGCGGGGAGCAGAGGGAATGGGAGGGGGGCAGATGATGACAGCGGCGGCAGATCGCCGCTGTCATTCAGTTGCGGGGGGGGGGCGATCGCCGGTGGGGGGGGTGGAATCGGTGTTTCCAGCCATGTCCGATGCTACAGCAGCATCGGCCATGGCTGGATTGTAATATTTCATCAATTTTCATTGATGAAATATTACTATCGCTCTGATTGGCTGTTTCACTTTTAACAGCCAATCAGAGCGATCGTATCCACGTGGGGGCGAAGCCACGCCCCCTGTGGCGAAGAACAAAGCCCCCTGTATCTGCGGGTCGGGTGACCTTTCAGTGACCCCGGTCACCCGACCCGCAGGGGGGGCTTTAAAGTCATGACGCCACATAGGCGTCATGGGTCGTTCTGGAACGACTTTTCATGACGCCTACGTGGCGTCAAAGGTCGTGAAGGGGTTAATAAAATGTTAAAAAAAAGCAAAAAAAATATGTTTGTGTTGAGTTCAGACCCACAAAAAATATACGGTGAATGGTGTGAAAAAAAACATCCAAAGTTTTCTTTTAGTCTATTTGGATCCCACCTTGCCCCACAGCCCATGTCCCCCCCAAAAATTAGCAAAAACTGAAAACGTAAAAGTCAAATGTATCCCAAAAGGGACCAATAAAAATGACAAACTGACGTATATCCAGATTCAGAGCAGTGTAACCTCAAGATCTAACACCACAGGGACTTCGACAGGAAAATAAAAGGAAAATCCAAATTGCTAGCTCCAAGGAACCAGGAGGCGGCCCGGATCCCATCCTCATGTGTAAATTTGCATAAGATGGGGCACAGGCCACACCCCATTGCGGTCCCCTGGAGCTGCAAAAAAATCTGATTATTAAAAATGAAACTATTAGGAAAATAAGTGTTGTGACTCCCAGAACCGAGTGATGCAACAATGATTTTTATTTTTAAGTGTTTTTGAAAATTACTAAGAGAAAATAAATTGTTATTGTCTTAATTGTACTGAGTGGAAGAATAAAAGTAATTGCATATTGAACACTCTAATTCCCCTCAGAAAGGGTCCATTGCTAGTTAAATGTGTTACGGCTCCTGGGAGGCGGGGCTTAAAAAAAGTTCCTGTAACAAAGGCTAAAACTAATCAAGCTATCAAGAAGATAAACAGATTAGAGGGATTGCCTCTTGCACCCATGTGCCCTATCTTGTAGTCTGTTTATACATTTTTTTTTTACTTTGAACTTCATTTTCTGCTAATTTTATTGATCTTGTTTGAATTTTAGAATTTGATCCCACTAGAGAGACATGAACTTGTGATCCTTCATAACAAATAAAGCAGTATTTGGATCCACCTAATAGAAACATCATATTCACATACTAATCTAACCATAATATCGCTATGACAATCAGGATATAATCATGACCATATATGGTCGGTTGTTATAGACCCGCCCCTGAGGTACCTGATGGTGGAAAATTTGTGTCTGCTATCATGGCGATCAATCAATGAGACGAGAATCTCCAAAACAAACAATCTTAATTCAGCATCTTCCATCAAGGTGGAGGAAAGAAGGGGATCCAAAAAGGAGCTGGGTAAGGCAGTCAACATATTACTGCACTGGAATCCCAAGGACACCTGGTAAAGTTACAGAGGCAAAAGAGAGAGGTTGTCAGAGAATACCCCAGAAATTGTGAATCTAAAAAACTACCACCATATTGTAATTACATAGCAATGCCATACTAAACTACTTGCAGACTGCCCAAGGAGCTTAAACGTCCGGGCCGCGTTATACCCTACAGTGAGTGGGGAGTCGGCTGTCAAGACACAGCTGAGCTCCCAATAGAGAGAAGGCAGGGACTGTTTGTAACAGTCTCTACCTTCCTGATCACTGTCTACACAGTAAGGCTATGTGCACACACGGCGGAATCACCTGCGGGTTTTTCTCCGCGGAACCGCAGGTAAAGTGACCTGCGGTTTTCCTGCGGATTGGCCTGCGGTTTCACACCTCTACTATGTTAAATGTGTGAAACCGCAGCAGAATCCGCACAAACAGTTGACATGCTGCGGTTTATAAACCGCAGCAAAACCGCGCGGAAAAAACCGCAGCGTGAGCACAGCGGTTTTTAAAAACCCATAGGGTTACATGATACTGTACCATGTCTGCGGAACGGCTGCGGTTCCGCAGGGCCAAAACCGCAGCGGAACCGCAGCAAAAACCGCAGCGTGTGCACATAGCCTAAGAAACATACGCAGTATACAGCTCTGGCAAAAATTAAGAGACCATTGCACAATGTTCAGTTTGTCTGATTTTTCTCTTTATATTTTTGAGTAAAATGTAAATTGCTCTTTTATCCTATAAACTACTGACAACATGTCTCCGAAATTTCCAAGCAGTAAATTTTGTATTTATTTTCAGAAAATGAGAAATGGTCAAAAGAACAAAAAAATGCAGAGTGCTTGTAGACCTCAAATAATGCTAAGAAAACAAGTTCATAACCATTTAGAAACAACAATACTAATGTTTTAACTCAGGAAGAGTTCAGAAATCAATATTTTGTGGAATAACCATGATTGTTAATCCCAGCTTTCCTGCGTCTTGGCTGCTTTCCACCAGTCTGTCACACGGCTTTTGGGTGACCTTATGCCGCTCCTGGTACAATAATGTAAGTTCTTCTTTGTTTGATGGCTTGTGACTATCCATCGTCCTCTTGATTAAATTCCAAAGGTTTTCAATGGGGTTCAGGTCTGGAGAGTGAGCTGCCCATGACAGGGATTTGATGTGGTGGTCCTTCATCCACACATTGATTGACCTAGCTGTGTGGCATGGCGCATTGTCCTGCTGGAAAAACTAGTCCTCAGAGAGGGAGAACATTGTGTGAGCAGAAGGAATCAGCTGTTTTTCCAGGATAACCTTGTATGCGACTTGATTCATACGTCCTTCGCAAATATTAATCTGCCCAATTCCAGCCTTGCTGAAGCATCCCCAGATCATCACCGATCCTCCACCAAATTTCACAGTGGGTACATGACACTGTGGCTTGTACACCTCTCCAGGTCTCCGTCTAACCATTAGATGGCCAGGTGTTGGGCAAAGCTGAAAATTAGACTCCTCAGAGAAGATTACCTTACTCCAGTCCTCTATGGTCCAATCCTTATGGTCTTTGGCAAACATCACCCTGGCTCTCCTTTGTTTCTCATTGATGAAAGGCTTTTTTCTAGCTTTACATGACTTGAGCCCTGCCTGTAGGAGCCTGTTACGAACTGTTCTTGCCGTGCACTTCACTCCAGCTGCCATTTGCCATTCCTTTTGTAGGTCACTTGATGCCATCCTGCGGTTGCTGAGTGACACTCAAATAAGATGACGGTCATCCCGGTCAGTGGAGAGTCATTTTCATCCTCTGCCGGTCTGTAGCGTTGTTGTCCCCAATGTCTGCTGCTTGACCTTGTTGTAATGGACTGCCATCTTAGAAATTTTAAGGATGGAGGCAACATGACGCTCACTGTATCCCTCTGCTAGAAAAGCCAGAATTGAGCCCTTCTTTTCCTCACTCAAGACTTTTCTTTTCAACTCCTTTGTCATGGTTAAAAGTTGTTTTTTCATTCCTATTACTTTTGGGATATTACTAGCACTTGTTTTGCCATCCAGCTTGTCCTATTGCAAGAGGATTGTGAACACCACACCAGGGTTTTTATACTTTCCTTCGTTAAATAAGATTTGGTTCAGGTGATCACCTAATCAGAAGCACATTAAGTAGAATTCAGTGTGCTTTGGTGGGAATTCAACTGACACTGGAATGAAATGGCTGTCAGACATGGAGAGAAGCTGATTTTTGAAACTGCCAAGTCTCAAGAGACCCAGTCAGCTCTGCTATGCATTTCAACTGTAACTGGGGCCAATACAATAGCCCCAGTTACAGGGGAAATATATATATATTTTTTTAAGTATTTAAATGTTAGAATGCCACCAAAGGTTTCTTCTGACCCCATGAGAGGCACAATATGTAAAATAAAATGAAAATATATAAACTAAATAAATAATTAAATCAATTTAAAAGAAAAACATGCCGCCAATCCAAATTGCTGTTAGTACGCCGGCCCTCGTCGGAAAGAAGACATGTCTGATATATAAAAAAAATAATTGTTACAGAAAGAGGAATACGTTTTCAAATGTATTTCAGTGGTACTTTGTGGTCATAAAAAAATACAAAATAATGTATGAAAATAACAAAAATTACACCCCATAAAGATGCAAAAAATATATGAATATTCTAGTGAGAAAAAAACAGATCACTTTAAAGTAAAAAATGTGCGTGGACAGGAACTGGTGTTAATGGCCTGATAATAAACTGGGTAAATAACAGAATTATACTGTGTCATATAGTGATCTGCTGCCACATGGGGGACCTAGGAATAAGAATACGGGGGCAGTATGGAATAAACCCACCTGCCGAAATTTCTAGCAATGGCAGATGCTCTACAGCTGGTGGGTACCTGGCAATAACTAATAAGATGAGAGTGGAAGTCAGTACCTGCAGCAGAGATTTCAGCAGCATGATCTGGATCAGACGGTTCCTGTTTTCCCTGAGTAGGTAATAAGACGAATAAAAGTTACCGTAGTTTGCACCAAAAAAAAATTTAAAAAAATATATTCTATAAAGCACTGTATGCAGAGGCCGAGGACACCTGGGCACAAAGGGCTTCACAGTTTCTGGCACTACTATGTGACCATTATCACTATTATAGTAACTGGCACTATAATGGGCAGCGCAGTTTTCGATACCCTGCTGCACAGGTCGGGGGTCATCCCCATTCCTTACCCCGGTCTTCCAGGCTCCATCGGATAATGCATTGAAGGAAGTGGCACTTTTCCCATAATAAACAGCATGACCTCTGACCTCTGGTACGCAGGCAGCGTGCTGGCGAATGATCCTGCAACACATCACACAACTAATATCAGATGGTTCCAAAAGAAAGATGGCGATCAATGAGCGATCATGAATCTACTTGTAGATGTGTATCTGCTGCCCCCTGCTGGACACTCATTTTATAAACCGGTCCGGTTTTCTGCAAAAATATAGTAGATATATATAGGCAGACTAGAGGTCAGTCACATGATGTACAGATAGACTAGAGGTCAGTCACACGGTGTACAGGTGGACCAGAGGTCAGTCAAATGATGAGCAGGCCAACTAGAGGTCAGTGGCACGATGTACACATAAACCAGAGGTCAGTCACATTATGTACAGGTAGACGAGAGGTCTGTCACATGATGTACAGGTAAACTAGAAGTAAGTCACATAATATGCAGGCAGACTAGAGGTCAGTAACATAATGTGCAGGCAGACTAGAGATCAGTCACATAATGTGCAGGCAGACTAGAGGTCAGTCACATGGTGTACAGGTAGACTAGAGGTCAGTCAGATGATGTACAGATAGACTAGAGGTGAGTCACATGATGTACAGGTAGACTAGAGGTCAGTAACAATGTACAGGGAGACTAGAGGTCAGTAACAATGTACAGGGAGACTAGAGGTCAGTAACAATGTACAGGCAGAGAAGAGGTCAGTCACGTGATGTACAGGTAGACTAGAGGTCAGTCATATGGTGTACAGGTAGACTAGAGGTCAGTCACATGATGAGCAGGCCAACTAGAGGTCAGGCACATGATGTACAGGTAAACTAAAGGTGAGTCACATGATGTACAGGTAGACTAGAGGTCAGCCACATGATGTACAGATAGACTAGAGGTCAGCCACATGATGTACAGATAGACTAGAGGTCAGTCACATGATGTACAAGTAGACTAGAGGTCAGCCACATGATGTACAGATAGACTAGAGGTCAGTCACATGATGTACAGGTAGACTAGAGGTCAGTCACATGATGTACAGGTAGACTAGAGGTCAGTCACATGATGTACAGGTAGACTAGAGGTCAGTCACATGATGTACAGGTAGACTAGAGGTCAGTCACATGGTGTACAGGTAGACTAGAGGTCAGTCACATGATGTACAGATAGACTAGAGGTGAGTCACATGATGTACAGGTAGACTAGAGGTCAGTAACAATGTACAGGGAGACTAGAGGTCAGTAACAATGTACAGGCAGAGAAGAGGTCAGTCACGTGATGTACAGGTAGACTAGAGGTCAGTCATATGGTGTACAGGTAGACTAGAGGTCAGTCACATGATGAGCAGGCCAACTAGAGGTCAGGCCCATGATGTACAGGTAAACTAAAGGTGAGTCACATGATGTACAGGTAGACTAGAGGTCAGCCACATGATGTACAGATAGACTAGAGGTCAGCCACATGATGTACAGATAGACTAGAGGTCAGTCACATGATGTACAAGTAGACTAGAGGTCAGCCACATGATGTACAGATAGACTAGAGGTCAGTCACATGATGTACAGGTAGACTAGAGGTCAGTCACATGATGTACAGGTAGACTAGAGGTCAGTCACATGATGTACAGGTAGACTAGAGGTCAGTCACATGATGTACAGGTAGACTAGAGGTCAGTCACATGGTGTACAGGTAGACTAGAGGTCAGTCACATGATGTACAGATAGACTAGAGGTGAGTCACATGATGTACAGGTAGACTAGAGGTCAGTAACAATGTACAGGGAGACTAGAGGTCAGTAACAATGTACAGGCAGAGAAGAGGTCAGTCACGTGATGTACAGGTAGACTAGAGGTCAGTCATATGGTGTACAGGTAGACTAGAGGTCAGTCACATGATGAGCAGGCCAACTAGAGGTCAGGCACATGATGTACAGGTAAACTAAAGGTGAGTCACATGATGTACAGGTAGACTAGAGGTCAGCCACATGATGTACAGATAGACTAGAGGTCAGCCACATGATGTACAGATAGACTAGAGGTCAGTCACATGATGTACAAGTAGACTAGAGGTCAGCCACATGATGTACAGATAGACTAGAGGTCAGTCACATGATGTACAGGTAGACTAGAGGTCAGTCACATGATGTACAGGTAGACTAGAGGTCAGTCACATGATGTACAGGTAGACTAGAGGTCAGTCACATGATGTACAGGTAGACTAGAGGTCAGTCACATGGTGTACAGGTAGACTAGAGGTCAGTCACATGATGTACAGATAGACTAGAGGTGAGTCACATGATGTACAGGTAGACTAGAGGTCAGTAACAATGTACAGGGAGACTAGAGGTCAGTAACAATGTACAGGCAGAGAAGAGGTCAGTCACGTGATGTACAGGTAGACTAGAGGTCAGTCATATGGTGTACAGGTAGACTAGAGGTCAGTCACATGATGAGCAGGCCAACTAGAGGTCAGGCACATGATGTACAGGTAAACTAAAGGTGAGTCACATGATGTACAGGTAGACTAGAGGTCAGCCACATGATGTACAGATAGACTAGAGGTCAGTCACATGATGTACAGATAGACTAGAGGTCAGCCACATGATGTACAGATAGACTAGAGGTCAGTCACATGATGTACAGGTAGAATAGAGTTCAGTCACATGATGTACAGATAGACTAGAGGTCAGTCACATGATGTACAAGTAGACTAGAGGTCAGCCACATGATGTACAGATAGACTAGAGGTCAGTCACATGATGTACAGATAGACTAGAGGTCAGCCACATGATGTACAGATAGACTAGAGGTCAGTCACATGATGTACAGGTAGAATAGAGTTCAGTCACATGATGTACAGATAGACTAGAGGTCAGTCACATGATGTACAGGTAAACTAGAGGTCAGTCACATGATGTACAAGTAGACTAGAGGTCAGCCACATGATGTACAGATAGACTAGAGGTCAGTCACATGATGTACAGGTAGAATAGAGTTCAGTCACATGATGTACAGATAGACTAGAGGTCAGTCACATGATGTACAGGTAGAATAGAGTTCAGTCACATGATGTACAGATAGACTAGAGGTCAGTCACATGATGTACAGGTAGACTAGAGGTCAGTCACATGATGTACAGGCAGAGTAGAGGTCAGTCATACGGCGTACAGGTAGAGTAGAGGTCATTCACATGATATACAGGTAGACTAGAGGTCAGTCACATTATGTACAGGCGGTCTAGATGTCAGTCACATGATGAGCAGACTAGAGGTCAGTCACCTATGGTCTTGATGACAGCTTCCTGGAACATCCTCTCCTCGTGCTCTTTGATAATCTTAGTCCCGATGTTGACCGATGAGTCGTAGGTGCCGGTCAGCTCATAGTCAATACTGAGCCGGAGCTGCCTGAGCAACGTGTTAAACACCTCCAGCACGGTGGGGCCTGCACACAACAAAGAGACGAGCAGTGAGAGCTACGTGTGAGGCTGAGAACATTCAGCAAAAGAAAGGACCAACGGACAGGTGTAACCCTGCTCCATCACTACACACACGGAAATACTGAAATATTGAAATACTGAAACACTAAAATACCGAAATACTAATACTGAAATATTAATACTGAAATACTAAAAAAAAATAAAAAAATGCTGAAATACCAAAATACCGAAATACTAAAAAACCGAAATACCGAAAAACTGAAATACATACCCACAGAACCAGTGGCTGCAATTACAGCAGCTTCAGATAGAACCTCAACAATTCCAGCCCGGACAGTGGCAGCACTTTTACTGTTGGCATCAAGGTGGCTCAATAATTGCTGTATCACCAGGTGAGAATGCTGCGGCTGTGTGATATACGGACACACATAATCAATATTGTACAAGAGCCGGGGCTGAAAACGTCATACTTCTATACATAGGGGCAGTATTATAGTAGTTATATTCTTGTACATAGGAGCAGTATTATAGTAGTTATATTCTTGTACATGGGGCAGTATTATAGTAGTTATATTCTTGTACATAGGAGCAGTATTATAGTAGTTATATTCTTGTACATAGGAGCAGTATTATAGTAGTTATATTCTTGTATATAGGAGCAGTATTATAGTAGTTATATTCTTGTACATAGGGAGCAGTATTATAGTAGTTACATTCTTGTATATAGGGGGCAGTATTATAGTAGTTATATTCTTGTATATAGGGGGCAGTATTATAGTAGTTATATTCTTGTACATAGGGGGCAGTATTATAGTAGTTATATTCTTGTACATAGGAGCAGTATTATAGTAGTTATATTCTTGTACATAGGGGCAGTATTATAGTAGTTATATTCTTGTACATAGGAGCAGTATTATAGTAGTTATATTCTTGTACATGGGGCAGTATTATAGTAGTTATATTCTTGTACATAGGGAGCAGTATTACAGTAGTTATATTCTTGTACATAGGGGCAGTATTATAGTAGTTATATTCTTGTACATAGGAGCAGTATTATAGTAGTTATATTCTTGTACATAGGGGCAGCATTATAGTAGTTATATTCTTGTACATAGGGGGCAGTATTATAGTAGTTATATTCTTGTACATAGGAGCAGTATTATAGTAGTTATATTCTTATACATAGGAGCAGTATTATAATAGCTATATTCTTGTACATAGGGGCAGTATTATAGTAGTTATATTCTTGTACATAGGGAGCAGTATTATAGTAGTTATATTCTTGTACATAGGGGCAGTATTATAGTAGTTATATACTTGTACATAGGGGGCAGTATTATAGTAGTTATATTCTTGTACATAGGGGGCAGTATTATAGTAGTTATATTCTTGTACATAGGAGCAGAATTATAGTAGTTATATTCTTGTACATAGGGGCAGTATTATAGTAGTTATATTCTTGTATATAGGGGGCAGTATTATAGTAGTTATATTCTTGTACATAGGAGCAGTATTATAGTAGTTATATTCTTGTACATAGGAGCAGTATTATAGTAGTTATATTCTTGTACATAGGGGCAGTATTATAGTAGTTATATTCTTGTATATAGGGGGAGTATTATAGTAGTTATATTCTTGTACATAGTGGCAGTATTATAGTAGTTATATTCTTGTACATAGGAGCAGTATTATAGTAGTTATATTCTTGTACATAGGGAGCAGTATTATAGTAGTTATATTCTTGTACATAGGGGCAGTATTATAGTAGTTATATTCTTGTACATAGGAGCAGTATTATAGTAGTTATATTCTTGTACATAGGGAGCAGTATTATAGTAGTTATATTCTTGTACATAGGAGCAGTATTATAGTAGTTATATTCTTGTACATAGGGGACAGTATTATAGCAGTTATATTCTTGTACATAGGGGCAGTATTATAGTAGTTATATTCTTGTACATAGGGAGCAGTATTATAGTAGTTATATTCTTGTACATAGGGGGCAGTATTATAGTAGTTATATTCTTGTACATAGGAGCAGTATTATAGTAGTTATATTCTTGTATATAGGAGCAGTATTATAGTAGTTATATTCTTGTACACAGGGGGCAATTTTTATTGTAAAAACCAAACAAATACAAATAACATTCCTCCAATAATTCAAAACTGAATTCACTAGGATTGTACATACATTCATTACATATCTAGTTTATACATCAAATTAACTTTGAGTCCATACTCCTAGTTTGAGGAGAGAAAAAAAAAAAAAACACTTTGCAAACAGAGCTCATCATGTTCCTACCCAGTGACTCATCCTTCCCTATCTTAACATTTCCTAATTTCTCCTAATGATTTTCCCTATCTGAGTTTGGACATTATCTGGTTCACAGCGTCACAGATCTGAGTCGGAGTTATTCTGTTCACCACCGGTCTCCATCTCAGACTCTACCCGAGTGCCCTCAGGTAAGGGCTTCCGCTTTGGCGGAGGACAGTCCTCTACGTCCCTATCACACTCTGCGTCAATTCTCTTAAGGTCATCTTCAAAATTGCCGTCAGACTCAGACAGAACATCAAACCTGTTAGATACGACCATTACACCTGCAGAACTCTGGAATTTCTTCCCGGCTCCTTGGCCAGTGTCATACCCCTCAGGTTTACGGGAGGCCTTGTCCTTTTTCTTCCTTTTCTGATTATTGCTATACCCTTCAGACACAGATGGTAGCACTGAAGTAATGCCCTCCTGTGACCGCTGCCCCTGAGGTACAACCTCCATACTCCCCTGTTCTCTCTCTGAACCCTGCTGCTCTGGTGTTAGCTGAGTAGACCCCTGGTGGACCTCTGGTCTGGTCAGTATTTCCCCTGACAGTAAAGCTGCCTCCTCCAGAATCTCTGCCCCTGCCACCAAGTCCTCGTCAGGAAAGTCCTTAAAGATATTGTGCCAGGCGTCTGGACAGTCCCTGTGAGGGTGACCGATCTTCCCACAGAGGTTGCACCTGATGTTCTGGCAGTCTGCAGCTAGATGGCCGACCTCCCCACACAGGCTGCACTTCACCACAGTACAGGTATTTGCCAGGTGACCTGCCTTGCCACATTTAAAGCACTTACGAGGCTGCCCAGGATAGAAACACACACCCCTCTCCCTCCCAATAAAGAAGGAGTTGGGTAAATGGGCAGTGACGTTATTGCATTGGCGCAGTTTCACCAAAACCCGCCACCCTCCCGTCCAGATACCATCGCTGTCTCTGCTTTTGGTGAGGTCCGAGACCAGGTCACAATGCCTCCAGAGCCACACCACAATGTCCTGCGGGGGAACAGACTCATTCCAGAAGATGACATTTACGGTGACAGTATCTGGCTTAGAGATAGGAATAAAGCAGAACTTACTCCAGCCCTCCGTGTCTCTAAACTTGGGGAAACTAGACCAGAATCTGTCCAGGTCAGACATGAGCTTAAAGCTGACATCATAGCCCTGCCTGTCTGGAAGATTAATCACTGCCAGGATGCTGACTGGCACAAACGCCATCTGGTGGCACAAGAGCTCCCTGACGACAAACCTCCTGTCCGGCAGGTCCTCCTTGGCACCTCTGTGCCGGAAACGCACGACGTTTCTCCGTTTAAACGCCTGGCCTGTATAATTGGTACCAGAGGTAAAGGACGGAGCACCACGACTCCAGGCATTACTGGGGGGACCGTGCGGGGTCACATTGGGTTGACTGACGGGGTGAAGGTCTGCAGCAGAAGGGGCAGCCACACCTTGTGTGCTCGAAATTAAAGGGGGGAAATCACAGACATTATCATGCACATTGTTATCATCAGCATCAATGTCATTATCAGACTGTGCAGCGTCCACCAAAGATACTGTGCTCCCCCAAGCCCCCGACCCCCCAGATACAGTGCGGTTATCTCCAGCATCAGAGCCCTGCTGGGCACCATCAGTAATGACCGGCACATGTCCACTTCCCAACTGTTGTGCTTGGCATTCTGAGACTTGTAGTCCCTCTGCTGGAAAGTGCAGTCCATGCTGCTGCTTGGAATCTGCTGCAGGCTGCTCTGCTGGGCATTCTGAGACTTGTGGTACACCTGCTGGAATCTGCATAACATGCTGCTGCTTGGGGTCTGCCGCAGGCTGCTGCGGCTGCAGTATTTGACCCTTTTGGAAGCAGAAACTTGCAGGCTGCAGCACTGGCCGCACCGGCTTCTGGGGCTCACCTGGGACAATGTCTGAGCTGGAACCTGCAGAGTCCTGCTTGTGTGACATAAACAGTTCCTGGTTCCTATAAGTCTCTGCCAGGGGCCCCATCTTCTCTAGGACACAGTCCATGTCCGTTATCACTTTTGCCAGCTGTATACCAAGCATGTTCAGAGTCTGATCACAAAAGGTGTGATCCCCACCAGGATTAGCAGCCTTTACCTTATAGCCCATTTCTATTTGCTTCTGCAGCAAGTCTTTGTGCTGCTGTAACTCCCCGAGCCTCTTGACCAGTCCTGGGATCTCCTCTGCGACCTGAAGCTCAGGTGCACATGGCGTCTCCTCCTGGGATCCTGCTTTCAGCAAAGTCCCTGGATGCTTGAAACCAGACGTCTCCTTAACTTTCACCACCACTGCTTTCGTGGTTCCAGGCTCCACAGCACTTTTACTGCTGCCACCTGACTGCGACCTTGTGCGCCCAGAGCTCGCCATGCTGGCCACCACATGCTTCTGCTGCAGGTTCTCCTGGAGCGTCTGTCTCTCCAGTGAGGTTCTCCTCTGTCTGCTGGGAGTCAGCTGCACACCTGAAGATGGTGATGGCACCTCCTGAGCTGCAGGCTGCTTTCCTCCATTCAGCTTCTCACCAGTAGATTTCTTTTGGATTTCTCCTAGTTGTCCTTCACTCTGCTTGCCTTGGCTGGCCGACTGCTTAACTGGAACTTTCTTACCCACAGCCATGGCTTTTCCTTGTTCCGTTACTTTTTGCACTTTCACAGCTTCATCTTTCTTGCTGCTGCTGCTACTTCCATTCTGAGCTTTCTTTCCCTCAGAAACAACTTTGGGACTTGCATCCGCCTTAGACACAACTTGAGTGTTACTTCCAAGTGTAGGCCTAGAAGCCTGGGCCTTGCTTGGGGAGTTACCCCGCCCAGGGTGGCCTCCCCCTGGGCTTGCTCCAGACATCAGGAGAGCTACAAACACACAACCTCACAGCTAGGAGGCAGTGTTATAGTAGTTATATTCTTGTACATAGGAGCAGTATTATACTAGTTATATTCTTGTACATAGGGGCAGTATTACAGTAGTTATATTCTTGTACATAGGGGTAATATTATAGTAGTTATATTCTTGTACATAGGGAGCAGTACTATAGTAGTAATATTCTTGTACATAGGGGCAGTATTATAGTAGTTATATTCTTGTACATAGGGGCAGTATTATAGTAGTTATATTCTTGTACATAGGGCGCAGTATTATAGTAGTTATATTCTTGTACATAGGGCGCAGTATTATAGTAGTTATATTCTTGTACATAGGGAGCAGTATTATAGTAGTTATATTCTTGTACATATGGAGCAGTATTATAGTAGTTATATTCTTGTAGATAAGGAGCAGTATTATAGTAGTTATATTCTTGTACATAGGGAGCAGTATTATCGTAGTTATATTCTTGTACATAGGAGGCAGTATTATAGTAGTTATATTCTTGTACACAGGGAGCAGTATTATAGTAGCTATATTCTTGTACATAGGGAAGTATTATAGTAGTTATATTCTTGTACATAGGGGGCAATATTATAGTAGTTATATTCTTGTACATAGGGAGCAGTATTATAGTAGTTATATTCTTGTACATAGGGGCAGTATTATAGTAGTTACATTCTTGTACATAGGGGCAGTATTATAGTAGTTACATTCTTGTACATAGGGGACAGTATTATAGCAGTTATATTCTTGTACATAGGAGCAGTATTATAGTAGTTATATTCTTGTACATAGGAGGCACTATTATAGTAGTTATATTCTTGTACATAGGGGGCAATATTATAGTAGTTATATTCTTGTACATAGGGAGCAGTATTATAGTAGTTATATTCTTGTATTCTTGTACATAGGAGGCAGTATTATAGTAGTTATATTCTTGTACATAGGGGGCAATATTATAGTAGTTATTTTCTTGTACATAGGGAGCAGTATTATAGTAGTTATATTCTTGTACATAGGGGCAGTATTATAGTAGTTATATTCTTGTACATAGGAGCAGTATTATAGTAGTTATATTCTTGTACATAGGAGCAGTATTATAGTAGTTATATTATTTTATATAGTGGCAGTATTATAGAAGTTATATTCTTGTACATAGGGAGCAGTATTATAGTAGTTATATTCTTGTACATAGGGAGCAGTATTATAGTAGCTATATTCTTGTACATAGGGGGCAATATTATAGTAGTTATATTCTTGTACATAGGGAGCAGTATTATAGTAGTTATATTCTTGTACATAGGGGCAGTATTATAGTAGTTACATTCTTGTACATAGGGGACAGTATTATAGCAGTTATATTCTTGTACATAGGAGCAGTATTATAGTAGTTATATTCTTGTACTATTATAGTAGTTATATTCTTGTACATAGGGGGCAATATTATAGTAGTTATATTCTTGTACATAGGGAGCAGTATTATAGTAGTTATATTCTTGTATTCTTGTACATAGGAGGCAGTATTATAGTAGTTATATTCTTGTACATAGGGGGCAATATTATAGTAGTTATTTTCTTGTACATAGGGAGCAGTATTATAGTAGTTATATTCTTGTACATAGGGGCAGTATTATAGTAGTTATATTCTTGTACATAGGAGCAGTATTATAGTAGTTATATTCTTGTACATATGAGCAGTATTATAGTAGTTATATTCTTGTATATAGGGGCAGTATTATAGTAGTTATATTCTTGTACATAGGGAGCAGTATTATAGTAGTTATATTCTTTTATATAGTGGCAGTATTATAGAAGTTATATTCTTGTACATAGGGGCAGTATTATAGTAGATATATTCTTGTATATAGGCAGCAGTATTATAGTAGTTATATTCTTGTACATAGGGAGCAGTATTATAGTAGTTATATTCTTTTATATAGTGGCAGTATTATAGAAGTTATATTCTTGTACATAGGGGCAGTATTATAGTAGTTATATTCTTGTATATAGGAGCAGTATTATAGTAGTTATATTCTTGTACAAAGGGAGCAGTATTATAGTAGTTATATTCTTGTATATAGGGGCAGTATAATAGTAGTTATATTCTTGTACATAGGGAGCAGTATTATAGTAGTTATATTCTTTTATATAGTGGCAGTATTATAGAAGTTATATTATTGTACATAGGGGCAGTATTATAGTAGTTATATTCTTGTACATAGGGAGCAGTATTATAGTAGTTATATTCTTTTATATAGTGGCAGTATTATAGAAGTTATATTATTGTACATAGGGGCAGTATTATAGTAGTTATATTCTTGTACATAGGAGCAGTATTATAGTAGTTATATTCTTGTACATAGGGAGCAGTATTATAGTAGTTATATTCTTGTACATAGGAGCAGTATTATAGTAGTTATATTCTTGTACATAGGAGCAGTATTATAGTAGTTATATTCTTGTACATAGGGGCAGTATTATCGTAGTTATATTCTTGTACATAGGAGCAGTATTATAGTAGTTATATTCTTGTACATAGAAGTATTAAAGTAGTTATATATTTGCACATAGGAGCAGTATTATAGTAGTAATATTCTTGTTCATAGGAGCAGTATTATAGTAGTTATATTCTTGCACATAGGAGGCAGTATTATAGTAGTTATATTCTTGTACATAGGGGGCAGTATTATAGTAGTTATATTCTTGTACATAGGAGCAGTATTATAGTAGTTATATTCTTGTACATAGGGGACAGTATTATAGTAGTTATATTCTTGCCCATAGGGAGCAATATTTACCGTAATTATATTCTTGTAAATAGGGGCAGTATTATAACTGTGTACTTGTACCTACGGTAAGTGGCAGTAATATAGTAGTCTTTCCCTTTTATATAGGAGGCGGTATTGTAGCCGTTAGTAAAATACAAATATGAATACTTAAAGGGGTTTTGTCAAGAACAAAAATTCACTTTAAACAGTAGATCTTCAAATAATAATAACTTCCACAACTGAATGTGATTAAATAAAATGTTCCTGTGCTGAGATAATCTTATAAATGTGCCCCTGCTGTGTACTGTGTTATGGTCGCGTTTGACCAAACATCACATGGTCTGATCCCAGCTCCTGGGCAGGTGAGTACTCTAACATTACAGGGGAACACAGCTGATTCTTTTTGTGAGGCTAGACATTTCTCTGCCTATTTTTAAGCAAAGTTTTATTTCAAAGAAAGAATTATCTATGCTTTAATGTCTGTATATTTTTTCTCACCCCCCCCCCCAGCCCAGTAGTTGTGGTATGATCAGACCATGTTCCTGTATGGTCAGGCACGACCATAACATAGTACACAGCAGGGGCACATTTATAAGATTATCTCAGCAAAGGAACATTTTATTTAATCACATCCAGTTGTGGAAGTTATTATTATTCCTAGATCTATTAATTATAATGAACTTTTTTTGTGGGAGAAAAATCCCTTTAAACATGATTGGCGGAAATGATTAGGTTACAGGAGAGACGTGATACTTTAACAAGCCTTACACCTGTGCTAGCTAGAGGTCTCCACTTTTTAACAATAAATCTTTATTTAAAAAAAATAATAATAATTTAGAAGAATACTTAAAATTTTAAATGACATTTAACCCTTTGAATCCCGTACTCCTTCTGTTAGCGCTAATGCCACCCGATTCTCACCTGTATTGAATACATGATGATCTTAAAACATTGTATGGCAAACACCTTGGGCTCCCACAGGGAATGGTTATCAAGGTGCCTGTAAAATAGAAATGAAGAGTCAGACCCCCGACGCGTCATGCTGTAATGAAGAGTCAGACCCCCGACGCGTCATCATGTTGTGCCGGACACTAAGGCTGCGGTCGGGGAGGGGGTTTGGACGCACTGGGCTGAATCTCCAGGTGATGAATAAGTCGCGGCATACTCACATAAGGACGGGTTTAATGGCATTCTTGATGTTCCCATAAGCCGCCCGACCCAGCAGCTCCCTAAGACATCGCTCGGCCAGTTCTGCCGGGATTTCCTTCTCTTTATCCGCATTCTGCAGTGGAGATGGCGAGCGACTAAAAGTATCGAAAGAAAAATCATCACCGCTAGGTAGGTGTCGCTGTGAACTCCCAATAATCCAGCGTTGTTTTTTTATTATTTTTTTTAATTTTTATATATATATGCTTTTCGATGGTTGGCACCATGCAGCATGTTGGCATAAATGCACATATGGACTTAAAGGGCAATTCCACAAGCGTATGACTGCAGCACAAGGAAGAGAGGCTTTGTTCAAGGTCCACCTTAAGTCTTAAGTCAGATCCTGCCAATTTAAAGGGGTGCAGATGCCTCCATAGTTACGGAATATAGAGATCACCTTCAGTGATTATTGGGACCCCCTAAAATCAGTGCAATCTCTTGGGCAGGGCTGACTAAGGGCCACGAGACGTAATCCCGTACACCCTTTTTCTGGGGTTCTTTCGGACCATTTGTTTGCCTTCCACATTAGCCGACAACCTTTATACCCCCCCCCGTTTTTGATCTCGGCCCCTCCATCTCGTGGCGCAGATCATGCACTTTGAACTTCACTGGATGGCAGAATTGCTCTTTCATTTTTCATGCGGCCAATTACTGGCTCTGCGGGGGTCCGGGAGACATTCCTGTAACCTACAGAGCAGGTAATTAGGCTAAGACATGGAGCAAGATGATGGTCGGCATTTTGTTTCCATGCTTTTGATGCAGGAAAGGAGGACAGCAGCAATGGGGTAAGCACCTCCTGGGGGTGCACAGTGGGTGCAGACCCCCGGTGGGGGGGGGATTCCAGGCAAGACTGAACACTCGGGTGTTCAAAAGTTCCTCATTCTCATCTGTAAAGCAGATCAAAATTCTAAGCCGACGACCGCTCTCGCAAACCAAGAAGTGGCTACCAAGAATTTTGAGAACTTGACGGATGAGGAGGACTCAAGGACTTCTGAAAGGTTCTAGAGATACAAAGAAAATGGAAATGAAACAGGAAAAGGGAAATTTGAGGGGAATTTTTATGCAATAATATGTCAGTAAGAGAAGGAAGGAGATTAAGGAAATAAGATGGCAGGAAGGCAAAAGGAGCACCAAACAATCATCCAAAGCAGAAGGTGATCAATCGTAAGCTGACCATACACATAGGTAGAAGGCGGATTGTATGGATGACCGGTCACAAGATAGATATTTTTACGGACAGCGACCCCCAAAATAATCCCAGTACTATGTCCTAGTCTTAGCAGAATCCTTCATATCTATCAAAGTAGTCATTACTTCAGAATATAGGGATGGCCATGGTCTCCTCTTCATGTGGGCATAGTTCTTGGAGCAGACCTCTTCTTCGTGTCCCTCATCCACACAGTGCTTGGAGCAGACCTCTTCTTCGTGTCCCTCATCCACACAGTGCTTGGAGCAGACCTCTTGTGTTCATCATCCACACAGTGCTTGGAGCAGACCTCTTCTTTGTGTTCATCATCCACACAGTGCTTGGAGCAGACCTCTTCTTTGTGTTCCTCATCCACACAGTGCTTGGAGCAGACCTCTTCTTTGTGTTCCTCTTCCACACAGTGCTTGGAGCAGACCTCTTCTTTGTGTTCCTCATCCACAAAGTGCTTGGAGATGGAGAAGACCGCTTCTTTGTGTTCCTCATCCACAAAGTGCTTGGAGATGGAGAAGACCTCTTCTTTGTGTTCCTCATCCACACTGTGTTTGGAGCAGTTCTTGTCTTCGTGTCGTTTCTTATCATAGTTCATGGACCAGACCTCTTTGCCATGTCCTCTCTTCATACAGTGAATAGAGCAGACCTTTTATCTCAATTGGCTTATTGGCATGGTCCATGGAGCAGACCTCTTCATGTGGCCTCTTTGCATTGTGTTTGGGGAAGTCTTTGTCTGAATATGGTCTCTTTGCATGGTCTATGGACCTCTTTGTCACGTCCTTTCTTCATACATTTCATTTGGCCTTTCGGCATGATCCATGGTTCATATGGCCTCTTTGCATGGTTCTTGGGGTAGACCTTTGGTTATATTGTGATGTGCCACTTATCCCCTCGTTCTTGAGGAGCAGAGCATGACAAAATCACTTTCGACCTGCCTTGATCTCAGCGGGAAAAAGACAATAGGTCAAACTCCGTGAACAATATGACATTCCTATATCCTCTCACTGTGGCTGCTGAGGCTGGCCATGAGTGTGGCATTTGACGGATCACACTAGGCAATAGCCTTAATTCTTTTGCATCCCATCACGTATGTTTACGACCTGACAAGTGCAAGGAAGGCAACATCTGTGAGTCCAGCAACTTTTGCATAAGAACTCAAAGCCACAATTGACAAAAAAAAATGGTTCAATTCGCCTTGATGGAAGACTTCGATCTTAAGCGTATGGTCAGCTTACAAGTGTGTGAAGAAACAAGACCAAGAATGGGTCTACAGCAGAATCCAAAGCCAAAATGTACCAAGAGAAACTAAAAGGAACACACCAACGATGACCCCCAAAAATGGAGACGTACACAAGACA
The DNA here is from genome assembly GCF_039654945.1 of Dendrobates tinctorius. Classification (NCBI taxonomy): domain Eukaryota; kingdom Metazoa; phylum Chordata; class Amphibia; order Anura; family Dendrobatidae; genus Dendrobates; species Dendrobates tinctorius. The sequence continues at coordinate 2,181,707 of NW_027361998.1, read as the reverse complement.
GTCCTGAGGACCTGAGGACGTACCTCAAGACTTTTCCACCTTGGACAGCCCCTTTTCCTTTCAGGATAATCCCTCCAGTACTCTGTGGCTGCCAGGTCTTAGCTTCACCCAGGACAATGGTGAAGGATGAGACAGGTAAGGCACACAGGTTCATATACACAGAAGGGCTACGGATGCAAGAAATAAACATGTACAGAAGAAGAGAGGCCGAACAAGCAGAAGCAAAAAAGACAAGAATGAGAGCAAAGAGTGCGGAGGAATAGCGGAAGGCAGAACATATGGGCTGGTCAGTACCTGAGCAGCTGAGACCAGGGTCAGGTCAAAACAAAACAGCACAGAGTATTAGTACTGACGGTCTCCACGATCCGCTCCGTGTCATTTACAAGTATTTTGCTTTACCCACCTTGTCCTGATCATGAGTTACATCTGGCCTTATGCTCCAGTCACATCCAGAGCTGCGCACGCTATTGTGCATGCTTCCTCTAGAGCTTTGTAGCAGAACGTGCGTGGTAATGGCGCATGTCTCTGCAGACCCCTGCTGCATCAGTGTCTGCACGAAGCACGCTCATGTATGTGACCATGTATGCATCTGTAATGCACAGATTTAACACCTCCTATTAGTCTCCTGCTGCTTCAGTGTCTGCACAAAGCACAATCATGTATGTGACCATGTATGCATCTGTAATGCACAGATTCCACATCCCTTATCATTCTCCTGCTGCTTCAGTGTCTGCAAAACCAAACTCATGTATGTGACCATGTATGCATCTGTAAAGCTCAGATTTCACACCCCTTTTTGTTCTCCTGCTGCTTCAGTGTCTGCACAAAGCACGCTCATGTATGTGACCCCATATACAGTTAGGTCCATATATATTTGGACAGAGACAACATTTTTCTAATTTTGGTTCTAGACATTACCACAATGAATTTTAAACAAAACAATTCAGATGCAGTTGAAGTTCAGACTTTCAGCTTTCATTTGAGGGTATCCACATTAAAATTGGATGAAGGGTTTAGGAGTTTCAGCTCCTTAACATGTGCCACCCTGTTTTTAAAGGGACCAAAAGTAATTGGACAATTGACTCCAAGGCTATTTCATGGACAGGTGTGGGCAATCCCTTCCTTATATCATTCTCAATTAAGCAGATAAAAGGCCTGGAGTTGATTTGAGGTGTGGTGCTTGCATTTGGAAAGTTTTGCTGTGAAGGAAGCATGCGGTCAAAGGAGCTCTCCATGCAGGTGAAACAAGCCATCCTTAAGCTGCAAAAACAGAAAAAACCCATCCGAGAAATTGCTACAACATTAGGAGTGGCAAAATCTACAGTTTGGTACATCCTGAGAAAGAAAGAAAGCACTGGTGAACTCATCAATGCAAAAAGACCTGGGCGCCCACGGAAGACAACAGTGGTGGATGATCGCAGAATAGTCTCCATGGTGAAGAGAAACCCCTTCACAACAGCCAACCAAGTGACCAACACTCTCCAGGAGGTCGGCGTATCAATATCCAAATCTACCATAAAGAGAAGACTGCATGAAAGTAAATACAGAGGGCTCACTGCACGGTGCAAGCCACTCATAAGCATCAAGAATCAAAAGGCCAGACTGGACTTTGCTAAAAAACATCTAAAAAAGCCAGCACAGTTCTGGAAGAACATTCTTTGGACAGATGAAACCAAGATCAACCTCTACCAGAATGATGGAAAGAGAAAAGTATGGCGAAGGCGTGGTACAGCTCCTGATCCAAAGCATATCACATCATCTGTAAAGCATGGTGGAGGCAGTGTGATGGCTTGGGCATGCATGGCTGCCAGTGGCACTGGGTCACTAGTGTTTATTGATGATGTGACACAGGACAGAAGCAGCCGAAAGAATTCTGAGGTATTCAGAGCCAGACTGTGTGCTCAGATCCAGCCAAATGCAGCCAAACTGATTGGTCGTCGTTTCATACTACAGATGGACAATGACCCAAAACATAAAGCCAAAGCAACCCAGGAGTTTATTAAAGCAAAGAAGTTGAATATTCTTGAATGGCCAAGTCAGTCACCTGATCTCAACCCAATTGAGCATGCATTTCACTTGTTAAAGACTAAACTTCAGACAGAAAGGCCCACAAACAAACAGCAACTGAAAACCACCGCAGTGAAGGCCTGGCAGAGCTTCAAAAAGGAGGAAACACAGCGTCTGGTGATGTCCATGAGTTCAAGACTTCAGGCAGTCATTGCCAACAAAGGGTTTTCAACCAAGTACTAGAAATGAACATTTTATTTACAATTATTTAATCTGTCCAATTACTTTTGGTCCCTTTAAAAACAGGGTGGCACATGTTAAAGAGCTGAAACTCCTAAACCCTTCATCCAATTTTAATGTGGATCCCCTCAAATGAAAGCTGAAAGTCTGAACTTCAACTGCATCTGAATTGTTTTGTTTAAAATTCATTGTGGTAATGTCTAGAACCAAAATTAGAAAAATGTTGTCTGTCCAAATATATATGGACCTAACTGTACATCTGTAATGCACAGATTTAACACCTCCTATTTTTCTCCTGCTGCTTCAGTGTCTGCACACAAAGCATGCTGCTCATGTACAGTATGTGACCATATATGAATCTGTAACGCACAGATTTCACATCCCTTATCCCCTTTTCTGCTGGTTCAGTGTCACATGGTTCATCATAGAAACTGAAATATTTTACTTTTTTATTTATTCCCATGCCGGTTCAGTGTCTGCAAAATCTAATGTGTTTTGTTGTAGGGACTGCAGGACTTCACATTCCCCACAGTAGCTTGCTGAGTCAATGTCTGCAAAAAGCATACTGTAGTCTGACATCGTTCAGCACAGGAACTGCAGGATTTTACATTTTGATCCCCTTCTGGTTCAGTGTCTGCACAAATTATACTCTGATCTGGTTCGGCAATATTTTACTTCTCGCATTCGTTCTCTGCTGGTTGAATGTCTGCATATAGTATAATCTAATGTTTTTATTGTGGTGACTGCAGGACTTCACATGCCCTCAGTAGCCTGCTGGTTCAGTGTCTGCGTAAAGCATACCCTGCATTTTTAGCATAGGACTCCCTTTCTGGTTCAGCGTCTATGCAAAACTAACTGTAATCGACTTTGTTGTGTAAATGGCAGTTTCATTGTACTATAGCTGTCTGCTGATTCAGTGTCTGCACACACTATCCTATGATAGGTTTCATTATGGGACCTACAGAATTTTACTTCTTATTTTAGTCCTCTGCTGGTTCAATGTCTACAAAAAGACATAACGTACGATGTTTCATTGTAGGACCTGACGGTTTCATTTGCCCTACAGCTAGCTGCTGGTTCAGGTTCTGCACAAAGTAGATACAGTACAGACCAAAAGTTTGGACACACCTTCTCATTCAAAGAGTTTTCTTTATTTTCATGACTATGAAAATTGTAGATTCACTCTGAAGGCATCAAAACTATGAATTATCACATGTGGAATTATATAATTAACAAAAAAGTGTGAAACAACTGAACATATGTCTTATATTCTAGGTTCTTCAAAGTAGCCACAGTTTGCTTTGATTACTGCTTTGCACACTCTTGGCATTCTCTTGATGAGCTTCAAGAGGTAGTCACCGGAAATGGTCTTCCAACAGTCTTGAAGGAGTTCCCAGAGATGCTTAGCACTTGTTGGCCCTTTTGCCTTCACTCTGCGGTCCAGCTCACCCCAAACCATCTCGATTGGGTTCAGGTCTGGTGACTAGGCCTGGTCATCTGGCGTAGCACCCCATCACTCTCCTTCTTGGTCAAATAGCCCTTACACAGCCTGGAGGTGTGTTTGGGGTCATTGTCCTGTTGAAAAATAAATGATGGTCCAACTAAATGCAAACCGGATGGAATAGCATGCCGCTGCAAGATGCTGTGGTAGCCATGCTGGTTCAGTATGCCTTCAATTTTGAATAAATCCCCAACAGTGTCACCAGCAAAGCACCATCACACCTCCTCCTCCATGCTTCACGGTGGGAACCAGGCATGTAGAGTCCATCCGTTCACCTTTTCTGTGTCGCACAAAGACACGGTGGTTGGAACCAAAGATCTCAAATTTGGACTTATCAGACCAAAGCACTGATTTCCACTGGTCTAATGTCCATTCCTTGTGTTCTTTAGCCCAAACAAGTCTCTCCTGCTTGTTGCCTGTCCTTAGCAGTGGTTTCCTAGCAGCTATTTTACCATGAAGGCCTGCTGCACAAAGTCTCCTCTTAACAGTTGTTGCAGAGATGTGTCTGCTGCTAGAACTCTGTGTGGCATTGACCTGGTCTCTAATCTGAGCTGCTGTTAACCTGCGATTTCTGAGGCTGGTGACTCGGATGAACTTATCCTCCGCAGCAGAGGTGACTCTTGGTCTTCCTTTCCTGGGGCGGTCCTCATGTGAGACAGTTTCTTTGTAGCACTTGATGGTTTTTGCCACTGCACTTGGGGACACTTTCAAAGTTTTTTGTTAATTATATAATTCCACATGTGTTAATTCATAGTTTTGATGCCTTCAGAGTGAATCTACAATTTTCATAGTCATGAGAATAAAGAAAACTCTTTGAATGAGGTGTGTCCAAACTTTTGGTCCGTACTGTGTATATAAAACAACACTATCTTCCAAAATGAGGAGTAATGAGCATCGTATTTTCTGAGATATGCCGAACCTGACATTGGTGTGACTCCTCAGAAAGTCCTGATTCCAAGCAGTGGCCACCAAAAATCTGGAAACAGATGTGGATGTAAATGGGGAAAAGACACGATGTAACCCATAATTATCACAGGACAAGTGCAGCAAAAGGGGTACATGGGTGTAGGTTGTTAAAAAAAAAAAATAATAGAAAATAATAGGTACAAATATCATTAAAGATGGCAAAATCTGTGATCTGATCAAGCCTAGAGGTCAATGCCAGGAAGGAGCTCCGTAAAGCCATCACGAGATAACTATAGACTATAGAGAAGGCAATAGACGGAGGATGTCAGCGTGTAACCTGCGCCTTTCATCATATCCCTGTAGGTGTCCTATGGAAGAACGGGGTGTACGTATCAGGCTTGTGTGTTACAGTGCGGCAGTGATGGCTACGCTACGTCCCCAGCTGGTGTCATGCATTACCTCTCTATGGCTTCCGCGTGCTGGAGGTTATACAGTAAGGAAGGAACAATCTTGTCCATGTGTTGAGGCTCCCAGATATTGGCCTGAAGCTCATCGTTAACCGTTTTCCTGACAACTCCCTGAAGACCTTTAATTCCTGCCATCCGGATGCTTGAAGGAATAAGAATATAAGAGAGATTAAATAATACGTGAAAGATCACGTATTACAGGTCGGGTCACAGGGAAGATAGATAGATAGATACATAGATAGATAGATAGATAGATAGATAGATAGATAGATAGATAACAGACAGATAATAGATGATAGATAGATAATAAATGTAATGTCACGTGTGACTGGATACACAGCCTCCAGCAGGGCGAATTTCTATAACACCCGTGACCCTGGATACACCGCCTCCAGCAGGGCGAATTTAAACAGAGTTAAGGGAAACACCGGGGAAACAGTTACAATGGAGGGCCCTGTAATAGGGAACGGGGACGTGGAGACCTCCTGCACTCCCCTAAGTCAGTGTCCCTACACTCCTGACGATCCCTAGGCAGGTTCCGCTCCTGGCGACGAGCTGGATATCTCAAATCCCTAGCTCGCCCTGCACCTATCCCTTTCTAGTCAATTGGACGGTGCAGAAACTAATCCCACCGCTGCACTAATACACACACAAGGAAAGTAACAAACAGGGAAAAACACCACTTAGCTTTGCTCTGTTACTATTGCTCCCAGCAACAGAGTACGACACCAAAGTTCAGCTTCACCCCTGAAGCTCAACACCTGAATTCAGCTTCCGCCTGAAGCTATTACACCAGAGCTCCCCTGAGCTGCCAGGAACTCCTCTCTGTAGTTCCTTCCTTCACCAGACTTGGTTGGAAATGAGCAATATCACCAACAGTGCGTGAAACCACCTGCTACTACTTTATAGGTAGCAGCCAGGGAATCACACCTGCTTCATTATTACGTGCAATAACACTAGCGGCCACCGGGGGGCAACTAAACTAAAGTAACCAGAGTGCAATGACCCTAACGGCCACCGGGGGCAACTAAACTAAAGTTACCAGAGTGCAATGACCCTAACGGCCACCGGGGGCAAAACTAGAAGTAAAACAACCACAGTGTAATGACCCTAATGGCCACCGGGGGCAAAACTAACTTTAAGCAAACAGCTTAAAGGAAAAAAAAAGGTTACTTGTGCAAAATCTGTCATGATCCAACCTGGATCATGACAATAAATAGATAATAGCCAGATAATAGATAGATAATAGAAAGATAATAGATAGATGGATAATAGATGGATAGATAGATAATAGATATATAGATAAATAATAGACAGATTATAGATAGATAATAGATAGATAATAGATAGATGATTGATAGATAATAGATAGATAGATAATAGATAGAAAATAGAGATACAGTGCCGGCAAAAAAAATCTTTACAAGTTCAATGAAACCACAAAATCTTAATATTCAAGTGGATTCAAGTGTTTTATTGTGGATATTTTATTACAATTAGTATTTTGTCATGTCACCCTTACATTTTATCACCATCTGCAGTCGTTTAGGCATGGATTGTAGATACAGATAATAGATAGATAATAGATAAATAAATAGATAGATAGATAATAGATAGATAGATAAATATACACTCACTGGCCACTTTATTAGGTACACCTGTCCAACTGTGTGTTAAGACTTAATTTCTAATCAGCCAATCACATGGCGGCAACTCAGTGCATTTAGGCATGTAGACATGGTCAAGACAATCTCCTGCAGTTCAAACCGAGCATCAGTATGGGGAAGAAAGGTGATTTGAGTGCCTTTGAACGTGGCATGATTGTTGGTGCCAGAAGGGCTGGTCTGAGTATTTCAGAAACTGCTGATCTACTGGGATTTTCACGCACAACCATCTCTAGGGTTTACAGAGAATGGTCCGAAAAAGAAAAAAAATCCAGTGAGCGGCAGTTCTGTGGCCGGAAATGCCTTGTTGATGCCAGAGGTCAGAGGAGAATGGGCAGACTGGTTCGAGCTGATAGAAAGGCAACAGTGACTCAAATTGCCACCCGTTACAACCAAGGTAGGCAGAAGAGCATCTCTGAACGCACAGTGCGTCAAACTTTGAGGCAGATGGGCTACAGCAGCAGAAGACCACACTGGGTACCACTCCTCTCAGCTAAGAACAGGAAACTGAGGCTACAATTTGCACAAGCTCATCGAAATTGGACAGTAGAAGATTGGAAAAACGTTGCCTGGTCTGATGAGTCTCGATTTCTACTGCGACATTCGGATGGTAGGGTCAGAATTTGGCGTAAACAACATGAAAGCATGGATCCATCCAGCCTTGTATCAACGGTTCAGGCTGGTGGTGGTGGTGTCATGGTGTGGGGAATTTTTTCTGGGCACTCTTTGGGCCCCTTGGTACCAATTGAGCATCGTTGCAACGCCACAGCCTACCTGAGTATTGTTGCTGACCATGTCCATCCCTTTATGACCACAATGTACCCAACATCTGATGGCTACTTTCAGCAGGATAATGCGCCATGTCATAAAGCTCCAATCATCTCAGATTGGTTTCTTGAACATGACAATGAGTTCACTGTACTCAAATGGCCTCCTCAGTCACCAGATCTCAATCCAATAGAGCATCTTTGGGATGTGGTGGAACGGGAGATTCGCATCAGGGATGTGCAGCCGACAAATCTGCGCCAACTGTGTGATGCCATCATGTCAATATGGTCCAAAATCTCTGAGGAATGCTTCCAGCACCTTGTTGAATCTCTACCACGAAGAATTGAGGCAGTTCTGAAGGCAAAAGGGGGTCCAACCCCTTACTAGCATGGTGTACCTAATAAAGTGGCCAGTGAGTGTATAATAGATAGATAATATATAGATAATAGAATCCACCACACTCTGAGGAATGGTTAATTCACCCATGAATATGAGACATTTTGACACCCAAATTCTGCATGTCTGAGCCTTGGGCTGTGTTCACACCATCGGTTTTACTTCTCAGGAGTCAGCTACTTTCTATCCTACTTGCTGCCACAGTTTTCTCCTCCATGTTCTCTTTAGAGCATGGAACTATCTGAACTGTTCTATCAATTGATTCACAACGATGTATCTGTTAAAAACGCATAAATCTGCTCTGGAATCTGAGAACAATCACTGCTGTTGTCTTCTGAGTTTCCCCCGAGTCTAGCGGACCCCGGTAGAGTGTAAAGGGCCCGTTACACATAGCGATATCGCTATGTCTGATACTTACCTCCGACCGACTCCCCGCTGGTTATCGCTGATCGCGCGAGAACGTCCTGGACCATTTCTCGTCGGGCGCTTCCTGTTGGGCTTCCTGTGGCGCCGACGAGCGGACACGGACGGGAGGACGTCAGGATCGCCGCGTCTGACAGGTAAGTAGCGACCCCCGACCCCTGCGATGTCGCCGGTGAGATCTGCCTGTGTGGCAGCTCACTAGCGACCACTTAGCGATGCACCAGCGATCCATATCGTTGTCGGGATCGCTGGTGCATCCCTAAGTGTAACGGTACCCTAACAGTTGAGTTGGATCCATACAGCACATGAGATTGGGGGCTGCTCGGGGTCGCACTGATGTGTGGGTCAGTGTGCTGTCGAGAAAAACACGGGACGTGTGACACGGCCTGAGGCTCAGTATTTGGGCCTCCACCCTGCTTTCTATCCCCATAGAGAGACGGACGGCTGGACCTGGACCCTAAAGCTTGTGACTATAGACCACTGGACACCAGGACATGTAACATCCCACCCTGTGACCCCCGGGCACATACACTGGACACCATCAGTCCACATGGACCGGTCGTTGAGCAGCCGTCACACCGTCGGCACCGGACTGCGAGGCGGGGATCAGACATGGCCCGCCCCGGCACTTACTTTGTCCGGATCTCCATATCTTCGTAGCTGGAGTGGCACATCTCGCTGAAGCGGGACACAAAGAAGTCGTAGCTGCGGTGGTAGGACGGCGTGTCCTCCTCGATGTTGGCAAACTTGACAAACTTAGGGATAAAATAACAACTCCACATTTACAGACGCACAACGGCCGAGAGAACTGTACATGTAAGGAAAAAAAAGTTATTAACTTCTGCATCAACTCAGTCTTTAATGTGCAGAGCAATGTGTCAAATGTCCGGAGAAATAACAGCCTTGTACAATAAGAGATTGATGCCAGAGATCCATCGTCTGCGACTCCGTCCCTCCCTCATGCTTTACACTGCAGGGCCAGCTCTTCAGATTGGCTGCTGTGTACAACACAGTAAAGCAGAGCATGGAGAGAGGACTGAGGACAGGGGTGACTGATGCCCCGCAGAGAAACGGGAGATTCTCCAGAAACGTCCAACCACAGACTGAGGGGAGGAGCACATAAAGGGGAGGGGCAGAGAGAAGGTGCATAGAGAGAGGACACAAAGGGGAGGAGCATAGAGAGGAGGAGTACATAAAGGGGAGGGGTATAGAGGAGGAGGAGCACAAAGGAGAGGCGTATAGAGGAGGAGCACATAAAGGGGAGCAGTATAGAGAGGAGGGACACAAAGGAGAGGAGCACAGAGGAGAAGAACAAAAAGGGAGGGGCATAGAGAGAGGAGGGGCACATGAAGGAGAGGCGCATAGAGGAGAAGCACATAAAGGGGAGGAGCGGAGCATAGAAAGGAGGGACTCATAAAGGGGAGGGGCATAGAGAGAGGAGGAGCACATGAAGGAGAGGCGCATAGAGGAGAAGCACATAAAGGGGAGGAGCAGAGCATAGAGGAGCATAGAGAGGAGGGACTCATAAAGGGGAGGGGCATTGAGAAAGGAGGAGCACATGAAGGGGAGGGGCATAGATAGAGAAGGACACAAAGGCGAGGAGCATAGAGGAGGAGGAGCACAAAGAAGAGGCATATAGAGGAGGAGCACATAAAGGGGAGGAGCATAAAGAGGAGGGACACAAAGGAGAGGAGCATAGAGGAGAAGCACATAAAGGGGAGGGGCATAGAGAAGCACATGAAGGAGAAGCGCATAGAGGAGGAGCATAGAGAGGAGGTACTCATAAAGGGGAGGGGCATAGAGAAAGAAGGACCACAAAGTAGAGGGGCATAGAGAGATGAGGGACAAATAAAGAGGAGGGGCATAGAGAGAGGAGGAGGAGCACATAAAAGGGGAGGGGCATAGAGAGAGGAGCACATGAAGGGGAGGGGCATAGAGGAGCACATAAAAGAGAGGAGCATAGAGAGGAGGAGCACATGAAGGGGAGGGGCATAGAGGAGCACATAAAGGAGAGGGGCATAGAGAGAGGAGCACATGAAGGGGAGGGGCATAGAGGACCACATAAAGGAGAGGGGCATGGAGAGAGGAGGAGCACATAAAGGGGAGGGGCATCGAGAGAGGAGGAGCACATGAAGGGGAGGGGCATAGAGGAGCACATAAAGGGGAGGGGCATAGAGAGAGGAGGACATATAAAGGGGACAGGCATAGAGATAGGAGGAGCACATAAAGGGGAGAGATATAGAAAGAGAAGCATATAAAGGGGAGAGGCATAGAAAGAGGGGCTGCATATAAAGGGGATTGGCATATAGGGAAGAGGGGCACATAAAGGGGAGGGGCATATACAGAGGAGGCACATAAAAAATGGAGGAGCCTTTAATTCTAGAATATCCTCATATATTGCAGACAAGTTGAGAGTGTATCTAATTCCATCATACGTGATACTGTCCGCTGAGCTCTGTATCTGTATATACTATATAGACCAGTGTATCTAGTGTTAGGTACGTCAGTATCTGGTATCTTGGGGCATCTAAGCCTATTGAGGCCGAAGACTTTAATGTTGACAGGATACAATTCACTTAAAATTAGATGTTGCGGAGGTCTAGCGGCTGCTCTTCTCCCCCCAGCTCCACCGGTGGGTGATCACACAGACAGCACATGGCCACGTACTCACAGAATTAGTCCCCAGGATCTGGAGATTTGGCTTCTCTGATTCGAGGAGTTTGGCTACCATCTTCAGAAAACTCTCCACAAACAGGTTAATACTTTGGCAATGACAGGCCATCAAGAGCTGGTCAAGAGCCTCCATGGCGATGCAGACATAACTAAGAAAGGAAAGGTGGAAGATGAGAAGAGGCAAAATAGTGATCTTGAATTACATCCTGTATTATACCCCAGAGCTGCACTCACTATTCTGCTGGTGCAGTCACTGTGTACATACGTTACATTACTGATCCTGAGTTACATCCTGTATTATACTCCAGAGCTGCACTCACTGTTCTGCTGGTGCAGTCACTGTGTACATACATTACATTACTGATCCTGAGTTACCTCCTGTATTATACCCCAGAGCTGCACTCACTATTCTGCTGGTGCAGTCACTGTGTACATACATTACATTACTGATCCTGAGTTACATCCTGTATTATACTCCAGAGCTGCACTCACTATTCTGCTGGTGCAGTCACTGTGTACATACATTACATTACTGATCCTGAGTTACATCCTGTATTATACTCCAGAGCTGCACTCACTATTCTGCTGGTGCAGTCACTGTGCACATACATTACATTACTGATCCTGAGTTACATCCTGTATTACACCCCAGAGCTGCACTCACTATTCTGCTGGTGCAGTCACTGTGTACACACATTACTGATCCTGAGTTACATCCTGTATTATACTCCAGAGCTGCACTCACTATTCTGCTGGTGCAGTCAATGTGTACATATATTACATTACTGATCCTGAGTTACATCCTGTATTATACTCCAGAGCTGCACTCACTATTCTGCTGGTGCAGTCACTGTGTACATACATTACATTACTGATCCTAAGTTATATTCTGTTTCATACCAGAGCTGCACTCACTATTCTGCTGGTGCAGTCACTGTGTACATACATTACTGATCCGGAGTTACATCCTGTATTATACTCCAGAGCTGCACTCACTATTCTGCTGGTGCAGTCACTGTGTACACACATTACATTACTGATCCTGAGTTACATCCTGTATTATACTCCAGAGCTGCACTCACTATTCTGCTGGTGCAGTCACTGTGTACATACATTACTGATCCTGAGTTACATCCTGTATTATACTCCAGAGCTGCACTCACTATTCTGCTGGTGCAGTCACTGTGTACATACATTACTAATCCTGAGTTACATCCTGTATTATATTCCAGAGCTGCACTCACTATTCTGCTGGTGCAGTCACTGTGTACATACATTACATTACTGATCCTGAGTTACATCCTGTATTATACCCCAGAGCTGCACTCACTATTCTGCTGGTGCAGTCACTGTGTACATACATTACATTACTGATCCAGTAAAGAAGCTGTGGTGTCTTGTTTCTTATATGCAGCTCTTGATGTGACTAGAGTGTGAAGTGATGCAACTCAGATAGTGATCACTGTATTGCCTGTGGTGTTACATAGGACTGCAGGTGACATCTACTACATTATCTGCACTCAGAGCGTTATCACTGTGTTATCTGTGGCGTTACATGGGACTGCAGGTGATATTCTTCACATATACTCTCTGCTCTGCAACATCATGCTCAGTGATAATAATAATAATAATAAATTTTATTTCTATAGCGCCGACATATTCTGCAGCACTTTACATTTCAGAGGGGACTTGTACAGACAATAGACATTACAGCATAACAATAATCACATAGATCATAACAGATACCAAGAGGAGTGAGGGCCCTGCTCGCAAGCTTACAGTCTATGAGGAAAGAGGAGACACGAAAGGTGGGTGGTAACAGTTGCCCTGATTGTATGGACCAGCCATAATGTTAGGTATGTAACAGTACAGACACAGAGGGCTAATGGATGCATAAAGCATGTGGGAACATGATGCGGGGAACCTGGTTATGGTAAAACTTTTGGCTGTGCCACACAGGGATAGATTAGGTTAATGTGTTGAGGCGGGTGGCCAGTCTGAATAAATGCATTTTCAGGGCACGCTTAAAATTGTGGGGATTGGGGACTAATCGTATTGACCTGGGAAGTGCATTCCAAAGAATTGGCACAGCACGTGTAAAGTCTTGGAGACGGGAGTGGGAGGTTCTGACTATTGAGGATGCTAACCTCAGGTCATCAGCAGAACGGAGGGCGCGGGTAGGGTGGTATACTGAAACAAGGGAGGAGATGTAGGGTGGTGCTGAGCCATGGAGGGCTTTGTGGGTGAGGGTAATAAGTTTATACTGGATTCTGGAGTGGATGGGTAGCCAGTGTAATGACTGGCACAAGGTAGAGGCATCGGTGTAACGATTGGCGAGGAATATGATCCTGGCTGCAGCATTCAAGACAGATTGGAGAGGGGAGAGTTTGGTAAGAGGGAGACCGATTAGAAGAGAGTTACAATAGTCGAGACGAGAATGAATAAGAGAAACAGTAAGAGTTTTTGCAGAGTCAAAAGTAAGAAAAGGTCGAATTCTAGAAATGTTTTTGAGGTGCAGATGACAAGAGCGAGCCAGTGATCGAATGTGGGGGGCAAAGGAAAGCTCGGAATCAAGTATGACCCCAAGACAGCGGGCATGTTGCTGGGGAGTAATAGTGGAACCACACACAGAAATGGCAATGTCGGGTATAGGTACATTAGTAGAGGGAGGAAACACCAGGAGTTCAGTTGTGATCCCCCATACATACACAGTAGTGTAATCCTCTCTCCCGGTCCCTATTCCTCCTCCCCGCACTTTTGCCCATTCGCTCTCCGCACCCCTGGCTGCGGCTTGTACTCCGCACTGTCTGCAATGAGGGACGGTGTAGTGTGTGAACAAGTACCTGCACCAGCAACTCATCTTCCCGGACTGTGGCAGATCTGGGCGCAGGGCACGGACAGGACACCTCGAATGCCGCTGGGTTCTCTTCCCAAAAATGCAGAGAGCAGCAGCGGAGGGCAGGCTGGTGTGGATGAGCTGCGGAGCAGATGTGCCCGCCGAGCCCGGGATTCCCGCACTAATCCACAATCTGAGGGCATTAGGACGGCACAGCTGATGGGAGGCCATTTATTAAGTAGGAAGCATTAAATCTAGGGATGTAGAACTGGCATGGCACAGGATTCACAAGGGGGGAGGAAACAGAGATGCACGCCTGGAGATTATCACACGGGCTACATAGGGGTATAATAATGAGTATGAGCTGGGCACGAGGCCGAGGGGCCGAAACAGAGACTAAGGGGAAAGGAGGAGAGGAGGGAAAAGGGTTAACTGTTAGGAGGTGATGAGACTCCCTCTCCAGGGTATGGTGGGCTTCCAAAAACTGGGACATGCACCACAAGTAGGGCTGTCTCCAGGCTGGCGTGTTATTTGGGTCTTCCCAAAGAGAAAGAATCCTCCTATACATAATATTGGAGACAGGGGTCACTGTTAGTGTTTCTGACTCCTATAGATAACATTGGAGACAGGGGTCACTGTTAGTGTTTCTGACTCCTATAGATAACAGTGGAGACAGGGGTCACTGTTAGTGTTTCTGACTCCCATAGATAACATTGGAGACAGGGGTCACTGTTAGTGTTTCTGACTCCTATAGATAACATTGGAGACAGGGGTCACTGTTAGTGTTTCTGACTCCTATAGATAACAGTGGAGACAGGGGTCACTGTTAGTGTTTCTGAATCCCATAGATAACATTGGAGACAGGGGTCACTGTTAGTGTTTCTGACTCCTATAGATAACAGTGGAGACAGGGGTCACTGTTAGTGTTTCTGACTCCCATAGATAACATTGGAGACAGGGGTCACTGTTAGTGTTTCTGACTCCCATAGATAACAGTGCAGACAGGGGTCACTGTTAGTGTTTCTGACTCCTATAGATAACAGTGGAGACAGGGGTCACTGTTAGTGCTTCTGACTCCCATAGATAACACTGGAGACAGGGCTCACTGTTAGTGTTTCTGACTCCTATAGATATCTGTGGAGACAGGGGTCACTGTTAGTGTTTCTGACTCCCATAGATAACAGTGCAGACAGGGGTCACTGTTAGTGTTTCTGACTCCTATAGATAACAGTGGAGACAGGGGTCACTGTTAGTGCTTCTGAATCCCATAGATAACATTGGAGACAGGGGTCACTGTTAGTGTTTCTGACTCCTATAGATAACAGTGGAGACAGGGGTCACTGTTAGTGTTTCTGACTCCTATAGATAACAGTGCAGACAGGGGTCACTGTTAGTGTTTCTGCTTCCCATAGATAACATTGGAGACAGGGGTCACTGTTAGTGTTTCTGACTCCTATAGATAACAGTGGAGACAGGGGTCACTGTTAGTGTTTCTGCCTCCCATAGATAACAGTGCAGACAGGGGTCACTGTTAGTGTTTCTGCTTCCCATAGATAACAGTGCAGACAGGGGTCACTGCTAGTGTTTCTGCCTCCCATAGATAACAGTGCAGACAGGGGTCACTGCTAGTGTTTCTGACTCCCATAGATAACATTGGAGACAGGGGTCACTGTTAGTGCTTCTGACTCCCATAGATAACATTGGAGACCGGGGTCACTGTTAGTGTTTCTGCTTCCCATAGATAACAGTGCAGACAGGGGTCACTGCTAGTGTTTCTGCCTCCCATAGATAACAGTGCAGACAGGGGTCACTGTTAGTGTTTCTGACTCCTATAGATAACAGTGGAGACAGGGGTCACTGTTAGTGCTTCTGACTCCCATAGATAACAGTGGAGACAGGGGTCACTGTTAGTGCTTCTGGCTCCTAAAGATAACAGTGGAGACAGGGGTCACTGTTAGTGTTTCTGACTCCTATAGATAACAGTGGAGACAGGGGTCACTGTTAGTGTTTCTGACTCCTATAGATAACAGTGGAGACCTGGGTCACTGTTAGTGCTTCTGACTCCTATAGATAACAGTGGAGACAGGGGTCACTGTTAGTGTTTCTGACTCCTATAGATACCAGTGGAGACCTGGGTCACTGTTAGTGCTTCTGACTCCTATAGATAACAGTGCAGACAGGGGTCACTGTTAGTGTTTCTGCCTCCCATAGATAACATTGGAGACAGGGGTCACTGCTAGTGTTTCTGCCTCCCATAGATAACAATGCAGACAGCGGTCACTGCTAGTGTTTCTGCCTCCCATAGATAACAGTGCAGACAGGGGTCACTGTTAGTGTTTCTGCCTCCCATAAATAACAGTGCAGACAGGGGGTCACTGCTAGTGTTTCTGCCTCCCATAGATAACAGTGCAGACAGGGGTCACTGTTAGTGTTTCTGCCTCCCATAGATAACAGTGCAGACAGGGGTCACTGCTAGGGTTTCTGCCTCCCATAGATAACAGTGCAGACAGGGGTCACTGTTAGTGTTTCTGCCTCCCATAGATAACAGTGCAGACAGGGGTCACTGTTAGTGTTTCTGCCTCCCATAGATAACAGTGCAGACAGGGGTCACTGTTAGTGTTTCTGCCTCCCATAGATAACAGTGCAGACAGGGGTCACTGTTAGTGTTTCTGACTCCTATAGATAACAGTGGAGACAGGGGTCACTGTTAGTGTTTCTGCCTCCCATAGATAACAATGCAGACAGGGGTCACTGCTAGTGTTTCTGCCTCCCATAGATAACAATGCAGACAGGGGTCACTGCTAGTGTTTCTGCCTCCCATAGATAACAGTGCAGACAGGGGTCACTGTTAGTGTTTCTGCCTCCCATACATAACAGTGCAGACAGGGGGTCACTGCTAGTGTTTCTGCCTCCTATAGATAACAGTGCAGACAGGGGTCACTGCTAGTGTTTCTGCCTCCCATAGATAACAGTGCAGACAGGGGTCACTGCTAGTGTTTCTGCCTCCCATACATAACAGTGTAGACAGGGGTCACTGCTAGTGTTTCTGCGTCCTATAGATAACAGTGCAGACAGGGGTCACTGTTAGTGTTTCTGACTCCTATAGATAACAGGGGAGACAGGGGTCACTGTTAGTGTTTCTGCCTCCCATAGATAACAATGCAGACAGGGGTCACTGCTAGTGTTTCTGCCTCCCATAGATAACAGTGCAGACAGGGGTCACTGTTAGTGTTTTTGCCTCCCATAGATAACAATGCAGACAGGGGTCACTGCTAGTGTTTCTGCCTCCCATAGATAACAGTGCAGACAGGGGTCACTGTTAGTGTTTCTGCCTCCCATACATAACAGTGCAGACAGGGGGTCACTGCTAGTGTTTCTGCCTCCCATAGATAACAGTGCAGACAGGGGTCACTGTTAGTGTTTCTGCCTCCCATAGATAATAGTGCAGACAGGGGTCACTGCTAGGGTTTCTCCCTCCCAAAGATAACAGTGCAGACAGGGGTCACTGTTAGTGTTTCTGCCTCCTATAGATAACAATGCAGACAGGGGTCACTGTTAGTGTTTCTGCCTCCCATAGATAACAGTGCAGACAGGGGTCACTGTTAGTGTTTCTGCCTCCCATAGATAACAGTGCAGACAGGGGTCACTGTTAGTGTTTCTGACTCCTATAGATAACAGTGGAGACAGGGGTCACTGTTAATGTTTCTGACTCCTATAGATAACAGTGGAGACAGGGGTCACTGTTAGTGTTTCTGCCTCCCATACATAACAGTGCAGACAGGGGGTCACTGCTAGTGTTTCTGCCTCCCATAGATAACAGTGCAGACAGGGGTCACTGTTAGTGTTTCTGCCTCCCATAGATAATAGTGCAGACAGGGGTCACTGCTAGGGTTTCTGCCTCCCAAAGATAACAGTGCAGACAGGGGTCACTGTTAGTGTTTCTGCCTCCTATAGATAACAATGCAGACAGGGGTCACTGCTAGTGTTTCTGCCTCCCATAGATAACAGTGCAGACAGGGGTCACTGTTAGTGTTTCTGCCTCCCATAGATAATAGTGCAGACAGGGGTCACTGCTAGGGTTTCTGCCTCCCAAAGATAACAGTGCAGACAGGGGTCACTGTTAGTGTTTCTGCCTCCTATAGATAACAATGCAGACAGGGGTCACTGTTAGTGTTTCTGCCTCCCATAGATAACAGTGCAGACAGGGGTCACTGTTAGTGTTTCTGCCTCCCATAGATAACAGTGCAGACAGGGGTCACTGTTAGTGTTTTTGACTCCTATAGATAACAGTGGAGACAGGGGTCACTGTTAATGTTTCTGACTCCTATAGATAACAGTGGAGACAGGGGTCACTGTTAGTGTTTCTGCCTTCCATAGATAACAATGCAGACAGGGGTCACTGCTAGTGTTTCTGCCTGCCATAGATAACAATGCAGACAGGGGTCACTGTTAGTGTTTCTGACTCCTATAGATAACAGTGGAGACAGGGGTCACTGTTAGTGTTTCTGCCTCCCATAGATAACAGTGCAGACATGGGTCACTGTTAGTGTTTGTGCCTCCCATAGATAACAGTGCAGACAGGGGTCACTGTTAGTGTTTCTGCCTCCCATAGATAACAATGCAGACAGGGGTCACTGCTAGTGTTTCTGCCTCCCATACATAACATTGGAGACAGGGGTCACTGTTAGTGTTTCTGACTCCTATAGATAACAGTGGAGACAGGGGTCACTGTTAGTGTTTCTGACTCCTATAGATAACAGTGGAGACAGGGGTCACTGTTAGTGTTTCTGACTCCTATAGATAACAGTGGAGACAGGGGTCACTGTTAGTGCTTCTGACTCCTATAGATAACAGTGCAGACAGAGGTCACTGTTAGTGCTTCTGCCTCCCGTAGATAACATTGGAGACAGGGGTCACTGTTAGTGTTTCTGCGTCCTATAGATAACAGTGCAGACAGGGGTCACTGTTAGTGTTTCTGACTCCTATAGATAACAGTGGAGACAGGGGTCACTGCTAGTGTTTCTGACTCCTATAGATAACAGTGGAGACAGGGGTCACTGTTAGTGTTTCTGCCTCCCATAGATAACAATGCAGACAGGGGTCACTGCTAGTGTTTCTGCCTCCCATAGATAACAGTTCAGACAGGGGTCACTGTTAGTGTTTCTGCCTCCCATAGATAACAATGCAGACAGGGGTCACTGCTTGCGTTTCTGCCTCCCATAGATAACAATGCAGACAGGGGTCACTGCTAGCATTTCTGCCTCCCACAGATAACAGTGCAGACAGGGGTCACTGTTAGTGTTTCTGCTAACAAAAAACAAGGCCGGGGCGCACAATCTGTGCAATATATTGTACAATGTATAGAGGGTAGGTGCCGCTACAGTGGAATAAACACTGACACAAAAGAAAAAAGAAAAAGCACCACTGCATAATAACGCACACTATCCCCATATAATATTTAGAAGTTTATTAATGCAAAAGAGTTATACATAAAAACATTAAAAAACACACACAGAGACATCCCACAATATACAATAATAAAGAATAGGGCACAAAATCATGTGTAATATAATTGCATATCACAACTAATCCAACCACGGAATACACCTATACCCTACTGTTGGGCTCATAGGGACCATAAGGTCCTAACACTATTCAGCAAATAAAGCATGAATCCATCTCAACAAACTAATATGGATATATGGGCCATAATAAGCCACCTAAATAATCCCCAGGGTGCTAAAAAAACCCTATAATAGGGTAATGTCCAAGAATGACCAGATCAACACATATACATCCCTATAATGGGATAATACCCCAGGATGAACAAGCTGAACAATGTAAACAAAACCTCAGCAGGCTAGAGACCGTAGAAAGGATCAGATAAGTGGGCGCCCTGCCCAGAACCATACCCCACGCGTATCGCTGCAGCACATGCAGCTTTGTCAGGGGAAGTGTTTCTGCCTCCTATAGATAACAATGCAGACAGGGGTCACTGCTAGTGTTTCTGCCTCCCATAGATAACAGTGCAGACAGGGGTCACTGTTAGTGTTTCTGCCTCCCATAGATAATAGTGCAGACAGGGGTCACTGCTAGGGTTTCTGCCTCCCAAAGATAACAGTGCAGACAGGGGTCACTGCTAGTGTTTCTGCCTCCCATAGATAACAATGCAGACAGGGGTCACTGCTAGTGTTTCTGCCTCCCATAGATAACAGTGCAGACAGGGGTCACTGTTAGTGTTTCTGCCTCCCATACATAACAGTGCAGACAGGGGGTCACTGCTAGTGTTTCTGCCTCCCATAGATAACAGTGCAGACAAGGGTCACTGTTAGTGTTTCTGCCTCCCATAGATAATAGTGCAGACAGGGGTCACTGCTAGGGTTTCTCCCTCCCAAAGATAACAGTGCAGACAGGGGTCACTGTTAGTGTTTCTGCCTCCTATAGATAACAATGCAGACAGGGGTCACTGTTAGTGTTTCTGCCTCCCATAGATAACAGTGCAGACAGGGGTCACTGTTAGTGTTTCTGCCTCCCATAGATAACAGTGCAGACAGGGGTCACTGTTAGTGTTTCTGACTCCTATAGATAACAGTGGAGACAGGGGTCACTGTTAATGTTTCTGACTCCTATAGATAACAGTGGAGACAGGGGTCACTGTTAGTGTTTCTGCCTCCCATACATAACAGTGCAGACAGGGGGTCGCTGCTAGTGTTTCTGCCTCCCATAGATAACAGTGCAGACAGGGGTCACTGTTAGTGTTTCTGCCTCCCATAGATAATAGTGCAGACAGGGGTCACTGCTAGGGTTTCTGCCTCCCAAAGATAACAGTGCAGACAGGGGTCACTGTTAGTGTTTCTGCCTCCTATAGATAACAATGCAGACAGGGGTCACTGCTAGTGTTTCTGCCTCCCATAGATAACAGTGCAGACAGGGGTCACTGTTAGTGTTTCTGCCTCCCATAGATAATAGTGCAGACAGGGGTCACTGCTAGGGTTTCTGCCTCCCAAAGATAACAGTGCAGACAGGGGTCACTGTTAGTGTTTCTGCCTCCTATAGATAACAATGCAGACAGGGGTCATTGTTAGTGTTTCTGCCTCCCATAGATAACAGTGCAGACAGGGGTCACTGTTAGTGTTTCTGCCTCCCATAGATAACAGTGCAGACAGGGGTCACTGTTAGTGTTTTTGACTCCTATAGATAACAGTGGAGACAGGGGTCACTGTTAATGTTTCTGACTCCTATAGATAACAGTGGAGACAGGGGTCACCGTTAATGTTTCTGACTCCTATAGATAACAGTGGAGACAGGGGTCACTGTTAGTGTTTCTGCCTTCCATAGGTAACAATGCAGACAGGGGTCACTGCTAGTGTTTCTGCCTGCCATAGATAACAGTGCAGACAGGGGTCACTGTTAGTGTTTCTGACTCCTATAGATAACAGTGGAGACAGGGGTCACTGTTAGTGTTTCTGCCTCCCATAGATAACAGTGCAGACATGGGTCACTGTTAGTGTTTGTGCCTCCCATAGATAACAGTGCAGACAGGGGTCACTGTTAGTGTTTCTGCCTCCCATAGATAACAATGCAGACAGGGGTCACTGCTAGTGTTTCTGCCTCCCATACATAACATTGGAGACAGGGGTCACTGTTAGTGTTTCTGACTCCTATAGATAACAGTGGAGACAGGGGTCACTGTTAGTGTTTCTGACTCCTATAGATAACAGTGGAGACAGGGGTCACTGTTAGTGTTTCTGACTCCTATAGATAACAGTGGAGACAGGGGTCACTGTTAGTGTTTCTGACTCCTATAGATAACAGTGGAGACAGGGGTCACTGTTAGTGCTTCTGACTCCTATAGATAACAGTGCAGACAGGGGTCACTGTTAGTGCTTCTGCCTCCCGTAGATAACATTGGAGACAGGGGTCACTGTTAGTGTTTCTGCGTCCTATAGATAACAGTGCAGACAGGGGTCACTGTTAGTGTTTCTGACTCCTATAGATAACAGTGGAGACAGGGGTCACTGCTAGTGTTTCTGACTCCTATAGATAACAGTGGAGACAGGGGTCACTGTTAGTGTTTCTGCCTCCCATAGATAACAATGCAGACAGGGGTCACTGCTAGTGTTTCTGCCTCCCATAGATAACAGTTCAGACAGGGGTCACTGTTAGTGTTTCTGCCTCCCATAGATAACAATGCAGACAGGGGTCACTGCTTGTGTTTCTGCCTCCCATAGATAACAATGCAGACAGGGGTCACTGCTAGCATTTCTGCCTCCCACAGATAACAGTGCAGACAGGGGTCACTGTTAGTGTTTCTGCCTCCCATAGATAACAGTGCAGACAGGGGTCACTGCTAGTGTTTCTGCCTCCCATAGATAACAGTGCAGACAGGGGTCACTGTTAGTGTTTCTGCCTCCCATACATAACAGTGCAGACAGGGGGTCACTGCTAGTGTTTCTGCCTCCCATAGATAACAGTGCAGACAGGGGTCATTGCTAGTGTTTCTGCCTGCCATAGATAACAGTGCAGACAGGGGTCATTGCTAGTGTTTCTGCCTGCCATAGATAACAGTGCAGACAAGGGTCACTGTTAGTGTTTCTGCCTCCCATAGATAACAATGCAGACAGGGGTCACTGTTAGTGTTTCTGCCTCCCATAGATAACAGTGCAGACAGGGGTCACTGTTAGTGTTTCTGCCTCCCATAGATAACAGTGCAGACAGGGGTCACTGTTAGTGTTTCTGACTCCTATAGATAACATTGGAGACAGGGGTCACTGTTAGTGTTTCTGACTCCTATAGATAACAGTGGAGACAGGGGTCACTGTTAATGTTTCTGACTCCTATAGATAACAGTGGAGACAGGGGTCACTGTTAGTGTTTCTGCCTCCCATAGACAACAATGCAGACAGGGGTCACTGCTAGTGTTTCTGCCTGCCATACATAACATTGGAGACAGGGGTCACTGTTAGTGTTTCTGCCTCCCATAGAGAACAGTGCAGACAGGGGTCACTGTTAGTGTTTCTGCCTCCCATAGATAACAATGCAGACTGGGGTCACTGCTAGTGTTTCTGCCTCCCATACATAACATTGGAGACAGGGGTCACTGTTAGTGTTTCTGACTCCTATAGATAACAGTGCAGACAGGGGTCACTGTTAGAGTTTCTGCCTCCCATAGATAACAATGCAGACAGGGGTCACTGTTAGTGTTTCTGACTCCTATAGATAACAGTGGAGACAGGGGTCACTGTTAATGTTTCTGCCTCCAATAGATAACAGTGCAGACAGGGGTCACTATTAGTGTTTCTGCCTCCCATAGATAACAGTGCAATCAGAGGTTACTGTTAGTGTTTCTGCCTCTCATAGATAACAGTGCACTCAGGGGTCACTGTTAATGTTTCTGCCTCTCATAGGTAACAGTCCAGCCATTTTTCCAGGTCAGTGCTTCCTCCTCCTATAGAGTGCAGTGCTGCCAGGGGTTACTGTTAGTGTTTCTGCCTCCCACAGAAAGTAGTGCAGCCAGGGGTCACTGTTAGTGTCTCTGGCTCTCATAGATAACAGTGCAGCCATTTTTCTCGGTTGTTTCTACCACCTAAAGAGAGCAGTGCAGCCAGGGGTCACTGTTAGTGTTTCTGCCTCCCCCAGAGAGCCGTGCAGCCAGGAGTCACTGTGCTTCTCAATCCCCCAGAGAGCAGTGCAGCCAGGAGTCACTGTGCTTCTGAATCCCCCAGAGAGCAGTGCAGCCAGGGATCACTGTTAGTGTTTCCTCCTCCTAAAGAGAGCAGTGTAGCCAGAGGTCACTGTTAGTGTTTCTGCTTCCCATAGATAACAGTGCAGTCAATGGTCACTGTTAGTGTCACTGGCTCTCATAGATAACAGTGCAGCCATTTGTCCCGGTTAGTGTTTCCACCTCCTAAAGAGAGCAGTGTAGCCAGGGGTCACTGTTAGTGTTTCTGCTTCCCATAGATAACAGTGCAGTCAGTGGTCACTGTTATTGTCACTGGCTCTCATAGATAACAGTGCAGCCATTTGTCCCGGTTAGTGTTTCCACCTCCTAAAGAGAGCAGTGTAGCCAGGGGTCACTGTTAGTGTTTCTGCCTTCCATAGATAACAGTGCAGTAAAGAGTCACTGTTAGTGTTTCTGCCTCCCACAGACGGCAGTGCAGTCAGGAGTAACTGTCCTATATAACACTGCAGATACCACATCGATATCTCTAAGTACAGATTATGTAGTTCTTGTCACATATATAGTATCTGCTGCGGATGACTGATAATTGCCTTGTTAAACTATAGAGAATAACAGGTACATCTCCTCCTCCTCCTGAAGGTAGTGGGACTAGAATGCTTTTACCTGTTATTACACATTATTACTGCGCCATTTTCTGTGCACTGACATTCAGCAGAATAATCCCTTGAGAAAGATCAAATCGAAATCTTACATTCCTGGAAGCTAGAATCTGCCTCTCACCCATCATTAACATTCACTCTATTTGAAGTGAAAATCATGACTGGGCTGTTCCCCTCCCCTATAGCATCCACGCGGGCTTCCTCTAAGTTACATACACTCTTGGGTAATGTGGCCCCCATATGATTTCGAAACATGCACCTGCAGTCAATATGCAGTTCTTAACTACAGTGCAAAAATGTCAAGGACGGTTGTCGTACCCATAGCGGTGCCTGGACACATCTCGACTCAGTCGTTCCGAGAGGTAGGCACCAATACGATCCAATTTCTCCGGGGCTGAAAGTGCGTAGAAGGTCAACTTTTCCATGTTTGCTTTGACCAGACCATCCTGTAAGGTCACAATATATACAATTACAGACTAATACAATATAAACATTTGCACACGATAAAGAGTATAAAAGCCTTATATATTCCATGGGTCTAATTACATTCCATAAGGAACTTATGAAATCCTTGGTGCCTTATGTGACAAACTTCTCTCAAAGATACAATTGACACTTGATTTAGAGGTATAGGATATTTTCTTCCTAAGGCTCCTGGTACATACATAGGTCCCCATGCACCCAGTATTTTGGTAAGACGGGAACGTACTGTAATAGTCATGTATTTCTACGAACGATCCTCTGTGTGTACATCACATCCGAAACACTCATCCGACACAAAGAGACAACAGACCTCAGTCATTTCTTACACTAGTAATATGAAAGCTGTATCTCATATTATAATGTAATGTTATGTAATACCATATAGTGCAGTATGTTACAGCAGCTGCTGCCGCCGTGACTATTAGCTCACTCCTCTTTCCCTATTAGATCATTTAGCTCTTTTCCCTTTCGTGCAGTGATTTCCCTGCGGCCTGGATCTCTGGAGCTCACTCAGCGGATTTGTGCTTAGCTCCTGGCATTGACTGTATGAAGGTTTTTCTCCTCTGACCTTGCAATGTCACCAGTGACAAAATCTCTCACAGATGTCTCAGTCACGTCCTCCAACCCAAGAGAAGCAGCCGGGATTTATCAGCAGGCAATAATATAAGTGTCTGCTATCTTATTTCAAAGAACAGCGCCACTCATGTATACAGGTTGTGTCTGGTAACTGTAGACCAGCCACATTCTAGTGAATTCAGCTACATTACAGACACGACCCAGGTGACAAGAGTGGTGCTGTCAGACACAACTCATGTGACAAGAGGGGTGCTGTCAGACACAACTCATGTGACAAGAGGGGTGCTGTCAGACACAACCCATGTGACAAGAGTGGTGCTGTCAGACACGACCCATGTGACAAGAGTGGCGCTGTCAGACACAACTCATGTGACAAGAGGGGTGCTGTCAGACACAACTCATGTGACAAGAGTGGTGCTGTCAGACACAACTCATGTGACAAGAGGGGTGCTGTCAGACACAACTCATGTGACAAGAGGGGTGCTGTCAGACACAACCCATGTGACAAGAGTGGTGCTGTCAGACACGACCCATGTGACAAGAGTGGCGCTGTCAGATACAACCCATGTGACAAGAGGGGTGCTGTCAGACAACTCATGTGACAAGAGGGGTTTTGTCAGACACGACCCATGTGACAAGAGTGGTGCTGTCAGACACAACCCATGTGACAAGAGGGGTTCTGTCAGACACGACCCATGTGACAAGAGTGGCGCTGTCAGACACAACCCATGTGACAAGAGTGGCGCTGTCAGACACAACCCATGTGACAAGAGTGGCGCTATCAGACACAACCCATGTGACAAGAGTGGCGCTGTCAGACACAACCCATGTGACAAGAGTGGCGCTGTCAGACACAACCCATGTGACAAGAGTGGAGCTGTCAGACACGACCCATGTGACAAGAGTGGTGCTGTCAGACACGACCCATGTGACAAGAGTGGCGCTGTCAGATACAACCCATGTGACAAGAGTGGCGCTGTCAGACACAACCCATGTGACAAGAGTGGAGCTGTCAGACACGACCCATGTGACAAGAGTGGTGCTGTCAGACACGACCCATGTGACAAGAGTGGCGCTGCAGATACAACCCATGTGACAAGAGGGGTGCTGTCAGACAACTCATGTGACAAGAGGGGTGCTGTCAGACACAACCCATGTGACAAGAGTGGTGCTGTCAGACACAAGTCATGTGACAAGAGTGGTGCTGTCAGACACAAGCCATGTGACAAGAGTGGTGCTGTTTGCTACCATAAGGGGAAATCAACATAAAAATACATAAATTACCCTTAACTCTCACCTCTGAATCCTCCGGGAAGATATTGTCCACAAGTCTCTTGTAGCGAGGACGCAGCGCTCCACAGCAGCACAGGCCTGAAGAGAAAACACAGACATTAAAATTACGGAAATTAGGTGCATTATGGAGTAGAGTAATGATCACTGCACCGTGCGGATTCACCGCATCCAACACAATCTAAGGTGACGCGCGTCTCTGCAAGAGAAATTGACATGCTGCGGTCTGGAGAGACGTGCCGCATGTCCGCCTCCGCGGGTGAGCTGCCGGCAACAGTGGACCCATAGTGAGGAGAATAGACTTGGCACGCAAAACTGGATGATGAGTAGATAAAGTTTTAATGCAGCCCACAATAAAGACCTTCCTCAGTGTACTATAACAAACAATATGACAAATTCAGAAAGTAACCAAAAATATATACATCTATGACAGACAGTGTCACAAAATATTAATTTATCAAAAAGGAAAATATATAAAAATATATATATATAAAAAATATATAGTGCACATGGTTCATAGTAGCACTATAGCCACACGAACATGGACTTCCCTCCGCTATGAGTATAACCATAACTGAGCTAGAACCCTGACTACAACCACAACCGGCGCTAGAACCCTGACTACGACCACAACTATGACCGGAGTTGGAACCCTGACTACGACCACAACCATGACCGGAGCCTAGAACCCTGACTACGACCACAACCATGACCGGACCTAAAACCCTGACTACGACAACCATGACCGGAGCTAAAACCCTGACTACGACCACAACCATGACCGGAGCTAGAACCCTGACTACGACCACAACCATGACCGGAGCTAGAACCCTGACTACGATCACAACCATGACTGGAGCTAGAACCCTGACTACGACCACAACCATGACTGGAGCTGGAACTATGACCATGAATACAACCATGACCGGAGCTAGAACCCTGACAACGACCACAACCATGACCGGAGCTAGAACCCTGACTACGACCACTACCATGACCGGAGCTAGAACCCTGACTACGACCACAACCATGACCGGAGCTAGAACCCTGACTACAACCATGACCGGAGCTAGAACCCTGACTACAACCACAACCATGACCGGAGCTAGAACCCTGACTACGACCACATCCATGACCGGAGCTAGAACCCTGACTACGACCACAACCATGACCGGAGCTAGAACCCTGACTACGACCACAACCATGACCGGAGCTAGAACCCTGACTACAACCACAACCATGACCGGAGCTAGAACCCTGACTACGACTACAACCATGACTGGAGCTAGAACCCTGACTACGACCACAACCATGACCGGAGCTAGAACCCTGACTACGACCACATCCATGACCGGAGCTAGAACCCTGACTACGACCACAACCATGACCGGAGCTAGAACCCTGACTACGACCACAACCATGACCGGAGCTAGAACCCTGACTACAACCACAACCATGACCGGAGCTAGAACCCTGACTACGACCACAACCATGACTGGAGCTAGAACCCTGACTACGACCACAACCATGACCGGAGCTAGAACCCTGACTACAACCACAACCATGACCGGAGCTAGAACCCTGACTACGACCACAACCATGACTGGAGCTAGAACCCTGACTACGACTACAACCCTGACTAGAGCTAGAATTATGGCTACAACCATGAATAGAACTGGAACTATGACCATGACTACAATGCTATCCAACCACATCAACGCTGTCCATAACTATGACCATAGCCGACTGTGAGCATTGGTCATTTCACAGCAGCAACCATGAATACAGCCATGGCTATGGCCAAGGCAAGACTGCAATAATCACCACTAGCTATGCCGATGTTCACTACTACAATCATAGCCAAGACTATTAAACTGTGAAAGTGTAAAGAGCAGCCGGCCACTGATAATTATGATTTATGGGGATCTGCGGATGATGCACTGTTATGGGGGATCTGTGGAGGACGCACTGTTATGGGGGATCTGTGGATGACGCGCTGTTATGGGGGATCTGTGGATGATGCACTGTTATGGGGGATCTGTGGATGATGCACTGTTATGGGGATCTGTGGATGATGCACTGTTATGGGGGATCTGTGGATGATGCACTGTTATGGGGATCTGTGGATGATGCACTGTTATGGGGGATCTGTGGATGATGCACTGTTATGGTGGATCTGTGGATGATGCGCTGTTATGGGGGATCTGTGGATGATGCACTGTTATGGGGGATCTGTGGATGATGCACTGTTATGGGGGATCTGTTGATGATGCACTGTTATGGGGAATCTGTGGATGATGCACTGTTATGGGGGATCTGTGGATGATGCGCTGTTATGGGGATCTGTGGATGATGCACTGTTATGGGGATCTGTGGATGATGCGCTGTTATCGGGGATCTGTGGAGGACGCACTGTTATGGGGGATCTGTGGATGATGCGCTGTTATGGGGATCTGTGGATGATGCACTGTTATGGGGGATCTGTGGATGATGCACTGTTATGGGTGATCTGTGGATGACGTGCTGTTATGGGGGATCTGTGGATGATGCGCTGTTATGGGGGATCTGTGGATGATGCGCTGTTATGGGGATCTGTGGATGATGCACTTTTATGGGGGATCTGTGGATGATGCACTGTTATGGGGATCTGTGGATGACGCGCTGTTATGGGGGATCTGTGGATGATGCGCTGTTATGGGGGATCTGTGGAGGACGCACTGTTATGGTGGATCTGTGGATTATGCGCTGTTATGGTGGATCTGTGGGTGACGCACTGTTATGGGGGATCTGTGGATGATGCACTGTTATGGGGATCTGTGGATGACGCGCTGTTATGGTGGATCTGTGGGTGACGCACTGTTATGGGGGATCTGTGAATGACGCACTGTTATGGGGGATCTGTGGATGACGCGCTGTTATCGGGGATCTGTGGAGGACGCACTATTATGGGGGATCTGTGGATGATGCACTGTTATGGGGGATCTGTGGATGATGCACTGTTATGGGGGATCTGTGGATGATGCACTGTTATGGGGGATCTGTGGATGATGCACTGTTATGGGGGATCTGTGGATGATGCACTGTTATGGGGATCTGTGGGTGATGCACTGTTATGGGGGATGTGTGGATGATGCACTGTTATGGGGATCTGTGGATGATGCACTGTTATGGGGATCTGTGGGTGATGCACTGTTATGGGGATCTGTGGGTGATGCACTGTTATGGGGGATCTGTGGATGACACACTGTTATGGGGATCTGTGGATGATGCACTGTTATGGGGATCTGTGGATGATGCACTGTTATGGGGATCTGTGGGTGATGCACTGTTATGGGGGATGTGTGGGTGACGAACTGGTATGGGGATCTGTGGATGATGCACTGTTACGGGGATCTGTGGATGACACACTGTTATGGGGATCTGTGGATGACGCACTGTTATGGGGATCTGTGGATGATGCACTGTTATGGGGATCTGTGGATGATGCACTGTTATGGGGGATGTGTGGATGACGCACTGTTATGGGGATCTGTGGATGATGCACTGTTATGGGGGATGTGTGGATGATGCACTGTTATGGGGATCTGTGGATGATGCACTGTTATGGGGATCCGTGGATGATGCACTGTTATGGGGGATGTGTGGATGACGCACTGTTATGGGGATCTGTGGATGACACACTGTTATGGGGATCTGTGGATGACGCACTGTTATGGGGATCTGTAGATGATGCACTGTTATGGGGATCTGTGGATGACGCACTGTTATGGGGGATGTGTGGATGAAGCACTGTTATGGGGATCTGTGGATGATGCAATGTTATGGGGATCTGTGGATGACGCACTGTTATGGGGGATGTGTGGATGACGCACTGTTATGGGGGATGTGTGGATGACGCACTGTTATGGGGATCTGTGGATGATGCACTGTTATGGGGATCCGTGGATGATGCACTGTTATGGGGGATCTGTGCATGATGCACTGTTATGGGGATCCGTGGATGATGCACTGTTATGGGGATCCGTGGATGATGCACTGTTTATGGGGGATCTGTGGATGACGCACTGTTATGGGGATCTGTGGATGATGCACTGTTATGGGGATCTGTGGATGACGCACTGTTATGGGGATCTGTGGGTGCTGCACTGTTATGGGGGATGTGTGGATGACGCACTGTTATGGGGATCTGTGGATGATGCGCTGTTATGGGGGATCTGTGGATGATGCGCTGTTATGGGGATCTGTGGATGATGCACTGTTATGGGGGATCTGTGGATGATGCACTGTTATGGGGATCTGTGGATGACGCGCTGTTATGGGGGATCTGTGGATGATGCACTGTTATGGGGGATCTGTGGATGACGCACTGTTATGGGGATCTGTGGGTGATGCACTGTTATGGGGGATGTGTGGATGACGCACTGTTATGGGGATCTGTGGATGACGCACTGTTATGGGGATCTGTGGATGACGCACTGTTATGGGGATCTGTGGATGACGCACTGTTATGGGGATCTGTGGATGACGCACTGTTATGGGGGATGTGTGGATGACGCACTGTTATGGGGGATGTGTGGATGACGCACTGTTATGGGGGATGTGTGGATGATGCACTATGGGGGATCTGTGGATGATGCACTGTTATGGGGATCCGTGGATGATGCATTGTTATGGGGATCCGTGGATGATGCACTGTTTATGGGGAAGCTGTGGATGATGCACTGCTATGGGGATCTGTGGATGACGCACTGTTATGAGGAGCTGTGGATGACGCACTGTTATGGGGGATCTGTGGATGACGCACTGTTATGAGGAGCTGTGGATGACGCACTGTTATGGGGGATCTGAGGATGACGCGCTGTTTTGGGCAACTGCTGAGTGCACACTGTGGACGCTTCTGTAACTTTGTCCCTATTAGTGTGTGGGGTGGGGGGATTTTATATTGGAATGCTCAGGGTTAATGGCGCTAATAATGTTCTCCCCCTGATACAGTGGCACATGGTCTTTTGTGCAGAGACCGGGGCGTGAATGTCACTGGTAGCAGAGATAGTATTATAATTAGCCGTCATTGCTGTCTCTGCAGGCGGCTGGAGCTGTGATCAGCGGGTATAAATGTGTGTTATCTCCAGTGCGGAGTGTCGCACAATGCCCGAGTCCGGCTGTGAGTCATCGCCTACTAGAACACAGAGGAATCAAAATGTTCCAAAATCGGAGCACCGACATCTCCACCAAAATCGTAACCTGTTCCTTCCCATGGCTGGCTGTAGAATATAATGACCACCTGACCATGCAGTCATGGCTGAAAGTGTTGGCATCCTTGCAATTGTTCCGGAAAATTAAATATTTCTTCCAAAGAATTAATGCAGTTACACATGAGTATTTACTTTGTGTGTATTGGAAAAACACAAAAAAAAAACTGAGGGGGAAAAAAGGAAAACTGGACATAATTTCACACAAAACCCCCAAAAAGTGACAGCCAAAATTGTTGGCATCTTTCAAAAAATTGTGGGTAAACAACCTTGTTCCAAGCAAGTGATGCTCGTTCAAACTCACGTATGGCAAGTAACAGGTGTGGGAAATACGAAAATCACACCTGAAACCAGATACAAAGGGAGAGAAGCTGACTCAGTCTTTGCATTGTGTGTCTGTGTGTGCCACACTACGCGTGGAGAACAGAAAGAGAAGAAGAGAACTGTCTGAGGACTTGACAAACAAAATTGTTGATAAATATCAACAATTTCAAGGTTACAAGTCCATCTCCAGAGAATTTGTTGTTCCTTTGTCCACAAAGTGCAGCATACCATAATCAAGAAGTTTACAGCCCATGGCACTGTATCTAACCTCCCTGGATGTGGACGGCAGAGAAAAATTGATGAAGGGTTGCAATGCAGAATAGTTTGGATGGTGGATAAGCAGCCCCAATCAAGGTCCAATGAAATTCAAGCTGTCCTGCAGGCTCAGGGCGCGTCACTGTCAGCACGAACTATCCATCCACATGTGAATGAAATGCTATGGCAGAAGACTGAGGAGGACCCCACTGTTGACACAGACATGAAAAGCTAGACTGCAGACTGCCAAAATGTACATGAGTAAGCCAAAAGTGTACTGGGAAAGCATCTTGTGGGCAGATGAGACCAGATAAGAGTTTTTGGTATAGCGCATCATTCTACTGATTACTGAAAATGGAATGTGGCCTACAAAGAATAGAACACAGTACCTACAGTCAAATAAGGTGGAGGCTCAAATATGTTCTGGGGTTGTTTTGCTGCCTCTAGCACTGGATGCCTTGACTGTGTGCAAGGCATCTTGAAATCTAAAGATTACCAAAGGATTTTGGGTCCCAAAGTAGTGTCAGAAAGCTGCGCTTCTGTTCTAACTCATGGGTCTTCCAGCAGGACAATGACCCCAAACATACTACAAGAAGCCCCTAGAAATGGATGGAAACAAAGTGCTGGAGAGTTCTGGAGTGTCAGCAATAAGTCTGGATCTAAATCCCATTGATCACCTGTGGAGAGATCTTACAAATGCTGTTGGGAGAAGACGAAATAGGAAACCGGGAGCAATTTACAAAAGAAGAGTCCAAAATTCCAGCTGAGAGGTGAAAGAAGCTTGTGGATGGTTATAGGAAGCGAATGATTGCAGTTATTTATTCCAAAGGGTGTGCAACCAAATATTAAGGAGAGTCCCAACAATCTTGTCCGGCCCTTTTTGGGGTTTTAAGTGAGATTATGTCCAATTTGCCTTATTTTTGTCTGTTTTTTTGTGTCGTTCCAATACACACACAGGAAATAAACCTGTGTATAACACTTTGGGCCGTGAGTGTATGTTACCTAGTGCATTCCAGGGACGTGTGATCGGTCACATCTTGTGGGGTCTATCCGCACACACGGTGAAGATACGTCCCTGCGGCGGCCTTCAGCCGATCCTGTATCATTGCATCAATGCGGAGCATAAGAGGACGTCCATAACCCCAATAGACGGCCCCCATCACAGTGCTATATGCCTCCACCTGGGGGCGCTCTGCAAGCTGTTCTCCCCTCTGGCTTACATTTCGGAGGCGGTCCAATGTGTTGGACTCCATTATTGGACATCATGGCCCTTTCTGTGGATTCATTAGTACAATATTCCCTTTGGACCCTCTTATGACATTCACATGTTTCAATTTTGTATAATGAATTTCTCAACAAGATCTCTGCTTTCCGTCAGTGAATAGCAACTTCCTTTACTTCACAACTTGTACAGTGAACCTAAAAACTGGGAGATGGTTTAAGAAAAAACTGAGGAATAAAATACATTTATAAATAATTAAATAAATGGATAAATATACAGACAGGGAAATCTGACTGATTCAAAAAAATCCTTTATTTGAAGTATTGGCAAAAAGAAGTGCTATAAAAAGGTCCACCACACATAAGACATAAAAACTACATGAAAACACAAAATACTGTAAATAAAAAGTGACCGGGACCAGGATCTTCCGAAACGCGCGTCGGGGCGTGCGTCCGCACCTCTCCCGGGACCACCTTCTCATTCACTCATTTTTGAGTGGTTATCACTCTTTTATTTTCCTGGTTGGTCGTAGATTTTTATACATAACCCGTTATATATATTTGTCTCTTTTTTTAATATTGCTCAAGATTATTATATTAAATTTTAGGGGATTCATATGTATTTTATATCACGTCCTTCCTTTTTGGTATTACAACTTGTACAGGTCTGATACAGCCCAGAGATTGCTACAATTGTATCCATTTCCCTGTGTTCCGGATTCGAGACGGATACATTGTAACAAAACCTCCGAGATGCGGAGAGATTTGTGCGACCGATATCCACACTGGACACCATTGCTCGGCGTTGTCAGTCATCAGTACAAACAAAAGGCAATATTTTTTCCCGTCTGTGAAGAAAAAAATAATAATTTTTTTGAAGTTGTAGAAATGTTTTCAGATTATCAGTTTACAGTTGGGCTGAAGACATCACTAATAATCACCTATGTGCACATTCACTGACAGCAAGCAGAGATCTGAGGAACAAAAACAAAGTGTCAGTAGGTTGTGGGAGTATCACTATATGACGACTGCCAGCAGCACATATCGATCCATATTAAAGGCCCCCGCGATCACGCTGAATCCAGGGGCAGGCAATGTGTTTATTTTCCGCATACCCCTTTAAGAACCTCGCGCTATGTCTCTTATATCGCTATTTTGGCTCCATAGAGGAGAGCGGACCAGAGGAGTCAGCAATCCGTGGCGGAACAAACACTGCAGGGCAGGGACAGAAAACCTGGCGAAGTGACGCAGACTCAGCGCCACATTTCTGCTTCCACATCAAAAAACTAGGGCAGCACGGTGGCTCAGTGGTTAGCGCTGCAGCCTTGCAGCGCTGGGGTCCTGGGTTCGAATCCCACCAAGGACAACATCTGCAAGGAGTCTGTATGTTCTCCCCGTGTTTGCGTGGGTTTCCTCCGGGCACTCCGGTTTCCTCCCACACTCCAAAGACATACTGATAGGGAATTTAGATTGTGCGCCCCATCGGGGACAGTGATGAAAATGTGTGCAAATTGTAAAGCGCTGCGGAATATGTTAGCGCTATATAAAAATAAAGATTATTATTATTAAACCAAATACCAAGTCAGACCCCTGTGTGCTGCTGTGCTCCCCGCTCCTAACACCAGCTCTGCATCTGTCACCTCCGATAAATTTTAAACAACATATAGTAAGTTTACTATTTGTT
This sequence comes from Dendrobates tinctorius, assembly GCF_039654945.1. Lineage (NCBI taxonomy): Eukaryota > Metazoa > Chordata > Amphibia > Anura > Dendrobatidae > Dendrobates > Dendrobates tinctorius. The sequence continues at coordinate 2,146,403 of NW_027361998.1, read as the reverse complement.
GTTTATATGCTTTTTTTGTTTGGCGCTTGTTCTCCTGAAATACTCTGTGCTGCTGTGTGACTCCGTCAGCTATAGAACACCCAGTCTACAACCTCTCACACCATCTTCACACTCTTCTCAAATACTCTGTGCTGTTCTATGACTCCGTCAGCTATAGAACGCCCAGTCTACAACCTCTCCTACCATCATCACACTCATCTCAAATACTCTGTGCTGATGTGACTCCGTCAGCCATAGAACACCCAATCTACAACCTCTCACACCATCTTCACACTCTTCTCTAATACTCTGTGCTGCTGTGACTCCGTCAGCTCTAGAACGCTCAGTCTACAACCTCTCACACCATCTTCACACTATTCTAAAATACTCTGTGCTGCTGTGTGACTCCGTCAGCTCTAGAACGCTCAGTCTACAACCTCTCCTACCATCTTCACACTCTTCTCTAATACTCTGTGCTGCTGTGTGACTCCGTCAGCTGTAGAACGCTCAGTCTACAACCTCTCACACCATCTTCACACAGTTCTCTAATACGCTGTGCTGCTGGGTGACTCCGTCAGCTCTAGAACGCTCAGTCTACAACCTCTCACACCATCTTCACACTCTTCTTAAATACTTTGTGCTGCTGTGACTCCGTCAGCTCTAGAACGCTCAGACTACAACCTCCCACACCATCTTCACACTCTTCTTAAATACTTTGTGCTGCTGTGACTCCGTCAGCTCTAGAACGCTCAGTCTACAACCTCTCACACCATCTTCACACTATTCTAAAATACTCTGTGCTGCTGTGTGACTCCGTCAGCTCTAGAACGCTCAGTCTACAACCTCTCCTACAATCTTCACACTCTTCTCTAATACTCTGTGCTGCTGTGTGACTCCATCAGCTCTAGAACGCCCAGTCTACAACCTCTCCTACCATCTTCACACTCTTCTCTAATACTCTGTGCTGCTGTGTGACTCCGTCAGCTCTAGAACGCTCAGTCTACAACCTCTCCTACCATCTTCACACTCTTCTCTAATACTCTGTGCTGCTGTGTGACTCCGTCAGCTCTAGAACGCCCAGTCTACAACCTCTCACACCATCTTCACACTCTTCTCTAATACTCTGTGCTGCTGTGTGACTCCGTCAGCTGTAGAACGCTCAGTCTACAACCTCTCCTACCATCTTCACACTCTTCTCTAATACTCTGTGCTGCTGTGTGACTCCGTCAGCTCTAGAAAGCCCAGTCTACAACCTCTCCTACCATCTTCACACTCTTCTCTAATACTCTGTGCTGCTGTGTGACTCCGTCAGCTCTAGAACGCCCAGTCTACAACCTCTCACACCATCTTCACACTCTTCTCTAATACTCTGTGCTGCTGTGTGACTCCGTCAGCTCTAGAACGCCCAGTCTACAACCTCTCACACCATCTTCACACTCTTCTCTAATACTCTGTGCTGCTGTGTGACTCTGTCAGCTCTAGAATGCCCAGTGTTATGATGAGTCACCGAAGGAGGAAAAAACAAAATACCAGCTAAGTCCAGAAAAACCAGAGAGGTTGGCAGCTATCGGATTGCAGACCCCTGAACCTATCCACAACAACTAGCAGTAGCCGTGGGGGGTTCCTACGGTGCCCTAGACCCCTCAATCACAGCCGGAGAACTACATAGCCTAAAGACAGAAAGGGGAAAAACTAAACTGTCCCAGAGCAGACCCCAAAGCAATAGGCAGCCCCCAACATATAATGACGGTGAAGCAAGATGAAAACACTAACACAGATAGAAAGATAGGTTGAGCAAATGATGGGGCCCAAGCTAACTACATAGGACAGGATAGGAAAGCTGCTGTCTGCCATCCGCAAAAACCCTATCAAAATGAGCCAACCGACTGATAGGAAAAACAGGCCCTGAAGTCGCTAGGCTTCAAAAGACTATATCAGCACTCAGGTATATTCTGAAGACAGAGCAAAAGATCAACAGATCAGAGACAAAAATGGAATTCAGCTCACCCCAGGCCGGGGATGGCAGAACTCCCAAAAAACAAGGCAAAACAAAAACAAAACTGAAGATTACAAAGCAGAGCAGAAAAACTTAGCTTAGAGATGCAGGAATCAGACTGGTCTCCAAGAATCCAGCAGGAAAATCACCAGCCAGGAAGAAGGGCGTCGGCAGCCTTATATCCAGTCCTCAATTCCAGCCACCCAGTCATCATCTAGCTGCCCAGGTGTTTGGTAATCAGCCTCACTACCTTCCTTCACCAGAGGAGGGAGTTCATCAGACCTCAATGGTGAAGGGAAAAATGAACAAATGAACTCACAACAGTACCTCCACCTTGAGGAGGGGTCACCGAACCCTCATCCATGCCACCAGGGCGATCCGGGTGAGCCCGATGAAAGGCACGCACCAATCTTTCGGCATGAATATCAGAGGCAGAGACCCAGGAATTATCCTCCTGACCATAACCCTTCCACTTAACCAAATACTGGAGCCTCCGTCTAGCCAGACGGGAATCCAGTATCTTCTCTACCTCATATTCCATGTTACCTTCAACCAATATAGGCTCAGGAGGTGCCACCACAGGAACTACTGGTTCAACAAACCTCTTCAACAAGGACTTATGAAACACATTATGAATTTTAAATGTGACAGGAAGAGCCAACCGAAAAGAGACCGGATTAATAATCTCCAAAATCTTGTAAGGTCCAATAAATCTAGGCTTAAACTTAGGAGAAGCCACCTTCATAGCGATATTTTTTGATGACAACCAAACCATATCACCCACCTTAAACTGGGGACCAACGATCCTACGCCGGTTGGAAAACCGCTGGGCCTTTTCCTGGGAGAGAGACAACTTATCCACTACTTGGTCCCAGATCTGGTGCATTCTCTCCACCACAGTGTCAACACCTGGGCAGGCAGAAGGCTCCACCTGCCCTGAAGAAAATCGAGGGTGAAAACCAAAGTTACAAAAAAAGGTGACATCAAAGTGGCAGAACTAGCTCTATTATTTAAAGCAAATTCGGCCAAGGGCAAAAATGAAACCCAATCATCCTGATCGGCAGAAATAAAACATCTCAAATACGACTCCAAAGTCTGGTTTGTTCTCTCCGTCTGCCCATTGGTCTGAGGGTGAAACGCAGAGGAGAAGGACAACTGAATTCCCAGCTTGGAACAGAAAGTCCTCCAAAATCTAGACACAAACTGAACTCCTCTGTCAGATACAATGTTCTCAGGAATCCCGTGCAAGCGAACCACCTGTTGCAAAAACAAGGGCACCAACTCAGAGGAAGATGGCAACTTAGGGAGTGGTACAAGATGGACCATCTTAGAGAATCTATCACAAATCACCCAAATAACAGTCATTCTCTGAGAGACAGGCATATCAGAGATAAAATCCATTGAAATATGGGTCCATGGCCTCCTGGGCACCGGCAAAGGCATCAACAAGCCACTAGAGCGAGAACAAGGTTTAGACCGGGAGCAAGTCCCACAGGACTGCACAAAATTCCTGACATCATGAGACAAGGCGGGCCACCAAAAAGACCGACTCACCAGATCTCTAGTACCAAAAATACCTGGATGACCAGCCAATGCAGAGCAATGAACTTCAGACATCACTCTCTTCCTCCACTGGTCAGGAACATACAACTTTCCACTGGGACAGCGCTCAGGTTCGTCCTCTTGAAACTCTTCCAGAGCACGTCTCAAATCGGGCGAGATGGCAGAAAGAACTACCCCCTCGCCTAAGATGGTAGCAGGCTTAGTCACAACAGGAGAATCAGCAAGGAAACTCCTAGAGAGGGCATCAGCCTTGACATTCTTAGTGCCTGGAAGAAAAGAGACCACAAAATCAAAAAGTGTGAAAAACAAGGCCCACCTAGCCTGTCTAAGATTCAAGCGCTTGGCCGACTCCAGGTAAATCAAATTCTTGTGGTCAGTAAGGACCACGACTTGGTGTTTCGCTCCCTCCAACCAATGTCTCCACTCCTCAAATGCCCATTTCATGGCCAACAGTTCCTGATTCCCCACATTATAGTTACGTTCGGATGGGGAGAACTTTCGGGAAAAGAAAGCACAAGGATTCATTTTAGATGTCACAGGATCTTTTTGGGACAACACCGCTCCTGCACCAATCTCAGAAGCGTCCACCTCCACCTGAAACGGGAGTGAGACATCAGGTTGCCGCAAAACCGGAGCAGAAGTGAACTCCTGATGTTGCGCCGTAGACAAAACTGTATCACATTGCATAGGTTCAGACATTTGTTCAACAGGTGGCAACATCTCTCGTGTAGTTTTGCGTTCACGTAAACGCCGATCCACCTGAATGGCTAATGACATAGAATCGTCGAGACCAGAGGGAACAGGAAATCCCACCATAGTATCTTTTACAGTTTCTGACAAACCCTTCCGAAAGAGGGCAGCCAAGGCACCATCATTCCAGGTAGTAAGGACCGCCCACTTTCGGAATTTTTGACAGTACAACTCTGCCGAATCCCGACCCTGGCTTAATGCCAACAGGGTCTTTTCAGCCTGAACAATAGCATTAGGTTCATCATACAACAACCCCAAGACCTGAAAAAATGCGTTCACATTATTCAGAATAGGATCATCAGGTTTCAAAGAAAACGCCCAATCCTGGGGATCGCCGCGCAGCAAAGAGATGACAATTTTAACCTGCTGCGCAGAGTTCCCCGACGAGTTAGGCTTCAAGGCAAAAAATAATTTACAATTATTCTTGAAATTCAAGAATTTAGACCGATCCCCAAAAAACACATCAGGAGTGGGAATCTTTGGTTCAGCAGCATGTGAATGAGCAAGATAGGCGGAAATTCCCCGCACTTCAGCAGCGAGCTGCTGCACACTATCAGTCAATTGCTTCATCTCCATTGAGAGAAAAATTCCCCCTACGGCCTCAGAGATATTTTTTTTTTTTTACAATTCTCTCCTGCTATTTAGTACCCTAGGATCTGCGGTATGGCTGGTGATTCTGTTATGATGAGTCACCGAAGGAGGAAAAAACAAAAAATACCAGCTAAGTCCAGAAAAATCAGAGAGGTTGGCAGCTATCGGATTGCAGACCCCTGAACCTATCCACAACAACTAGCAGTAGCCGTGGGAGGTTCCTACGGTGCCCTAGACCCCTCAATCACAGCTGGAGAACTACATAGCCTAAAGACAGAAAGGGGAAAAACTAAACTGCCTCAGAGCAGACCCCAAAGCAATAGGCAGCCCCCAACATATAATGACGGGGAAGCAAGATGAAAACACTAACAGAGATAGAAAGATAGGTTGAGCAAATGTTGGGGCCCAAGCTAACTACATAGGACAGGATAGGAAAACTGCTGTCTGCCATCCGCAAAAACCCTATCAAAATGAGCCAACCGACTGATAGGAAAAACAGGCCCTGAAGTCGCTAGGCTTCAAAAGACTATATCAGCACTCAGGTATATTCTGAAGACAGAGCAAAAGATCAACAGATCAGAGACAAAAATGGAATTCAGCTCACCCCCGGCCGGGGATGGCAGAACTCCCAAAAAACAAGGCAAAACAAAAACAAAACTGAAGATTACAAAGCAGAGCAGAAAAACTTAGCTTAGAGTTGCAGGAATCAGACTGGTCTCCAAGAATCCAGCAGGAAAATCACCAGCCAGGAAGAAGGGCGTCGGCAGCCTTATATCCAGTCCTCAATTCCAGCCACCCAGTCATCATCTAGCTGTCCAGGTGTTTGGTAATCAGCCTCACTACCTTCCTTCACCAGAGGAGGGAGTTCATCAGACCTCAATGGTGAAGGGAAAAATGAACTCACAACAGCCCAGTCTACAACCTCTCACACGATCTTCACACTCTTCTCTAATACTCTGTGCTGCTGTGTGACTCCGTCAGCTGTAGAACGCTCAGTCTACAACCTCTCCTACCATCTTCACACTCGTCTCTAATACTCTGTGCTGCTGTGTGACTCCGTCAGCTATAGAACGCCCAGTCTACAACCTCTCACACCATCTTCACACTCTTCTCTAATACGCTGTGCTGCTGGGTGACTCCGTCAGATGTAAAACGCTCAGTCTTCCACCTCTCACACCATCTTCACACAGTTCTCTAATACTCTGTGCTGCTGGGTGACTCCGTCAGCTATAGAACGCCCAGTCTACAACCTCTCACACCATCTTCACAGTCTTCTCTAATACGCTGTGCTGCTGGGTGACTCCGTCAGATGTAAAACGCTCAGTCTACAACCTCTCACACCATCTTCACACAGTTCTCTAATACTCTGTGCTGCTGTGTGACTCCGTCAGCTATAGAACGCCCAGTCTACAACCTCTCACACCATCTTCACACTCTTCTCTAATACGCTGTGCTGCTGGGTGACTCCGTCAGCTCTAGAACGCTCAGTCTACAACCTCTCACACCATCTTCACACTCTTCTCAAATACTCTGTGCTGCTGGTTGACTCCGTCAGCTATAGAACGCCCAGTCTACAACCTCTCACACCATCTTCACACTCTTCTCAAATACTCTGTGCTGCTGGGTGACTCCGTCAGCTTCAGCTATACAACGCTCAGTCTACAACCTCTCCTACCATCTTCACACTCTTCTCAAATACTCTGTGCTGCTGCTGACCCTGCGCCTGTCACTCTACTTCATCCCTTTCGTTTAGCGCGCTCCTGTAATACTCTGTGCTGCTTGGAAACCACTTCAGTCTGTGACCTCTCACTTGTCAGCCTGGACAACAGTGATATCATTCTCATGACACCGACAATATCACACTTCTTTCCTTAAATGCTCTGCGCTGCTTCTTACAGCTGTGCAGAATTAAGGTTCTGAAAGCCATAGCGCAGCAACTGGGGTGCAACTACTTACAGCATGCTGGTGGTAGTAGTTAGGGGCACAGGCTGGTGACTACAGGTATTTTAGGGTCAGGGGCCCATGTGACCGGGTTTTGCTCTTTCATATTATTTCGATGCTTATAAACCTTTTAGTGAGATTTAGGTCACTGTCAGCGGATGGAAAGCTCTCCGGCCAGTCCGGGGGAAGGGACTTGGATCAGGAGCCGCATTCAGTGAGCGGAGAACAGATTTATAGGAAATATCCAAAATGCTGCGATCACTTATTATTTCATAAATGAGTCGTAAACATGAAAATAAGAAACTAAGTCACAAATCTCAGCAGAGAAATCTGGATCATTCTCAGTCCATATTCAGTGAAGACAGAAACTCCCATTACTGAGGCCGCAGAGGAAGGCTGGGGCTGGTACAGTTCTATGAAGGAGCTGGAGACAGACATTCTGCTACATACTCTCCTGAGACAAGTTACACTTCTCCATAGAACTTCACGAGCACCAACTCCCATCTCCTATCTCAGTAAAGGGAACGTCTTATTCACTAATGTCACATTGTACCCCTTAATTTAGAATTTTGAGAATGAATAATTCAGTACAGGAGGGAAGGAAAGGAGATTTCTCTGATAAACAATATTACTATTTCTAATTTCACATGTACTCGTGACTTAAAAAAAAAAATGAAACGGTGGCTGCTCTACTACCATCCACAAGAAGGACCAGAAACCGTGTGTAATGTATGTAGACACATGACTCACCAGCAGAATAGTGAGTGCAGCTCTGGGGTATAATACAGGAGGTAACTCAGGATCAGTAATGTAATGTATGTACACAGTGACTGCACCAGCAGAATAGTGAGTGCAGCTCTGGAGTATAATACAGGATGTAACTCAGGATCAATAATGTAATGTATGTACACAGTGACTGCACCAGCAGAATAGTGAGTGCAGCTCTGGAGTATAATACAGGATGTAACTCAGGATCAGTAATGCAATGTATGTACACAGTGACTGCACCAGCAGAATAGTGAGTGCAGCTCTGAAGTACAATACAGGATGTAACTCAGGATCAGTAATGCAATGTATGTACACAGTGACTGCACCAGCAGAATAGTGAGTGCAGCTCTGGAGTATAATACAGCATGTAACTCAGGATCAGTAATGTAATGTATGTACACAGTGACTGCACCAGCAGAATAGTGAGTGCAGCTCTGGAGTATAATACAGGATGTAACTCAGGATCAGTAATGCAATGTATGTACACAGTGACTGCACCAGCAGAATAGTGAGTGCAGCTCTGAAGTACAATACAGGATGTAACTCAGGATCAGTAATGCAATGTATGTACACAGTGACTGCACCAGCAGAATAGTGAGTGCAGCTCTGGAGTATAATACAGCATGTAACTCAGGATCAGTAATGTAATGTATGTACACAGTGACTGCACCAGCAGAATAGTGAGTGCAGCTCTGGAGTATAATACAGGATGTAACTCAGGATCAGTAATGTAATATATGTACACTGTACACAGTGACTGCACCAGCAGAATACTGAGTGCAGCTCTGGGGAATAATACAGAATGTAACTCAGGATCAGTAATGTATGTACACAGTGACTGCACCAGCAGAATAGTGAGTGCAGCTCTGGGGTATAATACAGGATGTAACTCAGGATCACTAATGTAATGTAAGTACACAGTGACTGCACCAGCAGAATAGTGAGTGCAGCTCTGGGGAATAATACAGAATGTAACTCAGGATCAGTAATGTATGTACACAGTGACTGCACCAGCAGAATACTGAGTGCAGCTCTGGGGAATAATACAGAATGTAACTCAGGATCAGTAATGTATGTACACAGTGACTGCACCGGCAGAATAGTGAGTGCAGCTCTGGGGTATAATACAGGATGTAACTCAGGATCAGTAATGTAATGTATGTACACAGTGACTGCACCAGCAGAATAGTGAGTGCAGCTCTGGAGTATAATACAGGATGTAACTCAGGATCAGTAATGTAATGTATGTACACAGTGACTGCACCAGCAGAATACTGAGTGCAACTCTGAGGAATAATACAGGATGTAACTCAGGATCAGTAATGTATGTACACAGTGACTGCACCAGCAGAATAGTGAGTGCAGCTCTGGAGTATAATACAGGATATAACTCAGGATCAGTAATGTAATGTATGTACACAGTGACTGCACCAGCAGAAGAGTGAGTGCAGCTCTGGAGTATAATACAGGATGTAACTCAGGATCAGTAATGTAATGTACGGTATGTACACAGTGACTCCACCAGCAGAATAGTGAGTGCAGCTCTGGGGAATAATACAAAATGTAACTCAGGATCAGTAATGTATGTACACAGTGACTGCACCAGCAGAATAGTGAGTGCAGCTCTGGGGAATAATACAGAATGTAACTCAGGATCAGTAATGTACACAGTGACTGCACCAGCAGAATACTGAGTGCAACTCTGAGGAATAATACAGGATGTAACTCAGGATCAGTAATGTATGTACACAGTGACTGCACCAGCAGAATAGTGAGTGCAGCTCTGGAGTATAATACAGGATATAACTCAGGATCAGTAATGTAATGTATGTACACAGTGACTGCACCAGCAGAATAGTGAGTGCAGCTCTGGAGTATAATACAGGATGTAACTCAGGATCAGTAATGTAATGTACGGTATGTACACAGTGACTCCACCAGCAGAATAGTGAGTGCAGCTCTGGGGAATAATACAGAATGTAACTCAGGATCAGTAATGTATGTACACAGTGACTGCACCAGCAGAAGAGTGAGTGCAGCTCTGGAGTATAATACAGGATGTAACTCAGGATCAGTAATGTAATATATGTACACTGTACACAGTGACTGCACCAGCAGAATACTGAGTGCAGCTCTGGGGAATAATACAGAATGTAACTCAGGATCAGTAATGTATGTACACAGTGACTGCACCGGCAGAATAGTGAGTGCAGCTCTGGGGTATAATACAGGATGTAACTCAGGATCAGTAATGTAATGTATGTACACAGTGACTCCACCAGCAGAATAGTGAGTGCAGCTCTGGAGTATAATACAGGATGTAACTCAGGATCAGTAATGTAATGTACAGTATGTACACAGTGACTCCACCAGCAGAATAGTTAGTGCAGCTCTGGGGAATAATACAGAATGTAACTCAGGATCAGTAATGTATGTACACAGTGACTGCACCAGCAGAAGAGTGAGTGCAGCTCTGGAGTATTACAGGATGTAACTCAGGATCAGTAATGTAATATATGTACACTGTACACAGTGACTGCACCAGCAGAATACTGAGTGCAGCTCTGGGGAATAATACAGAATGTAACTCAGGATCAGTAATGTATGTACACAGTGACTGCACCGGCAGAATAGTGAGTGCAGCTCTGGGGTATAATACAGGATGTAACTCAGGATCAGTAATGTAATGTATGTACACAGTGACTCCACCAGCAGAATAGTGAGTGCAGCTCTGGAGTATAATACAGGATGTAACTCAGGATCAGTAATGTAATGTAAGTACACAGTGACTGCACCAGCAGAATAGTGAGTGCAGCTCTGGAGTATAATACAGGATGTAACTCAGGATCAGTAATGTAATGTATGTACACAGTGACTGCACCAGCAGAATACTGAGTGCAACTCTGAGGAATAATACAGGATGTAACTCAGGATCAGTAATGTAATGTATGTACACAGTGACTGCACCAGCAGAATAGTGAGTGCAGCTCTGGAGTATAATACAGGATGTAACTCAGGATCAGTAATGTAATGTACAGTATGTACACAGTGACTCCACCAGCAGAATAGTTAGTGCAGCTCTGGGGTATAATACAGGATGTAACTCAGGATCAGTAATGTAATGTATGTACACAGTGACTCCACCAGCAGAATAGTGAGTGCAGCTCTGGAGTATAATACAGGATGTAACTCAGGATCAGTAATGTAATGTAAGTACACAGTGACTGCACCAGCAGAATACTGAGTGCAGCTCTGAGGAATAATACAGGATGTAACTCAGGATCAGTAATGTAGTATGTACACAGTGACTGCACCAGCAGAATAGTTAGTGCAGCTCTGGAGTATAATACAGGATGTAACTCAGGATCAGTAATGTATGTACACAGTGACTCCACCAGCAGAATAGTGAGTGCAGCTCTGGGGTATAATACAGGATGTAACTCAGGATCAGTAATGTAATGTATGTACACAGTGACTGCACCAGCAGAATAGTGAGTGCAGCTCTGGGGTATAATACAGGATGTAACTCAGGATCAGTAATGTAATGTATGTACACAGTGACTGCACCAGCAGAATAGTGAGTGCAGCTCTGGGGTATACTGTAATACAGGATGTAACTCAGGATCAGTAATGTAATGTATGTACACAGTGACTGCACCAGCAGAATAGTGAGTGCCACTCTGGAGTATAATACAGGATGTAACTCAGGATGAGTACAGGATATTGCAGTTGATTTGAGATCAATGAGACATTGGCCAAAACTGGAAAGGTTTTTTAAAACCATTTTTTTATTTTGCTTAAATATGGGGACATGTGTCCCCACTGTGACTTACCAGACAAACAATGGACCATCTGTCTGCTTCCAGTAACAAAGCCTCTCAACAATAACAATAATTGTGCTGAATACATTCAGCACAAGAATGTGACGGATTAAAAAAAAAAAAACACTAAAAAAAAATGCCAGCACGTGCGGTGGTGCCAGGTGGGCGCGTCTGGTGCATTCAGCAGCAAAACAGTGAACGTCAGCTGATGTGTACGAGCTCTCAGGGGTCTGAACAGCTCGGCAGCAACTCAGCACCGACAGAGCTGGCACCGTCCCCTGATGTCACCATGGGGTCTACATACCCGCAGTGCCTGGCTTCAGAGGAAGAAGTATAGGAGGCAGAAACGCCACAGTCACTAGTATCACGTATAATTAAATATCTGAAGCCTAATTATCCAAAGATCTGATTGGATGAGTCAGAAACGGGACGTGATGAAGAGAATTCATCATCAGAGGAAGAGGAGGAAAGAGAAAAATATACACAGACAGACAAGGCGGGACGGATATATAGAACCAGCAGATGTGAACATATGGAAAATCTATACAGACAAGCTCTAATGTCAGGCCTCCACCAAGGAGAGAGGGGACAGACTTATTAGGCGGGGCAGTGTTATAGTAGTTATATTCTTATACATAGGAGCAGTGTTATAGTAGTTATATTCTTATACATAGGGGACAGTATTATAGTAGTTATATTCTTGTACACAGGAGCAGTATTATAGTAGTTATATTCTTGTACATAGGGGGCAGTATTATAGTAGTTATATTCTTGTACATAGGGGCAGTATTATAGTAGTTATATTCTTGTACACAGGAGCAGTATTATAGTAGTTATATTCTTGTATATAGGGGGCAGTATTATAGTAGTTATATTCTTGTACACAGGAGCAGTATTATAGTAGTTATATTCTTGTACATAGGGGGCAGTATTATAGTAGTTATATTCTTGTACACAGGAGCAGTATTATAGTAGTTATATTCTTGTATATAGGGGGCAGTATTATAGTAGTTATATTCTTGTACATAGGAGCAGTATTATAGTAGTTATATTCTTGTACACAGGAGCAGTATTATAGTAGTTATATTCTTGTACACAGGAGCAGTATTATAGTAGTTATATTCTTGTATATAGGGGGCAGTATTATAGTAGTTATATTCTTGTACACAGGAGCAGTATTATAGTAGTTATATTCTTGTACATAGGGGGCAGTATTATAGTAGTTAAATTCTTGTACACAGGAGCAGTATTATAGTAGTTATATTCTTGTACATAGGGGCAGTATTATAGTAGTTATATTCTTGTACACAGGAGCAGTATTATAGTAGTTATATTCTTGTATATAGGGGGCAGTATTATAGTAGTTATATTCTTGTACATAGGGGCAGTATTATAGTAGTTATATTCTTGTACACAGGAGCAGTATTATAGTAGTTATATTCTTGTATATAGGGGGCAGTATTATAGTAGTTATATTATTGTACACAGGAGCAGTATTATAATAGTTATATTCTTGTATATAGGGGGCAGTATTATAGTAGTTATATTCTTGTACACAGGAGCAGTATTATAGTAGTTATATTCTTATACATAGGAGCAGTATTATAGTAGTTATATTCTTGTACATAGGGGCAGTATTATAGTAGTTATATTCTTGTACATAGGGGGCAGTATTATAGTAGTTATATTCTTGTATATAGGGGGCAGTGTTATAGTAGTTATATTCTTATACATAGGAGCAGTGTTATAGTAGTTATATTCTTATACATAGGGGACAGTATTATAGTAGTTATATTCTTGTACACAGGAGCAGTATTATAGTAGTTATATTCTTGTACATAGGGGGCAGTATTATAGTAGTTATATTCTTGTACATAGGGGCAGTATTATAGTAGTTATATTCTTGTACACAGGAGCAGTATTATAGTAGTTATATTCTTGTATATAGGGGGCAGTATTATAGTAGTTATATTCTTGTACACAGGAGCAGTATTATAGTAGTTATATTCTTGTACATAGGGGGCAGTATTATAGTAGTTATATTCTTGTACACAGGAGCAGTATTATAGTAGTTATATTCTTGTATATAGGGGGCAGTATTATAGTAGTTATATTCTTGTACATAGGAGCAGTATTATAGTAGTTATATTCTTGTACACAGGAGCAGTATTATAGTAGTTATATTCTTGTATATAGGGGGCAGTATTATAGTAGTTATATTCTTGTACACAGGAGCAGTATTATAGTAGTTATATTCTTGTACATAGGGGGCAGTATTATAGTAGTTATATTCTTGTACACAGGAGCAGTATTATAGTAGTTATATTCTTGTACATAGGGGCAGTATTATAGTAGTTATATTCTTGTACACAGGAGCAGTATTATAGTAGTTATATTCTTGTATATAGGGGGCAGTATTATAGTAGTTATATTCTTGTACACAGGAGCAGTATTATAGTAGTTATATTCTTGTATATAGGGGGCAGTATTATAGTAGTTATATTATTGTACACAGGAGCAGTATTATAATAGTTATATTCTTGTATATAGGGGGCAGTATTATAGTAGTTATATTCTTGTACACAGGAGCAGTATTATAGTAGTTATATTCTTATACATAGGAGCAGTATTATAGTAGTTATATTCTTGTACATAGGGGCAGTATTATAGTAGTTATATTCTTGTACATAGGGGGCAGTATTATAGTAGTTATATTCTTGTACATAGGAGCAGTATTATAGTAGTTATATTCTTGTACATAGGAGCAGTATTATAGTAGTTATATTCTTGTACACAGGAGCAGTATTATAGTAGTTATATTCTTATACATAGGAGCAGTATTATAGTAGTTATACTCTTGTATATAGGGGGCAGTATTATAGTAGTTATATTCTTGTACATAGGGGCAGTATTATAGTAGTTATATTCTTATACATAGGAGCAGTATTATAGTAGTTATATTCTTGTACACAGGAGCAGTATTATAGTAGTTATATTCTTGTATATAGGGGGCAGTATTATAGTAGTTATATTCTTGTACATAGGGGCAGTATTATAGTAGTTATATTCTTATACATAGGAGCAGTATTATAGTAGTTATATTCTTGTACATAAGGGCAGTATTATAGTAGTTATATTCTTGTACATAGGGGGCAGTATTATAGTAGTTATATTCTTGTACATAGGAGCAGTATTATAGTAGTTATATTCTTGTACATAGGGGGCAGTATTATAGTAGTTATATTCTTGTACATAGGGGCAGTATTATAATAGTTATATTCTTGTACATTGGAGCAGTATTATAGTAGCTATATTCTTGTACATAGGGGCAGTATTATAGTAGTTATATTCTTGTACATAGGGGCAGTATTATAGTAGTTATATTCTTGTACATAGGGGCAGTATTATAGTAGTTATATTCTTGTACATAGGGGCAGTATTATAGTAGCTATATTCTTGTACATAGGGGGCAGTATTATAGTAGCTATATTCTTGTACATAGGGGGCAGTATTATAGTAGTTATATTCTTGTACATAGGGGGCAGTATTATAGTAGTTATATTCTTGTACATAGGGGGCAGTATTATAGTAGTTATATTCTTGTACATAGGGGGCAGTATTATAGTAGCTATATTCTTGTACATAGGGGGCAGTATTATAGTAGTTATATTCTTGTACATAGGGGGCAGTATTATAGTAGTTATATTCTTGTACATAGGGGCAGTATTATAGTAGTTATATTCTTGTATATAGGGGCAGTATTATAGTAGTTATATTCTTGTACATAGGGGGCAGTATTATAGTAGTTATATTCTTGTACATAGGGGGCAGTATTATAGTAGTTATATTCTTGTACATAGGGGGCAGTATTATAGTAGTTATATTCTTGTACATAGGGGCAGTATTATAGTAGTTATATTCTTGTATATAGGGGCAGTATTATAGTAGTTATATTCTTGTACATAGGGGGCAGTATTATAGTAGTTATATTCTTGTACATAGGGGGCAGTATTATAGTAGTTATATTCTTGTACATAGGGGCAGTATTATAGTAGTTATATTCTTGTACATAGGAGCAGTATTATAGTAGTTATATTCTTGTACATAGGGGGCAGTATTATAGTAGTTATATTCTTGTACATAGGGGGCAGTATTATAGCAGTTATATTCTTGTACATAGGGGCAGTATTATAGTAGTTATTTTCTTGTACATAGGGGGCAGTATTATAGCAGTTGTAGTTGTATTCTTGAACATAGATTGCATTATTATAGTAGTCTCCATCCATCCCAGGAATAAGCAGTTGTCACAATGTTACGGTATAAGTCTCATAGCATAAGTATAATATAGCATCACGGCGTTCTCTCCTTGGAGGATCAGGGGTGCTCATGTGGCCACTTTACCAGGAATTAGTAGCACATAACGAGATGTGACACAAGGTTGTGTAATGGAGCAGTAACAGCTCAAGTGACCAATTTCCTCTTCATAAAGAGCCAGGTATCAAACCATAAAACCATAAGAGGAAGCGATATGAGCTGTAAATAGAAAATATTACACATTCGCTCGTCTTGCACTTCACGTCTGATGACCGACGTGGATGGAAGTTAGAATGACACTGGTCACTTATGGGAAGTGTCAGGATCTGCCCTGGATTTACTCCAGTCAACCCGGCGTGCTTTCCTCTATAAAACTGCAGCGGTCGCCTTCAGACTACCTGGGTGCCATTTCTAGGAGTAGGGGTGATGAACTTTTTTAGATGTCCCTAACATACTTTTATGGCAGAGACCCAAAAAAAACTCATTCCAGTCATCAGGCAGTCGCTCTGATGGGAGCCTTATACATATGGCGGAATCATCATCATCACATCTCTCATATTAAGTTGCAGCAATGAAACGGAAACCCCAGTGCTCATTGGCATCTGTGAGTAGGGCAGGTTAGTGGCACTAAAAGTATGTTGTCTACCGGTGGTGATTGGTGGGGGTGCCGAGTGTCACAACCCAACAATCTGACACTGACGACCTATTCTAAGAATAGACCATCATTACAAAAGTACCAAACAACCCCTTAACATTTGTATCTTTTAGCTTGGGAGTGGTGTGATTGATAATGATTAGATTTAGGGTCCCATCACAAAAGGTACCTTCATTTTACAGGTATCTTCTATAAAGCAGCAATGCTGTTCAAATTTCACAAATTCAATGTTTGCATGATGCAGACACCACCATGTGTGACTGTGGGGATGGTGTTTTCAAGGTGATGGGCAGTGTTAGTTTTCTGCCACACATAGCGTTCGTCCCAAAAAGTTTTACTTTGGTCTCATCTGACCACAGCTCTTTATTCCACATGCTTTCTGGGTCTCCTAAATGCCATGTGGAAGAAGATGCTCTGGTCATTATGAGACCAAAGGAGAACTTTTGGGGCTAAATGTAAAATTCTGTGTGTGGCAATTAACTAACACTGAACATCACCCTTAAAACACCATCCCCACAGTCATGCATGATGGAGGCTTTTCTTTAGCAGATGCAGGGAAATTGATCAGAGTTCATGGGAGGATGGATGTTGCTAAATACAGGGCAATCCTGGAGGAAAACCTGTTAGAGGTTGAAAAAGACTTGTAATCGGGGCGTAGGTTCACCTTCCAGCAGGGCAACAACCCTAAACCTCCTGAAAGATCCACAATGGAGGGTGTAGAGCAAAGGATATTCATGTGTCAATTGCTGATCACAGACGTCTCCATCCAATCTCACTGAGCGATAGCGAGTGTGCAAAGAAGGAGCAAAAATGTCACATAAAATCAGACATTGATGATGTTTACGACCTTCTCAGGGCAGATGCTTTGGATCAAATTACCCTCAGAGCAGCGCTCAGCCTGGTGCAGACATTAAATCAGAGGCCGCTCATCAATAAGTATCAAATGGTAATGAAAGACTGTGCGTTAGGGTAGAAAACACCAGCGAGGCGTTCATGGGGGAGCGGCCATTGTCTGACGGGAGTTGTGGCTGCATCTCTGGTCTACAGAAGAAAACATCAGGGCAGGAATCAAGGCAAGATGGAGAGAATGGGGCAAATGGATGAAAATGGCCTAAAACAAGTCATTTTTGCCCCTAGCGACCAATCACAGCACAGCTTTCATTTTTCAAGAGCAGACTATAGAATGAAAGCTGTGCTGTGATTGGTTTAGCTTTTACACTGCTTTCAGAAGTCTCCTCCTCCTATTAAGACCTCCTTGCTCCCCATGGCAACCAATCAAAGTGCAGCTTTCTTGTGTTAAACAGCTCTGGTAAAATGAAAGCTGCGCTCTGATTGGTTGCTATGGGTAACAAAGACAGTTTTTGATAAACAAGGCCAAAGAGGAGACTTAAAGATGAAAATCTTCTTAAAGGGATTGTCTGTGCAAAAAAAACAATGTTTCCTTAGTGGTTTGGATGTGTAAAACAAACAAATTACCGGGGCACAAACCTGGATCCAGAGCTGCTCTGTAGACGTAGGAAGCAAACACGTCACCGCTTCACCAGCAGCAGAACCGCTGCAGCAATCAGCATTATTTGAGTCATTCAATGACCCGCTGGTCAAGTCACCTGACCACTGCAGCCAATCGCGGTCCGCAGTGGTCCTGGTGCGTCAGGAGGTGGAGTTCAGACTACCACAGACTACATCGGACAATGTAGGTGGGCTGGAGTCACTGATCATTGGTGTGTCTGAGGTGATACAGGGGGCTGAGGTCCTGGGACCTGCACCCGATGCCACCCGGCGAGTTCACGAGTAACGAGGAGCAGGGTGGCGGTCATCTTGCTTTCCGAGCAGTCACAATCCGCAGATTACACGCATTTCTGAGTCACTCGTCTCTGCTCCACGACTGCCGCATGTAAACTGGGGGCCAACATCCCACATCTGCAATCACACGTGGGGGGAAGGGCATTAACCCACTCACTGCCACATACCAGCATGGGAACGGTGTCCGACCACCAGCGCACCAGGGCATACCGCACGAAACCTGTCCGAACAAGCAAATCAGTCCTTATGACACTCAATATGGTGACCACTTGTGGTATCACAGCAATGTACAGCGCCCGTACAAGAATATCTGCCCTCATCAGCCATATGCACGTGACTTATACGGGCACACCACACCAACGCACGGGCTCTACGCATCGACTCCATGTACAGACATACAGACTTAACATCTCAATGTACGGGCTCCGCTGACGTCAGTGAGGCTGCGCGTAGTCCCCTGGCTGACCGGAGGTGCGCTGATGAGCGTGGGAAAAAGTTCAGAAACTTTCCCATGCTTATTAGTTCATCTCCGGTCAGCCGGCGAGGCCGCGCAGAGATGAATTAATTCATTCGGGAGTGGTTTACAGTGGGGCTGGTCGCATTAGCACCAGTCCCCATTGTAAACTAGTTAACCCCTTCTGATTGAATGTAGCGGGGGGACCTGACTGAACAGCGGAGAGGTATGAGGTAAATTGTTGCTTTTTTTTTTTTTTTTTTTTTTATAAAGACGGGTCGCCACCTGAGGATCAGTAAAGTATCCACTTTTTTCACATTTAATTTGGAGATTTGGAGTGCTGCCTATTTTTCTTGATAGGTATAATATATATATTGTATGCGTTTATATCTATTCTTTCTATTCCTTATTAAACCTGTCAGTGTGATTTCACTGTATCGCAAAATGAATTGCCGGCTTTTGTTAAAGGACACCGGTGCGTATTTCTCGCAAGTCACACGTCTGGTCCGTATTTTTCTCGCCCCCATAGACTTGCATTGGTGTATTTTTGGAGGAATATGCTGACAATCGCAGCATGCTGCCATTTTCTCAGCCCATTAAATACGGCTGAGAAATATACGGGGAGCTGCCCCATAGATTAACATTGGTCCGAGTGCAACGCGTTGCTTTTGCGCCTCTCGCTCGTCCGTATTTCTCCCTAGTGTGATGCCGGCCTAATCCTCACTTGCTGTCGGACCTCTCATGGACCCTGTAGTACTACAAGTTCCAGGACTGGCAGCATGTGACTGTATGGTCTTTGGCAGCACATCCACAAGCCCTGCACGAGGCGGCTCTTTATGACTAATGTGTACAGCCGGCCCCCGAATATATCACAGCAGAGGCCTCAGCTCAGCACATGATTAACCCTTTGTACGAGGCAGCAACATGGAAATTTCTGCACATTATATACCGCTCATCCCAGGGGCAGGAAACCCATTATCCTGTATGTAGTGCCAGCAGCAGGCATACACATGGATGGAGCGCCTGCAGGAGCCGGGCAGCACATTAAGCTTCATCCACCTGGAGCAATGTGCCAGGGCCTGAGCCGCAGATCCCAGAAGCCTCACTCCTGGAGACCTTCCAGAAAAACCATCCAAACTCCACCGGTCAGCCATTCAAAGATTGCCCCACATTGTATAAACACTTGTATGACAGCGGGTGTGATCCTACCGGGAAGGATGGGGGTGTAAAGGGGGCCTCACAGCTGAGGGTTTGCTACACTTGTATCCAGGCAAGAAATCATCAACACAAATCTTTCTCCTGATTACTCTAGAACATTGAAACTGCATTTCTGCCATAAAAAAGGAAAAAAAAATAAAACGCTAAATAATGTATATATGAAATATTCATCTGCAGACTTGCTATGAAAAATACACTAAAAAGGAAGGAACTCAGGGCTTAGATTGGCGAATATATGTGAGCCCAACTGCCTTGTCAAGGCCTCCTTCAAAAGTTGGGTCCCTGTCCTGATGTGTCTAATGTTCTAGTGTAATCATTCTTGGTAAATCATGGTGCAACCGTTATCGTTTTTCAAGTTATATGCTTTTTTTGGTTGGTACCTGTTCACACTAGCTTGGATGTGCTGGTCTTTTTCTCTATTAGAGAAATTGAATCGATTTAGAATCGAACCCAGGTTGTATAATAGTTTAGTAACTATCCCAGGTGATCTAGTGGTATAGTAACTATCCCAGGTGGTCTAATGGTTTAGAAACTAACCCAGGTGATCTAGTGGTATAGTAACTATCCCAGGTGGTCTGGGGGTTTAGTAACTATCCCAGGTGGTCTGGGGGTTTAGTAACTATCCCAGGTGGTCTGGGGGTTTAGTAACTATCCCAGGTGGTCTGGGGGTTTAGTAACTATCCCAGGTGGTCTGGTGGCTTAGTAACTATCCCAGGTGGTCTGGTGGCTTAGTAACTATCCCAGGTGGTCTGGTGGCTTAGTAACTATCCCAGGTGGTCTGGTGGTTTAGTAACTATCTAGGTGGTTTAGTAGATTATTATTCTTATTATGCCCGGAGATTCAGTGTCGTCCTTGTGTCCTTATGGTTTAACACTATTATTGGTGGTCCATTGTCTATTTCTGGAGGTCTTGTACTTTATTACTAACTTGTTGGCCACTAACTCTTCCCAGTGGGCCCCTGGTTTAATACTATTGCTGGTGGTCTAGTAATGATTACTGGTGGTCCACTGGTTTTAGAATATCCCTGCTAGCTCAGTAACTATTCTTGTGATCCAGTGACCATTCCCGTGGGGCCAGTAGTATAATACTAGTCCTGGTAGTACAGTTTGATGATATCCCTGCTAGTCCAATAACCGGTGGTAAATTGGCTTAATATCATACTTGATGGTCCAGTAACTGTTCCTGGCGCTTTCAGTGGTCTTCTGCAATAAAACTATCACCGGTGGCCCACAGACTTGTCCTGGTGGTCCAGTGAGTGGCTTAAGAATATCTAGAACTCATTCTTATTGGTCCTGTTGGTCCAAAAATATCCAGTGGTTCTATAATATCCCTGCTGGTCCAATAACCAGTGCTGGTGGTTGAGTGGTTTATTATTATCCCTGATGGTCCAGTGGTGATGCAGTAAGTTAATACTAATCGCTGCTGGTAAAGTAACCATTACTGGTGTTCTGGTGGTTCAATATTATCCCTGGTGGTCCAATAAACAGTGCTGGTGGTTCTAGTGGTTAAACAATATTCAGTAACCATTTCTAGTGGTTTAATAAAACCCTGGTATACCAGTAGGTTTAATATTATCCTTGACGGTCCATTGCTTCTAAAAAATAATCACTGGCTTAATTATAATAAATTAATAAATAATATTATTGCTATCTAATGGGATAATGATTAATTTGGTTCTCATCCCTGGTGTTTAGTGGGTTAATGTTACTCATAGTGGTTAGTGTGTAATACTTCAGGCCAATAACCCAGCAGTTCATCCTCTCTGTTTTATCATTTAGTTGAATGCAATCTATTGTTCCCTGGTATCAGTCACTTTTCCTGCCCCTGATGCAGTAAACACTAAGCAGCCTGGTGAGTTCTCCTTCAATGGAAGTCTTCAAACAGAGGCTGGACAGACATCTGACTGGGATGATTTAGCGAATCCTGCTTTGAGCAGGGGGTTGGACCAGATGGCCCAGGAGGTCCCTTCCAACTCTACCATTCTATGATTCTATGAATCACCCACAAAACGGCCAGGAAAACCAAAAGAAGAGGAGCTTTTTAACAAGAGTATGGGGATTAAAAGTCTGGTGTTGGTCGATAATCTGACAAATCAAAGCAAATCACTCCAAATTAAGCTTCTTACTGTCTAATCCAGCAGAAGCCACTATCTCGTAATGACAGCTGTAATCTTGTACCATTGCATGATCTACATATGTTCCTTTCAGAAAAGGGAAAATAGGGCATGTGACAGTGCAGAGGGTGTAAGCCATAGAATATTCCATATAAATATCTGCCCTGTTTTACTAAACAATGCAAGTTATCTATAAACCGGAGCAGTTAATGATTAATAGGGATAATGAGCAAGTGACAGTAATGGAGTATCATATCTCTATTCTTCAAAAAAGGACACCCAACCAAGTAAGCTTTGTTTTACTAAATGATGCATCCTATCTTCATAGACAAACTTTACTTATGGTATATAAGCATAAGTGACAAGGTGACAATCAATAATAGAGACAATGAGCAAGTGACAGCAATGACCGCCTTAGTGCCGCACGTCAATGAGTCACAATCTGCATGTTTGTTTGACTCAATATTTTGTATTATTTTTAGGTTTCATGTAAACAATCAAAAGTGGAAATTGATAGTTAGCAAGTGACAGTAAAGAAGTTAACTTCAAGATACATCCACGTACAATGCTAATGGTCTACATTTTAGAAAAGACAACACATGTCTAATGCAACAAAGAACTCACTGATTGAAGATGCATAATGCTTTAAAAAAATCAGATAGATCATTACTGACAAATGATAATAGGGATAATTAGCATGTGACAGTCATGGAGTATTACATTTCTGTGCTCCAAAAAGGCAGGCTGACGCAGTGATATATTTTTTTTTTTTTTAACTAGGTGATGCATGCTGTGTTCATAGATAAGCTCGATTTACATAAGCCAATGTGACAAGTTGGTGGGACAATAATAAAGATAATAATCAAGTGACAGTAATGTCCCCTTCTATATACCATCTCAATGATTACTTGATAGCTATGTAAATAATCATAACCAAAAATCGATAATCAGTGATAGTAAAGTCATTTTTAGAGTAGCCTCAATACTGCAGGTCTATGGACTAGAAATGAAAACCCAAGTACAAATATTTTTATAATCCGAAGAATCAAAATAAAAAAAATGGATAATAAGCAAGTGATAGTAATGGAGAATAATATATCTATTCTCAAGAAGACATTGCCAAAAAACAATCAGCTTTGCTTCACTAAATTATCCATGTTATCTTCATAGACAAACTAGAAGTACACAATATAATTATCAGTGGCAAATGATAATTAGCAAGTGACAGCATTATCTTTTCCAAGATACTCCTAATACCATAAGTCTACTTTCTAGAAATGACAACATATGTCTAAGTAACTCATAACGGTGCGCCATTCGTAACTAAGGGGTGCAAAATACCCTTATAAATCAGAAGGGTTAAGGCTGATAATTATCAGTAGTGATTATAAGCAAGTGACAGAAATTTCAGCTTCAAGATACCAACCCAGTACTACACGTGAGAGATGACAGCTTTTATTTGTAGAAAAACTAAATTTATACCGTACACAGCAGAGGAAATCATCAAAATAGATAATAAGCAAGAGACACTAATGCTAATCTTCTAGATACCAGCTCAATATCATATGATATTGATTACATCGTGTATATGTGAGGATTACTAAATAAGGCGTGTCCTTTTCATTGACAAAAACAGATGTAGACATTAAGCAATGAGAATGATCAATAAAGATAATAAGCAAATGACTCTGACGTCATCATTTTCTTACTCTTTAAAGAGAACGTGTCCCTAAACTTCATTTTCCGTTACTCTTTTGGAAACACCCAGAAGGGGAGGGGAGTAGCGACATCAGACATGTGAGCAGACCCCGCCCACATTTACTACAGTCGTAATGTGAGCTCGCATTATAATAGGTTTTCATGGTAAATATTAGCAGCTTCTCCCCCTAGTGTTTAAAAATTGAAGATATTAAAACTATTTAAATAATTTTTCATATTTTATACGATTACAAAAACTTAAAATATTTTTTTTAAAAATGAGCTATTAATAACTTTACATTCTTTTCAGTTGATGAAAAAAAATCGTTATGAGATATTTAATTTAATATATACTATGTTTATAGAAAAAAACTAGATTAGCAGTGGTAATCATTAATAGAGATAATAAGCAATAACTACAGTAATATAAATACCAGCTCAGTATCAAATGTCATTGACAACATTGATCGAGGTTTGTCTTACTGCATAGGGCACTCAACATTCAGAGAGAAACTAGATCAAATGCAATCAGCAAAAGGCAATGATTAGTAGAGATAATAAGCAAGTGACACTCATGAAATCTCCTAGATACCAGCTCAGTTTCCATTCTAGAAATGACAAATCAAGTCCACTCTGACCTATGACACTCTTTTTAATTATTCAAAGCACAAACTCGCGCCTTATAATAATACAGGTACAAATATTAAAGATAATAAGCAAGTATCAGAGATTACAATCTGTATTCATTTAGTATAGTATATAAGCAGCAGGGGCAATCATTCATAGGGATACTAAACAAGTGACACCAATGTAACCTAGACACTCCCATTCAGTGTCACCTGACATGGAGCAATCTCATTGGGAGGGGTATACTAATCACAATGTGCAACTGCCATATCTATATGTATATATATAATTGCCTTAAATTGTCCGTCATCCACTTCCGTCTGGATGTCCCCGAATCCCACAATCCACCGCGCCGACCGGGAGTACGCCGACCGCCATTTTGGAACACCCAAGTGATGCCGCTCAGATCCAGGACGCAGCTGCAATCCCAAACACCGCTGGGATCCCAGCTGCCGCTCAGATCCAGGCCACCACTGAAATCCCGACCGCCGCTGGGATCCCAGCTGCCGCTCAGATCCAGGCTGCCGCTGAAATCCCGACCGCCGCTGGGATCCCAGCTGCCGCTCAGATCCAGGCTGCCGCTGAAATCCCGACCGCCGCTGGGATCCCAGCTGCCGCTCAGATCCAGGCCACCACTGAAATCCCGACCGCCGCTGGGATCCCAGCTGCCGCTCAGATCCAGGCTGCCGCTGAAATCCCGACCGCCGCTGGGATCCCAGCTGCCGCTCAGATCCAGGCTGCCGCTGAAATCCCGACCGCCGCTGGGATCCCAGCTGCCGCTCAGATCCAGGCCACCACTGAAATCCCGACCGCCGCTGGGATCCCAGCTGCCGCTCAGATCCAGGCTGCCGCTGAAATCCCGACCGCCGCTGGGATCCCAGCTGCCGCTCAGATCCAGGCTGCCGCTGCGATCATGAGGCTGTGAAAGGGGTGTAACGAGGGAAAATAACGAGAGGGGTATAATGAGGGGGTGTAATGAAGGGGGTGTAATGAGGGGGTGAAAAGAAGGGGTATAATGAGGGGGTATAATGAGGGGTATAATGAGGGGGTATAATGAGGGGGTGTAAAGAAGGGGGTATAATGAGGGGGTGAAAAGAAGGGGTATAATGAGGGGGTATAATGAGGGGTATAATGAGGGGGTATAATGAGGGGGTGTAAAGAAGGGGGTATAATGAGGGGAGAGTAATGAAGGGGGTATAATGAGGGGAGAGTAATGAAGGGGGTATAATGAGGGGGTGTAATGAAGGGGGAGTAATGAGAGGGTGTAATTGAGGGGGTGTAATGAGGGGGTATAATGAGGGGGTGTAATGAGAGGGTGTAATGAGAGGGTGTAATGAGAGGGTGTAATGAGAGGGTGTAATGAGAGGGATGCCGCCGCCGGACCCCCGCCAGGACCCACCGCCTGACTACACGTGCCAGATCCCGCCGCTGCCTGCCCACCCACCTCCGTGCAGTCACAGCCGGCAGGAAAGACCGCGGCTTGAGGGCTGTGCTGGAGACCGGGTGCGGCCGCCCTCTGGTGGCGCCACACACC
Source organism: Dendrobates tinctorius (assembly GCF_039654945.1). NCBI lineage: Eukaryota > Metazoa > Chordata > Amphibia > Anura > Dendrobatidae > Dendrobates > Dendrobates tinctorius. Next base: position 2,120,578 of record NW_027361998.1, on the reverse strand, counting down.
ATCTCCAGCACAGGCCGCAAAACACCATCTTTACTGCCGGTTGTGACTGCACAGAAGTGGGTGGGCTGCCACCCCCAGCGCCACAAAGCTGCCCCCGTCGTGATGTTACTGCCCTCCCGATGCGACAGCATCGGGCACACATCTAGTAACACATACAGCATAGCTCTCTGGCTAGTCACGGGCATCATGCAACGTGCTAGGTAAGCCGATATCAGCTGACTGCTCCTGCGCCACATGTATAAAAGCCGGCGCGCGTGAACTGGTGCAGAGGAAAGTAAGAAGGATCATTTATTGTTCTTTTTTTTTTAAATGTGTTGGAATGGGAGGGGGGATACTATTACTGGAAAGGGATCAGGGTGAATAACATTATACCAGGAAGGGGCCCAAGATGGGAGACATTAATATTCAAAGAGGCCAGGATGGGAGAAATGATTAAAGGACAGAACCTAAAATTGTGGTCGTTAGTACAGGAAAAAAGGCCAGGATGGGGACATTATACCAAGAAGGAGCCCGGGATGGGGACAATATACCAAGAAGGGGCTCAGGATGGGGACATTATACCAGGAAAGGGCACAGGATGGAGGACATTATACCAAGAAGGAGCCCGGGATGGGGACATTATACCAAGAAGGGGCCCCGGATGGGGACATAATACCAAGAAGGAGCCCCGGATGGGGACATTATACCAAGAAGGAGCCCCGGATGGGGACATTATACCAAGAAGGAGCCGCGGATGGGGACATTATACCAAGAAGGAGCCGCGGATGGGGACATTATTCCAAGAAGGGTCCCGGGACGGGGCATTATTACCGGAGAGGGATCAGGATGGGGGACACTATACCAGAAATGTGACTAAGATGAAGGACATTATTACAGTGAGGTGTCAGGATGGGGAACATTATACTGGGATGGGAGTCATTACTATATGGGGGGGTGAACACTTATGGGATCTAGAACGCTAAACGGGCCAATACATCTGACCAACATGGAGGTGGGAGACAAGGTCCAAATTTTGCAGCGGAGCACATCGGACTTTAGCTACGACACTGATCGTCACTTCTGGATACAATGCAACAAAATCTTCGCCCTGATCAGGATTTTAATCTTGGAATAAAAACAATATTCTATTCACTGACAGCAAGCAAAGATCCTGGAGATATTCTTAGTGTATGAGCAAATAGGGATTGATGGAAATGTCTGTGAACGGTAAGAACAGTACAGTACTGGCAGCCGCTTATCACCCTCAGCTGCAGGGAGAGATCAACCGAACGCTCAGCTTTGTAGTTTTGCATGGGACTGCTTGTTTAAAACATAAAGTGGATCAGTCACACGCCGCCGGAAAGCGTTATTTACCCCTCGGTGACCGGACCCGCAGCAACTGTCTCATTATAAATCCAGAGTGGGAACAATTAGAGCGATTCTGTGCCCATAATCTGATGAGGGATAATCAGAGGAGCGGGCCGCAGGGGCCACAGGGGCCGCAGCCAAAGACGAGAGGAACGACAGCGCGCAGGGCCAGAAGGCAAAGGGGACTCAAGGAAATGGCCCCACACAAGAAGGGTGCCCCTGAACAGAGAATTAAGAACGGCGTATACAGCATCACACAGGATGGGATTAGGTACACGGCTCAGCAGTCAGTATCACACAGGATAGGATTAGATACACGACTCAGCAGTCAGTATCACACAGGAGAGGATTAGATACACGGCTCAGCAGTCAGTATCACACAGGATAGGATTAGATACACGGCTCAGCAGTCAGTATCACACAGGAGAGGATTAGATACACGGCTCAGCAGTCAGTATCACACAGGATAGGATTAGGTACACGGCTCAGCAGTCAGTATCACACAGGACAGGATTAGATACACAGCTCAGCAGTCAGTATCACACAGGATGGGATTAGATACACAGCTCAGCAGACAGTATCCCACAGGATGGGATTAGATACACAGCTCAGCAGACAGTATCACACAAGATGGGATTAGATACGCGGGTCAGCAGTCAGTATCACACAGGATGGGATTAGATACACAGCTCAGCAGTCAGTATCACACAGGATAGGATTAGATAAACAGCTCAGCAGGCAGTATCACACAGGATAGGATTAGATACACGGCTCAGCAGTCAGTATCACACAGGATAGGATTAGATACACAGCTCAGCAGTCAGTATCACACAGGATAGGATTAGATACACGGCTCAGCAGTCAGTATCACACAGGATAGGAATAGATACACAGCTCAGCAGACAGTATCACACAGGATAGGATTAGATAAACAGCTCAGCAGGCAGTATCACACAGTATAGGATTAGATACACGGCTCAGCAGCCAGTATCACACAGGATAGGATTAGATACACAGCTCAGCAGTCAGTATCACACAGGATAGGATTAGATACACGGCTCAGCAGTCAGTATCACACAGGATAAGATTAGATACACGGCTCAGCAGTCAGTATCACACAGGAGAGGATTAGATACACGGCTCATTAGACAGTATCACACAGGAGAGGATTAGATACACGGCTCAGCAGTCAGTATCACACAGGATAGGATTAGATACACGGCTCAGCAGTCAGTATCACACAGGATAGGATTAGATACACAGCTCAGCAGACAGTATCACACAGGAGAGGATTAGATACACAGCTCAGCAGTCAGAATCACACAGGAGAGGATTAGATACACGGCTAAGCAGTCAGTATCACACAGGATAGGATTAGATACACGGCTCAGCAGTCAGTATCACACAGGATAGGATTAGATACACGGCTCAGCAGTCAGTATCACACAGGATAGGATTAGATACACGGCTCAGCAGTCAGTATCACACAGGATAGGATTAGATACACGGCTCGGCAGTCAGTATCACACAGGATAGGATTAGATACACAGCTCAGCAGTCAGTATCACACAGGATAGGATTAGATACACAGCTCAGCAGTCAGTATCACACAGGATAGGATTAGATACACAGCTCAGCAGACAGTATCTCACAGGATAGGATTAGATACACGGCTCAGCAGAGAGTATCACACAGGATAGGATTAGATACACGGCTCAGCAGTCAGTATCACACAGGATAGGATTAGATACACGGCTCAGCAGACAGTATCACACAGGATAGGATTAGATACACGGCTCAGCGGTCAGTATCACACAGGATAGGATTAGATACACGGCTCAGCAGTCAGTATCACACAGGATAGGATTAGATACACCGCTCAGCAGTCAGTATCACACAGGATAGGATTAGATACACGGCTCAGCAGTCAGTATCACACAGGATAAGATTAGATACATGGCTCAGTAGTCAGTATCACACAGGATAGGATTAGATACATGGCTCAGCAGTCAGTATCACACAGGATAGGATTAGATACACGGCTCAGCAGTCAGTATCACACAGGATAGGATTAGAAATACGGCTCAGCAGACAGTATCTACAGGATAGGATTAGATAAACGGCTCAGCAGTCAGTATCACACAGGAGAGGATTAGATACACAGCTCAGCAGATGATATCACACAGGATAGGATTAGATACACGGCTCAGCAGTCAGTATCACACAGGATAGGATTAGATACACGGCTCAGCAGTCAGTATCACACAGGATAGGATTAGATACACGGCTCAGCAGTCAGTATCACACAGGAGAGGATTAGATACACGGCTCAGCAGTCAGTATCACACAGGAGAGGATTAGATACACGGCTCAGCAGTCAGTATCACACAGGATAGGATTAGATACACGGCTCAGCAGTCAGTATCACACAGGAGAGGATTAGATACACGGCTCAGCAGACAGTATCACACAGGATAGGATTAGATACACGGCTCAGCTGACAGTATCACACAGGATAGGTTTAGATACACGGCTCAGCAGTCAGTATCACACAGGATAGGATTACACGGCTCAGCTGTCAGTATCACACAGGATAGGTTTAGATACAAGGCTCAGCAGTCAGTATCACACAGGATAGGATTAGATACACGGCTCAGCTGTCAGTATCACACAGGATAGGATTAGAAATACGGCTCAGCAGACCGTATCTACAGGATAGGATTAGATACACGGCTCAGCAGTCAGTATCACACAGGATAGGATTAGATACACCGCTCAGCAGTCAGTATCACACAGGATAGGATTAGATACACGGCTCAGCAGTCAGTATCACACAGGATAGGATTAGATACACGGCTCAGCACTCAGTATCACACAGGATAGGATTAGATACATGGCTCAGCAGTCAGTATCACACAGGATAGGATTAGATACACGGCTCAGCAGTCAGTATCACAAAGGAGAGGATTAGGTACACGGCTCAGCAGTCAGTATCACACAGGATAGGATTAGAAATACGGCTCAGCAGACAGTATCACACAGGATAGGATTAGATACATGGCTCAGCAGTCACTATCACACAGGATAGGATTAGATACATGGCTCAGCTGTCAGTATCACACAGGATAGGATTAGATAAACGGCTCAGCAGTCAGTATCACACAGGAGAGGATTAGATACACAGCTCAGCAGATGATATCACACAGGATAGGATTAGATACACGGCTCAGCAGTCAGTATCACACAGGATAGGATTAGATACACGGCTCAGCAGTCAGTATCACACAGGATAGGATTAGATACACGGCTCAGCAGTCAGTATCACACAGGATAGGATTAGATACACGGCTCAGCAGTCAGTATCACACAGGATAGTATTAGATACACGGCTCAGCAGTCAGTATCACACAGGAGAGGATTAGATACACGGCTCAGCAGTCAGTATCACACAGGATAGGATTAGATACACGGCTCAGCAGTCAGTATCACACAGGATAGGTTTAGATACACGGCTCAGCAGTCAGTATCACACAGGATAGGATTAGATACACGGCTCAGCAGTCAGTATCACACAGGAGAGGATTAGATACACGGCACAGCAGACAGTATCACACAGGATAGGTTTAGATACACGGCTCAGCAGTCAGTATCACACAGGATAGGATTAGATACACGGCTCAGCTGTCAGTATCACACAGGATAGGTTTAGATACAAGGCTCAGCAGTCAGTATCACACAGGATAGGATTAGATACACGGCTCAGCAGTCAGTATCACACAGGAGAGGATTAGATACACGGCTCAGGAGTCAGTATCACACAGGAGAGGATTAGATACACGGCTCTGAAGACAGTATCACACAGGATAGGATTAGATACACGGCTCAGCAGTCAGTATCACACAGGATAGGTTTAGATACACGGCTCAGCAGTTAGTATCACACAGGAGAGGATTAGATACACGGCTCAGCAGTCAGTATCACACAGGAGAGGATTAGATACACGGCTCAGCAGTCAGTATCACGCAGGAGAGGATTAGATACACGGCTCAGCAGACAGTATCACGCAGGAGAGGATTAGATACACGGCTCAGCAGACAGTATCACACAGGAGAGGATTAGATACACAGCTCAGCAGACAGTATCACACAGGAGAGGATTAGATACACGGCTCAGCAGACAGTATCACACAGGAGAGGATTAGATACACGGCTCAGCAGTCAGTATCACACAGGAGAGGATTAGATACACGGCTCAGCAGTCAGTATCACACAGGAGAGGATTAGATACACGGCTCAGCAGTCAGTATCACACAGGAGAGGATTAGATACACAGCTCAGCAGTGCTCTGTCCCTGGCAGATATATCCCCAGTAGATGATGACAGGCCGGCAGCCCACACACTCTCTGGTACAGTCACAGTATCTGAATTATGTGCTGCCAGACGTATTAACCCTGTGAATGCATTAAATGAGCTCAAAACATTGAGTCCAAATCAAAGGCATTGTGTCTAGCCATACATACTGCTGGAACTTGTAGTTCCTTTGCATGAGGTTTGCGCATGGGTCAATTAGACTTTGCCGCAAAATGAACCCCCAGAGCGGCCGTTCCCAATAACCTGTCCCTGATCTACGGGCTGTGGAGATGGATCTTTATTGCTCTGTCAATGCAATGGCCGCCACTAAGTCACCACATTCACCTGATATATATATATATATATATTATTCATGGCTTCCTCCAATCATCCATTACTGATGAAAACCCTACATCACCTGCGGATGGATATATCGATGACGTATCAGGTCAGAATTGTTTACAAATATCAAATTTTTGTTTAACATTAAAGAATTAACGAAAGTTCTGAAGAACAAAAAGATACAAAAAGGTCAGATTACAAACTCATACAGAAAGATTTAGTCTATTAATTAACCAAAAGATCCCTTCTTACGTAAATCACGCAGATGTAGACTCCTAATTGTTAGGCACCAAATAGCTCTTTTTGGACGTCATATGCAGCGATTGAGCAATAGGAATGGAAGCAGCAGGTAACTTATCTGCATTGTGGAGAAATCCACACTAACTTCTCTTTCCTCTGCGAATAAATGGCACAAAAGTTATAAAAAGCATCACCCGATAATAATAAAATTGGTACGTTTTCAGATAATACACATAACTCTAGAAACTTTACTCCATTTTTTTACGTCGCCCCCTACTGGAGCGAGTCTACAACTTTTTCAAAAAAGTCCCAATGTTTAAATCCCGCTAAACCTCATTTGCTAATCGCATCCACTTTTGAAAACATGTTAAGAGCATCGCAAAACGTCTGTGTAACAAGGGGGGCATGGCAATCGCAGAGAGTCAAAATTCATGACGAGCCGTGGCGTTCTCTATGCCACAAATGTTTCTCCAGCAGAGGCAGGAATAGGAGTTGTGGTGAGGCGCACACAGAGGTGTCACTGTGCACACACATTACATTACTGACCCTGTACTGATCCTGAGTTACATCCTGTATTATACTCCAGAGCTGCACTCACTATTCTGCTGGTGCAGTCATTGTGTATATACATTACATTACTAATCCTGATTTACATCATGTATTATACCCCAGAGCTGCACTCACTATTCTGCTGGTGGAGTCACTGTGTACATACATTACATTACTGATCCTGAGTTATATCCTGTATTATACTCCAGAGCTGCACTCACTATTCTGCTGGTGCAGTCACTGTGTACATACATTACATTACTGATCCTGAGTTATATCCTGTATTATACCCCAGAGCTGCACTCACTATTCTGCTGGTGCAGTCACTGTGTACATACATTACTGATCCTGAGTTACATCCTGTATTATACTCCAGAGCTGCACTCACTATTCTGCTGGTGGAGTCACTGTGTACATACATTACATTACTGATCCTGAGTTACATCCTGTATTATACTCCAGAGCTGCACTCACTATTCTGCTGGTGCAGTCACTGTGTACATACATTACATTAATAATCCTGAGTTACATCCTGTATTATACCCCAGAGCTGCACTCACTATTCTGCTGGTGGAGTCACTGTGTACATACATTACATTACTGATCCTGAGTTATTTCCTGTATTATACTCCAGAGCTGCACTCACTATTCTGCTGGTGCAGTCACTGTGTACATACATTACTGATCCTGAGTTACATCCTGTATCTCTTTTATTATAAAATATCAAAAACAATACAACACAACATTCCAGAAAAGAAAACATAAACCAAAATACACATATTAATCATACACTTAGGACATACAGAAGCTTGTGCAAAACCGCAACTTGTTATAGTCCCCAAACTTTTCAGCTTAGGGGACCCCCAGCAGGAACTTTCCAACAGAAAACTTTTCCCATAAAATAATGAAAAACAGTTTTTAATCTTTCACCCCCATTCACACTTCCACCCATACCTATATACAGGAAAACAAAAATAATATTCTTGGCCCATGCTGCCTTAAATAAACCTAGCCAATTCTTTTTTGGCAAAATTACCTACACCAGCTTAACACCTCTATACATACATATATTTTTTTTTTTTTATTATTTTTCCCACCACCCACACCACAGGTCCATAAATGTCCATGGCCTTATCACGTCTAGGCCTGATGAGCACGAAAGTTTATGCCCACAAGCAAAACCCTCACCCATTTGCCCCCGATGTGCTCAAAAATGGTCCATTTTCCATAATTTCCATGGTCCATGGTATATGGTATATCCATTCGCCACTTTCCCCTTGGTTTAGGGTCCTTTTACTTTTTTTTCCCGCTCTCACCCCCCCATTCACCCCCCTCCCAACCTCACTACGCCCCCCATGCACCTCTGACTACGGAAAAGAATAACAACACATACTACAATACATACACTACAATACATATTACAATACAATATTACAATGCAATGTCATTACATCATTTGCTTTACCGAATATTACCACACCACAAACCTTTACTTACAGGCCCAAGTTCAGTGCCTGCAAGCCCAATATCCATTATTTCTCTATCTCAAAACAAAAATCTAGGTGTGCCATGCAGTAGCCCACCACCAGGAAAAAGGAGTTCTCGAGGCCCCGTCCCTCACTAACACATTCACCCTGTCCCTCAACGACTAAGACTGTCCCTACTTCTGTCCCTAAAGAAACTGTCCCTATCTGTCCTTACCTGCCCCTACTCTACCTACCTTATCATAACTAACTCTATCTGTCCCTCAGTGCCTGTCCCTCCCTGTCCCTATCTGCCCCTACTTCTGTCCCGCACCACCCACACCACCTTATGCTGTCCCTACCCACATTCACACAAAATCTAGCTCTCCCTAGAGTGCGTTTTTAAAAGGAAAGGCCCCTCCAAAGCCAAGAGGCCCTCCTCACACCCAACCTTTCGAACTCCAAAGAACGCACCTTCACCAGGTCACCCAGGATGTTACTAACCACCTCTTCCCTTGGGAGGGCTTTCTGCCGCGTCGAAACTAAGCACCGTGCATTCCAAATGTAGAACCTAACCACTACACTGACTAGGAATAAAGTGCCCCGGTCTCGGCCACCCAGAGTTCTGAACGCTCCATAGGCCCACTCGGCATAGGAGAGGGACGCCAGCCGCGGCCAACGTATGGAAGCCCCCACCCTGTTGTAAACCTCTGTATTAAAGGGACACTGAAGCAGGAAGTGCTCCATGCTTTCCAACACGTCGCCACACTCCTCACGGGGACAACCCCGATCATCGGATTTCCTGCACTTCAGGTTATCCTTTACATACAGCCTCCCGTGGAAGCAGCGCCAGGTCAAGTCCCAAAACTTCGTGGGGATCCGCTTAGAATTTAAAAGCCCGAGCCCCACCTCCAGATCCCAGCCTGGGCAATCCTTAAGGGCCAGGGGCTTCTGGAAATGGGTCAACAGAACCCTCCTGTCAAGGCATTGCCGCGACATGGTCCTGATTTCCCACATTCCCAGACCCCACCGGAGGATCACCTTCAGAACCGGGGTAGCATAAGCCGGGAGATGCCCATGAGGTGTGCGGAGGTCCTTCACTTGCCCTCCTGTCTCCCATTCCTGGAAGTAGGGCCGAAGCCAACCCTTGCAGGAGACTACCCACGGAGGAGCCCTCTCTAGCCAGAGGTTGGAAATGTTGGCTTTAAGAAAGGTGTTCACTAAGAACACTACCGGGTTGACCATACCCAACCCACCTAGTCTCCTCGTGCGGTATGTGACCTCTCTCTTGATTAGGTTGAGCCTATTCCCCCATAACAGCTGGAAGAACAGGCTATAGACCCGTGTCCAGAGAGGTTCTGGCAAGATGCACACGCTGCCTAGGTAAATTAACAAGGGAAGCAGAAAGCCTTTAGCCAGGGCAACCCTTTCCCTTAGGGACAAAGACCAACCCTTCCATTGGTCCACCTTTTGGGCGGCGATCTTAAGTCTGCCCTCCCAATTTTGCTGGGGGTAGTCCCCGGGGCCAAATTCGATGCCTAGAATTTTAGCGGTGGCCTGGGGCCCTGGAAGGGTGTCCGGGAGATCAAAACTAGGATCTCCCCCTCCCAGCCAGAGACTTTCACACTTATCCCGGTTGATCATGGACCCGGATGCCTCCGAGTAGCGCACTACCTCTGACATGACCCAACCCGCCTCCCCCCTCGAGGACACGAAAAGGGAAACATCATCGGCGTACGCCACCACCCTCAGAGAGGACCCAGAGCCCACCTGGTCCATCCCGACTCCAGCCAACGGCCCACGATCTACCCTCCTTAGGAAGGGATCGATCGCGAACACGTATAAAAGCGGGCTCAGCAGACAGCCCTGACGGACCCCAGAACCCACCTCAAAAGGGCGACCTGACCATCCGTTCACCAGCGGAAAAGTCTCAGCCCCTTGGTACAAGATCTCTAACCATTTTACAAACCTCCCAGGCAGACCATACCTCAAAAGGACGGACCAGAGGTACTCATGGTTGACCCGGTCAAAGGCTTTCGCTTGGTCTAACGACAGCAAGTACCCCTTCCAGTGGCCTGCCCTACCCTGCTCCACTGCCTCCCGGACACCGAGCACAGCACTAAAAGTACTGCGGCCTGGAACAGAGCAATGCTGGGCCCCTGAAAGGAGCCGGGGTGCAAACTTCACCAGCCGATTAAACAGCACTTTGGCCAGAACCTTCCGGTCCGTATCGAGAAGCGCTATGGGACGCCAATTCTCGATACGGGACGGGTCTTTGCCCTTTGACAGAATAATTAGGGCTGACTTCCTCATTGAGTCGGGAAGAGTGCCTGAGGAGAGACACTCATTAAATACCCCTGTCAAGAGGGGGACCAAGGAGTCCCTAAAAGTCTTATAGAACTCGGATGTTAAGCCATCCGGACCTGGCGATTTCTTGGGCCGAAGCCCATCAATGGCCAGTCTCACTTCCTCCTCCCTAATTTCTTCTGCCAAAACACCAAGAGAGGGATCACCCCCTGGCTCAGGGACGGTTTCAGCCAGGAAAGCCGACATCCTATCCCGATCCAGATCCTTCTTTTCCAAGAGGCGTGAGTAGAAGGATCTGACCACCTCCAGGATCCCTGATTTGGATCTGTTCAGGGACCCGGTACTGTCAATCAGTCCTGTCACCATCTTACAATTCACTGACATCTTACAGTTTCTGTAAGGGTTGGGCGAGCGGTACTTCCCGAAGTCCCTCTCAAAAACTAAAGATGTGTGTCTATCATACTGGCACCTCTTGAGCAAAGATTTCACTCTGGAGATTTCCTCACGGTCACCTCCAGTCAAGACAAGCTGCTCGAGTTTCCTCCCCAGAGCCTGATACAAGCGGTGCCTGTTCAGATTTCTGAGGTTCGAGAGCTGACGGAAGAACCCCGCCACCCGCTTTTTGAAGATCTCCCACCACTCTGACTTACTACTACAGAGATCCAACAGCGGTACCTGGCTCTGAAGAAAATCCTCGAAGGATTGTCTCACCTCCGCTTCTTCCAGCAGGGACGAATTGAGCTTCCACAGCCCTCTTCCCATCCGAGGAGTCTCTGCAACATTCAGAGAAAAGAAAATTAAACAGTGATCGGAGAACTCCACCTCAACGGCGGACACAGCAGAAAAGATGGCGTCCTCCTTCAAAAAAAACCTTTCTATTCTAGACCTACTGCTACCCCTATGTAAGGTGAAACCCCCGTGGCCTGGGGTGTGCCGGATGTGGACATCCACCAGGCGAGCTTCACTAGCTATGCTATTAAGCGCGACGCTGTCATAAGCCAGGCGGTCTCCGGGACCCCCCCGGTCACGGGACCTCGTAACGGTGTTGAAGTCCCCACCGAAGACCACCTGTCGGCTCGTAAAAAGAAAGGGCTTTATCCTCAGGAAGAGACATTTACGGTCCCACTTGGACTGTGGGCCGTAGATATTAATGAGCCGGAGCTCTTGTCCCCTCATGAAGACATCTAGGATCAGGCACCTCCCCATTTCCAACTCAGTAACCCGTCGGCATTCAACATCTGCAGTCTTAAAAAGGACTGCCACCCCGCTATACGGCTCAGCCGCAAGAGACCAGTATGAGGGCCCGCACCTCCACTCCCTCCGTGCTTTAAAGATGGCCCCCATGTCCGTTAGTCTGGTCTCTTGCAAAAATAAAATTTCTGCCTCAATCCGGGAGAAAAAATCAAAGGCCGTGAAGCGAGCTGCATCTGACTTAATGCTGGCGACATTAATGGACGCCAGCGTCAACGGGGCGAGTTCAGCCATCATGGGTGATCGAGTTGGATGGCCAGTTTCTTCCCTGCCCCGCTATCACCTCCTCCTGGGGAGGGGTCAGACACCTTCCTTTTTAGGGAAGCCCCCGACGTGTCCATCCCTCCCCCCCCAGTGTCCTCGCGCCCGGGTTCCAAGCCTGTCCCCCCCTCAGGAGGAACAGTGCCCCCTGAGGGACGGACTCCACCATCCCCCGAAGGACCCTCCGGTGTTACCCCCGGCCCAGCACCCTCGTCCTGCGGATCATCATCTGAACCTCCGAGGGTGCTGAACCGGTTGGAGAGTCTGATCAGAGGGGGGTCAGCGGGCCCTTCCGTATGCACTCTTGTGGTCGGGGGCGGGGGAGACTTTGAAGACTTGTCAGCCCTCTTCCCTCCCGATTTACGGTTGGCACGCTTGCCACCTGATGCTGTAGGCTGCCCCCTGACATCCTCGTCGACACTTTCATAACGAGAGGAGTCGTCTGAGTCAGCCGCTTTCTCCTCTCTCTCCATCCTCCTGATCTCCTCACTCACCGCACTCTCCCCCAGGGCCTCAGAGGCTTTTGCCACGGGCCTAGAGGGAGGGGCAGGCATCACCCCAGTTTCCCGAGGCTCCACCTGCCCCTTGCCTCCATGGCGTTTTTCTTGCCTCCGCTCATACGTGGGGCCCCTTGCCTTAGCATTGCCCTTCCTCACCGGCCCCTCAGCCCTTCCCCCTCCGCCACCACCTGCCACGGCAGAAGCACCGCCAGAGGTTGCCCCCTCACGGTCTCCCCCCACCGGGCCTGCAGCGGTATTGGAGAAAGAGCGAGGGCAGCGGCTGAGCGGGTGACCTAGGTCACCACACAGGTGGCACCGAATGTCTTTGCACAAGGCGGCCAGGTGGCCTACCCCACCACACAACGCACACTTCTGCACCTTGCAGCTGGCGCTGAAGTGGGTGGGGTCACCACACTTGTGGCAGACCTTCGGTTGCCCCTGGTAGAAGACCAGGATCCTGTCCCTCCCCAAGAACGCCGAGGAAGGGATGTGGGTGACCATGCCGCCGGAAACCTTCAGCTTTACCATGAAGGTCCAGCCCCCCGACCAGATGCCAAATTCGTCCCTGTTCTTTTTTGGGACCTCGGTGACTTCCCCGTAACGAGAAAGCCACGTCATTATGTCCACGCCTGCGAGCGACTCGTTACAAGTCACCACGGTCACTCGCTTGACGAAATTTTGGCGAGACACCGCTTGCGCAACGAAGTCTCGCCATCCGGGCTCTTCTCGCACCAGCTCGTAGTTCGACCAGAAGAGCTCAAGCCCCTCTGGCTGCACGAAACTGACATCAAAGAAGCGGGACGCCGAAGGATGTATCAGGGCAAAGATGTCATTCGCCCCGAAGCCCATCTTAAGGAGGAGCTCCACCACCTTGCTCCTGGGTGGAGAAGCTTCATTGCCCCCCCACCTAAGACGGACCACATTCCTTCTTGGCAGCCCCTGCCCAGCTGTGGGGAGAGACCAAACAGTCCCTCCCTCCCTTTGATTTTGGAAGGCAGCAAGGCCGTGTCTCTCTATCCAGAAAGACAGGTCCACTGTCCTCCCCTCTACTGTTACCGACCTTTCTCCCCTTTTAAGGGCCTCCAGGAAACGGTGGTGCAAAGCGCCGTCCCTGGAGCCCGGAGGCGAGGAGACCCCCCCAGGACCACCCTGACCCCCAGCCGCGGCCCCCGCATAGTTACGTTGGGGTCTCGCGGCCGGGGGGCAGATGGGCCAGCCCTCCCACCACCACTTGTGCCTGCACCCCCATTCGTCCTCCCACTCACTCTCCCATTCACTCTATTATTCCCACTCACCCCAGCATTCACTCCAGCACTTTCAGCCACATTCACTCCCTCATCCATGTCACTCACATCCCCATTCACGTCCACAAACAACTCCTCAAAAATATCAGTCACCCCGCTCTCACATTCACTCAGGCACTCCTCAGCACCAATTTTATTTATATTTACATTTTTATTTACATCAGCATTAACAGTTCCTTTGCCACAATTTTCCCTCCCACCTGCTGGGGGCCCTAGCTGGCCAGGTGCTCCATGATTGCCCTTACTGGCTAAGAGTGCTGCTGCCCCTTTAAGTGCCTCAGCGCTGATGACATACTGCACATTTCCCTGGCTGTGCCTGGGAGCAGCAGCAGCTCCTGGTTTCTCCAGCACCATTTTTTTTCCTTTTTCAGAGTTTCTTTTGATTTCCTTGCTCTGGGCAGGGACGGCCTCTGGCACAGCTCCCTGCCCTGCATCCTTCTTCACTCCCTCTGCCGGCTTGCCAGGGGGCGCCAGAGTCCCCGCACCCTCAGATGAAGGTAGGTGGGCTGGGGACCCCGACAACCCCCCGCCAGCTTTTGAGGGCAGCTTACTTGCACTGCTTGGGAGGGTGGGTGGGACAGAGGGCAGCGGGCCTGCCGTGGCCATGCCCCCCCCGCCAGTCACGGCCACCACGGGCAGAGCAGTGACCCCTTGCGAGGCCACGCCCCCCCAGGTGACGCGGACGTAGCGAGCGGGACAGCGGCCGAGGAGGACATGCCCCCCCCCGCATGCCACAGCCTTTGCAGGCCGGGCAACACTCGGGGAGGCCCCGCCCCCCTCGCAGACCACCGCCGCCACTCCGTGCCCACCACTTGCCACGGGCAGGGCCGGCCACTCCCCCTCGTCGCCCAGTGGCGGCGGAGCCCCCCGCATGGACCCCCTTTTGGGTCGACGTGCCGGAGAACCCGCTCTTACCACGGGCGCCGCCATGGGAGCGACCAGCTCCCTGCACCACTTCAGTTGTTGTTTGATTTTTTGCTCGCCCTTCCTAGACTTCTGAACCCCCACTAGCGATCCAGACTTAGCGGATCTGTACGTGGGGGGCCCAGAAGCCCCAGCACTCGCCGCCGGAGGTGCGGCCCTGGCTGTACCAACTTTACCTGGTGCCAGGCCAGCCCCCCCTGCCACCGAGGGCTGAGCCCGGACACCACCACCAACACGACAACCAGCACCGACCTCCATGTCACTGCCCTGGTCTGAACTGTCACCAGATGCGACAGTCAGGTCACAACAGTCATCTCTCTCCCCGCTCCCTCGCTGCGGACCCACCACAGGGCCCGAGCCGGGGTGGGTAGCGCGTTGCACACAGCGGGACAGAGGGGCCCCGGGAAGAGGAGCAAAAACCAGTTGTTCCTCCACGCCTTCAGAGGCCTTACGCCTGCGCCTCCTGTTTCTCCTCCTCCCGGTTGCCTCTTCCTCCGGGCAGACTTCATCCCCAAACAGCGTGCCAAACCGTGCTGGGGATTCCATCTGCCACACTTGCCTGAGGATGAGGCAGCCCCCCTCGGTATTACTCCCGCTCCCTCCATCCTCCCCCTCGCTCCCGCTTTCCTCCGCGTTACTGGAGTCCAGCGGGAGGGCCAATTGCTCAGGGGCTATCCTGCTGCATGTTACCTGACTCCTGCTGGTGTCCGTCAGGTCTTCAGGTGGAGGTGGCCCGGGTGTGGTGTGGGCGCCATCTTGCTCTTCCTTCTCCTCACTTTCCTCCACCTGAGTGGGGCCTCCTGACCCCCCAGGAAACCCACCAGCCATGGCCCTGAACCGGTCCTCGTTCCGCAGCTTCTCCTGGAAGGGGCCGCTGCCGGCCATGATGACACTTCGGCGGCCCTCCAGGGCCCGAATCTCTTCTTCCAGCCGCTGGACTGTGGCGGCGACCTCCGCTTTCTTTGAGGTACGGAGCCTGCTTTTAGATATTGTCCTGGCTCCCTCCAACTCCCCCCGAAGTCTCCTCAGCTGCTTCCCGGCCTCCTCATATTCGGAGAGGTGGGCATGGATGCGGGAGGCGTAGGTGGTAGCCGGCTCTCCCGCAGCCTTGGAGCCCCAGATGTTAAGGGGGGGCCCCGCCTCACCTCTGCCGGCTGCTGCACCTCCGGGGGAAGGGCCCGCCACAGCCTTCACTTCAGGGGTCCCGGACCCTGGAGCCTTACGGCCCCCTGGGGTCCGCTTTTTCCCCATCCCTGGGACTGGCTGTGCCTTGGGCCTCCTGATGGTGGATGAGGCCCCCCACCCCCAGCTGGCTTGCCAGGGGGTGGGAGCCAGGGGCCCAGCCCCGGCGCTCAGTCCCAGGTAGAGTCCTCTTTCCTGGGAAGGGGGCAGATGGAAAGTCCTTGCAGGAAAAAAAAACCTCCCTTCCCAGGAGCTTAGCAAAACCCCAGCCTGCAGACGCTCAGCTGCGACGCTCCTTCTCTTCCTGGGTGTGTCCAGAGCTGCACTCACTATCCTGCTGGTGCAGTCACTGTGTACATACATTACATTACTGATCCTGAGTTACATCCTGTATTATATCCCAGAGCTGCACTCACTATTCTGCTGGTGCAGTCACTGTGTACATACATTACATTACTGATCCTGAGTTACATCCTGTATTATACTCTAGAGCTGCACTCACTATTCTGCTGGTGCAGTCACTGTGTACATACATTACATTACTGATCCTGAGTTACCTCCTGTATTATATCCCAGAGCTGCACTCACTATTCTGCTGGTGCAGTCACTGTGTACATACATTACATTACTGATCCTGAGTTACATTCTGTATTATACTCCAGAGCTGCACTCACTATTCTGCTGGTGCAGTCACTGTGTACATACATTACTGATCCTGAGTTACATCCTGTATTATACCCCAGAGCTGCACTCACTATTCTGCTGGTGCAGTCACTGTGTACATACATTACATTACTGATCCTGAGTTACATTCTGTATTATACCCCAGAACTGCACTCACTATTCTGCTGGTGCAGTCACTGTGTACATACATTACTGATCCTGAGTTACATCCTGTATTATACCCCAGAGCTGCACTCACTATTCTGCTGGTGCAGTCACTGTGTACATACATTACATTACTGATCCTGAGTTACATTCTGTATTATACCCCAGAACTGCACTCACTATTCTGCTGGTGCAGTCACTGTGTACATACATTACATTACTGATCCTGAGTTACATCCTGTATTATACTCCAGAGCTGCACTCACTATTCTGCTGGTGCAGTCACTGTGTACATACATTACATTACTGATCCTGAGTTACATCCTGTATTATACTCCAGAGCTGCACTCACTATTCTGCTGGGGCAGTCACTGTGTACATACATTACATTACTGATCCTGAGTTACATCCTATATTATACTCCAGAGCTGCACTCACAATTCTGCTGGTGCAGTCACAGTGTGCATACATTACATTACTGATCCCATGTGTTAGTGATACCGTACTCTCAGGGAATGACATTTCGGTGCTGCTCCGCTACATATGTGGCCGCCGTTTCTGGACTTTCCTTCTTGTATTAGTAAACTCTCCGTTACTTCCCCATAATTCCCTATGTCAAAACATTTCCAATTCCTGTTTCTCAGCACAACCGGCCATTGTTCACACACTCCCCCCTGCTGAGTGCAGGACACTGTCATAATCCAAAGGTCCCCGTCACCAGTGCAGCCGGTATAGATTGTGTGGTGATGGCAGCGGACAGGCCGGCACGGCTCATACCCGGCATTCTACACCTAGAAATATATTCAATAAACCAAAATTTAACACACAAACAAACATTATTGCATAGAGCAGGTACAGGTAGACTTGCATTGTGCCGGCGTGTCACACCCACCCTTCCCCTCCAGCTCTTCTTTGTCTTGGTGTCAGTCATTACTATCAGTCTAGTGTTCTATTCATGATACTGGAAGATCTAAACCTCAGGTTGTTTTCATATAAGTGGCATGTGCCGTAGAAGAGGCCCTATATTGTCTAGAGGGAAGGGCTGGTCAGTAAGCATTTATGACATTTCCCCCCTTTTTTCCTCTGGTCATGGGATCAGACATAAAAAGTAGCTACAATTTCAATTGCCATGAAATTAAGCCCTTTGGGGCACGGATAGTGTTTAGGACACATTTTGATATAACCTCCTCCCCACTTGTCCATAGTGTTCTGCTCTGCGTATGAGTAAATAAAAATAAGATTGCAGGCTCCTCGGGGGCGGGTCCAGTCAACCTTGTTATTGGATGACATTGGGGTGGAGAAAGCAGCAGTAGGATTGGGCCCTATTTTAAATGTTTGTGCCACTTTCACCTGCATCTTCATCTGTCCTGTATATTAGTAACTAAAAATTATATTATATGAACCATGGGTCAAGAAAACATGATCCTTGGGGGCGGGGATGAACAACCTTTGGAAATGGAGGGTTAGGAGCCTATTTTGCTAAGCCCTCACCCAGGTCTATAAAAGTTCATAGGAATGTGGTCTGTCTATAAGTAACCAAAATAAGATTACAAGAAATATGGATAAAGAAAACCTGGTCCTTGGGGGCCGGACAAAAGAATTGGGCCATGTTGAATTAGTTGGTACTTTATGTGAATTTGAAAGGGGGCCGTTTTTTAAAATATTGTTACAGCATTGGCTTTCCTCCAGGCACGATCTTCATCATGCCGTTTACAGTGTAACTACTGGAAACAAGTAATTGGATTGTAAGCTCTATAGTTCCAAAGAATTGGATCCTCGGGGGTGGGGCACACAAGCATAGGTCAATCCTGTGTCAGGTTTTGTATTTAGTTAATCTGAAAGAGGGCACAATTTTTGAAGTTTGTCATTGTGCGCCATTGACTCTATCCGCGTGGTCTGTGCATCGTTAACTAAAAATTAAATTGTAAACTCCTGGATTCGAGCACAGGACAGGGTGTGATATAATCCTGTGCAGACGGGAGAACTGCACCTAGTTATGACGCTTTCCCGTCAATGTGAATCAAATTGTCAGCTCTTCAGACAACAAGGGGTTAAATAGAACACGGCGATTACTTTGTATCATCTCCTTGTGTCATAGAATATCCAAGTATCAAAACAAGACCAATAAAAAAAGTATCTAAGCACAGCAGAGCAGAGACAGCAGAGCAGAGACAGTATAGCAGAGGTAACAGCAGAGACAGTATAGTAGAGACAGCAGAGCAGAGACAGCAGAGCAGAGGTAACAGCAGAGACAGTATAGCAGAGACAGCAGAGCAGAGACAGCA
Source organism: Dendrobates tinctorius (assembly GCF_039654945.1). Classification (NCBI taxonomy): domain Eukaryota; kingdom Metazoa; phylum Chordata; class Amphibia; order Anura; family Dendrobatidae; genus Dendrobates; species Dendrobates tinctorius. The sequence continues at coordinate 2,101,446 of NW_027361998.1, read as the reverse complement.
GAGGCAGCAGAGCAGAGGTAACAGCAGAGACAGTATAGCAGAGACAGCAGAGCAGACGTAACACAGCAGTGGCAGCAGAGCAGAGACAGCAGAGCAGAGGTAGCAGAGCAGAGGTAACAGCAGAGACAGTATAGCAGAGACAGCAGAGCAGACGTAACAGAGCAGAGGCAGCAGAGCAGAGACAGCAGAGCAGAGGTAGCAGAGGTAGCAGAGCAGAGGCAGCAGAGCAGAGGTAGCAGAGCAGAGGCAGCAGAGGTAGCAGAGCAGAGGCAGCAGAGCAGAGGTAGCAGAGCAGAGGTAGCAGAGCAGAGACAGCAGAGGTAGCAGAGCAGAGGCAGCAGAGGCAGCAGAGCAGAAGTAGCAGAGCAGAGACAGCAGAGGTAGCAGAGCAGAGACAGCAGATGTAGCAGAGCAGAGGCAGCAGAGCAGAGACAGCAGAGGTAGCAGAGCAGAGGCAGCAGAGCAAAGGTAGTAGAACAGAGGTAGCAGCACTGAATTTGATGGCTAACTCTTTCTTAAAGGGAAATTCCAAAACAACACCTTATAGATCTCAACAACAACAAAAAAAGAATGGCACCCAATGACAGACTCAGCTCTGCTACATCTGTATGTCAGTAAGAGAAGGCGAGCGGCAAATCGAATGATGTGAACTGGCCGCTGCGTCAATCAATGTCACCATAATTAGGCATCTCAGTCCTAATCCCTGCGCGGTCCAGGATGACGCCACCCGGACCGACACTACATGGAACCCCAGCGCTGAGCTGACACTGGGACATACAAGGACACAGCCGGAGGACCCAGCCGGGGTAGATACTGATGAAGAGGATGATGAGGGTGGTAGTACAATCATGGGATGATCAGCCAATAGCTTCCCCTGTAAATCTCATTGATCTTATCACAGTGATGACGTCAGTGAGGAGCAGACACAGAGCAGATGGGAGTCCCCGGCCCCACTCACCACTCAGGGACCCCCCAAAGCTGACAATGTACAGAGACATGAAGATACAGAGTCCCGCAGGTGACACATCCATGTGAAGGTGAAAGGTCACTGCCGAGTGGAGGGGTGTCACACTGTACAGGTGACATGCTGTTAGGGGGCTGCACTGGAGGGAGTCATACTATACACGTGACATGCAGTGAGGGGCTGCACTGGAGGGGTGTCACACTATACAGGTGACATGCTGTTAGGGGGCTGCACTGGAGGGGTGTCACACTGTACAGGTGACAAGCAGTGGGGGGCTGCACTGGAGGGGTGTTATTGTACAGGTGACATGCAGTGCGGGGCTGCACTGGAGGGTGTCACACTGTACAGATGACATGTTGTGGGGGGCTGCACTGGAGGGTGTCACACTGTACAGGTGACAAGCAGTGAGGGGCTGCACTGGAGGGTGTCACACTGTACAGGTGACATGCAGTGGGGGGCTGCACTGGAGGGGTGTCACACTGTACAGGTGACATGCAGTGGGGGGCTGCACTGGAGGGTGTCACACTGTACAGGTGACATGCAGTGGGGGGCTGCACTGGAGGGGTGTCACACTGTACAGGTGACAAGCAGTGAGGGGCTGCACTGGAGGGGTGTCACACTGTACAGGTGACATGCAGTGGGGGGCTGCACTGGAGGGTGTCACACAGTACAGGTGACATGCAGTGGGGGGCTGCACTGGAGGGGTGTCACACTGTACAGGTGACATGCAGTGGGGGGCTGCACTGGAGGGTGTCACACAGTACAGGTGACATGCAGTGGGGGGCTGCACTGGAGGGTGTCACACTGTACAGGTGACAAGCAGTGAGGGGCTGCACTGGAGGGGTGTCACACTGTACAGGTGACATGCAGTGGGGGGCTGCACTGGAGGGGTGTCACACTGTACAGGTGACATGCAGTGGGGGGCTGCACTGGAGGGTGTCACACTGTACAGGTGACATGCAGTGGGGGGCTGCACTGGAGGGTGTCACACTGTACAGATGACATGTTGTGGGGGGCTGCACTGGAGGGTGTCACACTGTACAGGTGACATGCAGTGAGGGGCTGCACTGGAGGGGTGTCACACTGTACAGGTGACATGCAGTGGGGGGCTGCACTGGAGGGTGTCACACTGTACAGGTGACATGCAGTGGGGGGCTGCACTGGAGGGGTGTCACACTGTACAGGTGACATGCAGTGAGGGGCTGCACTGGAGGGTGTCACACTGTACAGGTGACATGCAGTGGGGGGCTGCACTGGAGGGGTGTCACACTGTACAGATGACATGTTGTGGGGGGCTGCACTGGAGGGTGTCACACTGTACAGGTGCATGTGGGGTGCCCTATATTTGGGTTCCGGCTGTGTCTGGGGGGCAGTGCCCGGTTCTTACCATACATCGCTGCTTTGTGCCGCCGCTGCTGCTGTCGGTGTCTCCTCCTCGGCTCAGCAGCAGCAGGGAGGGGGCTGGGATGAGTGGAGGGGGCTGGAGAGCCTCAGTCAGGTCCTATCCCGGGGAGGGGGAGGGCTCTATGCAAATCTCTCCGCTCCCATCATGCCTCAGCGCTGCTCTATCAGCTCCCCCGCCCCCTGCAGCCGGGAGGTGAGAGGCTGGAGGAGCCTCATCCTCGGCACCGACTGCACAGCCCGTCTCCTCCTGCAGGGGGCGCCATGTGCTTCCCGCAGTGACCGCTCTGCGCTGTGAGGTCCGGAGCACAGCGGTCACCAGGCGCCGTCCACGGGACCTTTATTGGGCAGACGACCATCGCTGCGGACCAGATGTGTGCGCCTCTCATACATGCGGCACTCCAGCCTCCACAGCAAGGTAGGGTCAGTCAGCGGTAGAGTAGGGTCAGTCAGCGGTAGAGTAGGGTCAGTCAGCGGTAGAGTAGGGTCAGTCAGCGGTAGAGTAGTGCCAGTCAGCGGTAGAACAGGATCAGTCAGCGGTAGAGTAGGGTCAGTCAGCGGTAGAGTAGGATCAGTCAGCGGTAGAGTAGGATCAGTCAGCGGTAGAGTAGGGTCAGTCAGCGGTAGAGTAGGGCCAGTCAGCGGTAGAGTAGTGCCAGTCAGCGGTAGAGTAGGGTCAGTCAGCGGTAGAGTAGGGTCAGTCAGCGGTAGAGTAGTGCCAGTCAGCGGTAGAGTAGGGTCAGTCAGCGGTAGAACAGGATCAGTCAGCGGTAGAGTAGGGTCAGTCAGCGGTAGAGTAGGGTCAGTCAGCGGTAGAGTAGGATCAGTCAGCGGTAGAGTAGGGTCAGTCAGCGGTAGAGTAGGGTCAGTCAGCGGTAGAGTAGTGCCAGTCAGCGGTAGAGTAGGGTCAGTCAGCGGTAGAACAGGATCAGTCAGCGGTAGAGTAGGGTCAGTCAGCGGTAGAGTAGGGTCAGTCAGCGGTAGAGTAGGGTCAGTCAGCGGTAGAGTAGGGTCAGTCAGCGGTAGAACAGGATCAGTCAGCGGTAGAGTAGGGTCAGTCAGCGGTAGAGTAGGGTCAGTCAGCGGTAGAGTAGGGTCAGTCAGCGGTAGAGTAGTGCCAGTCAGCGGTAGAGTAGGGTCAGTCAGCGGTAGAGTAGGGTCAGTCAGCGGTAGAACAGGATCAGTCAGCGGTAGAGTAGGGCCAGTCAGCGGTAGAGTAGGGTCAGTCAGCGGTAGAGTAGGGTCAGTCAGCGGTAGAACAGGATCAGTCAGCGGTAGGGTCAGTCAGCGGTAGAGTAGGGTCAGTCAGCGGTAGAGTAGGGTCAGTCAGCGGTAGAGCAGGGTCAGTCAGCGGTAGAGTAGTGCCAGTCAGCGGTAGAGTAGGGTCAGTCAGCGGTAGAACAGGATCAGTCAGCGGTAGAGTAGGGTCAGTCAGCGGTAGAGTAGGGTCAGTCAGCGGTAGAGTAGGATCAGTCAGCGGTAGAGTAGGGTCAGTCAGCGGTAGAGTAGGGTCAGTCAGCGGTAGAACAGGATCAGTCAGCGGTAGAGTAGGGTCAGTCAGCGGTAGAGTAGGGTCAGTCAGCGGTAGAGTAGGGCCAGTCAGCGGTAGAGTAGTGCCAGTCAGCGGTAGAGTAGTGCCAGTCAGCGGTAGAGTAGGATCAGTCAGCGGTAGAGTAGGGTCAGTCAGCGGTAGAGTAGGGTCAGTCAGCGGTAGAGTAGGGTCAGTCAGCGGTAGAGTAGGGTCAGTCAGCGGTAGAGTAGTGCCAGTCAGCGGTAGAGTAGGGTCAGTCAGCGGTAGAGTAGGGTCAGTCAGCGGTAGAACAGGATCAGTCAGCGGTAGAGTAGGGCCAGTCAGCGGTAGAGTAGGGTCAGTCAGCGGTAGAGTAGGGTCAGTCAGCGGTAGAACAGGATCAGTCAGCGGTAGGGTCAGTCAGCGGTAGAGTAGGGTCAGTCAGCGGTAGAGTAGGGTCAGTCAGCGGTAGAGCAGGGTCAGTCAGCGGTAGAGTAGTGCCAGTCAGCGGTAGAGTAGGGTCAGTCAGCGGTAGAACAGGATCAGTCAGCGGTAGAGTAGGGTCAGTCAGCGGTAGAGTAGGGTCAGTCAGCGGTAGAGTAGGGTCAGTCAGCGGTAGAGTAGGGTCAGTCAGCGGTAGAGTAGGGCCAGTCAGCGGTAGAGTAGTGCCAGTCAGCGGTAGAGTAGTGCCAGTCAGCGGTAGAGTAGGATCAGTCAGCGGTAGAGTAGGGTCAGTCAGCGGTAGAGTAGGGTCAGTCAGCGGTAGAGTAGGGTCAGTCAGCGGTAGAGTAGTGCCAGTCAGCGGTAGAGTAGGGTCAGTCAGCGGTAGAGTAGGGTCAGTCAGCGGTAGAACAGGATCAGTCAGCGGTAGAGTAGGGCCAGTCAGCGGTAGAGTAGGGTCAGTCAGCGGTAGAGTAGGGTCAGTCAGCGGTAGAGTAGGGTCAGTCAGCGGTAGAACAGGATCAGTCAGCGGTAGGGTCAGTCAGCGGTAGAGTAGGGTCAGTCAGCGGTAGAGTAGGGTCAGTCAGCGGTAGAGCAGGGTCAGTCAGCGGTAGAGTAGTGCCAGTCAGCGGTAGAGTAGGGTCAGTCAGCGGTAGAACAGGATCAGTCAGCGGTAGAGTAGGGTCAGTCAGCGGTAGAGTAGGGTCAGTCAGCGGTAGAGTAGGGTCAGTCAGCGGTAGAGTAGGGTCAGTCAGCGGTAGAGTAGGGTCAGTCAGCGGTAGAACAGGATCAGTCAGCGGTAGAGTAGGGTCAGTCAGCGGTAGAGTAGGGTCAGTCAGCGGTAGAGTAGGGTCAGTCAGCGGTAGAGTAGGGTCAGTCAGCGGTAGAGTAGTGCCAGTCAGCGGTAGAGTAGGGTCAGTCAGCGGTAGAGTAGGGTCAGTCAGCGGTAGAACAGGATCAGTCAGCGGTAGAGTAGGGCCAGTCAGCGGTAGAGTAGGGTCAGTCAGCGGTAGAGTAGGGTCAGTCAGCGGTAGAGTAGGGTCAGTCAGCGGTAGAACAGGATCAGTCAGCGGTAGAGTAGGGCCAGTCAGCGGTAGAGTAGGGTCAGTCAGCGGTAGAGTAGGGTCAGTCAGCGGTAGAGTAGGATCAGTCAGCGGTAGAGTAGGATCAGTCAGCGGTAGAGTAGGGTCAGTCAGCGGTAGAGTAGGGTCAGTCAGCGGTAGAGTAGGGTCAGTCAGCGGTAGAACAGGATCAGTCAGCGGTAGAGTAGGGTCAGTCAGCGGTAGAGTAGGGTCAGTCAGCGGTAGAGTAGGGTCAGTCAGCGGTAGAGTAGGGTCAGTCAGCGGTAGAACAGGATCAGTCAGCGGTAGAGTAGGGCCAGTCAGCGGTAGAGTAGGGTCAGTCAGCGGTAGAGTAGGGTCAGTCAGCGGTAGAGTAGGGTCAGTCAGCGGTAGAGTAGGATCAGTCAGCGGTAGAGTAGGGTCAGTCAGCGGTAGAGTAGGGTCAGTCAGCGGTAGAGTAGGGTCAGTCAGCGGTAGAGTAGGGCCAGACAGCGGTAGAGTAGGGTCAGTCAGCGGTAGAGTAGGATCAGTCAGCGGTAGAGCAGGGCCAGTCAGCGGTAGAGCAGGGCCAGTCAGCGGTAGAGCAGGGCCAGTCAGCGGTAGAGCAGGATCAGTCAGCGGTAGAGTAGGATCAGTCAGCGGTAGAGTAGGATCAGTCAGCGGTAGAGCAGGGTCAGTCAGCGGTAGAGCAGGATCAGTCAGCGGTAGAGCAGGATCAGTCAGCGGTAGAGCAGGGTCAGTCAGCGGTAGAGCAGGGTCAGTCAGCGGTAGAGCAGGATCAGTCAGCGGTAGAGCAGGATCAGTCAGCGGTAGAGCAGGATCAGTCAGCGGTAGAGCAGGATCAGTCAGCGGTAGAGTAGGGTCAGTCAGCGGTAGAGTAGGGTCAGTCAGCGGTAGAGTAGGGTCAGTCAGCGGTAGAGTAGGGTCAGTCAGCGGTAGAGGAGGGTCAGTCAGCGGTAGAGTAGGATCAGTCAGCGGTAGAGTAGGGCCAGTCAGCGGTAGAGTAGGGTCAGTCAGCGGTAGAGTAGGGTCAGTCAGCGGTAGAGTAGGATCAGTCAGCGGTAGAGTAGGATCAGTCAGCGGTAGAGTAGGGTCAGTCAGCGGTAGAGTAGGATCAGTCAGCGGTAGAGTAGGGTCAGTCAGCGGTAGAGGAGGGTCAGTCAGCGGTAGAGGAGGGTCAGTCAGCGGTAGAGTAGGGTCAGTCAGCGGTAGAACAGGATCAGTCAGCGGTAGAGTAGGGTCAGTCAGCGGTAGAGTAGGGCCAGTCAGCGGTAGAGTAGTGCCAGTCAGCGGTAGAGTAGTGCCAGTCAGCGGTAGAGTAGGGTCAGTCAGCGGTAGAGTAGGGTCAGTCAGCGGTAGAGTAGGGTCAGTCAGCGGTAGAGTAGGGCCAGTCAGCGGTAGAGTAGGGCCAGTCAGCGGTAGAGTAGTGCCAGTCAGCGGTAGAGTAGGGTCAGTCAGCGGTAGAGTAGGATCAGTCAGCGGTAGAGTAGGGTCAGTCAGCGGTAGAGTAGGGCCAGTCAGCGGTAGAGTAGGGCCAGTCAGCGGTAGAGTAGGGTCAGTCAGCGGTAGAGTAGGGCCAGTCAGCGGTAGAGTAGGGTCAGTCAGCGGTAGAGTAGGATCAGTCAGCGGTAGAGTAGGGTCAGTCAGCGGTAGAGTAGGGCCAGTCAGCGGTAGAGTAGTGCCAGTCAGCGGTAGAGTAGTGCCAGTCAGCGGTAGAGTAGGGTCAGTCAGCGGTAGAGTAGGATCAGTCAGCGGTAGAGTAGGGTCAGTCAGTGGTAGAGTAGGGTCAGTCACCTTTCCCTAGATTTTTTCTTCATGTGTTGTAATATATCTCACAAAGTACAGCGTCTCCCCATTAAAAAAAACTATTTGAATTGTTTTGTTTAAAAAAAAGGCCAATATATAAAAATGTCAAATGATTGAAACTGTAAATTAAAAACGCTGAGAAGAAAAAAAAAGTTGAACCTGGAATTGACGTTTTTCGGGTGCCACACTTCTCTAAAAAAAAATGCAATAAAAAGCGATCAAACTTAAAAGCACTTAGAAAAAAAACCCTTACACAGCCGCATGGAAGGAAATCCACAAAAATACAAAAAGTTACAGATACCAAAAACTATGTTCCGTTGCCACATTGTAACGTAACGCAGGTTGTCGGTCAGTGTGCGACGTCAAGGAACTACAACGAGCAAGTTGTACAAACTCCGACTGGGCCCAACTTTCTGTCAGTTACTTTCCATGGTTGCGGTCCCCTAGGGGGTCACACAGTGGCACAATTCACCTGCAGTGAGCTTTCGCCGTGTGACCTGTGTTGTGACCAAAGTCCCCCACTTGCCCCCCGTTTAAACATTTATTAAAAAAGTTATCAGGTTTCCCCCAGCAGTCCTATGTAAGCGCTCTGTTCTCAGCCCTACTACATGGCACCAGATCATCCTTTTGCAAGTTGAGCAGAAGCCAATTATTTCAACGTTATTAGTTTGGAGACTTCTGGAGAGATTCGCAAACTATCTCCTTGTTTTCAGTGAGATTTCACACACAAAGCCGGGAAGTACAGAGACCTCCGGTCCAGAAGGAAGAGGCGTCCCCTGGTGCCGGGACAGTGTGTACTAAGTGTTAGGACACAGCAGGAAATGCCCAGGTTATAGCAGCATGTCCATATCACTATATACAAGGATATACTGTATATGCTATATACCATCTGTACATATATAATTATATACAGGAGATGCCCAGGTTATACCAGCTGTACATATATAATTATATACAGGAGATGCCCAGGTTATACCAGCTGTACATATATAATTATATACAGGAGATGCCCAGGTTATACCGGCTGTACATATATAATTATATACAGGAGATGCCCAGGTTATACCAGCTGTACATATATAATTATATACAGGAGATGCCCAGGTTATACCAGCTGTACATATATAATTATATACAGGAGATGCCCAGGTTATACCGGCTGTACATATATAATTATATACAGGAGATGCCCAGGTTACAGCAGCTGTACATATATAATTATATACAGGAGATGTACAGGTTATACCAGCTGCACATATATAATTATATACAGGAGATGCCCAGGTTATACCAGCTGTACATATATAATTATATACAGGAGATGTCCAGGTTATACCAGCTGTACATATATAATTATATACAGGAGATATCCAGGTTATACCAGCTGTACATATATAATTATATACAGGAGATGTCCAGGTTATACCAGCTGTACATATATAATTATATACAGGAGATGTACAGGTTATACCAGCTGTACATATATAATTATATACAGGAGATGCCCAGGTTATACCAGCTGTACATATATAATTATATACAGGAGATGCCCAGGTTACACCAGCTGTACATATATAATTACATACAGGAGATGCCCAGGTTATACCAGCTGTACATATATAATTATATACAGGCGATGCCCAGGTTATACCAGCTGCACATATATAATTATATACTGGAGATGCCCAAGTTATACCAGCTGTACATATATAATTATATACAGGAGATGCCCAGGTTACAGCAGCTGTACATATATAATTATATACAGGAGATGTACAGGTTATACCAGCTGCACATATATAATTATAAACAGGAGATGCCCAGGTTATACCAGCTGTACATATATAATTATATACAGGAGATGTCCAGGTTATACCAGCTGTACATATATAATTATATACAGGAGATGTCCAGGTTATACCAGCTGTACATATATAATTATAAACAGGAGATGCCCAGGTTATACCAGCTGTACATATATAATTATATACAGGAGATGTACAGGTTATACCAGCTGTACATATATAATTATATACAGGAGATGTACAGGTTATACCAGCTGTACATATATAATTATATACAGGAGATGTCCAGGTTATACCAGCTGTACATATATAATTATATACAGGAGATGTCCAGGTTATACCAGCTGTACATATATAATTATATACAGGAGATGTCCAGGTTATACCAGCTGTACATACACTCACTGGCCACTTTATTAGGTACACCATGCTAGTAACGGGTTGGACCCCTTTTGCCTTCAGAACTGCCTCAATTCTTCGTGGCAGAGATTCAACAAGGTGCTGGAAGCATTCCTCAGAGATTTTGGACCATATTGACATGATGGCATCACACAGTTGGCGCAGATTTGTCGGCTGCACATCCCTGATGCGAATCTCCCGTTCCACCACATCCCAAAGATGCTCTATTGGATTGAGATCTGGTGACTGAGGAGGCCATTTGAGTACAGTGAACTCATTGTCATGTTCAAGAAACCAATCTGAGATGATTCGAGCTTTATGACATGGCGCATTATCCTGCTGAAAGTAGCCATCAGATGTTGGGTACATTGTGGTCATAAAGGGATGGACATGGTCAGCAACAATACTCAGGTAGGCTGTGGCGTTGCAACGATGCTCAATTGGTACCAAGGGGCCCAAAGAGTGCCCAGAAAAAATTCCCCACACCATGACACCACCACCACCATCCTGAACCGTTGATACAAGGCAGGATGGATCCATGCTTTCATGTTGTTTACGCCAAATTCTGACCCTACCATCCGAATGTCGCAGCAGAAATCGAGACTCATCAGACCAGGCAACGTTTTTCCAATCTTCTACTGTCCAATTTCGATGAGCTTGTGCAAATTGTAGCCTCAGTTTCCTGTTCTTAGCTGAGAGGAGTGGTACCCGGTGTGGTCTTCTGCTGCTGTAGCCCATCTGCCTCAAAGTTCGACGCACTGTGCGTTCAGAGATGCTCTTCTGCCTACCTTGGTTGTAACGGGTGGCAATTTGAGTCACTGTTGCCTTTCTATCAGCTCGAACCAGTCTGCCCATTCTCCTCTGACCTCTGGCATCAACAAGGCATTTCCGGCCACAGAACTGCCGCTCACTGGATTTTTTTTCTTTTTCGGACCATTCTCTGTAAACCCTAGAGATGGTTGTGCGTGAAAATCCCAGTAGATCAGCAGTTTCTGAAATACTCAGACCAGCCCTTCTGGCACCAACAATCATGCCACGTTCAAAGGCTCTCAAATCACCTTTCTTCCCCATACTGATGCTCGGTTTGAACTGCAGGAGATTGTCTTGACCATGTCTACATGCCTAAATGCACTGAGTTGCCGCCATGTGATTGGCTGATTAGAAATTAAGTCTTAACACACAGTTGGACAGGTGTACCTAATAAAGTGGCCAGTGAGTGTATAGAATTATATACAGGAGATGTCCAGGTTATACCAGCTGTACATATATATTTATATACAGGAGATGTACAGGTTATACCAGCTGTACATATATAATTATATACAGGAGATGCCCAGGTTATACCAGCTGCACATATATAATTATATACAGGAGATGTCCAGGTTATACCAGCTGTACATATATATTTATATACAGGAGATGTACAGGTTATACCAGCTGTACATATATAATTATATACAGGAGATGCCCAGGTTATACCAGCTGCACATATATAATTATATACAGGAGATGCCCAGGTTATACCAGCTGCACATATATAATTATATACAGGAGATGCCCAAGTTATACCAGATGTACATATATAATTATATACAGGAGATGTCCAGGTTATACCGGCTGTACATATATAATTATATACAGGAGATGTCCAGGTTATACCAGCTGTACATATATAATTATATACAGGAGATGTCCAGGTTATACCAGCTGTACATATATAATTATATACAGGAGATGCCCAGGTTATACCAGCTGTACATATATAATTATATACAGGAGATGCCCAGGTTATACCAGCTGTACATATATAATTATATACAGGAGATGTCCAGGTTATACCAGCTGTACATATATAATTATATACAGGAGATGTCCAGGTTATACCAGCTGTACATATATAATTATATACAGGAGATGTCCAGGTTATACCAGCTGTACATATATAATTATATACAGGAGATGTACAGGTTATACCAGCTGTACATATATAATTTTATACAGGAGATTCCCAGGTTATACCAGCTGTACATATATAATTATATACAGGAGATACCTAGGTTATACCAGCTGTACCTATATAATTATATACAGGAGATGTACAGGTTACACCAGCTGTACATATATAATTATATACAGGAGATGCCCAGGTTATACCAGCTGTACATATATAATTATATACAGGAGATGTCCAGGTTATACCGGCTGTACATATATAATTATATACAGGAGATACCCAGGTTATACCAGCTGTACATATATAATTATATACAGGAGATGTCCAGGTTATACCAGCTGTACATATATAATTATATACAGGAGATGTACAGGTTATACCAGCTGTACATATATAATTATATACAGGAGATGCCCAGGTTATACCGGCTGTACATATATAATTATATACAGGAGATACCTAGGTTATACCAGCTGTACCTATACAATTATATACAGGAGATGTACAGGTTACACCAGCTGTACATATATAATTATATACAGGAGATACCTAGGTTATACCAGCTGTACCTATATAATTATATACAGGAGATGCCCAGGATATACCAGCTGTACATATATAATTATATACAGGAGATGCGCAGGTTACACCAGCTGTACATATATAATTATATACAGGAGATGCCCAGGTTATACCAGCTGTACATATATAATTATATACAGGAGATGCCCAGGTTATACCAGCTGTACATATATAATTATATACAGGAGATGCCCAGGTTATACCGGCTGTACATATATAATTATATACAGGAGATGCCCAGGTTATACCAGCTGTACATATATAATTATATACAGGAGATGCCCAGGTTACAGCAGCTGTACATATATAATTATATACAGGAGATGCCCAGGTTATACCAGCTGTACATATATAATTATATACAGAAGATGCCCAGGTTATACCAGCTGTACATATATAATTATATACAGGAGATGCCCAGGTTATACCAGCTGTACATATATAATTATATACAGGAGATGCCCAGGTTATACCAGCTGTACATATATAATTATATACAGGAGATGCCCAGGTTACAGCAGCTGTACATATATAATTATATACAGGAGATGCCCAGGTTATACCAGCTGTACATATATAATTATATACAGGAGATGCCCAGGTTATACCAGCTGTACATATATAATTATATACAGGAGATGCCCAGGTTACAGCAGCTGTACATATATAATTATATACAGGAGATGCCCAGGTTATACCAGCTGTACATATATAATTATATACAGGAGATGCCCAGGTTATACCAGCTGTACATATATAATTATATACAGGAGATGCCCAGGTTACAGCAGCTGTACATATATAATTATATACAGGAGATGCCCAGGTTATACCAGCTGTACATATATAATTATATACAGGAGATGCCCAGGTTATACCGGCTATACATATATAATTATATACAGGAGATACCCAGGTTATACCAGCTGTACATATATAATTATATACAGGAGATGCCCAGGTTACAGCAGCTGTACATATATAATTATATACAGGAGATGCCCAGGTTATACCAGCTGTACATATATAATTATATACAGGAGATGCCCAGGTTATACCGGCTATACATATATAATTATATACAGGAGATACCCAGGTTATACCAGCTGTACATATATAATTATATACAGGAGATGCCCAGGTTACAGCAGCTGTACATATATAATTATATACAGGAGATGCCCAGGTTACAGCAGCTTGCACCATCCCTGTATACAGTGTGAGGCAGGATGCTGTATGGCAGGGGGCAGTGCTGGGGTCAGACAGTTGCGGTGCAGCTGGGGATGATCGTCGGTCCGGTCTCTCCTCACTTCTCTGCACTATTGTCACATACACCTGGACGACTGCTTTACTGCACTGCTGGAAAAATAGAATGCACAAAGATCCCTAGTTGTATTAACCCTATCCTGCTGGCATCTTATTTAAAGGGTTATTTTAGATTGAGAAATTAATAGCATACAATTATCCATTATACTCTTTGTAGCCGTTTCTGATGGTTTTCAAGATCTCCGCTTGCTGTCATTCAATATGAAACTTTTCACATTTCCATTTAAGCGACACAGACTTGTCGTGTTCTTGTGCTGAGCGCTCGGGTACACGGCTCCAAATGCTTAACGAGTTGTGGATTGTACAGAGCCTTTGCTTTTGTACATGACACGATCAGGATTGAGTTGTGTCCATGACTGATCTCTGGGGGTTGCCTTCTAGATAGGACAATCCCTTTAAGATCACCACCATTATTACAGACTTTCCCTTTAACAAGACCTCTTCTATGGAGCACATGGCAGGACGAGTTCCAGCTCCAGACTGGACAATATGCTGGGAATACTGAGCGCTGCTGGTGACAAGCGGATAAAGACGAGCTGAGGTCGGCCATTGTGTAGCGGTTCAATGCTGCATTGTCCGGGGTGAGAGGCGCAGCATTCCTGGCAGGATTACACCAAAGGATTGTGGGAAATGATGGCACTTCATATTATATATATGCTAAGCGATGATAACATAGGGGAGAACGACAATCCCTAAAAAGGGTTAGCAACAGACGGAGATAACTGGTTATTGTATAGCGCTAGGTGGGTACAGACCCTGTTTATCTAGACACTGTATGGCACTATTTATCTGGGTTCTGTAGGGCACTATTTATCTTACCTCTCTCAGGCTCTGTTTATCTGGGTTCTGTAGGGCACTTTTTATCTTAACTCTCTCAGACACTGTTTATCTGGGTTCTGTATGGCACTATTTATCTTACCTCTCTCAGGTCTGTTTATCTGGGTTCTGTAGGGCACTATTTATCTTACCTCTCTCAGACACTGTTTATCTGGGTTCTGTATGGCACTATTTATCTTACCTCTCTCAGGTCTGTTTATCTGGGTTCTGTAGGGCACTATTTATCTTAACTCTCTCAGACACTGTTTATCTGGGTTCTGTATGGCACTATTTATCTTACCTCTCTCAGGTCTGTTTATCTGGGTTCTGTAGGGCACTATTTATCTTACCTCTCTCAGGCTCTGTTTATCTGGGTTCTGTAGGGCACTATTTATCTTACCTCTCTCAGGTCTGTTTATCTGGGTTCTGTATAGCACTATTTATCTTACCTCTCTCAGGCTCTGTTTATCTGGGTTCTGTAGGGCACTATTTATCTTACCTCTCTCAGACTCTGTTTATCTGGGTTCTGTAGGGCACTATTTATCTTACCTCTCTCAGACTCTGTTTATCTAGGTTCTGTATAGCACTATTTATCTTACCTCTCTCAGACACTGTTTATCTGGGTTCTGTATGGCACTATTTATCTTACCTCTCTCAGGTCTGTTTATCTGGGTTCTGTAGGGCACTATTTATCTTACCTCTCTCAGGCTCTGTTTATCTGGGTTCTGTAGGGCACTATTTATCTTACCTCTCTCAGGCTCTGTTTATCTGGGTTCTGTATAGCACTATTTATCTTACCTCTCTCAGACTCTGTTTATCTGGGTTCTGTAGGGCACTATTTATCTTACCTCTCTCAGACACTGTTTATCTGGGTTCTGTATGGCACTATTTATCTTACCTCTCTCAGGTCTGTTTATCTGGGTTCTGTAGGGCACTATTTATCTTACCTCTCTCAGGCTCTGTTTATCTGGGTTCTGTAGGGCACTATTTATCTTACCTCTCTCAGGTCTGTTTATCTGGGTTCTGTATAGCACTATTTATCTTACCTCTCTCAGGCTCTGTTTATCTGGGTTCTGTATGGCACTATTTATCTTACCTCTCTCAGGCTCTGTTTATCTGGGTTCTGTATAGCACTATTTATCTTACCTCTCTCAGGCTCTGTTTATCTGGGTTCTGTATAGCACTATTTATCTTACCTCTCTCAGACTCTGTTTATCTGGGTTCTGTATGGCGCTATTTATCTTACCTCTCTCAGACTCTGTTTATCTGGGCTCTGTATGGCACTATTTATCTTACCTCTCTCAGACTCTGTTTATCTGGGTTCTGTAGGGCACTATTTATCTTACCTCTCTCAGACTCTGTTTATCTGGGTTCTGTAGGGCACTATTTATCTTACCTCTCTCAGGCTCTATTTATCTGGGTTCTGTAGGGCACTATTTATCTTACCTCTCTCAGGCTCTGTTTATCTGGGTTCTGTAGGGCACTATTTATCTTACCTCTCTCAGACTCTGTTTATCTGGGTTCTGTAGGGCACTATTTATCTTACCTCTCTCAGGCTCTATTTATCTGGGTTCTGTAGGGCACTATTTATCTTACCTCTCTCAGACTCTGTTTATCTGGGCTCTGTATGGCACTATTTATCTTACCTCTCTCAGACTCTGTTTATCTGGGTTCTGTAGGGCACTATTTATCTTACCTCTCTCAGACTCTGTTTATCTGGGTTCTGTAGGGCACTATTTATCTTACCTCTCTCAGGCTCTATTTATCTGGGTTCTGTAGGGCACTATTTATCTTACCTCTCTCAGGCTCTGTTTATCTGGGTTCTGTAGGGCACTATTTATCTTACCTCTCTCAGACTCTGTTTATCTGGGTTCTGTAGGGCACTATTTATCTTACCTCTCTCAGACTCTCATTATCTGGGTTCTATATGGCACTATTTATCTTACCTCTCTCAGGCTCTGTTTATCTGGGTTCTGTAGGGCACTATTTATCTTACCTCGACCAAAATTGTGCCGCTAACTATAGACCTGTCTCTAATCTTCCCTTCATCTCTAAACTCCTGGAACGCCTGGTCCACTCCCGTCTTATCCGCTATCTCTCAGAAAACTCTGTTCTCGACCCTCTCCAATCCGGTTTCCGCTCTTTACACTCCACTGAAACTGCCCTCACTAAAGTCTCTAATGATCTGCTAACAGCTAAATCAAATGGTCATTACTCCATGCTAATTCTCTTGGATCTCTCTGCAGCATTCGACACTGTGGATCATCAGCTCCTCCTCACTATGCTCCGTTCCATTGGCCTCAAGGACACCGTTCTCTCCTGGTTCTCCTCCTATCTCTCCGACCGCTCCTTTACTGTTTCTTTTGCCGGTTCCTCCTCCTCTCACCTTCCCCTTACTGTTGGGGTCCCTCAAGGATCGGTTCTAGGCCCCCTCCTCTTCTCCTTGTACACTGCCCCTATTGGTCAAACAATCAGTAGATTTGGTTTCCAGTACCATCTCTATGCTGATGACACCCAATTATACGCTTCTTCTCCTGACATCACGCCAGCCTTTCTAGAAAACACTGGCGATTGTCTAAACGCTGTGTCTAATATCATGTCCTCACTATATCTGAAACTGAACCTATCAAAGACTGAACTCCTGGTGTTTCCTCCCTCTACTAATGTACCTACACCCGACATTGCCATTTCCGTCTGTGGTTCCACTATTACTCCCCAGCAACATGCCCGCTGTCTTGGGGTCATACTTGATTCCGAGCTTTCCTTTGCCCCCCAGATTCGATCACTGGCTCGCTCTTGTCATCTGCACCTCAAAAACATTTCTAGAATTCGACCTTTTCTTACTTTTGACTCTGCAAAAACTCTTACTGTTTCTCTTATTCATTCTCGTCTCGACTATTGTAACTCTCTTCTAATCGGTCTCCCTCTTACAAAACTCTCCCCTCTCCAATCTGTCTTGAATGCTGCAGCCAGGATCATATTCCTCACCAATCGTTACACCGATGCCTCTACCTTGTGCCAGTCATTACACTGGCTACCCATCCACTCCAGAATTCAGTATAAACTTATTACCCTCACCCACAAAGCCCTCCATGGCTCAGCACCACCCTACATCTCCTCCCTTGTTTCAGTATACCACCCTACCCGCGCCCTCCGTTCTGCTGATGACCTGAGGTTAGTATCCTCAATAGTCAGAACCTCCCACTCCCGTCTCCAAGACTTTACACGTGCCGCGCCAATTCTTTGGAATGCACTTCCCAGGTCAATACGATTAGTCCCCAGTCCCCACAATTTTAAGCGTGTCCTGAAAACGCATTTATTCAGACTGGCCTATCGCCTCAACACATTAACCTAACCTATCCCTGTGTGGCAGAGCCAAAAATTTTACCATAACCAGGTTCCCAGCATCATGTTCCCACATGCTTTATGCATCCATTATCCCTCTGTGTCTGTACTGTTACACACTTAACATTATGGCTGGTCCATACAATCAGGGCAACTGTTACCACCCACCTTTCGTGTCTCCCTCTTTCCTCATAGACTGTAAGCTTGCGAGCAGGGCCCTCACTCCTCTTGGTATTTGTTATAATCTACTGTATGTGATTATTGTTATGCTGTAATGTCTATTGTCTGTACAAATCCCCTCTGAAATGTAAAGTGCTGCGGAATATGTCGGCGCTATAAAAATAAAATTTATTATTATTATTATTACCTCTCTCAGGCTCTATTTATCTGGGTTCTGTAGGGCACTATTTATCTTACCTCTCTCAGGCTCTGTTTATCTGGGTTCTGTAGGGCACTATTTATCTTACCTCTCTCAGGTCTGTTTATCTGGGTTCTGTATAGCACTATTTATCTTACCTCTCTCAGGCTCTGTTTATCTGGGTTCTGTATGGCACTATTTATCTTACCTCTCTCAGGCTCTGTTTATCTGGGTTCTGTATGGCACTATTTATCTTACCTCTCTCAGGCTCTGTTTATCTGGGTTCTGTATAGCACTATTTATCTTACCTCTCTCAGGCTCTGTTTATCTGGGTTCTGTATAGCACTATTTATCTTACCTCTCTCAGACTCTGTTTATCTGGGTTCTGTATGGCGCTATTTATCTTACCTCTCTCAGACTCTGTTTATCTGGGCTCTGTATGGCACTATTTATCTTACCTCTCTCAGACTCTGTTTATCTGGGTTCTGTAGGGCACTATTTATCTTACCTCTCTCAGACTCTGTTTATCTGGGTTCTGTAGGGCACTATTTATCTTACCTCTCTCAGGTCTGTTTATCTGGGTTCTGTAGGGCACTATTTATCTTACCTCTCTCAGGCTCTGTTTATCTGGGTTCTGTAGGGCACTATTTATCTTACCTCTCTCAGGCTCTGTTTATCTGGGTTCTGTAGGGCACTATTTATCTTACCTCTCTCAGGCTCTGTTTATCTGGGTTCTGTAGGGCACTATTTATCTTACCTCTCTCAGGTCTGTTTATCTGGGTTCTGTATAGCACTATTTATCTTACCTCTCTCAGGCTCTGTTTATCTGGGTTCTGTATGGCACTATTTATCTTACCTCTCTCAGGCTCTGTTTATCTGGGTTCTGTATGGCACTATTTATCTTACCTCTCTCAGGCTCTGTTTATCTGGGTTCTGTATAGCACTATTTATCTTACCTCTCTCAGGCTCTGTTTATCTGGGTTCTGTATAGCACTATTTATCTTACCTCTCTCAGACTCTGTTTATCTGGGTTCTGTATGGCGCTATTTATCTTACCTCTCTCAGACTCTGTTTATCTGGGCTCTGTATGGCACTATTTATCTTACCTCTCTCAGACTCTGTTTATCTGGGTTCTGTAGGGCACTATTTATCTTACCTCTCTCAGACTCTGTTTATCTGGGTTCTGTAGGGCACTATTTATCTTACCTCTCTCAGGCTCTATTTATCTGGGTTCTGTAGGGCACTATTTATCTTACCTCTCTCAGGCTCTGTTTATCTGGGTTCTGTAGGGCACTATTTATCTTACCTCTCTCAGACTCTCATTATCTGGGTTCTGTATGGCACTATTTATCTTACCTCTCTCAGGCTCTGTTTATCTGGGTTCTGTAGGGCACTATTTATCTTACCTCTCTCAGGCTCTATTTATCTGGGTTCTGTAGGGCACTATTTATCTTACCTCTCTCAGGCTCTGTTTATCTGGGTTCTGTAGGGCACTATTTATCTTACCTCTCTCAGGTCTGTTTATCTGGGTTCTGTATAGCACTATTTATCTTACCTCTCTCAGGCTCTGTTTATCTGGGTTCTGTATGGCACTATTTATCTTACCTCTCTCAGGCTCTGTTTATCTGGGTTCTGTATGGCACTATTTATCTTACCTCTCTCAGGCTCTGTTTATCTGGGTTCTGTATAGCACTATTTATCTTACCTCTCTCAGGCTCTGTTTATCTGGGTCATGTATAGCACTATTTATCTTACCTCTCTCAGACTCTGTTTATCTGGGTTCTGTATGGCGCTATTTATCTTACCTCTCTCAGACTCTGTTTATCTGGGCTCTGTATGGCACTATTTATCTTACCTCTCTCAGACTCTGTTTATCTGGGTTCTGTAGGGCACTATTTATCTTACCTCTCTCAGACTCTGTTTATCTGGGTTCTGTAGGGCACTATTTATCTTACCTCTCTCAGGCTCTATTTATCTGGGTTCTGTAGGGCACTATTTATCTTACCTCTCTCAGGCTCTGTTTATCTGGGTTCTGTAGGGCACTATTTATCTTACCTCTCTCAGACTCTGTTTATCTGGGTTCTGTAGGGCACTATTTATCTTACCTCTCTCAGGCTCTATTTATCTGGGTTCTGTAGGGCACTATTTATCTTACCTCTCTCAGACTCTGTTTATCTGGGTTCTGAATAGCACTATTTATCTTACCTCTCTCAGACTCTGTTTATCTGGGTTCTGTATGGCGCTATTTATCTTACCTCTCTCAGACTCTGTTTATCTGGGCTCTGTATGGCACTATTTATCTTACCTCTCTCAGACTCTGTTTATCTGGGTTCTGTAGGGCACTATTTATCTTACCTCTCTCAGACTCTGTTTATCTGGGTTCTGTAGGGCACTATTTATCTTACCTCTCTCAGACTCTGTTTATCTGGGTTCTGTAGGGCACTATTTATCTTACCTCTATCAGGCTCTGTTTATCTGGGTTCTGTAGGGCACTATTTATCTTACCTCTCTCAGACTCTGTTTATCTGGGTTCTGTAGGGCACTATTTATCTTACCTCTCTCAGACTCTCATTATCTGGGTTCTGTATGGCACTATTTATCTTACCTCTCTCAGGCTCTGTTTATCTGGGTTCTGTAGGGCACTATTTATCTTACCTCTCTCAGACTCTGTTTATCTGGGTTCTGTATGGCACTATTTATCTTACCTCTCTCAGGCTCTATTTATCTGGGTTCTGTAGGGCACTATTTATCTTACCTCTCTCAGGCTCTGTTTATCTGGGTTCTGTAGGGCACTATTTATCTTACCTCTCTCAGACTCTGTTTATCTGGGTACTGTAGGGCACTATTTATCTTACCTCTCTCAGACTCTCATTATCTGGGTTCTGTATGGCACTATTTATCTTACCTCTCTCAGGCTCTGTTTATCTGGGTTCTGTAGGGCACTATTTATCTTACCTCTCTCAGGCTCTATTTATCTGGGTTCTGTAGGGCACTATTTATCTTACCTCTCTCAGGCTCTATTTATCTGGGTTCTGTAGGGCACTATTTATCTTACCTCTCTCAGACTCTGTTTATCTGGGTTCTGTAGGGCACTATTTATCTTACCTCTCTCAGACTCTCATTATCTGGGTTCTGTATGGCACTATTTATCTTACCTCTCTCAGGCTCTGTTTATCTGGGTTCTGTATGGCACTATTTATCTTACTTCTCTCAGACTCTGTTTATCTGGGTTCTGTATGGCTCTATTTATCTTACCTCTCTCAGACTCTGTTTATCTGGGCTCTGTATGGCACTATTTATCTTACCTCTCTCAGACTCTGTTTATCTGGGTTCTGTAGGGCACTATTTATCTTACTTCTCTCAGACTCTGTTTATCTGGGTTCTGTATGGCTCTATTTATCTTACCTCTCTCAGGCTCTGTTTATCTGGGTTCTGTATGGCACTATATATCTTACCTCTCTCAGGCTCTGTTTATCTGGGATCTGTAGGGCACTATTTATCTTACCTCTCTCAGACTCTGTTTATCTGGGTTCTGTAGGGCACTATTTATATTACCTCTCTCAGACTCTGTTTATCTGGGTTCTGTAGGGCACTATTTATCTTACCTCTCTCAGACTCTGTTTATCTGGGTTCTGTAGGGCACTATTTATCTTACCTCTCTCAGACTCTGTTTATCTGGGTTCTGTAGGGCACTATTTATCTTACCTCTCTCAGGCTCTGTTTATCTGGGTTCTGTAGGGCACTATTTATCTTACCTCTCTCAGGCTCTGTTTATCTGGGTTCTGTATGGCACTATTTATCTTACTTCTCTCAGACTCTGTTTATCTGGGTTCTGTATGGCTCTATTTATCTTACCTCTCTCAGGCTCTGTTTATCTGGGTTCTGTATGGCACTATACATCTTACCTCTCTCAGGCTCTGTTTATCTGGGATCTGTAGGGCACTATTTATCTTACCTCTCTCAGACTCTGTTTATCTGGGTTCTGTAGGGCACTATTTATCTTACCTCTCTCAGACTCTGTTTATCTGGGTTCTGTAGGGCACTATTTATCTTACCTCTCTCAGGCTCTGTTTATCTGGGTTCTGTAGGGCACTATTTATCTTACCTCTCTCAGACTCTGTTTATCTGGGTTCTGTATGGCACTATTTATCTTACTTCTCTCAGACTCTGTTTATCTGGGTTCTGTATGGCTCTATTTATCTTACCTCTCTCAGGCTCTGTTTATCTGGGTTCTGTATGGCACTATATATCTTACCTCTCTCAGGCTCTGTTTATCTGGGATCTGTAGGGAACTATTTATCTTACCTCTCTCAGACTCTGTTTATCTGGGTTCTGTAGGGAACTATTTATATTACCTCTCTCAGACTCTGTTTATCTGGGTTCTGTAGGGCACTATTTATCTTACCTCTCTCAGACTCTGTTTATCTGGGTTCTGTAGGGCACTATTTATCTTACCTCTCTCAGACTCTGTTTATCTGGGTTCTGTAGGGCACTATTTATCTTACCTCTCTCAGGCTCTGTTTATCTGGGTTCTGTAGGGCACTATTTATCTTACCTCTCTCAGGCTCTGTTTATCTGGGTTCTGTAGGGCACTATTTATCTTACCTCTCTCAGACTCTGTTTATCTGGGCTCTGTATGGCACTATATAACGCACCTCTCTCAGGCTCTGTTTATCTGGGTTCTGTATGGCACTATTTATCTTACTTCTTTCAGACTCTGTTTATCTGGGCTCTGTATGGCACTATTTATCTTACCTCTCTCAGGCTCTGTTTATCTGGGTTCTGTAGGGCACTATTTATCTTACCTCTCTCAGGCTCTGTTTATCTGGGTTCTGTATAGCACTATTTATCTTACCTCTCTCAGACTTTCATTATCTGGGTTCTGTATGGCACTATTTATCTTACCTCTCTCAGACTCTGTTTATCTGGGTTCTGTTTGGCACTATTTATCTTACCTCTCTAAGGCTCTGTTTATCTGGGTTCTGTAGGGCACTATATAACGCACCTCTCTCAGGCTCTGTTTATCTGGGTTCTGTATGGCAATATTTATCTTACCTCTCTCAGGCTCTGTTTATCTGGGATCTGTAGGGCACTATTTATCTTACCTCTCTCAGGCTCTGTTTATCTGGGTTCTGTATAGCACTATTTATGTTACCTCTCTCAGACTCTCATTATCTGGGTTCTGTATGGCACTATTTATCTTACCTCTCTCAGACTCTGTTTATCTGGGTTCTGTAGGGCACTATTTATCTTACCTATCTCAGACTCTGTTTATCTGGGTTCTGTAGGGCACTATTTATCTTACCTCTCTCAGACTCTGTTTATCTGGGTTCTGTATGGCACTATTTATCTTACTTCTCTCAGACTCTTATTATCTGGGTTCTGTATGGCACTATTTATCTTACCTCTCTCAGACTCTTATTATCTGGGTTCTGTATGGCGCTATTTATCTTACCTCTCTCAGACTCTGTTTATCTGGGCTCTGTATGGCACTATTTATCTTACCTCTCTCAGACTCTGTTTATCTGGGTTCTGTAGGGCACTATTTATCTTACCTCTCTCAGGCTCTGTTTATCTGGGTTCTGTATGGCACTATTTATCTTACCTCTCTCAGGCTCTGTTTATCTGGGTTCTGTAGGCCACTATTTATCTTACCTCTCTCAGACTCTGTTTATCTGGGTTCTGTAGGGCACTATTTATCTTACCTCTCTCAGACTCTGTTTATCTGGGTTCTGTAGGGCACTATTTATCTTACCTCTCTCAGACTCTGTTCATCTGGGTTCTGTATGGCACTATTTATCTTACCTCTCTCAGACTCTGTTTATCTGGGTTCTGTAGGGCACTATTTATCTTACCTCTCTCAGGTCTGTTTATCTGGGTTCTGTATAGCACTATTTATCTTACCTCTCTCAGGCTCTGTTTATCTGGGTTCTGTATGGCACTATTTATCTTACCTCTCTCAGGTCTGTTTATCTGGGTTCTGCATAGCACTATTTATCTTACCTCTCTCAGGCTCTGTTTATCTGGGTTCTGTAGGGCACTATTTATCTTACCTCTCTCAGGCTCTGTTTATCTGGGTTCTGTATGGCACTATTTATCTTACCTCTCTCAGGCTCTGTTTATCTGGGTTCTGTATAGCACTATTTATCTTACCTCTCTCAGGCTCTGTTTATCTGGGTTCTGTATAGCACTATTTATCTTACCTCTCTCAGACTCTGTTTATCTGGGTTCTGTATGGCGCTATTTATCTTACCTCTCTCAGACTCTGTTTATCTGGGTTCTGTAGGGCACTATTTATCTTACCTCTCTCAGGTCTGTTTATCTGGGTTCTGTATAGCACTATTTATCTTACCTCTCTCAGGCTCTGTTTATCTGGGTTCTGTATGGCACTATTTATCTTACCTCTCTCAGGTCTGTTTATCTGGGTTCTGTATAGCACTATTTATCTTACCTCTCTCAGGCTCTGTTTATCTGGGTTCTGTAGGGCACTATTTATCTTACCTCTCTCAGGCTCTGTTTATCTGGGTTCTGTATGGCACTATTTATCTTACCTCTCTCAGGCTCTGTTTATCTGGGTTCTGTATAGCACTATTTATCTTACCTCTCTCAGGCTCTGTTTATCTGGGTTCTGTATAGCACTATTTATCTTACCTCTCTCAGACTCTGTTTATCTGGGTTCTGTATGGCGCTATTTATCTTACCTCTCTCAGACTCTGTTTATATGGGCTCTGTATGGCACTATTTATCTTACCTCTCTCAGGCTCTGTTTATCTGGGTTCTGTATGGCACTATTTATCTTACCTCTCTCAGGTCTGTTTATCTGGGTTCTGCATAGCACTATTTATCTTACCTCTCTCAGGCTCTGTTTATCTGGGTTCTGTAGGGCACTATTTATCTTACCTCTCTCAGGCTCTGTTTATCTGGGTTCTGTATGGCACTATTTATCTTACCTCTCTCAGGCTCTGTTTATCTGGGTTCTGTATAGCACTATTTATCTTACCTCTCTCAGGCTCTGTTTATCTGGGTTCTGTATAGCACTATTTATCTTACCTCTCTCAGACTCTGTTTATCTGGGTTCTGTATGGCGCTATTTATCTTACCTCTCTCAGACTCTGTTTATCTGGGTTCTGTAGGGCACTATTTATCTTACCTCTCTCAGGTCTGTTTATCTGGGTTCTGTATAGCACTATTTATCTTACCTCTCTCAGGCTCTGTTTATCTGGGTTCTGTATGGCACTATTTATCTTACCTCTCTCAGGTCTGTTTATCTGGGTTCTGTATAGCACTATTTATCTTACCTCTCTCAGGCTCTGTTTATCTGGGTTCTGTAGGGCACTATTTATCTTACCTCTCTCAGGCTCTGTTTATCTGGGTTCTGTATGGCACTAATTATCTTACCTCTCTCAGGCTCTGTTTATCTGGGTTCTGTATAGCACTATTTATCTTACCTCTCTCAGGCTCTGTTTATCTGGGTTCTGTATAGCACTATTTATCTTACCTCTCTCAGACTCTGTTTATCTGGGTTCTGTATGGCGCTATTTATCTTACCTCTCTCAGACTCTGTTTATATGGGCTCTGTATGGCACTATTTATCTTACCTCTCTCAGACTCTGTTTATCTGGGTTCTGTAGGGCACTATTTATCTTACCTCTCTCAGACTCTGTTTATCTGGGTTCTGTAGGGCACTATTTATCTTACCTCTCTCAGGCTCTATTTATCTGGGTTCTGTAGGGCACTATTTATCTTACCTCTCTCAGGCTCTGTTTATCTGGGTTCTGTAGGGCACTATTTATCTTACCTCTCTCAGACTCTGTTTATCTGGGTTCTGTAGGGCACTATTTATCTTACCTCTCTCAGGCTCTATTTATCTGGGTTCTGTAGGGCACTATTTATCTTACCTCTCTCAGACTCTGTTTATCTGGGTTCTGAATAGCACTATTTATCTTACCTCTCTCAGACTCTCATTATCTGGGTTCTGTATGGCACTATTTATCTTACCTCTCTCAGGCTCTGTTTATCTGGGTTCTGTATGGCAATATTTATCTTACCTCTCTCAGGCTCTGTTTATCTGGGATCTGTAGGGCACTATTTATCTTACCTCTCTCAGGCTCTGTTTATCTGGGTTCTGTATAGCACTATTTATCTTACCTCTCTCAGACTCTCATTATCTGGGTTCTGTATGGCACTATTTATCTTACCTCTCTCAGACTCTGTTTATCTGGGTTATGTAGGGCACTATTTATCTTACCTATCTCAGACTCTGTTTATCTGGGTTCTGTAGGGCACTATTTATCTTACCTCTCTCAGACTCTGTTTATCTGGGTTCTGTATGGCACTATTTATCTTACTTCTCTCAGACTCTTATTATCTGGGTTCTGTATGGCACTATTTATCTTACCTCTCTCAGACTCTGTTTATCTGGGTTCTCTTTGGCACTATTTATCTTACCTCTCTCAGATTCTGTTTATCTGGGTTCTGTAGGGCACTATTTATCTTACCTCTCTCAGACTCTGTTTATCTGGGTTCTGTAGGGCACTATTTATCTTACCTCTCTCAGACTCTGTTTATCTGGGTTCTGTAGGGCACTATTTATCTTACCTCTCTCAGGCTCTGTTTATCTGGGTTCTGTATGGCACTATTTATCTTACCTCTCTCAGGCTCTGTTTATCTGGGTTCTGTAGGGCACTATTTATCTTACCTCTCTCAGACTCTGTTTATCTGGGTTCTGTAGGGCACTATTTATCTTACCTCTCTCAGACTCTGTTTATCTAGGTTCTGTAGGGCACTATTTATCTTACCTCTCTCAGGCTCTGTTTATCTGGGTTCTGTAGGGCACTATTTATCTTACCTCTCTCAGACTCTGTTTATCTGGGTTCTATAGGGCACTATTTATCTTACCTCTCTCAGGATCTGTTTATCTGGGTTCTGTATAGCACTATTTATCTTACCTCTCTCAGACTCTCATTATCTGGGTTCTGTATGGCACTATTTATCTTACCTCTCTCAGACTCTGTTTATCTGGGTACTGTAGGGCCCTATTTATCTTACCTCTCTCAGACTCTGTTTATCTGGGTTCTGTATGGCACTATTTATCTTACTTCTCTCAGACTCTGTTTATCTGGGTTCTGTATGGCGCTATTTATCTTACCTCTCTCAGACTCTGTTTATCTGGGCTCTGTATGGCACTATTTATCTTACCTCTCTCAGACTCTGTTTATCTGGGTTCTGTAGGGCACTATTTATCTTACCTCTCTCAGGCTCTGTTTATCTGGGTTCTGTATGGCACTATTTATCTTACCTCTCTCAGGCTCTGTTTATCTGGGTTCTGTAGGGCACTATTTATCTTACTTCTCTCAGACTCTGTTTATCTGGGTTCTGTAGGGCACTATTTATCTTACCTCTCTCAGACTCTGTTTATCTGGGTTCTGTATGGCGCTATTTATCTTACCTCTCTCAGACTCTGTTTATCTGGGCTCTGTATGGCACTATTTATCTTACCTCTCTCAGACTCTGTTTATCTGGGTTCTGTAGGGCACTATTTATCTTACCTCTCTCAGGCTCTGTTTATCTGGGTTCTGTATGGCACTATTTATCTTTCCTCTCTCAGGCTCTGTTTATCTGGGTTCTGTAGGCCACTATTTATCTTACCTCTCTCAGACTCTGTTTATCTGGGTTCTGTAGGGCACGATTTATCTTACCTCTCTCAGACTCTGTTTATCTGGGTTCTGTAGGGCACTATTTATCTTACCTCTCTCAGACTCTGTTTATCTGGGTTCTGTATGGCACTATTTATCTTACTTCTCTCAGACTCTGTTTATCTGGGTTCTGTAGGGCACTATTTATCTTACCTCTCTCAGACACTGTTTATCTGGGTTCTGTAGGGCACTATTTATCTTACCTCTCTCAGACTCTGTTTATCTGGGTTCTGTATGGCTCTATTTATCTTACCTCTCTCAGGCTCTGCTTATCTGGGTTCTGTATGGCACTATTTATCTTACTTCTTTCAGACTCTGTTTATCTTGGTTCTGTATGGCGCTATTTATCTTACCTCTCTCAGGCTCTGTTTATCTGGGTTCTGTATGGCACTATTTATCTTACTTCTTTCAGACACTGTTTATCTGGGTTCTGTAGGGCACTATTTATCTTACCTCTCTCAGACTTTGTTTATCTGGGTTCTGTAGGGTACTATTTATCTTAC
The DNA here is from genome assembly GCF_039654945.1 of Dendrobates tinctorius. Lineage (NCBI taxonomy): Eukaryota > Metazoa > Chordata > Amphibia > Anura > Dendrobatidae > Dendrobates > Dendrobates tinctorius. The sequence continues at coordinate 2,073,480 of NW_027361998.1, read as the reverse complement.
CTCTCTCAGACTCTGTTTATCTGGGTTCTGTAGGGCACTATTTATCTTACCTCTCTCTGACTCTGTTTATCTGGGTTCTGTATGGCACTATTTATCTCACCTCTCTCAGACTCTGTTTATCTGGGCTCTGTAGGGCACTATTTATCTTACCTCTCTCAGGCTCTGTTTATCTGGGTTCTGTAGGGCACTATTTATCTTACCTCTCTCAGACTCTGTTTATCTGGGTTCTGTATGGCACTATTTATCTTACCTCTCTCAGACTCTGTTTATCTGGGTTCTGTGGGACACTATTTATCTTACTTCTCTCAGACTCTGTTTATCTGGGTTCTGTAGGGCACTATTTATCTTACTTCTCTCAGACTCTGTTTATCTAGGTTCTTTATGGCACTATTTATCTTACCTCTCTCAGGCTCTGTTTATCTTGGTTCTGTAGGGCACTATTTATCTTACCTCTCTCAGGCTCTGTTTATCTGGGTTCTGTATGGCACTATTTTTCTTACCTCTCTCAGGCTCTGTTTATCTGGGTTCTGTATGGTGCTATTTATCTTACCTCTCTCAGACTCTGTTTATCTGGGTTCTGTATGGCACTATTTATCTTACTTCTTTCAGACTCTGTTTATCTTGGTTCTGTATGGCGCTATTTATCTTACCTCTCTCAGGCTCTGTTTATCTGGGTTCTGTATGGCACTATTTATCTTACTTCTTTCAGACACTGTTTATCTGGGTTCTGTAGGGCACTATTTATCTTACCTCTCTCAGACTTTGTTTATCTGGGTTCTGTAGGGTACTATTTATCTTACCTCTCTCAGACTCTGTTTATCTGGGTTCTGTAGGGCACTATTTATCTTACCTCTCTCAGACACTGTTTTCTGGGTTCTGTATGGCACTATTTATCTTGCCTTTGTCAGGCTCTGTTTATCTGGGTTCTGTATGTCACTATTTATCTTACCTCTCTCAGACTCTGTTTATCTGGGTTCTGTAGGGCACTACTTATCTTACCTCTCTCAGGCTCTGTTTATCTGGGTTCTGTAGGGCACTATTTTTCTTACCTCTCTCAGACTCTGTTTACCTGGGTTCTGTATGGCACTATTTATCTTACCTCTCTCAGGCTCTGTTTATCTGGGTTCTGTAGGGCACTATTTATCTTACCTCTCTCAGGCTCTGTTTATCTGGGTTCTGTAGGGCACTATTTATCTTACCTCTCTCAGACTCTGTTTATCTGGGTTCTGTAGGGCACTATTTATCTTACCTCTCTCAGACTCTGTTTATCTGGGTTCTGTAGGGCACTATTTATCTTACCTCTCTCAGACTCTGTTTATCTGAGTTCTGTATGGCACTTTTTATCTTACCTCTCTCAGACTCTGTTTATCTGGGTTCTGTAGGGCACTATTTATCTTACCTCTCTCAGACTCTGTTTATCTGGGTTCTGTATGGCACTATTTATATTACCTCTCTCAGACTCTCATTATCTGGGTTCTGTATGGCACTATTTATCTTACCTCTCTCAGACTCTGTTTATCTGGGTTATGTATGGCAGTATTTATCTTACCTCTCTCAGGCTCTGTTTATCTGGGTTCTGTATGGCACTATTTATCTTACCTCTCTCAGGCTCTTTTTATCTGGGCTCTGTATGGCACTATTTATCTTACCTCTCTCAGGCTCCGTTTATCTGGGTTCTGCATGGCACTATTTATCTTACCTCTCTCAGACTCTGTTTATCTGGGTTCTGTATGGCACTATATAACGCACCTCTCTCATGTTCTGTTTATCTGGGTTCTGTATGGCACTATTTATCTTACCTCTCTCAGACTCTGTTTATCTGGGTTCTGTATGACACTATTTATCTTGCCTCTCTCAGACTCTGTTTATCTGGGTTCTGTATGGCACTATTTATCTTACCTCTCTCAGGCTCCGTTTATCTGGGTTCTGTATGGCACTATTTATCTTACCTCTCTCAGACTCTGTTTATCTGGGTTCTGTATGGCACTATATAACGCACCTCTCTCATGTTCTGTTTATCTGGGTTCTGTATGGCACTATTTATCTTACCTCTCTCAGACTCTGTTTATCTGGGTTCTGTAGGGCCCTATTTATCTTACTTCTCTCAGACTCTGTTTATCTGGGTTCTGTATGGCACTATTTATCTTACCTCTCTCAGGCTCTGTTTATCTGGGTTCTGTAGGGCACTATTTATCTTACCTCTCTCAGGCTCTGTTTATCTGGGTTCTGTATGGTACTATTTATCTTACCTCTCTCAGGCTCTGTTTATCTGGGTTCTGTATGGCACTATTTATCTTACCTCTCTCAGGCTCTGTTTATCTGGGTTCTGTATGGCACTATTTATCTTACCTCTCTCTGACTCTGTTTATCTGGCTTCTGTATGGCACTATTTATCTTACTTCTTTCAGACTCTGTTTATCTTGGTTCTGTAGGGCACTATTTATCTTACCTCTCTCAGGCACTGTTTATCTGGGTTCTGTATGGCACTATTTATCTTACTTCTTTCAGACTCTGTTTATCTGGGTTCTGTAGGGCACTATTTATCTTACCTCTCTCAGACTTTGTTTATCTGGGTTCTGTAGGGCACTATTTATCTTATCTCTCTCAGACTCTGTTTATCTGGGTTCTGTAGGGCACTATTTATCTTACCTCTCTCAGACACTGTTTATCTGGTTTCTGTAGGGCACTATTTATCTTACCTCTCTCAGACTCTGTTTATCTGGGTTCTGTATGGCACTATTTATCTTACCTCTCTCAGACTCTGTTTATCTGGGTTCTGTATGGCACTATTTATCTTACCTCTCTCAGACTCTGTTTATCTGGGTTCTGTAGGGCACTATTTATCTTACCTCTCTCAGACTGTTTTTCTGGGTTCTGTATGGCACTATTTATCTTACCTCTCTCAGGCTCTGTTTATCTGGGTTCTGTAGGGCACTGTTTATCTTACCTCTCTCAGGCTCTGTTTATCTGGGTTCTGTATGGCACTATTTATCTTACCTCTCTCAGGCTCTGTTTATCTGGGTTCTGTAGGGCACTATTTATCTTACCTCTCTCAGGCTCTGTTTATCTGGGTTCTGTATGGCACTATTTATCTTACCTCTCTCAGACTCTGTTTGTCTGGGTTCTGTATGGCACTATTTATCTTACCTCTCTCAGACTCTGTTTATCTGGGTTCTGTAGGGCAATATTTATCTTACCTCTCTCAGACTCTGTTTATCTGGGTTCTGTATGGCACTATTTATCTTACCTCTCTCAGACTCTGTTTATCTGGGTTCTGTAGGGCAATATTTATCTTACCTCTCTCAGACTCTGTTTATCTGGGTTCTGTAGGGCACTATTTATCTTACCTCTCTCAGACTCTGTTTATCTGGGTTCTGTAGGGCAATATTTATCTTACCTCTCTCAGACTCTGTTTATCTGGGTTCTGTATGGCACTATTTATCTTACCTCTCTCAGACTCTCATTATCTGGGTTCTGTATGGCACTATTTATCTTACCTCTCTCAGACTCTGTTTATCTGGGTTCTGTAGAGCACTATTTATCTTACCTATCTCAGACTCTGTTTATCTGGGTTCTGTAGGGCACTATTTATCTTACCTCTCTCAGACTCTGTTTATCTGGGTTCTGTATGGCACTATTTATCTTACTTCTCTCAGACTCTTATTATCTGGGTTCTGTATGGCACTATTTATCTTACCTCTCTCAGACTCTTATTATCTGGGTTCTGTATGGCGCTATTTATCTTACCTCTCTCAGACTCTGTTTATCTGGGCTCTGTATGGCACTATTTATCTTACCTCTCTCAGACTCTGTTTATCTGGGTTCTGTAGGGCACTATTTATCTTACCTCTCTCAGGCTCTGTTTATCTGGGTTCTGTATGGCACTATTTATCTTACCTCTCTCAGGCTCTGTTTATCTGGGTTCTGTAGGCCACTATTTATCTTACCTCTCTCAGACTCTGTTTATCTGGGTTCTGTAGGGCACTATTTATCTTACCTCTCTCAGACTCTGTTTATCTGGGTTCTGTAGGGCACTATTTATCTTACCTCTCTCAGACTCTGTTCATCTGGGTTCTGTATGGCACTATTTATCTTACCTCTCTCAGACTCTGTTTATCTGGGTTCTGTAGGGCACTATTTATCTTACCTCTCTCAGGTCTGTTTATCTGGGTTCTGTATAGCACTATTTATCTTGCCTCTCTCAGGCTCTGTTTATCTGGGTTCTGTATGGCACTATTTATCTTACCTCTCTCAGGTCTGTTTATCTGGGTTCTGCATAGCACTATTTATCTTACCTCTCTCAGGCTCTGTTTATCTGGGTTCTGTAGGGCACTATTTATCTTACCTCTCTCAGGCTCTGTTTATCTGGGTTCTGTATGGCACTATTTATCTTACCTCTCTCAGGCTCTGTTTATCTGGGTTCTGTATAGCACTATTTATCTTACCTCTCTCAGGCTCTGTTTATCTGGGTTCTGTATAGCACTATTTATCTTACCTCTCTCAGACTCTGTTTATCTGGGTTCTGTATGGCGCTATTTATCTTACCTCTCTCAGACTCTGTTTATCTGGGTTCTGTAGGGCACTATTTATCTTACCTCTCTCAGGTCTGTTTATCTGGGTTCTGTATAGCACTATTTATCTTACCTCTCTCAGGCTCTGTTTATCTGGGTTCTGTATGGCACTATTTATCTTACCTCTCTCAGGTCTGTTTATCTGGGTTCTGTATAGCACTATTTATCTTACCTCTCTCAGGCTCTGTTTATCTGGGTTCTGTAGGGCACTATTTATCTTACCTCTCTCAGGCTCTGTTTATCTGGGTTCTGTATGGCACTAATTATCTTACCTCTCTCAGGCTCTGTTTATCTGGGTTCTGTATAGCACTATTTATCTTACCTCTCTCAGGCTCTGTTTATCTGGGTTCTGTATAGCACTATTTATCTTACCTCTCTCAGACTCTGTTTATCTGGGTTCTGTATGGCGCTATTTATCTTACCTCTCTCAGACTCTGTTTATATGGGCTCTGTATGGCACTATTTATCTTACCTCTCTCAGACTCTGTTTATCTGGGTTCTGTAGGGCACTATTTATCTTACCTCTCTCAGACTCTGTTTATCTGGGTTCTGTAGGGCACTATTTATCTTACCTCTCTCAGGCTCTATTTATCTGGGTTCTGTAGGGCACTATTTATCTTACCTCTCTCAGGCTCTGTTTATCTGGGTTCTGTAGGGCACTATTTATCTTACCTCTCTCAGACTCTGTTTATCTGGGTTCTGTAGGGCACTATTTATCTTACCTCTCTCAGGCTCTATTTATCTGGGTTCTGTAGGGCACTATTTATCTTACCTCTCTCAGACTCTGTTTATCTGGGTTCTGAATAGCACTATTTATCTTACCTCTCTCAGACTCTCATTATCTGGGTTCTGTATGGCACTATTTATCTTACCTCTCTCAGGCTCTGTTCATCTGGGTTCTGTATGGCAATATTTATCTTACCTCTCTCAGGCTCTGTTTATCTGGGATCTGTAGGGCACTATTTATCTTACCTCTCTCAGGCTCTGTTTATCTGGGTTCTGTATAGCACTATTTATCTTACCTCTCTCAGACTCTCATTATCTGGGTTCTGTATGGCACTATTTATCTTACCTCTCTCAGACTCTGTTTATCTGGGTTCTGTAGGGCACTATTTATCTTACCTATCTCAGACTCTGTTTATCTGGGTTCTGTAGGGCACTATTTATCTTACCTCTCTCAGACTCTGTTTATCTGGGTTCTGTATGGCACTATTTATCTTACCTCTCTCAGACTCTGTTTATCTGGGTTCTCTTTGGCACTATTTATCTTACCTCTCTCAGATTCTGTTTATCTGGGTTCTGTAGGGCACTATTTATCTTACCTCTCTCAGACTCTGTTTATCTGGGTTCTGTAGGGCACTATTTATCTTACCTCTCTCAGACTCTGTTTATCTGGGTTCTGTAGGGCACTATTTATCTTACCTCTCTCAGGCTCTGTTTATCTGGGTTCTGTATGGCACTATTTATCTTACCTCTCTCAGGCTCTGTTTATCTGGGTTCTGTAGGGCACTATTTATCTTACCTCTCTCAGACTCTGTTTATCTGGGTTCTGTAGGGCACTATTTATCTTACCTCTCTCAGACTCTGTTTATCTAGGTTCTGTAGGGCACTATTTATCTTACCTCTCTCAGGCTCTGTTTATCTGGGTTCTGTAGGGCACTATTTATCTTACCTCTCTCAGACTCTGTTTATCTGGGTTCTATAGGGCACTATTTATCTTACCTCTCTCAGGATCTGTTTATCTGGGTTCTGTATAGCACTATTTATCTTACCTCTCTCAGACTCTCATTATCTGGGTTCTGTATGGCACTATTTATCTTACCTCTCTCAGACTCTGTTTATCTGGGTACTGTAGGGCCCTATTTATCTTACCTCTCTCAGACTCTGTTTATCTGGGTTCTGTATGGCACTATTTATCTTACTTCTCTCAGACTCTGTTTATCTGGGTTCTGTATGGCGCTATTTATCTTACCTCTCTCAGACTCTGTTTATCTGGGCTCTGTATGGCACTATTTATCTTACCTCTCTCAGACTCTGTTTATCTGGGTTCTGTAGGGCACTATTTATCTTACCTCTCTCAGGCTCTGTTTATCTGGGTTCTGTATGGCACTATTTATCTTACCTCTCTCAGGCTCTGTTTATCTGGGTTCTGTAGGGCACTATTTATCTTACTTCTCTCAGACTCTGTTTATCTGGGTTCTGTAGGGCACTATTTATCTTACCTCTCTCAGACTCTGTTTATCTGGGTTCTGTATGGCGCTATTTATCTTACCTCTCTCAGACTCTGTTTATCTGGGCTCTGTATGGCACTATTTATCTTACCTCTCTCAGACTCTGTTTATCTGGGTTCTGTAGGGCACTATTTATCTTACCTCTCTCAGGCTCTGTTTATCTGGGTTCTGTATGGCACTATTTATCTTTCCTCTCTCAGGCTCTGTTTATCTGGGTTCTGTAGGCCACTATTTATCTTACCTCTCTCAGACTCTGTTTATCTGGGTTCTGTAGGGCACTATTTATCTTACCTCTCTCAGACTCTGTTTATCTGGGTTCTGTAGGGCACTATTTATCTTACCTCTCTCAGACTCTGTTTATCTGGGTTCTGTATGGCACTATTTATCTTACTTCTCTCAGACTCTGTTTATCTGGGTTCTGTAGGGCACTATTTATCTTACCTCTCTCAGACACTGTTTATCTGGGTTCTGTAGGGCACTATTTATCTTACCTCTCTCAGACTCTGTTTATCTGGGTTCTGTATGGCTCTATTTATCTTACCTCTCTCAGACTCTGCTTATCTGGGTTCTGTATGGCACTATTTATCTTACTTCTTTCAGACACTGTTTATCTGGGTTCTGTAGGGCACTATTTATCTTACCTCTCTCAGACTTTGTTTATCTGGGTTCTGTAGGGTACTATTTATCTTACCTCTCTCAGACTCTGTTTATCTGGGTTCTGTAGGGCACTATTTATCTTACCTCTCTCTGACTCTGTTTATCTGGGTTCTGTATGGCACTATTTATCTCACCTCTCTCAGACTCTGTTTATCTGGGCTCTGTAGGGCACTATTTATCTTACCTCTCTCAGGCTCTGTTTATCTGGGTTCTGTAGGGCACTATTTATCTTACCTCTCTCAGACTCTGTTTATCTGGGTTCTGTATGGCACTATTTATCTTACCTCTCTCAGACTCTGTTTATCTGGGTTCTGTGTGACACTATTTATCTTACTTCTCTCAGACTCTGTTTATCTGGGTTCTGTAGGGCACTATTTATCTTACTTCTCTCAGACTCTGTTTATCTAGGTTCTTTATGGCACTATTTATCTTACCTCTCTCAGGCTCTGTTTATCTGGGTTCTGTAGGGCACTATTTATCTTACCTCTCTCAGGCTCTGTTTATCTGGGTTCTGTATGGCACTATTTTTCTTACCTCTCTCAGGCTCTGTTTATCTGGGTTCTGTATGGTGCTATTTATCTTACCTCTCTCAGACTCTGTTTATCTGGGTTCTGTATGGCACTATTTATCTTACTTCTTTCAGACTCTGTTTATCTTGGTTCTGTATGGCGCTATTTATCTTACCTCTCTCAGGCTCTGTTTATCTGGGTTCTGTATGGCACTATTTATCTTACTTCTTTCAGACACTGTTTATCTGGGTTCTGTAGGGCACTATTTATCTTACCTCTCTCAGACTTTGTTTATCTGGGTTCTGTAGGGTACTATTTATCTTACCTCTCTCAGACTCTGTTTATCTGGGTTCTGTAGGGCACTATTTATCTTACCTCTCTCAGACACTGTTTTCTGGGTTCTGTATGGCACTATTTATCTTGCCTTTGTCAGGCTCTGTTTATCTGGGTTCTGTATGTCACTATTTATCTTACCTCTCTCAGACTCTGTTTATCTGGGTTCTGTAGGGCACTACTTATCTTACCTCTCTCAGGCTCTGTTTATCTGGGTTCTGTAGGGCACTATTTTTCTTACCTCTCTCAGACTCTGTTTACCTGGGTTCTGTATGGCACTATTTATCTTACCTCTCTCAGGCTCTGTTTATCTGGGTTCTGTAGGGCACTATTTATCTTACCTCTCTCAGGCTCTGTTTATCTGGGTTCTGTAGGGCACTATTTATCTTACCTCTCTCAGACTCTGTTTATCTGGGTTCTGTAGGGCACTATTTATCTTACCTCTCTCAGACTCTGTTTATCTGGGTTCTGTAGGGCACTATTTATCTTACCTCTCTCAGACTCTGTTTATCTGAGTTCTGTATGGCACTTTTTATCTTATCTCTCTCAGACTCTGTTTATCTGGGTTCTGTAGGGCCCTATTTATCTTACCTCTCTCAGACTCTGTTTATCTGGGTACTGTAGGGCCCTATTTATCTTACCTCTCTCAGACTCTGTTTATCTGGGTTCTGTATGGCACTATTTATGTTACCTCTCTCAGACTCTCATTATCTGGGTTCTGTATGGCACTATTTATCTTACCTCTCTCAGACTCTGTTTATCTGGGTTATGTATGGCAGTATTTATCTTACCTCTCTCAGACTTTGTTTATCTGGGTTCTGTAGGGCACTATTTATCTTACCTCTCTCAGACTTTGTTTATCTGGGTTCTGTAGGGCACTATTTATCTTACCTCTCTCAGACTCTGTTTATCTGGTTTCTGTAGGGCACTATTTATCTTACTTCTCTCAGACTCTGTTTATCTGGGTTCTGTATGGCACTATTTATCTTACCTCTCTCAGACTCTGTTTATCTGGGTTCTTGTAATGTTTTTAGGTACAAACTACGTCAGAGAGTGGACCCTCTGGATCGCGGATCCGGAGCCCCTGGGCCGAGCACGCCAGGTGAAGACCGACCCCTATACAGGGATCGTTTGGGGCAGGACCACAGAGGACGGAGGCGCGACAGCCGGAACCAAGATGGACGGCTCAACGGACAAATGAGGACTAGGGAGACGGTGGCTTAGATACGGCCATGGACCGGAGGGCACAGAGGAAATGCAATACGGGGGACGGCAGGGAGACTGAGCCTGGAGAGGCTGGAGACTGAGGGAATCAAGACAGAGGACGGCAGGGAGGCTGAGCCTGGACAGGCTGGAGACAGAGGGAATCAAGACAGAGGACGGCAGGGACTACAGGTGTACTGTAGCGGCCAGAGGGTGCAGGAAGGCTACACGATCATCAGGCGCCCTCCTCCTAGCGAGGACACCTGAAGTATCCTGGCACCCGGAAATGCGTCTCCTAGCCCTGCCCCTCAGTGACGCCCACCGCTGGAGGGAGAGTGCGGGAGGACGCGAGCACGAGACCGAGAGCGGGTGCCTGGAGCCGCAGAGAAGAGGAATGCCGAGCGGGTGCGCGCGTGGACAGGAGCGTGCCGGTGAGTGGACGCAGCGGCGTGCGCCGCCGCTGAAGGGGCATCGGCGGGTACAGCCGCCGATGTCACAGTACCCTCCCCCTTACGCCCTCCCCTTCTGAGATTGGCCAAAAAAATTTTCAGGATTAGGGGGGCATTGATGTTTTCTTGAGGCTCCCAGGACCTCTCCTCGGGGCCAAAACCCCTCCAATCAATAAGAAAAAGAGTTTTTCCCTTGACTCTTTTCATAGCCAAGATGTCTTTGACTTCAAAGATGTCGTCCGAGCCAACTGGTGAGGGAGAGGCAGTGGAAACAGGTTGGAACCGATTCAGAACTACAGGTTTCAAGAGCGAGACATGGAAGGCGTTGGGAACCCGGAGCGAAGCAGGCAACCTCAGCTTATAAGCCACTTCGTTAATGCGTCCAATCACTTCAAAGGGCCCAATGTACCGGGGACTCAATTTGTAAGAGGGAACTCTCAGACGAATATGTTTGGTTGAAAGCCAGACCTTGTCACCCGGATGGTACGGAGGCACGTCCTTCCGTCTCTTATCCGCATGTTTCTTGATTCGGGTATTGGCACTCTTGAGCGCCTCCCTGGTCTCTCTCCAAATCTGCGAGAATTCCATGGCGAGCGAGTCTGCTGCGGGCACTCCCGAAGATGTGGAAAAGGGTAGCGGAATACCTGGATTCTGACCGGTTACCACAAAAAATGGTGACTTGGCGGTAGATTCGCTGGAATGGTTATTGTACGAAAATTCAGCCCACGGTAGAAGAGCGACCCAATTGTTCTGATGGGCGTTGGAGAAGTGACGTAAGAAGGTAGTTAACGCCTGATTAATCCGCTCCACTTGCCCGTTGGTCTGAGGATGGTATGCAGAAGAAAAGTCGAGAGATGTACCCATAAGCCGGCAGAGAGCCCTCCAGAAGCGAGAGGTAAACTGGACCCCCCCGATCCGACACGATCCGCCGCGGAAGACCATGCAGCCTGAAGACCTGGTGGATGAAGATCTCGGCCAAGCTCGGGGAGGACGGCAGACCCGGTAAGGGAATGAAATGGGCCATCTTGGAAAAACGATCTGCTACGACTAAGATGGTGGTACATCCAGCTGAGCGGGGTAGATCAGTCACGAAATCCATAGCAATTTGCTGCCAGGGAGCCTCTGGAACTGGTAATGGGTGAAGAAGTCCGGAGGGCAAAGCTCTAGCCACTTTGTTCTGGGCACAGGTGGAGCACGAGGCTACATAGTCAGTCACATCCTGGCGAAGAGCGGGCCACCAGTAGTACCGGGAAAGCAGCAAGAGGGTCTTCTTAGTCCCAATGTGCCCAGCAACCTTGGAGGAATGCCCCCAGCGCAGCACCTCCGAACGTCTGCTTTGAGGGACGAATGTTTTACCAGGCGGAGGAGTGGAGAGAGTCACAGGGGCCACGGGTATCATCTTAGCAGGCTCGATAATATAGGATGGATCTTCATCCTTCTCTGTTGACTGTAACGACCTGGAAAGTGCATCGGCTTTGATGTTCCTATTGCCAGGTCGGAAGTGAAGTTGAAAGTCAAAACGGGAGAAATACAGGGCCCATATGGCTTGCCGAGCATTGAGTCTTTGGGCGGACTGCAGGTAGGCCAGATTTTTGTGGTCCGTGAGGATGGTGAAAGGGTGTACAGCCCCCTCGAGTAAGTATCGCCACTCTGCCAAGGCCATCTTAATGGCAAGTAATTCCCGGTCTCCAATGGAGTAATTGCACTCCGCAGGCGAAAAGGTTTTAGAGAAAAAACCACAAGGTACCAGACGTCCAGATGAGGCCTGCTGGGACAGGACCGCCCCGGCTGCGGTGGAGGAAGCGTCCACTTCAAGGACGAAGGGCCTGCTGGCAACCGGCCGATGTAAGATGGGTGCAGATGCAAAAGAACGTTTCAGAGCCAGGAAGGCGTCTTCAGCTTCGGGGGACCAGCTGTTGGACTTTGTTCCTTTACGGGTCAAAGCCGTGATGGGTTTGGTAAGTGCAGAAAAATGAGGCACGAATTGTCGGTAATAGTTTTCGAACCCGAGAAACCGCTGGATGGCCATTACCCCCACTGGACGGGGCCACTTGAGTACCGCACTGAGTTTTTCAGGGTCCATCTTCAGGCCGGAATCGGTGATGATATGTCCCAAGAAGGGCAACGACGTCTGCTCAAAGAGGCATTTTTCAATCTTGGCATAGAGCCGATTCTCTCGAAGGCGACGCAAGACCAAGCGTACGCTCTTGCGATGGGAGGACAGATCGGGCAAGAAAACGAGAATGTCGTCTAAATACACCACCACACAGGAATAGAGTAGATCCCGAAACACCTCGTTAATGAATTCTTGAAATATAGCTGGCGCGTTGCAAAGACCAAACGGCATGACTAAGTATTCATAATGCCCGTCACGGGTATTGAAGGCCGTTTTCCACTCATCCCCTGTGCGGATTCGGATCAGATTGTAAGCTCCCCGCAGGTCTAACTTCGTGAAGATCCGGGCCCCTCTCAGCCGGTCAAAGAGTTCAGGAATCAACGGAAGAGGATACCGGTTTTTAACGGTGATATTGTTTAGACCCCGGTAATCTATGCAAGGTTGTAGGGATCCGTCCTTCTTTCGGACGAAGAAAAAACCCGCGCCCGCAGGAGAAGAGGACTTCCGGATAAACCCCTTGGTCAGGTTTTCTTGAATGTATTCCATCATGGCCGTGGTCTCAGCTGGGGAAAGAGGATACGTTCTTCCTCGGGGCGGAACAGCTCCGGGAATCAGGTCGATAGGGCAGTCGTAGGCCCGATGTGGCGGCAGAGAATCCGCTTCCTTCTTGCAGAAGACATCGGCGTACACGTGGTATGGAACAGGAAGGCCCGAGAGATCGGCTGACCTAGGCTGGAAATGAGGGCGAACAAGGGTCCGCAAACAGCGTGCATGACAAGCGTGCCCCCAACGCAAGATCTCCCCAGAGCGCCAGTCGACAACTGGCTCATGCCGCCTGAGCCAGGGTAACCCTAAGAGAACGGCATGGGACAATTGAGGCAGGACATAAAAGGCAATTTTCTTGAGGTGAAGTGCACCAATTTGTAGATCAACTTCGGTGGTCACCGTGGTGATGAGTTCGGGCAGAGGTTTGCCATCGACGGAGGAGATTGCTCGCGGGTTCTTCAGGACGACCACAGGAATCTGGAGTTTGTCAACCTCTTCCTGGCGGATGAAGTTGCCCGCTGCGCCCGAGTCCACATACGCCTCCACAGATCCACGCCCCCGACCTATAATAAGCAGAGCTGAAAGGGTAAGTGGGGGAGAGGATGTCTGATCACCTAGGAGGCCCTCTCTTACCTGGCCTAGGCGGATGCGTTTCCCGGTCTCTCAGGACAGGTGCGTACGAAGTGGTTGGCTCCACCGCAATACAAACAGAGTCCATTCGTCATCCTCTCCCTGCGCCGTTGTTCGGACAGCTTGACGCGATCTACCTGCATGGTCTCGGGAGCAGAGCTAGTAGAGGGTGCAAGAGAGCGCGGAATGGGGGCTTGATACAACCTAAAGGGCCTTCTCTCCCTAGCTGACTCCCTGGCACGTTCCAAAAAACGCAGATCAATACGAGTAGCCAGAGAGATGAGATCTTCCAGGGTGGTTGGAGTGTCACGCCCGGCAAGCTCGTCCTTGATTTTACTAGACAGACCTCTCCAAAAGGCACCTACAAGGGCTTCATTATTCCACCCCAGCTCCGAGGACAAGGTCCGAAAACGGATGGCGTATTGCCCTACCGTAAGGGACCCCTGGCGGAGGTTAAAAAGGGCCTCCGTAGAGGAAGCAAGGCGCCCGGGTTCATCAAACACCTTACGAAATGTCTCCAAAAAACTCTGGATATTAGTAACCACCGGGTCATCCCTCTCCCACAACGGATTCACCCAAGCCAACGCCTCTCCCTCTAGATGGGACACTATAAAGGCCACCTTAGCACGGTCCGTGGGATATTGTTGGGGCAGAAGCTCAAAGTGCAGTCTGCACTGGTTTAAAAAACCCCTACACAACTATGGGTCCCCACAGTACCTGGGCGGCTTTCCAAGGTGGGGAGGTGGGGATGAGACAGGGTCCCGGGCTTGGGTAGAAGTGGCCGCGGAGGACTGCAGAGCAAGCAGCCGATCATCCACGGACACCATATACCCCAAAATGTGAGATTGCGCATCGCGCTGCTGCGCGAGCTCCTGCTGGAGGCTGTCTAAGAGAGGAGCATGCCCTGGGTCAGCGGTTTGCAGGGCGGAGAGCCGGGTGTCCATGGACTTCATGAATGACATAATTCGGGTCTGATTCTCTCTTAAGAAAAGCAGTTCTTTCTGAGTGGCAGCCGCGGCACCGGCGGGGTCCATGGCCTGATGATACTGTAACGTTTTTAGGTACAAACTACGTCAGAGAGTGGACCCTCTGGATCGCGGATCCGGAGCCCCTGGGCCGAGCACGCCAGGTGAAGACCGACCCCTATACAGGGATCGTTTGGGGCAGGACCACAGAGGACGGAGGTCCGACAGCCGGAACCAAGAGGGACGGCTCGACGGACAAATGAGGACTAGGGAGACGGTGGCTTAGTTACGGCCAAGGACCGGAGGGCACAGAGGAAATGCAATACGGGGGACGGCAGGGAGACTGAGCCTGGACAGGCTGGAGACAGAGGGAATCAAGACAGAGGACGGCAGGGAGGCTGAGCCTGGACGGGCTGGAGACAGAGGGAATCAAGACAGAGGACGGCAGGGAGGCTGAGCCTGGACGGGCTGGAGACAGAGGGAATCAAGACAGGATGGCAGGGAGGCTGAGCCTGGACAGGCTGGAGACAGAGGGAATCAAGACAGAGGACGGCAGGGACTACAGGTGTACTGTAGCGGCCAGAGGGTGCAGGAAGGCTACACGATCATCAGGCGCCCTCCTCCTAGCGAGGACGCCTGAAGTATCCTGGCACCCGGAAATGCGTCTCCTAGCCCTGCCCCTCAGCGACGCCCACCGCTGGAGGGAGAGAGCGGGAGGACGCGAGCATGAGACCGAGAGCGGGTAGCTGGAGCCGCAGAGAAGAGGAATGCCGAGCGGGTGCGCGCGTGGACAGGAGCGCGCCGGTGAGTGGACGCAGCGGCGTGCGCCACCGCTGAAGGGGCATCGGCGGGTACAGCCGCCGATGTCACAGTTCTGTAGGGCACTATTTATCTTACCTCTCTCAGGCTCTGTTTATCTGGATTCTGTAGGGCACTATTTATCTTACCTCTCTCAGGTCTGTTTATCTGGGTTCTGTATGGCACTAT
Organism: Dendrobates tinctorius; assembly: GCF_039654945.1. NCBI lineage: Eukaryota > Metazoa > Chordata > Amphibia > Anura > Dendrobatidae > Dendrobates > Dendrobates tinctorius. The sequence continues at coordinate 2,058,283 of NW_027361998.1, read as the reverse complement.
TTATCTTACCTCTCTTAGGCTCTGTTTATCTGGGTTCTGTATGGCACTACTTATCTTACCTCTCTCAGGCTCTGTTTATCTGGTTCTGTATGGCACTACTTATCTTACCTCGCTCAGGCTCTGTTTATCTGGGTTCTGTAGGGCACTATTTATCTTACCTCTCTCAGGCTCTGTTTATCTGGGTTCTGTATGGCGCTATTTATCTTACCTCTCTCAGACTCTATTTATCTGGGTTCTGTAGGGCACTATTTATCTTACCTCTCTCAGGCTCTGTTTATCTGGGTTCTGTATGGCACTATTTATCTTACTTCTTTCAGACTCTGTTTATCTGGGTTCTGTAGGGCACTATTTATCTTACCTCTCTCAGACTTTGTTTATCTGGGTTCTGTAGGGCACTATTTATCTTACCTCTCTCAGACTCTGTTTATCTGGGTTCTGTAGGGCACTATTTATCTTACCTCTCTCAGGCTCTGTTTATGTGGGTTCTGTATGGCGCTATTTATCTTACCTCTCTCAGACTCTGTTTATCTGGGCTCTGTATGGCACTATTTATCTTACCTCTCTCAGGCTCTGTTTATTTGGGTTCTGTAGGGCACTATTTATCTTACCTCTCTCAGGCTCTGTTTATGTGGGTTCTGTATGGCGCTATTTATCTTACCTCTCTCAGACTCTGTTTATCTGGGCTCTGTATGGCACTATTTATCTTACCTCTCTCAGGCTCTGTTTATCTGGGTTCTGTATGGCACTATTTATCTTACCTCTCTCAGGCTCTGTTTATCTGGGCTCTGTATGGCACTATTTATCTTACCTCTCTCAGGCTCTGTTTATTTGGGTTCTGTAGGGCACTATTTATCTTACCTCTCTCAGACTCTATTTATCTGGGTTCTGTAGGGCACTATTTATCTTACCTCTCTCAGGCTCTGTTTATTTGGGTTCTGTATGGCGCTATTTATCTTACCTCTCTCAGACTCTATTTATCTGGGTTCTGTAGGGCACTATTTATCTTACCTCTCTCAGGCTCTGTTTATCTGGGCTCTGTATGGCACTATTTATCTTACCTCTCTCAGGCTCTGTTTATTTGGGTTCTGTATGGCATTATTTATCTTACTTCTTTCAGACTCTGTTTATCTGGGTTCTGTAGGGCACTATTTATCTTACCTCTCTCAGACTTTGTTTATCTGGGTTCTGTATGGCACTATTTATCTTACCTCTCTCAGACTCTGTTTTTCTGGGTTCTGTAGGGCACTATTTATCTTACCTCTCTCAGACTCTGTTTATCTGGGTTCTGTAGGGCACTATTTATCTTACCTCTCTCAGACTGTTTATCTGGGTTCTGTAGGGCACTATTTATCTTACCTCTCTCAGACTCTATTTATCTGGGTTCTGTAGGGCACTATTTATCTTACCTCTCTCAGGCTCTGTTTATCTGGGTTCTGTATGGCACTATTTATCTTACCTCTCTCAGACTCTGTTTATCTGGGTACCTGTAGGGCACTATTTATCTTACCTCTCTCAGACTCTGTTTATCTGGGTTCTGTAGGGCACTATTTATCTTACCTCTCTCAGGCTCTGTTTATCTGGGTTCTGTAGGCCACTATTTATCTTACCTCTCTCAGACTCTATTTATCTGGGTTCTGTAGGGCACTATTTATCTTACCTCTCTCAGACTCTTTATCTGGGTTCTGTATGGCACTATTTATCTTACCTCTCTCAGGCTCTGTTTATCTGGGTTCTGTAGGGCACTATTTATCTTACTTCTTTCAGACTCTGTTTATCTGGGTTCTGTAGGGCACTATTTATCTTACCTCTCTCAGGCTCTGTTTATCTGGGTTCTGTAGGGCACTATTTATCTTACCTCTCTCAGACTCTATTTATCTGGGTTCTGTAGGCCACTATTTATCTTACCTCTCTCAGACTCTATTTATCTGGGTTCTGTAGGCCACTATTTATCTTACCTCTCTCAGACTCTATTTATCTGGGTTCTGTATGGCACTATTTATCTTACCTCTCTCAGGCTCTGTTTATCTGGGTTCTGTAGGGCACTATTTATCTTACTTCTTTCAGACTCTGTTTATCTGGGTTCTGTAGGGCACTATTTATCTTACCTCTCTCAGGCTCTGTTTATCTGGGTTCTGTAGGGCACTATTTATCTTACTTCTTTCAGACTCTGTTTATCTGGGTTCTGTAGGGCACTATTTATCTTACCTCTCTCAGACTCTGTTTATCTGGGTTCTGTATGGCGCTATTTATCTTACCTCTCTCAGACTCTGTTTATCTGGGTTCTGTATGGCACTACTTATCTTACCTCTCTCAGACTCTGTTTATCTGGGTTCTGTAGGGCACTATTTATCTTATCTCTCTCAGGCTCTGTTTATCTGGGTTCTGTAGGACACTATTTATCTTACCTCTCTCAGACACTGTTTATCTGGGTTCTGTATAGCACTATTTATCTTACCTCTCTCAGCCTCTGTTTATCTGGGTTCTGTATGGCACTATTTATCTTACCTCTCTCAGGCTCTGTTTATCTGGGTTCTGTAGGGCACTATTTATCTTACCTCTCTCAGGCTCTGTTTATCTGGGTTCTGTAGGGCACTATTTATCTTACCTCTCTCAGACTCTGTTTATCTGGGTTCTGTAGGGCACTATTTATCTTACCTCTCTCAGACTCTGTTTATCTGGGTTCTGTAGGGCACTATTTATCTTACCTCTCTCAGACTCTGTTTATCTGGGTTCTGTAGGGCACTACTTATCTTACCTCTCTTAGACTCTCATTATCTGGGTTCTGTAGGGCACTATTTATCTTATCTCTCTCAGACTCTGTTTATCTGGGTTCTGTAGGGCACTATTTATCTTACCTCTCTCAGACTCTGTTTATCTGGGTTCTGTAGGGCACTATTTATCTTATCTCTCTCAGACTCTGTTTATCTGGGTTCTGTAGGCCACTATTTATCTTACCTCTCTCAGACTCTGTTTATCTGGGTTCTGTAGGCCACTATTTATCTTATCTCTCTCAGACTCTGTTTATCTGGGTTCTGTAGGCCACTATTTATCTTATCTCTCTCAGACTCTGTTTATCTGGGTTCTGTAGGCCACTATTTATCTTATCTCTCTCAGACTCTGTTTATCTGGGTTCTGTAGGACACTATTTATCTTACCTCTCTCAGACACTGTTTATCTGGGTTCTGTATAGCACTATTTATCTTACCTCTCTCAGCCTCTGTTTATCTGGGTTCTGTATGGCACTATTTATCTTACCTCTCTCAGGCTCTGTTTATCTGGGTTCTGTAGGCCACTATTTATCTTATCTCTCTCAGACTCTGTTTATCTGGGTTCTGTAGGCCACTATTTATCTTATCTCTCTCAGACTCTGTTTATCTGGGTTCTGTAGGACACTATTTATCTTACCTCTCTCAGACACTGTTTATCTGGGTTCTGTATAGCACTATTTATCTTACCTCTGTTTATCTGGGTTCTGTATGGCACTATTTATCTTACCTCTCTCAGGCTCTGTTTATCTGGGTTCTGTAGGGCACTACTTATCTTACCTCTCTCAGACTCTCATTATCTGGGTTCTGTAGGGCACTATTTATCTTATCTCTCTCAGACTCTGTTTATCTGGGTTCTGTAGGGCACTATTTATCTTACCTCTCTCAGACTCTGTTTATCTGGGTTCTGTAGGGCACTATTTATCTTACCTCTCTCAGACTCTGTTTATCTGGGTTCTGTAGGGCACTACTTATCTTACCTCTCTCAGACTCTCATTATCTGGGTTCTGTAGGGCACTATTTATCTTATCTCTCTCAGACTCTGTTTGTCTGGGTTCTGTATGGCGCTATTTATCTTACCTCTCTCAGACTCTGTTTATCTGGGTTCTGTATAGCACTACTTATCTTACCTCTCTCAGACTCTCATTATCTGGGTTCTGTAGGGCACTATTTATCTTACCTCTCTCAGACTCTGTTTATCTGGGTTCTGTATGGCGCTATTTATCTTACCTCTCTCAGACTCTGTTTATCTGGGTTCTGTATGGCGCTATTTATCTTATCTCTCTCAGACTCTGTTTATCTGGGTTCTGTATGGCGCTATTTATCTTACCTCTCTCAGACTCTGTTTATCTGGGTTCTGTATGGCACTATTTATCTTATCTCTCTCAGACTCTTTATCTGGGTTCTGTATGGCGCTATTTATCTTACCTCTCTCAGACTCTGTTTATCTGGGTTCTGTATAGCACTACTTATCTTACCTCTCTCAGCCTCTGTTTATCTGGGTTCTGTATGGCACTATTTATCTTACCTCTCTCAGGCTCTGTTTATCTGGGTTCTGTAGGGCACTACTTATCTTACCTCTCTCAGACTCTCATTATCTGGGTTCTGTAGGGCACTATTTATCTTATCTCTCTCAGACTCTGTTTATCTGGGTTCTGTAGGGCACTATTTATCTTACCTCTCTCAGACTCTGTTTATCTGGGTTCTGTAGGGCACTATTTATCTTACCTCTCTCAGACTCTCATTATCTGGGTTCTGTATAGCACTATTTATCTTACCTCTCTCAGCCTCTGTTTATCTGGGTTCTGTATGGCACTATTTATCTTACCTCTCTCAGGCTCTGTTTATCTGGGTTCTGTAGGGCACTACTTATCTTACCTCTCTCAGACTCTCATTATCTGGGTTCTGTAGGGCACTATTTATCTTATCTCTCTCAGACTCTGTTTATCTGGGTTCTGTAGGGCACTATTTATCTTACCTCTCTCAGACTCTGTTTATCTGGGTTCTGTAGGGCACTACTTATCTTACCTCTCTCAGACTCTCATTATCTGGGTTCTGTAGGGCACTATTTATCTTACCTCTCTCAGGCTCTGTTTATCTGGGTTCTGTAGGCCACTATTTATCTTATCTCTCTCAGACTCTGTTTATCTGGGTTCTGTAAGGCACTGTTTTAATATGTCTGATAAATGAGTTGCAGGTAGGTTTACAAATTGTATAGTAGGGTCTTGTAGTAATAATTACCATTTGCTTCTCTCCATGCTGGATCCTATATTAACGATGTTACCTGCCGCTCTGCTGCATGTCATTGGTTTATATTGTAGATATTGGGAAAATAAAAACTGTTATGCCCTTCACTGATCCTATGATCCTGCCCTTGTGGGTCACAACACTATTCAGTGCTGCACTCAGAAGGATTCCCGAACGGAAGCCAAAAGAAAGATGAGAATATACTGTTCACCATCCATATACACTTGGATGGCAATGATTAACTTTCTATTATCCTGCTCATCTGTGGCTATAACATAGGGACATGTTATAGAGCACAGGAGAGTAATGCAAGGTCTTACATTCCAGATGGTTATTCAGCCAAGCTTGTAAAAACAGCCGCAGACCAGAGCCGAGCACTCAGCGGGAAAATCAGTCCTAAAAGTGTCCCTCCTATTAATGAAGCTGCCGTAGGGGCCATTGTATTTATATACAGTATCTTTCATCTATTTATCCTTCTATGTCTATCTCATAACTATGTATCATGTGTACGACATAGGCTCCATATTGACTGTTGTCGCCATATAGACTTTTTAGAGTTTCTAAACATTTCTTGTGTTGCTTCTCTACTAGCAGGGTGATACCTATGTGGGTCCCAAAACCTTATATAGATGAGAATGTACGGATCCTGGTATATAACATTTGACCATATATACTTATACAGGCACTGATAAGGTGAAGCACTGAAATTCTGAGGTCATTATCATTAAGTTCACATCATTATGTAGCTTATATCTTAGCATATGGTTATTCCTGTTGGAAGTATGGAGAGTCTAAGGTCAGGCAGAACCTCGGGGGCGGGACCACTTCCCCAGGTATAAACTTGGTAGTGGCCACCTTGGAGGTATCTTTCTTTCCGCTCTCATTCACATAGTGAGGAATGATTGGTCAATTGTACCATCGTATTGACGTTATAGTATCCACACTCACACATGATCCCTTGTTGGCTAATGGGCCCTTGATTTGGCCACTGTATACCGGATAACGGTTGGGATCTATCTCCAGTCAACAATTAATATTTTATTATAGGTTTTCATAATTAATGGTAAATTAGGCAATGATTTCCAGTTTTCCCTCTTGATACAGGAAAGATGTATATCTTTATACCGTGTTAGCCAGTAGATAGAAAAATATTCAGAATCGAGAGTACTCAGTGGTTGATACCTTTTAATGGCTAACTGAAAAGTGCAAGATTCCGAGAATACACAGGTTTCTTCATCAAGCATGTATCCCTGATGAAGAGACCTGAGTAGTCTCGAAAGGGTGCAATTTGTTACCATATTTACAGTTAGCCATTAAAAGGTGTCAACCACTGAGGACTCTCAATTCTGAATATTCAGCTCTCCTCTTGGAAGTTTGCCAATTGTAATATGTAAGTACTCATTATTTACCGTTGAGCCTCCCCCGGGGCCCATCACAGTACCCTACTATCTTCCTTCCTCATGCCTCCCCGGGGCCCATCACAATACTCTGCTGTCTTCACTCCTCACACAGTTATTGTTTCCACACATGGGTTATTCTTAACAAGGGAACAATATTGTTTCTATAAATGTCCAGAAGTGTGGCCAAGATAAGCATAAGTGTCATCGGTGTGTTCCTTTTGTATGAATGAAAGTGTGTGCGCGTATGTGTGTATGTACATCATTCTCCAGGCATGTATGTGTTTGTATGTATGGATAGATGCTTCCATGTATTTGCAGATATATGATTAATTTTTTTGTGTATTGAAGGATGTATGTAGCAATGTGCATGTACAGTATGTATGCGTATATGTGTGCATGAATGCATGCATCTATGTATGACCGGGTCGTATCGTTGTCGGGATCGCTGGTGCATCGCTAAATGTAAAGGGGCCTCTATGCGAGCTCTGTTGCGTGCATTCTGTTAGGTGTAGCTGCTAATTAACTGTGATGTCATAGAAACTCACACCTGTATAAATTACTTCTCTAGTTGTTATTTTGATACATTCTATGACTAAGGGCTGATAGCCAGAAACGCATAAGAATGTGACTCTGTGTCATGATCTGTGGATCTGACGGATTAAATGCACAAGTAACCTTTTTTTTTCATGTGAGCTGTTTTGCTCAGGGTTGGTTTTGTCCCCAGTGGCCAGTATGATCATTGCACTTGTGCTTAGAGATCATTTTGCCCCGGTGGCCAGTATGGTCATTGCACTGGTGTTTTTAGAGATAGTTTGCCCCCGGTGGTGGCTAGAGTAATTGAACGGGAATCACTAACAGGTGTGTTTGCTCTATAAAGGTGTGTCAGTAGTGCTCACTCACGTGGGTGAAGGAAGGAGCTGGATGGGGAGCTGGAGAATAGTCCAGGGCGGCTCATTCAGTGTCCTGGAGTGGCAGCCATGGTGTCAGCGAGGAGTTCGTTTAAAGCATGGTGGAGTGGCAGCTATGGTGTCAGCGAAGAATTCCTGCAAAGCTTGGTGGAGTGGCAGCTATGGTGTAGAGCTGCACTCAGTTTGCTGCACTCTGTTACTGAGAGCTGCACTCAGTTTGCTGGACTCGGTTGCTGGACAGCTGCACTCAGGTGCTGGTCTCTGTTGCTCCAAGGCGGCACTCAGTGCTGGACGCTGTTGCTGTAAAGCTGCACCCAGGTGTTGGACACGGTGGAGGAAGATGCACTCAGGTGTTGGTCTCTGTTGCCAGGAGCAAGTGCATCAGAGGAAAGCTAAGTGTTTCCCTGTTTGTCACTTTTCCTCATGTTGGTGTTAGTGCAGCAGTGGGGCCAGTGCCTGTGCCCCCCAGCTCCCTAGCAAGGGATAGGTGTAGGGTGTGCCAGGGCTACAGGTTCCTGAGAGGCGCCCGGTGCGGAATCGGCATAGGGAACGTTAGGAGCGTTAGGGACACTGACTTAGGGGATTGCAGGAGGTCTCCATGTTTCCCGTTCCCTATTGCAGGGCCCTCCGTTGTAAATGTTTCCCTATCCCCCTTTGTCTTGTTGTATTAGTTACCGGCCTGCGGGCCGTGTCACACTGGACAATTACACGTGCCGTGTCCTGTTGTATTAGTTACCAGCCTGCTGGCCGTGTCACACAGGATGGGGCACGTGACACTCTGTTTTTATCTATTTGTGGGTATACCTACACGTTTTTATGATGGTGTGAAAGAATTGTTTTTTATTATTCAGCTGTGTGATCCAACAACCTTTTTTTTTTTCCTCTCAATGGCTTGTCTCTCTCTCTCTGAGCTACAGCTCACATTTTGGCTGATCACTCACCAGCAGCACACCCGACTCTGCTTCATACAGCAGACTGACACATCTAGTGAAGACAGTTTCTGGTTCTAATGAAAAAAAGCTAGGCAGGTGCATCTCACCAAATCCTGCAGAGCCAAGACTTAACCCTGTCCTTCCTGGATCTGCTACAATGTATATATGCAGTTGCATTTGTTCGTGTGTGCATTGTCATGATCCAGGTTGGATTATGACAGATAAATGCACTAGTAACCTTTTTTTTTACTTCAAGCCTTTGGCTTTAGGGTAGTTTTGCCCCCGGTGGCCATTAGGGTCATTGCACTGTGGTGATTTCAGTTCTAGTTTTGCCCCCTATGGCCGGTAGGGTCATTGCACTCTGGTTTCTTTAGTTTAGTGCACGTGATTATGGAGCAGGTGTGGCTCTTACCTATAAAAGAGTTTCAGGTGGTTGCAATCACTGTTGGTGTTATTGCTCATTTCAACCATCCTTGGTGGAGGAAGGATCTAGAGAAAGTTCCTTGCAGGTCTGACAAAGCTTGGGGAAGCAGCAGCTATTCTGGAGGAAAGCTGCAATCTGGTGGTGGACTCTGTTACTGGGAGCAAGAGCAACAGAGCAAAGCTAAGTGGTGTTTCCCTGTTTTGTAACTTTCCTTTTGTGTGTTTCAGTGCAGTGGTGGGATTAGTTTCTGCACCGTCCATTTAATTAGAAAGGGTTAGGTGCAGGGCGAGTCAGGGTTTTTAGGTTCCTGATCGGCACCCGGTGCGGAACCGGCCTAGGGATCGTTAGGAGTGTAGAGACACTGACTCAGGGGAGTGCAGGAGGTCTCCACGTCCCCGTTCCCTATCGCAGGGCCCTCCATTGTATCAGTTTCCCTGGTGTTTCCCTTTATTATTTAAATTCGCCCTGCTGGAGGCGGTGTATCCAGGGTCACGTGTGCCATAGAAATTCGCTTGCTGGAGGCGGTGTACCCAGCTGCACGTAATATTATTTAAATTCGCCCTGCTGGAGGCGGTGTATCCAGGGACATGTGTGCCATAGAAATTCGCCCTGCTGGAGGCGGTGTGTCCAGTCACACTTTGACCATCACATGCATGTAAAAAAGCAGTTGCATGTATGAATCCATAAAAGCACCTATGTCTGTGTATCAGGGTTGATGTATATATCTTAGTGTGCTTCTAGTCATATATGTATGTGTACATGTTTGTTTATGGATTTTTATGTGTACTTGTTTGTGTGGTTTTTGTCGTCATTTGTTGCTATATTATCCTGCTGTTAGACTATATGACTTTAGATGATTCTGCTGGATCTCCACATGCAGTCAGCTATACAGCACACGGGTGTAATAATATGGTCCTGCCCTGATATAACACTTGTCACCAGTCATAGTCTCTGCCATATGTCTCTGCCTGGCTCTGCGTGCAGGATCTCTGCTCTTTGCGACGGGAGGGGATCACCCAGGGATTCTCTTCTATAATTATATTTGCAGATTCTCTGTATCTTAATAAATATTTAATCACAGTGAAGCAGACGGCGCTGAATCCACCACGGACCATCCATCAGCTTTATTATCATATTGTGGGTGCAGAGTAAAGGTGATAGGGGAAAATAAAAAATGGCAACTGACCTGTGGGTCTCTTTATGCTCAGATTGGCAACTATCATTCCTAAAACAGGATAGGGATCCTTTGGCCCAGCTGGACCAATAATGGAGGATATAGAAAATACTTGGCTGTAGCAAAATGAGGCCACCAAAAGGTGTCACCATGCTCTCTTGTTATCATGACTGGCTATACCCAAATTAGTGTGGATTCCAAAACAGTAAAGAAGGGCAGAGCTACTCTGGCCCAACTGGACCAATAGTGTAAATTTGTGTCTGATTCTAATTGTTAAAAAAATGTGACAAGCAGTATAAGATTCTCAAAAATTGCTGAACGTGTGTGTAATATAGCCTTAGAAGACTGCAAACTACTGCTGCATGTATACTGCGGGGTCTGTAATATTGCCTTAGAAGACTGCAAACTACTGTGGCATGTATAATATTGCCATAGACGTCTACTAACTACTGCAGTGTGTGTAATATTGTCCCAGAAGACCAGAAACTACTGCTGCATGTGTAATGCTGCCCTAGAAGACCAGAAACTACTGCTGCATGTGTAATATTGTCCCAGAAGACCAGAAACTACTGCTGCATGTGTAATGCTGCCCTAGAAGACCAGAAACTACTGCTGCATGTGTAATGCTGCCCTAGAAGACCAGAAACTACTGATGCATGTGTAATGATGCCCTAGAAGACCAGAAACTAGTGCTGCATGTGTAATACTGCCCTAGAAGACCAGAAACTACTGCTGCATGTGTAATGCTGCCCTAGAAGACCAGAAACTACTGCTGCATGTGTAATGCTGCCCTAGAAGACCAGAAACTACTGCGGCATGTGTAATACTGCCCTAGAAGACCAGAAACTACTGCTGCATGTGTAATACTGCCCTAGAAGACCAGAAACTACTGCTGCATGTGTAATACTGCCCTAGAAGACCAGAAACTACTGCTGCATGTGTAATACTGCCCTAGAAGACCAGAAACTACTGCTGCATGTGTAATACTGCCCTAGAAGACCAGAAACTACTGCTGCATGTGTAATACTGCCCTAGAAGACCAGAAACTACTGCTGCATGTGTAATGCTGCCCTAGAAGACCAGAAACTACTGCAGCATATCTAATACTGCCCAAGAAGACTGAAAACTTTTGCGGTGTGTGTGTAAAACTGACCTAGAAGACCACAAACTACAGAGCCCTGGTTCTCACATGCAGAAATCCCAGCACTTCCAACCTTGGCTGATATCACTGAGGTTATTAATAGTTGTCTGAGGAAGGCTCTGGCTCTGAATGCACGTGGGCGAATCATCAAGATCCTCTGCTGGCAGTGGATGGGATTATCCATTATGATGAGCTATTGGGCTGCAAAGGACCCATATGCTGTTCTTGCACAGGAGCCTCTTCTGTCTGTCTCTGCTCCTGCGCTAGACAAATCTTTGAAATAATTGGTAAAGCCAAAATATTTGGTAAATACTGATCGTACAGCTGCAACAACGGTGAGGACAATGTGTAATAATGAACTAGAACATTAGCAACTATGTCTCAAACTCCATGTCCTTGATAATAAATAATCCCCGGGAGACATCTCATATTCTATTATCTATCTATTATCTAATAAAAAAAAACATGGTACATGCCTGGGAGGCGTTCACACCCAACAATAATTTTGTGCTGCTTTTTTGCTTTTCTATTATCTGTCTATTATCTATCTATCATCTATCTATCTACTATCTATCTATTATCTGTCTATTATCTATCTATTATCTGTCTATTATCTATCTACTATCTATTATTATTACTTTACACTGCAGCTCTGCACCATTAAAACACAGCTGTAATTAGCCACTCCAGCCTTGATACATTGTCGATCAGAGTCTATGGTGGCCTGAAATCTGTATCACAAGCTCAGTTTGCTATTTCAATGTCATTCTCTATATGCCCCGGGGCTCAGAATGACATTGAAAAGCATAAAAAACGGTGTCTGATCGGCACCAACCTGTGTATATAGTGGCAAAAAGTGGGACCGCCAGGGAATGCTGGGACTTGTAGTTGTGGAGAGCTGAGGGTTCCTTAAAGTTATATCCCGTCCGATGTCTCCTGTGGTCACAGCGAGCCGTGGATGATGGCACAAGATCCCAACCTGGGATCTGTAGTTCCACTGCTCCCATACCAGGTGATACCCACTGTCTCCCAACATAGCTTTTGTATCTCCCACCAGTGTAGTATGGAGTCACAGTCCACGCTCCTCAAGATGACAGATACCACGACCGTAGCACATGTATCCAGCTCCAGCCAGCAGCAAATCCACTCATAATCTCGTCAGTGTCCGAAATACCCCAGACACCCCTCCCCTCTTCACACCTTATTTAATTCTCCAGTGCCGTCCACGAATTGTCGCGGAGGTGCAGGTCTGCGCTCGACCCATCCTCCCGTGCACCTCACTGGGTGTCAATACTTCCTATAGGATGATGGGCGGCCGGGTGCATCCTACAGCAGGTATAGGCTGGAGAGAGGAGCGGAGGGTTCTCACTGCTGACAGCCGCAGCATAAAACCTCTTTCCACAAAGACGCTCCAAAATTCCATCCTGTTTCTTTTAATTTTTTTATATTAACACTTTCTGAGAAAGATAAAGGATGAGCAGAAAAGCCGGATCTAGGGGAAGGTGTAATGGCCAGAACTGTAGGGGACATCACCTTCTACTGGAAAGAGATACAACGCACAAAAGACAATACTTTAAAAAAGAGTCATCAGAGCAGCAGAGATCTCAGCACCCGCTCCACCAGGTCTGCGCTGTGCGCAATGTCCCATCTACAGCGTGAAGAACGTCTCATTATAATCATCAACAAAAGCCGAGACACCTATCTAATATACGAAAAAAGTCACAATGTGTCTTATGTAGTAAGGGCAAAATGTATCAGCTCCACTACTGTAATGTATGTACACAGTGACTGCACCAGCAGAATAGTGAGTGCAGCTCTGGGGTATAATACAGGATGTAACTCAGGATCAGTAATGTATGTACACAGTGACTGCACCAGCAGAATAGTGAGTGCAGCTCTGGGGTATAATACAGGATGTAACTCAGGATCAGTAACGTAATGTATGTACACAGTGACTGCACCAGCAGAATAGTGAGTGCAGCTCTAGAGTATAATACAGGATGTAACTCAGGATCAGTAATGTAATGTATGTACACAGTGACTGCACCAGTAGAATAGTGAGTGCAGCTCTGGAGTGTAATGCAGGATGTAACTCAGGATCAGTAATGTAATGTATGTACACAATGACTGCACCAGCAGAATAGTGAGTGCAGCTCTGGGGTATAATACAGGATGTAACTCAGGATCAGTAATGTAATGTACACAGTGACTGCACCAGCAGAATAGTGAGTGCAGCTCTGGAGTATAATACAGGATGTAACTCAGGATCAGTAATTTAATGTATGTACACAGTGACTGCACCAGCAGAATAGTGAGTGCAGCTCTGGGGTATAATACAGGATGTAACTCAGGATCAGTAATGTAATGTATGTACACAGTGACTGCACCAGCAGAATAGTGAGTGCAGCTCTGGAGTATAATACAGGATGTATCTCAGGATCAGTAATGTAATGTATGTACACAGTGACTGCACCAGCACAATAGTGAGTGCAGCTCTAGAGTATAATACAGGATGTAACTCAGGATCAGTAATGTAATGTATGTACACAGTGACTGCACCAGCAGAATAGTGAGTGCAGCTCTGGAGTGTAATGCAGGATGTAACTCAGGATCAGTAATGTAATGTACACAGTGACTGCACCAGCAGAATAGTGAGTGCAGCTCTGGAGTATAATACAGGATGTAACTCAGGATCAGTAATGTAATGTATGTACACAGTGACTGCACCAGCAGAATAGTGAGTGCAGCTCTCGGGTATAATACAGGATGTAACTCAGGATCAGTAATGTAATGTATGTACACAGTGACTGCACCAGCAGAATAGTGAGTGCAGCTCTCGGGTATAATACAGGATGTAACTCAGGATCAGTAATGTAATGTATGTACACAGTGACTTCACCAGCAGAATAGTGAGTGCAGCTCTGGAGAATAATACAGGATGTAACTCAGGATCAGTAGTGTAATGTATGTACACAGTGACTTCACCAGCAGAATAGTGAGTGCAGCTCTGGGGTATAATACAGGATGTAACTCAGGATCAGTAATGTAATGTATGTACACAGTGACTGCACCAGCAGAATAGTGAGTGCAGCTCTGGGGTATAATACAGGATGTAACTCAGGATCAGTAATGTAATGTATGTACACAGTGACTGCACCAGCAGAATAGTGAGTGCAGCTCTGGGGTATAATACAGGATGTAACACAGGATCAGTAATGTAATGTATGTACACAGTGACTGCACCAGCAGAATAGTGAGTGCAGCTCTGGGGTATAATACAGGATGTAACTCAGGATCAGTAATGTAATGTATGTACACAGTGACTGCAGAGTGCTGAGTGTTATTAGTAGTAATAATTATTAATTATAATCAGTAGTAATCTCTTCCTGACTTTCCTCTATATTCTCAGCACACATAGGTCCCCTGCATTTTCCTCTGTGTCATCCCCTATTTCCCTACGCGTTTCTTGCCTGTATTGTGATTGTCAGCAGGGCCTCCAGCACTTTGTACAGAGTCATTACGGTCCTGGAGCTGCCATAATCCAAGAATAATCACAATGCAATTTCCTAGTTAAGATGAAATATAATCGCAGACGAGCGATGATGGTGATTATGGCTTAGTTAACACTGCGCCTTGTGTCCAACTAATGTCCCTCCTACATCAGAGCCGTGTACACAGCGCCGGCCCGAGGCGAAGAACCAGCAAAAAGAAGATTATAAGCTGTAATAATAGTAGTAATGATGAGGCGGACAGAGGGGGATATATGTACGTAAAACCTACGGTCACCGGGTGGATCATGTCCATTAGGGGCCGGAACCGCGAAACCGCAAATCTGAGGCCTGAATATAAACACCATGACACCGCATGAGCCCCCGCCCAGAACTGACCCAATAGTTACCACCGCTAATGAGAACACATCTATATAAACTGCCTGATAATTCCAGTGTTAGTCGGCAGTCATACCCCTATAATCAATATCTGTAATATTCCCTTATATTAAGTGTGACACAGCATCCCCCTATAACCAATGCCAATCAGTATCCGCCTATCAGTGTCAAAGAGCAGCTGTTGTGAATTCTCTTACTGGGATCCCTCTGGTGGTTACTGAAGGTAGTGGAGCTGGTCAGATTGACAGAGGTGTTGCGAGTTCTCTTTCTGGGATCCCTCTGGTGGTTACTGGAGGTAGTGGAGCTGATCAAATTGACAGAGGCTTGCCACCTGATAATGATGATGACAATTGGAGATCTGGGGTTTCTGATTGGTGTACTTAACCCCTTAATCCCCAAGGGTGGTTTACACGTTAACTCCCGGGCCAATTTTTATAATTCTGACCACTGTCCCTTTATGAGGTCATAACTCTGGAACCCTTCCATGGATCCCGGTGATTCTGACATTGTTTTCTTGTGACATATTGTACTTCATGTTAGTGGTAAAATTTCATTCATATAACTTGCGTTTATTTGTGAAAAAATGGAAATTTGGCAAAAATTTTGAAAATTTTGCACTTTTCCAACTTTGAATTTTTATGCCCTTAAATCACAGCGATACGGCACACAAAAAACTTAATAAATAACATTTCCCACATGTTTACTTTACATCGGCACAATTTTGGAACCAAAATTTTTTTTTGTTAGGAAGTTATAAGGGTTAAAAGTTGACCAGCGATTTCTCATTTTTACAACACCATTTTATTTTTAGGACCACATCACATTTGAAGCCACTTTGAGGGGTCTATATGATAGAAAATACCCAAAAGTGACACCATTCTAAAAACTGCACCCCTCAAGGTACTCAAAACCACATTCAAGAAGTTTATTAACCCTTTAGGTGCTTCACAGGAATTTTTTGAATGTTTAAAAAAAAATGAACATTTAACTTTTTTTCACAAAAAAAAAACTTCAGGTCCAAATTTTTTATTTTACCAAGGGTAACAGGAGAAATTAGACTGCAAAAGTTATTGTGCAATTTGTCCTGAGTATGCTGATACCTGATATGTGGGGGGGGGCACTGTTTCGGCGCATGGCAGAGCTCAGAAGGGAAGGAGCGCCGTTTGACCTTTTCAATGCAAAATTGGCTGGAATTGAGATCGGACGCCATGTTACGTTTGGAGAGCCCCTGATGTACCTAAACAGTGGAAACCCCCCACAAGTGACCCCATTTTAGAAACTAGACCCCCCAAGGAACTTATCTAGATATGTGGTGAGAACTTTGAACCCACAAGGGCTTCACAGAAGTTTATAACGTACAGCCGTACAATTAAAAAAATCATATTTTTTCCACAAAAATGATCTTTTCACCCACAATTTTTATTTTCCCAAGGGTAACAGGACCCCAAAAGTTATTGTGCAATTTGTCCTGAGTACTCTGATACCCCATATGTGGGTGTAAACCACTATTTGGGCACATGGCAGAGCTTGGAAGGGAAGCAGCGCCATTTGACTTTTTTGGCTGGAATTGAGATCGGACACCATGTCGCGTTTGTAAAGCCCCTGATGTGCCTAAACAGTGGAAACCCCCCTCAAATGACCCCATTTTGGAAACTAGACCCCCTAAGGAACTTATCTAGATGTGTGGTGAGAACTTTGAACCCCCCGTGCTTCACAGAAGTTTATAACTCCCGGGCGTGAAAATAAAAAAATCATATTTTTTCCACAAACATGATCTTTTAGTCCCCAATATTTTTTATTTTCCCAAGGGTACCAGGAGAAATTGGACCCCAAAAGTTGTTGTCCCATTTGTTCTGAGTACGCTGATACCTCATATGTGGGAGAAAACTACTGTATGTGCACACGTCGGGGCTCGGAAGGGAAGTAGTGACGTTTTGGAAGGTAGACTTTGATGGAATGGTCTGCGGGTGTCATGTCACGTTTGGAGAGCCCCTAATGTACCTAAACAGTGGAAACCCCCCACAAATGACCCCATTTTGGAAACTAGACCCCCTGAGGAACTTATCTAGATGTGTGGTGAGCACTTTGAACCCCCAAGTGCTTCACAGAAGTTTATATCGTCCATGCGTGGAAAAAAAAATCATATTTTTTTCCACAAACATTATATTTTTGCCCCCAATTTTTATTTTCCTAAGGGTAACATGAGAAATTGGACCCCAAATGTTGTTTTGCAATTTGTCCTGAGTAGGCTCATACCCCATATGTGGGGGTAAAACACTGGGTGCATGGCAGAGCTTGGAAGGGAAGGAGTGCCATTTGACTTTTTCAACGCAGAATTGGCTGGAATTGAGATCAGACGCCATGTTGCATTTGGAGAGCCCCTGATGTGCCCAAACAGTGGAAACCCCCAATTCTAACTCCAACCCTAACTCCAACACACCCCTAACCCTAGCCCTAACCCTAATCCTATCCCTAGCCATAACCCTAACCCTAATGGGAAATGGAAATAAATACATTTTTTTTAATTTTATTATTTTTCCCTAACTAAGGGGGTGATAACGGGGGGTTTGATTTACTATTTATGGCGGTTTTTATTTTTGGCGGCTGTCGCACGCTAAAAGACGCTTTTTATTGTAAAAATAGTTTTTGCATTACCACATTTTGAGAGCTACAATTTTTCCGTATTTTGACCCACCGAGTTATGTGAGGTCTTATTTTTTGCGGGACGAGTTGACGTTTTTATTGGTACCATTTTCGGACACGTGACATTTTTTGATCGCTTTTTATTCCAATTTTTGGGACGCAGAATGAACAAAAACCAGCATTTCAAGAATTTCTTTTGGGGGGTGCGTTTACACCGCTCCACGTGCAGTAAAATTGATAAGGCGGTTTTATTCTTCGGGTCAGTATGGTTACAGGGATACCTTGTTTATGTCATTTTTTATGTTTTGGCGCTTTTATGCAATGAAAACAATTTTATATAAAAAATAATTATTTTTGCATCGCTTTATTCTGCGCGCTATAACTTTTTTATTTTTTTGCTGATGATGCTGTGTGGTGGCTCGTTTTTTGCGGGACAAGATGACATTTTCAGCGGTACCATGG
Source organism: Dendrobates tinctorius (assembly GCF_039654945.1). Lineage (NCBI taxonomy): Eukaryota > Metazoa > Chordata > Amphibia > Anura > Dendrobatidae > Dendrobates > Dendrobates tinctorius. The sequence goes on along the minus strand of NW_027361998.1, from coordinate 2,040,300 downwards.
ATATTTATATCTGTCTTTTTGATCGCGTGTTATTGCACTTTTTGTTCGGCGGTATGATAATAAATCATTATTTTTTGCTTTGTTTTTTATTTTTATTTTTAAGGGGTTTGCTAAAGGGGTTAACTAGTGGGACAGTTTTATAGGGCGGGTCCTTACGGATGCGGCGATACCAAATATGTGTACTTTTATTGTTTTGTTTTTTTATTTCCAAAAAATGAATTTATTAGGGAATTTTTTTTTTTTTAATTTATTTAGCGATTTTTTTTATAAATTTTTTAACACTTTTTTTCTTTTTTAACTTTATTACATTGTCCTTGTAAAGTCATCTCCACGGCATATCAGCGAGCCAAAACTGAGACACAAAATTCTGTGCTAATCCGTAATTTCGAAGTGCCTGATCGAAAGCCACGGTTCATCACAAGATTCAACACCCACTGGACCCAGGTAAGGGGCATCTTTCATAAGCACTGGGGAATCCTAACCACGGATCTTCAGACTTCTTCCATTATTAGTGATAAGCCTCTTCTTACAGCTAGACGGGCACCAAACTTAAAAGATCGACTTACCAGAAGCCACTATACGAGACAGGTGACAAGTTTGAATCGTGGCATTTCCTTGAAAGGATCCTTTGCATGCAGTAATTGCAGTATTTGCCCCCATATGTGTCCAACTAGGGGGGTGTTTGTTAATCCGAGTAATGGGTCACGACATAAATTAAAAGAACACATCAACTGCAAAACCAGTTGCGTTATTTACTCTCTGATTTGTCCCTGCCCACAGGTCTATGTGGGCCAAACATCTCAGGAATTAAAACGCGGAATTCAGAAGCATCTTTCCACCATTAACCTGGCCCACTCTGATGCCTCTAAAGGAAAAACTCACATCTGTGGCATCACACTTCCTCACCCATCATTCGGGTAGGGTGGCTAATGTTCAGGTGGTGGGGTTGGAGAGAGTTAAGATCTCTAACGGGGGGGTTGTCCTAAGCGGCAGCTTTTACAAATGGAATCCCGGTGGATTTTTAATTTGAATTCTGTTGTTCCCACAGGTTTGAACGAAGAACTTCTTTTTACTGGATTTCTCGGTTGAGGACTGGTCCTTTTTGATTTATCATTAAATGGACCTTAATAAATAAACTGTGTTCCAAATTATTATGCAAAAAGAGTTTCGGAGTGATAAGGTTAGAATTTTTTCGTTTGTCATTTAAACTCATTGATGGTGATGTGTGTCAGGGCTCTTTATATCACTGAAAGCAATTGCAGATACCTGTGCACATTAGTTTGTCAGGTGTGTCCAAATAAAGGCAAGACTACTTAAGAAGGCTGTTCCACATTATTAACCCCTTAGCGACAGAGCCAGTTTGCAGCTTAATGACCAGGCCAATTTTTACAATTCTGACCACTGTCCCTTTATGAGGTTATAACTCTGGAACGCTTTAATGGATCCTGCTGATTCTGAGATTGTTTTTTCGTGACATATTGTACTTCATGTTAGTGGTAAAATTTCTTCGATAAGTCTTGTGTTTATTTATGAAAAAAACAGAAATATGGCAAAAAATTTTAAAATTTTGCAATTTTAAAACTTTAAATTTTTATGCCCTTAAATCAGAGAGATATGTCACATAACTTTCTTAATAAATAACATTTCCCACATGTCTACTTTACATCAGCACAATTTTGGATGCAAAATTTTTTTTTCTTAGGAAGTTATAAGGGTTAAAAGTTGACCAGCGATTTCTCATTTTTACAACAAAATTTACAAAGCCATTTTTTTTAGGGACCACATCATATTTAAAGTCATTTTGAGGGGTGTACATGACAGAAAATACCCAAAAGTGGCACCATTCTAAAAACTAGACCCCTCAAGGTGCTCAAAACCACATTCAAGAAGTTTATTAACCCTTTAAGTGCTTCACAGGAACAAAAGCAATGTGGATGGAAAAAATTAACATTTAACTTTTTTTTGGAAAAAAATTACTTCAGAACCAATTTTTTTTATTTTCACAAGTGTTAAAAGAGAAAATCAACCACAAAATTTGTTGTACAATTTCTCCTGAATACGCCGATACCCCATATGTGGGGGTAAACCCCTTTTTCAGCACGCGGCAGAGCTCGCAAGGGATGGAGCACCGTTTGACTTTTTCAACGCAGAATTGGCTGGAATTAAGATCGGATGCCATGTTGCGTTCGGAGAGCCCTTAATGTGCCTAAACAGTGGAAAACTCCAACAAGTGACCCCATTTTGGAAACTAGACCCATGAAGGAACTTATCTAAATGTGTGGTGAGCACTTTGAACCTTCAAGTGCTTCACAGAAGTTTATAACGTAGAGCCGTGAAAATAAGAAATCCATTTTTTTTTCCACAAAAATGATCTTTTCGCCCCCAAATTTTTATTTTTACAAGGGTAAAAGGAGAAATCATACCCCACAGTTATTATGCGATTTGTCCTGAGTACGCTGATACCCCATATGTGGGGAGGAACCACTGTTTGGGTGCATGGGAGAGCTTCGAAGGGAAGGACTTCCATTTTGGAATGCAGACTTTGATGGAATGGTCTGCGGGCATCATGTTGCGTTTGCAGAGCCCCTGATGGGCCTAAACAGTGGAAACCCCCCACAAGTGACCCCATTTTGGAAACTAGACCCATTAAGGAACTTATCTAGATGTGTGGTGAGCACTTTGAACCTTCAAGTGCTTCACAGAAGTTTATAACGTAGAGCCGTGAAAATAAGAAATCCATTTTTTTTCCACAAAAATGATCTTTTCGCGCCCAAATTTTTATTTTTACAAGGGTAACAGGAGAAATCATACCCCCACAGTTATTATGCGATTTGTCCTGAGTACACTGATACCCCATATGTGGGGGGGAACCACTGTTTGGGCGCATGGGAGAGCTCGGAAGGGAAGGAGTGCCATTTTGGAATGCAGACTTTGATGGAATGGTCTGCGGGCATCATGTTGCGTTTGCAGAGCCCCTGATGGGCCTAAACAGTGGAAACCCCCCACAAGTGACCCCATTTTGGAAATTAGACCCCCTAAGGAACTTATCTAGATGTGTGGTGAGCACTTTGAACCCCCAAGCGCGTCACAGAAGTTTATAAACGCAGAGCCGTGAAAATAAAAAGTCTTTTTTATTTCCATAAAAGTGATTTTTTAGACCCCTATTTTTAGACCCCCAAAGTTGGTAAATAGTGGAAACCCCTCAATTCTTGCTCCATCCCTAACCCCAACACACCCCTAACCCTAATCCCAACCCTAACCCTAATCCTAGTTCGCCCTAACCCTAGCCCAACCCTAGCCCTAACCCTAGCCCAACCCTAACCCTTAACCCTAGCCCAACCCTAACCCTAGCCCAACCCTAACCCTTAACCCTAGCCCAACTCTAACCCTAACCCTAGCCTAGCCCTAACCCTAGCCTAACACTAGCCTAACCCTAACCCTAGCCTAACCCTAACCCTAGCCTAACCCTAACCTAACCCTAACCCTAGCCTAACCCTAACCCTAGCCTAACCCTAGCCTAACCCTAACCCTAGCCTAACCCTAACCCTAGCCTAACCCTAACCCTAGCCTAACCCTAACCCTAGCCTAACCCTAACCCTAGCCTAACCCTAGCCTAACCCTAACCCTAGCCTAACCCTAACCCTAGCCTAACCCTAGCCTAACCCTAGCCTAACCCTAACCCTAGCCTAACCCTAACCCTAGCCTAACCCTAACCCAACCCTAACCCTTATGGAAAACTGAAAAAAAATATATTTTTTTTATTTCATTGTGTGCGCCTATATAAGGGGGTGATAAACGGGGGGGTTATGTACTATTTTTATTATTTTGATCACTATGATCGTTTATCATAGTGATCAAAATAATGAATGGAATCTGCCAGCCGGAGCCAGCAGATTCCCGGCGGGCGCACTGCGCATGCGCCCGCCATTTTCAAGATGGCGGCGCCCATCGGATGACGCCGGCGGGCGCGGGACCACCGGGAGGGGACGGAGGACAAGGGAGAGGTACCGGGAGGGGACCGGGGGGATCGGGGACCCTATTTCTCTATCCTCTGATGTGCGATCACATTAGAGGAAAGAGAAATTAAATGTAAAACCGCGGCTTTTTTTTTTTTTGCGGTCGCCGTTATAGGGTTAATAATGGCGATCGCAAAAGCGGGGGTCGGTAAAAATCGACCGATTCATGTTCTCTGGGGTCTCGGCTACCCCTGGCAGCCGAGACCCCGGAGAAAATCCGACACTGGGGGGCGCTATTCACTTAAATCACAGCGCCGTGAATTAACGGCGCTGTGGTTTAAGTACCCTTAATTACCGCCGTTAAAAGGCGTATCGGCGGTCGTTAAGGGGTTAAGCAGCCTACATTTTTTGCCAAAATGGGAAAGAAAAAGGATGTGTCGGCTGCTGAGATGCAACAAATTGTGGAGTATTTAGGTCAAGGCATGACTACAATCAACATTGCCAAGACACTTCATCGTGATCATCGCACAATCAAGAAGTATGTAGCTGATTCCCAGCACACACGTGTGCGTGCTGATAAGGAAAAATTGAGGACTCTTTCCAACAGGCAATTGCGTCAGGTTAAGAGAGCAGCTGCAAAAATGCCTTGTCATAGCAGCAGACAAGTTTTTGAAGCTGCTGGTGCCTCCAACGTCCCCCCGAACAACAAGATGCAGGGTCCTTCAGAGGTTTGCAGCTGTGCGTAAGCCATCCTGTCGACCACCTCTATCCACTGCACACAAGCAGAAACGGCTCCAGTGGCCAAACGAGACATGAAGACTGACTTCCAAACTGTTCTGTTCACCGATGAGTGCCGTGCAACGCTCGATGGTCCAGATGGATGGAGTGGAGGATGGCTGGTTGATGGACACCCCATGAAAACACGGCTAAGGCGCCAACAAGGAGGAGGTGGAGTAATGTTTTGGGCTGGAATCATGGGGAGAGAGATTGTCGGCCCCTTTAGGATCCCTGAAGGGGTAAAGATGAACTCCATAATCTATATGGAGTTTCTAGAACAGCACTTCCTGCCATGGTTCAAGAGGAAGAACCGTGCTTTCCGCAGCAAGATCTTTTTCATGCCTGATAATGCACCGTCTCATGCTGCAAATAACACATCTGCATCTCTGGCTGCTATGGGCATAAAAGAGGACAAACTTATGGTGCGGCCACCATCTTCCCCTGACCTCAACCCCATTGAGAACCTCTGGAGCATCATCAGAAGGAGCGTCTATGATGGCGGGAGGCAGTTCACATCTAAGCAGCAGCTCTGGGAGGGAATTCTGTCCACATGCAAAACAATTGAAGCACAAACCATCCACAAACTGACAAATTCAATGGACGAGAGAGTTCAGAAGCTTCTTTCCAACAAGGGGTCCTATGTGCAAATGTAACATCACCCAGAAGAAAGTTTTGACTTGAAAACTGTTTGATTTCATTTTGTAATAAGCTGATAATGCTTATAATCTCACAACTCACCATTTTTTGGTTCAAAATAAAAATAAAAAGGTTGAAAACTCTGCTGTGCATAATAATTTGGAACATGCATTTTGAGTGTTTCTTATTTTTAAAAATATTCTGTTTTCATAGGCAGTTTGTTCAAAAACATTGCAATTATACTGGAATATTAGATGACTGGAAAATAACAATGACTGCAATTCATATAGGTAATTTAGAGAAAATAGGAGGAAATAGTTTTTGCATAATAATTTGGAACACAGTGTACTTCTCTGAAGATGATCTGAGGCTGAAGACTCTTAGTCCATTCGTTTGACCCTGGATTTTGGATCCATAACCATTGAGATGGATACTAGAAAGGGATTTCCATAATCGTTATTTGGACATGACACTGAATAGTATTTTTCGCCTATATGGCTTTATCCAGAATTTCATTCTGGGGAAAATATATACAAAAAAAAGAAAATAATTTTTTTGTGATTTTTGATGTAATTGCTGTCCCCGATATGTTCTTGTACTTTTGTATTTAAGTGATTCTATCCGATAGTTGGATTCAGGATCAGTAGTTTGATATACGTGACTTCTATACCACCGCCCTTCGGTGCGGTCAGCTTGTTTTCAATATATAGATTGACACGGGTAATCTCTAGATGGTTTTCATGTTGTTTATTCCATTTGGTCTGCTGCTTTTTCATATGGTCATGTTCTCATTGGTTCCATTTTCAGGCCCTTGGTTCAAGCTGGGTTCTCCTGGATTGGAGCCTAGGGTAGTTAGGCTTCTGTTATCTATGTGAGCATTATTCAAGCTCTTGTAGCTTAACTGTTTTAAATTTTGTTGGATTTTTCTTCTTACATGAACCCATTACTTTAAAAAGTCTTTTTCTTATAACTGCTGAGCTGCATCAGGTTTTTTGTGGTTTGTATCTACACATTCCACGTTTTCACCTTTCCCCCCCTCCCCCTTCTCATTTTCTCATTCCATTTGGGTCGTATTGATGAGGTTTATACTTTACTTCATCGATACATACCCTTTTCCAACCACTGCATTTCAGTGGTATATGTGCAATATAGTTTCAAAAAAATCAAATATATGATCATTTTATTATGATCCTATTCCCAAATATCACCTTTTTTTGTCTCTTGATACATCTAATGCTATCGGGTGTGAACTGGTCCCTGTTCACATTAGGATTAAATGCTGATAATTTTAAAATTGTATTCATTATAATAAAAATAATATATCTAATAACTATTATAATAATAAATGAATTCCTTATATTAAACTATTCATGATTGTATCTCGTACACTTTTTTTTTCATCTTGGGCTTCATGCCTACTTCCGCCTCTCCCCCCCCGCTGACTTCTTCTTGCCCCGCCCACATTGCGGCCGCTGCCTTCTCACACCTGTGCCTCCTGTAGCTGATTTTAAGGTATTTATCAGTAGTTTGGTCACACCACCAGTACTTCCCCTGACGAAGCCGTACCTGCTACGGCGATACGCGTGGGGTCACCGTTCGGGTCCCCAGGACGGGTCCTGCCGTTCCTTGTGCATGTATGATTTTGGTCTGGTAATCCTTTTGCCTTTTATGCTCTCACCATGAATTATTTATTGTGGCTGCTGCTCCCAGGTCTATTGTGACGGCTGCTCTGTGGCTATAATTAGCCCACATGCTATGGTTTGGAATGCATTTGTGGCGCCCCTGAGGCTCAGTCGCCACAGAGGTACTGCACCTTCTCCTAAGGTGTGGTGCCCCACCATCCAGGTAAGTTGGGGGCTCCTGACCACGCTCCAACACTCGCACCCCACACAATAGAGTAGTTCAGCAAAACCACATTGCGGCCCCTTGCTTAGAGAGAAGAACACTAAACGTGCTGGGAGGTGGGTGGAGTTTAGAACACATAAAAGAGCGGGATGGTTTAGGATTAGAGGTCAGTCGGTCAGTCAGTGAGTGAGGATGAGAGAGGAAGCCACTCGGAGAGGAGTGGGGATCACTGGAAGAGGGATGGAGGAAGGAGTGCTGCAGCTGCCTCAGTGATCTGAGCCTGCTGGCACGGGAAAGGAAAGAAGGAGAAAGACATTGAACTGAAGCCTGAGCTTCCATAAGAGAGAGAAAGACAAGTGCGGAACGTAGGAGTAAAAGGGAACACAGAGGACGTGGGTTAGAGGAAGAACCCTGCCTATAGGTTCTAAGCGCAAGGCCGGGGCCCAGTCCCCGAGGTTGTATGGACACTATTGGTTCTGTAGCAGACACCGGTGGAGTAGTGGGCTGTGAATGCACTACTCCCATGTAAGACTTGAGGGCACAACAGCAACACGGATAGAGAGCCAGGATTCAGAAGTAAATAGTCTCCGAAGCAGGCTACAGCTGTCTGCCGTACAAGTAGAGTTCTCCAGTGTAGAAGAACTCCAGTGTAACTCAGTACTAGGAGATCTTCACACTTAAAGGCGCTATAGAGGAGACGTTCAGAGAAGGCACATAAGTCGGCGGAGCGTCAGGGCCGGCCCAAACGTATAGGCGAACTAGGCGGCCGCCTAGGGCACCGACCCAAAGGGGGCGCCAGAGAAAAAATAGAAAAAATTATAGAAAATCTTTTCAAAAGGCAAAAAGTTTTAGGGATGGAAAGAAAAGTGTACTTAAATTTTTTTACCATAAATTTAAAAGAAAACCGTTGAGCTTCAATTTACGCACGGAAAGGAGGCGCCAAACTACGGACGCGAGTCGTTTGCATCGTCTGCTGACAGGTGTTTGATCCCGCGCGTTTATTTTGCTCCTAAGTTTTCAAATGTTGGCAAAGCAAAGCAAACAACCAAAAATGCACACTTAGCACACACTACACTAAGGGGGCGCCCGAGAGAAAAAAATATGTATACTTAACCCTCCGTCAGGAACAATGGATCTGACAGGCGCAGTTCTTCTACTTTCATTTCTCCCTTCTCACCAGATTTTCAGGAAACCCCCTCCCTCTAGATAGTCTCCTGGCTCTAGCTGCTGTGTGAAACCTGATACCACAGTTGGTCTGCAGAGCAGAGCTTCAGGAAGGAAGATATAGCTGTGCTGGCTTCTCAGGCTCATTGGACCCGAACACATCACGCTTTATAAGGTTGGTATTTAATGTTTTTAGTCATTACTATTGTTTCTTTAGCTTGTGGTGAACTGCAGGCAATGTCAAGACGTGTTCCAGAAGATTCATCACCAAAAGACGTTCTTGAACTTTTGCTTAAATCTGACTTGAAAGAAAGTGTCCCCAACCTGGTGGTGGCTCTAAGAATTCTTTTGACTCTGCCTGTGTCCGTGGTCTCAGGAGAGAGAAGCTTCTCAAAACTAAAGCTAAGTAAAACATATTTAAGGGCAAATATGAAGCAAGAGAGGTTGGTTGGGTTGGCAACAATTTCGATAGAATCTGAAGTTGCTAAACAAATTAATCTCGGTGACTTAGTGTCATCCTTTTAAAAAAAAAAGGCAAGGAAACAAAAATTTTAATGACCTATGGTCGTTTTTGTTTTGTGTTATTGATTACTTTGTATATATTTGTCCTATACAACTTCTCAGAAGATTAACCCCTTAACGACAGCCGATACGCCTTTTAACTGCGGTAATTAAGGGTACTAAAACCACAGCGCCGTTAATTCACGGCGCTGTGATTTAAGTGAATAGCGCCCCCCAGTGTCGGATTTTCTCCGGGGTCTCGGCTGCCAGGTGTAGCCGAGACCCCAGAGAACATGAATCGGTCGGTTTTTACCGACCCCCGCTTTTGCGATCGCCGTTATTAACCCTATAACGGCGACCGCAAAAAAAAAGCCGCGATTTTACATTTAATTTCTCTCTCCTCTGATGTGATCGCACATCAGAGGAGAGAGAAATAGGGTCCCCGATCCCCCCCGGTACCTCTCCGTGGCCCTCCGTCCCCTCCCGGTGGTCCCACGTCCCGTCGGCATCCTCCGATGGGCGCCGCCATCTTGAAAACGGCGGGCGCATGCGCAGTGCGCCCGCCGGGAATCTGCCGGCTCCGGCTGGCAGATTCCATTCATTATTTTGATCACTATGATAAACGATCATAGTGATCAAAATAAAAAAAAAGTACATAACCTCCCCGTTTATCACTCCCTTATATAGGCCAATATAATGAAATAAAGAAAATATTTTTTTTTTTCAGTTTTCCATTAGGGTTAGGGTTAGGGTAGGGTTAGGGCTAGGGTTAGGGTAGGGTTAGGGTAGGGTAAGGGTTAGGGTTAGGGTAGGGTTAGGGCTAGGGTTAGGGTTAGGGTTAGGGTTGGGCTAGGGTTAGGGTTAGGGTTGGGCTAGGGTTAGGGTTGGTCTAGGGTTAGGGCTAGGGTTAGGGTTGTGCTAGGGCTAGGGTTAGGGCTCGGGTCACGACTAGGGTTAGAATTAGGGTTAGGGCGAACTAGAATTAGGGTTAGAATTAGGATTAGGGATTAGGGTTGGGATTAGGGTTAGGGTTGGGATTAGGGTTAGGGGTGTGTTGGGGTTAGGGTTGGAGCAAGAATTGAGGGGTTTCCACTATTTGCCAACTTTGGGGGTCTAAAAATTGGGGTCTAAAAAATCACTTTTGTGGAAATAAAAAAAGACTTTTTATTTTCACGGTTCTACGTTATAAACTTCTGTGAAGCACTTGAAGGTTCAAAGTGCTCACCACACATCTAGATAAGTTCCTTAATGGGTCTAGTTTCCAAAATGGGGTCACTTGTGGGGGGTTTCCACTGTTAGGCCCATCAGGGGCTCTGCAAGCGCAACATGATGCCCGCAGACCATTCCATCAAAGTCTGCATTCCAAAATGGCACTCCTTCCCTTCCGAGCTCTCCCATGCGCCCAAACAGTGGTTCCCCCCCACATATGGGGTATCGGCGTACTCAGGACAAATCGCATAACAACTGTGCGGGTATGATTTCTCCTGTTACCCTTGTAAAAATAAAAATTTGGGGGCGAAAAGATCATATTTGTGGAAAAAAAATGGATTTTTTATTTTCACGGCTCTACGTTATAAACTTCTGTGAAGCACTTGAAGGTTCAAAGTGCTCACCACACATCTAGATAAGTTCCTTAATGGGTCTAGTTTCCAAAATGGGGTCACTTGTGGGGGGTTTCCACTGTTTAGGCCCATCAGGGGCTCTGCAAGCGCAACATGATGTCCGCAGACCATTCCATCAAAGTCTGCATTCCAAAATGGCACTCCTTCCCTTCCGAGCTCTCCCATGCGCCCAAACAGTGGTTCCCCCCCACATATGGGGTATCGGCATACTCAGGACAAATCGCATAACAACTGTGCGGGTATGATTTCTCCTGTTACCCTTGTAAAAAATAAAAATTTGGGGGCGAAAAGATCATCTTTGTGGAAAAAAATAGATTTCTTATTTTCACGGCTCTACGTTATAAACTTCTGTGAAGCCCTTGGGGGTTCAAAGTGCTCACCACACATCTAGATAAGTTCCTTAATGGGTCTAGTTTCCAAAATGGGGTCACTTGTTGGAGTTTTCCACTGTTTGGGCACATCAGGTGCTCTCCGAACGCAACATGGCATCCAATCTCAATTCCAGCCAATTCTGCGTTGAAAAAGTCAAACGGTGCTCCATCCCTTGCGAGCTCTGCCGTGTGCTGAAATAGTGGTTTACCCCCACATATAGGGTATCGGCGTATTCAGGAGAAATTGTACAACAAATTTTGTGGTTGATTTTCTCTTTTAACACTTGTGAAAATAAAAAAAATTGGTTCTGAAGTAAATTTTTTGCAAAAAAAAGTTAAATATTAATTTTTTCCTTCCACATTGCTTTAGTTCCTGTGAAGAGCAATAGAACAACAAGGTTTACCCGTACAGGCCTCCAAACAAATGCACTAACAGGGTGCAGTGGACCCATATAAAGATGGCAACACAGGTGCAAAAATACCAATCAAGCAACTGCTCCAGCCTACCAATACATGGAGGGGGCGATTGCCTGGTATGTTGATGCACAAAAACAACTTGTATGCGGCACTGTTCACACTAAGGCCATGCACAGCGTCCAGGCCAGCCTAGTACCAACACCCTTCTATTAGTTCAGGCGGGCTGCCCAGCGCTAACAAATGCATGCCGTGTGGAAAACTGTGAAGCACTTAAAGGGTTAATAAACTTCTTGAATGTGGTTTTGAGCACCTTGAGGGGTCTAGTTTTTAGAATGGTGCCACTTTTGGGTATTTTCTGTCATGTACACCCCTCAAAATGACTTTAAATATGATGTGGTCCCTAAAAAAAATGGTTTTGTAAATTTTGTTGTAAAAATGAGAAATCGCTGGTCAACTTTTAACCCTTATAACTTCCTAACAAAAAAAAATTTTGCTTCCAAAATTGTGCTGATATAAAGTAGACATGTGGGAAATGTTATTTATTAAGAAATTTGTGTGACACATCTCTCTGATTTGAGGGCATAAAAATTTAAAGTTTTAAAATTGCAAAATTTTCAAAATTTTCGCCATATTTCCATTTTTTTCATAAATAAACACAAGACTTATCGAAGAAATTTTACCACTAATATGAAGTACAATATGTCACGAAAAAACAGTCTTAGAATCAGCGGGATCCATTAAAGTGTTCCAGAGTTATAACCTCATAAAGGGACAGTGGTCAGAATTGTAAAAATTGGCCTGGTCATTAAGCTGCAAACTGGCTCTGTCGCTAAGGGGTTAAAGAGTTAGGAGAGAGTTAATTAATCATTGTTGTTGTGGTTCATTTTGCTCCTAAATTAATATCCCAAGTTTTCATCTACTGCCAAGAATAGTAGGGGCGCAACAAAATAGTTTCGCCTAGGGCGCAGTAATCTCTCGGGCCGGCCCTGCGGAGTGTGGAAGGGAGCATTCCATCTTGCCTGGAGGTTGACTGAGTCCCTGACCCGGAGGACACGGCACAGAAGCGGGCACTACAGACTGTGAGTAAAGCTTTGGAACTACATGCCCTGGTGTCCTCCATTCCTTCCTGCGTCCGTCTGCCTGGCACTGCTACATCCCCTGCGCCAGACACTACACCATCTAAGTGTCTCTTCACCTATCCTGCCCTGGGACAACAGCCCTGCCTGTGGAGGGCTATAACATCATTGCTGCACCACACCATCTGTCCCAGAGGAGCTGTCTGCAGCGTCGGCTTAACATCTTCATTGCCGAACACCACAGGTGGCATCACAAACTCTTCATCTAACTACATTCCACCATTCACAACATCCCCTATTACTTGGGCTCCCAGGGCCACGGTCCGGGTCACCACTGTTCTGAGACGTCCCGCTGATACCGGTCCGGTACCGAGTTCCCTACGGCCCTGGGAGGGCGACCCACACTCCTCTCTATATGCTCATTTGTGGGATTGACCACACTATTATTGTGAACCTTTTTTTATAGCGGTCTTTATTATTATATATATGACTTGCGATCTTCTGGTTCCTACCCCTGAAGCAGCTTGGCAGTTCAGCAGCTAGTACCATTATATATTTTGGTACTCTGATGGATTTTTCGCATTTAGCTTAAGCAAGCATTGTTCTTTGCATTGCATATTTGCTCATTGGGTCTCCAGCATGATTTTTTGTATTGTATTATATTATGCGACATGTCTGCACATTGGCAGGTACCCGGTTCTGGGTCCTTGTTTTTAATTGTGTTTTATTATGCACTTTTCTATTGTGTGTACCAATAAAGCTTTGTTTTCATTTCTTTGTTTATTAATTGGTGTAGTGTGCATGTTATGGTAGTGCTTTCTTTTCTCTTTAGAGCTGTTTAAAAGAGCTGTGATTGGCTGCTATCAGCAACAGTTTTCTTTGTTGTCAGTTGTGGTAACTGAGGCCTATTATTCCTATCATTTCTATGGTGTTATTGAGTCGCCCTCCCAGGGCTGTGGGGTACTCTGTACCGGGCCGGTGTCAGTGGGATGTGTCACAGCAGCGGTGACCCGGTCCGTGGCTCTGGGCGCCCAATTAATAGGGGAAGTTTGAATGGTGGAATGTAGTTAATGGAATAGTTTGTGACGCCACCTGTGGTGTTCGGCAAGGGAGGTGTTAAGCCGACGCTGCGTGCAGATCCTCTGGGACTGATGGTATGGTGCAGCAAAGATGTAATAGTTCCCCACAGGTGAAGCTGTAGTCCCAGGGCAGTGTAGATGTGGTTGGCACAGGGATGTAGCAGTGCCGGAAGGGTAGGAAGCAGACAAAGAAAGCGAGGTGCAATTTCAGTACCTTTACCTGATAAATGCAGTCCAGGGTCCTGATTACAGATGGTACCGGAGCAGGCTAGCCTGGAAGCAGCTCAGGGATTCTCTCTCAGCAGATGGGCTGTGCAGTCTCCTTCCTAGCGCTTATTTGAGTGAAGTACTCCTAGTACTGAGTTACACTGAAGTTCCTCCTGATTCTCTTCTGCTAGTACTCCTCGTATGGCAGACAGCTGTAGCCGCTATTCCTCTCTTGGCTCACTCCGTGCTGTTGTGCCTCCGAGTCTTAGATGGGGGTAGGGCATTTACAGCCTCCTACTCCTCTGGTGTCTGTTGCAGGACCATTAGTATCCGTACAACCGTGGAGACCAGGCTCCAGTTCATGCACTCTCACTGGGAGGGAGCTCTCTTTCCTCAGCTCAACCTCCAGCTTCTCTCCACACGTCTACACACGTGGCCCTCCTCACACTAACTGACCACTCCTTCCTCCTGGCCCTCAGAGAACACTCCTCCCTTCAATTCCGGTTCAGAGTCCTCCCTGCTGGCCTGGAGTGGAACTGTGCTGCATGTATAGGTTAACTGCGAGAGAGACCCTTCACTGCTTCCAAGCCTGGCATTACCCTCCCTGGAGGAAGGCAAAGCCACTGTGGCGGCCATACTCCTGGGGGAGCCACATTATCGTCCTTCTGTAAAGCTGGAAATAACACAGTTTATTACCGTGCCAACACAGACCACCCTCTGACACAGACTGCAGAGAGAGCCCAGTATCACACAGGATAGGATTAGATACGTGGCTCAGCAGTCAGTATCACACAGGATAGGATTAGATACACGGCTCAGCAGACAGTATCACACAGGATAGGATCAGATACATGGCTGAGCAGTCAGTATCACACAGAATAGGATTAAATACACAGCTCAGCAGACAGTATCACAGAATAGTATTAGATACACGGCTCAGCAGTCAGTATCACACATGATAGGATTAGATACACGGCTCAGCAGTCAGTATCACACAGGATAGGATTAGATACACGGCTCAGCTGTCAGTATCACACAGGATAGGATTAGATACACGGCTCAGCAGACAGTATCACACAGGATAGGATTAGATACATGGCTGAGCAGTCAGTATCACACAGAATAGGATTAGATACACAGGTCAGCAGTCAGTAACACACAGGATAGGATTAGATACACGGCTTAGCAGACAGCATCACAGAATAGTATTAGATACACGGCTCAGCAGTCAGTATCACACATGATAGGATTAGATACATGGCTGAGCAGTCAGTTTCACACAGAATAGGATTAGATACACAGCTCAGCAGACAGTATCACAGAATAGTATTAGATACACGGCTCAGCAGTCAGTAACACACAGGATAGGATTAGATACACGGCTCAGCAGACAGCATCACAGAATAGTATTAGATACACGGCTCAGCAGTCAGTATCACACATGATAGGATTAGATACATGGCTGAGCAGTCAGTATCACACAGAATAGGATTAGATACACAGCTCAGCAGACAGTATCACAGAATAGTATTAGATACACGGCTCAGCAGTCAGTATCACACATGATAGGATTAGATACATGGTTCAGCAGACAGTATCACAGAATAGTATTAGATACACGGCTCAGCAGACAGTATCACAGAATAGTATTAGATACACGGCTCAGCAGTCAGTATCACACAGGATAGGATTAGATACATGGTTCAGCAGTCAGTATCACACAGGATAGGATTAGATACACGGCTCAGCAGACAGTATCACACAGGATAGGATCAGATACATGGCTGAGCAGTCAGTATCACACAGAATAGGATTAGATACACAGCTCAGCAGACAGTATCACAGAATAGTATTAGATACACGGCTCAGCAGTCAGTATCACACATGATAGGATTAGATACACGGCTCAGCAGTCAGTATCACACAGGATAGGATTAGATACACGGCTCAGCAGACAGTATCACACAGGATAGGATCAGATACATGGCTGAGCAGTCAGTATCACACAGAATAGGATTAGATACACAGCTCAGCAGACAGTATCACAGAATAGTATTAGATACACGGCTCAGCAGTCAGTATCACACATGATAGGATTAGATACACGGCTCAGCAGTCAGTATCACACAGGATAGGATTAGATACACGGCTCAGCTGTCAGTATCACACAGGATAGGATTAGATACACGGCTCAGCAGACAGTATCACACAGGATAGGATTAGATACATGGCTGAGCAGTCAGTATCACACAGAATAGGATTAGATACACAGGTCAGCAGTCAGTATCACACAGGAGAGGATTAGATACACGGCTCAGCAGTCAGTATCACACATGATAGGATTAGATACACGGCTCAGCAGTCAGTAACACACAGGATAGGATTAGATACACGGCTCAGCAGACAGCATCACAGAATAGTATTAGATACACGGCTCAGCAGTCAGTATCACACATGATAGGATTAGATACACGGCTCAGCAGTCAGTATCACACAGGATAGGATTAGATACACGGCTCAGCTGTCAGTATCACACAGGATAGGATTAGATACACGGCTCAGCAGACAGTATCACACAGGATAGGATCAGATACATGGCTGAGCAGTCAGTATCACACAGAATAGGATTAGATACACAGCTCAGCAGACAGTATCACAGAATAGTATTAGATACACGGCTCAGCAGTCAGTATCACACATGATAGGATTAGATACATGGTTCAGCAGACAGTATCACAGAATAGTATTAGATACACGGCTCAGCAGACAGTATCACAGAATAGTATTAGATACACGGCTCAGCAGTCAGTATCACACAGGATAGGATTAGATACATGGTTCAGCAGTCAGTATCACACAGGATAGGATTAGATACACAGCTCAGCAGACAGTATCACACAGGATAGGATCAGATACATGGCTGAGCAGTCAGTATCACACAGAATAGGATTAGATACACAGCTCAGCAGACAGTATCACAGAATAGTATTAGATACACGGCTCAGCAGTCAGTATCACACATGATAGGATTAGATACACGGCTCAGCAGTCAGTATCACACAGGATAGGATTAGATACACGGCTCAGCTGTCAGTATCACACAGGATAGGATTAGATACACGGCTCAGCAGACAGTATCACACAGGATAGGATTAGATACATGGCTGAGCAGTCAGTATCACACAGAATAGGATTAGATACACAGGTCAGCAGTCAGTATCACACAGGAGAGGATTAGATACACGGCTCAGCAGTCAGTATCACACATGATAGGATTAGATACACGGCTCAGCAGTCAGTAACACACAGGATAGGATTAGATACACGGCTCAGCAGACAGCATCACAGAATAGTATTAGATACACGGCTCAGCAGTCAGTATCACACATGATAGGATTAGATACACGGCTCAGCAGTCAGTATCACACAGGATAGGATTAGATACACGGCTCAGCTGTCAGTATCACACAGGATAGGATTAGATACACGGCTCAGCAGACAGTATCACACAGAATAGGATTAGATACACAGCTCAGCAGACAGTATCACAGAATAGTATTAGATACACGGCTCAGCAGTCAGTATCACACATGATAGGATTAGATACATGGTTCAGCAGACAGTATCACAGAATAGTATTAGATACACGGCTCAGCAGACAGTATCACAGAATAGTATTAGATACACGGCTCAGCAGTCAGTATCACACAGGATAGGATTAGATACATGGTTCAGCAGTCAGTATCACACAGGATAGGATTAGATGCACGGCTCAGCAGACAGTATCACACAGGATAGGATTAGATACACGGCTCAGCAGTCAGTATCACACAGGATAGGATTAGATACACGGCTCAGCAGTCAGTATCACACAGGATAGGATTAGATACATGGTTCAGCAGACAGTATCACAGAATAGTATTAGATACACGGCTCAGCAGACAGTATCACAGAATAGTATTAGATACACGGCTCAGCAGTCAGTATCACACAGGATAGGATTAGATACATGGTTCAGCAGTCAGTATCACACAGGATAGGATTATATGCACGGCTCAGCAGACAGTATCACACAGGATAGGATTAGATACACGGCTCAGCAGTCAGTATCACACAGGATAGGATTAGATGCACGTTTTTTATGTGTAATGTAATCATTAGAATTTGTTATAACTAACCACAGTTGGTTACTATGCCCGGGCAACGCCGGGCTCTTCAGCTAGTATATATATGTGTTGGATTCAGAGGTGTACATACCATACGCTCACTGTGAGTTCGCCAATAAACAGCCTCGTAGTGGAAGCCACCGCAGCCTTGTCCATCACTAGGTCTATTGCGGAATTGTCATTTTGTTTGGAGGCGGCAGTGTGTCTGCATTATTTCCTGGCTATTATCCTTGACAGGCACTGTATATAGAGGGAATGCCTAATAACACTATACACTGTATACAGAGGGGATGTTGTTGTTTGACAATATATTTAAGGGAAATGTTGTCTTGAACTGGTTATAGGGGAATGCTTTTGACACTATATAGAGGGAATTCCATCTGGCACTGTACAGTATATAGAGGGAATGTATCATGGCACTGAATATAGAGGGCATGCTCTGGCACTGTATATAGAAGAGATGCCATCTGACAATGTACATGGAGGAGATGTAGTCGAGCACTGTATATAAAATTGGTGCCATCTGACACTGTATATAGAGGGGATGGCGTCTAACACTGTATATAGAGGGGATATTGTCTGGCACTACTGAGTCGGTAGGACGTGCTCCATCCACATCTACAGCAATCACAAAGATATTAATTGGACGGGTCTGGAGGCAACGAGGAAGCAGCTGAACGTTGTTTTTCCAAACCGCCAAGGTAATCCCTCCGTACCCGCCGGTGGCGTTGGATCATCTGTGTTATAAATATGGAAAGCTCCCCTGGGGGCCATCGCCCATCTGGAGAACCTGTCCGCCATGTACTGCAGATTTCTGTAGATTAAGCAGAAATATTTTCTCAATTAAAGGAAATTAACGAGATTTCTGGGACTTTTTTTCCCCATCAGTGCATTTTAGATGTTTGCTTTGCTGCACTGTCCTTCTGCCAGTGGTGCTGCTGGCACCTGGGGCTCGTGTCCTGGCGTCTTTACACAGTGGGCCACATCTCTTTTTCTGCATCCTCTTCTTCACAGAGATTCATCCTGTTCCTGCTTCTCAGTCATCCATCCCCTCTCATAGCTTTCTCTTACATTGGAAGCTGCAGCAGCATCCCCCTCCTCTCCCTCCTTCCTCACTTCCATATACTATACTTTTTTTGGTAATCCACAAGCATCTGGATACTCAGAGATTCTGAGGTTTCAGGCCATGCATCACCCAGCAGCACTGGTAATGAGTCCATTGCTGTCACTTACCCAGTTCCAGCGTCTCGCGCTTCCAGTCCCGTCTCTTTTCCCTTTTCCATCAGGTTGTCACTTTAATTATGTCATCCGCCTACATCACTTAAACCTGGCTCAGGCGGCAGGACGTCACAAGAGTATTCAGATACTTGTCATTCCTACTGCTACATCACTGCAAACTAACTCTGCTATTCAGGTTATTGTGGTTCCAGCTCTGCTACATCAAGCTCCACTGTACAACTCTGCTATTTTGCGACACCAGCACGTCAATTGGCTCCTGTGTTATAAACTCAGATCTGCCACACCATTTCCTTATTCTGCTACATCGCTGTGCCAATGCTGCTAAATTGAGCCTTAGCTGCAAATTTATTTCTGCTCCTCCGGTCCCTCCTTGTTCAGCCCAGTCTGCTACATGGCTGGGGCTTCTCTGCTGCATTAAGCAACTGCTGCAAACTCAGCTTTCCTATACCAGTTTTTCATCATTGAATCAACTCTCCTACATCAATGTTCCAGTTCTGTTCTTCTAGCTGCTGTTGTTCCAGCTCTGCTACATCTGCCTCCATTGTTCCAGCAAGATTGCCTTATTGCCGCAGCGTCGCCTGTCTGTGCTTCATTAGAAATGGATATCTGGACAAGTTATCAGCCAAAAGAGAAGTCAGTACATAACTATGAACAACGAGCGAGCATGCTCAGGTAAGGTGCTATCTGAGCATGCTCGGGTGCTAACTGAGTGTCTTCAGCATGCTCGAAAAATATGTCCCTGCGCCTGCGTGTCTCACAGCTGTTAGACAGCCACCACACATGCAGCCGCGGGGACTCGAACATATTTTTCAAGCACGCCGAAGACACTCGGTTAGCACCCGAGCATGCTCAGAAAACACCTTCACTCATCACTAGTTGTCACCCAAGTGTCCCAAAAACAGATATAATGAAAGGGGTTCTCTGGTGTGTACAGGGTGGGTATTGTGCATCGGCATCAGAGAAACCCTTTAAGAAACAACTTGTACTATCTTCTATCCCATTTAACGGAATCTTCAGAAAATGACCTATTTTTTAAATCAGGGTTTTTAATTTTGTAAACCTTTTTAATAATGTTCATTACCATTTGTTCCTTATTAACAAGCGTTGAGTATATAGGAAGCATTGATGACGCTTCCCCCTCCGGACCCAGCAGTTATGTGATCCCAGGCTAACTCTGCTATGTAGCCAGGACGCTGGATTTCCCCTGTAACTGCGGTTAACATACCAGCCCCAGTTACAGGGAAAATCAGATGTAAGAAAAAATAAATAAATATTGAAATGCACCCCAAACATTTTTTATGACCTCATAAAAGGGACACAATGTGAATAAATGAAGAATAAATACAAAATAAATAAATAATACGCTACCAATCCAAAGCATCGTAACTAAAACTAAGAAAATGTGTTCAATATACAAAAATAATCTTTACAAAAAGGGGAACACATTTTTACATTTATTTTAGTGGTGCTTTGTGGTCAGAAATAAAATGTGGAGAACAGACAGATATTTCCTTATTTTTTCCATTATTATAACCTAATATCGGCAACAGCAAAAAAAAGTATTTGAAAATAACAAAAGTTACGTCCCACATATTAAGAGAAAAATGTAATGAAAAAATTGTATTAACCACACGTACAAAAAAAAAACTGTGCCTGGTCAGAAACTGGGGAAAGTGGTCCTGGATAAAAAAACAACTTTACTTGCAATTTGCACACTGGGACTAATAATGCCTGTCATTTTAGAGTTTACAGCAGTTTCCTTATCATCAAAGGCCAGATTACAATGACAGATCACATCTCTATACACAACTGATAACATAGAATCCACCAATCACAATAGGTGATGTCACAGCTCACCTCCTCCTCCTGTACAATGACTGATAACACCTCTATATACAGTAGATAACAAGGGATCCACCAATCACAATAGGTGATGTCACAGCTCACCTCCTCCTCCTGTACAATGACTGATAAACACCTCTATATACAGTAGATAACACAGGATTCACCATTCACAATAGGTGATGTCACAGCTCACCTCCTCCTTCTCCTGTACAATGACTGATAAACACCTCTATATACAGTAGATAACACAGGATCCACCATTCACAATAGGTGATGTCACAGCTCACCTCCTCCTATACTATGAATGATAACACCTCTATATACAGTAGATAACACAGGATTACATAACAGCGAATGTCCAGTAATGACACAAGACGTATAATCTGCACAGAAAGCAAGCAGAGTTACTGGAGAGAACACGGCGGGGGGAGCCGTCTCCTCGCTCCGCTCACACTGTGAAATGACATTAGTTCCCACATGGAAATACTAATCTGCTTTGTGAGTGTGAAATGATTTCCTCCGCTGTTGGTCTCGAACGTTTCCGTACCGTCCTGGGGTCAGCGCTGTAATTATACGCCGGCATGTGTTAATTAATATCCATTCACTTATGTGCAGCTTCATAAAGCTATCATATCAGAACGCATTGCCCCCCGTACACTGCTGACCCCACAGTGTGCACGTCCATATCCACCTCACCATATGAGACATAGAGAATGCCCGATATTATGTGCCGCTATGAACCATGGCACCCGGCCAGGCGGAGAGTGCTACTATACATAATGGCACAGTCACATAGTAGCGCCATACTGTAGCTGAAGACCTTCACCTTATGCAATGATACAGTCAGCAGTTACACCGCACACTGTGCCCACGGGCACAATTCAGAGATGAATTTAGACTGTTCGGATAGGACATGCTACAGGGCTTAAATATTATAATTAGTATTCATGACACAAATACAGATGTAATAACTCTTAACTTGTCAGACAGCTCTATGCTTTAATATAATATAATATAAAGCCATGTATCAGTCTGTCTGACAAGTTATGGATTGCTACAGGTCTGCAGGATGAGAACCAAAAACAGTACATGAATACATCACCAGAACCACCATCAGCACAGAAATACATGACTAGAACCACCATCAGCACAGAAATACATGACTAGAACCACCATCAGTACAGGAATACATCACCAGAACCACCGTCAGTACATGATAAAATCAAAAAAATCACCAGAACTACCATCAGTACAGGAATAGAGCACCGGAACCACCATCAGTACAGGAATACAGCACCTGAAGCACCATCGATACATAAATACAGCACCATAATAGCCATAGGTATAGGAATACATTACCAAAACCACCACCACTACAAAAATACAGCACAAGAACCACCATCTGAACAGGAATACATCCCAATAACCATCATCAGTACAGAAATACATCACCAGTATCACCATCAATACAGGAATAAATATCCAGAACCACCATCAGTCCAGAAATACATCACCAGAACCACCATCGGTACATGATAAAATCAAAAAATCACCAGAACTACCATCAGTGCAGGAATAGAGCACCAGAACCACCATCAGTACAGGAATACATCACCAGAACCACCATCAGTACAGGAATACATCACCAGAACCACCATCAGCACAGAAATACATGACTAGAACCACCATCAGTACAGGAATACAGCACCTGAAGCACCATCAGTACAGGAATACATCACCAGAACCACCATCAGTACATAAATACAGCACCATAATAGCCATAGGTATAGGAATACATAACCAAAACCACCACCACTACAAAAATACAGCACAAGAACCACCATCTGAACAGGAATACATCCCAATAACCATCATCAGTACAGAAATACATCACCAGTATCACCATCAATACAGGAATAAATAGCCAGAACCACCATCAGTCCAGAAATACATCACCAGACCCACCATCAGTACATGATAAAATAAAAAAATCACCAGAACTACCATCAGTACAGGAATACGGCACCTGAAGCACCTTCACTACATGAATCTAATAAGGAGATGATTTTTGAGTTGTTGTTACCAGCTATCATCAGACGGCATACCATACAGAAACCACAAGGATAAAGATCAACTTCCGGGTACCTTATAGATGACATTTTCTCTGATTGGAGTCATTTTCCCTCCTTCTTTCTCTACCTGGTCCAGATATCATGATGACTTTTCTCATCCACAGCTCGTCTCTGGAGACTTCCCTCTTCCACAGCACATCCCCACAGTGTTGTTATAATGCTCCTGAATAAAAATCTGCCCTTAGTTATGTCCCTCAATAATATTTGTCCCTTAGTGTGCTCCCTCCACAAAATATGACCCACACACTGTCTTTCTTATGGTGCATGGCCTCCACACTGCCCGCCCTTATTAACGTTAACCACCACAAAGTCCACCCTGATGAGCTGTAACCGCAGCACTCTCTTGGATCGAGCAGCATGGATCAGCTCACAGGTTTCCTTAAAGGGGTTGTCCAGGGAAGAAAAGTTCTCATTTATCCATGAGATAGATAACTTGTTGAATGGTTTGGGTCTGACCGCTGGGTTCTGCACTGATCAGCAGATCAGGGAAATTTTATCCCCATTAGGTCATAGTGGCAGTGCACTCCCTCACTGTGTAGGCGGCTGTGAAGCGGAGCGCTCAGTTTTTTTTTAAAGTCCCATAGTTAATGAATAGAGCAGCGGTCGGAGCTGTGACATGCCTGTCCATCTTGTAACAGGAAAAAAGTACCCCCCACCAATCAGCAAGTTATCACCCATCCATCAGTTAGTGACTCTGGAGGAAACGTGTCTAGTCGGCTTTCTGGCAGACGGAGCAGAACTCTTATTCTAATGTCGGGCATGGAACAAATCGATCTACAGTACAGTCATCCTTGTTAATGTGGACAGATGGAAATACACAACCACGCAGACAATGAGAACATGGGCAAACCAGAGGCGGATCCGCTGTACACTCAGTTTCCACCCAAAACATATACACTAATTCATATATACAAGCACAGACCTACTGTATATGCACAAAATCCCATTCATACACGCAAACATAAATCCTCTATATTTAGCAGTATATGTCTGTAATACAGATATGACTGGTTTTGCAACTTATTTTTTGCTACCATTTGGCTGAGTGCTGAAAAAAAGGTTAAAAGGCAATTCCAGCTCTGCTGCATCTACATGAGCGCACTGTGTATGTCACTCAGTGAGATGGTAAAAGAAGCATTTTCTCCCTCTGGTGGAAGATAAGGGTATCTACATCAATAATAATGTCACATAAACTCCATTCTGTGTCCAACAATAGTGTTGTCAGTTTGTGGGGATATTTATTTTTGTAGGTTTGTGTACAGTACAAGGCTTGGAGACCCCCAAGCATAAGAGCTGACACTCTACAGGAGACAGGACCCTGCCCATAAGAGCTGACACTCTACAAGAGAGAACTCTGTACATAAGAGCTGGCACTCTACAGGAGAGAGGACCCTGCACATAAGAGCTGACACTCTACAGTAGAGAGGACCCTGCCCATAAGAGCTGACACTCTACAGGAGAGAGGACCCTGCCCATAAGAGCTGACACTCTACAGTAGAGAGGACCCTGCACATAAGAGCTGACACTCTACAGGAGAGAGGACCCTGCACATAAGAGCTGACACTCTACAGTAGAGAGGACCCTGCACATAAGAGCTGACACTCTACAGGAGAGAGGACCCTGCCCATAAGAGCTGACACTCTACAGGAGAGAGGATCCTGCACATAAGAGCTGACACTCTACAGGAGAGAGGACCCTGCATATAAGAGCTGACACTCTACAGTAGAGAGGACCCTGCACATAAGAGCTGACACTCTACAGGAGAGAGGACACTGCACATAAGAGCTGACACTCTACAGGAGAGAGGACCCTGCACATAAGAGCTGACACTCTACAGGAGAGAGGACACTGCACATAAGAGCTGACACTCTACAGGAGAGAGGACCCTGCACATAAGAGCTGACACTCTACAGGAGAGAGGACCCTGCACATAAGAGCTGACACTCTACAGTAGAGAGGACCCTGCACATAAGAGCTGACACTCTACAGGAGAGAGGACACTGCACATAAGAGCTGACACTCTACAGGAGAGAGGACCCTGCACATAAGAGCTGACACTCTACAGGAGAGAGGACCCTGCACATAAGAGCTGACACTCTACAGTAGAGAGGACCCTGCACATAAGAGCTGACACTCTACAGGAGAGAGGACCCTGCACATAAGAGCTGACACTCTACAGGAGAGAGGACCCTGCACATAAGAGCTGACACTCTACAGGAGAGAGGACACTGCACATAAGAGCTGACACTCTACAGTAGAGAGGACCCTGCACATAAGAGCTGACACTCTACAGGGGAGAGGACACTGCACATAAGAGCTGACACTCTACAGTACAGAGGACCCTGCACAAAAGAGCTGACACTCTACAGGTGAGAGGATCCTGCACATAAGAGCTGACACTCTACAGGAGAGAGAACTCTGTACATAAGAGTTGACACTCTACAGGAGAGAGGACCCTGCCCATAAGAGCTGACACTCTACAGGAGAGAGGACCCTGCACATAAGAGCTGACACTCTACAGGAGAGAGGACCCTGCACATAAGAGCTGACACTCTACAGGAGAGAGGACACTGCACATAAGAGCTGACACTCTACAGTAGAGAGGACCCTGCACATAAGAGCTGACACACTACAGGAGAGAGGACACTGCACATAAGAGCTGACACTCTACAGTAGAGAGGACCCTGCACAAAAGAGCTGACACTCTACAGGAGAGAGGATCCTGCACATAAGAGCTGACACTCTACAGTAGAGAGGACCCTGCACATAAGAGCTGACACTCTACAGGAGAGAGGACCCTGCACATAAGAGCTGACACTCTACAGTAGAGAGGACCCTGCCCATAAGAGCTGACACTCTAGAGGAGAGAGGACCCTGCCCATAAGAGCTGACACTCTACAGGAGAGAGGACCCTGCACATAGGAGCTGACACTCTACAGTAGAGAGGACCCTGCACATAAGAGCTGACACTCTACAGGAGAGAGGACCCTGCACATAAGAGCTGACACTCTACAGTAGAGAGGACCCTGCACATAAGAGCTGACACTCTACAGGAGAGAGGACCCTGCACAAAAGAGCTGACACTCTACAGGAGAGAGGATCCTGCACATAAGAGCTGACACTCTACAGGAGAGAGAACTCTGTACAGAAGAGCTGACACTCTACAGGAGAGAGGACCCTGTACATAAGAGCTGACACTCTACAGGAGAGAGGACCCTGCACATAAGAGCTGACACTCTACAGTAGAGAGGACCCTGCACATAAGAGCTGACACTCTACAGGAGAGAGGATCCTGCACATAAGAGCTGACACTCTACAGGAGAGAGAACTCTGTACATAAGAGCTGACACTCTACAGGAGAGAGGACCCTGCACATAAGAGCTGACACTCTACAGGAGAGAGGACCCTGTACATAAGAGCTGACACTCTACAGGAGAGAGGACCGTGCACATAAGAGCTGACACTCTACAGGAGAGAGGACCCTGCACATAAGAGCTGACACTCTACAGTAGAGAGGACCCTGCCCATAAGAGCTGACACTCTACAGGAGAGAGGACCCTGCCCATAAGAGCTGACACTCTACAGTAGAGAGGACCCTGCACATAAGAGCTGACACTCTACAGGAGAGAGGACCCTGCACATAAGAGCTGACACTCTACAGTAGAGAGGACCCTGCACATAAGAGCTGACACTCTACAGGAGAGAGGACCCTGCCCATAAGAGCTGACACTCTACAGGAGAGAGGATCCTGCACATAAGAGCTGACACTCTACAGGAGAGAGGACCCTGCACATAAGAGCTGACACTCTACAGTAGAGAGGACCCTGCACATAAGAGCTGACACTCTACAGGAGAGAGGACACTGCACATAAGAGCTGACACTCTACAGGAGAGAGGACCCTGCACATAAGAGCTGACACTCTACAGGAGAGAGGACACTGCACATAAGAGCTGACACTCTACAGGAGAGAGGACCCTGCACATAAGAGCTGACACTCAACAGTAGAGAGGATCCTGCACATAAGAGCTGACACTCTACAGTAGAGGGGACCCTGCACAAAAGAGCTGACACTCTACAGGAGAGAGGATCCTGCACATAAGAGCTGACACTCTACAGGAGAGAGGACACTGCACATAAGAGCTGACACTCTACAGTAGAGAGGACCCTGCACATAAGAGCTGACACTCTACAGGAGAGAGGATCCTGCACATAAGAGCTGACACTCTACAGGAGAGAGGACACTGCACATAAGAGCTGACACTCTACAGTAGAGAGGACCCTGCCCATAAGAGCTGACACTCTACAGGAGAGAGGATCCTGCACATAAGAGCTGACACTCTACAGGAGAGAGGACCCTGCACATAAGAGCTGACACTCTACAGTAGAGAGGACCCTGCACATAAGAGCTGACACTCTACAGGAGAGAGGATCCTGCACATAAGAGCTGACACTCTACAGGAGAGAGGACACTGCACATAAGAGCTGACACTCTACAGTAGAGAGGACCCTGCACAAAAGAGCTGACACTCTACAGGAGAGAGGATCCTGCACATAAGAGCTGACACTCTACAGTAGAGAGGACCCTGCACAAAAGAACTGACACTCTACAAGAGAGAGGACCCTGCACATAAGAGCTGACACTCTACAGGAGAGAGGACACTGCACATAAGAGCTGACACTCTACAGTAGAGAGGACCCTGCACATAAGAGCTGACACTCTACAGGAGAGAGGACCCTGCACATAAGAGCTGACACTCTACAGGAGAGAGGACCCTGCACATAAGAGCTGACACTCTACAGTAGAGAGGACCCTGCACATAAGAGCTGACACTCTACAGGAGAGAGGACCCTGCCCATAAGAGCTGACACGCTACAGGAGAGAGGACCCTGCACATAAGAGCTGACACTCTACAGGAGAGAGGACCCTGCACATAAGAGCTGACACTCTACAGGAGAGAGGACACTGCACATAAGAGCTGACACTCTACAGTAGAGAGGACCCTGCACATAAGAGCTGACACTCTACAGGAGAGAGGACACTGCACATAAGAGCTGACACTCTACAGTAGAGAGGACCCTGCACAAAAGAGCTGACACTCTACAGGAGAGAGGATCCTGCACATAAGAGCTGACACTCTACAGGAGAGAGGACACTGCACATAAGAGCTGACACTCTACAGTAGAGAGGACCCTGCACATAAGAGCTGACACTCTACAGGAGAGAGGACACTGCACATAAGAGCTGACACTCTACAGTAGAGAGGACCCTGCACAAAAGAGCTGACACTCTACAGGAGAGAGGATCCTGCACATAAGAGCTGACACTCTACAGTAGAGAGGACCCTGCACAAAAGAACTGACACTCTACAAGAGAGAGGACCCTGCACATAAGAGCTGACACTCTACAGGAGAGAGGACCCTGCACATAAGAGCTGACACTCTACAGTAGAGAGGACCCTGCACATAAGAGCTGACATTCTACAGGAGAGAGGACCCTGCACATAAGAGCTGACACTCTACAGGAGAGAGGACCCTGCCCATAAGAGCTGACACTCTACAGGAGAGAGGACCCTGCACATAAGAGCTGACACTCTACAGGAGAGAGGACCCTGCACATAAGAGCTGACACTCTACAGGAGAGAGGACACTGCACATAAGAGCTGACACTCTACAGTAGAGAGGACCCTGCACATAAGAGCTGATACTCTACAGGAGAGAAGACACTGCACATAAGAGCTGACACTCTACAGTAGAGAGGACCCTGCACAAAAGAGCTGACACTCTACAGGTGAGAGGATCCTGCACATAAGAGCTGACACTCTACAGGAGAGAGAACTCTGTACATAAGAGCTGACACTCTACAGGAGAGAGGACCCTGCCCATAAGAGCTGACACTCTACAGGAGAGAGGACCCTGCACATAAGAGCTGACACTCTACAGGAGAGAGGACCCTGCACATAAGAGCTGACACTCTACAGGAGAGAGGACACTGCACATAAGAGCTGACACTCTACAGTAGAGAGGACCCTGCACATAAGAGCTGACACTCTACAGGAGAGAGGACACTGCACATAAGAGCTGACACTCTACAGTAGAGAGGACCCTGCACAAAAGAGCTGACACTCTACAGGAGAGAGGATCCTGCACATAAGAGCTGACACTCTACAGGAGAGAGGACCCTGCACATAAGAGCTGACACTCTACAGGAGAGAGGACCCTGCCCATAAGAGCTGACACTCTACAGTAGAGAGGACCCTGCCCATAAGAGCTGACACTCTACAGGAGAGAGGACCCTGCCCATAAGAGCTGACACTCTACAGGAGAGAGGACCCTGCACATAAGAGCTGACACTCTACAGTAGAGAGGACCCTGCACATAAGAGCTGACACTCTACAGGAGAGAGGACCCTGCACATAAGAGCTGACACTCTACAGTAGAGAGGACCCTGCACATAAGAGCTGACACTCTACAGGAGAGAGGACCCTGCACAAAAGAGCTGACACTCTACAGGAGAGAGGATCCTGCACATAAGAGCTGACACTCTACAGGAGAGAGAACTCTGTACATAAGAGCTGACACTCTACAGGAGAGAGGACCCTGTACATAAGAGCTGACACTCTACAGGAGAGAGGACCCTGCACATAAGAGCTGACACTCTACAGTAGAGAGGACCCTGCACATAAGAGCTGACACTCTACAGGAGAGAGGATCCTGCACATAAGAGCTGACACTCTACAGGAGAGAGAACTCTGTACATAAGAGCTGACACTCTACAGGAGAGAGGACCCTGCACATAAGAGCTGACACTCTACAGGAGAGAGGACCCTGCACATAAGAGCTGACACTCTACAGGAGAGAGGACCCTGCACATAAGAGCTGACACTCTACAGGAGAGAGGACCCTGCACATAAGAGCTGACACTCTACAGTAGAGAGGACCCTGCACATAAGAGCTGACACTCTACAGGAGAGAGGACCCTGCACATAAGAGCTGACACTCTACAGGAGAGAGGACCCTGCCCATAAGAGCTGACACTCTACAGGAGAGAGGACCCTGCACATAAGAGCTGACACTCTACAGAAGAGAGGACCCTGCACATAAGAGCTGACACTCTACAGGAGAGAGATCTCTGTACATAAGAGCTGACACTCTACAGGAGAGAGGATCCTGCACATAAGAGCTGACACTCTACATGAGAGAGGACCCTGTACATAAGAGCTGACACTCTACAGGAGAGAGGACCCTGCACATAAGAGCTGATACTCTACAGTAGAGAGGACCCTGCACATAAGAGCTGACACTCTACAGGAGAGAGGACCCTGCACATAAGAGCTGACACTCTACAGTAGAGGACCCTGCACATAAGAGCTGACACTCTACAGGAGAGAGGACCCTGCACAAAAGAGCTGACACTCTACAGGAGAGAGGATCCTGCACATAAGAGCTGACACTCTACAGGAGAGAGAACTCTGTACATAAGAGCTGACACTCTACAGGAGAGAGGACCCTGTACATAAGAGCTGACACTCTACAGGAGAGAGGACCCTGCACATAAGAGCTGACACTCTACAGTAGAGAGGACCCTGCACATAAGAGCTGACACTCTACAGTAGAGAGGACCCTGCACATAAGAGCTGACACTCTACAGGAGAGAGGACCCTGCACAAAAGAGCTGACACTCTACAGGAGAGAGGACACTGCACATAAGAGCTGACACTCTACAGTAGAGAGGACCCTGCACATAAGAGCTGACACTCTACAGGAGAGAGGACCCTGCACATAAGAGCTGACACTCTACAGGAGAGAGGACCCTGCCCATAAGAGCTGACACTCTACAGTAGAGAGGACCCTGCCCATAAGAGCTGACACTCTACAGGAGAGAGGACCCTGCCCATAAGAGCTGACACTCTACAGGAGAGAGGACCCTGCACATAAGAGCTGACACTCTACAGTAGAGAGGACCCTGCACATAAGAGCTGACACTCTACAGGAGAGAGGACCCTGCACATAAGAGCTGACACTCTACAGTAGAGAGGACCCTGCACATAAGAGCTGACACTCTACAGGAGAGAGGACCCTGCACAAAAGAGCTGACACTCTACAGGAGAGAGGATCCTGCACATAAGAGCTGACACTCTACAGGAGAGAGAACTCTGTACATAAGAGCTGACACTCTACAGGAGAGAGGACCCTGTACATAAGAGCTGACACTCTACAGGAGAGAGGACCCTGCACATAAGAGCTGACACTCTACAGTAGAGAGGACCCTGCACATAAGAGCTGACACTCTACAGGAGAGAGGATCCTGCACATAAGAGCTGACACTCTACAGGAGAGAGAACTCTGTACATAAGAGCTGACACTCTACAGGAGAGAGGACCCTGCACATAAGAGCTGACACTCTACAGGAGAGAGGACCCTGCACATAAGAGCTGACACTCTACAGGAGAGAGGACCCTGCACATAAGAGCTGACACTCTACAGGAGAGAGGACCCTGCACATAAGAGCTGACACTCTACAGTAGAGAGGACCCTGCACATAAGAGCTGACACTCTACAGGAGAGAGGACCCTGCACATAAGAGCTGACACTCTACAGGAGAGAGGACCCTGCACAAAAGAGCTGACACTCTACAGGAGAGAGGACACTGCACATAAGAGCTGACACTCTACAGTAGAGAGGACCCTGCACATAAGAGCTGACACTCTACAGGAGAGAGGACCCTGCCCATAAGAGCTGACACTCTACAGGAGAGAGGACCCTGCACATAAGAGCTGACACTCTACAGAAGAGAGGACCCTGCACATAAGAGCTGACACTCTACAGGAGAGAGATCTCTGTACATAAGAGCTGACACTCTACAGGAGAGAGGATCCTGCACATAAGAGCTGACACTCTACATGAGAGAGGACCCTGTACATAAGAGCTGACACTCTACAGGAGAGAGGACCCTGCACATAAGAGCTGATACTCTACAGTAGAGAGGACCCTGCACATAAGAGCTGACACTCTACAGGAGAGAGGACCCTGCACATAAGAGCTGACACTCTACAGTAGAGGACCCTGCACATAAGAGCTGACACTCTACAGGAGAGAGGACCCTGCACAAAAGAGCTGACACTCTACAGGAGAGAGGATCCTGCACATAAGAGCTGACACTCTACAGGAGAGAGAACTCTGTACATAAGAGCTGACACTCTACAGGAGAGAGGACCCTGTACATAAGAGCTGACACTCTACAGGAGAGAGGACCCTGCACATAAGAGCTGACACTCTACAGTAGAGAGGACCCTGCACATAAGAGCTGACACTCTACAGTAGAGAGGACCCTGCACATAAGAGCTGACACTCTACAGGAGAGAGGACCCTGCACAAAAGAGCTGACACTCTACAGGAGAGAGGACACTGCACATAAGAGCTGACACTCTACAGTAGAGAGGACCCTGCACATAAGAGCTGACACTCTACAGGAGAGAGGACCCTGCACATAAGAGCTGACACTCTACAGGAGAGAGGACCCTGCCCATAAGAGCTGACACTCTACAGTAGAGAGGACCCTGCCCATAAGAGCTGACACTCTACAGGAGAGAGGACCCTGCCCATAAGAGCTGACACTCTACAGGAGAGAGGACCCTGCACATAAGAGCTGACACTCTACAGTAGAGAGGACCCTGCACATAAGAGCTGACACTCTACAGGAGAGAGGACCCTGCACATAAGAGCTGACACTCTACAGTAGAGAGGACCCTGCACATAAGAGCTGACACTCTACAGGAGAGAGGACCCTGCACAAAAGAGCTGACACTCTACAGGAGAGAGGATCCTGCACATAAGAGCTGACACTCTACAGGAGAGAGAACTCTGTACATAAGAGCTGACACTCTACAGGAGAGAGGACCCTGTACATAAGAGCTGACACTCTACAGGAGAGAGGACCCTGCACATAAGAGCTGACACTCTACAGTAGAGAGGACCCTGCACATAAGAGCTGACACTCTACAGGAGAGAGGATCCTGCACATAAGAGCTGACACTCTACAGGAGAGAGAACTCTGTACATAAGAGCTGACACTCTACAGGAGAGAGGACCCTGCACATAAGAGCTGACACTCTACAGGAGAGAGGACCCTGCACATAAGAGCTGACACTCTACAGGAGAGAGGACCCTGCACATAAGAGCTGACACTCTACAGGAGAGAGGACCCTGCACATAAGAGCTGACACTCTACAGTAGAGAGGACCCTGCACATAAGAGCTGACACTCTACAGGAGAGAGGACCCTGCACATAAGAGCTGACACTCTACAGGAGAGAGGACCCTGCACAAAAGAGCTGACACTCTACAGGAGAGAGGACACTGCACATAAGAGCTGACACTCTACAGTAGAGAGGACCCTGCACATAAGAGCTGACACTCTACAGGAGAGAGGACCCTGCCCATAAAAGCTGACACTCTACAGGAGAGAGGACCCTGCACATAAGAGCTGACACTCTACAGAAGAGAGGACCCTGCACATAAGAGCTGACACTCTACAGGAGAGAGATCTCTGTACATAAGAGCTGACACTCTACAGGAGAGAGGATCCTGCACATAAGAGCTGACACTCTACATGAGAGAGGACCCTGTACATAAGAGCTGACACTCTACAGGAGAGAGGACCCTGCACATAAGAGCTGACACTCTACAGTAGAGAGGACCCTGCACATAAGAGCTGACACTCTACAGGAGAGAGGACCCTGCACATAAGAGCTGACACTCTACAGTAGAGGACCCTGCACATAAGAGCTGACACTCTACAGGAGAGAGGACCCTGCACAAAAGAGCTGACACTCTACAGGAGAGAGGATCCTGCACATAAGAGCTGACACTCTACAGGAGAGAGAACTCTGTACATAAGAGCTGACACTCTACAGGAGAGAGGACCCTGTACATAAGAGCTGACACTCTACAGGAGAGAGGACCCTGCACATAAGAGCTGACACTCTACAGTAGAGAGGACCCTGCACATAAGAGCTGACACTCTACAGTAGAGAGGACCCTGCACATAAGAGCTGACACTCTACAGGAGAGAGGACCCTGCACAAAAGAGCTGACACTCTACAGGAGAGAGGACACTGCACATAAGAGCTGACACTCTACAGTAGAGAGGACCCTGCACATAAGAGCTGACACTCTACAGGAGAGAGGACCCTGCACATAAGAGCTGACACTCTACAGGAGAGAGGACCCTGCCCATAAGAGCTGACACTCTACAGGAGAGAGGACCCTGCACATAAGAGCTGACACTCTACAGAAGAGAGGACCCTGCAC
Organism: Dendrobates tinctorius; assembly: GCF_039654945.1. Lineage (NCBI taxonomy): Eukaryota > Metazoa > Chordata > Amphibia > Anura > Dendrobatidae > Dendrobates > Dendrobates tinctorius. The sequence goes on along the minus strand of NW_027361998.1, from coordinate 2,005,957 downwards.
ATAAGAGCTGACACTCTACAGGAGAGAGATCTCTGTACATAAGAGCTGACACTCTACAGGAGAGAGGATCCTGCACATAAGAGCTGACACTCTACATGAGAGAGGACCCTGTACATAAGAGCTGACACTCTACAGGAGAGAGGACCCTGCACATAAGAGCTGATACTCTACAGTAGAGAGGACCCTGCACATAAGAGCTGACACTCTACAGGAGAGAGGACCCTGCACATAAGAGCTGACACTCTACAGTAGAGGACCCTGCACATAAGAGCTGACACTCTACAGGAGAGAGGACCCTGCACAAAAGAGCTGACACTCTACAGGAGAGAGGATCCTGCACATAAGAGCTGACACTCTACAGGAGAGAGAACTCTGTACATAAGAGCTGACACTCTACAGGAGAGAGGACCCTGTACATAAGAGCTGACACTCTACAGGAGAGAGGACCCTGCACATAAGAGCTGACACTCTACAGTAGAGAGGACCCTGCACATAAGAGCTGACACTCTACAGTAGAGAGGACCCTGCACATAAGAGCTGACACTCTACAGGAGAGAGGACCCTGCACAAAAGAGCTGACACTCTACAGGAGAGAGGACACTGCACATAAGAGCTGACACTCTACAGTAGAGAGGACCCTGCACATAAGAGCTGACACTCTACAGGAGAGAGGACCCTGCACATAAGAGCTGACACTCTACAGGAGAGAGGACCCTGCCCATAAGAGCTGACACTCTACAGTAGAGAGGACCCTGCCCATAAGAGCTGACACTCTACAGGAGAGAGGACCCTGCCCATAAGAGCTGACACTCTACAGGAGAGAGGACCCTGCACATAAGAGCTGACACTCTACAGTAGAGAGGACCCTGCACATAAGAGCTGACACTCTACAGGAGAGAGGACCCTGCACATAAGAGCTGACACTCTACAGTAGAGAGGACCCTGCACATAAGAGCTGACACTCTACAGGAGAGAGGACCCTGCACAAAAGAGCTGACACTCTACAGGAGAGAGGATCCTGCACATAAGAGCTGACACTCTACAGGAGAGAGAACTCTGTACATAAGAGCTGACACTCTACAGGAGAGAGGACCCTGTACATAAGAGCTGACACTCTACAGGAGAGAGGACCCTGCACATAAGAGCTGACACTCTACAGTAGAGAGGACCCTGCACATAAGAGCTGACACTCTACAGGAGAGAGGATCCTGCACATAAGAGCTGACACTCTACAGGAGAGAGAACTCTGTACATAAGAGCTGACACTCTACAGGAGAGAGGACCCTGCACATAAGAGCTGACACTCTACAGGAGAGAGGACCCTGCACATAAGAGCTGACACTCTACAGGAGAGAGGACCCTGCACATAAGAGCTGACACTCTACAGTAGAGAGGACCCTGCACATAAGAGCTGACACTCTACAGGAGAGAGGACCCTGCACATAAGAGCTGACACTCTACAGTAGAGAGGACCCTGCACATAAGAGCTGACACTCTACAGGAGAGAGGACCCTGCACATAAGAGCTGACACTCTACAGGAGAGAGGACCCTGCACAAAAGAGCTGACACTCTACAGGAGAGAGGACACTGCACATAAGAGCTGACACTCTACAGTAGAGAGGACCCTGCACATAAGAGCTGACACTCTACAGGAGAGAGGACCCTGCCCATAAGAGCTGACACTCTACAGGAGAGAGGACCCTGCACATAAGAGCTGACACTCTACAGAAGAGAGGACCCTGCACATAAGAGCTGACACTCTACAGGAGAGAGATCTCTGTACATAAGAGCTGACACTCTACAGGAGAGAGGATCCTGCACATAAGAGCTGACACTCTACATGAGAGAGGACCCTGTACATAAGAGCTGACACTCTACAGGAGAGAGGACCCTGCACATAAGAGCTGACACTCTACAGTAGAGAGGACCCTGCACATAAGAGCTGACACTCTACAGGAGAGAGGACCCTGCACATAAGAGCTGACACTCTACAGTAGAGGACCCTGCACATAAGAGCTGACACTCTACAGGAGAGAGGACCCTGCACAAAAGAGCTGACACTCTACAGGAGAGAGGATCCTGCACATAAGAGCTGACACTCTACAGGAGAGAGAACTCTGTACATAAGAGCTGACACTCTACAGGAGAGAGGACCCTGTACATAAGAGCTGACACTCTACAGGAGAGAGGACCCTGCACATAAGAGCTGACACTCTACAGTAGAGAGGACCCTGCACATAAGAGCTGACACTCTACAGTAGAGAGGACCCTGCACATAAGAGCTGACACTCTACAGGAGAGAGGACCCTGCACAAAAGAGCTGACACTCTACAGGAGAGAGGACACTGCACATAAGAGCTGACACTCTACAGTAGAGAGGACCCTGCACATAAGAGCTGACACTCTACAGGAGAGAGGACCCTGCACATAAGAGCTGACACTCTACAGGAGAGAGGACCCTGCCCATAAGAGCTGACACTCTACAGGAGAGAGGACCCTGCACATAAGAGCTGACACTCTACAGAAGAGAGGACCCTGCACATAAGAGCTGACACTCTACAGGAGAGAGATCTCTGTACATAAGAGCTGACACTCTACAGGAGAGAGGATCCTGCACATAAGAGCTGACACTCTACATGAGAGAGGACCCTGTACATAAGAGCTGACACTCTACAGGAGAGAGGACCCTGCACATAAGAGCTGACACTCTACAGTAGAGAGGACCCTGCACATAAGAGCTGACACTCTACAGGAGAGAGGACCCTGCACATAAGAGCTGACACTCTACAGTAGAGAGGACCCTGCACATAAGAGCTGACACTCTACAGGAGAGAGGACCCTGCACAAAAGAGCTGACACTCTACAGGAGAGAGGATCCTGCACATAAGAGCTGACACTCTACAGGAGAGAGAACTCTGTACATAAGAGCTGACACTCTACAGGAGAGAGGACCCTGTACATAAGAGCTGACACTCTACAGGAGAGAGGACCCTGCACATAAGAGCTGACACTCTACAGTAGAGAGGACCCTGCACATAAGAGCTGACACTCTACAGTAGAGAGGACCCTGCACATAAGAGCTGACACTCTACAGGAGAGAGGACCCTGCACAAAAGAGCTGACAATCTACAGGAGAGAGGATCCTGCACATAAGAGCTGACACTCTACAGCAGAGAGATCTCTGTACATAAGAGCTGACACTCTACAGGAGAGAGGATCCTGCACATAAGAGCTGACACTCTACATGAGAGAGGACCCTGTACATAAGAGCTGACACTCTACAGGAGAGAGGACCCTGCACATAAGAGCTGACACTCTACAGGAGAGAGGACCCTGCACAAAAGAGCTGACACTCTACAGGAGAGTGGATCCTGCACATAAGAGCTGACACTCTACAGGAGAGAGGACCCTGCACATAAGAGCTGACACTCTACAGGAGAGAGGATCCTGCTTATTAGACCTGACACTCTACAGCAGAGAGGACCCTGCACATAAGAGCTGACACTCTACAGGAGAGAGGACCCTGCACATAAGAGCTGACACTCTACAGGAGAGAGGACCCTGCCCATAAGAGCTGACACTCTACAGTAGAGAGGATCCTGCTTATAAGAGCTGACACTCTACAGCAGAGAGGACCCTGCACATAAGAGCTGACACTCTACAGGAGAGAGGACCCTGCCCATAAGAGCTGACACTCTAAAGGAGAGAAGAAACTGCACTTAAGAGCTGACACTCTACAGGAGAGAGGACCCTGCACATAAGAGCTGACACTCTACAGGAGAGAGGACCCTGCCCATAAGAGCTGACACTCTACAGGAGAGAAGAAACTGCACATAAGAGCTGACACTCTACAGGAGAGAGGACCCTGCCCATAAGAGCTGACACTCAACAGGAGAGAAGAAACTGCACATAAGAGCTGACACTCTAAAGGAGACAGGACCCTGCACATAAGAGCTGACACTCTACAGGAGAGAGGATCCTGCTTATAAGACCTGACACTCTACAGCAGAGAGGACCCTGCCCATAAGAGCTGATACTCTACAGGAGAGAAGAAACTGCACATAAGAGCTGACACTCTACAGGAGAGAGGACACTGCACATAAGAGCTGACACTCTACAGGAGAGAGGACCCTGCCCATAAGAGCTGATACTCTACAGGAGAGAAGAAACTGCACATAAGAGCTGACACTCTACAGGAGAGAGGACACTGCACATAAGAGCTGACACTCTACAGGAGAGAGGACCCTGCACATAAGAGCTGACACTCTACAGGAGAGAGGACCCTGCCCATAAGAGCTGAAACTCTACAGGAGAGAAGAAACTGCACATAAGAGCTGACACTCTACAGGAGAGAGGACCCTGCCCATAAGACCTGACACTCTACAAGAGAGAGGATCCTGCTTATAACAGCTGACACTCTACAGGAGAGAGGACCTTGCCCATAAGTCCTGACACTCTAGAAGAGAGAGGACCCTGCCCATAAGAGCTGACACTCTACAGGAGAGAAGAAACTGCACATAAGAGCTGACACTCTACAGGAGAGACAACCATGTGGGTCGCCCTCACACCCAGGGCTGTGGGGTACTCGGTACCGGGCCCAATGGTCCTCAAGGGGAGATGTCACGGTAGCTGGAACCCGGCCCGTGGCCCTGGGCGCCCATTTTAACTGTTCAGTGTCAATGTGTAAGTCGTGACGCCACCTGTGGTGTTCGGCAATGAAGATGTAAGCCGACGCTGCAGACAGATCCTCTGGGACAGATGGTGTGGTGCAGCAGTGATGGTATATCCCTCCACAGGCAGGGCTGGAGTCCCAGGGCAGAGTAGGTGAAGTGACACGTAGATGGTGTAGTGTCAGGCGCAAGGGATGTAGCAGTGCTGGGCAGGTTGGCGCCGGAATAAGTGGAGGACACCAGGGCTTGTAGTTCCAAAGCTTTACTCACAGTCTGTAGTACACACAGGTACCTGCCTCCGTGCCGTGTCCTCCGGGTCAGGGACTCAGTCAACTTCCAGGCAAGATGGAATGCTCCCTTCCAACACTCCGCCAACATGTGCCTTTCTGAACGTCTCCTCTTATAGCGCCTTTGGTGTGAAGATCTCCTAGTACTGAGTTACACTGGAGTTCCTCCTGACAGATGTTCCCAAGAACTCTACTTGTACAGCAGACAGCTGTAGCCTGCTTCGGGGAGTCCTCACTCCTGAGTCCCGGCTCATTATCAAAGTTGCTGTTGTGCCCCAAAGTCTTAGATGGGAGTAGTGCATTAACAGCTCACTACTCCACGGGTGTCTGCTGTAGGACCCTTAGTATCCATACAACCTCGGGCCCCGGCCTTGTGCTTAGAACTTCTAGGTAGGGTTCTCTCCTAACCCACGTCCTTTGTTCCCTTTTACTCCTACGTTCCGTACTAGTCTCTCCTTCTTATGGAAGATCAGGTTTCTGTTCAATGTCTTTCTCCTTCTTTCCTTTCCCGTACCAGCACACCCAGGTCACTGAGATCTGCTGCAGCACCTCCTTCCTCCATCCCTCTCCCAGGGATCCTCACTCCTCTGAACTGAAACTAAACTGAAATCCTAAACCTTCCCGCTCTTTTATGTATTCTAACTCCACCCGCCTCCCAGCACGTTTCGTATTCCAAGCAGGGAGCCACCAAAGGTGCTCTGCTACACTCCAAGCAGGGAGCCGCAATGTGGCTTTGCTGAACTACTTTTCTGTGTTGTGTGGGATGCAGGTGTTGGAGCGTGGTCAGGAGCCTCCAACCTACCTGGATGGTGGGGCACCACACCTCAGGAGGAGGTGCAGTACCTCTGTGGCAACTGAATCCTCAGGGGCGCCACACATGCACATAAGAGCTGACACTCTACAGGAGAGAGGACCCTGCCCATAAGAGTTGACACTCTACTGGAGAGAGAACCATGCACATAAGAGCTGACACTACAGGAGAGAGGACCCTGCACATAAGAGCTGACACTCTACAGGAGAGAGGATCCTGCCCAGAAGAGTTGACACTCAACTGGACAGAGAACCATGCACATAAGAGCTGACACTCTACAGGAGAGAGAACCATGCACATAAGAGCTGACACTCTACAGGAGAGGACCCTGCCCATAAGACCTGACACTCTACTTGAGAGAGGACCCTGCACATAAGAGCTTACGCTCCACAGGAGACAGGACCCTGCCCATAAGACCTGACACTCTACAGGAGAGAGGATCCTGCTTATAAGACCTGTCACTCTACAGGAGAGAGGATCCTGCCCATAAGAGCTGACACTCTACAGGAGAGAGGATCCTGTCCATAAGAGCTGACATTCTACAGAAGAGAGGATCCTGCACATAGGAGCTGACTCGCTACAGGAGAGAAAAGACCCTGCACATAAGAGCAGACACTCTACAGGAAAGAGGACCCTGCACATAAGAGCTGACACTCTACAGGAGAGAGGAACCTGCACATAAGAGCTGATACTCTACAGGAGAGAGGATCCTGCACATAAGAGCTGACACTCTATAGGAGAGAGAACCATGCACATAAGAGCTGACACTCTACAGGAGAGAAAAGACCCTGCACATAAGACCTGACTATCTACAGGAGAGAGGACCCTGCCCATAAGAACTGACACTAAAGTATACAGGTGTGGGAGAGAGGGTCCCCGCCGAGTTTCCGGGTCGGAACCAAGGGGAGCGTCACTTGGGTTCCGGGGGAAACTGTTTCCGGGGGATAAAGTTCAGGGACGGACCGTGGAGACTGACAGGTGGGCTGGGGGAGGTGCCAATATAAAAGGGGCGGGGAACGCGAGACAGTGAGTCAGCAGAACGAGACAGAAGGAGCAGGAGACCGTGGGAGCGACTGAGAGCCAGAGCGACTTACCGGAGCCAGGAAGGAGGCCAGAGACAGGAGAGATACTCCCCCTGGACATCAGTGGGACGGTGCCGAGACGACTGTCCGAGAACCGCTGCCCCACGTCGACCAGCGGCCGCTGCCCCCTTCCTCCAGCCCGCGGCTGTGGCCTGCCCGCGGTTACTCGCGGCCGTTGCCGCCTCGCTCCTGCCGCGGCTGCGGCCTGCCCACGGACACCAGTGGCTGATGCCGCCTCGCTCCTGCCCACGGCCGCTGCCGCCTCACTTCAGCCCGAGGCTGCGACCTGTCTCCCGCAGCCGCCCCGCTTCTACCCATGGCCGCGGCTAGTTCTGTGCCGTCGGCGGCCACCACTGTCCCGCTCCAGTCCGCGTCAAGGGCTGGGCCGTTGCTCGCCGCGGGTCCTCCGTTGCAGTCGCTGGCTGCCCAGGTGGCCTGCCAGCCACCACCCCGCATTGCCACTGCTTGCCCCTATCTGGGGGCTGTGGCTCATCTGTCCAAGGACTCCTCCAGGGCCTGTTGTGCCCCTGCTTAACCGGAGCGTTGGAACGCTCGAAAACTACGAAAGATCTTCAGCGGCTGGGCCCAGCGGCTGCTACGCTGAAGAACCATCGTCCGGGACGCCGAGGGACATCGAGTCGGTTAAGTGACGCTATATAGTTAAGGACCCATAGTCGGCCATACCGCGGCCCTGTAGTGACCGGCTTTGCCGGACTTAGTCGTGTTCTTAGATTTCCGTGTTGGCTTGTATTGAGTCCCTGCGAGGACAATTCCTGTTATTTTGGTCGGTTGCTTAGACTATCCCTGCAGATAGTTACCTATAAACATATAAAAGTAGTTGCCAAAAACACAAAACCGTCTCGCGTCTCGACACTGCAGCCTGCATACCTGTTAGTACCACACAGGAGAGAAGACCCTGCACATAAGAGCTGACACTCTACAGGAGAGAGGAACCTGCACATAAGACCTGACTATCTACAGGAGAGAGGACCCTGCACATAAGAGCTGACACTCTACAGGAGAGAGGACCCTGCACAGAAGAGCTGACACTTTACAGGAGAGAAAAGACCCTGCACATAAGACCTGACACTATACAGGAGAGAGGACCCTGCCCATAAGACCTGACACTATACAGGAGAGAGAACCAAGCACATAAGAGCTGACACTTTACAGGAGAGAAAAGACCCTGCACATAAGACCTGACACTATACAGGTGAGAGGACCCTGCACATAAGAGCTGACGCTCTACAGGAGAGAGGAACCAGCACATAAGAGCTGATGGGTCCCCCTCCCAGGGCTGTAGGGTACTCGGTACCGGGCCCGACGAGCTTCAGTGGGAGATGTCACGGCAGCTGGGACCCGGCCCGTGGCCCTGGGCGCCCATTGTAAAAGGGGGGGAATGTTCGATGTGCTTATGATGATTACAATGAATGAGTCGTGACGCCACCTGTGGTGTTCGGCAATGAAGGTGTTAAGCCGACGCTGCAGACAGATCCTCTGGGACAGATGGTGAGGTGCAGCAATGATGGTGTAGCCCTCCACAGGCAGGGCTTTAGTCCCAGGGCAGAGTAGGTGAAGTGGCACTTAGATGGTGTAGTGTTGGGCGCAGGGGATGTAGCAGTGCCGGGCAGGTTGACGCAGGAATAAGTGGAGGACACCGGGGCATGTAGTTCCAAAGCTTTACTCACAGTCTGTTGTGCATACAGGTGCCCGCATCCATGCCGTGTCCTCCGGGTCAGGAGTTCAGTCAACTTCCAGGCAAGATGAAGTACTCCTTTCCAACACTCCGCCAACTTATGTGCCTTTTCTGAACGTCTCCCTCTTAGCGCCTTTAGTGAAGTACTCACATTACTGAGTTACACTGGAGTTCCTCTTGTCAGATGTTCCTATGAACTCTACTTGTACGGCAGACAGCTGTAGCTTGCTTCGGGGACTCCTTACTACCTAGTCCCGGCTCTCTTACATTGCTGTTGTGCCCCCAAGTCTGGTGTGGGAATAAAGTGGTGACAACTTCTATTCCTCCGGTGTCTGCTGCAGGACCATTAGTATCCATACAACCTCGGGGACCGGACCCCGGCCTTGCGCTTAGAACTTGGGAAGGGTTCTCCTCTAACCCTAATCCTTAGTTCTCATCTTCTCCTCACGTTCCGTACTAACCCTTTCCTTCTGATGGAGAGTCAGGATTTCTATCAAAGTTCCTTCCTGTGCCAGCGGACCAAGATCACTGAGGTCGGCTGCAGCACTTCCTTCATCTATCCCACTCAGGGGATCTTCTCTCACAGACTGACCTCGTCAGACCCCTGTGACCAACTGACTGAATCCTAAACCCTTCCCGCTCTTTTGTGCAAAATTAAACTCCACCCGCCTCCCAGCACGCTTCGTGTTCCAAGCAGGGAGCCACCAAAGGGTGATTTGCTACACTACTATGTTGTGTGGGGTGCAGGTATTGGAGCGTTGTCATGTGTCCCCACCTTACCTGGATGGTGGGGTACCATACCTCAGGAGGAGGTGCAGTACCACTGTGGCGACTGAACCCTCAGGGGAGCCACACTGACACTCTACAGGAGAGAGGACCCTGCACATAAGAGCTTACGCTCTACAGGAGAGAGGAACCAGCACATAAGAGCTGACACTCTACAGGAGAGAGGATCCGGCACATAAGAGCTGACACTCTACAGGAGAGAGGATCCTGCACATAAGAGCTGACACTCTACAGGAGAGAGGACCCTGCAAATAATAGCTGACACTCTACAGGAGAGAGGACCCAGCACATAAGAGCTGACACTCTACAGGAGAGAGGACCCTGCACATAAGAGCTGACACTCTACAGGAGAGAGGATCCTGCCCATAAGAGCTGACACTCTACAGGAGAGAGGATCTTGTCCATAAGAGCTGACACTCTACAGGAAAGAGGACCCTGCACATAAGAGCTGACACTCTACAGGAGAGAGGATCCTGCTTATAAGACCTGACACTCTACAGCAGAGAGGACCCTGCCCATAAGAGCTGATACTCTACAGGAGAGAAGAAACTGCACATAAGAGCTGACACTCTACAGGAGAGAGGACACTGCACATAAGAGCTGACACTCTACAGGAGAGAGGACCCTGCCCATAAGAGCTGATACTCTACAGGAGAGAAGAAACTGCACATAAGAGCTGACACTCTACAGGAGAGAGGACACTGCACATAAGAGCTGACACTCTACAGGAGAGAGGACCCTGCACATAAGAGCTGACACTCTACAGGAGAGAGGACCCTGCCCATAAGAGCTGAAACTCTACAGGAGAGAAGAAACTGCACATAAGAGCTGACACTCTACAGGAGAGAGGACCCTGCCCATAAGACCTGACACTCTACAAGAGAGAGGATCCTGCTTATAACAGCTGACACTCTACAGGAGAGAGGACCTTGCCCATAAGTCCTGACACTCTAGAAGAGAGAGGACCCTGCCCATAAGAGCTGACACTCTACAGGAGAGAAGAAACTGCACATAAGAGCTGACACTCTACAGGAGAGACAACCATGTGGGTCGCCCTCACACCCAGGGCTGTGGGGTACTCGGTACCGGGCCCAATGGTCCTCAAGGGGAGATGTCACGGTAGCTGGAACCCGGCCCGTGGCCCTGGGCGCCCATTTTAACTGTTCAGTGTCAATGTGTAAGTCGTGACGCCACCTGTGGTGTTCGGCAATGAAGATGTAAGCCGACGCTGCAGACAGATCCTCTGGGACAGATGGTGTGGTGCAGCAGTGATGGTATATCCCTCCACAGGCAGGGCTGGAGTCCCAGGGCAGAGTAGGTGAAGTGACACGTAGATGGTGTAGTGTCAGGCGCAAGGGATGTAGCAGTGCTGGGCAGGTTGGCGCCGGAATAAGTGGAGGACACCAGGGCTTGTAGTTCCAAAGCTTTACTCACAGTCTGTAGTACACACAGGTACCTGCCTCCGTGCCGTGTCCTCCGGGTCAGGGACTCAGTCAACTTCCAGGCAAGATGGAATGCTCCCTTCCAACACTCCGCCAACATGTGCCTTTCTGAACGTCTCCTCTTATAGCGCCTTTGGTGTGAAGATCTCCTAGTACTGAGTTACACTGGAGTTCCTCCTGACAGATGTTCCCAAGAACTCTACTTGTACAGCAGACAGCTGTAGCCTGCTTCGGGGAGTCCTCACTCCTGAGTCCCGGCTCATTATCAAAGTTGCTGTTGTGCCCCAAAGTCTTAGATGGGAGTAGTGCATTAACAGCTCACTACTCCACGGGTGTCTGCTGTAGGACCCTTAGTATCCATACAACCTCGGGCCCCGGCCTTGTGCTTAGAACTTCTAGGTAGGGTTCTCTCCTAACCCACGTCCTTTGTTCCCTTTTACTCCTACGTTCCGTACTAGTCTCTCCTTCTTATGGAAGATCAGGTTTCTGTTCAATGTCTTTCTCCTTCTTTCCTTTCCCGTACCAGCACACCCAGGTCACTGAGATCTGCTGCAGCACCTCCTTCCTCCATCCCTCTCCCAGGGATCCTCACTCCTCTGAACTGAAACTAAACTGAAATCCTAAACCTTCCCGCTCTTTTATGTATTCTAACTCCACCCGCCTCCCAGCACGTTTCGTATTCCAAGCAGGGAGCCACCAAAGGTGCTCTGCTACACTCCAAGCAGGGAGCCGCAATGTGGCTTTGCTGAACTACTTTTCTGTGTTGTGTGGGATGCAGGTGTTGGAGCGTGGTCAGGAGCCTCCAACCTACCTGGATGGTGGGGCACCACACCTCAGGAGGAGGTGCAGTACCTCTGTGGCAACTGAATCCTCAGGGGCGCCACACATGCACATAAGAGCTGACACTCTACAGGAGAGAGGACCCTGCCCATAAGAGTTGACACTCTACTGGAGAGAGAACCATGCACATAAGAGCTGACACTACAGGAGAGAGGACCCTGCACATAAGAGCTGACACTCTACAGGAGAGAGGATCCTGCCCAGAAGAGTTGACACTCAACTGGACAGAGAACCATGCACATAAGAGCTGACACTCTACAGGAGAGAGAACCATGCACATAAGAGCTGACACTCTACAGGAGAGGACCCTGCCCATAAGACCTGACACTCTACTTGAGAGAGGACCCTGCACATAAGAGCTTACGCTCCACAGGAGAGAGGACCCTGCCCATAAGACCTGACACTCTACAGGAGAGAGGATCCTGCTTATAAGACCTGTCACTCTACAGGAGAGAGGATCCTGCCCATAAGAGCTGACACTCTACAGGAGAGAGGATCCTGTCCATAAGAGCTGACATTCTACAGGAGAGAGGATCCTGCACATAGGAGCTGACTCGCTACAGGAGAGAAAAGACCCTGCACATAAGAGCAGACACTCTACAGGAAAGAGGACCCTGCACATAAGAGCTGACACTCTACAGGAGAGAGGAACCTGCACATAAGAGCTGATACTCTACAGGAGAGAGGATCCTGCACATAAGAGCTGACACTCTATAGGAGAGAGAACCATGCACATAAGAGCTGACACTCTACAGGAGAGAAAAGACCCTGCACATAAGACCTGACTATCTACAGGAGAGAGGACCCTGCCCATAAGAACTGACACTAAAGTATACAGGTGTGGGAGAGAGGGTCCCCGCCGAGTTTCCGGGTCGGAACCAAGGGGAGCGTCACTTGGGTTCCGGGGAAAACTGTTTCTGGGGGATAAAGTTCAGGGACGGACCGTGGAGACTGACAGGTGGGCTGGGGGAGGTGCCAATATAAAAGGGGCGGGGAACGCGAGACAGTGAGTCAGCAGAACGAGACAGAAGGAGCAGGAGACCGTGGGAGCGACTGAGAGCCAGAGCGACTTACCGGAGCCAGGAAGGAGGCCAGAGACAGGAGAGATACTCCCCCTGGACATCAGTGGGACGGTGCCGAGACGACTGTCCGAGAACCGCTGCCCCCTTCCTCCAGCCCGCGGCTGCGGCCTGCCCGCGGTTACTCGCGGCCGTTGCCGCCTCGCTCCTGCCGCGGCTGCGGCCTGCCCACGGACACCAGTGGCTGATGCCGCCTCGCTCCTGCCCACGGCCGCTGCCGCCTCACTTCAGCCCGAGGCTGCAACCTGTCTCCCGCAGCCGCCCCGCTTCTACCCATGGCCGCGGCTAGTTCTGTGCCGTCGGCGGCCACCACTGTCCCGCTCCAGTCCGCGTCAAGGGCTGGGCCGTTGCTCGCCGCGGGTCCTCCGTTGCAGTCGCTGGCTGCCCAGGTGGCCTGCCAGCCACCACCCCGCATTGCCACTGCTTGCCCCTATCTGGGGGCTGTGGCTCATCTGTCCAAGGACTCCTCCAGGGCCTGTTGTGCCCCTGCTTAACCGGAGCGTTGGAACGCTCGAAAACTACGAAAGATCTTCAGCGGCTGGGCCCAGCGGCTGCTACGCTGAAGAACCATCGTCCGGGACGCCGAGGGACATCGAGTCGGTTAAGTGACGCTATATAGTTAAGGACCCATAGTCGGCCATACCGCGGCCCTGTAGTGACCGGCTTTGCCGGACTTAGTCATGTTCTTAGATTTCCGTGTTGGCTTGTATTGAGTCCCTGCGAGGACAATTCCTGTTATTTTGGTCGGTTGCTTAGACTATCCCTGCAGATAGTTACCTATAAACATATAAAAGTAGTTGCCAAAAACACAAAACCGTCTCGCGTCTCGACACTGCAGCCTGCATACCTGTTAGTACCACACAGGAGAGAAGACCCTGCACATAAGAGCTGACACTCTACAGGAGAGAGGAACCTGCACATAAGACCTGACTATCTACAGGAGAGAGGACCCTGCACATAAGAGCTGACACTCTACAGGAGAGAGGACCCTGCACAGAAGAGCTGACACTTTACAGGAGAGAAAAGACCCTGCACATAAGACCTGACACTATACAGGAGAGAGGACCCTGCCCATAAGACCTGACACTATACAGGAGAGAGAACCAAGCACATAAGAGCTGACACTTTACAGGAGAGAAAAGACCCTGCACATAAGACCTGACACTATACAGGTGAGAGGACCCTGCACATAAGAGCTGACGCTCTACAGGAGAGAGGAACCAGCACATAAGAGCTGATGGGTCCCCCTCCCAGGGCTGTAGGGTACTCGGTACCGGGCCCGACGAGCTTCAGTGGGAGATGTCACGGCAGCTGGGACCCGGCCCGTGGCCCTGGGCGCCCATTGTAAAAGGGGGGGAATGTTCGATGTGCTTATGATGATTACAATGAATGAGTCGTGACGCCACCTGTGGTGTTCGGCAATGAAGGTGTTAAGCCGACGCTGCAGACAGATCCTCTGGGACAGATGGTGAGGTGCAGCAATGATGGTGTAGCCCTCCACAGGCAGGGCTTTAGTCCCAGGGCAGAGTAGGTGAAGTGGCACTTAGATGGTGTAGTGTTGGGCGCAGGGGATGTAGCAGTGCCGGGCAGGTTGACGCAGGAATAAGTGGAGGACACCGGGGCATGTAGTTCCAAAGCTTTACTCACAGTCTGTTGTGCATACAGGTGCCCGCATCCATGCCGTGTCCTCCGGGTCAGGAGTTCAGTCAACTTCCAGGCAAGATGAAGTACTCCTTTCCAACACTCCGCCAACTTATGTGCCTTTTCTGAACGTCTCCCTCTTAGCGCCTTTAGTGAAGTACTCACATTACTGAGTTACACTGGAGTTCCTCTTGTCAGATGTTCCTATGAACTCTACTTGTACGGCAGACAGCTGTAGCTTGCTTCGGGGACTCCTTACTACCTAGTCCCGGCTATCTTACATTGCTGTTGTGCCCCCAAGTCTGGTGTGGGAATAAAGTGGTGACAACTTCTATTCCTCCGGTGTCTGCTGCAGGACCATTAGTATCCATACAACCTCGGGGACCGGACCCCGGCCTTGCGCTTAGAACTTGGGAAGGGTTCTCCTCTAACCCTAATCCTTAGTTCTCATCTTCTCCTCACGTTCCGTACTAACCCTTTCCTTCTGATGGAGAGTCAGGATTTCTATCAAAGTTCCTTCCTGTGCCAGCGGACCAAGATCACTGAGGTCGGCTGCAGCACTTCCTTCATCTATCCCACTCAGGGGATCTTCTCTCACAGACTGACCTCGTCAGACCCCTGTGACCAACTGACTGAATCCTAAACCCTTCCCGCTCTTTTGTGCAAAATTAAACTCCACCCGCCTCCCAGCACGCTTCGTGTTCCAAGCAGGGAGCCACCAAAGGGTGATTTGCTACACTACTATGTTGTGTGGGGTGCAGGTATTGGAGCGTTGTCATGTGTCCCCACCTTACCTGGATGGTGGGGTACCATACCTCAGGAGGAGGTGCAGTACCACTGTGGCGACTGAACCCTCAGGGGAGCCACACTGACACTCTACAGGAGAGAGGACCCTGCACATAAGAGCTTACGCTCTACAGGAGAGAGGAACCAGCACATAAGAGCTGACACTCTACAGGAGAGAGGATCCGGCACATAAGAGCTGACACTCTACAGGAGAGAGGATCCTGCACATAAGAGCTGACACTCTACAGGAGAGAGGACCCTGCAAATAATAGCTGACACTCTACAGGAGAGAGGACCCAGCACATAAGAGCTGACACTCTACAGGAGAGAGGACCCTGCACATAAGAGCTGACACTCTACAGGAGAGAGGATCCTGCCCATAAGAGCTGACACTCTACAGGAGAGAGGATCTTGTCCATAAGAGCTGACACTCTACAGGAAAGAGGACCCTGCCCATAAGAGCTGACACTCTACAGGAGAGAAGACCCTGCACATAAGAGCTGACACTCTACAGGAGAGATGACCCTGCCCATAAGAGCTGACACTCTACAAGAGAGAGGATCCTGCTTATAAGAGCTGACACTCTACAGGAGAGAGGAACCAGCACATAAGAGCTGACACTCTACAGGAGAGAGGTTCCTGCACATAAGAGCTGACACTCTACAGGAGAGAGGATCCTGAACATAAGAGCTGACACTCTACAGGAGAGAGGATCCTGCACATAAGAGCTGACATTCTACAGGAGAGAGGACCCTGCACATAAGAGGAGCTGACACTCTACATTAGAGAGGATCCTGCCCATAAGAGCTGACTTTCTACAGGAGAGAAAAGATCCTGCACATAAGAGCTGACACTCTACAGGAGAGTGGACCCCATACATAAGAGCTGACACTCTACAGGAGAGAGGACCCTGCACATATGAGCTGACACTCTACAGGAGAGAAAAGACCCTGCACATAAGAGCTGACACTCTGCAGGAGAGAGGACCCTTCCCATAAGACCTGACACTATGCCGGAGAGAGGACCCTGCACATAAGAGCTGACACTCTACAGGAGAGAGGATCCTGCACATAAGGGCTGACACTCTACAGGAGAGAGGACCCTGCACATAATAATAATAATAATCTATTTATATAGCGCCAACATATTCCCCAGCGCTTTACAGTTGAACAGTTTCAAACACAACAGTCATAAGTAATAACGTTAACAATACAATAATTAAAGCGAAATAAGACGACCCTGCTCGTGTGTGCGTACAATCTACAATGAGGTGGGGGGCGATACAAAGCACAGGTTTGTGTTTACAATGATGTATTTACAATGACGGTCCAGCCATCTTCAGGGGGTGGGGGATAGATGGAGATAGTGAATGGGCTACACACACACAAGCATAAAATGACTTTGATTACTGAATATGATAGGCCGCTCTGAACAAATGTGTTTTGAGCGAGCGCCTAAAACTATGCAAATTGTGGATGGTCCTAATATCTTGGGGTAGAGCATTCCAGAGGATTGGCGCAGCACGGGAGAAGTCTTGGAGTTGGGAGTGGGAGATACGGATTAGGGCAAAGGTTAGTCGAAAGTCATTTGCAGAGCGCAGTGGTCGGTTAAGCCGATAGACAGAAATGAGGGAGGAGATGTAATGGGGTGCCGCACTGTGGATAGCTTTGTGGGTGAGAACAAGTATTTTGAATTGTATCCTGTAATGAATGGGCAGCCAGTGTAACGACTGGCGAAGAGTGGACGCGTCCGAGAAATAATTAGCCAGATGGACAACCCTGGCTGCTGCATTAAGGATGGACTGGAGATGGGAGAGTCGAGTGAGGGGGAGGCCAATTAATACAGCGTTACAGTAATCCAGGCGGGAGTGGATCAGGGCGACAGTGAGGGTTTTTGTTGTTTCCATGGTGAGAAAAGGGCGGATTCTAGAGATGTTCTTTAGGTGTAAGCGGCACGAGCGGGCAAGAGATTGCATATGGGAGGTGAAGGAGAGATCAGAGTCAAACATAACGCCCAGACAGTGCGCCTGCTGTCGGGGTGTTATTATGGTGCCACCCACGGAGAGCTGACATTCTACAGGAGAGCGGACCCTGCCCATAAGAGCTGACACTCTACAGGAGAGATGACCCCACACATAAGAGCTGACACTCTACAGGAGAGAGAAACCTGCACATAAGAGCTGACACTCTACAGGAGAGAGGAACCAGCACATAAGAGCTGACACTCTACAGGAGAGAGAAACCTGCACATAAGAGCTGACACTCTACAGGAGAGAGGAACCAGCACATAAGAGCTGACTCTCTACAAGAGAGAAAAGACCCTGCACATAAGAGCTTACTATCTACAGGAGAGGACCCTGCCCATAAGACCTGACACTATACACGAGAGCGGACCCTGCACATAAGAGCTGACACTCTACAGAAGAGAAGACCCTGACTATAATAGCTGACACTCTACAAGAGAGAGGCCCTGACCATAAGAGCTGACACTCTACAGGAGAGAGGATCCTGCCCATAAGAGCGGACACTCTACAGGAGAGAGAACTCTGCCCATAAGAGCTGACACTCTACAGGAGAGAGGATCCTGCCTATAAGAGCTGACACTCTACAGGAGAGAGGACCCTGCACATAAGAGCTGACACTACAGGAGAGAGGTCTCTGGGCATAGGAGCACAACTCCAGCTCTGCTACATCTGTGTGTTGGAGGAATCTTCCTTAATGTTTCCTGTCTTTTCTTCGTACATTCTGGATTTCTCCTCTGCGGACTTCACTTACTGCAGTGATTAAAGTGCCATGTGAGTAGAAGAAGAGCTGAGATGGAAATGTACCCACCGAGAGTGGCGATGAATAATACAGACGCGGAGGGCAGAGCTATGAGCCGCCCATGAATTATTTACAGCGCAGGAATCTGAGGACACATTACTGCTCCGCCAACACAACTTCTGTATGGACGAGTTTCAGGACCTGCGTACATGAAGCACAGCGGGGCAATTATGGGGGTCCGGACTATCTGCACTGCTCATCCTGAACCTCCAGCTTCATGAAGACAATGCCATCATAGCAGTGACAACTGAGATGCACTCAGAGCAGTGAGAGCAAAGGGGGGAGAGATGTAACTGTGGCGCCCCTGAGGCTCAGTCGCCACAGAGGTACTGCACCTTCTCCTAAGGTGTAGTGCCCCACCAACTAGGTAAGTTGGGAACTCCTTTCCACACTCCACACCTGCATCCCACACACAGGATAGTTCAGTAGGTCCTCCTAGCAGCTTCAGGCTGGGGGTAGCAGAGCACCCTTCGTGGAACTCTGCTTCGTAACAAGTAGAGGATAGAAGGTCAGTCTGACAGAAGGTCAGTCTGGGGTGAGTGTTATGAATGGGTCACCGAGGAGAAAAAAGCAAAACAAGCTAAGCCCCAGAAAACCAGAGAGGTTGGTAACTATGCAGACTGCAGAACCCTGATCTTACCACACAACTAGCAATAGCCGTGGAGCGTGCCTACGATGTTCCTAGATGCCTCATCACGGCCGGAGAACTACATGAGCCTAAAGCAAGAAAAGGGAAAACTAACTGCCCCAGAGCAGACCCCAAAGGAATAGACAGCCCCCACACATGTATTGACGGTGAAACAAGATGAAGGTACGAACACAGGCAGGAAAATGGGCTGAGCAAATGATGGGGCCCAAACTAACTAGACAGGAAAGGAAAGGAAAGACACTGTCTGCAACCTGCAAAAAACCCTACAAAAATAATGTCCAACACTTCTGATAGCAAAATTAACCCTGAAGTCACTAGACTTCTCCCACTATATCAGCACTCTGAAATATTCTGAGACAGAGCAAAAAGAGACTGAACTAGTAAGGGACAAAAAGCCAATTGGCAAAATACTGATAAATAAGAGTGGAAATTCAGCTCAGTCCCCAGCAGGGGCTGGCTGACCACACCAAAAAACTGAATAGACCAACAAAATCAAGTGTGAACATTAGCAGAAAAACTTAGCTTTAGATGACTGGAACAGAGCTGAAAACCAAGAGCTGACAAGCCAGAAGGAATCACCAGCAACTGAATAGGGCGTCGGCTGTCTTAAATCCAATCTGAGAATCCCGAGATCCAATCATCATCCCCATCCTCAGGTGGCAGATCTCCACCGATCAAACCAGCCGCACCACCTCCCGACACCACCAGAGGGAGTTTAGAAGGGGAACCAGAGAATGAACTCACAACAGGTGAGTCCCAGAGAAGTTCAGTTCTGAAGTTCAGTTTTGAGTTCAGTTTAGAAAGAGAGTGCTGCAGCTGCCTCAGTGATCTGAGCCAGCTGGCACGGGAAAGAGAAGAGAAAGAGAAGGATGTAGACCTGCAAACTCAGCTTCCATAAGAGAGAGAAGGAACAGCGCGGAACGAAGGAGTCGGAGAACAGAGAGGAGTTGTGGGTTGAGAGAGTACCCTGCCTATAGGCTCTCAGTGCAAGGCCGGGGCCCGGTCCCCGAGGTTGTATGGACACTTATGGTTCTGCAGCAGACATCGGTGGAGTAGTTGGCTGTAAATGAACTACTCCCATCCAAGACTTGGGACACAACAGCAACCGATTTGCGAGCCAGGACTCTGAGAGGAGTCCCCGATAGAGGCTACAGCTGTCTGCAGGGCCGGATTATAGGAGGGGCAGGCGGGGCTTCAGCCCCGGGGCCCCCACCACAAGAGCTTCTAAGGGGGCCCCCACCACTGGGCAGCGACCGCCAACGCAGCGCGAGGATAAATATTAGACGCCGTCAGTGAATAGCAGGAACGGAGCGGCCGGCAAGGGTCCATCCTGCTTCCTGCCCGGAGGCCGCGCTTCCTGTTTTCACACGTCATCATTCAGCGGCCGCTGCTGTGTGAGGGAGGAAGCGCTGGCGATGCTGCGGAGGACAGGTGAGAGGAGAGAGGTGGTGTCTTGTGTGTGTATGTATGTGTGTATCAGTGTATGTATGTATGTATGTATGTCTGTGTCTGTGTGTGTGTATATCTGTGTGTATGATGGAGCAGGCAGAGGCAGTGATGGGACATGGGAGTGATGGTCTAGAAGGCAATGATGGGGGTGATGGAGCAGGCAGTGATGGGGGTGATGGAGCAGGCAGTGATGGGGGTGATGGAGCAGGCAGTGATGGGGTGATGGAGCAGGCAGTGATGGGGTGATGGAGCAGACAATGATGGGGGTGATGGAGAAGGCAGTGATGGGGTGATGGAGCAGGCAATGAGGGGAGTGATGGGGGTGATGGAGCAGGCAGTGATGGGGTGATGGAGCAGGCAGTGATGGGGTGATGGAGCAGACAATGATGGGGGTGATGGAGCAGGCAGTGATGGGGTGATGGAGCAGGCAGTGATGGGGTGATGGAGCAGACAATGATGGGGGTGATGGAGAAGGCAGTGATGGGGTGATGGAGCAGGCAATGAGGGGAGTGATGGGGGTGATGGAGCAGGCAATGATGGGGTGATGGAGCAGACAATTATGGGAGTGATGGAGCAGGCAGTGATGGGGTGATGGAGCAGACAATGATGGGGGTGATGGAGAAGGCAGTGATGGGGTGATGGAGCAGGCAATGAGGGGAGTGATGGGGGTGATGGAGCAGGCAATGATGGGGTGATGGAGCAGACAATTATGGGAGTGATGGAGCAGGCAGTGATGGGGTGATGGAGCAGACAATGATGGGAGTTATGGGGTGATGGAGCAGGCAATGATGGGGGTGATGGAGCAGGCAGTGATGGGGTGATGGAGAAGGCAGTGATGGGGTGATGGAGCAGGCAATGATGGGGGTGATGGAGCAGGCAATGATGGGGTGATGGAGCAGACAATGATGAGAGTGATGGGGTGATGGAGCAGGCAATTATGGGGTGATGGAGCAGACAATGATGGGGTGATGGAGCAGACAATGATGGGAGTGATGGGGTGATGGAGCAGGCAATGATGGGAGTGATGGGGAGAAAGCAGTGATGGGGTGATGGAGAAGGCAGTGATGGGGAGAAGACAATGATGGGGTGATGGTCGAGAGGGCAATGATGGGGTGGTGGGTGAGAATGCAATGATGATGGTGGTGGAAAGGGCAATAAATGGGGGTGGTGGAGGAGGAGGAAATGATGGAGGTGGTGGAATGGGCAATGATGGGAGTGGTGGGGGAGAAAGCAAAGATAGTGGTGGAGAAGAAAATGATGGAGGTGGGGGAGAGGACAATAATGGGATGCGAGGGGAGGAGGACAATGAGGGGTGTGGGGGATTGGGATGGGAGGAAGGGGGACTCCCGGACTTATAATGGCCTTAGGAACAGGGGGAGGTGGAGGAAGACATTATCGCTTATTATGTCTAACACAGTCCCTTAGTATATAGTGTACTCACTAATTCTGTATAACACCATCCTTAGTTACATAGTTTCCTCTTTTATTATGTATAACACCATCCCTTATTACGTACCATCCTCTCTAGTTATATATGATGCCGTCCCTTATTATATAGCTTCCTCTGCTGTTATGTATAGTGCTGTCTCTTACATAGTGTATTCTTGTTAATTTTGTTATTTACAGTGCCCTCTTTTATTACATATGACTGCTGATCGAAGAGCCGGTGACCAAACTACCAGTCCATCAGCTCCTCCATTAGAAAGGAAGCTTTCCCATGCTCCATCAGCCATCATTGCATTATACAGCCAACAAGACAGGACGGTATGTAATAAATAACAGGGCTCTATACAATCCAATATGTAAGGGACGGAACTGTACATAACAAGAGAAGGCACTGTGTAAGGGACAGCAATATACATAATAAAAGAGACTATGTAATATATACCTGTATGTGTGTGTGTGGCTATATAACATCAATAATCTATCTATATATATATATGTATATATACACACACGTAGCTTTGACGCCATAAAAGGTGGGGGGCCCGGACACATTTCTTGCACAGGGACCCCAAGCTGTCAGTGTCCGCCAAAATAATTTGCACTTTCTGTTTTTTTTTCTGTCACATTATTAAAAATTATTATTAAAAAAAGCCATTAGGTCTTCATCCAGCATCATCAAGCTAATACATACATATAGAGAACTGCAAGAAGTTGAAAGTCTAGAAATTTAGAAATAATAGCAGAGTTAGTAGCAGACTAAAAATTAGATCTTTGAGTGTAGTGTGGGCTCTTCGGATGCTTCCGAATTATCAACGACCAAAGGGGCGGCAAATTTTTCGACCGCCCCGGGCGCCACAAACAGTTGCTACGCCACTGCGCTGGGATGAACTAGGCATAGATACCGGTACCGCCTCATCCTCTCCTGTCACGCCTCCTCTCCTGTCACGCCTCGTGTCCTGTGGATCTGCTCTGCCTGCTCGCCGCGTTCACGAGCATCGTGCGCCCGCCGCCTGCTGTGTACGGTCCCGCCAATCAACTCTGCAGCGCCACGGTGATTAACCCCCTCTCTATTGTAGTACTGTAAATCTGAATGTGGCAGAACAAGAGGATAAGATTAGATTGTACATCTAAGTGCTACAGTTCGCGCTCTACTGTTATGGCTAAAATGTTAATGATATGGGGGCCCCCACCAGATTTTCTGCCCAGGGGCCCCCACCAACCTTAATCCGGCCCTGGCTGTCTGTCATACAAGTAAGGTTCTAGGAACATCTGACAGGAGGAATTCCAGAGAACTACGGTACTGGAGCTCTTCACATTAAAAGGCGCAATAGAGGAGTCGTTCAGGAAAGGTACATGTTGGCGGAGTGTTGGAGAGGAGAACCCTGACTTGCCCGGGAGGTTGATTGAGTCTCTACCCTGGAGGACTAATTACATGTCTCTATATTTACCCCAATCGGTCAATGCTGATTTTTTTGGACCCTTCAACTTCCCCTCAAAAGGTGGATTAATTATAGATCAGAAAACTCATTTGGGAGCGAAATCGCTAACAGTGAAAACTACAGCAAGTACCGAAGAAGAACGAGTCCTGGCGGAAAAAGAAAAACTTCCGCTTCTCAGAATTTGGCGACTGGAGATAATTTTTTCTGAGTTTTTAGGTTTTTTTTATAATAATTGGTCCTTGTTAATCTTCTGATTGTCACACATGGGGGGTGAACAAAACCATTAGTAACAACCTAGAAAACAAAAAGGAAATCGCTTCCAAAAACATGTGCGGACCCCTGAAGAGGATTTACCTGTGATGAGATGTTGCTGTGCCCCATGTTATCTGTACGCTCTATTACTATTCACTTACAGTAGAGCATCTGCGCACCAACTTATACTCCAGCTCATTGTTTTCCGCTGAATAATTGTTGGAAGTGGCGCTGATGGGCCTGAAGCGTGACCCCACCATGGCCAGGGGGCATCACAGCCGGCAGAGCGCTGGAGATGGAGCATGAGAGAGACATCGAAGGATCAAACCAGGAATAGAACAATAACAGAGTTACATCCTGTATTATCCTCCAGAGCTGCACTCACTATTCTGCTGGTGCAGTCACTGTGTACATACATTACATTACTGATCCTGAGTTACATCCTGTATTATACCCCAGAGCTGCACTCACTATTCTGCTGGTGCAGTCACTGTGTACATACATTACATTACTGATCCTGAGTTACATCCTGTATTATACTCCAGAGCTGCACTCACTATTCTGCTGGTGCAGTCACTGTGTACATACATTACATTACCAATCCTGAGTTACATCCTGTATTATACTCCAGAGCTGCACTCACTGGTCTGCTGGTGCAGTCACTGTGTACATACATTACATTACTGATACTGAGTTACATCCTGTATTATACTCCAGAGCTGCACTCACTATTCTGCTGGTGCAGTCACTGTGTATATACATTACATTACTGATCCTGAGTTACATCCTATATTATACTCCAGAGCTGCACTCACTATTCTGCTGGTGTAGTCACTGTGTACATACATTACATTACTGATCCTGAGTTACATCCTGTATTATACTCCAGAGCTGCACTCACTATTCTGCTGGTGCAGTCACTGTGTACATACATTACATTACTGATCCTGAGTTACCTCCTGTATTATACCCCAGAGCTGCACTCACTATTCTGCTGGTGCAGTCACTGTGTGCATACATTACATTACTGATCCTGAGTTACATCCTGTATTATACCCCAGAGCTGCACTCACTATTCTGCTTGTGCCATGTTCTCCAGAGGTTACGGGAGAACTCACTTTTTGCTAAATCTGAAAAATGTTCATTTTTCGTCCAAGAGCTGTCCTTTTTGGGGTTCATCCTGTCTGCAAAGGGATTTCGTATGGACCCTGGGAAGATACGGGCCATTGTGGATTGGTTGCAACGCAGAGACCTGAAGGGTCTTCGACGTTTATTGGGGTTTGCCAATTACTACAGGAAATTCATTAAGAAATTTTCGCAGGTGGTGAAGCCCCTCATGGATCTTACTCGTAAGGTGGCTTGTTGTGAAAATATGTATTTGTATGGATGTATGACCAGCAGTAACTTAACTAACTGTTCTAGGCTGCAGCTCTTCACAAAGGTCATGGCCTATGTTATCCTGAGAAAAAGACAGCTTTCTTGGTCTCTTCCCCAGGGGGCTTCCTGAGAACACACACAGAATTGAAAACATTTCACACCTCCTAGTGTCTTTGATGGGAAGACTCCAAATTGCAGTATGACACTATCTATTTACTATGAGAAAGAAAAGTTATACAAACAGTGTTCAGAGAAAAATAATGTATTCATTGGTAGAGTCGCCATGATCCAGTCACAAACCAGCAATTAGAATATTAACCTGAGAAATCTGATCTCCAGGTTAAATCTATAAATTAGACCTTCACACAAAGAAAGATGTTCACAGACTGAGGGACAGCCAAGCTGAGGTGCGCCATTCCGTATTCATCCCTCATCAGGGAGCAGAATGCCAGACTTCAAAATTTAGACATTTCTGTAAGTTTTCTTCCTTTTATTTTTATAACTGTTTTGCATAGTTGTATTTGACTTTTTATTTCAATATTTTTATATCCTTTTATTGTAAGCACTGTACCTTGTCTATTAAAGCTTAAAACTAATAAGTTTGAACCTTGTATGCGCTAAAGAATCCATAGTCTTAGAGTGTGTGGCCCTGGTGATTGGCATATAGTAGTAATATTTCCAGGACTCATCGCCCGTGTGTTCGGTGAGTGGTAGCAGCGTGTGTATGAAGCAGGGTGTGTGATCTGTGTTGGGGTGTGATTTATACTCCCACGGCCGCTTACGACAGAGGTTGAATGCTGGACTAAGTGAGAGGAGATAGATTAACTCTTGCAGGCGCAACCCCAAGTCACCTGCTGAGAAGTGGGTACGTGACAGGGCTGATCTCAAAAACTGGTCAGCTCCAGCAGTGGCGTCGATTTCTTCATTAAAGGAATGCTTTATGTCTGCTCCTGTTTTGATGTAGCATGATCCGTCTGAACCGTTTATTGTTGAGGTGGACACATCGGAGGTGGGGGTGGGGGCGGTGTTGTCCCAAGGACCCGTCACTTTGACTAACCTGAGACCCTGTGCCTTTTTCTCTAAGAAAATCTCTCCTGCTGAGAGAAATTTTGATGTTGGGAATCGGGAGTTATTAGCCATAAAGTTGGGTTTTGAAGAATGGAGGCATTTTTTGGAGAACCAGTCCTATATTGACTCTGCCAAACGTTTAACTCCTAGACAGGCGAGGTGGTCGCTTTTTTCACGATTTAATTTTCTCATCACCTTTCGACCTGGCTCCAAAAATGTCAAGGCCGATGCCTTGTCTCGTAGATTGGATCCGATATCACCTCCTGAACCTCCTTCCTCCATTCTTCAGTACGTGGTGATCATGGCAGCAGTGTCCTCAGAATTGAAGCGGGAGATTCATGAGGCTCAGTCTCTTGCTCCTCCATCATTGCCTGATAACAAGCTCTTCATCCCTGTTCAGTACCGGTTGAGGGTGCTCCAGGAGTTCCACGATTCTGCTCTTAGTGGACATCCGGGAATCTCAGCCACTCGTAAAGCTATTGCTAGGCTGTTTTGGTGGTCCTCTGTGGCATTTGATGTTGCTGTGTTTGTGTCTGCTTGTGATACTTGTGCCCGTGCTGAAAGCTCCCATAACCGGCCGGCCAGGGAATTGGTGCCATTGCATGGAAAGGTCAGAGTGGCCCAGCACCTGCGCACTGCAGTACTGTGCTCTTGTGGCGCCCCTGAGGGTTTGGTCGCCACAGAGGTACTGCACCTCCTCCTGAGGTGTAGTATCCAACTCCCCAGGTAAGATGGTAACACCTGACCAGACTCCAGCACCTACATCCAGCACAGACATCTTAGAACAGCAGAGCACCATTTATGGCAGCTGCTTTTGTTCATGAAGGGTGCTGGATGGTGGGTGGAGTTTAGAACACCAGAGGGGAAAGCTGACAGGAAGTTAGGTCAGTTCCCCAGAGGGGGAAGCAGGGAGAGGACCTCTCTGCAGTCAGAATCCCCATAGAGGGGGAGAAAGACAGTTTCCCCACTGGGGGAAGGAGGGAAAGGACGTAGACGCAGCAGCCTCCTGTCAGCTGGAACTGCTGGCAAGGAAAGATGAAGAAAGAAGGATCAGTTGTTCATAAGGAAGATAGATAAGAATGGAACGTGAGGAGGAGAGAGACGGGGGATTGGGGCTAGAGCAGAGCCCTTTCCTAAGTTTAATGCTCCAAGGCCGGGCGCCGGTATCCGAGGCTGTGTGTGATACTAATGATCCTACAGCAGAAACCGGAGGAATAGATGTTGTGACCACTTTATTCCCACCTAAGACTCGAAGACACAGCAGCAACGTGTGTGAGCTGGGACATGATTGTATGGAGTCCCCGAAGTAGGCTACAGCTGCCCGTCATTCGAGTGGAGCTATAAGTAACATCAAGAAGGAGGAACTTGAGTGTAATTCAGAACTACAAGTACTTCAGATTACCGCTAGAAAGGAGAGGCACACGAAAAGGAGTGCTGGAAGGGTGTATTCCATCCGCCTGGGAGTTGGCTGAGCCCCTGACCTGGAGGCTGCGGCACTGAAGCGGGCACCTGTCTGTGCCAGCAACTTGAGTAAAGTATCGGACCTGCATTCAGCTGTGTCATTGCCTTCTTCCTTCGCCAACCTTATCAATTTTTGCATCTGTGAACAAAGAACTGATGTGATCTCTAAAAGCTCCATCTGTCTTTGGGCCATTCTCCTAGAAGGGTTGTGACTTGTCAGTATGCATTTTGGCAAATTCCAGTCTGGCTTTGTTATTATTTTTTTTTAGCAGTTGTCTCCTCTTTAACATCTTCAGTGAAGTCAACCATGGTCAAGACAGCGATAGTTGGTTTGATCTGACCCTGATGGATCTGGACTTTGGCGTTCACCTCTAATCCCTTTGGAAGTTGTTGTACCAGTCGTATTATCTGTCTCTTACATTTTTCATAAATTTTGCTCTTGTGGCCACGTCCAGAGAGGTCGGCTACAGTCCCATAGACCTAAAACTTCTGAATAAAATGTACCTTTATAGTAACATCAACATCTGGCTTTTTGGTGATGTCCTATAGCCTTTACCTTTATCATCTTTGTCTATAATTTTCTTTCTAATCTCCTGAGATACCTTTCTTCTTTTCCCCTATGTTCAGCATGGTACACATCATAACAAAGAGCACAGTGACTACTTTTCACCCGTGAGATGTCAGCAGACTGTTTGTAGACACCTGTGATGCTAATTACAGGGCACTCGTTAATTTCACATGTCCCTATCGTAGAGCTGGAAGATACGACTCACATCCACTTTGGCGGTGTGATAACATTAGCAGAATTCTGGTGGACTCGTCAGGATCCTGGATTAGGGGAGTATATGACGTTCTTGTGTTGCAGTGTGACGCCATGCGGTACCCGTAGGCGAGGTACCCATCATTTACTCCCCGACATGTTACATGAAAGTGGAGGTCCTGGCTGGTTGTGTGGCCTGTTGCTGGTTTGCCAGGACCAGATGTTTCACAGTTCCATGAGGGAGACCACCTTTCAAAAAAAAAACCTTTTACTGAACAGGAACGTGGTAGGGAATATATACATGAGACAGCGAGTACACAGTCTAATGCACGTTTCCATTACGACGCGAAGCATTTTCATCACAGTTTCCTTCCTTTGTTTATCTATGGCCACTGCTTCTCACCACTTCACCACAGCCCAGCTTTAGCACTACAGTCCAGCTTAGCAAAAGCCATTTACTTGTCCCAAAGTTCTGCTTCTTTTGCCTTTATGGCCGGTAATGCTGATGTGGCGCTCCTGAGGCTCAGTCGCCACAGAGGTACTGCACCTCCTCCTGAGGTGTGGTATCCCACCATCCAGGTAAGGTGGAGACTCCTGACCACGCTCCAACACCTGCACCCCACACCACAAAGTAGTGTAGCAAAGCACCTTCGGCGGCTCGCTGCTTGGAGTATAGCAAAGCACCCATTGGTGGCTCCCTGCTTGGAACACGAAATGTGCTGGGAGGTGGGTGGAGTTAGATTACAAGGAGCGGGAAGAGTTTAGAACAGTCAGTCAGTTGGTTAGAGAGTTGGAGAGAAGAAGATCCCTGGAGAGAGAGATAGATGGATGGAAGTGCTGCAGCAGATCCCCGTGACCTGGGTCCGCTGGCACCTGAAAGGAAGAAAGAGCAACATAGACTGAAAGCCTGATTCTCCATAGAAAGAAAGACTAGTACGGAACGTGAGGAGTAAAAGGGAACAGAGGACGTGGGTTAGAAGAGAACCCTTCCTAGAAGTTCCAAGCGCAAGGCCGGGGCCTGGTCCCCGAGGTTGTATGGATACTAATGGTCCTGCAGCAGACACCGGAGGCGCAAGCCTTGGGGGCACAACAGCAACTGGATAGTGAGCCGGGACTTAGTAGCAAGAAGTCCCCGAAGCAGGCTACAGCTGTCTGCCGTACAAGTAGAGTTCATAAGAACATCGGACAGGAGGAACCCCAGTGTAATTCAGTACTAGGAGTACTTCATTTAAAGGCGCTATAAAAGGAGGCGTTTAGAAAGGCACATGTTGGCGGAGTGTTGGAAAGGAGTATTCCATCTGGCCTGGAGGTTGACTGAGTCCCCGACCCGGAGGACACGGCACGGAGGCAGGCACCTGTTTGTACAACAGACTGTGAGTAAGGCTGAGTGCACACGTGGCGTTTTTTTTGCGTTTCCACTGCGGTTTTAACCGTGCGATTTTGCCGCGAAAACGCGAAATATAAGCATTCCATGCATTCCTATGGGATTCCGCAATGCTTCGCGGTAAAAAACGCAGCATGCTCATTAATTTTGCGGAATCTCGGCGATCCCGCACCCATAGGAATGCATTGTTCCGCTTACTTTCCGCATGTGGCTGTGCACACCATGCGAAAAGTAAGCAGAACAATAGCGGATGGTACCCACGGTCCGGAGGAGAGGAGACTGTCCTCCGGGCTTTGGGTACCATATCCCTGTAAAAAATAGAATTTAAAATAAAAAATATTGTTATTCTCACCTTCCGACGTCCCGTGCAGCCTTCCCGCCTCTCTGCACGCTCCCGTTCCCAGTAAGCCTTTGTGAAAATGCCCGCGATGGCGTCCGTTCTCGCGGGATCGCGAAGTCTCGCGGTCATTCGCGCGACGTCATCGCGAATAACCGCGAGACGTCGCGATCCCGCGAGAACGTACGTCATCGCGGGCATTTTTGCAAAGGATTACTGGGAACGGGAGCGTGGAGAGAGGCGGGAAGGCTGCGCGGGACGTCGGAAGGTAAGAATAACACCATTTTTTACTTTTTTTTATTATTTTTTACATTTTACCTTTTACAGTAGTAAAAAGTTGGTCACACTCGTCAAACATTATGTTTGACGAGTGTGACCAACCTGTCAATCAGTTCTCCAAGCGATGCTAAAGATCGCTTGGAAAACGCTAGCATTTTGCAAGCTAATTACGCTTGCAAAATGCATGTTTTTCCGCGGGAAAATCACGCGAATTTAAAATGCGATTTTCCCGCGGAATAGAATTCCGGAACTCTCGCGGTAATTTCCGCAAGAGTTCCGCTACGTGTGAACCCAGCCTAAAGCTTTGGAACTATATGCCCTGGTGTCCTCCACTTATTCCTGCGCCAACCTGCCCAGCACTGCTACATCCCTTGCGCCTGACACTACACCATCTACTTGTCACTTCACCTACTCTGCCCTGGGACTACAGCCCTGCCTGTGGAGGGCTATAACATCTCTGCTGCACCACCCCATCTGTCCCAGAGGATCTGTCTGCAGCGTCGGCTTACATCTTCATTCCCGAACACCACAGGTGGCGTCATGACTTACACATTGACTCTGAACATTTACAATGGGCGCCCAGGGCCACGGGTCGGGTTCCAGCTACCGTGACATCTCCCATTGAGGACCATCGGGCCCGGTACCGAGTACCCCACTGCCTTGGGTGTGAGGGCGTCCCATTGATGCTCTAGAATTCCTGTCCCGACACTTGACCCGTCCTAAGTACTCAGTCCTGTTTAGGCCCATTACCTTCAAGCATTACAAACTCGGGCTCCTGTGGCTAGGCATCCTCTTCCAGGACCCTTCTCGAAGGTCACTCTGTCTCTTAGTCACTTCTTCTCTGAACCTTGCTATCTCTTTCCTTCAGTCTCCTCTCGCTAAGGGACACCCCTGAATGCGGCACTGCTCACATAGGATCTTAG
The DNA here is from genome assembly GCF_039654945.1 of Dendrobates tinctorius. Classification (NCBI taxonomy): domain Eukaryota; kingdom Metazoa; phylum Chordata; class Amphibia; order Anura; family Dendrobatidae; genus Dendrobates; species Dendrobates tinctorius. The sequence continues at coordinate 1,975,190 of NW_027361998.1, read as the reverse complement.
ATCCTCTTGCTATGCCCTATTTGACTCTCTGACAGGAAATTGTCGCTTTCCCGCAACTCAGCTCTCCCACTCCAGGCTAGTCCCAAATATTAACTCTTACTGTCCTTATGGTCAAACTACACACATCCATATTAGCAATACCAATATCACACATCACAGTTCACATTATGTCACATAATATATCCCATTACATAACATTAAAACTTGTTTACTCGAGAGGGAAACGTGGGCCGCATGTCCATCTTCTTACAGTGTGACTGTGGGGGCATCACAACGTATGGGGGACCCTAATACAGTTTGGAGACTACTGTGGAGGACCTCATACACTGTGCCCCCAGATACATTTTAGGGACTATTTTGGGGGCCCTCATACATTGTGGACCCTCAAAGTGTGGGGGCTATTATACAGTGTGGGAACTAATATGAGGGCCATTATACAGTATGGGGGCCATCATACAGTGTCCCTCCCTCTTGTCTTGCTTTGCTTTATTGCTTCGTGTGCCCTTTGCATGCGCCTGGCCTTCCTAGCCTCCTGCTTGTGCCTCAGCCATACCCGCCCTAGCCGTGCCCGCCTGCTTGTGCCTCAGCCGTGCTCGTCGGTCAGTGACAGCTGTGTCGCCTGCTATGCCTCAGCCGGGTTCGCTGGAGTCTTGCCCGCCTGGTAGTGCTGCAGACCGATCAGCTAGCCAGTGCCCCAGCCGTGCTCTCTGTGCTTCCTTCCACTTCACCCTGTTTCTGCACTGCACTCTACGTGCTCTCTATAGCATGCGCAGGTCCTCGCCTGCCCTTGGCAGACCTCCCCGTGCTTCTCTAAAAGTACGCGCAGGTTTTGCCATGTACACTGTCGTGCCCTCTAGCACGCACAGGTCCTAGTCTGTACCTTGTCTTGAACCCTGACCCTGGCGTGTTCCTTTGCACGTGCAGGACTCTGCTCTGAACCTGTCCCTGGTGTGTCCCTCTACACGCGCAGGCCTCTGTCCTTGAACCTGTCCCTGGCGTGTCCCTCTACACGCGCAGGCCTCCATCCTTGTACCTGTCCCTGGCGTGCCCTTTGCACGCGCAGGCCTCCGTCCTTGATTGAACCCTGGTGTGTCTCCAAGCACGCACCCTGCCTTGAACCCTGGCGAGGCTCCAAGCACGCATCCTGCCTTGAACCCTGGCTTGCCTGCCGGATTCCCGAAACCTGCCGACCACTGCCAGAGGTCCGGAACCAGATGACTGCAGCCTGATGTCTGGAGCTGATCTCCGCAGCCTGATGCCTGGATCCTGTCGGTCTTTGCCAGTAGTCCGGAGTCCGATGCCATCGCACCCTGTCTTGGATCCTGGCGTGTGTCCTTGCACGCACCCTGCCTTGGACTCTGACGTGTCTCTAGGCGCGCACCTTGTCTTGGACTCTGGCGTGTCCTAGCACGCATTCCTCCTAGGAACTCTTGTGTGATCCCTAACACGTACCCTGCCCTGAACTCCGGTATGTTTTCTGCACATGTTATGTCTGAACTTTTGGTGTGCCCTTGCACGCACCTTGCCGTGTTTCACCGTTGGTGCCCTGCATCTGATTCTCTGTTTTTGCCTTGTATCTGATTAAAGTGTGTAACCTCGTTTGCTGAAGAACCCTGTGACCTCGCTTATGTTTCATATCCTGTTCGTCCTGTTGCTAGACACTCAATAGTGTCTCCCTGAGCCGGCCGTCTGGTCCAGATGCTGTGGTGGCTCACCCCCGTGGTCTTGCCCCTGACACTCCCTGTACAGGGGGTGGGTTCTCACTAGGTTCGCTAACCCTAGGTGGGTTGGTGTGGGTCGCCCTCCCAGGGCTGTGGGGTACTCGGTACCGGGTCGGTATCAGTGGGATGTGTCACAGCAGCGGTGATCCGGACCGTGGCCCTGGGCGCCCAAGTAATAGGAAGATGTGAAGGGTGGAATGTAGTTAGATGAATAGTTTGTGATGCCACCTGTGGTGCTCGGCAAGGGAGGTGTTAAGCCGACGCTGCATGCAGATCCGCTGGGACTGATGGTGCAGCAAAGATGTAAAAGCTCCCCACAGGTGAAGCTATAGTCCCAGGGCAGTGTAGATGTGGTTGGCACAGGGATGTAGCGGTGCCGGAAAGGTAGAAAGCAGACAAGACACAGCGGGGTGCAATTTCTGTACCTTTACTTGATAACTGCAGTCCAGGGTCCTGATTACAGATGGTATTGAAGCAGGGTAGCCTGGAAGTAATTCAGGGATTCTCTCTCAGCAGATGGGTTGTGCAGTTCCCTTACTAGCGCTTATTTGCGGGATCTCCAGTACCAAGTTACACTGAAGTTCCTCCTGTCAGATGTTCCCAAGAACTCTACTTGTACGGCAGACAACTGTAGCCTGTTCCAGGGACTCCTCACTCCTAAGTCCCGGCTCAATATCCGTGTTGCTGTTCTTCCCTCAAGTCTTAGATGGGAGTAGTGCATTTACAGCCTCCTACTCCTCTGGTGTCTGTTGCAGGACCGTTAGTATCCGTACAACTGTGGAGACCAGGCTCCAGTTCATGCGCTCTCTACAGAGATGAGCTCGTCTTCTCCGCTCTATTTCAGCGCTCCTTCCACACATCTGCACACTTCAACCTACACAGACTAACTAACTAATTACCCCTTCCTCTTGGCCCTCAGAGAGCACTCCTCCCCTTAATCCCGGTTCAGAGTTCCCCCTGCTGGCCTGGAGTGGAACTGTGTTGCATGCATAGATTGACTGCGAGAGAGACCCATTATTGCCTCCAAGCCTGGCATTACCCTCCCCTGGAGGAAGGCAAAGCCACTGTGGCGACCATACCCCTGGGGGCACCACACTCCCCTCTAGTGCAAGTCAGCACTCCTGGGCTGAACAAAAACATGAAACATATAAACAGTTAAACAATAATAATTGTACAAGAGTTAAAAATGAAAAAGTTACAAAAACCAAGAGCTTAAAAAATGGTCCTATGATGATAAGTCCAAGCATCAATGTCCATGGTCCACTCCTGGGCAAATGGTGAACTATATACAGGAAAGTTTTTGACCACACAAGTCCTGTGGTACAATGTCCATAAAACAAAACTGGCAAATCTAAAGGAAACTCTTACAGGTTACCTGTAGCCACAAAACTTGAAAAACAGTTACATATATACACATACAATTTCAACATTTACATTTATCTATATACGATATCTGGTGGGTGGTATCCCTTGTGTAATGCGGGTAGACCTGCGTAATACTGGTGTAGTGGGTAATGTATAGGATACACTACTGGGGGTTCTGCATGGCACAGGGATCTGCTGCCTGATTTTCCTGATCCTCAGGATTTCCTTGAGTCACGAAATGTCAACACCGGCACCACTATAGCATCATTTACTTTAGTACAGTTCGCAGGGAATTCCCCAAGTATTGTGCTGACCTTCTCTTCTTCCTCTATGGGTTGGATGTTATCTGGTTCTTCCACTCTTTCCTTCAGCAGGTCAGGACATAGTTTCAGGTGATCTCTTGATATTGCTCCTCCATCTTTGCTAATAAGGCATACCTTGGTACAGTATTATCAAAGTTTGAGGGCAGAATGGTATAAGGTTCAGCTTCCCATTGATCATCCAATTTGTGCAATCTTCTCTTCCTTTTTAAGACTTGTTCTCCCAGCGACAAAGGAACGGCAGGTGCATTTTGATTGTAAAGCTTTTCCTGCTTTTGTCTTGCCTGGGCTAGACTCTTTTCCACGCATTCTTGAACTCTTCTGTACTGTTGTTGTCTTTCTGTATCCCAGTTAGCATCTCGTGACGTTACTTTGGGCGTAAGGACTCCCATGTCCAAATCAATAGGCAGTTTACCAGGTCTTGCTCTCATTAAGTAGGCTGGGGTACAGTTGGTGGAATTCACTGGAATATGGTTGTAGAGGTCCACCAGATCTGGCAACTTCTTTGGCCACAGATTCCTCTCCTCCAAGGGCAATGTCTTCAGTAGGTCAATCACTACCTGGCTCATCTTCTCACACATGCCATTGGTCTGTGGGTGGTACGGTGTTGTCCGGATCTTCTTACAACCATACAAGTTACAGAATTCCTGGAACACTTCTTCCTCGAAAGCTGGACCTTGATCTGTAAGCACTCTTTCAGGATATCCATGTGGTCTACAGAAGTGCTGTTGGAATGCTCTGGCTGCTGTCCTTGCTGTCTGATCTTTGACAGGCACAACTACCAGGAATCTTGAGTAGTGGTCCACAACAGTAAGAGCATAGATCTAGCCGAACCGGCTTGGAACCAGCTTCACATGGTCCAGGGCTACCAACTCAAGGGGCTGTTTGGTGATGATTGGCTGTAGAGGAGCTCTCTGGCTGTTTCGATCCTTTCTGCGCAGGTTACATTGTCCACACTCCCGGCACCACCTCTCAATGGCTTTCCTCATACCAGCCCAGTAGAACCTCTCCCGGAGCAATGCTTCCAACTTCTTCCATCCAAAGTGTCCAGCTCCATTGTGGTATGCCTCTAAGACCATTGATGCCTCTCTCTTTGGGACTACCACCTGCCAGACAATCTCATGAGTATGGGCATTGATACTCCTCCGACACAGTTTTCCTTCATAGATGAACAGCCAGCCTCTCTCCTTCCACAACTGCTGGGTTTCTTCAGGAGCATCCGACTCTGGGCGTGAGTCAGCTTGTGACAGTAGCTCCTTCACCAGGCGGACTGCAGGGTCACTATCTTGCGTTTCTGCACCAGTCATGATGGGGCAATGGATTCAGGGTAACCTCCTTCAAGCCAGACCATCTGTTTCTCACTCCTTGAGCATGCTGGGCCGCAAGTGGCCGGTGGAAGGGAGGTAACTCTATTTCTTCAAGAGCCTCAGGGTCTTCTCCTGCATCTGGTAGGTTAGGCATTCTGGACAGCGCATCAGTAGAGTTGAGCGACTTTTGTTTTTTTAGGGTCGAGTTTCGTTTCGTGAAACCCGACTTTTCCAAAAGTCGGGTCGAGCAAGATCGGACGACTATAGGGAAAAGTCGGGGTCGTCCCGAAACACGAAACCCAATGCAAGTCAATGGGGAATAAAAGTCGGCAGTGAGAGGAGGACAGGAAACACACCTACAGTGCCCATTTGAATGCCAAAAGCATCAATTCTTCTTACTTAAGCTTGTCAACCTTAATTAACTTCATAATACAAGTTACGCACTGAAAAACGGGTGTTATTTGGCTAAAGTTGTGGGGGGGAGGGCTGGCTCCAGGTTTTCATGTGTGTAAAATAATGCATATCCTGTAAAATACTCAGGACTAGTTACCAGATAAAAATATAGTGGTTTATTTGGTTTCTTCCATCAAAGAAAGGTTTTTACAGAAAAACAGGTGAATAAAAATAGGTGAAAGAGAAATTGTCCATTAGATCATGTTCTGAGATCCCACATGGCAAAAGCAACATGTATTCTTCTTCTCTCCGAGATCCTGAATAGCAAAAGGCTGCTGTGTCTCAGTTCGGCTTCTCACATCGCCGTCAAGTAATATACCAGCTGTTATGTCATGTCATCTTGCGTCTGTCTCTCATGATGGTGAGGGAAGAAGAGAGCGACCTCTACAGTTAGCCATGAATTATATACGTCTCCTAAAGCACGTGGTCTCTACATATATGGAGCTGTCTTTCTACCATGAGCCAAGCTTAAAAATAGCCTATGTCATGTAAGCTAAAGCATTCTACAGAACTGGGTCTTATAAGAAATTAACGGATTATTAATATTTAACAATTCCCCCTTTTGAGGGAGACAGACATTAATTGGAACCCTCAAATATAACGATCTTTTTTCTTCTTTTCTTCTTCTTTGACAAAATAATTTAATATCAATAATAATAATAATAATAATAATAATAATGTAATTACCTTTTTCAACCCATAGGTGTCACTGTGTTTTATGTAACCAGTGTTATCATCTTTATTAATAAGGAATATATTTATTATACTAATAATATGTAGGAATGTAAAGCCATGAACCAAAATAAGAATATATGAGTGAGCGAATGAATGAATAAAAGAATTGTTGCATATAACTCAGAAGTGAAACATTTTCCTTAGTAATAGAACCATATAATTGCTATATTTAATGAAGCAATATTCTCAGCAGATATTACTTTACTAAATATTGGTGAAAGAATTAAAAATAATGAAAAATAAGAATGAAAAATAAGAATAAGAATAAGGCCTTTATGTTGATGCAGTGTAGTTATGTCTTCAGTAACATATACCCTTAATATTTCCATGATCTGGATTATTTCATAATTGTCATAAACTTGTGTTATCAAAATATTCAAATCATGCAACTTTGCATGTAATTCCTCTTAGTGTAAAGAAATGACTCTTTATAATACTTGTTATTATACCCAATACTTATACCATTGTACCTTATTAATATTTTTTTTTTTCCTATTAAAATGTGTGAAGAAGAGGTATTAATCAAATGTGATTATGTAGTCAGGATAAAAAACATATTTTCCCCTTAATACCAAAAAATATTGTTTCATGAAATAATTCATTTATCAAAACCAAAATTAAAAATAATTAATGTATAAATTATGTGAATTTATACTTGCTTATACCATTATTTGTCTGAAGATGTGTAACCATCAAAATTAATTTGAATATCATAAAATTATCCTTTGGAAAAATTAATTTAAATGTAGTTTAAGATTAACACACTTGGACAGAGAAGGAAGGTCCACTATTCCCAGATGCAGCTGGTGAATACCAGGCTCTGTGCTGGTGCCTGTTTAAAAGAGCTAAAGCTGATAAGGAAAGAATAGATTTTCTTCCTAAACTATTTTCTATTTTGTTGTGCGATTGCACTTATCCACAATTAACTAAATCAAGAAATAATAATTACTATAGAAATATAGAAATATATGTTTGTATAGATAATATTTCATTATGTATCTTAATATTCTAATAATTTCCTAAAGATAAAAGCTTTGGGGGTTTTTTTTTTTTTTTCCTTTCTCTCATGCATTCAGGATCCTGAGGTCTCACAAACATATCACATTACTCGCTCAGCAGCTGCTCATACACTCAGTCACTGTCACTCAGACTGTGTCACATATTAACTTTATACCTCACATATGAAAGTGTGATGAATACACGTATTTTAACCCAAATTATCCTAATTATCAATGCATTGTAAACTATTTCAATTTAGTCTCTTAATATTTCTTTGAATATTCCCCAAATACACATGACATAAATATATGTATAGCTATACTTGACATTTAGGCCTGGAAAAAAAAATTCCATTGCTTTGCAAAAGTTGAGACCCCCTTTAAAATTCTTTCCCTAAGGAACAGGGACATAGTATACTGGTCTGGTATACTTGTATTATTAGAACAAGGTTCAAATTCCCCTGCTGTGGTTGTCATTCAAACCATGCAGTAAAAAAGCACACACCCAGAACATTTTAAAAAGCAATTGGTTATTTCCTTTTAAGGGTTAGATATATAAAATCATGCAATATTGCAACTTCCTGTGTAAATAAAGGCATAAATCCTTGGAAGAGAATTTTTCTCGATTAAGTCCTGCTTTGAAATGAAAATTCTAAGGAAACATAAAAAAATAAGGTTAATATCATATTCATATTCTAAATATTATTACTGATGTAGATTTTAGTTTTCATTAAAAAATACAGTTCTACTATTTCTACTTCTACAAACACTCTATATATATACTGTATGACTATGTATATATCCACAAACCATAAAACTACAGGATTATACTCTATAAAATAATTACATATAACTCACTAATTGTATAACACTGTTACACAATATATATATATTACTTTTTCTAACCAATTCCTACACCCATACTTATTTCTCTGCAAAAAATATCCTGAAAGGTTCTTGCCATTTTAAAGCTGATAGATTCTTGGAGCAGAGTATTCAGTTTACAGGCCATGATGTCACTCACCACCTGTTTCTGTCTGTTAAATTCGGCCATCTTTGTTACAGAAAGAAAATCAGAACTCATCATTTTTCTTAATTCCATTTGTGTCTTTTCGGTGTTCTTTTGCATCATTCCATATGGTTTATAACAAACATGTGATTTTCTTTTTCTTTCTTCGTAGATTTGATTTTGGGGAAATCTCATTTTAGAAGGCTTTGCTAATGCAGGCTTCTGATAAGATTTTACTCTGCCTGTCTTTACAAAATTAGCACAATTTACTTTCCTCTCACGATTCTCGTGTTTTCTGGCAAAATCAAGAAATTGCGCACATTCAAACAAAGAATCTTTTTGTGACGCAATAACACGAGATGCAGGATTTAGAAACCAAAATTTGCTTACAAAACTCCTTATGAGGGACGGTGTTTTGACATTCTCACTCAGCATTTTGTACAAACGTTCATATATGGACATGAACGTAAAAATACATTCCTTCCGACCAATCCTTAATTTTTGAAGAATATCAATATCTGGATGATTTTCATTTGATGAACAAAAAATGAGAATTTTTAATCTGTCCTTATCAGTTAAATTCTCATGTGTCTCACCAGATAACTTTAAAGACAATCTCCTAGCAAAATTTACAGGGATCCACATTTTGAACAACTGATTCTTCTCCTCGTTAGATAAATCAAAGTTATCAGTACAGCTTTCAAAGATCTCAGAGTTTCTATAAACATCTATTTTGTTGTCATAAGCAGGAATTATTTGGCATATTTTTATCAAATTCTTCCTCACGCTACTTCGGATTTGGGCCTGTGAGTCTTCTATTTTTAGTGGTACGTCTTTCCTTTGTACATCCTCTACGTCAGTTCTGAAGTCTCCTCCTACTTCTCCATCTTGTTCCACATCTGCAAGGTCACCTTCAATAGCTGCTACTACTTGTAACTGTTTCTCCACATTACAGTGAATCTCGGGAATATCACTATCCTCTACACAATCATTTTTAGATTTCTCTGACACAGATCTATGAAATATATCTACCATCTGTAGAATATTTTTTAATCTCTCTCTTTCTCTATTGAAAAACTTAGAATCTAACCTCTGATTCTCGAGTTCACACTCGGCATATAAACTTAACCATAAAACTTCTGAATTAGAATTGTCTACAGACTTAAATTTCAATTTACTCTGCTTAGCAAGACAATTAATGACATCCATTTCTCTTACCTTGAAATGTCTCAGCTTGTTCCCTTTGATGGACAACGCTGGGTTCCTGTCTTTACACGTCTGGCTTACGTCTGGTACTTTTGGCACTTGTAGTACTTCTCAATCTATCTGGTACTTCTTACTTCTAGGTTCTATGTGATTCTTGTAAGTAGTGGAATTCCCGATAACTTGCACATATGATTTGACGTTAGCAAAGTCCAATCCCCCGTGTGTGCAAGTTGAGGGAAATCCGCAAAAAAGTACAAAAATTCAGATCTGGCTGGCTCTCCAATGTAAAATAATGCATATCCTGTAAAATACTCAGGACTAGTTACCAGATAAAAATATAGTGGTTTATTTGGTTTCTTCCATCAAAGAAAGGTTTTTACAGAAAAACAGGTGAATAAAAATAGGTGAAAGAGAAATTGTCCATTAGATCATGTTCTGAGATCCCACATGGCAAAAGCAACATGTATTCTTCTTCTCTCCGAGATCCTGAATAGCAAAAGGCTGCTGTGTCTCAGTTCGGCTTCTCACATCGCCGTCAAGTAATATACCAGCTGTTATGTCATGTCATCTTGCGTCTGTCTCTCATGATGGTGAGGGAAGAAGAGAGCGACCTCTACAGTTAGCCATGAATTATATACGTCTCCTAAAGCACGTGGTCTCTACATATATGGAGCTGTCTTTCTACCATGAGCCAAGCTTAAAAATAGCCTATGTCATGTAAGCTAAAGCATTCTACAGAACTGGGTCTTATAAGAAATTAACGGATTATTAATATTTAACAATGTGCCCTGGGCGAAAGAGCGCCCCTTTAACACATACCACAACTCATCATGCTCCGATACGGCAGAGAAATAGCGGTATAGTACAATGAAAAATACTTCACTTTTTACATCTCATGACGAGGCCCATCTATTTCTCCATACAGAATCATTGGTCCCATATAATGTTTGAAACAGTATATGATGAGCTCCACATAATGCTACAGTATATGTTGGTCCCCATGGATGAAGCTCCACTGTCTTATGGGCCCAAATAATGCTCCAAACATAATGGGCCCCATTTCTAATGCTCTAGTGTATAATGGGCCCTGTAAATGCTGCTCCAGTGTCTGGATGTCCACCTTTGGAATGTTCCAGTGTATGGTGGGCCCCATCTATCATTCTCCAGAGTATAGTGCTCCCCAAAAATTGCTGTCCCAACATTGAAAACAATCAAATAAGTCTCCTCGCTAGGGAATCCCTGTACTAGTCTGGACTCCTCGTCGTCCCCATCTTCCATCTCACTGCACAGTATTTCAACCTTACAAGTGCTGTGATCCTGAGCAAGCAGGGGGGGCCCACTCGTTGGCGATGGCACTGGCACAGGGCCCCTGATAGTACGGTGGTGTGTCTGATGGCGGGTGGGCCGAACCTGCACTTTCATCTGCAGCTTCCTCTTTGTCACCGTGTAAGATGGAACTGTATATGGGAAGGGTAACCTGAGTTTCATCAGGGTCAGATTCAGGCCGTGTAGCGTGCGAGGGGAATGTAGTGGTCTGGGTCAATGTACCAGCAGATTCATCGAGCAGTGGCTGGGCATCAGTGCACTTGTGTTGCCCCCAGGAGTACGGTCGCCACAGTGGCATTACCTTCCTCCTAGGGAGTGTGATGTCATGCTTGGGAGCAACGAAGGATCTCTCTAGCAGGTTAACTGATTGGGCGGCGTTATTCCCACGAGTCATGACCCTCCAAACAGCGTTCATGAAGGCAAAGTGTTTGTTTTACGTGGGCAGTATGGTTGCAAAGCTGAACCTTAAAGGAATGTCCAGAAGGGCACCACCAGGAGTGGAGCCTACGGTTAAATTCGACTCCACCTGGGAAACCTCAACCATGCCAGCTACAGAACAGATGCACACATTGCAAGCTTAATTCCGTTAACGAACGAGACTCCGTCATGCCCCGCGGTCCGAGTCCGGCTTACTAGAGGGACACGTGAGGCTCTGGCACATGAGATTGGCCAATAACTGGTGTGTCATGCCCTTACATGTCCGTGGCTGCATGTGCGCTACACTGAAAAGGCCAGCGCTTGTCGCTTACAGGTGCAGATAACCCGCTGAACAACGTTAGTGATGGGGATCTGTGATTAGAATTATTGCCCGCGAACGATGATTTCCCAGTAAGTGCAGGTCAACCGCAGTTCCGGAATTAGGCCTAACCGTCATTCCTGAAAAAATGAAAAACTTACGTGTGCAAACCACAGGTGCTGTAGCTTGCTTAACAGCTAGCCAGCCGTTCTCAGGCCCAGTATGGATTACACGTGATTGCACAAAGGTGAGAAAGGGTACCGTATCCCCGGATAACATGTATGGATAGCATACACTTTCAAAATATATGTCTATACATCAGGAGGCAGGCTCAGACGGTGTTAGGCCCAGTATGGATTGCACGTGATTGCACAAAGGTGAGAAAGGGTACCGTATCCCCGGATAACATGTATGGATAGCATAGTGTACACTTGCAAAATATATGTCTATACATCAGGAGGCAGGCTCAGATGGTGTCAGGACCAGTATGGATTGCACGTGATTGCACAAAGGTGAGAAAGGGAACCGTATCCCCGGATAACATGTATGGATAGCATAGTGTACACTTTCAAAATATATGTCTATACATCAGGAGGCAGGCTCAGACGGTGTCAGGCCCAGTATGGATTTGACGGCCCAGACTACACAGCGGAGGAGCAGGGAGAGGTAAAGATTGCAAATGCTGGGGCCCTGCCCAAGCAAGGGGGGCCCACTCGTGGGCGTCGGTACTGGCACTGGGCCCCTCATAGTACGGAGGTGTGTCTGACGGCGGGTGTGCACCACCACCGTCAGAGACACTTGATTGCACTATGAGGGACCCTGTGCCAGTGCCTGCGCCCAAGAGTCGGCCTACCCACCTGTCCAGGGCAACGGCACTCGCACGGTGTTGTGCGCTAGGTGGTGACCCCGGCCATGGGGGGGGGCAGCACAGTTAGGGAGTTTTAGAAAGTGGCATATGTTGATGTTGGACATTCAGCTGATGCAAAAGGCGAAATAGGTGAAGTACCAGGAAGAGGTGGACCAAAGCAATCCATTTTTCTGTCACCCTATGTGTCATCAGGGGAAGGTGGGACAAAATCCTTGGAAACCCATGCATGGTTCATTTTAATGAAGGTTAGATCATCCACATTTTGGGTTGACAGACGGGTCCTTTTTTCTGTCAGGATTGATCCAGCTGCACTGAAGACTCTTTCCGATAGCACACTTGCAGCTGGGCAAGCGAGCTCCTGTAAGGCATATTGTGCCAATTCAGGCCAGTTGTCCAGTTTAGCGGCCCAATAGTCAAAGGGGAATGACCTGTGTGGGAGAACATCGATATGGGAGGAAAAGTAGTTTGTAACCATAGTTGACAACTGCTGTCTCCTGTCACTTTCCATCGATGCAGTATTACCAGTTGTGTGAGCGGTGCTTGAAAAATCAGTCCACAACATTGTCATGAAATCCCTGTCTCCAACGCCACTTCTGCTGTGTGCACCACGAACACCTCTGCCAAGCTGCCCCCGGCACGTACGGCTCGTGTGAGAACCATCACCGCTGCTGTGTGCTGGGAATGCCTCAAGGTTCTCCTGTGGCATGATGTTTTGTAATTTGCCTTTATAGCATGGATCCAGGATGCTGGCCAACCAGTAGTCGTCATCGTTCATCATTTTGGCAATGCGGGGGTCCCTTTTTAGGATCTGCAAGGCATAATCTGACATGTGGGCCAATGTTCCCGGTGTCAATGATGCACTGCGAGTGCTGGTTGGAGGAGCACTTTCTGGCAAATCCACATCCCTCCAGTCACGCACAAACCCTGTACCAGACCTTGCCACGCCAACATTTTCACTTGCCCCACAAGATGCATCCTCCTCCCCTAAGTAATCATCCCCATCATCATCCTCCTCCTCCTCTTCTTCCTCCACCTCGTCCAGGAGATGTCCCTGAGCAGACAATGGCTGAATGTCATCAAGGATTCCCTCCTCCTCTTCCTCCTCGTCAACATTGGCTGCAGACGCCTGCTCCTTAAGGTGCGTCCAAGTTTGCATGAGCAGACGCATAAGTGGGATGCTCATGCTTAGGATGGCGTCGTCTGCGCTTACCAGCCGTGTGCATTCCTCAAAACACTGAAGGACTTTACAGAGGTCTTTCAGCTTCGACCACTGCACACCTGTCAACTCCATGTCTGCTCTCAAAGTGCCTGGCCGTGTATCCTACCACAAATGCATTATGGCCTGCCTCTGCTCGCACAGCCGCTCAACCATGTGCAGGGTGGAGTTCCACCTTGTTGCAATGTCGATAATGAGGCGGTGGTTGGGAAGGTGGAGCAATCGCTGCAGCTTCTGCATACGAATGGAGTGTACAGGCGACCGGCGGATGTGCGCGCACAGTCTTCGCACCTTCTGGAGCAGGGCTGTTAACTCCGGATAATTTTTGAGGAAGCACTGCACCACCAGGTTCAAGGTGTGAGCCAAGCAAGGTATGTGGCTGAGTTTTGAAAGGGCTATGGCTGCCACAAAATTACGGCCGTTATCACTAACTACCTTGCCTGCCTCAAGATGTACACTGCCCAGCCATGACTCAGTTTGTCGCTGAAAGTACTCGGCCAGCACCTCGGCGGTGTGTCTGTCGCCCAAACACATAATCTGCAACACAGCCTGCTGACGCTTTCCACTAGCTGCTCGATAGGGGGACACCTCGTGTGCAACAGTGGCAGCTGCAGATGGAGTGCTCGTACGACTGCGCTCTGTGGACGAGCTTTCGCTTCTGGAGGAGGAGGAGGGTAGAACGCCTACAGCCAACTGTTTCCTATACCGTGGGCTAGGCAGCACTGTCCCACCACCGCTGTCCCCTGTGGACCCTGCATCCACCACATTAACCCAGTGCGCAGTGATGGACACGTAATGGCCCTGGCCATGCCGACTGGACCATGCATCAGTTGTGAGGTGCACCTTTCCACTCACTGACTGCTTGAGTGCATGGACAATGCGGTCTTTCACATGATGGTGGAGGGCTGGGATGGCTTTGCGAGAAAAGAAGTGGCGACTGGGTAGGTCATAGCGTGGTACTGCATAGGCCATGAGTTCGCGGAAAGCTGCGCTTTCCACCAACCGATAGGGCATCATCTCTAACGAGATTAATTTGGCAATGTGGGCGTTCAAACCCAGTGTACGCGGATGAGAGACTGAGTACTTTCTTGACCTACTCATAGTGTCTGGGAGGGTGAGCTGGACTTGAGAGCTGCATATGGTGGAACTAGCGGTGGACAGGGCGGACTGAGAGAGGGTTGATGATGGTGATGGAGTGGGTGTTCTTTCTGATGGCCTAGATTCAGTATTTCGTTGATATAACAGTGGGATTCCCTGACTGCTGTGGCCTTGCAACGACACCTCAACATTTGCTGCTGTGCTAACCGGTGGGCTTACAGTGGGGGAAACAATGTAGCGTTGCTGACTACCTTCTTTGTGATCAGTTGCACATGTGGTACTTGAGGTTTGGTGTTTTGTCCATGCTTGCAAGTGCATGGTGGTTAAATGTCTAAGCATGCAACTGGTATTCAAATTTTTCAGATTTTTCCCTCGGCTAAAGGTCTTTGCGCACTTCTTACAGATAACCTTGGCCTGATCATGAGGATTTTGTTCAAAAAAGTGCCACACTGCACTCTTCCTACTTTGGAAGACATTTTGCGGCCTAGCACGCTGTGATATTTTGACCCTCTGGACAAGCTGTCCAGCAACTCTTTTGATTTTTGGAACCTGTCTTTGGAGTGCTCCGTGCCTGCCAGATAACAGCTGTTGCGATGTCGATGTCTGCTGTGGATGCTCCTCATCTGAGCTAATGGAAGCAGCACCCTCTTCCCCCAATGGATGCCAATCTGGGTCAACAACTGGGTCATCCATCACCTCCTCTTCAATGTCATGTGCACCTTCCTCTGTGTCACCGTGTATGGTGGTATAGTGTGCGGGAAGGGGCACCTGAGTCTCATCAGGGTCAGAATCTGGCTCTGTACACTGCGAGGACAATGTAGTGCTCTGAGTGAATGTACCAGCAGAATCATCTATCAGTGGCTGTGCATCAGTGCACTCCATGTCAGATTCATCTTGGCCTGGGTAATTCACCATTTCACTTGATAATCCAGGCATGGTATGTGAAAACAGCTCCATGGAGTAATCAGTAGTATGGCCTGCGTCATCCTTCAATCTTGGTTGGGGTGAAGGACACAAGGAAAGGTGTGGTTCATGAACATGAGCCTCCAATGACGACTCAGTGCTTTTATTTTTTACAACTTCAGAAGAGGAGGCGATAGAGCTGGAGGCTGAGTCAGCAATGTAAGCCAAAACTTTTTCCTGATGCTCTGGCTTTAGAAGCGGTTTGCCAACTCCTAGAAAACTAAGCCTTCGAGGCCTTGTGGAGCCAGTCGATGACGCTGGCTCAACACCTCCTGCATTCGGTCCTATTTTGCTTTTGCCACTACCATCAGATCCACCACCAACACCATCATTACCAGCTGCCAACCCCTGCCCAATTCCACGGCCTCTTCCACCAGCCCTCCTCATTTTTGGTAGAAATTTAGACAAAATCCAACAAACTATATAGTAATGTAAAACAAGGTACAAGGTGTCTATAGGACAGGGGAGATTTTGAATTTCTGCACACACTAGTGGACACTGGACACTTTTGGATTGTGTGAGGCCCACTGAATATCAGAGCACTATGTCACAGGCTGGATGGCACAGGTGTGAAAAAAGTGACTACAGGATAAGGGAGATTTTGAATTTCTGCACACACTAGTGGACACTGGACACTTTTGGATTGTGTGAGGCCCACTGAATATCAGAGCGCTATGTCACAGGCTGGATGGCACAGGTGTGAAAAAAGTGACTACAGGATCACGGAGATTTTGAATTTCTGCACACACTTGTGGACACTGGACACTTTTGGATTGTGTGAGGCCCACTGAATATCAGAGCGCTATGTCACAGGCTGGATGGCACAGGTGTGAAAAAAGTGACTACAGGATCACGGAGATTTTGAATTTCTGCACACACTAGTGGACACTGGACACTTTTGGATTGTGTGAGGCCCACTGAATATCAGAGCGCTATGTCACAGGCTGGATGGCACAGGTGTGAAAAAAGTGACTACAGGATCACGGAGATTTTGAATTTCTGCACACACTTGTGGACACTGGACACTTTTGGATTGTGTGAGGCCCACTGAATATCAGAGCGTTATGTCACAGGCTGGATGGCACAGGTGTGAAAAAAGTGACTACAGGATCACGGAGATTTTGAATTTCTGCACACACTAGTGGACACTGGACACTTTTGGATTGTGTGAGGCCCACTGAATATCAGAGCGCTATGTCACAGGCTCGATGGCACAGGTGTGAAAAAAGTGACTACAGGATCACGGAGATTTTGAATTTCTGCACACACTAGTGGACACTGGACACTTTTGGATTGTGTGAGGCCCACTGAATATCAGAGCGCTATGTCACAGGCTCGATGGCACAGGTGTGAAAAAAGTGCCTACAGGATGCTTCACTGTGGCTGTGATAACAGTCGTTACACGGTACTGTGTGAGGAGTGTGCACTGCTGTATGGTGTGAAAAAATGCACGCTCAGTACCTCAGCAGGACAAAAAAAAAATTGGGATTGCTTTTAAAAAAGCAGTTTGCAGAGCAGTGGGTAAACAGCAATGCAGCCGTCAGGAAGCCTTAGAAGGCAGCCTAACAACCAACACCGCTGATCCACCAAAATATAGCCTCCCCTTGCACTGCACACACAGTGACTGGTGTGTTGTACAGGCCAAATCGCTAGCAGCAGAAGCAATTTTTTTTTCTTCTTCCCTGCCTAACGCTCTCCCTACAGAATCAGCAGCAACCTCTCCCTATGCTAAGATCGGCAGAAGTAAGATGGCGGTCGGCGTGCACGCCCTTTTATACCCCCTGTGACGCCCACCAAAGCAAGCCAATCACTTGCATGCCCTTCTGAAAGATGGTGGTGACCCCTGCCTATGTCATCACGTTGCCCACAGTGTCCGTGGATCCTGATTGGCTGAAAAAGAGCGCAAATTTTGAAACGCGACTTTGGCGCGTAAGTCGCCGACCTCGTGGCCGACCTCATCCTAGGGTCGGGTTTCGTTTCATGAAACCCGACTTTGCCAAAAGTCGGCGACTTTTGAAATTTTTCGACCCGTTTCGCTCAACTCTACGCATCAGCATTGGCATTTTGTGCCCTGCCCGGTACTTGATGGTAAACTCATAGCTAGATAACCCAGCCATCCACCGCTGTTCCAGTGCACCTAGTTTTGCAGTGTCCAAGTGCGTCAACGGGTTGTTGTCCGTGAAGATAGTGAACTTGGCGGAGGCTAGGTAATGTTTGAACCTTTCGGTGACAGCCCAGACTATGGCAAGGAACTCCAGCTTGAAAGAACTGTAGTTGTCAGGGTTCCCTTCAGTGGGGCGCAGCTTCCTGCTGGCGTAGGAGATCACTCTTTCTTTCCCATTCTGTACCTGCGACAGTACTGCTCCTAGTCCCATGTTGCTGGCATCAGTGTACAGCACAAAGGGTTTGTCATAATCTGGGTAGGCCAGAACTTCATCTCCTGTGAGAGCCATCTTCAATCTGGTGAAGGACCTTTCCAACTCTTCAGTCCATTCAAAGGTGGAATTTTTCTGTTTGGTCTTCTTGGACTGCCCCACGGGAAGATTTTGCATAGGGGTGGCTATTTTAGTAAAGCCTTTGATGAATCTTCGGTAGTAGCCTACCAGTCCAAGGAATTGGCGTACTTCATGAAGGTTGCTGGGCTTCGGCCAGTCCCGGATGACTGTGACCTTATCAGGATCTGGTGCCACACCTTCTGCACTGACCACATGACCGAAGTACTGCACCTTGGGTTTCAGGAGGTGGCACTTGGAGGGCTTCACCTTCAGGCCAAAATTGGACAAAGCTCAAACACTTCAGCCAGGTGTTCCAGATGATCTTCATAGGTTTTGGAGAAAACAATGACATCATCCAGGTACAACAGGACCGTCTCAAAGTTCATGTGTCCCAGGCAGCACTCCATCAGCCGTTGAAATGTTCCTGGAGAGGTGCAGAGCCCGAATGGCATATAGTTGAACTCACAGAGACCCACTGGAGTGGTAAATGCTGTTTTCTCCTTGTCTGCCTCTGCCACGGGAACCCGCCAATACCCACTAGTGAGATCTACGGTGGAAAAGTAGTTAGCAGTTTTAAGTGCAGCTAATGCTCCTCAATTCTAGGTAATGGGTAGGCATCTTTATGTGTAATGCTGTTAATTTTCCTGTAATCAACACACATTCTCATGGTACCATCCTTTTTCTTTACAAAAACTATGGGAGCTGCCCATGGGCTACAACTGTGTCTGATAACGCCTGCTTACCTTCACCTCCCTCAACATACTCTTAGCACATTGGTACTGTGTTGGGGTTATAGGTCTGTACCTCTCCTTTATGGGTGGATGGTCTCCAGTGGGGATATGATGTTGAACCCCTTTTGCCTGCCCAAAATCTAGTGGGTGTTTCCTGAAAACCCGCTCATACTCTTGTGTCACTCAGTAAACCCCATTTTTCTGGTAGGAGGGTGTAGAGTCAGTTCCCACCTGCAGTTGCTGGCACCACTCCTCCATCTGCTTCACAGAGCCATTGTCCCCCACCTGATCGGATGAGACCAAGGGCTCTGCTGCCTGCAAAGAGTTGTTATTGACAGTGAGCAGCTTAGCAACTGTGGCGTACCGAGGTATCGTGGCCTCCTCCTCCCCACAATTCAAAAGGCATACAGGTACTCTCCCCTTTCGTACGTCAACCACCCCTCAGGCTGTCAGGACAGTGGGCCTGCTATCGGAGTATACTGGTTCTACCAATGCCTGGTAATCCTGCCCTCTGAGGCCTATAGCTGACCGACACCAAACCAACATTTCACGTCTGGGGGGGTATTGCAATGGGGAAGGGGTCACTCACTCTGACACTGCCAATTTCTCCGCCAGAGAGTTCTACCTGCTGTCTTTGCATCAGGGCCTTGATCTCCTTCTGCAGGACTCGTTGTTCACTGGAACCAGCAGTCTCATCCACCTGTTGCAACAAGACAATAACCTCGGACAGACAGTTTTCAATTACATTTGTACCAAGAGTCATCATGGGATTACATTCACGTCGATCAATATCCACAACTATCAGACCTTGAGACTTTAGCAGTAATTTCTTTACATCCTATCTGCGGCAAAGACTGACCATTACTGGCAACTACTGTCAGTTCATCAGTGGGGCCACGGGTAAGTTCAGAATCAGCCCAATACCTCTTGTAAAGAATGTACGGCATAGTGGTCACCTGGGAGCCAGTGTCCAGCAAAGCGTTCATGGGGATGCCGTCAATCACCACAGGAAGGATCGGTCTCCCTCCCACATACTTGGCTCGCCAGTTCCATGGGCCTTGTGGTCCTACTCCTGGGGGTTGGCCCTCTGCCCCAGGGGTTGCTCGTTTAAAGGACAAAATCTTGCAAGATGACCAACCATGTAGCAGCGACGACAGATGGGACGTCCATCCTGGTCATAGCGATCGTTGTTCCTCCCTCAAAGTGGCGGGGCTCTCCTCCTCC
Source organism: Dendrobates tinctorius (assembly GCF_039654945.1). Classification (NCBI taxonomy): domain Eukaryota; kingdom Metazoa; phylum Chordata; class Amphibia; order Anura; family Dendrobatidae; genus Dendrobates; species Dendrobates tinctorius. The sequence continues at coordinate 1,955,419 of NW_027361998.1, read as the reverse complement.
GGAGCCACGGGACATCCTCTGGACTGGAAGCAAGCTGGATCTTTTCCTTGGAGGACACTTGCAGGGACAGCACAGTTTTGGTAAGTGCAGCCATCCCTTTGGTCAACTCCTGGACCTGAAGACGCAGCTCCTCAGTTGGATCTTTATCCAGAGTCTGTGCATCAGCCTCTACAGGAATGGAAGGGAAAGATTTTGCTTCCTGGTGGTAAGTGATCGCTGGGCGCCTCAGGGTCGCTGGGCGGCTGTCAGTTGATTCCTGCAGGACCCGAATAGACCTGTCCTTAAAATCAGCAAAGTCCAGATCAGGGTTTTGCAGGGTTATGATACGCAACTGTCCTCTTTGGGTACTGGATAGGAGTCTTCAATAAACTGCTCCTTTAACAGCTTATCTTCCTCCTTCACACTGTCAGGATGAACTTGATTAACTGCTCGCAGCGCCTCCTGCAGGTTGAGAGCATAGTCCCTTATACTGTCCTGCGCCTTCTGTTTACAGCCAAAGAACCTCATCTTGATTTCAGCTGCAGTGCAGGTGTCAAAGGTGCATCTCAGCTTGGCCAGGATCTTTGCAACAGTCTCTTTATCGGTGTCCTGCCAGGCTTTCACCTCTCTCTGTGCTGCACCCGTTAGCTGTCCAATCAGGATATTCACTTTCTGGCTCTCAGACAGAGGGTAGACTTTAAACAAACTGCACAGTCTCTCTTTAAATTCACTCAGGGTGTGTGACTCACCCGAGTACTGCGGTAGCCAGGCCGCTCCCGGTATGTAGGGCATGGACAGCGGCATTATGGGGACCGCTGTGGCGGGCGCTCCTCCTTGCGGTGCTGCGGGGTTGGCGGCGGAGTCCGCCGCTGCATTGCCGAGTGGCTCGGACATTCTCTTCCACCCCCCTAGTTAACTTTAGCCAGGGCCGGGGATTGTGTGAGCTCACCGGCGACCGCTTCGCAGGCCCGATGCTCCGGGCTGTAGGCCTCAGCTCCTCCCCTTCTCGCGCACTGTCCTCTCTTCCCGCGTGGCACTTCACTTCTTCGTGCTCTGTGGCAGGCCCCGCCCACGAAGGCCTGCCCCTTCTTCTTCCCGCGCGTGCCAAACAGCACGGCAATGGCGGCAATTGGCGCCAATATCACACACAGTCTTTTACACAAACACAGTCTATGGCACACAGGACCCGGGGGGTACCGGGCTCCGTAATCCTGTTCGTGATGCCAAGTTGGGTCGCCCTCCCAGGGCTGTGGGGTACTCGGTACCGGGACAGTATTAGTGGGATGTGTCACAGCATCGGTGACCCGGACCGTGGCCCTGGGCACCCAAGTAATAGGAAGATGTGAATGGTGGAATGTAGTTAGATGAATAGTTTGTGACGCCACCTGTGGTGCTCGGCAAGGGAGGTGTTAAGCCGACGCTGCATGCAGATCCGCTGGGACTGATGGTATGGTGCAGCAAAGATGTAAAAGCTCCCCACAGGTGAAGCTGTAGTCCCAGGGCAGTGTAGATGTAGTTGGCACGGAGATGTAGCGGTGCCGGAAAGGTAGGAAGCAGACAAGACACTGCGGGGTGCAATTTCTGTACCTTTACTTGATAACTGCAGTCCAGGGTCCTGATTACAGATGGTATTGGAGCAGGCTAGCCTGGAAGTAATTCAGGGATTCTCTCTCAGCAGACGGGCTGTGCAGTCTCCTTATTAGCGCTTATTTGCGGGATCTCCAGTACCGAGTTACACTGAAGTTCCTCCTGTCAGATGTTCCCAAGAACTTTACTTGTACGGCAGACAACTGTAGCCTGTTCCAGGGACTCCTCACTCCTAAGTCCTGGCTCACTATCCGTGTTGCTGTTGTGCCCTCAAGTCTTAGGAGTAGTGCATTTACAGCCTCCTACTCCTCTGGTGTCTGTTGCAGGACCGTTAGTATCCGTACAACCGTGGAGACCAGGCTCCAGTTCATGCGCTCTCTCCAGAGATGAGCTCGTCCTTTCCGCTCTATCTCAGCGCTTCTTCCACACGTCTGCACACTTCACCCTCCGCAGACTAACTAACTAACCACCCCTTCCTCTTGGCCCTCAGAGAGCACTCCTCCCCTTAATCCCGGTTCAGAGTTCCCCCTGCTGGCCTGGAGTGGAATTGTGTTGCATGCATAGATTGACTGCGAGAGAGACCCATTATTGCCTCCAAGCCAGGCATTACCCTCCCCTGGAGGAAGGCAAAGCCACTGTGGCGACCATACCCCTGGGGGGCGCCACAGGTGCCACGGCCCAGAGGGTCCACTCTAAAAGGAAAAACGACTCAGCGTAAGCTGACGCTCGTCACACACCCACAAACAATAACAGTAAAATCTGCACTATATTATGGCGCCCCTTCCTTTCTGAGCTTTGCACTGTGCCTCAAAAGTAGTTCCTGATTACATGTAGAGTACCAGCGTACTCAGGACAATTCACGCAACAGATTTTGTGGTCTATTTTCTCCTTTCACCCTTGTGAAAAGGAAAAATTGGGGGTAAAGCAACATTTTTCTGGAAAAATGTGATTTTTTATTTTTTTCCCTCAACGTTATAAAATTCTGTGAAGCACCTAGGGCTTGAAGATGCTCACCATACCTCTTGATAAATTCCTTGTAGTTTACAAAATGGGATCACTTGTGTGGGGTTTCCACTGTTTAGGCACATCAGGGGCTCTCCAAATGCAACATGGTGTCAGCTATTCATTCAAGACAATTTTGCCCTCCAAATGCCCAAAAGGTCTGGGGAACACACTGATCTAGCAACCAGGAGGCGTGGGGAACACCCTGATCTGTCCATCCATGAGGCCTGGGGGATCACAGTGATTGAACAATTCAGGAGGCCAGTGGCTCACACAGATCAGGCCACCCAGGAGGCCTGAGCAACACACTGATTGGACAATTCAATAGACCTGCAGATCACACTTATTGGACTATCCAGGAGGCCTGGAGTTCACAATGATTGAATAATTCAGGAGGCCTGAGAATCACACTGATCAAGCCATCTAGGAGGCCAGTGAATGATACAGATTGGGTCATCCACGAGGCGAATAGCCTACAATGATCAGACAATCCAGAAGACCTGGGAAATACAATAATTGGAACATCCAGGAGGCCTGGAGATCACAATGATTGGGCCATCCAAGAGGACTTGGGATTACACTGAACAGGCCATCCAGGAGGCCTGGGCCAGGGGATGACACTGATTGGGTCATTCAGAAGGCAGGGAGATAATAATGCTCATAATGATCTGAGAATACAGGAGGCCTTGGATCACACTGATCGGGCTATGCAGAAGGCCAGGAGATCACACTGATTGGTTCAACCAAGAGGTCAGGGGATCACACTGATCAAATCTCGCAGAAGGCCTGGGGATTTCACTGATCAGGCCATCCAGGAGGCTTGGGGATCACACTAGTCAGACCATACAGGAGGTCTTAAGATCACACTGATCAGGTCATCCAGGTGGACTGGTGAACACACTGATCTGGCTATAAATGAGTCCTGGGAATCACACTGATCAGGCCAACCAGGAGGCCTGGGGATTACACTGATCGGGTCATTCAAGAGGCAGGAAGCTCACAATGATTGAACAATCCAGGATACCTGGGGATCATAATGATCTGACAGTCCAGGAGGTCTCGGGATCACACAGATTGTGCCATCTATGAGGCCTGAGAATCACACTGACCGTGCCATTCCTGAGGCCTGGGAAACACACTGATTGATTCATCAAGGAGGTATCACGCTAATCAGATAATCCCGGAGGCCTGGTGATCAGAAGATACAGGAAGCCCGAGAAACACAATGATCGGAACATCCAGGAAATCTTGGAATCACACTGATTGGACCATCCAGGAGGCGTGGGTATCACACTGATCGGGCCATCCAGGAGGCCTGGTAATCGCGCTGATCAGACCATACAGGAGGACTGGGGAACACAATTATTGGAACATCCAGGAGACCTGGGGATTATAATGATCAGGCCATTCAGGAAGCCTGGTGATTACACCAATCGGTATCCAGGAGCTCTGGGAATCACATTGATGAGGCCATCCATGAGGCCTAGGGATTACACTGGTCGGCCCATCTAGGAGGCCTGGAGATTACACTGATCGGGTCATTCAAGAGGCAGTGAGCTAACAATAATTGAACAATCCACAATGCCTGACCTGGGGATCATAACGATCGGGCACTTCAGGAGGCATGTGGATCACAATAATAGGGCCATCAAGGAGGCGAGTATCCAACAATGATCAGACAATCCAGGAGGCCTGGGAAGCATAATGATCATACTATCTCACACACTAGTCAGACCATCCAAGAGGTCTTTGGAATCACACTGATTGGTCCATCATGGAGGCCTGAGGATCACAGTATTCGGACAATCCAGGAGTTCTGGGGATTTCACTGCTCAGACTATATTGAGGGCCTGGGAAACACAATGATTGTAACATCCAGGAGGTCCTGAGATCACACTGAGTGGACCATCCAGGAGGCCTGGAGATCATACTGATGGGCCATCAAGGAGACATGGTGAACAAAATGACCAGGCCATCCAACAGGCCTGGGAATCACAATGATCAGTCCATCAAGGAGGTCTGAGGATCACACAGATCGGGTTTTCCAGGAGGCAACTAGCTCACAATGATCAGACAATCCTGGAGGCTGGGGAAACGCAATGATAGGAACATTCATAGACCTGGGGATCACATTGATTAGGCCATCCAGGAGGACTGAGACTCAGCTCATTTTAATCCTTCCTGAACCTTGACCGACGTTTGTCATAAACAGGGTCTGGGTGTCTGGAGCGGGCTCATGAGCTGATCCTACTCCTCACAGGGCAGGTGCCACCTCCATTGCTTCCATCTTGGTACACCTATACTGCTCACTCATGGGCTGGGATTCAAAGAAGATTGGGAATTTTAGGCTATGTTCACACGTTGCGTTTTTGCTGCGTTTTTTTTTTTTCCCCCGCAGGCAAAACCTGCTCTCTTGGCAGTAAAGAAGCTGCTTACAAGAAGGAGGCTTTGCTGGGTTTTTGCTTCGTTTTTACACCAAAAATACAGCAAAACCTGATACTTGTGTTTTTTTTGCTGCGTTTTTGCACTTTACTCATTACTTTCTATGAATTAAAAAAAACGCTGAGAGAAGTGATGTGGGGAGTTTGTAAAATGCAGCAGTTTTTCAAATTAGTCAGAAAATAAAACCCAATGTCTACATGAGATCTATGAAATCTTGTAGCTTTTGCTTAAAATTTGCATCAAAAAAAGTCGCAAAAACGCAACGTGTGAACGTAGCCTTAGTGTAACACTTTATCCCACATTTCAGGGCGCGTTGCCTTTATTCTCTTCATAAAATGATTACCGCATACAGTAATGAACATAAAGAAAATAGAACAGACGAGTCTGAGTTGCTGAGTTCAGTCACCTCTGGAGAAAAATCAATGAAAATTAATCAAAATCATTTATCTACCCCCCAAAATGGCACATTGTATGTTATGTGGTGATTAAGCTGTGTGCGCTTGACTAAAAAACCCCAGTGCATGCCGGGTGATGTAGTCCTAGCAATGCTGAAGGGGAAGGCGCAAGAAAGATGTCTGCCCTACTGATGGGCGGGGAAAGCTTGGGGAACGCCCCCGGATCGTTACCGCTTTGTTTGCTGCTAAGGGTGACGTCACCAAGTGTCCCCGCCCCCTCTCCTCATTCCTGCAGGCGCTGCTGCAGCTGTGGTCACGTGACACAGATCATCAGGCGGGCGACCACGACCACCAGGGGCTGAGCGGCCCCCGTAGGGGGGAGCGGATGTAGTGACCTGCGGTGCACTGCCCCCTACTGGAGAGGTGAGAGCTCCGTACTCTGCCCCTAATGCCCTGCGTGTGCCCTCCCTGCATTCACACCTTGTGTATAAATAGGGGGATCTGTAAATATATACACGGGGTATACAGCCCTATATACAGTGTAATGTACGGGGTATACAGCCCTATATACAGTGTAATGTACGGGGTATACAGCCCTATATACAGTGTAATGTACGGGGTATACAGCCCTATATACAGTGTAATGTACGGGGTATACAGCCCTATATACAGTGTAATGTACGGGGTATACAGCCCTATATACAGTGTAATGTACGGGGTATACAGCCCTATATACAGTGTAATGTACGGGGTATACAGCCCTATATACAGTGTAATGTACGGGGTATACAGCCCTATATACAGTGTAATGTACGGGGTATACAGCTCTATATACAGTGTAATGTACGGGGTATACAGCCCTATATACAGTGTAATGTACGGGGTATACAGCTCTATATACAGTGTAATGTACGGGGTATACAGCCCTATATACAGTGTAATGTACGGGGTATACAGCTCTATATACAGTGTAATGTACGGGGTATACAGCCCTATATACAGTGTAATGTATGGGGTATACAGCTCTATATACAGTGTAATGTACGGGGTATACAGCTCTATATACAGTGTAATGTACGGGGTATACAGCCCTATATACAGTGTAATGTATGGGGTATACAGCTCTATATACAGTGTAATGTACGGGGTATACAGCCCTATATACAGTGTAATGTACGGGGTATACAGCCCTATATACAGTGTAATGTGCGGGGTATACAGCTCTATATACAGTGTAATGTACGGGGTATACAGCCCTATATACAGTGTAATGTACGGGGTATACAGCCCTATATACAGTGTAATGTACGGGGTATACAGCTCTATATACAGTGTAATGTACGGGGTATACAGCTCTATATACAGTGTAATGTACGGGGTATACAGCCCTATATACAGTGTAATGTACGGGGTATACAGCTCTATATACAGTGTAATGTACGGGGTATACAGCTCTATATACAGTGTAATGTACGGGGTATACAGCTCTATATACAGTGTAATGTACGGGGTATACAGCCCTATATACAGTGTAATGTGCGGGGTATACAGCCCTATATACAGTGTAATGTACGGGGTATACAGCTCTATATACAGTGTAATGTACGGGGTATACAGCCCTATATACAGTGTAATGTACGGGGTATACAGCCCTATATACAGTGTAATTTGCGGGGTATACAGCTCTATATACAGTGTAATGTACGGGGTATACAGCCCTATATACAGTGTAATGTATGGGGTATACAGCCCTATATACAGTGTAATGTACGGGGTATACAGCCCTATATACAGTGTAATGTACGGGGTATACAGCCCTATATACAGTGTAATGTACGGGGTATACAGCCCTATATACAGTGTAATGTACGGGGTATACAGCCCTATATACAGTGTAATGTACGGGGTATACAGCCCTATATACAGTGTAATGTACGGGGTATACAGCCCTATATACAGTGTAATGTACGGGGTATACAGCCCTATATACAGTGTAATGTACGGGGTATACAGCCCTATATACAGTGTAATGTACGGGGTATACAGCCCTATATACAGTGTAATGTACGGGGTATACAGCCCTATATACAGTGTAATGTACGGGGTATACAGCTCTATATACAGTGTAATGTACGGGGTATACAGCCCTATATACAGTGTAATGTACGGGGTATACAGCCCTATATACAGTGTAATGTACGGGGTATACAGCCCTATATACAGTGTAATGTACGGGGTATACAGCCCTATATACAGTGTAATGTACGGGGTATACAGCCCTATATACAGTGTAATGTACGGGGTATACAGCTCTATATACAGTGTAATGTACGGGGTATACAGCCCTATATACAGTGTAATGTACGGGGTATACAGCTCTATATACAGTGTAATGTACGGGGTATACAGCCCTATATACAGTGTAATGTACGGGGTATACAGCCCTATATACAGTGTAATGTATGGGGTATACAGCTCTATATACAGTGTAATGTACGGGGTATACAGCCCTATATACAGTGTAATGTACGGGGTATACAGCCCTATATACAGTGTAATGTACGGGGTATACAGCCCTATATACAGTGTAATGTACGGGGTATACAGCTCTATATACAGTGTAATGTACGGGGTATACAGCCCTATATACAGTGTAATGTACGGGGTATACAGCCCTATATACAGTGTAATGTATGGGGTATACAGCTCTATATACAGTGTAATGTACGGGGTATACAGCCCTATATACAGTGTAATGTGCGGGGATATACAGCCCTATATACAGTGTAATGTACGGGGTATACAGCCCTATATACAGTGTAATGTGCGGGGTATACGGCTCTATATACAGTGTAATGTACGGGGTATACAGCCCTATATACAGTGTAATGTACGGGGTATACAGCCCTATATACAGTGTAATGTACGGGGTATACAGCCCTATATACAGTGTAATGTGCGGGGTTATACAGCTCTATATACAGTGTAATGTGCGGGGTATACAGCCCTATATACAGTGTAATTTGCGGGGTATACAGCCCTATATACAGTGTAATGTGCGGGGTATACGGCCCTATATACAGTGTAATGTGCGGGGTATACGGCCCTATATACAGTGTAATGTACGGGGTATACGGCCCTATATACAGTGTAATGTACGGGGTATACGGCCCTATATACAGTGTAATGTGCGGGGTATACGGCCCTATATACAGTGTAATGTGCGGGGTATACGGCCCTATATGCAGTGTAATGTGCGGGAAATACGGCCCTATATGCAGTGTAATGTGCGGGGCATACGGCCCTATATACAGTGTAATGTGCGGGGTATACAGCCCTATATACAGTGTAATGTGCGGGGTATACAGCCCTATATACAGTGTAATGTGCGGGGTATACAGCCCTATATACAGTGTAATGTGCGGGGTATACGGCCCTATATACAGTGTAATGTACGGGGTATACGGCCCTATATACAGTGTAATGTACGGGGTATACGGCGCTATATACAGTGTAATGTACGGGGTATACGGCCCTATATACGGTGTAATGTACGGGGTATACGGCCCTATATACGGTGTAATGTACGGGGTATACGGCCCTATATACAGTGTAATGTACGGGGTATACGGCCCTATATGCAGTGTAATGTGCGGGGTATACGGCTCTATATGCAGTGTAATGTGCGGGATATACAGTAATGTGCGGGGTATACAGCCCTATATACAGTGTAATGTGCGGGATATACAGCCCTATATACAGTGTAATGTACGGGATATACAGCCCTATATACAGTGTATTGTGCGGGGTATACGGCTCTATATGCAGTGTAATGTGCGGGATATACAGTAATGTGCGGGGTATACAGCCCTATATACAGTGTAATGTGCGGGATATACAGCCCTATATACAATGTAATGTGCGGGGTATACAGCCCTATATACAGTGTAATGTACGGGGTATACAGCCCTATATACAGTGTAATGTGCGGGGTATACAGCCCTATATACAGTGTAATGTGCGGGGTATACAGCCCTATATACAGTGTAATGTACGGGGTATACAGCCCTATATACAGTGTAATGTGCGGGGTATACAGCCCTATATACAGTGTAATGTGCGGGGTATACAGCCCTATATACAGTGTAATGTACGGGGTATACAGCCCTATATACAGTGTAATGTGCGGGATATACAGCCCTATATACAGTGTAATGTGCGGGGTATACAGCCCTATATACAGTGTAATGTGCGGGGTATACAGCCCTATATACAGTGTAATGTACGGGGTATACAGCCCTATATACAGTGTAATGTGCGGGGTATACAGCCCTATATACAGTGTAATGTGCGGGGTATACAGCCCTATATACAGTGTAATGTGCGGGGTATACAGCCCTATATGCAGTGACATTTGTCCTATACTCCCCCCCCGTCTCCTGCAGGTGGTGTATGTAGCACGTGCCGGACCCCCACATACCGCAGCTCTCCCCGTTTTCTCCTGTACGGAAGCCATGGAGACCAACCTACAGAGGAGGAAGGAGAGCCGCAAGGCGCTGCGCATCAAAGTCATCAGCATGGGGAATGCCGAGGTGGGCAAGGTAAGAGGAGGCCGTAAGGCACAGTGCCATGTATGCCGTGTCAGGCTCCAGGGATGGCTGGGCTTTGTAGTGCGCAGAATTAGATGGGGGCATGATCAGGACGTTGCTCGTCCGAAGCTCTTTGCTCTGGAAAGTCTAGAGTTAAATGTCACTACAAAGTGCATACAGGAATAGCTGAAGCTTTCTCCACATCTTTGTGAGTCATGCATATTACTATGCAGAGCGCAGCGGTCAAGATGAGTTTGTCATTGGCTGCTGTTCTCTGCATAGGCAGAAACTCTGTCATGATCCAGGATGGGGTTTGTCTTTAGCCCGTCCTGGTCAGACAGGGGTTAATTGTTTCTTCCTCTCTCTGGCAGAGGGCGGCTATTTAATGCTCACTGGACCTGGGTCCGGTGTCAGTTATACTCCTGCCCTCGGCTGAGTTAGTTGACCTCTTGCGTACGTGTGCCTTGTGCCTGATAACTTGTTGCTTGCTTGGTTTTGATCCGGTTCCGTCCCTGTTGCGAGTTCTGCCTGTCCCTCTTGTACTGCGCTACCTTCTCTGTGTATGATTCTCTGCCTGTGACTTGACTATTCTCTGCTCATCCCTCTGGTACCGCGCCGCCCTCTCTGTGTATGACCTCTGCTTGTCTGACCTGCGTTTCCCTCTCCTCTACTACAGTATCCCTGCAGTTAGTATATTACATCATTTGCAGCAGTAGGACGCTAAGCCCCGCCCACTGCAGTCACATGATCGTAGGTCCTTGTACTCCTTACTACTTTCAGTGTCGCAGGTCCTGTCTGCTTGAACTTTCACTGCAGTATCGGACCCCGGGCCCTCCCGTAGTGTGGGTAAGTCACCCTGCTCAGCCGTGGCAGTTTGCCGACGCTGACAGGATCCTGACACTCAGATGACGAGTCTCTTAGAGCGATGAAGTTGGGTTTTGCCATCCCTGTCCCGGCCTGTGCAAATCAGAACAGCCAATGGCAAACTCTGCTGCTGCTCTCTGCGTAGCCAACCATTAGGATGATAAAGGTTGCACTGAGCTTCCTCACATATGTAACAAAGAGGCACGGGGTGGTAGTCATGGCCGAGTTTACTAAGACTTAGTCAGTGAGCACCCTGGCTCCTTGCACATGTAAAGATAGGTGAAGTCTCAGTCCTGCAATACAGTCAGGTACCTCCATCACACGCTCACGCCAGCCGCTGGGGATAAGTATTCAGGAAAACACCACGGGCCTCAGTTCTGTTCAAACGGGAAAACTTTAAACAACACAATGTTTCCTGCTCTGTCCCTGCAACTTCTGGAGGCTGCTCAGCATCAATGGCTCCCATCCAGATTTGGGAACCACAACAGTCCTTCTGGAGACATTCCCACAGTGCCAGGGCCCGTCCACACTGCCCGACAGTCCTTGGCAGCTTGTATCCCCCCGACTGGGGTACCCTTTGTTCCTGGACGTGGAGAGCGTCTTGCCCTGGGCAAGCCTGCTGGGCTCTGCTCCAAGAACTCGAAATCCTTCTCCTGTAAACCTGTTGCACAGCCTCTCTGCTGAACTCCTCCCAACAGTTTAACCCTATGTTGCCTTTCTATCCCTAAGCTTGTGCATAACAAACACAGCACATTACATTGGCATAACATTACACATTAATATATGTCATATCAATATACAACATTAGTGAGCCATCAGGGTGCCACCGGGGACACACGTGTCCGATATATAGGAGAAAAGGCAGTTGAGGGTCCCAGCCACCTCCTTACACTCCTCCCTCCTAATCTATGGTCGTCCTCAACCATGATGGCTCCTGTAAACTTGAAACAGCTTATAAAGTGTTCATAAAACTGACACAGTCTTTATGTAATGCCGCTGATGGGCCAAACATGACCTAGGCTCGGCTGGGTTAAAACCCCAGAATCGGCTCCTCTTAAATTGGATCTGACTGACCCCGGTCCTGTGGCTCCTGGGACCCTTCCAGAACAAACATACTGGCCCGATGGGCTGGGCTCACTCCTCGGGTCCTCCTGCACACTGCACAGCTTCTCCCCCTCCCTCCTTTTACTAGATTACCGGCCCATTAACACACTGGTGCGCTGCTTTTAACAGGGGACAGTTCAGGGTTAAAATGGGTAAAGTTCAAAGTTAAAATAGTTCAGTCCTTATAGCATCTGCACTTACAGTTCATAGCAACCAACCCTCGTAGGGTTTCAACCCCGTAATCCAGCAGGGGGTGCGCAACCGTGCACAAAGAAACCTAGAGGAGGGGGGAAAAGCCAAAGTCATTCCACCGTGACCGTGATGGTCACCACTGACACCCAGTCCTGGCGCCTTAAAGGGCTCCGTGCCCTTGAACCAGCACAACTCCGTTAAAGGGACCTCATCAACCAATACAGGGCCGCATTTAGACCCCGTACAACAATATATGTATGGGCCGAGGATCCGCTGGAGGAGCAGTCCCCGCAACCTATGTATGGGGCGATGTGCGGCCGGCACTATTACGTGGGGCGCTGTGCAGACCCCTGCAGAGGATTACTATTCACTTACAGCAGGGCATATGCGCAGTTTGTTTCTGCATTTGTCTGTTTTATGACCAGTGTGAACACACTCCTGTATTTTACATGAGCACCAACTTATACTCCAGCTTATAGTTTTTAGTTGAATAATTGCTGGAAGTGGCGCTGATAGGACTGAAGCGTGACCCCCACCACGGCCAGGAGGCATCACAGCCGGCAGAGCGCAGGAGATGGAGCATGAGAGAGACATCGAAGGATCGAACCAGGAATAGAATAACAACAGAGTTACGTCCTGTATTATACTCCAGAGCTGCACTCACTATTCTGCTGGAGCAGTCACTGTGTACATACATTACTGATCCCGAGTTACATCCTGTATTATACTCCAGAGCTGCACTCACTATTCTGCTGGTGCAGTCACTGTGTACATACATTACATTACTGATCCTGAGTTACATCCTGTATTATACTCCAGAGCTGCACTCACTATTCTGCTGGTGCAGTCACTCTGTACATACATTACATTACTGATCCTGAGTTACATCCTGTATTATACTCCAGAGCTGCTCTCACTATTCTGCTGGTGCAGTCACTGTGTACATACATTACATTACTGATCCTGAGTTACATTCTGTATTATACTCCAGAGCTGCACTCACTATTCTGCTGGTGCAGTCACTGTGTACATACATTACATTACTGATCCTGAGTTACATCCTGTATTATACCCCAGAGCTGCACTCACTATTCTGCTGGTGCAGTCACTGTGTACATACATTACATTACTGATCCTGAGTTACATCCTGTATTATACTCCAGAGCTGCACTCACTATTCTGCTGGTGCAGTCACTGTGTACATACATTACTGATCCTGAGTTACATCCTTTATTATACCCCAGAGCTGCACTCACTATTCTGCTGGTGCAGTCACTGTGTACATACATTACATTACTGATCCTGAGTTACATCCTGTATTATACTCCAGAGCTGCTCTCACTATTCTGCTGGTGCAGTCACTGTGTACATACATTACATTACTGATCCTGAGTTACATCCTGTATTATACCCCAGAGCTGCACTCACTATTCTGCTGGTGCAGTCAATGTGTACATACATCACATTACTGATCCTGAGTTACATCCTGTATTATACTCCAGAGCTGCACTCACTATTCTGCTGGTGCAGTCTCTGTGTACATACATTACTGATCCTGAGTTACATCCTGTATTATACCCCAGAGCTGCACTCACTATTCTGCTGGTGCAGTTACTGTACATACATTACATTACTGATCCTATCCTGATCCTCAGTTACATCCTGTATTATACTCCAGAGCTGCACTCACTATTCTGCTGGTGCAGTCACTGTGTACATACATTACATTACTGATCCTGAGTTACATTCCGTATTATACTCCAGAGCTGCACTCACTATTCTGCTGGTGCAGTCACTGTGTACATACATTACATTACTGATCCTGAGTTACGTCCTGTATTATACCCCAGAGCTGCACTCACTATTCTGCTGGTGCTGTCACTGTGTACATACATTACTGATCCTGAGTTACATCCTATATTATACCCCAGAGCTGCGCTCACGATTCTGCTGGTGCAGTCACTGTGTACATACATTACATTACTGTTCCTGAGTTACATCCTGTATTATACTCCAGAGCTGCACTCGATATTCTGCTGGAGCAGTCACTGTGTACATACATTACATTACTGATCCTGAGTTACATCCTGTGTTATACCTCAGAGCTGCACTCACTATTCTGCTGGTGCTGTCACTGTGTACATACATTACATTACTGTTCCTGAGTTACGTCCTGTATTATACTCCAGAGCTGCACTCACTATTCTGCTGGTGCAGTCACTGTGTACATACATTACATTACTAATCCTGAGTTACATCCTGTATTATACTCCAGAGCTGCACTCACTATTCTGCTGGTGCAGTTACTGTACATACATTACATTACTGATCCTATCCTGATCCTGAGTTACATTCTGTATTATACTCCAGAGCTGCACTCACTATTCTGCTGGTGCAGTCACTGTGTACATACGTTACATTACTGATCCTGAGTTACGTCCTGTATTATACCCCAGAGCTGCACTCACGATTCTGCTGGTGCTGTCACTGTGTACATACATTACATTACTGATCCTGAGTTACAGCCTGTATTATACTCCAGAGCTGCACTCACTATTCTGCTGGTGCAGTCACTGTGTACATACATTACATTACTGATCCTGAGTTACGTCCTGTATTATACCCCAGAGCTGCACTCACTATTCTGCTGGTGCTGTCACTGTGTACATACATTACATTACTGATCCTGAGTTACATCCTATATTATACCCCAGAGCTGCGCTCACGATTCTGCTGGTGCAGTCACTGTGTACATACATTACTGATCCTGAGTTACATCCTGTATTATACCCCAGAGCTGCGCTCACGATTCTGCTGGTGCAGTCACTGTGTACATACATTACATTACTGATCCTGAGTTACAGCCTGTATTATACTCCAGAGCTGCACTCACTATTCTGCTGGTGCAGTCACTGTGTACATACATTACATTACTGATCCTGAGTTACATCCTATATTATACCCCAGAGCTGCACTCACGATTCTGCTGGTGCAGTCACTGTGTACATACATTACTGATCCTGAGTTACATCCTGTATTATACCCCAGAGCTGCGCTCACGATTCTGCTGGTGCAGTCACTGTGTACATACATTACATTACTGATCCTGAGTTATTTATACTCCAGAGCTGCACTCACTATTCTGCTGGTGCAGTCACTGTGTACATACATTACATTACTGATCCTGAGTTACATCCTATATTATACCCCAGAGCTGCGCTCACTATTCTGCTGGTGCAGTCACTGTGTACATACATTACATTACTGATCCTGAGTTATTTATACTCCAGAGCTGCACTCACTATTCTGCTGGTGCAGTCACTGTGTACATACATTACATTACTGATCCTGAGTTACATCCTATATTATACCCCAGAGCTGCGCTCACTATTCTGCTGGTGCAGTCACTGTGTACATACACTACATTACTGATCCTGAGTTACATCCTGTATTATACCCCAGAGCTGCACTCACTATTCTACTGGTGCAGTCACTGTGTACATACAGTGGGGCAAAAAAGTATTTAGTCAGTCAGCAATAGTGCAAGTTCCACCACTTAAAAAGATGAGAGGCGTCTGTAATTTACATCATAGGTAGACCTCAACTATGGGAGACAAACTGAGAAAAAAAAATCCAGAAAATCACATTGTCTGTTTTTTTTTCATTTTATTTGCATATTATGGTGGAAAATAAGTATTTGGTCAGAAACAAAATTTCATCTCAATACTTTGTGATATATCCTTTGTTGGCAATGACAGAGGTCAAACGTTTTCTGTAAGTCTTCACAAGGTTGCCACACACTGTTGTTGGTATGTTGGCCCATTCCTCCATGCAGATCTCCTCTAGAGCAGTGATGTTTTTGGCTTTTCGCTTGGCAACACGGACTTTCAACTCCCTCCAAAGGTTTTCTATAGGGTTGAGATCTGGAGACTGGCTAGGCCACTCCAGGACCTTGAAATGCTTCTTACGAAGCCACTCCTTCGTTGCCCTGGCGGTGTGCTTTGGATCATTGTCATGTTGAAAGACCCAGCCACGTTTCATCTTCAATGCCCTTGCTGATGGAAGGAGGTTTGCACTCAAAATCTCACGATACATGGCCCCATTTATTCTTTCATATACCCGGATCAGTCGTCCTGGCCCCTTTGCAGAGAATCAGCCCCAAAGCATGATGTTTCCACCACCATGCTTTACAGTAGGTATGGTGTTTGATGGATGCAACTCAGTATTCTTTTTCCTCCAAACACGACAAGTTGTGTTTCTACCAAACAGTTCCAGTTTGGTTTCATCAGACCATAGGACATTCTCCCAAAACTCCTCTGGATCATCCAAATGCTCTCTAGCAAACTTCAGACGGGCCCGGACATGTACAGGCTTAAGCAGTGGGACACGTCTGGCACTGCAGGATCTGAGTCCATGGTGGCGTAGTGTGTTACTTATGGTAGGCCTTGTTACATTGGTCCCAGCTCTCTGCAGTTCATTCACTAGGTCCCCCCGCATGGTTCTGGGATTTTTGCTCACCGTTCTTGTGATCATTCTGACCCCACGGGGTGGGATTTTGCGTGGAGCACCAGATCGAGGGAGATTATCAGTGGTCTTGTATGTCTTCCATTTTCTAATTATTGCTCCCACAGTTGATTTCTTCACTCCAAGCTGGTTGGCTATTGCAGATTCAGTCTTCCCAGCCTGGTGCAGGGCTACAATTTTGTTTCTGGTGTCCTTTGACAGCTCTTTGGTCTTCACCATAGTGGAGTTTGGAGTCAGACTGTTTGAGGGTGTGCACAGGTGTCTTTTTATACTGATAACAAGTTTAAACAGGTGCCATTACTACAGGTAATGAGTGGAGGAAAGAGGAGACTCTTAAAGAAGAAGTTACAGGTCTGTGAGAGCCAGAAATCTTGATTGCTTGTTTCTGACCAAATACTTATTTTCCACCATAATATGCAAATAAAATGAAAAAAAACAGACAATGTGATTTTCTGGATTTTTTTTTCTCAGTTTGTCTCCCATAGTTGAGGTCTACCTATGATGTAAATTACAGACGCCTCTCATCTTTTTAAGTGGTGGAACTTGCACTATTGCTGACTGACTAAATACTTTTTTGCCCCACTGTACATTACATTACTGATCCTGAGTTACAGCCTGTATTCTACTCCAGAGCTGCACTCACTATTCTGCTGGTGCAGTCACCGTGTACATACATTACATTACTGATCCTGAGTTACATCCTGTATTATACCCCAGAGCTGCACTCACTATTCTGCTGGTGCAGTCACTGTGTACATACATTACATTACTGATCCTGAGTTACATCCTGTATTATACCCCAGAGCTGCACTCACTATTCTGCTGGTGCAGTCACTGTGTACATACATTACATTACTGATCCTATCCTGATCCTGAGTTACATTCTGTATTATACTCCAGAGCTGCACTCACTATTCTGCTGGTGCAGTCACTGTGTACATACGTTACATTACTGATCCTGAGTTACGTCCTGTATTATACCCCAGAGCTGCACTCAAGATTCTGCTGGTGCTGTCACTGTGTACATACATTACATTACTGATCCTGAGTTACGTCCTGTATTATACCCCAGAGCTGCACTCACTATTCTGCTGGTGCAGTCACTGTGTACATACATTACATTACTGATCCTGAGTTACATCCTGTATTATACCCCAGAGCTGCACTCACTATTCTGCTGGTGCAGTCACTGTGTACATACATTACATTACTGATCCTGAGTTACATTCTGTATTATACTCCAGAGCTGCACTCACTATTCTGCTGGTGCAGTCACTGTGTACATACATTACATTACTGATCCTGAGTTACATCCTGTATTATACCCCAGAGCTGCACTCACTATTCTGCTGGTGCAGTCACTGTGTACATACATTACATTACTGATCCTGAGTTACATCCTGTATTATACTCCAGAGCTGCACTCACTATTCTGCTGGTGCAGTCACTGTGTACATACATTACATTACTGATCCTGAGTTACATCCTGTATTATACTCCAGAGCTGCTCTCACTATTCTGCTGGTGCAGTCACTGTGTACATACATTACATTACTGATCCTGAGTTACATGCTGTATTATACCCCAGAGCTGCACTCACTATTCTGCTGGTGCAGTCACTGTGTACATACATTACTGATCCTGAGTTACATCCTGTATTATACCCCAGAGCTGCACTCACTATTCTGCTGGTGCAGTCACTGTGTACATACATCACATTACTGATCCTGAGTTACATCCTGTATTATACTCCAGAGCTGCACTCACTATTCTGCTGGTGCAGTCTCTGTGTACATACATTACTGATCCTGAGTTACATCCTGTATTATACCCCAGAGCTGCACTCACTATTCTGCTGGTGCAGTTACTGTACATACATTACATTACTGATCCTATCCTGATCCTCAGTTACATCCTGTATTATACTCCAGAGCTGCACTCACTATTCTGCTGGTGCAGTCACTGTGTACATACATTACATTACTGATCCTGAGTTACATTCCGTATTATACTCCAGAGCTGCACTCACTATTCTGCTGGTGCAGTCACTGTGTACATACATTACATTACTGATCCTGAGTTACGTCCTGTATTATACCCCAGAGCTGCACTCACTATTCTGCTGGTGCTGTCACTGTGTACATACATTACTGATCCTGAGTTACATCCTATATTATACCCCAGAGCTGCGCTCACGATTCTGCTGGTGCAGTCACTGTGTACATACATTACATTACTGTTCCTGAGTTACGTCCTGTATTATACTCCAGAGCTGCACTCCCTATTCCGCTGGTGCAGTCACTATGTACATACATTACATTACTGTTCCTGAGTTACATCCTGTATTATACTCCAGAGCTGCACTCGATATTCTGCTGGAGCAGTCACTGTGTACATACATTACATTACTGATCCTGAGTTACATCCTGTGTTATACCTCAGAGCTGCACTCACTATTCTGCTGGTGCTGTCACTGTGTACATACATTACATTACTGTTCCTGAGTTACGTCCTGTATTATACTCCAGAGCTGCACTCACTATTCTGCTGGTGCAGTCACTGTGTACATACATTACATTACTAATCCTGAGTTACATCCTGTATTATACTCCAGAGCTGCACTCACTATTCTGCTGGTGCAGTTACTGTGTACATACGTTACATTACTGATCCTATCCTGATCCTGAGTTACATCCTGTATTATACTCCAGAGCTGCACTCACTATTCTGCTGGTGCAGTTACTGTGTACATACGTTACATTACTGATCCTATCCTGATCCTGAGTTACATTCTGTATTATACTCCAGAGCTGCACTCACTATTCTGCTGGTGCAGTCACTGTGTACATACGTTACATTACTGATCCTGAGTTACGTCCTGTATTATACCCCAGAGCTGCACTCACGATTCTGCTGGTGCTGTCACTGTGTACATACATTACATTACTGATCCTGAGTTACATCCTATATTATACCCCAGAGCTGCGCTCACGATTCTGCTGGTGCAGTCACTGTGTACATACATTACTGATCCTGAGTTACATCCTGTATTATACCCCAGAGCTGCGCTCACGATTCTGCTGGTGCAGTCACTGTGTACATACATTACATTACTGATCCTGAGTTACAGCCTGTATTATACTCCAGAGCTGCACTCACTATTCTGCTGGTGCAGTCACTGTGTACATACATTACATTACTGATCCTGAGTTACAGCCTGTATTATACTCCAGAGCTGCACTCACTATTCTGCTGGTGCAGTCACTGTGTACATACATTACATTACTGATCCTGAGTTACATCCTATATTATACCCCAGAGCTGCGCTCACGATTCTGCTGGTGCAGTCACTGTGTACATACATTACTGATCCTGAGTTACATCCTGTATTATACCCCAGAGCTGCGCTCACGATTCTGCTGGTGCAGTCACTGTGTACATACATTACATTACTGATCCTCAGTTACATCCTATATTATACCCCAGAGCTGCGCTCACGATTCTGCTGGTGCAGTCACTGTGTACATACATTACATTACTGATCCTGAGTTATTTATACTCCAGAGCTGCACTCACTATTCTGCTGGTGCAGTCACTGTGTACATACATTACATTACTGATCCTGAGTTACATCCTATATTATACCCCAGAGCTGCGCTCACTATTCTGCTGGTGCAGTCACTGTGTACATACATTACATTACTGATCCTGAGTTATTTATACTCCAGAGCTGCACTCACTATTCTGCTGGTGCAGTCACTGTGTACATACATTACATTACTGATCCTGAGTTACATCCTATATTATACCCCAGAGCTGCGCTCACTATTCTGCTGGTGCAGTCACTGTGTACATACACTACATTACTGATCCTGAGTTACATCCTGTATTATACCCCAGAGCTGCACTCACTATTCTACTGGTGCAGTCACTGTGTACATACAGTGGGGCAAAAAAGTATTTAGTCAGTCAGCAATAGTGCAAGTTCCACCACTTAAAAAGATGAGAGGCGTCTGTAATTTACATCATAGGTAGACCTCAACTATGGGAGACAAACTGAGAAAAAAAAATCCAGAAAATCACATTGTCTGTTTTTTTTTCATTTTATTTGCATATTATGGTGGAAAATAAGTATTTGGTCAGAAACAAAATTTCATCTCAATACTTTGTGATATATCCTTTGTTGGCAATGACAGAGGTCAAACGTTTTCTGTAAGTCTTCACAAGGTTGCCACACACTGTTGTTGGTATGTTGGCCCATTCCTCCATGCAGATCTCCTCTAGAGCAGTGATGTTTTTGGCTTTTCGCTTGGCAACACGGACTTTCAACTCCCTCCAAAGGTTTTCTATAGGGTTGAGATCTGGAGACTGGCTAGGCCACTCCAGGACCTTGAAATGCTTCTTACGAAGCCACTCCTTCGTTGCCCTGGCGGTGTGCTTTGGATCATTGTCATGTTGAAAGACCCAGCCACGTTTCATCTTCAATGCCCTTGCTGATGGAAGGAGGTTTGCACTCAAAATCTCACGATACATGGCCCCATTTATTCTTTCATGTACCCGGATCAGTCGTCCTGGCCCCTTTGCAGAGAAACAGCCCCAAAGCATGATGTTTCCACCACCATGCTTTACAGTAGGTATGGTGTTTGATGGATGCAACTCAGTATTCTTTTTCCTCCAAACACGACAAGTTGTGTTTCTACCAAACAGTTCCAGTTTGGTTTCATCAGACCATAGGACATTCTCCCAAAACTCCTCTGGATCATCCAAATGCTCTCTAGCAAACTTCAGACGGGCCCGGACATGTACAGGCTTAAGCAGTGGGACACGTCTGGCACTGCAGGATCTGAGTCCATGGTGGCGTAGTGTGTTACTTATGGTAGGCCTTGTTACATTGGTCCCAGCTCTCTGCAGTTCATTCACTAGGTCCCCCCGCGTGGTTCTGGGATTTTTGCTCACCGTTCTTGTGATCATTCTGACCCCACGGGGTGGGATTTTGCGTGGAGCACCAGATCGAGGGAGATTATCAGTGGTCTTGTATGTCTTCCATTTTCTAATTATTGCTCCCACAGTTGATTTCTTCACTCCAAGCTGGTTGGCTATTGCAGATTCAGTCTTCCCAGCCTGGTGCAGGGCTACAATTTTGTTTCTGGTGTCCTTTGACAGCTCTTTGGTCTTCACCATAGTGGAGTTTGGAGTCAGACTGTTTGAGGGTGTGCACAGGTGTCTTTTTATACTGATAACAAGTTTAAACAGGTGCCATTACTACAGGTAATGAGTGGAGGAAAGAGGAGACTCTTAAAGAAGAAGTTACAGGTCTGTGAGAGCCAGAAATCTTGATTGCTTGTTTCTGACCAAATACTTATTTTCCACCATAATATGCAAATAAAATGAAAAAAAACAGACAATGTGATTTTCTGGATTTTTTTTTCTCAGTTTGTCTCCCATAGTTGAGGTCTACCTATGATGTAAATTACAGACGCCTCTCATCTTTTTAAGTGGTGGAACTTGCACTATTGCTGACTGACTAAATACTTTTTTGCCCCACTGTACATTACATTACTGATCCTGAGTTACAGCCTGTATTCTACTCCAGAGCTGCACTCACTATTCTGCTGGTGCAGTCACCGTGTACATACATTACATTACTGATCCTGAGTTACATCCTGTATTATACCCCAGAGCTGCACTCACTATTCTGCTGGTGCAGTCACTGTGTACATACATTACATTACTGATCCTGAGTTACATCCTGTATTATACTCCAGAGCTGCACTCACTATTCTGCTGGTGCAGTCACCGTGTACATACATTACATTACTGATCCTGAGTTACATCCTGTATTATACCCCAGAGCTGCACTCACTATTCTGCTGGTGCAGTCACTGTGTACATAAATTACATTATTGATCCTGAGTTACCTCCTGTATTATACTCCAGAGCAGCACTCACTATTCTGCTGGTGCAGTCACTGTGTACATACATTACATTACTGATCCTGAGTTACATCCTGTATTATACCCCAGAGCTGCACTCACTATTCTGCTGGTGCAGTCACTGTGTACAAACATTACATTACTGATCCTGAGTTACATCCTGTATTATACCCCAGAGCTGCACTCACTATTCTGCTGGTGCAGTCACTGTGTACATACATTACATTACTGATCCTGAGTTACATCCTGTATTATACCCCAGAGCTGCACTCACTATTCTGCTGGTGCAGTCACTGTGTACATACATTACATTACTGATCCTGAGTTACCTCCTGTATTATACTCCAGAGCTGCACTCACTATTCTGCTGGTGCAGTCACTGTGTACATACATTACATTACTGATCCTGAGTTACATCCTGTATTATACTCCAGAGCTGCACTCACTATTCTGCTGGTGCAGTCACTGTGTACATACATTACATTACTGATCCTGAGTTACATCCTGTATTATACCCCAGAGCTGCACTCACTATTCTGCTGGTGCAGTCACTGTGTACATACATTACATTACTGATCCTGAGTTACATCCTGTATTATACTCCAGAGCTGCACTCACTATTCTGCTGGTGCAGTCACTGTGTACATACATTACATTACTGATCCTGAGTTACATCCTGTATTATACCCCAGAGCTGCACTCACTATTCTGCTGGTGCAGTCACTGTGTACATACATTACATTACTGATCCTGAGTTACATCCTGTATTATACCCCAGAGCTGCACTCACTATTCTGCTGGTGCAGTCACTGTGTACATACATTACATTACTGATCCTGAGTTACATCCTGTATTATACTCCAGAGCTGCACTCACTATTCTGCTGGTGCAGTCACTGTGTACATACATTACATTACTGATCCTGAGTTACATCCTGTATTATACTCCAGAGCTGCACTCACTATTCTGCTGGTGCAGTCACTGTGTACATACATTACATTACTGATCCTGAGTTACATCCTGTATTATACCACAGAGCTGCACTCACTATTCTGCTGGTGCAGTCACTGTGTACATACATTACTGATCCTGAGTTACATCCTGTATTATACTCCAGAGCTGCACTCACTATTCTGCTGGTGCAGTCACTGTGTACATACATTACTGATCCTGAGTTACATCCTGTATTATACTCCAGAGCTGCACTAACTATTCTGCTGGTGCAGTCACTGTGTACATACATTACTAGTCCTGAGTTACATCCTGTATTATACCCCAGAGCTGCACTCACTATTCTGCTGGTGCAGTCACTGTGTACATACATTACATTACTGATCCTGAGTTACATCCTGTATTATACCACAGAGCTGCACTCACTATTCTGCTGGTGCAGTCACTGTGTACATACATTACATTACTGATCCTGAGTTACATCCTGTATTATACTCCAGAGCTGCACTCACTATTCTGCTGGTGCAGTCACTGTGTACATACATTACTGATCCTGAGTTACATCCTGTATTATACTCCAGAGCTGCACTCACTATTCTGCTGGTGCAGTCACTGTGTACATACATTACTGATCCTGAGTTACATCCTGTATTATACTCCAGAGCTGCACTAACTATTCTGCTGGTGCAGTCACTGTGTACATACATTACTAGTCCTGAGTTACATCCTGTATTATACCCCAGAGCTGCACTCACTATTCTGCTGGTGCAGTCACTGTGTACATACATTACATTACTGATCCTGAGTTACATCCTGTATTATACCACAGAGCTGCACTCACTATTCTGCTGGTGCAGTCACTGTGTACATACATTACATTACTGATCCTGAGTTACATCCTGTATTATACTCCAGAGCTGCACTCACTATTCTGCTGGTGCAGTCACTGTGTACATACATTACTGATCCTGAGTTACATCCTGTATTATACCCCAGAGCTGCACTCACTATTCTGCTGGTGCAGTCACTGTGTACATACATTACTCTCTTTTGTGTCCTCCCTATAGAGCTGCATTATAAAACGTTACTGTGAGAAGAGATTCGTCCCCAAGTATCAGACGACCATCGGGATTGATTATGGCGTCACTAAGTAAGTACCAATCCTTTGTGACTTGTCAGTAGTTTGTTTTTTTGCAGCATTTTTAATGTGTCACTTACAAGGCTAATAACCAGAATAGTCCAACACAAAGCACCAAGCGGGCCCCGGCAGCACTGTTTTGTTGTAGGGGCCCCATGTTGGGGGTTGATCTCCAGTATTTTTCCTGTGTGATGCTGCCACCTGCTGGTGAATTTACATATGTCTCTTTTAAACCGTTATATTAGGCATTCCTGTATTACAGGGGCTGATGACATCAGAGCCAATAATATGGAGAGATTTTATATAGTTTCATTTAAACCTTCCTAATCAAGACCTAATAGTCCGGTGAGAGCAGCCGCCGTCCTGTGTCCGTGATTGACAGGACCGTCTCCCCGCAATGACCCCACTACCCCTGAATCTGATTGCTCTCACTTTTATTCTTCTTCAGAGTCCAAATCCGAGAGCGAGAAATCAAGGTGAACATATTCGACATGGCCGGCCACCCGTTCTTCTATGAGGTGAGGTACAGGGATTGTGGGGGCCGCTAAATTATAATTGGTTTAACCCCCTCCAGTGCACTAATTATTCCAAATAAGTTACCGCTGGAGACAGATACCCCTCCCGCAAAAAATCAAGACCTCACTCAGGTCCATCCGTGCACAGATATAAAAGATATGGCTGCAGGACGACGACAAAGAATTCACGAGTGCTACATTTTTCGAGTGTAGTTCCGGAACTTCCTGTCTCCATGGCAACAGACTACAAACAATCCCTCGGAGCTGCGGTCTTGCTTGATTCCATTTTTCAAGTGAACATTAGTTATGCAAAACGAGCTGCGTTTCCTCTTTATATGACTAGATTCGCTACTGATTCCGAAAGATATTGCACTGATTCCTTGGGTAGCCTACTTGTTGATGGTTTCCAGTATATTTTACTATTAAAAAAAGGTTAAATAATCCTTTAGAGAGATGACGAACGTTCTGTTACTGACTACAGAGCTAAAGTCCGTCCATGATGGAGCTTCACTTTACTAGTTCACACTTATGAGCAGTTTGCTGCTGCAGAACCTCTTGGGAGATCCTGATGAATCACTCACAGCACATGGAAATCTGCAGCAGCTGTGGCCACAATAGATCCGAGGTGTGAGTAGTACAGAGCATTGCCACAGCTGCTGCAGAATCTCTTGGTTGACATGGCGAGGGACATATAGAGAAAAAGCAGCCGGAATGGAGGATTATCAATTGTCGCCCTCGTAGGTCCGGAACGAGTTCTACAAGGACACGCAGGGGGTGATCCTGGTGTACGACGTCTGCCTGAAGGAGTCCTTTGACAGTCTGGACGCCTGGCTGTCGGAGATGAAGCAGGAGCTGGGCCTGCAGGGCAACATTGAGAACATCGTCTTTACAGTCTGCGCCAACAAGGTGAGTGCAGCCTATCTGTGGTTATAGCCCTGTCTACACAGCGCCCCCCTATGGTCTCTATATGTCCTTACACAGATCGACTGCACTAAGCACCGGTGCGTAGATGAGAGCGAGGGCCGACTCTGGGCCGAGAGCAGGGGGTTCCTATACTTCGAAACTTCTGCCCAAAGCGGAGAAGGAATCAACGAGATGTTCCAGGTAACGTGTGTGAGCAGCAGCGGAGTGTAGCAGAGCCGGGTGTGTCCTGTGGCTCATCCAGCTCTGCTGCATCCCTGTGCGACCTCTCATGTCCGTGTCTTCTCTTCTAAGGCTTTTTACTCGGCCATCGTGGACTTATGTGACAACGGCGGCAAGAAACCCGTGTCCTCCATTAATGTCGGCTTCACCAAAGAGCAGGCGGATACTATTCGCCGGATTCGTAACAGCAAGGACAGCTGGGACATGTTAGGGGTGAAGCCTGGTGCCACCAGGTAAACGGGGGGAAACACATACTCTTCTGCATAGTTCCATATACATTAACTATTTCACTCCCGTAGACCAGGGGGTTTAGCTATTAATCCCCTCATACTCTAGGCCACCAGGGGCTTAACTAGTAACTATGTCACCACTGTCCTAGACCCCCAGGGATTTACCAATAACCCTTTACCTGCCTTATTCCACCAAGGATTTACCATTAACTCTTTCTCTGCTCTGGTCCACCAGTGATTTACCATTAACTCTTTCACTAGCCCAGTCCATCAGGGATTCGTCATTAACCCTTTCTCTGCTTTTGTCCACCAGGGATTCATCATTAACCCTTTCACTGCTTTTGTCCACCAGCAGGGGCAGACATACCACCGGGGCCCGAAAGTGGTTCCCTACAGGCAGGGGCGTATTGCCCATAGCGGCATAGTATGGAGCCGCTATGGGGCCACTGAGGCAAGATTACAGGCATGAGTGAGAGGGGCCCAGTGTCATGCAGTATCGGGCCCCTCTCACTCCCTCCCATAATCAAGCGACTACCCAGAGCCAGGGAGAGAGCCACGCATAGAGTGCAGGAGTTCAAAAAGGGGGCATGTCATGTAGGGAGAGATGCTGGCCGATGAACACTTTCCTCACCAGAGTGAATAGAGCGCTCACTGGCTGCCGTCTCTCTTCTCCCGCACGGCGGGTCCCAATGGTGAGTACTCGCCTGTAGTCGGGAGCCCCGGGCCGCACAGCAGTGGAGGAAGAGCAGGTCTTAGGTTTTGTATTCGGTTCCCTCCACTGTTCCATTCCCAGCAGCATCTCAGAGAAGAGGTCGGGGGAGGAGGCTCACTGCACGGGACAGCACGGCAGCAGCAGGGAGCTGATATCAGTCCTCACTGCTTTGTCCCTATCCCCCACAGTGGGGTCTGCTACACTCTCCAGCTGATCTCTGAACTATGTGGCTGACCTCCTCCACATCTCATCTGATCATCTGAGGTCATAAATTAGTATGTGTGTGTATGTACAGTGTATGTATGTGTATCTGTGTGTGTGTGTGTGTGTGTGTGTATGTACAGTATATGTATGTGTTTCTGTGTGTGTATGCATGTGTATATACGGTACATAATGTGTATGTATGTGGATAATAAATGAGTATAGAATTGTGTGTGTGTGTATGTTTGTAGTGTATATGTATGTACGGTGTATGTGTGGTATATGTGTGTATGTATGTACAGTATATCTATGTACAGTATCTGTGTACGGTGAATGTATGTACGGTATTTGTATGATGTGTGTGTAAACCATTGGATCGTGGATAACTTGCTGATCACTGGGGATTCGACTACTGGGCCCCCCAGAGATTTTGAGAACCGGAGTCTGCAGTCTCACCCTGGATGAAGCAGAGTTGTACATGCTCGGCCTCTGCTCTCTGCATTGTCTATAGAGCTGCTGAGCGCTGCGCTCGGCTCTTTCCATCACTTCCGTAGACAGTGATTAGAGCAGATACCAGATGATACAGATACCAGACATATAATGTAATATATACATGGTCGGGCTCTGCCGGGTCCAGCAGTTATCACGTAAGCACAAGGAGGTGCTCTGCACACTTGCTGTCATGTGCCGACTACAGTGTCAGCCACGTCTGCAGTGTTCTGTTCACTGACAGCCGACACTAGTTGTCACCTGACTGCGCTAGAGCCAGCAGAACCGAATGATAACGGATTTACGGTATATATGTATTACACACACACAGTATATATCTACATCTCAGTGAAAAAATATAAATATATATGTTTTTTTAGAGGTGTGGAGGCCCAAATAGAAGTTTTGCTATGGGGCCCTGTGATTGCTGTGTACCCCCCAGCTTGCAGGGCAGTAATATTGAGAGCGATCTGGCTTATCTCTCAGAGCCCAATACTCCAGGGGTCCCATTGCCAGATTGTCCCCACTATAAGCAGCATACCAGGCAGGGAGGGGCCCAGACACATTTCTTGCACCGGGCCCCAAGCTTTCAATGTCCGCCCCTGTCCACCAGAGATTCATCATTAACACTTTCACCGCCCTAGTCCACCAGGGGTTTATCTTTTACCCTTTTGCTGCCTTAGTCCACAAAGGATTTACCTTTCTCCTTCGTCTCATTGGGGGAACAGGTACTGTGGGGTGTATGCTACTGCCGCCTGGAGGCTGACACTAAGTGAAAAAAAGAGGTTAGCTCCTCCTCCGCCGTATACACCCTCGCCCCGGTTGCGGGCGGAATCAGTTTTTCCTTAGTGTCCATTGGAGGCACACGTCTGGTCTTTTTTTCCAGGCTCTGTCATTTTTTCCATGAAGATAAGACAGGGGCAACGGATCCTATTGAAAGAGTCCGATTTCCCCAAACCAACAACAGGCGAGCACGTGCGAGTGTCGCCTCCACGTATCCTTTCCCGCTACGAGGGACATGATGCCGGACTGAGCCCTGATCACCCTAAGGTAGTGAAACCCTAGGCTGTACAGAGGCCTACGAACAGTCTGTGCGGCCCTCACTGCATCACCAATGCCAGACAGCGGTGATGGAAGGCGGAGGACGGTCCCTCTCCTCATCTCCTTTAAGGGAAGATGGAGCCTTACTTTTTTTCGGCCCCCCTTCCCCCCCAACCTGAGGATGAAGATGGACGTTGAGGGGTGAGGTGTGGAAGGAGGTGGGCTGGGAGGGCTCCTGCGGACCCCCGTGTTCGGCGCTCTTGGCACCGTTCTTAGGCATCCCCGGGCTCCCTGGGTGCGCCACATAGCCTGGCAGCCGGCGGCGCAGGCTCCTGGTCCAGTGGTCCCGCCCCCAGTCTGGGGCACGCCGGAAATTTAGTCTCCGGCTTTTCCCGGAGATAGGCCGCGGGCGGAAGGCCCGCCCCCGTGACACAGCCACTTCCAGCGGCCCGCCCATCGGGGCCTTCGGGCGGATGGCAAAATTTAGTCCCCGGCCACCGACTATGCCGCGGACAGAAGTTCCGCCCCATGATGTCCCCGAGGCCTGCCCACACGCCGGAGAGCGCTATTTTTAAAAAGAGAACAGCTGGGCGGCGGGCTGACGCTGACAGGTCCAGGACGGGGGACGCAGGACTGGGGTAAGTGGTACCCCTGGAGGGAGGCCACCTTCTGTGTATTTTCCAGAGGCTAAGCCACTGTTTGGGCCTTGGCAATATCACTAGCAGCCAGCATGTCCAGAAAAGCAAAGGCACACACATTTTTATATGTTGCGTGCACCTCCTGTCAGTCCGCCTTCCCACGGGCGCAAACCAGGCAGATTTGCGAAGCCTGCGATTCCGAACGTGGCCAGGAGCCCTCCCCTGCGACCGAGGCCAGTGTACCCAGTCCCCCGGAATGGGCGCTGTCTCTGTCACAGTCCATGGCATCGCTTACGAGAGCAATAGAGTCCCTTCAGGCCCCAGATAGGAGCAGGGATAGCGGCTCACCTGTGTTAGAGGGGTCCTCCAACTCACAGGAGCCTCCGGCCTGCAGGGGCCGCTCTCACTCCAGGCAGACGCGGGGGAAACGAACCCACACAGCGTCACCCGGTCCATCTGATGCTTCGGCATCTATAAGTTCGGCCTCGTGCTCACCTACACCAAGGGTCGTTGATGGTAGCTCAGATTGGGACTCGGATGAGCCGCTCGATTCAGGTACTCCAGAACACCGGGAAACAATTGACAGTCTCATTGAGGCCGTCAACCAGACCCTTGGGATCGAAGATGATTCCACCTTGGCCTCAGGTCACAAGGTCTCATTTAAGCAAGCAAAGCGGCTGCATAGTGTTTAGTTCTCACCCAGAGTTTGAGGACATAGTACAACAACACAGAGAGTGGCCTGACAAACGGTTCTCAGGGCAAAGAGCGCTCGAGACGAGGTTTCCGTTCACCCCTTGTCTCCGTAAGAAGTGGGCAGAGTGCCCAACGGTAGAGCCACCCGTGTCACGCTTGGCTTCTAGGACCCTGTTATCCATACCTAGTTGGTCCTCTATCAAGGATCCCACTGACCGCCTCAGAGAGCCTAGCCCGCTCAGTATTTGAGGCATCAGGCTCAGCACTCTCCCCCTCATTTGCGGCAACCTGAGTAGCAAAGGCCATGATGGCTTGGTCAGAATCCTTGAACAGAGCCCTGCAGGGTATGGACCTACCAGCAGAGGTATCAGAGATCGCAAATCAGATCACTTTGGCCGGGGACTACCTGATCAATGTATCTTTGGATGCGGCCAACTGCGCGGCTCTCGCTGCAGCAAATGCTATCTCCATTAGGAGGGCTTTATGGTTGAGGACATGGCAGGGCAGACACAACTTCTACGAAATCTCTGACTTCCTTGCCTTACCAGAGCTGGCGCCTGTTCGGGGAGAAGTTGGATCAGCTCATCTCTGATTCCACAGGTGGAAAGAGCAATTTCCTCCCTCAACAAAGGGTTAAGCAGCCGTTTTGCCACCAGCCTCAGACACGGTTTCGGGCATTTCGCAACCCCGGGTGGGCTACAGCGACCAATTCTGCCGCTTCTGGTCGTCCCAGCCAGGACAGGGATCGGCAGGCTTCATTTAGAGCCAATCCGTTGGGGAGAATGCGTACCCAACAGCCCAGATCAAGAGGACCTAGGTCACAGAGATCTGCAGCCAAATGACTCGAGGCAATCTCAAGGCGACCTCAGCAAGGTGGGCGGCCGCCTGCTTTGGTTTCGCCACACCTGGCTCTCCATCTCACACGACACATGGGTAACGGAGCTGGTGTCCTCGGGGTACAAGATAGAATTCATCAAATACCCCCCAAGACGTTTTTTTTCTCTCCCGTCCTCCAAAAGTAATCGCCCGAGCAAGGGCTTTATTCAAGGCCATAAGATTACTCCAACACAACGGAGTCATTGTTCCCGTACCGGAGAACGAAAAGTATCGGGTTCTACTCCAACCTGTTCACGGTGCCCAAAAAGGATGGGGCCGTCAGGCCCATTCTAGACCTAAAGCTCTTGAACAAGTTTATCAGAATCAGACATTTCCAGATGGAGTCTCTCCGTTCAGTCATATCTGCCATGGGGCGGGGAGAATACTTGGCCTCTATCGACATCCAAGACGCCTACCTACACATCCCCATTTTTCCCCCGCACCAAAGGTTCCTGCGCTTCGCCATCAATGACCTACATTTTCAGTTTGCAGCACTGCCCTTCGGGTTGGCCCCCGCCCCCAGGGTATTCACAAAGGTCATGGCAGTCGTCATGGCCACCCTGCATTCCTGGGGCATAGTTGTCTTTCCTTATTTAGACAGCCTCTTGGTCAAAGGCCCCTCTTTTCGGGCATGCGAGGAGAGTGTCAGCATTACGCTAGATACTCTTTCCCGCTTAGGATGGTTGGTCAATCGGAAAAAGTCATCCCTTGTTCCAGCTCACAGGGTCTCCTTCTTAGGAATGATCGTCGACACTTCCCGAGGGTTGGTAATTCTCCCTCAGGACAAGGCCTTAGCTCTCCTGGGGGAACCCGGAAACTGCGCCAACCGATCGCTCATACCATCCTTGTGCTTCATTGGGCCGAGAGAAACCACTCGGCGATATCGGCAGTCCACATCCCGGGCGTGGAGAACTGGACGGCAGACTTCCTCAGCCGGCAAGGTCTCGCATCCGGGGAATGGTCACTTCACCGCGAGATCTTCCAGCAGATTTGCCAACGATGGGGAATGCCGGATGTGGAGCTAATGGCCTCCAGATTGAACGCCAAGGTACCAGCGTTTGTCGTTCGATCCCGGGATCCACAGGCAATTGCCGTGGATGTGCTGTTTCTGCCATGGAACCAGTTTCGCCTCCCATACCTATTTCCCCCGTTGCCACTACTTCCGAGAGTCATCAAGAAGATCAAGGCGGAAGGGGTGCCAGTGATTCTGCTGGCCCCAGATTGGCCTCGTTGGGCATGGTACACAGACCTAGTACACCTACTCGCCGATGTTCCTTGGCGCCTGCCAGAGTGCCCAGTTCTACTGTCCCAGGGCCCGATCTACCACCCAAACTCTGGGGCCCTGTGTTTGCCGGCTTGGCCATTAGAATCCAGGATTCAACCCAGGCTGGGTTCGGCCGCAATGTGGTCGCTACAATGGTTAGCGCCCGGAAGCCGGCCACAGCACATATTTTTCACCACACCTGGAAGGTTTTCTTCACATGATGTCGGAACCATGGTTGTTCTCCACTGAGATTTTCTATTCCCAACATCTTGGCTTTTCTCCAGTCTGGCCTAGACTCAGTCTTGGCCCCAAGTTCCCTCAGGAGACAAATATCGGCCTTATCCGTTCTGTTCCAGCGCAGGATTGCTACCAATCTGCAGGTGAAGATTTTCATTCAGGGGGTCTCCCACTTGGTACCTCCTTATAGGGAGGCCCTGGACACTTGGGACCTTAACCTGGTCCTAAGTGTCTTACAGGAGGCTCCTTTTGAACCGTTACAGGAGGTCTCTTTAACTTACCTTTCTTGGAAGGTAGTATTTCTTGTGGCAATAACGTCAATCAGGCGGGTCTCAGAGCTGGCAGCTCTATCCTGCCGAGCTCCGTTTCTGGTCTTCCACAAGGATAAGGTGGTTCTCAGAGCAGCCCCTCCTTTTCTGCCGAAGGTCGTTTCCTCGTTCCACATTAATGAGGATATTGTCCTGCCCTCTTTTTGTCCAGCATCGGTATACCGTGTGGAAAAGGCCCTGCATACGTTAGACCTGGTGAGAGCTCTCAGGAGGTACCTGTCGCGGACGGCACCCTTTCGTCAGTCGGACACACTGTTCGTGCTTCCCGAGGGGCGCTGGAATTAACTCGCTGCCGCAAAATCGACCATAGCCAAATGGATTCGTTTGACTATTCAGGAGTCTTACCGCATTAGAGGCACACCAGTTCCAGTAGGGATCAGAGCGCACTCCACTCGGGCAGTGGGCGCCTCTTGGGCGCTTCGGCACCAGGCATTGGCGGAACAGGGCTGCACGGCAGCGACCTGGTCCAGCTTGCACACATTCGCAAAGCACTACAATATCCATACTCGGGCTTCGTCAGATGCGAGTCTGGGTAGAAGGATTCTCCAAGCAGCAGTGGCGCACCTTTCTTGGATAGGATTCTGAGCATTGCATCTTCTGACCTTGGGGTGAATTTACTGGGAAGATTGTCAACTATATAGAATGTTTTCTACATGTGAATAATCTTTTTCACTATAAAATGATGGCATCCAGATTGTTTCTAAGTGGCCTTTTAACCCTTCCCAGATTTAGGGGCAGCAACAACTGCTTCTCTGAGATTGTTGCTGATGTCTTTCCTCCGTCACGCCTGGATGATCGAGACCAGCAAAACTGCCAAAACTGAGGGTGTACTTTTATATAACCATATATATTCTTCCATATCTTTATTGATAGGTGGCACTACTGTGGTTGTCGTTGCCCTTTTTTGTGATATCGTCATTATTCTGCATTTTCTCTTGTAGGGAAGAAGTAAATAAAGCCTATCGGAAGCTCGCGGTGCTCCTCCACCCGGACAAATGCGTCGCTCCAGGTAGCGAAGACGCGTTTAAGGCGGTGGTGAACGCCCGGACAGCCTTATTAAAGAACATAAAATAGAGATCACCGTGTGAGTCCTATCCCCTGACACACCCAGCACTAAAAGATTGTACCGGGGGCTGCGACGCCCCCTTGTGGACAATACACCGCCATATTTATGATAAAGTATCAGCTGCATGCAGACACAGTGTGGATGTTTCCACGATGACATCTGTGCACAGGCGGAGCTTGGGTTGCTCCTCGGGGGCGGTTCCAGCCGTATAAGCACAAGCAGGTTTCGTATCTCCGGTTTCCCTTCCGTTATTTCCCTTTTTTTGTTTTAGTTGTCATGTTGGAAGATACGGAGTCAGGTGTGTAATCGGTGCAGTCAGGATGAAGGTTACTTATTGTGTTCTTCCCCCTATAGGACACCATATTATTTTTCAAGAATGGACACCTATAGATTTTGTATCGTATATGGTACTGGGGGTATTTAGAAGCCTCTTTGAGGTTGAGAGTCGTCCTAAAAAATGCAAAGGAAAACATATACAGCGTATAGAGGAGAATATGACACTTCATATTGCCACTAGGTGGCGATGCAGACGTTTAAGAGTTAGAGGGACAGTATCCCCAAATCATGTAAAAAATGTATTTAATGGGGGTTGTCCCATAAATAACATCTACACGATAGATGTACCTTCTTTGCTGGTCTGACCCCTTGATCCCCCTCCGATTATGGGTATAAGGGTCTCAAAGTGCCCTATGTGAATTCGGCAGTAGTGAACGCGTACGACCACTACTGCTTTTTAGGAGTGATGGTTTCACGTACACAGTGACGCTTCATTCTCACAGTGACCTATAAAATGTATGGGGGTCTCCTGACAATCCCCTTATTAAGGCAGTCCAGGAATCATACGTGCTCCCCAATGCAGTCCTCTTCATTACGGGCTTCTGTATGCACCCCAAAAGGTCATTGACACGGGAGTTAACCCCTCCTTAAAGGGCTGTGTGCAGGTTATATGTGACATTGAGGCTCCGTTCCTTTCACTTTAATGGAGCTGAGCCGCAATGCCAGTCATAACACATGGGAAGGTGTGGTGCTGTTGGCATCCTGTACAACCCACTTTTGAGATGAAGACCACTTTAGGCATATTGTTTCCTCTAGGGGGCACTAAATTACTCACAAAGGTTATAGATTGCAAGTACTGCTTCCGTATTATTGAAATTCTGTTAAGGATTCGAGCACATCTGCGTATGTAAAGTAGCAGAGATTCTGTCGGCTTTCCCTCAGCTGGTTAAGAAAAATATGGGGGATCCTACCCCATTTTTTGAGGGGGGTCACCCCTTGTTAATAACCAGTTAAAAGTACACAGCTATGAGCTGATATTAATAGCCTGGGAAACCCCATGTTTATTGCCCCCTTCCCAGGCTATAAACCTCAACCCCTGCTGTCCGCTATCCTTTAGCTGGCTAAGAAAAATATGGGGGATCCCACCCCATGTTTTGAGGGGTCACCCCTTGTTAATAACCAGTTAAAAGTACACAGATAGCTATGAACTGATATTAATAGTTTGGGAAACCCCATGTTTATTACCCCCTTCCCAGGCTATAAACCTCAACCCCAGCTTTCTGCTTTCCTTTAGCTGGTTAAGAAAAATATGGGGAACCCCACGCCGTTTTTTTTTCTTTTATTCTATCTACATATCTATTCTAATCTGACGGTTCACGCTGTGAATTTACTGTACTCGGCTGATTAAATATCAGGTGGTGCGTAAAAATTACACAGCATGCGCATGGTATGGAGGAAAAACTCACAGATGAGCACTGCCTTATTGACTAACATTGTAGCCAGGGCTGTGGAGTCGGAGTTAGTTTTGGTTGGAGTCCAGGGCTGTGGAGTCTGAGTCGGAGTTAGTTTTGGTTGGAGTCGGAGTCGGTAGAAATGTACCGACTCCGACTCCAGCTTTAAAAAAAATGTATTAATATTTCATAATTGAACTTTCATATGAATTTTATAAATGTTACTCAAATATATATGTTCTATCAAACTATGAACAACAGTGATAAGCAGTTCTGCTGGAGATAGAGACATTTCTTAAGGCCCTTTTACATTTAGCGATGCACCAGCGATCCGACCAGCGATCCCACCCGGTCAGGATCGCTGGTGCATCGCTAAATGATCGCTAGTAAGCTTTCATACAGAAAGACCTCACAGCGATTCAGCAGCGACGCAGCGCACGATACTTACCATTCACACACAGCGATCCAGACGTCCTCCCGCCCGCCTCCACGCGTCGCTGGACGTCACAGCAGGAAGTCTCAGCAGGAAGCGCCCGACGAGAAATGGAGCCGGACATTCTCGCGCGATCAGCGATGGACAGCGGGGGAGCCGGTCGCTGGTAAGTATCACACATAGCGATATCGCTAGCAATATCGCTATAACGTCACAAAACCAGTGACGTTTTAGCGATATTGCTAGCGATATCGCTTAGTGTAAAACCCCCTTTACTTCTTGTGTGTCACTGTTCTCCACTGCCCTTATCTAATCTTATACTTGGTTAACCTCATGCTGCCCCAACCCCCCTACTTACAATGTATGAAACTGAAAGTGAAAATGTGTTGCAAATTCTTAGTAGTAAAGCTCCTCCTCTAGACTAGATCATACTAGGTGTGCGTCTTCCAAGCATCTCACAGCTGCCTGCTACTCAGAAGAGGAAGACTGTAAGAAGTATTATCCTTTGAACAAACTTTGCATCAGTTAACTGTGATTACATGAGGAATAATAACAGTATTACTGACCACTATATCAGTTGTACGACCTGGCAATAATTTTGTACAATTGTTTTTAGGAAAAACAATTGTCATTTGGATTGTGAATGCAGAATTAAAAACCTGAGAATGTCAAAGAAGCATCACATTAAATCAGCTGTATTTGAACATTTCACCATCAGTCAAGATAGAAAACATTATGTCTGTCAGTGTATGACAAATGATCCAGACGAAAACAAATGCTGTGAAGCCAAGATGAGTGCATATTCAGGCAAAGATAAAAATGCTCCTACCAGAGCTTCTAATCTAAAGAGACATTTACAGCGCTTTCATCCAGAAATACTGAAAGCAGTGGATGAGAAAGACTGCATCCAAACCAATGAACCAGTGCCCAGCTCTTCCAGCCAAACAAAGGAGCAGAGAACTTTGCAGCCATCAGTTGCAAGATATTTTGTCAGTTACAAAGTTACTGTGACAATGACAGTAGATACATTTAAAAAACATCATAGAGCTTGTTGTAAAGGCTAGTGTGCCTATTTCATTATTTTCACGACCAGCTTTTATGTGTCTGAATGGGGAAATGGCCCGCAAGCTTGGTGTTTCTCTGGAGAGAGAGAGTATTAGAAAATTAGTAATCGAAGAAGCTTTTAAACAAAAGGAAGAACTTAAAAAAAACTCTCAAGGGACGCTTTCTGTTTCTTAAAATGGATGCCTGCACACGTCACAGAGTGAACTATTTTGCCATCAATGTCCGATTTGTTTGTGACAAAAATGAAATAGTTACCAAGACATTGGCAGTAAAAGACACCAAAGCTCATCACACCAGTGAGTTTCTCCAGGTCTTGGTGGAAAAGGTTCTGCAAGACTATGAACTTAAAAAAGAGCAAGTTCTTTCTGTCGTAACTGACAATGCTTCAAATATGATAAGTACTATTAAGCTAATGAATGAGTGTAATGATGGTGACCAGCAGCTAGAAGAACATTCCGGGTCCACAGACACAGAAATGTTTGAAATAGAGGAACACAGTATTGTAACTGAGGAGCAAACTGAAGTTGCTTCAGGTGAACAGCAACATGATAGTTTAGATGATCTTGTTGAAACTGTGTCAATATGTTCTTTCATTCATCACATGCGCTGTGTTGTGCATACGCTACAGCTGGCTATAAGAGACAGTCTGCAAGAAGGACATGCTGCTGCACTGATTGGCAAGGTGAGAAAATTGGCTACTGTTGCCAGAACCCCTAAAGTTGACTCAATTTTGAAGAGACGTGCTGGAAAAGGGGCAATTATTGATCAAGCCACACGATGGGGCAGTACTTACTTAATGATTCAGCGCTTGGTTGAACTGAAAACCTTTCTTGTAGACATGGCTAACCCTCAACTGACGCTAAATGAAAGTCAGTGGAATCAGGTGACTGAGCTGGAAAAATTGCTAGAGCACCCATTTACAGTGACTAAAAAATTACAAGCAGAGGACTTAACTCCAGGTATTTTCTTAAAGGAGTGGAAGAACCTGATGTTTCGCCTGTCCCAAAGAGGAGGGTTAATTGCAAGTGGCATTGCTACATCAATGAAACGGAGAGAGGAGCTACTATTACAAAATAACATTCTTTTGGCAGCTGTTTATGTAGACCCAATGCATCGGATTCTTCTAGATGATCAACAGCTAAGTAAAGGAAAAGAAGCTCTGTTTGAAATAGCAGTAAGGATGAAAGGGTTGCAGAACAGTCAGGAGGAACAAGAAGAATTTGGTCGTCCTGCCACATCTTCACCCTCATCATCAACTGATGAAGAATTTAATTTCGAAAAATATTTGGATCACAAGGACCGTGCAAAGCGTTCCCGCATCGAAGAAGAGTCATCCCCATCAAGAAACACAGCCAGTACATTTCAGCAGAATTTTTCATGTGCACTAAAAGAAATTGAGAAATTTGACCGTTCATCAAAAATAACAGTGCAACAAGCGATTCCTCTGTATCCTGACATTGTCAGAGATGTTGCCCGAGTGGTTACTGCTTTGCCACCAACACAAGTTAGTGTAGAGAGGTTGTTCTCTGCTCTCAAAATAATTAGATCAGATTTGAGGGCATCCATGAAGGAGGATCTGACAGAGGCAATACTTTTTCTGAGGACAAATTTATAGATTTCTTCTTATTAACTGCATAAAAGTGTTTATTGCATATTTACTTACAGTTTAGAAAAGTTTATAAAAGTTATTTGCTATATTCTAATTGTATTCTAATAAATGTAGTTTTTGCTCTAAGTGGTCTGATTACTTATATGATGGTGAGAAACTGAATAAGCACGATGTTTAATATTTTACAACAGTAAATTTGTTGTTATGAATTGGCCATTTATGAAGGAGTCGGAGTCGGAGCCTGATAAAATCCAAGAGTCGGAGTCGCAACTGTGGCTTACCGACTCCACAGCCCTGATTGTAACTAGTGCAAAGCAGGATTTTCTCACATTAAACTCGCCGAATTTAAACGCAGATGTGAGCGAATCCTAAAGGGAACAGTCAGCATGTTTATAGTCAGACTCGCCCCAAATAACTTTAAAGTGATTGTCAACTTACCTGGAGAAACCTTTCCAGCTCTGAAGCCAGCAGAATTATGAATTCAGCTCTGGATTATAATATTGGATTATAGAGTAAGTATTTGTAGTTCTGTAGCAGATGGCTTATGTAAATTAATTTATCAAGGCATTTCATACTCTAATATGTTAATGAGACTTCCTCCGTGTGCCAATCATGGACGTGGCCCCCAGAGTATGTTTTATTGAGCGTTTTGTTATATATATGTATATTAGAGGCTATATTGTGATATTTAACATTCTCTGCACTTACACGTCACACTCCCTCATGAAATATAATGAGCATTTCCCCTTTTTTTTAATTTATGTGGAAACCTTCAGAAAGCGGGATGTGAGCTTTATTTTTAGTCTGTTTTTGACTTTAGTGAACATATAGGGCAGCTCATTCTATTAAAAAAAAAAAAGCAATAAAAACAATGTTTACCCCGGAGCTCCAATGAAAATCCTCCTAAAAATGACTGAGGGACCAGAGTACCCCTTTCTAGTATTTGGTGAGTTCTAGCATTTATCACTTGCAGAAATACCCATTAAATAAGATACACAATCCCACTCGCAGAAGGAAACAGAAGGCCGTGCATTAAACAGATCAGTCAGAAGCGGCTGGCCTACTTGTTGATGGTTTCCACAGTGCAATAGAATATTTTGTTCTAAAAAATAAACTGAAAAAAAAAGGCTAATGACGACACACGACCTAGGAGAGGGGGAGCCCAACTTTACTTTTCCCAATACTCACTTCCTTTTTTTTAACCCTGTGAGTGCTGGATATTGGCTTTTTGTTTTTACATTTGTATATTTTGTGTTGTGTTTTTACCTTCCATAAAATCTTTGGGTTTTACATTTTAGACGTGGCATGTCTTTCATCGACGCAGACGCCATGACCTGGTGCACCGCACTTTACAATTGGTGCTACACAAACTGCTGACACTCGGGGGGGGGGGGGGGGTCTCTGGGGGTCTCAGACTTATACTGACGAGCACAAGGGTAACATGGTTTTGACCTTCTGACTTTCACGCTCCATATCTCGCCATCCACTACAGGTGAACGTGAGACCACCATCATCTTATAGACAATCATCTTGGGTATCTCATACATAAATGTGACTTGCAGCCATTTAGCATATGATTAGTTCGTCAGATTCTCATCAATACAGCCTGTTCTCACATTTCTTAGTAGCTCCATGTGTTATTGAGTTAATTCCCAAGTGAAAAGGTCACTGGTTCGTATCGAGGAGCCATGAAGAAGATTTCCCAAAAAAAGAGAGCTAGCATCATCCAGATAGAGAGTGGTCTCGGCCAAACTGCATCATGTGAGCAACATGACAGCTGGAGGAAGACGAGATGAAGTCTGTCCATCCACTCAGAAGCCGAGAGGTGGACGTCAAGGAGAAACATCGGCGTCACCAAGTCTGCTCCTCACAAGGTCTATCAGTTCTGGAGACAAACACGGCGGTGGAGGAGGCTCGTAAGCTTCATAATAGTGAGATCACAGACGTCCATGTCCGCACCGAGCGACGCACATTACACAGGTCTGGAATGGTTGCCTGAATAAAGGTGAAGAAGCCTCAACTTCTATATCGTCATAAGAATCATTGGCTCGAGTTTGCAAAAAAGCACAAGAAGTGGACAGTAGGAAATTGGAAACGGATTTGGAGCAATGAGATGAAAGTCAGTAGATGGCTCTGATGGGTGCAAATGGGTCTGGAAGAAACAAGGGCAAAAGGGGCTAACGGATCGAGAAATTGTAGGAAATGTCACATTCGTTGGAGGAAGCCTGATGATATGAGGATGTTTCACAGCTAAAGGCGTTGGATACTTGACCAGGAACGATGGTGGCCTCAATGTGGAGCTATATGTGAGACGAGTTACTTTGTACACTCGAGTAGTATGGGTATGAAAAGGACGACATCGTGCTCCATTAGGAGAACAACCTGAAGCATACGTTAAATTTGGAGAAGAAATGGGTTAATAACAATGAAATAGAGGTGTTGGATTGTTCCCCGCAGTCTCCAGGCCTCAACCCAATCCAACACTTGTGGGTAGAGGTGAAGAAACAGCTGTATACAGACCCAAGTGAGTACTGTAAGAGCGGTCACACTATGGAACTATTTACTATAAGAGCAGTCAGACTACGGAATCTCTTGTATGAAGCGGTCACACTATGGAGATTCTACTGCGAGAGCCGTCACACTATGGAGATTCCACTGCGAGAGCTATCACACTATGGAGATTCCACTGTGATAACGGTCACACTATGGAGATTCCACTGCGAGAGCGGTCACACTATGGAGATACTACTGTGAGAGCTATCACACTATGGAGATTCCACAGCGAGAACGGTCACACTATGGATTCTACTGCGAGAGCGGTCACACTATGGAGATTCCACTGCGAGAGCGGTTACACTATGGATATTCTGCGAGAGCGGTCACACTATGGAGATTCCACTGCGAGAGCGGTCACACTATGGAGATTCCACTGCGAGAGCGGTCACACTATGGAGATTCCACTGCGAGAGCGGTCACACTATGGAGATTCCACTGCGAGAGCGGTCACACTATGGAGATTCCACTGAGAGAGAGGACACACTATGGAGATTCCACTGTGAGAGCTGTCACATTATCACACTATGGAGATTCCACTGCGAGAGCGGTCACACTATGGAGATTCCACTTGCGAGAGCTGTCACACTATGGAGATTCCACTTGCGAGAGCTGTCACACTATGGAGATTCCACTTGCGAGAGCTGTCACACTATGGAGATTCCACTGCGAGAGCGGTCACACTATGGAGATTCCACTGAGAGAGAGGTCACACTATGGAGATTCCACTGTGAGAGCGGTCACATTATCACACTATGGAGATTCCACTGCGAGAGCGGTCACACTATGGAGATTCCACTTGCGAGAGTGGTCACACTATGGAGATTCCACTGCAAGAGTGGTCACACTATGGAGATTCCACTGCTAGAACGGTCACACTATGGAGATTCTACTGCGAGAGCGGTCACACTATGGAGATTCCAGTGCGAGAGCGGTCACACTATGGAGATTCCAGTGCGAGAGCGGTCACACTATAGAGATTCTACTGCGAGAGCGGTCACACTATGGAGAGTCTACTGCGAGAGCGGTCACACTATGGAGATTCTACTGCAAGAGCGGTCACACTATGGAGATTCAACTGCGAGAGCGGTCACACTATGGAGTGTTATGAATGGGTCACCGAGGAGGAAAAAACCTAAACATGCTAAGCCCAGAAAAACCAGAGAGGTTGGTAACTATGCAGATTGCAGATCCCTGATCTTACCACACAACTAGTAGCAGCCGTGGAGCGTGCCTACGATGAACCTAGATGCCTCGTCACGGCCGGAGGACTAAATAAACCTAAAGCAAGAAAAGGGAAAACTAACTGCCCCAGAGCAGACCCCAAAGAAATAGACAGCCCCCACACATGTATTGACGGTGAAACAAGATGAAAACACAAACAGGTAGGAAAATAGGCTGAGCAAACGATGGGGACCAAACTAACTAGACAGGAGAGGAAATGAAAGACACTGTCTGCAATCTGCCCAAAACCCTACAAAATAAAGTCCAACACTTCTGATAGCAATATTAACCCTGAAGTCACTAGACTTC
Organism: Dendrobates tinctorius; assembly: GCF_039654945.1. Taxonomy (NCBI): domain Eukaryota; kingdom Metazoa; phylum Chordata; class Amphibia; order Anura; family Dendrobatidae; genus Dendrobates; species Dendrobates tinctorius. Next base: position 1,912,365 of record NW_027361998.1, on the reverse strand, counting down.
TCCCACTATATCAGCACTCTGGAATATTCTGAGACAGAGCAAAAAGAGACCAAACTAGTAAGGGACAAAAAGCAAATTGGCAAAATACTGATAAATAAGAGTGGAAATTCAGCACAGCCCCCAGCCGGGGCTGGCAGACCACACAAAAAACTGAATAGACCAACAAAATCAAGTGTGAACATTAGCAAAAAAACTTAGCTTTAGATGACTGGAACAGAGCTGAAAACCAAGAGCTGACAAGCCAAAAGGAATCACCAGCAACTGAATAGGGCGTCGGCTGTCTTAAATCCAATCTGAGACTCCCTAGGTCCAATCGTCATTCTCAGGTGGCAAATCTCCACCGATCAAACCAGCCTCACTACCTCCCGTCACCACCAGAGGGAGTCCGGAAGGAGAACTCACAACAGTACCCCCCCCTTGAGGAGGGGTCACCGAACCCTCATCCACGCCACCAGGCAGATCAGGATTGGCCCGGTGAAAAGCACGAACTAATCTATTGGAATGAATATCGGAGGCAGAGACCCAAGAATTATCCTCCTGACCATAACCCTTTCATTTGACCAAATACTGGAGTCTCCGTCTAACCAAATGAGAATCCAATATTTTCTCTACCTCATATTCCACATTGTCTTCAACCAACACAGGGTCAGGAGGTGCTGACATAGGAACCACTGGCTCAACAAACCTCTTCAACAGAGATTTGTGAAATACGTTATGGATCTTGAACGTAACTGGAAGAGCCAATCGAAACGAATCAGGATTAAGAATTTCCAAAATCTTATAAGGACCAATAAATCTTGGCTTAAATTTAGGAGATGCAACCTTCATAGGAATATTCTTAGACGACAACCAAACCATATCACCCACTTTAAACCGGGGACCAATGGTCCTATGCCGGTTGGAAAATCGCTGGGCCTTTTCCTGAGAGAGTGACAACTTATCCACCACTTGGTCCCATATCTGCTGCATTTTCTTAACCACAGTGTCCACACCTGGGCAGGACGAAGATTCCACTTGCCCTGAAGAGAATCGACGGTGAAACCCAAAATTACAGAAAAAGGGTGACATCAAAGTGGCAGAACTAGCTCTATTGTTCAGTGCGAATTCGGCCAAGGGCAAAAATGAGACCCAATAATCCTGATCAGCAGATAAAAAACATCTCAAATAAGACTCCAAGGTCTGGTTTGTTCTCTGTCTGTCCATTGGTCTGGGGATGAAACGCTGAGGAGAAGGATAACTGAATTCCCAGATTGGAACAAAAGGCTTTCCAGAATCTGGAAACAAACTGGACTCCTCTGTCGGACACAATGTTCTCAGAAATCCCATGTAACCGAACCACCTGTTGTAAAAACAAGGGCACCAACTCAGCGGAAGATGGCAACTTTGGGAGTGGTATAAGATGGACCATCTTCGAAAATCTATCACAAATCACCCAGATAAGTCATTCTCTGAGAGACAGGAAGATCAGAAATAAAATCCATTGAGATATGGGTCCATGGCCTCTTGGGCACCGGCAAGGGCATCATCAACCCACTAGAACGAGAACAGGGTTTAGACCGAGAACAAGTCCCACAGGACTGTACAAAATTCCTGACGTCACGAGATAAAGCAGGCCACCAAAAGGACCGACTCACCAAATCTCTGGTACCAAAAATACCTGGATGACCATCCAATGCGGAGCAATGAATTTCAGACATCAATCTCTTTCTCCACTGGTCAGGAACATACAATTTTCCCATAGGGCAACGCTCAGGTTTATCCTCCTGAAATTCCTCCAGGGCGCGTCTCAAATCGGGTGAAATGGCAGAAAGAACTAGCCCCTCACCTAGGATGGTGGTAGGCTCGGTCACACTAAGAGAATCGGCAAAGAAACTCCTAGAAAGGGCGTCTGCCTTAGCATTCTTAGTGCCCGGAAGAAAAGAGACCACAAAATTAAAGCGCGTGAAAAACAAGGCCCATCTAGCCTGTCTAGGATTCAAGCGTTTGGCCGACTCCAGATAAATCAAATTCTTGTGATCAGTGAGGACCACAACTTGATGTCTAGCTCCCTTCAACCAATGTCTCCACTCCTGAAATGCCCACTTCATGGCCAACAATTCCCGATTCCCCACTTCATAGTTGCGTTCAGATGGGAAGAACTTTCGAGAAAAGAAGGCACAGGGATTCATCTTAGAAGTCACAGGGTCTTTTTGGGACAAAACAGCTCCTGCACCAATCTCAGAAGCATCTACCTCCACCTGAAATGGAAGTGAGACATCAGGTTGCCGTAAAACTGGAGCTGAAGTAAATCTCTGCTTAAGCTCCTGAAATGCTGCGATAGCCTCAGGAGACCAATTCAGCACATCAGCGCCCTTCTTGGTCAGATCAGTCAGTGGTTTGACAATACCAGAAAAATTACCTATAAATTTACGATAGAAATTAGCAAAACCCAAAAACTTCTGGAGGGCTTTCAAAGAAGTAGGCTGAACCCAATCATAAATGGCCTGTACCTTGGCCGGATCCGTTTCAATAGTCAATGGAGACAAGATAAATCCCAGAAATGAAATCCTCTGTACACCAAAGAGGCCTTTCGATCTCTTAACAAACAGGGAATTCTCCCTCAAAATCTGGAACACAGTCCGGACATGTTCCACATGAGAATCCCAGTCACTAGAAAAGATCAAAATATCATCCAGATAGATGATCAAAAACTTATCCACAAGGTCACGGAAAATATCATTCATAAAGGACTGGAAGACAGAAGGGGCATTAGTGAGCCCAAAAGGCATCACCAGGTACTCAAAATGTCCCTCCGGAGTATTAAACGCCGTCTTCCATTCATCCCCGTGCTTGATGCGAATAAGATTATACGCCCCCCTGAGGTCAAGCTTAGTAAACCAGCAGGCACTCTTAACTCTGGAGAATAAATCAGACATCAGAGGTAACGGATACTGATATTTAACCGTCATCTTGTTAAGGGAACGATAATCAATACACGGTCTTAATGAACCATCTTTCTTGGCCACAAAAAAAAACCCAGCACCTAAAGGTGACGAGGATGGTTTAATATGACCCTTCTCCAATGACTCCTTAGTATAGGATCGCATAGCATCATGTTCGGGTACAGATAAGTTGAAAAGCCGACCCTTGGGAAATTTACACCCAGGCATCAACTCAATTGCACGGTCATAACTCCTGTGAGGAGGCAAAGACGCAGACTTGCTCTCGCTAAATACATCAGAAAAATCGGCTAGATAATCAGGAATATCATGAGAATGAGGAGAGGTGGAGAAAACAGGAGCGTCCCTAAGAACACACTGACAACCCCAACTCACCACAGTCCGAGATTTCCAATCCAAAACTGGATTATGAGTTTGCAACCAAGAAAAACCCAGAACAATAGTATCATGCAAATTATGCAGCACCAACAATTTACAATTTTCTTGGTGGTCTGGGGCAACTCGCATTGTCACCTGGGTCCAAAACTGAGGTTTATTCTCTGCCAAAGGAGTAGATCAATACCCCTCAATGGAATAGGCGTCCACAGAGGCATCATGGAAAAACCACAACGTTTAGCAAAGTCCAAATCCATCAGATTCAACGCTGCTCCTGAATCCACAAAAGCCTTCGTGGAAAATGTGGACAAGGAGCAGATCAGAGTAATTGCCAAAAGAAACTTAGGTTGTACACTTCCCACAGCAAATGCGTGTGCAAAATGTTTCGTTTTGGGTAGACAGAAATAATATGAGAGACGTCTCCACAGAAAAAACACAGCTTATTACGCCTTCTGAACTCCTGACGTTGTGCCCTAGACAAAACCCCATCACATTGCATAGGTTCAGACGTTTGTTCAAAAGGTGGCAACGCCTCTCGTGTAGTTTTACGTTCACGTAAACGCCGATCAATTTGAATGGGTAATGACATAGAATCATCCAGACCAGAGGGAACAGGAAATCCCACCATAACATCTTTTACGGTCTCTAGGAGGAAAAAACCTAAACATGCTAAGCCCAGAAAAACCAGAGAGGTTGGTAACTATGCAGATTGCAGATCCCTGATCTTACCACACAACTAGTAGCAGCCGTGGAGCATGCCTACGATGAACCTAGATGCCTCATCACGGCCGCAGGACTAAATAAACCTAAAGCAAGAAAAGGGAAAACTAACTGCCCCAGAGCAGACCCCAAAGGAATAGACAGCCCCCCACACATGTATTGATGGTGAAACAAGATGAAAACACAAACACAGGTAGGAAAATAGGCTCAGCAAACAGTGGGGCCCAAACTAGACAGGAGAGGAAATGAAAGACACTGTCTGCAATCTGCCCAAAACCCTACAAAATAAAGTCCAACACTTCTGATAGCAAAATTAACCCTGAAGTCACTAGATTTCTCCCACTATATCAGCACTCTGGTCTCTTTTTCGCTCTGTCTCAGAATATTCCAAACTAGTAAGGGACAAAAAGCAAAATACTGATTAATAAGAGTGGAAATTCAGCACAGCCCCCAGCCGGGGCTGGCAGACCACACAAAAAACTGAATAGACCAACAAAATCAAGTGTGAACATTAGCAAAAAAACTTAGCTTTAGATGACTGGAACAGAGCTGAAAACCAAGAGCTGACAAGCCAGAAGGAATCACCAGCAACTGAATAGGGCGTCGGCTGTCTTAAATCCAATCTGAGGTTCCCGAGGTCCAATCGTCATTCTCAGGTGGCAGATCTCCACCGATCAAACCAGCCTCACTACCTCCCGTCACCACCAGAGGGAGTCCGGAAGGACAATTCACAACAATGGAGATTCTACTGCGAGAGCGGTCACATCACACTATGGAGATTCCACTGCGATAGCGGTCACACTATGGAGATTCTACTGTGAGAGCGGTCACACTATGGAGATTCCACTGCGAGAGCGGTCACACTATGGAGATTCCACTGCGAGAGCGGTCACACTATGGAGATTCCACTGCGAGAGCGGTCACACTATGGAGATTCCACTGCGAGAGCGGTCACACTATGGAGATTCCACTGCGAGAGCGGTCACACTATGGAGATTCCACAGCGAGAACGGTCACACTATGGAGATTCCACTGCGAGAGCGGTCACACTATGGAGATTCCACAGCGAGAATGGTCACACAATGGAGATTCCACTGCGAGAGCGGTCACACTATGGAGATTCAACTGCGAGAGCGGTCACACTATGGAGATTCTACTGCGAGAGCGGTCACACTATGGAGATTCCACTGCGAGAGCGGTCACACTATGGAGATTTCACTGCGAGAGCGGTCACACTGTGGAGATTCTACTGCGAGAGCAGTCACACTATGGAGATTCCATTGCGAGAGTGGTCACACTATGGAGATTCTACTGCGTGAGCGGTCATACTATGGAGATTCAACTGCGAGAGTGGTCACACAATGGAGATTCCACTGCGAGAGCGGTCACACTATGGAGCTTCCACAGCGAACGGTCACACTATGGAGATTCTACTGCGAGAGCGGTCACACTATGGAGATTCCACTGCGAGAGCGGTCACATTATCACACTATGGAGATTCCACTGCGATAGCGGTCACACTGTAGAGATTCTACTGCGAGAGTGGTCACACTATGGAGATTCCACTGCGAGAGCGGTCACACTATGGAGATTCCATCGCGAGAGTGGTCACACTATGGTGTTCCACTGCGAGAGCTGTCACACTATGGAGATTCAACAGGGTGGGCCATTTATAGGGATACACCTAAATAAAATGGGAATGGTTGGTGATATCAACTTCCTGTTTGTGGCAAATTAGTATATGGGAGGGGGGAAACTTTGCAAGATGGGTGGTGACCATGGCGTCCATTTTGAATTTGGCCATTTTGGATTCAACTTTATTTTTTTCTATGGGAAGAGGGTCATGTGACACATCAAGCGTATTGAGAATTTCACAAGAAAAACAATGGTGTGCTTGGTTTTAACGTAACTTTTTTCTTTCATGAGCTATTTACAACTTTATGACCACTTATAAAATGTGTTCAAAGTGCTGCCCATTGTGTTGGATTGTGAATGCAACCCTCTTCTCCCACTCTTGACACACTGATAGCAACACCACAGAAGAAATGCTAGCACAGGCTTCCAGTATCCGTTGTTACAGATGCTGCACATCTCGTATCTTCACAGCATAGACAATTGCCTTCAGATGACCCCAAAGATAAAAGTCTAAGGGGGTCAGAGCGGGAGACCTTGGTAGCCATTCAACTGGCCCACGACGACCAATCCACTTTCCAGGAAACTGTTCATGTAGGATTGCTGGGACCTGACACCCATAATGTGGTGGTGCACCATCTTGCTGGAAAAACTCAGGGAACGTGCCATCTTCAGTGCATAAAGAGGGCAACACATCATCATGTAACAATTTTAGATATCCAGAGTTGCATTGAGGTTTCCACTGATGAAGAATGGCCCCATTATCTTTGAACCCCATGTACCACACCATACCATCAATTATGATTATGTGTTTACCTCACTATTATGTAGTAATGTCTCCCATACTGTACTAATGTCCCTGTTATGCTAGTGTACCAACTCAATCAGGATAATAGGTGAAGCTAAAAACAGCAACTGACCCTTCCGGTTCCTGTACAGACTAGAGATCCTGACCTCGCAGTCCTTAGTGGTTCCTGCGTGAGCAGAGATACCCTTATTACAGACTAGAAGATGGCAGATCGGACCTATACTGCCTTAAAGGCCGTCGAGTTGCTTCACTTTCCTCCTAAAGAAGCGGAGAGCAGCGCAGAGTGCAAATTACCTACAAAAGGGAAAGTGTGCTGAAAAAAGAAAAGATTGCAGAGTAAGTAAACCATGCAATATAAAATAAAGTATTAAGTACAGTGCAAAGTAAAGAACAGAAACAGCAAAGAGAAAAATCTTAGATGGAATTTCACTTAATGCCACGTTCACACACTCAGTATTTGGTCAGTATTTCACATAAGTATTTGTAAGCCAAAACCAGGAGTGGAACAATCAGAGGAAAAGTGTAATAGAAACACGTCACCACTTCTGTATTTATCACCCACTCCTGGTTTTGGCTTACAAATACTGATGTAAAATACTGACCAAATACTGAACGTGTGAATGAGGCCTAACTGACTTTAAACAACAACAGAATATCTGAACATCCAAAAGAGACTATCACCAGCAGGAAATGCCAGCAGTGGGAAAGAATATAAAGCTGCACCTGAAAGGTGATAGGGCAGACAAATGAAAATACCTGTTATGCTAAACAGACTAAAGCCAGAATAACAGAACCTAAACACCTGGAGAAAACGTGACTGTTGTGGCTTAGGAGACAGAGAGCCCGACCACTAAACACAAGCTCAAGGGTTCGTACTAGGAGCATGACAGTACCGTCCCCCCCATTATCTGGACCCACAGAGATGTCACTGACAGCACTCCCTCACTAGGAGACCAGTATACATATCTTCAGTATCAACCAAGGAATTCTCCCCCTGTCTGAAACCCTTCCATTTAATGTGATGTTGCCATCGACGTCTGACATGTGTGGAACTCAACACTTACTCCCAATCATACTCCAGAAGAAAACTACGTGCTAAAGCATAAAACTTATCATTCTTAGTACCAAGAAGATATGTCACTGAGAAATTAAACTGCGTGAAAAAGAGAGCCCACTGTAAAATTTTGTGCCCAGTAAAGACCGTTACTTTATGCCTAGTCCCCCTATTGTCTCCATTCCTCGAAACCTCTCAACAGCCAAGAGTTTCAGATTGCCTATGTCATAGTTAAACTGTTCTTGGGAAAATTTCCAAGAAAAAAAGCAGAAGAATGAGAGCAACCCTCCTGAGAAAGAGCACCACTCACCCCCACAGAAGAAGCGTCTACCTAAACTACAAAAGACAATTCATCAGGTTGTCTGAATACAGGAGCTTTAGACTTTAGCTGTCTTGAGAGCAGCAACAAAAGCATCAACAGCCTCAGTAGATCAAGAGGAAAAGCCAGTATCTCTCACGCACAATGTAGGACAGACTAAGTGTAACACAAAGGGGAAGGGGGGCCCAACACTAGGGAAGTGGGGAGTGGAGGCCCATTGGCGGATCTAAAGTCACCCTGTCTGCCCTATCGACGAACAGGATACCTAGTCCCTGTCAGACGCTAGCGGTAAGCCCTGCTTAGAGAAGGAAGGGGTAACGCTGGTCGAACCCCACTAATACTACAGACAGCTAGGATACACAAAACAAGGGGAAAATTAGCTTGAGTAGACCTCAGAGAGAAACACCATCATCCTTCAAACTCCAAAGAGTTCACTAGCCGACTGCTGCAGCTCCAAGCCTCAACAGGGAAGAGCAAATATAAAATAACATCCGCAGCTTCCAACAGGAAGTTGAAAGTTATAAACACCCAGATCTAGGTGACATCTTTAAGGCCGGAGGAGGTGGCCACTAGTCTGCAAGGCCAACCACGGAGACCTTCTGCAGCCAGATGCAGTGCGACTGTCTGCAGCCTCTGACACACCCGTGACAGTACTCTTCTTGGTCATATCAGTAAGAAGTTTGATTAGGACTCAAAAGTTCGAACCATTGTTTCAGCAACAGCAACTTTATCAGGGTCGTTATAAATGAGGCCCAGATCATAGAGAAAAGTGTCATCTAAGGAAAGCTCTGACAAATGCACAACCCTGTGGTTCAATAGCAGAACAATACCCACACTTTGACTCTTTCCTCTGGATGAGACAGAATGAAGATGAAAAAACAACTTACATAAAAAAAAGAAAACTTACTTTGGTTCCCATTGAAACAATCCAGCAAATTTACCAGAAGCTTGTTTTAGGTGTAGAACCTGCACAGCGGTAGGTAACACATGCTGATGTTGCTGCTTTATATCTGCCACTTCCAACGACAAGGACCGCAATTGCTCGGTGAAGGTTTCCACAACGTTCAGAATGACTTTTTAGCCTACCAAAAAATAAATACAAAAAATGGAGTGGGCTGTAATGTTATGCCAGTCTAGAAACTCACTAGGGAGAATAGGCAAAGCTAAAAGATGCAACTCACCCTTGCGTTTCCTGTACAGACTAGAAATCCTAACCAGCAGTCTCTAGTGGCTCCTGCATGAGCCCTAACCACAGACTAGAAGATGGCATCTCGGACCTGTGCTACTTGAAAGGCCGTTGAGCGCTTCATGTTCCTCCTAAAGAACCAGAGGGCAGAGCAGAGTGTGAATTACCTATAAAAGGGAAAGTGTGCTGAACAAAGGAAAGATCACAAAGTGAGTAGACTAAAGCATGAAATACAAAATAAAGTATTAAGCATGTATTGTTAGAGAATATGCTGCCTACTTCCTAAAAAAAAACAAAAAAAAACCAAGGATAGGTGCAGGGTAAAGAACATAAACAGCAAAGAAATAAACCTTAGCTGGAATTTTACTGACTGGCTATAAACTACAGCAGAATGGCTGAACATACAGAAGAGACTATCACTAGCAGAAAATGCCAACAAGGAGAAAGTATATAAAGCTGCAACTGAAAGGTGATGGGGCAGAAAAATGAAAACACCTGTATTATGCTAAACGGACTGCAGCCAGAATAGCAGAACCTAAACATCTGGGGAAAAGGTGTCTTGTGGCTCAGGGAAAGAGAAGCCAAGAGCATGACAGTCCTCCATCCTAGGCCCATTCCAGGTATATTTGTCCCCCATCCTAGGCCTCTTCCTGGGTTCCCCATTTTGGTATATATGTTCACCATCCTGGTATATTTGTCCACCTTCTTGGTATATATGCCACCCATATTGGAATATATGTCCCCAATTCTAGCCTCATCCTGGTACATATGTCCCTCATCCTGTTGTCATTTGGCTAGCTACCAGGGAGGCAGAGGGCGCAGTAGCCCCGAACCCCAGCCTCAGAGGGGCCCACTTGCAGCATGCCAATACAGTTAAGCCCCACGGTAGAGCAGGGAGACCAAATCTCCCTGCACTACTGTTCTCCGTTCTGTAGACCGCAGGTCGCTTTAAGCCTACAGTCTATAGAACAACCGAGACCCCAACACCTGACCAGGATTTCAGAGTCCTAATGCGGTAACGTCATTGCACCGTTCTAGGAATCTGTCATTCTGTAAGTGCCTCGGCTCTATGACAGCACGTTACTCAGCCTGGCCCTCGCCGTTGGACTCATGAGAATGCTGGATTACGTAAGTTAGAGTATGATTTTTTTTAATTTTAATTAAAGCTTGTGAGTGCATCATAAACAATGGGGGACCCTGAAACTGGTGGGACCCTCATACATTATAGGGACTACTGTGGTTGCCATTATAAAGTTTGGAGGCTATTATACAGTTTGGGGGCTAATGTGGAGACGATTGTACAGTTTGGGGCCTACTCTGGGGACCACTATACAGTTTGGGATCTACTGTGGGGGCCATTATCCAGTATGGGAGCTAATGTGGGGGCCATTGTACAGTATACAGTATAGGGTCTACTGTGGGGACCATTATACAGTTTGAAGGCTACTTTTGGGGACATCATACTGTGTATAGGGGAGTGCATTGCACATGCATGGGGCATTAATATTTTCTAGGGGGCAATTATACTATTTAGAGGGCACAATGGCGGAATTATTGTTTTTATAATTACTGCCAACACTGTGTATGAAGCATACTGGTGGCATTACTATGTGGGGCAGTAAGAGGAACGCTGGTATTATGCCACACAGCAGGTGCAGTATTAGGACACATATGGCAGCAGCAGCTCAGTATTGGGGTATCGGCAGGATGAGGACTTTGTGCAGGTTGGGGATAGATGGTGATGGGGCTGGAAATATCAGATGTCTTTGTTGTAATCTCTGCAAACGAGTCCTTGCTGGAGAAGTTGTCGTGTCGGTCTGGGCCAGATGGAAAAGATGTGAAAAGTGAACAACTCCATCAGAAAGAACGTCAGCGGTAAGTCACCAACTATAACTGTGCTCTGATCTCTATATATTCTGCAGGATTGGTATCTGCCACTATATGGTCACTGTATGGCAGTAATAGAGCGTCACCATAGTTGTAATCCGGGTTACTGGTTAGCGGCCCATTCAGATGTTTCAGCTGAAACCAGAAGTTTCCATCCAAAATGCCTTATAACAATCTCTCATTATTCTGGCATTTGGCAAATATTATTATTATGCATTTATATAGCGCCATTTATTCCATGGTGCTTTACATGTGAAAAGGGGAAATATAGACAAGTATAGTAAACGTGTAAGACAAGGGACGCACAAGTACATAAGGAGAGAGGACCTTGCCCGCGAGGGCTCACAGTCTACAGGGATGGGTGAGGATACAGTAGGAGAGGGTAGAGCAGGTCATGCTGTGGTTCAGTAGACCGAGGATCATTGCAGGCTGTAGGCTTTTCGGAACAGGTGGGTCTTCAGGTTCTTCTTGAAGGTTTCCATTGATGGTGAGAGTCTGATGTGTTGCGGCAGGGAGTTCCAGAGTACGGGGGAAGCACGGGAGAAGTCTTGTATGCGGGTGTGGGAAGAAGAGATAAGGGGGGAGTAGAGAAGGAGATCTTGAGACGATCGAAGGTTGCGTGTGGGTAGGTACCTAGAGACCATGTCACAGATGTATGGAGGAGACAAGTTGTGGATGGCTTTGTATGTCATGGTTAGGGTTTTGAATTGGAGCCTCTGGGCGATAGGAAGCCAGTGAAGGGCCTGGCATAGGGGGGAGGTTGGGGAATAGTGGGGAGACAGGTGGATTAGTCAGGCAGCAGAGTGTAGGATGGACTGGAGCGGAGCCAGAGTGCTAGAGGGGAGGCCAGAGAGTAGGAGGTTGCAGTAGTCGAGGCGGGAGATAAGAGCATGCACTGGTGTTTTTGTGGTTTCATGGTTGAGGAATGAGCGGATCCGGGAAATATTTTTGAGCTTGAGGCGGCAGGAGGAGGCGAGGGCTTGGATATGTGGCAACAATAGCCCCATAGATGAAAAAATTGTGATAGTACAGTACAAATCACAATGACGTGCTCATAAATAAGTGTGGGCAATAGATCCCAAGAAGTACCCCCTCAACCTCCCCCAGATGAAAAACCCGGCAAGTGACACAAATTGAAATATAACACATACCCTATCATATATCATAGTACCATGTCAGTTTCCAAAAGACTGAATCATTGTAATTAAATGGCCAGATAAGATTTCAGTGCTGCCTGTTACTGAGGGCATGGTAGAGGTATACCATAAAAACTGTGCCCACACAGGTTGCAGGGAAAGCCATATGGCAACTTACCGGGGAGGGAGAGGAGAACTCAGCCGTGGAACCCCCGACGCGCGTTTCGTGACGTCCCCCACCGCTTTGTCAAGGAGGAGATAGCACTAAGTGTCCCAGTAGGGCCTTGAAATAGCCCTTGACCCCTGTCATGTGACCGGTATCCACCAATAGCGACGGCGCTTGCAGCGGAGCTCATCATGTACACAGACGCCGGCCACAGCGCGGAGCCACAGACATGGCGATGTGCACAGCCATGAGGGCAATGGATTATGGAGGCGTCTACATGTGGCCCAAAGTCAAGACAAGGGGTCAGGGCAGTGTATAGAATAACCCTCTATCACCATATGAATCTATGCACAGAGGTAGAGGGCTTGGATATGTGGTTTCAAAGAATGCACAGTCGAGGATCACCCCAAGGCACCGAGCATGCGGGACTGGGGCAAGAGAGCAGCCATTGACATTGATGGATAGGTCTGGTGGAGGGGTAGAGTGAGATGGGGAAAGATGATAAATTCTGTTTTGTCCATGTTCAGTTTGAGAAAGCGAGCAGAGAAGAAGGCTGAGATAGCAGACAGACATTGTGGGATTTCAGTCAGTAAGGAGGCGGGGTCGGGTCCAGATAGGTAGATCTGCGTGTCATCGGCATAGAGGTGATACTGCAAACCGTGGGATTCTATGAGCTGTCCCAAGCCAAAGGTGTAGATGGAGAATAGTAGGGGTCCTAGGACTGAGCCTTGAGGAACACCGACAGACAGGGCGAGGTGAGGAGGTGGTGTGTGAGAGGGAGACACTAAATGTTCGATCTGTTAGGTATGACGAGATCCAGGATAGGGCCAAGTCTGTGATGCCAAGAGATGAGAGAGTCTGTAGCAGGAGGGAATGGTCTACAGTGTCGAAGGCAGAGGACAGGTCCAGGAGAAGGACAGAGTAGTGTCACTTGCTCTTGGCGGTAAGTCGTTAGTGACTTTAGTTAGGGCAGTTTCAGTTGAGTGATGTGGTCGGAAGCCAGATTGTAACCGGTCAAAGAGGGAACAGGAGGAGAGGTGGGAGGACAGTTCAAGATATACATGCTGTTCCAGGAGTTTTGAGGTGTAAGTGAGAAGAGATATTGGGCAATAGTTAGACACAGAGGATTGGTCAAGGGAGGGCTTTTTGAGGACGGGTGTGATTGAGGCGTGTTTGAAAGATGAGGGAAAGGCACCATTAGTAAGTGAAAAGTTGAAAAGATGTGTTAGAGATGGGATGAGGACTGTGGCCAAGTTAGGGATGAGGTGAGACGGGAGTGGGTCGAGGGCACAAGTGGTGAGGTGTGATCTTGACAGAAGGGTGGAGAGCTGATCTGTCATGGTGGAGAAGCTGGCTTTTGCAGAACAGGGCTGAGCGGCTAAGAGGGGCATTGGGGGCTGCGGGCCAAAGTTTTGTCTGATCGTGTCGATCTTCTGCTTAAAGAAGGAGGCAAAGTCTTCAGCAGAAATGAGAGGAGGGGGAGGAGGTGCTGTGGGACGGAGTAGAGAATTGAAAGTGTTGAAGAGCTGTTTAGGGTTGTGAGACAGGGAGGATATGAGAGATGCAAAGTAAGTTTGTTTTGCGGCAGAGAGCGTGGACTTAAAGCTGGCAAGGGACTGTTTGTATGCGTTGAAGTGCTCAGTAGAATGGGTTCTCTTCCATCTTCGCTCAGCGGCCCTGGAAACCCGTCTGTTCTTTTGGTCAGGCTGGTGAGCCAGGGCTGCCTGTTGATGGTTCGAGTTTTGCTCTGCGTGAGGGGAGCAGCCGAATCAAGCGTTAATATTAATAATTATGGTAATCCTAATTGACCTAAAACAGGAAAGGTTTATTCTGATTTCATGTCAGATAATGAGAAAAACATGAAGATGTGTCTTTTTATATGGTGGATGGAAACTGCCGGTTTCAAGTGTATCTGTATGTCCCCCATCCAGGGCCCCTTTCTGATATATAGAGCTCTGGCAAAAATTAAGCGACCACTGCAAAATTTTCAGTTTTGTCTGATTTTTCTCTTTATAGGTATATTTTTGAGTAAAATGTAAATTGCTCTTTTAGGGTAGGTGTCCACGGTCCGGATGTGCAGTGCTTTGGACACAGCAGAAACCTGGCTCCGCCCAAAGCGCTTCCCCCTTTTGTACCCGCGGTGATTCCGCATATGTTCATTGAACACTTGCGGAATCACCGCATCCTATTCATAGACTGGGTTATTTATCTTCCGGATACGGAGCGTCTCCGCGAGATAAATAGACCTGCTGCTGTCTATAAAGACGCGTCGTATGTCCGGTTACACAGGGCCGCCGTATGCGTCCGTGCACGCATAGTGGAGACGGGATTTCATAAAATCCCCTTCACTATGCTGTAATATCTGGACGCTGCAGACAACAATACTAATGTTTTAAGTCAGGAAGAGTTCAGAGATCAATATTTTGTGGAGTAACCATGATTGTTAATCCCAGCTTTCATTCGTCTTGGCTGCTTTCCACCAGTCTTTCAAGTGCTTTTCGGTGACCTTATGCCGCTCCTGGTACAAAAATGTAAGCAGTTCTTCTTTGTTTGATGGCTTGTGACTCTCCATCTTCCTCTTGATTACATTCCAGAGGGTTTCAGTGAGGTTCAGGTCTGGAGATTGGGCTGCCCATGACAGGGATTGGATGTGGTGGTCCTTCATCCACACGTTGATTGACCTAGCTGTGTGGCATGGCGCATTGTCCTGCTGTAAATCCAGTCCTCAGAGTTGGGGAACATTGCCTGAGCAGAAGGAATCAACTGTTTTTCCAGGATAACCTTGTATGTTGCTTGATTCATACGTCCTTCACAAAGATTAACCTGCCCAATTCCAGCCTTGCTGAAGCATCCCCCGATCATCACCGATCCTCCACCAAATTTCACAGTGGGTGCAACACACTGTGGCTTGTACACCTCTCCAGGTCTCCGTCTAACCATTAGACGACCAGGTGTTGGCCAAAGCTGAAAATTAGACTCCTCAGAGATTACCTTACTCCTGTCCTCTATGGTCCAATCCTTATGGTCTTTGGCAAACTTCAGCCTGGCTCTCGTTTGCGTCTCATTGATGAAAGGCTTTTTTCTAGCTTTACATGACTTGAGCCCTGCCTCTAGGAGCCTGTGACAAACTGTTCTTGCCAAGCACTTCACCCCAGCTGCCATTTGCCATTCCTTTTGTAGGTCACTTGATGTCATCCTGCGGTTGCTGAGTGACATTCGAATATGATGATGGTCATCCCGGTCAGTGGAGAGTCGTTTTCGCCCTCTGCCGGTCTGTATCTTTGTTGTCCACAATGTCTGCTGCTTCACCTTGTTGTAATGGACTGCTGTCTTCGAAATTTTAAGGATGAAGGCAACATGACGCTCACTGTATCCCTCTGCTAGTAAAGCCAGAATTGAGCCCTTCTTTTCCTCACTCAAATCTTTTCTTTTCAACTCCTTTGGCATGGTTAAAAGTTATTTTTTCATTCCTATTACTTCTGAGATATTACTAGCACTTGTTTTGCCATCCAGCTTGTCCTATTGCAAGAGGATTGTGAACACCACAGCAGGGTTTTTTATACTTTCCTTGGTTAAATAAGATTTGGTTCAGGTGATTACCTAATCGGAAGCACATTAAGTAGAATGAGGTTTACTCTGGTTGGAATTCAGGTGACACTGGAATGGAATGGCTGCCAGACACGGAGAGAAGCTGATTTTTATAAAACTGTGCAGTGGTCTCTTAATTTTAGCCAGAGTTGTATGTTGCTCATTCTGTCTCTGCATAAATAAACCCAAGAACATCTTACTCGCTTCCTTCCTCTGGTCCCTCGATGTGCGGCCTCCTCTATGGTGACACATTATGTCCCTGTCATGCGATGCCAATGCCGCTGTCAGAGAGCTTCTGTATACAAATATCAAAGACTGACTGTCACTTCCAGAGAACAGGTGTGATCAGAGATCTAAACAAAAGATATTCTGAGCATAAATTGGCCATTTCTGTCCTCCATTCATCAGCCTGTGGTGACGATTTTAATCACAGCAGGCTCCTATCTACCCATATAAATGTAGGATTCCACCTAGGAGAGGAATCATGTTAGGCAGGTTCCCAGCAAAGAGGATCGCCTTGTCGTGGCTGCTGGGCACAAATGAATTGATCAATTTATGCGCTTAGTATCTTCGTTTTTTCCTATTTTCTAGAGCAGTAATGCAATTCCAACTTCATACATTTCATGTTTGCATGCTATAGCGCTGAGATGTCTATCAAGTAAAAGTCCAATCTATGAAAATACAACATTATTAACTTATAGGATAAATGTTTGAAAAAAAAACAAATTAAAATTTGAAAATTGCTGTCTTTTTTTTTTTTTTGCTCACTGCACCTCCCCAAAAAATTGCAATGAAAAGCGATCAAAAAGATATATGTGCCCTTAAATGGTAGCAATAAAATCGATCGGCAGAAAAATCGAAAAGTGGTGACGCAAAGCTAACGTTTTTTTTTTTTTTTACAAAGTTTATCATTTTTTTAAGCCACTAAAATAATAGTAAAAAAAAATAAATAATAAGTTTGTTATCTCCGTATTCGCACTGCCCCGGAGAGAAATGATACCAATTTTCTTACCCAATAAATGCAAAAAAAAAAAAATATATATATATATATAGTATAGCAGAATTTGTATTTTTTAATTATTATGCCACACTTGGAAACATTTTTTCATGTTTTCAGCACATTTTATTATAAAGTATTATATTATATTTATATACTGTATATAATATGTATAAATATATTAAGTATTATAGTAGATGGTGTCTCCTGCAAAAAAAAGATGGAAAAATTAAAAAGTTTGTACTTTTGTAAGAACGTTGAGATAAAAAAAAAAAAATAAGATAAGACTTTTGAAACAGGAAGGGTTTAGTGAAATTGTATTAGTGTATGTTATAATAGAGAGCAGTAAATGGAATATGGCCCCTATGTGATAATAAAGCAGTATAAGAGATGGCTCAGTCCCTCTGATTGGTAGCAGATTCTCTTCTTCCCCCTAATTCCAGCTATGGCCACCAGGTGGCGCATAGTGACCTCATGTTTCTACTTGTAGTTTCATTGGTGCCCAGCAGGTGGCGATGGAACCCATTATCCGCCCCCCAAGACATGAGACTGGAGGAACAAGCAGCAAGAAGGGGGGAGGTTGTTGCAGGATGCAGCAGCAGTAACAGCAGCAGCAGGAAAGATGGATGTGATGTAAATCCCAAACCTAAGGCAGGGATTCCTGCAAGGATTTTTGTACACAGAGCTGTCCCTGTCTCCAGGCTGAACTACTCTTCAAGAAAAGAAAGCAACATTTGCCCAAAAAAAAAAAATTTGCCTAAGAGACAGCTGGATGTAAGGCTGTGACATCTGCCTGTTCCTCTCCTTTGTGTGGTTCCCAGGAGAGGATACATCACAGAGAAGGTTCTCCTGCCTTATGGAGGAGAAGAAGGATCCTGATGTCCGGCTGTGAGTGGATGGGCAGATGTAGGGATCCCGTCCCTGGAATTCATCGCCTTGTTCTCCCATTTCCTCGCCTTCCGTCCGCTGTTGCATTTTTGATCCTAATTCCCTATTAAGCTGCGGAGAGATGTTCGTCCATACGTGGTGGGGTCTGAACATGGTGATTATTTTCCTTGGGCTCCTGTCACGAGTCGTGCCTGATTGAGGACACAAGATCCAGGCTTTGGGAGGAATTACATCCTGTTCTTTGATTAAAAAAAAAAAAACAACAGATTGCACACGGGGGGGAGAAAACTGAGCAAATACGAGAGGAGAACATATGATCACGAGAAGATCCCCGCATCTTCATCCTGCTGAGGAACCCACCATGCACCTGTCCTGGAGGATCCGATAGGGGGCTTGGTTTTGGAGATGGTGGTCGTGGGGCTCTTGTCCATGTCCTTCTATTGAAGAAACATCTGGCCTGGCATTGAGGACCTTCTTAGGAGGCTTTCCTAGATACCTATGGATGTGGGAAGGTATATGCACTAATCTGGAATCCGATTTTGGGACCTGAAGACGTTGGCATGGACTTGAAGGAAAGAGGAGCATAACCTAAAGAAGATGAGTCGGCCATGGTTGAGTAAGCCATGAACCTACAATCTCTGGTCTGAGAAGTCCTGAGTTCTTACGGAAGGCGACCTACCGGCAATATCATTTATGGCAAAGATGGCCAGGAACCGGGCCTTTTCGGAGCCCGAGTACTCAGCCGAGTATTCGGCGGACTATTCGGTCAGCTTGCCCTCAGACCCGGAGCATGGTGTGGGGCGGACACATGAAGTGACAGTCCGAAGCTCGGGCTGTTGCCTCTGCTTGCCGAGGTTTATGCGGCTGACGTTTGCTCCGGAGTCATTGGAGAACCTCTATCAGACCTATTTCCGCCGGCAGCGCCATGAGACGTTGCTGGTCCTGGTGGTCTTTGCCGCTCTTTTTGATTGCTACGTCATCGTGATGTGCGCCGTGGTGTACACCCAAGATAAGTTGGCTTCAACATTGGTGGCCGCTGTCGGGCTGTTGGCGCACCTTCTTCTGTTTGTCCTATGCAAGTTTGGGTTACTACCGGACCGCATCTCCCGCAAGTTTGTCCCCTACATCCTCTGGATATTGATTGCTGCTCAGATTTTTTCTTACCTTGGCCTTAACTTTGCCCGTTTTCACGAGGCCAGTGACACCGTCGGCTGGCAGGCCTTTTTTGTGTTCTCGTTCTTCATCACGTTGCCCTTGCGCCTCACCCCCATTGTCCTGATCACCACGGTGTCCTGTGGGATACACACGTTAGTGCTGGGAGTCACCATCGCCCAACAGCAACAGGGTTCCATGGATACCAACGCGCTATTACGCCAGGTAAGTGCCCGGCTGATGCCAACTGGAAATTGTGATGGGCTCACTGCGGGGTGGGAAACCAAAGTACCATGAATGATGAAAAATTGACACCAAAGATGTCCAAAGCTTTTTATTATGCTTGGGCCCCAAACTCTAATTTCAGGGGCCCTTACTTACACGTAGTACATCCATGGACCATGATATGTAAGAAGGGTATTTAGAATCCTTGGACGTCCTCCATGTTGACAAATTCTGCCCAAAATGAGGCCCATAGCGTAGCACAAACTGTGAGCATTTCCTGTGTTCACTTGAATAAAATGTATTGACATAGCTCTAAGGGCCCCATATTCTCTTCAATACACTTTCTTGACATGCTTCTGGATGGGGAGGGGGGCCTTAATATATATTCATGCAATACAAAGGTTACGTAAATTATGGTAACTTAAAGGGGCAGATTAATAGAGCTACTATCACAATTCACTCCTTGTGGGCAGGTATTGCATCACTTAAGCCCCACCCACGAGGATTCTCTTCATATAGATGTTGGTAAACCAGATGTATGTATATAGCCAATGTCGCTCCCTCCCAGAGGTCTGAGTTTCCACAATTATCAGTAATAGTCTGAATTGTTTCCTAGTGTATATTAGGAGGTACGAGAAGGACTATTGCTGTGTTACACATCCTCGGGTATATGAGCACCAAGAGCCCCTTAATTTTGAAGCAGTTTTAAATATGAGGGTGTAATAAGTAGAGCATTGATTAAATAGTATTATCATGGGAGGCGTCTCTTATCTTCAAACTGTTGAATTGTTGGGGTCTTCTATGTGGATTTTTGTCATTTATGATACAGGAAAAACACAAAATTTGGGTCATTTTTGGTCATTTTGTCATGCGAGGATCTATTTGGAAGGTGTTGGCAGCAATTGATGAGCCAGAATCATGAAGAGACCTATTGCAATATTTCTATTAAATATATTTTGCCTTTTTTTTTTTTTTTTTAAGGTTTTATTTATTTTTTTTATTTCCTTTTCATTTGTTATTTCTCTTTTTTTTTTTAATTTTTAAAGGTATTTTTATTTTAAGTTTTCGTGTTCATTTTTATGTCTCATTCTATATTTTTTATTTACTTCTCTATAAGATCTCGTTGTATATTTTTTATTTACAGTACTTCTCTATAAGATTTCCGAAACCTTTTGATTTGACTTGTATTCTTAAGTTATTACCCTACGAGGGTATATTTAGAGTATTTGACCCCCGTATTTGACCCCAACGTGCCCATGGACGTCAGTCATTGGGTCCATACAAGAAATGGGACTACATTTCGCATATCAAACTGACCCCCCCCCCCCCCTCGGCGACAGTCCACTTCCATTATAGAGCGCCCCCTGTATTTCAGACCTGTATATTATATGTCCTGAGCTTGTAATAGTGCTGGGGCATTATAAGAGGAGCCTCCATCATATGGTACAAGGGTGTAAAAAAGGTTCCCAGTGCTGGAGATTTGTGACAAAAATTAGTGATCATGGGGGACAGGGAGAGGGGTGTGCGAGTTCTATTGAATAGTACAGGCACCGCTTGAGATGGCTGATAACAGGGAGTAATAGATTGTAGGTCTTTTTTATTATACAGTATATAGATACATTACAGGATAAAACCCAACAGAATAAAACATAACAACAAAACTCCAATCAGACGACAAAATTAGACAAAAATCACAAAAAATAAACCAAAAATGGAGAAAGTTCATGACCTACTAATCAGTAAAAGGGAAGAAACAAAATAACCACAACTATATGAATACCCCCCGTAAAATGATAATAAATAGTATAATAATAATAATTTTTATTTATATAGCGCCAACATATTCCGCAGCACTTTACAATTAAGCGGGGACATGTACAGACAATAAATTCAATACCAGTTAAAATTTAAACAGTGACATTAGGAGTGAGGTCCCTGCTCGCAAGCTTACAATCTACAAGGAAATGGGGGGACACAGTAGGTGAGAAATGCTTGTTAATTCAGGTCTGGCAATTATAATAGGGATTTTCATATAAAGCTGCATGATCCGGTCATCAGCCCGTGTGTTTAAGTGCAATAGTCAAGTATCAAGTGCAGTTATCGTGTGCATGGAGGATGTGGAGACAGATGAATAGTAGGGTGCAGATTCAGAATAATATTTGGAAGGAGGGAACAGGGCAAAGTTAGTTTACTGAGTAGTTGATGTGGTAGGCTTGTTTGTAGAGATGGGTTTTCAAAGCGCGCTTGAATAGGTCGGGGCTAGGTATCGTCTGGGGAAGTGCATTCCAGAGAGCTGGCGCAGCACGAGAGAAGTCTTGGAGACGGAGGTGCGAGGTTCGGATTACGGGGGATGTTAGTCTTAGGTCATTTGTAGAACGGAGGGCACGTGTAGGGCGATAGACAGAGATGAGAGAGGAGATATAAGGCGGTGCAGAACAGTGGAGAGCTTTATGGGTGAGAGAGATGAGTTTATACTGGACCCTGTAGCGAATAGGTAGCCAGTGTAATGGCTGGCACAAGATGGAGGCATCAGTGAAGCGGCTGGACAGAAATATGACCCTGGCTGCCGCATTGAAGATGGATTGGAGAGGAGAAAGTTTGGTAAGAGGGAGACTGACTAGTAGAGAGTTGCAGTAGTCCAGACGAGAATGAATAAGAGCGACAGTAAGAGTCTTAGCAGTTTCAAAGGTGAGAAAAGGTCGGATTCTGGAAATGTTTTTAAGATGCAGGTGACAAGAGCAAGTGAGTGATCGGATGTAGGGTGTAAAGGAAAGTTCGGTGTCGAATATGACCCCAAGACAGCGGGCATGCTGCTTGGGAGTTATGGTTGAACCCTCCAGGGTTATTTCGATGTTAGGTAGAGTGAGGTTAGTGGAGGGGAGAAACACAAGAAGTTCAGTTTTGGAGAGATTTAGCTTCAGATAGAGGGAGGACATGATGCTAGAGACAGCAGACAGACAGTCCTTGGTATTTTGAATTAGGGTAGGGGTGATGTCAAGAGAAGAAGCGTATAATTGGGTGTCATCAGCATAGAGATGATACCGGAACCCAAATCTGCTGATTGTTTGTCCAATAGGGGCAGTGTATAAAGAGAAGAGGAGGGGGCCTAGGACTGAGCCCTGCGGGACCCCGATAGTAAGGGGACGAGGAGAGGAAGAGGAGCCGGCAAAAGATACAGTGAAGGAGCGGTCAGAGAGGTAGGAGAACCAGGAGAGGGCTGTGTCCTTGAGGCCTATAGAGCGGAGCATAGTGAGGAGGAGCTGATGATCCACAGTGTCGAATGCAGCAGAGAGATCCAAGAGAATTAGCATGGAGTAATGACCATTAGATTTAGCTGTTAGTAGATCATTAGAGACTTTAGTGAGGGCAGTTTCAGTAGAGTGTAAAGAGCGTAAACCAGATTGTAAGGGGTCGAGAAGAGATTATCAGAGAGATAGTGGATTAGACGGGAGTGGACCAGGCGTTCCAGGAGTTTAGAGATGAAGGGAAGGTTAGAGACAGGTCTATAGTTAGCGGCACAGTTCTGGTCCAGGGATGGCTTTTTAAGTAAAGGGGTTATGATGACATGTTTAAATGAGGAGGGAAATATACCTGAAGAAAGAGAGAGGTTAAATATTTTAGTCAGGTGAGTGGTGACCACTGGTGAGAGAGACTGCAGGAGATGTGAAGGAATGGGGTCACTGTTGCAGGTTGTAGGCCGAGCAGAAGCGAGGAACTTGGAGACTTCTTCTGAAACAGGCTCAAAGATGTCTAGTGAGCTTGAGGTGCAGCAGGGAAGGGGATCCAGGCACTGAGGAGATTAGGCTGAGATATCCTGATGGATGTGGTTGATTTTTTCTAGGAAATAAGTGGCCAGATCCTCTCCACTGAGGTTGGTGATGGGGGCCTGTACTTTAGGTTTCAAGAGGGAGTTTAAGGTTTCAAAAAGTCGTTTAAAAGTAGTATAAAATCATGTAAGACCCCCGGCCCAGTTTCATTCATACTATTATATACAACCCCAACTACATTCACACCGTCCTACATACAATCTATTCTATTATTTCTAAACACTGTTTCTCGGTGATTCCTTTGTATCCTCATTCTTACTGCACCCAGACACACAAATGATACACCATTTGAAAGGTAAACTTGCCCCCTTCAGCAAGAAAATAGCCAAACAAACCACACATCCACGATTTGATGACAAAATACAGTTTAAACATTAATTTTCATAAACCTGCAGTAAGGAAAAATGACCTGCAGGTGGCACCACAGTACCCCAAAGCACACTACCAACACATTTGTATACATGAACTGCTTTTTCGGGGATTACTTCGTCCCACACACACACATGATACACCATTTGAAAGGTAAACTTGCTCCTTTCAGCAAGAAAACAGCCAAACAGACCACACATTCACAATTTTATCACTAAATACAGTTTAAACATTCATTTTCATAAACCTGCAGAAAGACACAATGACCTGCAGGTGGCACCTCAAGACATTTTTTGGCCTCTACTTATCAAAACAATATATTGTATTACCAATCTACATATAAATTAAAATACCTGTCTGTGTTCATCAGCTCATGAAATACATTTCCATTTGACCTGCTTGCTTTTTCTGAAATTGCCTGCGCCCCCGACGACCAATGTGTGAAAATTTTGCACGGGCCAACTAGTATTATATACAATACAAACACTATAAAACATTACACTAAATATTATACAAGACACCGAAACACAACAAATACCTTCTGGTCCCACTGCCTTACCTTACAGCCTCCCCCTTACACCACCATATTTACACTAAACCTAAATACAATATAATATACAAAATTAACAATTTTTTATAGCTTTTTTCCTTAATTTTTTTTTTTTTTTTTTGGGGGGGGGGGGGGGGTTATTTTTTTTATTTACTATTTACTTATATATAACCACACACCTACACTAACCTGCCACCCCTGATCCAGCTTTGACCACAAAGTTCAGGAATTCTTCGAGCTAGGATCTGGCCCCAAAGTTTTGTCCCCAGGCCAGATCAGTCTCTTATCACCACTGTTGAACCTCCCATCCCCCCAACCTAATTAAGACCCTCTATTATACACAATATATACAATACACTATAAACAATATATACATAAACCAACATTACAGAACACAACCTACGTACTCACCACCCAAGGCTCAAGTGCGATGCCTGCAAACCTTTTATTTCAGGAGACAGAAATTCAAAACAAAAATCTAGGGTGCAAAGACATCAGCCCACCACCATGATATAGGAGTACTAACAGACTAAGGCACCCCAAAGGAGAAACCCCTCCAGAGATGGGACGCCCTCCGGGCACCAGTCTTTCATACTCCAGAGAACATACCTTCACCAGGGCACCTAGGATTCTGCTACAAACTTCGTCTACACGGAGGATTTTACTCTGCGTCAAAACTAAAACTTGTGTGTTCCACGTGAAGTACCTGACCACTGCGCTGACTATGAATAAAGTGGCTCGGTCCCTTCTCCCGAGGTCTCCGAACGCTCCATAAGCCCACTCGGCATAGGACAGAGTAGCCAGCCACGGCCAACCAATGGAAGCTCCCACCCTGTTGTACACCTCTGTATTAAAGGGACATGCTTTCCAGCATGTTAGAACAAGCCTCACGGGGGCAATTTCTGTCCTTGGAGCTCCTGTACTTCAAATTGCCCCTCACATACAACTTGTCTTGGAAGCAACGCCGAGTCAAGTCCCAGTACTTCTTGGGGATCCGGTTAGAATTTAACAAACTCAACCCAATCTCTAGATCCCGACTTGGACAGTCCTTGAGGACTAATGGTCTCTAAATATGTGAAAGCAAGACTCGCATGTCAAGGAGTTTCCTCGGGAGGGACCTCACCTCCCACATTCCCAGACCCCACTGGCGCATCATTTCCAGAATCGGGGTAACATAAGCCGGGAGATGCCCGTGCGGTGTGCGAAAATCCTTCAATCTTCCCCCAGTCTCCCATTCCTGGAAAAAAAACTGAAACCATCCACTACAGGAGAACACCCACGGAGGAGCCCTTTCTTTCCAGAGGTTTGCAACGTTAACTTTCAAAAAGGTGTTCACTAGGAACACCACGGGGTTCACCATATTCAACCCACCTAGTCTCCTTGTGTGGTAAGTGACCTCCCGCTTGGCTAGGTTCAGTCTATTCCCCCATAACATCTGGAAGAATAGACTGTAGACCCGAGTTCAGAGAGACTCTGGCAAGACCGAGACTCTGTCCAGGTAGATTAGCATGGGGAGCGGGAAAGTGTTGCACAGGCCAACCCTTTCCCTCAGGGTCAAAGTCCAACCCTTTGGGCGACACCTTTTTGTCTTCCCAGTTTTTCCTGGGGTAATCACCCTGGCAAAATTTGTTGGCCTGGACATTGGCATGTTCTTGGGGTTTCAGGGAGGGTGTCTGGAAGATCAAACCTGGGATCCCCGCCTCCCAGCCAGAGGAGGGAACTGGATCGTGATAGGATCCTGGCTGAAGCTGTTTCTGAGCCATGGGCTGATCTCTCGCTGGGCGGTTTGGCAGAAGCAATCACAGATTCAGTCCCCTCCTTCCCAAGAGGTGCCGGTAGTATGAACTGACAACCTCCAAGATCCACCTGATCTGGACCTTCTCAGGTATCCCGTACTGTTTATCAGCCCCGTCACTATCTTACTATTCACTGACATCTTACAGCAACTGAAACGGTCGGGCGTGTAGTGCTTCCCAAAGACAGAAACATAATGATTAACTATCTTGCATGAAATAAATAGCATAGTGCATGAAAATAACATACGGTACTTAGTTAACATGTTTTTTGATATAAAAAAAATGTGAAAGCCACCACTCCAAGGTAACCGTAATTGGGACTGTCCTAACTCTAATATTAAAAACCTTACCGTTTGTCAAGTGACATGCATGTGGATAAGGTCTGAGAAGGAGTGGGCTTAACGGGTGGACACACAGCCGAGGGAGACCACATCAATAAAATGCCCAGCTCAAAGAACCTGCTGAAACACTTGGTGCAAGCCCAGCAGCAACAGCTACAGCAGCAGCATCTGGCATAACGGGAGACGTGTAAGCTACTTATGCAGCAGATCCAGCAGCGGGAGCAGCACTGACAACAGCAGAAGCAGATTGATTTGCTCACGTAGAACAGTCGTGGCGCGGCGACAGCTCCGACTTTAAGGTTAGTGGATGATTTTTCCATCCGGAAGGAGGTAAGGAGAGCCCTGCATAAAATGACCCCAGGTGATGACATAGAGAGCTTTTTGACAGTCTTTGAAAGAGTCTCTGAGAGGGAGAAACTTCCACTAGATCAATGGGCAGAGATTCTGGTGCCATACTTAACGGGTAGAACTCAGAAGGCCTGCTAGACTTAGCTTTGCAAGACTCCAAGGAATATGGAAAGCTACAAAAGGAAATTTGGGCACACTTGGGGGGTGATGATGATTGTCAGGGCACAGCGGCTCCACCGTTGGGTGTATTACAGGGACAAACCACCTCGCTCCTCCTACTTCACCTGGTCCAGAATGATTGCAGTCAGAGTCCTCTACCCCTGCACAGATGGTAGAGCGAGTGGTGACGGACCGGTTCATGCATTCCCTTCCGAGGCCAGTGCAGACTTGGGTCTTCCAGGGTGATCCCGGGAAATAGTTGCACCCCATAATAGGACGGGACTTTGCATTGTTCTGGGACATGTGGGGGAAAGCGGGGCCACCTATGTGTTCAGATAACAGCCAGATCACCCCTTAAGAAACCTTGCTACAAGCTGTAGCAGACGAGTTTCCCTTGTGTGTGCTTATTGTCAACGAAGATGAGGTAGCATCCGCTGAGGCCAACATCCCTGAGCTGGAGGTGTCCAAGGGAAACTTTGAAAGTGTCCAACTTAAGGACTTACAGTTGTGGCCAAAAGTATTGACACCCCTGCAATTCTGTCAAATAATAATACTGATTGCAAATTCTTTGGTATTATTATCTTCATTTAATTTATCTTAGATGAAAAAACACAAAAGAGAATGAAGCAAAACATTGATCATTTCACGCAAAACTCCAAAAATGGGCCAGACAAAAGTATTGGCACCCTCAGCCTAATACTTGGTTGCACAACCTTTAGCCAAAATAACTGCGACCAACCGCTTCCGGTAACCATCAATGAGTTTCTTACAATGCTCTGCTGGAATTTTAGACCATTCTTCTTTGGCAAACTGCTCCAGGTCCCTGATATTTGAAGGGTGCCTTCTCCAAACTGCCATTTTTAGATCTCTCCATAGGTGTTCTGTGGGATTCAGGTCTGGACTCATTGCTGGCCACCTTAGAAGTCTCCAGTGCTTTCTCTAAAACCATTTTCTAGTGCTTTTTGAAGTGTGTTTTGAGTCATTGTCCTGCTGGAAGACCCATGACCTCTGAGGGAGACCCAGCTTTCTCACACTGGGCCCTACATTATGCTGCAAAATTTGTTGGTAGTCTTCAGACTTCATAATGCCATGCACACGGTCAAGCAGTCCAGTGCCAGAGACAGCAAAGCAACCCCAAAACATCAGGAAACCTCCGCCATGTTTGACTGTAGGGACCGTGTTCTTTTCTTTGAATGCCTCTTTTTTTTCTCCTGTAAACTCTTTGTTGATGCCTTTGCCCAAAAAGCTCTACTTTTGTCTCATCTGACCAGAGAACATTCTTCCAAAACGTTTTAGGTTTTAGGCTTTTTCAGGTAAGTTTTGGCAAATTCCAGCCTGGCTTTTTTTTGTCTCGGGGTAAGAAGTGGGGTCTTCCTGGGTCTCCTACCATACAGCCCCTTTTCATTCAGATGCCAACGGATAGTACGGGTTGACACTGTTGTACCCTCGGACTGCAGGGCAGCTTGAACTTGTTTGAATGTTAGTCGAGGTTCTTTATCCAACATCCGCACAATCTTGCGTTGAAATCTCTTGTCAATTTTTCTTTTCCGTCCACATCTAGGGAGGTTAGCCACAGTGCCATGGGCTTTAAACTTCTTGATGACATTGCGCACGGTAGACACAGGAACATTCAGGTCTTTGGAGATGGACTTGTAGCCTTGAGATTGCTCATGCTTCCTCACAATTTGGTTTCTCAAGTCCTCAGACAGTTCTTTGGTCTTCTTTCTTTTCTCCATGCTCAATGTGGTACACACAAGGACACAGGACAGAGGTTTAGTCAACTTTAATCCATGTCAACTGGCTGCAAGTGTGATTTAGTTATTGCCAACACCTGTTAGGTGCCACAGGTAAGTTACAGGTGCTGTTAATTACACAAATTAGAGAAGCATCACATGATTTTTCGAACGGTGCCAATACTTTTGTCCACCCTCTTTTTTATGTTTGGTGTGGAATTATATCCAATTTGGCTTTAGGACAATTCTTTTTGTGTTTTTTCATTTAAGACAAATTAAATGAAGATAATAATACCAAAGAATTTGTGTTTTCAATCATTTTCAGGAAGAAACTGAGTATTATCTGACAGAATTGCAGGGGTGTCAATACTTTTGGCCACAACTGTAACTCTTAAAGGGGCATTCAAAAATGTGACAGTGTTAAATGGGGTGCTTCAGAAACCTCGGGCACGACAGTTGATTCCAGCATTTTGCTATGAATGGGGAGCGGCTTTATAGAGTAACCAAGTCAAGGGGTGAGATGATGGAGCAGTTATTGGTACCAGGGCCCTATAGACGTGGCTCATTCCCATGTGTTGGGTGGTCACCATGGGGCAGATAAGATCCAGGAACGGATCCTCCAGAGATTCAACTGTCCTGGATACTAAAAATAAATTGTGAACTATTGTCATTTTTGCCCCACCTGTCAGCTAACCTACCCGGTGGCCCACTTCTGCAGTCTCCTAGTACTGTTGCCCATCATCGAGATTCCATTCGAATGCATAGTGATGGATTTAGTGGGCCCCTGGTGAAGTCGCAAGAGGACATCAATACAGTATATACTGATGATCCTGGATTATGCTACCCGGTACCCAGAGGCGGTATCACTAAGAAATTCCTCCGTAACGTGTATCTATGGAGAGCTGCTCCATATCTTCTCTTGAACCTGTCTGCCGGAAGAGATGCTGATGGATCAAGGGACCCTCTTCATGTCGAAGGTCATGAGGGAAGTGTTCAAGACACTGCAGATTTCATAATAGAACCTCAATGTACCATCCCCAGATAGACGGACTGGTTGAGAGGTTTGACAAAACCTTGAAGGCCATGTTGAGGAAAGCAGTGGAGAAGGACGGCCGAGATTGGGACTGTCTGCTTCCCTATCTGTTATTCTCCATCATGGAAGTTCCCCAAGCTTCCACAGGTTTCTCCCCGTTTGAACTTCTCTATGGCCGACACCCTCGAGGACTCCTGGATGTGGTGAAAGAGTCTTGGGAAGCCGAGACCACACCCTATAGAAGCATGGTGGAGCATATTACCCAGATGCAAGAGAGGATTGTCACTGTGATGCACATTGTGAAGTCGCACCTCCTCAAGGCACTGGAAGAACAATCCAGGGTGTAAAATATGTCAGCCAGGTTGAGACAGTTCAACCCAGGGGATCGAGTACTTCTGTTTGTACCCACAAGTACTCCTATGAGGTGGAAGAGTTGGTTAGTGAAGTCAACTATAAAATCCACCAACCACGGAAGATGAAGCCCTGTCAAGTTTACCATGTCAACCTGTTAAACCATGACAGGAGTGAGTCCCTGTGGAAGCTCCTTGTCTGGTGGCCATGTCTGAAATCAGCGAAGATGTTAAGGTGGCAGACACCTTGTCATGCTGACAGAAACAGCAATGTCGGGATCTGTTGCAGCAGAATAAAGACCTGTTTTCTGAGTTGCCAGGTCTCACTCAGGTCATAGAGCATGAGGTACTCACAGAGCCTCATGTACGCATCAATATGAAATCATATCGGATTGCAGAGGTCCACCGAGAAGTGATCTCAAAAGAAGTGAAGCGGATGCTGAATCTAGGAGTCACTGAAGAGTCCAAGAGTGGCTGGTCCAGACTCATAGTCTTGGTGCCAAAACCAGATGGGGAGTGGCTTCTGTAATGACTACAAGAAGCTCAACGAGGTCTCGAAGTTCGACATCTTCCCAATGCCCATGGTAGATGAACTAATTGAAAGGATAGGGCCGGCCAGATACATTACCACCGTTGATCTCATGAAAGGGTACTGGCAAATTCCCATGTCCCAAGATGCCAAGGAGAAGATGGCCTTCTAAATGCCAGACGGTTGTTCCAGTACACAAGGATGCCGTTTGGGTTGCAAGTAGTGCTGGCTACATTCCAGAGAGCCTTGGACTGGATCCTAGCTCCCCACAAGAAGTACCTGGATGACATCATTATCTACAGCCAGGAATGTGGAAGCCATCTGAGCAAAGTGCAGGCTGTACTTGATGCTCTACAGAATTTGAGGTTCTTCATTAACCTGAAGAAATGTACTATGGGCATAGAGGATGCTAAATACTTGGGCTATGGCTTAGGCAGGGGTGAAGTATGCTAATGTCCCAAATAAATAAAGTTGCCGCGATACAGAGTTGGCTACAACCTCACTCAAAGAAGCAGGTCACGGCTTTCCTGGGCATCATGGACTACTGATGGTAAATCCCTAATTTTGCCATGATAGCTGCCCCTTTGACAAACCTCCTTAATGGGACAAAGTTGGCTAAGGCTACATGGTCTTCAGAAGCTGAGACGGCCTTCCAGGAACTGAAGCTAGCCCTGTGTAAACAGCCAGTGCTGGTGGCACCGCATTTCTCTAATGAGTTTGTGGTCCAGATGGACGGGTCCGATGTCTGTTTGGGCACGGTCTTATCACAAGAGGTGAAAGGGGAAGAGCACCCCATAATGTATTTGTCGGAAGCTGTCATCCTGCGAGAATTACTCCATAGTGGAGAAGAAATGTTTGGACACTCTAAGATACTACTTCTTAGGCAGGAAATTCAGGACAGTGTCAGACCATGCCCCGCTGAGGTGGATGAAGGAGAAGAAGGGGGACAATACTCAAGTGACTAGGTGGTTCCTAGCATTTCAGAATTTTAGCTTCCTTGTAGAGCATAGGCCCAGGAAACTGCATGGTAATGCTGATGCTCTGTCGATAGTCCACTGTCAGAGGGATGCAAGTGCCAAGCCCCCCGACTTTGGGCAGAAGGGGAGTATGTTAGGTGGCAGCTGGACAGATCGTGGATGGGAGGTATGTGTCCCCGAGGTGCTAGTCCTTGGTGACGTAAGACATAGTGCTGGGAGGTGTTTAATGGGCCCGAATTATGAGTCCAGGTTTTATGAGCAGCAGAAACTGCTGGGTGGGATCGGCTACTCATGTACCTCCAGTCCAGGTCTTGGATGGACTGATGTAAGGCAGCTAGTGCCGTCTCACAGGGTCTGTTTGTTCTGCAAGGTGAGGAGGCCTTGTATGTGCTGCCCAAACCCTGCTGGAGAATGAGAGAAATGGACGGACATGTATACGACTGAGCCTGTGTGTTATATGGACTGGTGATTTTCCGTTTTGCTATGTTATACCTTGAGCAGAGCAACAAATAGGACGGGGCCCTCCTCCTGTGGTACCTATGTGGTCAGTAGCCTATTTAACGCTTAAATACACTGTGCTGCTGGAAACCCTCTGCTGTCCACTGCCTCTAATGTCAGCACACTCCTCGTCTGAAACCCTCTGTGCTGCTGAGTACCCTGTTCTCTCATCTATGTAACTTTTAGCTGTAATGAGATCAGCACACTCCTCTTCTGAAATACTCTGCACAGCTGGGAAACCATCCTTTTCCTTTGTGCAATTTTTTAGCTGTGACAAGATCAGTATCTGCTTTCCTGAAGTTCTCTGTGCTGCTGAGAGCCTGTACTTCTGGGGGTCCGTCATTCAGCCCAGTTCACGTGGGAGGTGGTTTTTGTTTCTTGTGCTGTTCCTTCTTTTCTTCTGACTCGACCTCAAAGTTTCCAGAATTAGAGAACAATCTAAGATATTCCCAGGGATTTAAAGGGAGGATCTACTGCCCCCTGCGGTCCCAGAGGAACACTGCATGGAAATGTGAAGAAAGATCCAGAACCAGAAATGTGCGACCCCCCCAAACCTCCATCACTCAGCAGGGGGCGACAGGGAGTATCATACAGTAGAGGATTAGATACACTTCTCCGCAGGAAGTATCACACAGGATAGGATTAGATACACGGCTCAGCAGACAGTATCACACAGGATAGGATTAGATACGCAGCTCAGCACACAGTATCACACAGGATAGGATTAGATACACGGCTCAGCAGTCAGTATCACACAGGATAGGATTAGATACACGGCTCAGCAGTCAGTATCACACAGGAAAGGATTAGATACACGGCTCAGCAGACAGTATCACACAGGAGAGGATTAGATACACGGCTCAGCAGACAGTATCACACAGGAGAGGATTAGATACGTGGCTCAGCAGTCAGTATCACACAGGATAGGACTAGATACACGGCTCAGCAGACAGTATCACACAGGATAGGATTAGATACACGGCTCAGCAGACAGTATCACACAGGATAGGATTAGATACACAGCTCAGCAATCAGTATCACACAGGAGAGGATTAGATACGTGGCTCAGCAGTCAGTATCACACAGGAGAGGATTAGATACACGGCTCGGCAGTCAGTATCACACAGGATAGGATTAGATACACGGCTCGGCAGTCAGTATCACACAGGAGAGGATTAGATACACGGCTCAGCAGTCAGTATCACACAGGATAGGATTATATACACGGCTCAGTAGTCAGTATCACACAGGAGAGGATTAGATACACGGCTCAGCAGACAGTATGACACAGGAGAGGATTAGATACACGGCTCAGCAGTCAGTATCACACAGGAGAGGATTAGATACACGGCTCAGCAGTCAGTATCACACAGGAGAGGATTAGATACACGGCTCAGCAGACAGTATCACACAGGATAGGATTAGATACACGGCTCAGCAGACAGTATCACACAGGATAGGATTAGATACACGGCTCAGCAGTCAGTATCACACAGGATAGGATTAGATACACGGCTC
Source organism: Dendrobates tinctorius (assembly GCF_039654945.1). Taxonomy (NCBI): domain Eukaryota; kingdom Metazoa; phylum Chordata; class Amphibia; order Anura; family Dendrobatidae; genus Dendrobates; species Dendrobates tinctorius. The sequence continues at coordinate 1,879,265 of NW_027361998.1, read as the reverse complement.
AGCAGTCAGTATCACACAGGAGAGGATTAGATACACGGCTCAGCAGACAGTATCACACAGGATAGGATTAGATACACGGCTCAGCAGTCAGTATCACACAGGATAGGATTAGATACACAGCTCAGCAGACAGTATCACACAGGAGAGGATTAGATACACGGCTCAGCAGTCAGTATCACACAGGAGAGGATTAGATATACGGCTCAGCAGACAGTATCACACAGGATAGGATTAGATACACGGCTCAGCAGTCAGTATCACACAGGATAGGATTAGATACACGGCTCAGCAGTCAGTATCACACAGGAGAGGATTAGATACACAGGCTTAGCAGACAGTATCACACAGGATAGGATTAGATGCACGGCTCAGCAGTCAGTATCACACAGGATAGGATTAGATACACGGCTCAGCAGACAGTATCACACAGGAGAGGATTAGATACACGGCTTAGCAGACAGTATCACACAGGAGAGGATTAGATACAGTCTTTGGATGGACTCTATGACATTGCAGTGACATCAGCGCCTTGTCTATAAGATTACTGCTCATATACACAGTGGTGCAGCTTTGGGGTTGAAGACAAAGGTGTTCGTCACCCCCAGTCCATGGTGTCCCTACAAGAATCGTGCTCTTCCCGCAGCGGTAGTGCTGTGGGGCGCTGGCCGCCTCGGTCACCCCGCTCAGTAATGATGTCGGCCATGTGCGCACAATAACAAGTATAAATGAGTGGGTGATCGCATGGTGTCACTAATTACCCTGAATGTGCCCCAGAGAGCGGCCTCCGCATCTCCCCGGGGGGCACAATACCTACAGTGGAGAATACAAACACCTGGGCTGCTGGTACAATCTGGGGGATCCATCGAGACATCATGTAAAGGGGTCTCCAGGCCCCCCAGCAGAGGCCGCCATACTGTCTCCGGTGGACCCTGATCTCCGGCCTCTCCTTGCACGTATTCACGGCCGTCCTCCAGATGATGTATAGATAATATATGAGTGATGCATGTGCTGTATATACAGTCAGAATGTAAATCTGAGACCCAGGCCCTATAGGAGAGCGGCGACGGCGAGGATTACAGCGGAATGTGGCGGCCGAGGTTTATACATTACATTGTAATGTTCTCATAGAGTCACAGAACTCATGACTTTTCTTCTGTAGGATCGTAATAGTATCATAGGAAAATGTATGAGTGAGATATAGTGCACGGAAATAATGTCTTATCCTATACTTATCCTGAAATACAGTGGCTTGCGAAAGTATCCCCCCCCTTGGCTTTTTACCTGTTTTGTTACATTACAGCCTGTGTGTAAAGATTTTTATAATCCAATTTGTGTGTGACGCATCAGCACTAAGTAGTCTAAGTTGGCAAAGTGAGAAAAAGCTAGGGATAAATTAAATTGATGGGATAAAATAACTAAAAATTAGCATGTGCATATGTATTCACACATTTTGCGATGAAGCCCCTACAAATTTCTGGTGCAAGCAATTCTCGTCATAAGTCACATGTCGCAAAAGTCACTAACCAAACACCAAGAAGACCAAGGAGATCTCCAAACAACACCATGAAGACCAAGGAGATCTCCAAACACCATGAAGACCAAGGAGATCTCCAAACAGCACTATGAAGACCAAGGCAATCTCCAAACAACACCATGAAGACCAAGGAGATCTCTAAACACCACCATGAAGACCAAGGAGATCTCCAAACAACACCATGAAGACCAAGGAGATCTCCAAACAGCACTATGAAGACCAAGGAGATCTCCAAATAACACCATGAAGACCAATGAGATCTCCAAACACCACCATGAAGATAAAGGAGATCTCCAAACAACACCATGAAGACCAAAGAGATCTTCAAAGAACACCATGACGAACAAGGAGATCTCCAGACAAGTCAGGGACACAGTTTTTGAGGAGTACAGCTCAGTGTTGGGTAATTCAAAATATCCCAATCTCTGATGATTCCCAAGATCACCATCAAATTCATTATCATCAAATGGAAAGAACATGGTACCACAACAAACCTGACAAGAGTGGGCTGCCCACCACAGCGTTCAGCCCGGGCAAGGAGGGTATTAATCAAAGAGGCAGCACAGAGACCAAAAGGTAACCTGAAGGAGCTGCAGAGTTCCCAAGCAGAGACTGGAGTGTATGTCCATACAACCACAATAAGCCTCTATAGAGGTGGCCTTTATTGAATAGTGGTGCAGAAAAAAGCCTTTACTTACGCACAAAAAATGTAAAGCTTGTTTTTAGTTTGCCAAAAAAACATGTGAGACACTCCCCAAATGTATGGGGAAAGGTACTGTGGTCAGATGACACCAAAATTAAACATTCTGGCCTCCAAGGTAAATGTTATGTCTGGCGTCAATCCAATACAGCTCATTTATCCCCAAGAACACCATCCCCACAGGGAAACATGGTGGTGGTAGCATCATGCTATGGGGATGTTGTTTGGCAGCAGGGACAGGGAAAATGGTCGGAGTCGAGGTGAAGATGGATGGTGCGAGATACTGGGAAATTCTTGAGCAAAACCTGTTTGTCTGTCAGTGACTTGAGACTAGGACGGAGGTTCACCTTCCAACAAAACAATTGACCCAAAGTGTACTGCTAAAGCAACACTTGGGTGGTTTAAGGGGAAACTTGTAAATGTTTTGAGTGGCCTCAATCAAATTGACAATCTGTGATCAGACTTGAATGCTACAGTTCACCAGAGGAAACATCTAACAGGAAGGAGCTGGAGCAGCTTTACCTTTAGAAATGGGCAAAAATCCCAGTGGCAAAATGTGGAAATCTCATAGTGACTTATCCAAAGCGACTTGCAGCTCTAATTGCCTTAAAAGAAATCTCTACAAAGTACTGAGTTTATGGACGTGAATAGTTATGCACACTGAAGTCTTCAGTTATTTTGTTCTATTTGTTGTTTGCTTCACAATAAAACGAAAATCAAATCTTCACAGTTGTTGTCATGTTCTTTACATAGACTGATGCAAACCCTAAAAAAAACAGTGAAATTCCAGGTTGTGAGTTAGCAAAACACAGAAAATCCTAAAAAAGGTGAATACTTTTGCAAGCCACTGTATTATACCCCAGAGCTGCACTCACTATTCTGCTGGTGCAGTCACTGTGCACATACATTACTAATCCTGAGTTACATCCTGTATTATACTCCAGAGCTGCACTCACTATTCTGCTGGTGCAGTCACTGTGTACATACATTACATTACTGATCCTGAGTTACATCCTGTATTATACCCCAGAGCTGCACTCACTATTCTGCTGGTACAGTCACTGTGTACATACATTACATTACTGATCCTGAGTTACCTCCTGTATTATACCCCAGAGCTGCACTCACTATTCTGCTGGTGCAGTCACTGTGTACATACATTACAATACTGATCCTGAGTTACCTCCTGTATTATACCCCAGAGCTGCACTCACTATTCTGCTGGTGCAGTCACTGTGTACATACATTACTAATCCTGAGTTACATCCTGTATTATTATTATTATTATTATTATTATTATTATTATTATTATTATGCATTTATATAGCGCCATTTATTCCATGGCGCTTTATATGTGAAAAGGGGAAATATAGACAAGTATAATAAACATGTGTAAGACAAGGGACACACAAGTAGATAAGGAGAGGGGACCCTGCCCGCGAGGGCTCACAGTCTACAGGGATGGGTGAGGATACAGTAGGAGAGTTTAGAGCAGGTCGTGCAGTGGTTCAGTAGACCGAGGATCATTGCAGGCTGTAGGCTTGTCAGAACAGGTGGGTCTTAAGGTTCTTCTACACTCCAGAGCTGCACTCACTATTCTGCTGGTGCAGTCACTGTGTGCATACATTACATTACTGATCCTAAGTTACATCCTGTATTATACTCCAGAGCTGCACTCACTATTCTGCTGGTGCAGTCACTGTGTGCATACATTACATTACTGATCCTGAGTTACATCCTGTATTACTCCAGAGCTGCACTCACTATTCTGCTGGTGCAGTCACTGTGTACATACATTACATTACTGATCCTGAGTTACCTCCTGTATTATACCCCAGAACTGCGCTCACTATTCTGCTGGTGCAGTCACTGTGTACATACATTACATTACTGATCCTGAGTTCCATCCTGTATTATCCTCCAGAGCTGCACTCACTGCACTCACTATTCTGCTGGTGCAGTCACTGTGTACATACATTACTGATCCTGAGTTACATCCTGTATTATACTCCAGAGCTGCACTCACTATTCTGCTGGAGCAGTCACTGTGTACATACATTACATTACTGATCCTGAGTTACCTCCTGTATTATACCCCAGAGCTGCACTCACTATTCTGCTGGTGCAGTCACTGTGTACATACATTACATTACTGATCCTGAGTTACCTCCTGTATTATACCCCAGAGCTGCACTCACTATTCTGCTGGTGTAGTCACTGTGTACATACATTACATTACTGATCCTGAGTTACAGTGAGGAGCACATGAGTAACAATGTTTCCACCTTCCATATATCTCCATCCACTTCTTCTTTGATCATGACACCGCCATCGTTCTATAGACAGTCATCTTTTCTATCTCATACATAACTTGTGACTTGTGACTATTTAGCATATTATTAGTTATGCAGATTATTCTCATGTCTCTGCATTGTTACTGTTTTGGTCCTAAATTTTGTCTAAGTTTCCCTTTGGCTTTCACCACGGCCTGAATCCTTCTGCTCTCGGTCAGATTGAAGCATGTCTCCACCGACATCAGATCTCAGGTCCCTTCTTCACGTTCCCCATGTTGGTGCGCACTGGTCGCCTCACTTGGGTCTGTTTACAGCTGTTTCTTCATCTCTCCCCACAAGTGTTGGATTGGGTGGAGGTCTGGGGACTGTGGGGAAAATCCAGTACCAATCGTCATTGAACCGTTTCTTCTCCAGTCTCGCCTTTTGCTTCTGGTCATTGTCCTGCTGGAGCACTGTCGTCCTTCTCATACCTATAGTACTCGAGTGTACGGAGTAACTCATCTTGTAGGACACTCACATATAGCTCAGCCTCTGAGACCACCATCGATCCTGAGGCTTCTATTGTCTATAGAATGATGGCAGTGTGATGTTCCAAGCTATAGTGCAGGGGTGGAGAACTCTTTTTCTGCCAAGGTCCATTTAGATATATATACTGTTCTTCGGGGGCCGTACAATTAGTGCACTAACTCCGGCCACAAAGTACTTGCTGGCACTGGTGTCGGGGCATAATCTTTAACTGCATGTGCCTCAGCGTAAAAACAATGCTTTATCATCATACAAAAAGTGTAGTAAAACACGATAAAAAGATGACTATAAATAAACATGGTACCGCTAAAAACGGCATCTTGTCCTGCAACAAACAAGCCCCCTACAGCTCCATAGGCAGAAAAATAAAACGTTATAGCTCTCAGCTTAAAGCAATGCAAAAATAATATTTTTTTTCTATAAAATAGTTATTGTGTAAAAGCACAAAAACATAAAAATACTTTATAAACGGGGTATCGCTGTAATTGTACTGACATGAGGAATAAAGGTCTCCCAAAAATCGGAATAGAAAGCGATCAAAAAATGTCATGTGCCTGAAACTGGTACCAATAAAAATGTCAAGTTGTCCCACAAAAAACAACACCTCACATGACTCTGTGAGCCAAAATGTGGAAAAATTATAGCTCTCAAAATGTGGTGATGCAAAAACTAGTTTTCGCAATAAAAAGCATCTTTTAGTGTGTGACAGCAGTCAAACATAAAAACCCGATATAAATCTGGTATCGTTGTATTCGCACCGACCCGAAGAATAAAGTCGCCAAATCACTTATACCGCATGAGGAACAGCGTAAAAAATAAGTAAAACCAATTCTTCACCTCCTGTTTTGTTCATTCTGCCTCTCAAAGATCACAGTAAGTCTCGGTGCACATTTATCCTGTGCTCTGCGCTGTGCGCTTACAACTGGGTTTCTGTGTAAGTCTCTGAAATACGTGATTATAATGAGGCAGATGGAAGCACTGTGGATGTCATAGGACCTGTGATCTGGCGGTGTCTGTCTTTTTAGGATTGCATAAAATTGCCATTGGCCACAGTTTTGTCCACTTCTGAAAAGAAGGACACCGCTGAACAGAGGCCAGACGTAGTCCACAGTAACCCTGCTGCCTCATCATCGTGAATGGATCCCTCGGGGGTTCCATCAGAATCACATCACTCAGAGATTTAGATGGAAACCGCAAAGGAAGTGCTCAGCATAGAGCGCCGGATAAATGTGATCCCAAACGTTATGTAAAATGTTCCCAATAAAAGCTTCAACTCCATCCACAAAAAAGCAAATCCCCACTCAAGTCTATCATCTGTTAACGGAAATATAAGGGTGTTCCATGTTACTGGTAGTACAAAGGCTCTGGAAAAGCGCTATGACTCCTCACCCACCAAAAGATTCAAGCAAATTCTGTCCTCCCAAATCCAAATGCCTCCCTCCCTTCTGAGCCCCAGTGTAACTAAACCACATATAACATCCACATTTTTGGCATTTCTGAAGCAATAAGAGCCCACTTAACTTATGGGTGCATGTCTACAGAAACATGAGTTGGGCATAACGTACTGGTCACTACAATCTACTGGTCACTACAATGTACTGGTCACTACAACGGCAGTTTGCAATTTTCATTCGGCAACATCCACTGCTGCCTGTTTCTAGAAAACACCCATGGAGTCAAAATTGTCACTACATCCGTAAATAAATTCCCAAAGGGGTATAGTTTCCAAAATGAGGTCACTTGAGGGGGGATTTTGCTCTTCTAGCAATTAGGGGCTCTTTATATGGAGTCTGCAAACCATTCTTGTAAAAATCTGCACTATAGGAGGCAAATAGCGCTCCGTTCCTCCCAAGTCTCTCCGTATAGCTAAGCAGTACTGCACTGTCACATATGGGGCATGGCCACAATCAGTAGAAATTGTGGGACAAATTTTGTTGCCATTTTTACCCATTTATTGCGTGAAAATGTAAAATCTGGGGCGAAAACAAAATTTTGGTGTTAAAAATGTAGTTATTCTTTCTTCACTGCTCAATGGTATAAAATTCTGTGACACACCCATGGTGTCAATATGATCACTGCACCCCTAGATGAATTCATTGGGGAGTGTAGTTTGTAAAATGGGGTCACATATAGGGGGTTCTGTTGTTCGGGCACCTCATGGGCTCTGCCAATGTGACATGGTACCCTCAAACCAGTCCAGCAAAATCTGAATATGGCGCCTCTTCCCTTCTCAGCTTTGCACTGTGCCTCAAAAGTAGTATTCCCCCACATATGGGGTATCGGAGTACGCAGGAGAAATTGCACAATGAGTTTTGGGGTCCATTATTTTCCTGTTACCCTTATGAAAATAGAAAAAATGGATCTTAAGTAAATGTTTTGTGACAAAAATTTAAATGTTCGGGTATTTTTTTTCCACATTCCATTAATTCCTGTGAAGCACTTGAAGGGTTAATAAACTTCTTGACTGTGGTTTTGAGCACCTTGAGGGGTGCAGTTTTTAGAATGGTGTCACTTTTGGGTATTTTCTGCCATATAGACCCCTCAAAGTGACTTCAAATGTGAGGTCGTCCCTAAAAAAAATGGTTTTGGAAATTTGGTTGGAAAAGTGAGAAATCGCTGGACAACTTTTAACCCTTGTAACTTCCTAACAAATAAAAATTTTGGTTCCAAAATTGTGCTGATGTAAAGTAAACATGTGGGAAATGTTACTTATTAAGAAACTTGTGTGACATATCTCTGTGATTTAAGGGCATAAAAATTCAAAGTTGGAAAATTGCAAAGCCATCCTTACAATGCTTTACATTATGTCACCTAGCTTTTCCAGACTCCTGAGTGGCTAGTATGCCTAGATATTTCCCTCTTCCATAACATGTGTCAATATGGCTTTAAGGAAAAACCAAAAGTAAGACTTAATTGTAACAATTTAAAGCAAAAGTATGAAAAATTTTTTAAAAAGTAGCGCTTCACTTCCTATATAAGCGACTAGTATTCATCTACATGTTAGCTGAATGGCGGGAAGTCGTCCCAAGAAAATTCTAGCTGCTGTACAGTAAACTGCCTCTATAGCTGCACATACTTGTCTGATCACTCACTGATATATGCAGCAGACACATAAGAAGGTAGTCAAGACTTCAAGGCAAGAAAACTCAGATCTTGGCCACTACAAGGAAGAGGGGCTGGGGTTTTAAGGGACATCCATGGGACCACGGCTGGCCGTACACCTAGGGTAATATTGATCCACGTGGCTTATGATGGGACCGCTTAGATGACATAAGCCCATGTCAGAGGTGTCTGACCCTGACTTTCTCCCCTCTCCTCACTAAAAAATGGACCGTGCAGGTGTCTGGGTGGAAAAACAGGTCAAAACAGCTGCAGCCCGTACATAACTGGTTAATGATAATAGAAAAAAAAACACAAAATTAAATAAAGTTTAATAAAGAAATTAGAAAAAGAAAAAGAACAAAACTTCTTATGTTAAAAAAAACAAAACCTAATTTTCTAAATTGTCGCAATTTATAGTGTGTGAAATATAATTCTGAGTGTCTGCAGAAAAAGCACAAAAAATGTCAGATTTTTTTTTAATAATGTGTATGAATCAAATACTACATTTTTACTTCCAGAAAATAATATATATACAGTGCCTTGTGAAAGTATTTGGCCCCCTGGAACTTTTCAACCTTTTCCCACATATCATGCTTCAATCATAAAGATACCAAATGTAAATTTTTGGTGAAGAATCAACAACAAGTGGGACACAATTGTGAAGTTGAACGAAATGTATTGGTTATTTTACATTTTTGTGGACATTCAAAAACTGAAAAGTGGGGCGTGCAATATTATTCAGCCCCTTTAACTTAATACTTTGCTGCGCCACCTTTTGCTGCGATTACAGCTGAAAGTCGCTTGGGGTATGTCTCTATCAGTTTTGTACATCGAGAGACTGAAATTCTCGCCCATTCTTCCTTGACAAACAACTCGAGCTCAGTGAGGTTGGATGGAGATCGTTTGTGAACATTTTCAGCTCTTTCCACAGATTCTCGGTTGGATTCAGGTCTGGACTTTGACTTGGCCATTCTAACACCTGGATATGTTTATTTGTGAACCATTCCATTGTAGATTTTGCTTTATGTTTGGGATCATTGTCTTGTTGGAAGACAAATCTCCGTCCCAGTCTCAGGTCTTTTGCAGACTCCAACAGGTTTTCTTCAAGAATGGTCCTGTATTTGGCTCCATCCATCTTCCCATCATTTTTAACCATCCTCCCTGTCCCTGCTGAAGAAAAGCAGGCCCAAACTATGATGCTGCCACCACCATGTTTGACGGTGGGGATGGTGTGTTCAGGGTGATAAGCTGTGTTGCCTTTACGCCATACATATCATTTGGCATTGTTGCCAAAAAGTTCGATTTTGGTTTCATCTGACCAGAGCACCTTCTTCCACATGTTTGGTGTGTCTCCCAGGTGACTTGTTGCAAACTTTAAACTACACTTTTTATGGATATCTTTGAGAAATGGCTTTCTTCTTGCCACTCTTCCATAAAGGCCAGATTTGTGCAGTGTACAACTGATTGTTGTCCTATGGACAGACTGTCCCACCTCAGCTGTAGATCTCTGCAGTTCATCCAGAGTGATCATGGGCCTCTTGGTTGCATCTCTGATCAGTCTTCTCCTTGTTTGAGATGAAAGTTTAGAGGGACGGCCGGGTCTTGGTAGATTTGCAGTGGTATGATACTCCTTCCATTTCAATATGATTGCTTGCACAGTGCTCCTTGGGATGTTTAAAGTTTTGGAAATCATTTTGTATCCAAATCCGGCTTTAAACTTCTCCACAACAGTATCACGGACCTGCCTGTTGTGTTTCTTGGTCTTCATGATGTTCTCTGTGCTTCAAACAGAACCCTGAGACTATCACAGAGCAGGTGCATTTATACGGAGACCTGATTGCACACAGGTGGATTATATTTATCATCATTAGTCATTTAGGCCAATATTGGATCATTCAGAGATCCACAATGAACTTCTGGAGTGAGTTTGCTGCACTGAAAGTAAAGGGGCTGAATAATATTGCACGCCCCACTTTTCAGTTTTTGACTTTCTACAAAAATTTAAAATAACCAATAAATTTCGTTCAACTTCACAATTGTGTCCCACTTGTTGATTCTTCACCAGAAATTTACATTGGGTATCTTTATGTTTGAAGCATGATATGTGGGAAAAGGTTGAAAAGATCCAGGGGGCCGAATACTTTTGCAAGGCGCTGTATATAAAAAAGAAACCTTAACGCCATGATATGATATGTAGAAATCAAGAAAAAAACACAAGTTATTTTTCTCGGAATGTAGCATGGATACAATAGAAGCGTTACTGTGACATTAAGGGGTTAATTGCACTCGTGCCGTTTTCTATATATATGATATTAGTGGGTTCCTGTGGGATTAGCGGAGGTAAATACATGAGTCAGTGACTCCGCGCCGTGTGCGTCCGCCACTCCAGCACTTCTAGGAAAGGTGACGCCGTCACTAACAGGAAGCGATCGCCCCGCGAGCATCGATCAGACGGAAACTCATCTCATCGCTCGAAATTCTGTACATCCGATGTTACACGCTTGGATACACGGCTCAGCAGACGGTATCATATAGCAAAGCAATAGATACATGGCTCAGCAGTCAGTATCACATAGCACAGGATTAGATACACGGCTCAGCAGTCAGTATCACACAGGATGGGATTAGATACACGGCTCAGCAGACAGTATCACACAGGACAGGATTAGATGCACACCTCAGCAGTCAGTATCACACAGCATAGGATTAGATACACGGCTCAGCAGACAGTAACACACAGGATAGGATTAGATACACGGCTCAGCAGTCAGTATCACACAGGATAGGATTAGATACACGGCTCAGCAGACAGTAACACACAGGATAGGATTAGATACACGGCTCAGCAGTCAGTATCACACAGGATAGGATTAGATACACGGCTCAGCAGACGGTATCACACAGGATAGGATTAGATACACGGCTCAGCAGTCAGTATGACACAGGACAGGTTTAGATACACGACTCAGCAGTCAGTATCACACAGCATAGGATTAGATACACGGCTCAGCAGTTAGTATCACACAGAATAGGATTAGATACACGGCTCAGCAGTCAGTCTCACACAGAAGTATCACACAGGATAGGATTAGATACACGGCTCAGCAGTCAGTCTCACACAGGATAGGATTAGATACACAGCTCAGCAGTCAGTTTCACACAGGATGGGATTAGATACATGGCTCAGCAGACAGTAACACACAGGATAGGATTAGATACACGGCTCAGCAGTCAGTATCACACAGGATAGGATTAGATACACGGCTCAGCAGTCAGTATCACACAGGATAGGATTAGATACACGGCTCAGCAGTCAGTATCACACAGGATAGGATTAGATACACAGCTCAGCAGTCAGTATCACACAGGATAGGATCAGATACACAGTTCAGCAGTCAGTATCACACAGGATAGGATTAGATACACGACTCAGCAATCAGTATCACCGAGGATAGGATTAGATACACGGCTCAGCAGTCAGTATCACACAGGATAGGATGAGATACACGGCTCAGCAGTCAGTATCACACAGGAAGGGATTAGATACATGGCTCAGCAAACAGTACCACACAGGATGGGATGAGATACACGGCTCAGCAGTCAGTATCACATAGCATAGGATTAGATACACGGCTCAGCAGACAGTATCACACAGGATGGGATTAGATACACGGCTCAGCAGTCAGTATCACACAGGACAGGATTAGATACACGGCTCAGCAGTCAGTATCACACAGGACAGGATTAGATACACGGCTCAGCAGTCAGTATCACACAGGATAGGATTAGATACACGGCTCAGCAGTCAGTATCACACAGGATAGGATTAGATACATGGCTCAGCAGTCAGTATCACACAGGATAGGATTAGATACATGGCTCAGCAGTCAGTATCACACACGATAAGATTAGATACACGGCTCAGCAGACAGTATCACACAGGATGGGATTAGATACACGGCTCAGCAGTCAGTATCACATAGCATAGGATTAGATACACGGCTCAGCAGTCAGTATCACACAGGATAGGATTAGATACACGGCTCAGCAGTCAGTATCACACAGGATAGGATTAGATACACGGCTCAGCAGTCAGTATCACACACGATAAGATTAGATACACGGCTCAGTAGACAGTATCACACAGGACAGGATTAGATGCACGACTCAGCAGTCAGTATCACACAGCATAGGATTAGATACACGGCTCAGCAGTCAGTATCACACAGGATAGGATTAGATACACGGCTCAGCAGTCAGTATCACAGAGGATAGGATTAGTTACATGGTTCAGCAGTCAGTATCACACAGGATAGGATTAGATACACAGCTCAGCAGTCAGTATCACACAGTATAGGATTAGATACACGGCTCAGCAGTCAGTATCACACAGGATAGGATTAGATACACGGCTCAGCAGATAGTATCACACAGGATAGGATTAGATACATGGCTCAGCAGACAGTAACACACAGGATAGGATTAGATACACGGCTCAGCAGTCAGTATCACAGAGGAGAGGATTAGTTACATGGTTCAGCAGTCAGTATCACACAGAACAGGATTAGATGCGCGACTCAGCAGTCAGTATCACACAGGATAAGATTAGATACACGGCTCAGCAGTCAGTATCACACAGGATAGGATTAGATACACGGCTCAGCAGTCAGTATCACACAGGATAAGGTTAGATACATGGCAGAGCAGACAGTATCACACAGGACAGGATTAGATGCACGACTCAGCAGTCAGTATCACACAGGATAGGATTAGATACACGGCTCAGCAGTCAGTATCACACAGGATGGGATTAGATACACGGCTCAGCAGACAGTATCACACAGCATAGGATTAGATACACGGCTCAGCAGTCAGTATCACACAGGATAGGATTAGATACACGGCTCAGCAGACAGTATCACACAGGACAGGATTAGATGCACACCTCAGCAGTCAGTATCACACAGCATAGGATTAGATACACGGCTCAGCAGTCAGTATCACACATGATAAGATTAGATACATGGCTCAGCAGACAGTATCACACAGGACAGGACAGGATTAGATGCACGACTCAGCAGTCAGTATCACACAGGATAGGATTAGATACACGGCTCAGCAGTCAGTATCACACAGGATAGGATTAGATACACGGCTCAGCAGACAGTATCACAAAGGACAGGATTAGATGCGCGACTCAGCAGTCAGTATCACACAGGAGAGGATTAGATACACGGCTCAGCAGTCAGTATCACACAGGATAGGATTAGATACACGGCTCAGCAGTCAGTATCACACAGAATAAGATTAGATACATGGCTCAGCAGACAGTATCACACAGGACATGATTAGATGCACGACTCAGCAGTCAGTATCACACAGGATAGGATTAGATACACGGATCAGCAGTCAGTATCACACAGGATAGGATTAGATACACGGCTCAGCAGTCAGTATCACACAGAATAAGATTAGATACATGGCTCAGCAGACAGTATCACACAGGACAGGATTAGATGCACGACTCAGCAGTCAGTATCACACAGGATAGGATTAGATACACGGATCAGCAGTCAGTATCACACAGGATAGGATTAGATACACGGCTCAGCAGTCAGTATCACACAGGATAGGATTAGATACACAGCTCAGCAGTCAGTATCACACAGGATAGGATTAGATACACAGTTCAGCAGTCAGTATCACACAGGATAGGATTAGATACACGACTCAGCAATCAGTATCACCGAGGATAGGATTAGATACACGGCTCAGCAGTCAGTATCACACAGGATAGGATGAGATACATGGCTCAGCAGACGGTATCATATAGCAAAGGAATAGATACATGGCTCAGCAGTCAGTATCACATAGCACAGGATTAGATACACGGCTCAGCAGTCAGTATCACACAGGATGGGATTAGATACACGGCTCAGCAGACAGTATCACACAGGACAGGATTAGATGCACACCTCAGCAGTCAGTATCACACAGCATAGGATTAGATACACGGCTCAGCAGACAGTAACAAACAGGATAGGATTAGATACACGGCTCAGCAGTCAGTATCACACAGGATAGGATTAGATACACGGCTCAGCAGACAGTAACACACAGGATAGGATTAGATACACGGCTCAGCAGTCAGTATCACACAGGATAGGATTAGATACACGGCTCAGCAGACGGTATCACACAGGATAGGATTAGATACACGGCTCAGCAGTCAGTATGACACAGGACAGGTTTAGATACACGACTCAGCAGTCAGTATCACACAGCATAGGATTAGATACACGGCTCAGCAGTTAGTATCACACAGAATAGGATTAGATACACGGCTCAGCAGTCAGTCTCACACAGAAGTATCACACAGGATAGGATTAGATACACGGCTTAGCAGTCAGTCTCACACAGGATAGGATTAGATACACAGCTCAGCAGTCAGTTTCACACAGGATGGGATTAGATACATGGCTCAGCAGACAGTAACACACAGGATAGGATTAGATACACGGCTCAGCAGTCAGTATCACACAGGATAGGATTAGATACACGGCTCAGCAGTCAGTATCACACAGGATAGGATTAGATACACGGCTCAGCAGTCAGTATCACACAGGATAGGATTAGATACACAGCTCAGCAGTCAGTATCACACAGGATAGGATTAGATACACAGTTCAGCAGTCAGTATCACACAGGATAGGATTAGATACACGACTCAGCAATCAGTATCACCGAGGATAGGATTAGATACACGGCTCAGCAGTCAGTATCACACAGGATAGGATGAGATACACGGCTCAGCAGTCAGTATCACACAGGAAGGGATTAGATACATGGCTCAGCAAACAGTACCACACAGGATGGGATGAGATACACGGCTCAGCAGTCAGTATCACATAGCATAGGATTAGATACACGGCTCAGCAGACAGTATCACACAGGATGGGATTAGATACACGGCTCAGCAGTCAGTATCACACAGGACAGGATTAGATACACGGCTCAGCAGTCAGTATCACACAGGACAGGATTAGATACACGGCTCAGCAGTCAGTATCACACAGGATAGGATTAGATACACGGCTCAGCAGTCAGTATCACACAGGATAGGATTAGATACATGGCTCAGCAGTCATTATCACACAGGATAGGATTAGATACATGGCTCAGCAGTCAGTATCACACACGATAAGATTAGATACACGGCTCAGCAGACAGTATCACACAGGATGGGATTAGATACACGGCTCAGCAGTCAGTATCACATAGCATAGGATTAGATACACGGCTCAGCAGTCAGTATCACACAGGATAGGATTAGATACACGGCTCAGCAGTCAGTATCACACAGGATAGGATTAGATACACGGCTCAGCAGTCAGTATCACACACGATAAGATTAGATACACGGCTCAGTAGACAGTATCACACAGGACAGGATTAGATGCACGACTCAGCAGTCAGTATCACACAGCATAGGATTAGATACACGGCTCAGCAGTCAGTATCACACAGGATAGGATTAGATACACGGCTCAGCAGATAGTATCACACAGGATAGGATTAGATACACGCTCAGCAGTCAGTATCACACAGGAGAGGATTAGATACACGACTCAGCAGTCAGTATCACAGAGGATAGGATTAGTTACATGGTTCAGCAGTCAGTATCACACAGGATAGGATTAGATACACAGCTCAGCAGTCAGTATCACACAGTATAGGATTAGATACACGGCTCAGCAGTCAGTATCACACAGGATAGGATTAGATACACGGCTCAGCAGATAGTATCACACAGGATAGGATTAGATACATGGCTCAGCAGACAGTAACACACAGGATAGGATTAGATACACGGCTCAGCAGTCAGTATCACAGAGGAGAGGATTAGTTACATGGTTCAGCAGTCAGTATCACACAGAACAGGATTAGATGCGCGACTCAGCAGTCAGTATCACACAGGATAAGATTAGATACACGGCTCAGCAGTCAGTATCACAAAGGATAGGATTAGATACACGGCTCAGCAGTCAGAATCACACAGGATAAGGTTAGATACATGGCAGAGCAGACAGTATCACACAGGACAGGATTAGATGCACGACTCAGCAGTCAGTATCACACAGGATAGGATTAGATACACGGCTCAGCAGTCAGTATCACACAGGATGGGATTAGATACACGGCTCAGCAGACAGTATCACACAGCATAGGATTAGATACACGGCTCAGCAGTCAGTATCACACAGGATAGGATTAGATACACGGCTCAGCAGACAGTATCACACAGGACAGGATTAGATGCACACCTCAGCAGTCAGTATCACACAGCATAGGATTAGATACACGGCTCAGCAGTCAGTATCACACATGATAAGATTAGATACATGGCTCAGCAGACAGTATCACACAGGACAGGACAGGATTAGATGCACGACTCAGCAGTCAGTATCACACAGGATAGGATTAGATACACGGCTCAGCAGTCAGTATCACACAGGATAGGATTAGATACACGGCTCAGCAGACAGTATCACAAAGGACAGGATTAGATGCGCGACTCAGCAGTCAGTATCACACAGGACAGGATTAGATGCACGACTCAGCAGTCAGTATCACACAGGATAGGATTAGATACACGACTCAGCAGTCAGTATCACACAGGATAGGATTAGATACACGGATCAGCAGTCAGTATCACACAGGATAGGATTAGATACACGGCTCAGCAGACAGTATCACACAGGATGGGATTAGATACACGGTTCAGCAGTCAGTATCACATAGCATAGGATTAGATACACGGTTCAGCAGTCAGTATCACATAGCATAGGATTAGATACGCGGCTCAGCAGACAGTATCACACAGGAGAGGATTAGATACACGGCTCAGCAGACAGTATCACACAGGAGAGGATTAGATACACGGCTCAGCAGTCAGTATCACACAGGACAGGATTAGATGCACGACTCAGCAGTCAGTATCACACAGGATAGGATTAGATACACGGATCAGCAGTCAGTATCACACAGGATAGGATTTGATACACGGCTCAGCAGACAGTATCACACAGGATGGGATTAGATACACGGCTCAGCAGACAGTATCACACAGGAGAGGATTAGATGCACACCTCAGCAATCAGTATCACACAGGATAAGATTAGATACATGGATCAGCAGACAGTATCACACAGGACAGGATTAGATGCACGACTCAGCAGTCAGTATCACACAGGGTAGGATTAGATACACGGCTCAGCAGTCAGTATCACACAGGATAGGATTAGATACACGGCTCAGCAGACAGTATCACACAGGATGGGATTAGATACACGGTTCAGCAGTCAGTATCACATAGCATGGGATTAGATACACGGCTCAGCAGACAGTATCACACGAGAGGATTAGATACACGGCTCAGCAGTCAGTATCACACAGGATAGGATTAGATACACGACTCAGCAGTCAGTATCACATAGCACAGGATTAGATACACGGCTCAGCAGTCAGTAACACACAGGATAGGATTAGATGCACGGCTCAGCAGTCAGTATCACACAGGATAGGATTAGATACACGGCTCAGCAGTCAGTATCACACAGGATAGGATTAGATATACGGCTCAGCAGTCAGTATCACACAGGAGAGGATTAGATACACGGCTCAGCAGTCAGTATCACACAGGATAGGATTAGATACACGGCTCAGCAGTCAGTATCACACAGGAGAGGATTAGATACACGGCTCAGCAGTCAGCATCACACAGGATATGATTAGATACACGGCTCAGCAGACAGTATCACACAGGATAGGATTAGTTACACAGCTCAGCAGTGAGTATCACACACGATAGGATTAGATACACGGTTCAGCAGTCAGTATCACACAGGATAGGATTAGATACACAGCTTAGCAGTCAGTATCACACAGGATAGGATTAGATACACGGCTCAGCAGACAGTATCACACAGGACAGGATTAGATGCACACCTCAGCAGTCAGTATCACACAGCATAGGATCAGATACACGGCTCAGCAGTCAGTATCACACAGGATAAGATTAGATACATGGCTCAGCAGACAGTATCACACAGGACAGGATTAGATGCACGACTCAGCAGTCAGTATCACACAGCATAGCATTAGATACACGGCTCAGCAGTCAGTATCACACAGGATAGGATTAGATACACGGCTCAGCAGTCAGTATCACACAGGATAAGATTAGATACATGGCTCAGCAGACAGTATCACACAGGACAGGATTAGATGCGCGACTCAGCAGTCAGTATCATACAGGAGAGGATTAGATACACGGCTCAGCAGACAGTATCACACAGGAGATGATTAGATACATGGCTCAGCAGTCAGTATCACACAGGATGGGATTAGATACACGACTCAGCAGTCAGTATCACATAGCACAGGATTAGATACACGCTCAGCAGTCAGTATCACATAGGATAGGATTAGATACACGGCTCAGCAGTCAGTATCACATAGCATAGGATTAGATACACGGCTCAGCAGACAGTATCACACAGGAGAGGATTAGATACACGGCTCAGCAGTCAGTATCACACAGGATGGGATTAGATACACGACTCAGCAGTCAGTATCACATAGCACAGGATTAGATACACGGCTCAGCAGTCAGTATCACAGAGGATAGGATTAGTTACATGGTTCAGCAGTCAGTATCACACAGGATAGGATTAGATACACAGCTCAGCAGTCAGTATCACACAGTATAGGATTAGATACACGGCTCAGCAGTCAGTATCACACAGGATAGGATTAGATACACGGCTCAGCAGATAGTATCACACAGGATAGGATTAGATACATGGCTCAGCAGACAGTAACACACAGGATAGGATTAGATACACGGCTCAGCAGTCAGTATCACAGAGGAGAGGATTAGTTACATGGTTCAGCAGTCAGTATCACACAGGATAGGATTAGATACACAGCTCAGCAGTCAGTATCACACAGGATAGGATTAGATACACGGCTCAGCAGTCAGTATCACACAGGATAGGATTAGATACACGGCTCAGCAGTCAGTATCACACAGGATAAGGTTAGATACATGGCTCAGCAGACAGTATCACACAGAACAGGATTAGATGCGTGACTCAGCAGTCAGTATCACACAGGATAAGATTAGATACACGGCTCAGCAGTCAGTATCACAGAGGATAGGATTAGATACACGGCTCAGCAGTCAGTATCACACAGGATAAGATTAGATACATGGCAGAGCAGACAGTATCACACAGGACAGGATTAGATGCACGACTCAGCAGTCAGTATCACACAGGATAGGATTAGATACACGGCTCAGCAGTCAGTATCACACAGGATGGGATTAGATACACGGCTCAGCAGACAGTATCACACAGGATGGGATTAGATACACGGTTCAGCAGTCAGTATCACATAGCATAGGATTAGATACATGGTTCAGCAGTCAATATCACACAGCATAGGATTAGATACACGGCTCAGCAGTCAGTATCACACAGGATAGGATTAGATACACGGCTCAGCAGACTGTATCACACAGGACAGGATTAGATGCACACCTCAGCAGTCAGTATCACACAGCATAGGATTAGATACACGGCTCAGCAGTCAGTATCACACATGATAAGATTAGATACATGGCTCAGCAGACAGTATCACACAGGACAGGACAGGATTAGATGCACGACTCAGCAGTCAGTATCACACAGGATAGGATTAGATACACGGCTCAGCAGTCAGTATCACACAGGATAGGATTAGATACACGGCTCAGCAGACAGTATCACAAAGGACAGGATTAGATGCGCGACTCAGCAGTCAGTATCACACAGGAGAGGATTAGATACACGGCTCAGCAGTCAGTATCACACAGGATAGGATTAGATACACGGCTCAGCAGTCAGTATCACACAGAATAAGATTAGATACATGGCTCAGCAGACAGTATCACACAGGACAGGATTAGATGCACGACTCAGCAGTCAGTATCACACAGGATAGGATTAGATACACGGCTCAGCAGTCAGTATCACACAGGATAGGATTAGATACACGGCTCAGCAGACAGTATCACAAAGGACAGGATTAGATGCGCGACTCAGCAGTCAGTATCACACAGGAGAGGATTAGATACACGGCTCAGCAGTCAGTATCACACAGGATAGTATTAGATACACGGCTCAGCAGTCAGTATCACACAGAATAAGATTAGATACATGGCTCAGCAGACAGTATCACACAGGACAGGATTAGATGCACGACTCAGCAGTCAGTATCACACAGGATAGGATTAGATACACGGATCAGCAGTCAGTATCACACAGGATAGGATTAGATACACGGCTCAGCAGACAGTATCACACAGGATGGGATTAGATACACGGTTCAGCAGTCAGTATCACATAGCATAGGATTAGATACACGGTTCAGCAGTCAGTATCACATAGCATAGGATTAGATACGCGGCTCAGCAGACAGTATCACACAGGAGAGGATTAGATACACGGCTCAGCAGACAGTATCACACAGGAGAGGATTAGATACACGGCTCAGCAGTCAGTATCACACAGGACAGGATTAGATGCACGACTCAGCAGTCAGTATCACACAGGATAGGATTAGATACACGGATCAGCAGTCAGTATCACACAGGATAGGATTTGATACACGGCTCAGCAGACAGTATCACACAGGATGGGATTAGATACACGGCTCAGCAGACAGTATAACACAGGAGAGGATTAGATGCACACCTCAGCAATCAGTATCACACAGGATAAGATTAGATACATGGATCAGCAGACAGTATCACACAGGACAGGATTAGATGCACGACTCAGCAGTCAGTATCACACAGGGTAGGATTAGATACACGGCTCAGCAGTCAGTATCACACAGGATAGGATTAGATACACGGCTCAGCAGACAGTATCACACAGGATGGGATTAGATACACGGTTCAGCAGTCAGTATCACATAGCATGGGATTAGATACACGGCTCAGCAGACAGTATCACACGAGAGGATTAGATACACGGCTCAGCAGTCAGTATCACACAGGATAGGATTAGATACACGACTCAGCAGTCAGTATCACATAGCACAGGATTAGATACACGGCTCAGCAGTCAGTAACACACAGGATAGGATTAGATGCACGGCTCAGCAGTCAGTATCACACAGGATAGGATTAGATACACGGCTCAGCAGTCAGTATCACACAGGATAGGATTAGATATACGGCTCAGCAGTCAGTATCACACAGGAGAGGATTAGATACACGGCTCAGCAGTCAGTATCACACAGGATAGGATTAGATACACGGCTCAGCAGTCAGTATCACACAGGAGAGGATTAGATACACGGCTCAGCAGTCAGCATCACACAGGATAGGATTAGATACACGGCTCAGCAGACAGTATCACACAGGATAGGATTAGTTACACAGCTCAGCAGTGAGTATCACACACGATAGGATTAGATACACGGTTCAGCAGTCAGTATCACACAGGATAGGATTAGATACACAGCTTAGCAGTCAGTATCACACAGGATAGGATTAGATACACGGCTCAGCAGACAGTATCACACAGGACAGGATTAGATGCACACCTCAGCAGTCAGTATCACACAGCATAGGATCAGATACACGGCTCAGCAGTCAGTATCACACAGGATAAGATTAGATACATGGCTCAGCAGACAGTATCACACAGGATAGGATTAGATGCACTACTCAGCAGTCAGTATCACACAGCATAGCATTAGATACACGGCTCAGCAGTCAGTATCACACAGGATAGGATTAGATACACGGCTCAGCAGTCAGTATCACACAGGATAAGATTAGATACATGGCTCAGCAGACAGTATCACACAGGACAGGATTAGATGCGTGACTCAGCAGTCAGTATCATACAGGAGAGGATTAGATACACGGCTCAGCAGACAGTACCACACAGGAGAGGATTAGATACATGGCTCAGCAGTCAGTATCACACAGGATGGGATTAGATACACGACTCAGCAGTCAGTATCACATAGCACAGGATTAGATACACGCTCAGCAGTCAGTATCACATAGGATAGGATTAGATACACGGCTCAGCAGTCAGTATCACACAGGAGAGGATTAGATACACGGCTCAGCAGTCAGTATCACACAGGATGGGATTAGATACACGACTCAGCAGTCAGTATCACATAGCACAGGATTAGATACACGGCTCAGCAGTCAGTATCACACAGGATAGGATTAGATACACGGCTCAGCAGTCAGTATCACACAGGATAGGATTAGATACACGGCTCAGCAATCAGTATCACACAGGAGAGGATTAGATACACGGCTCAGCAGTCAGTATCACACAGGATAGGATTAGATATACGGCTCAGCAGTCAGTATCACACAGGAGAGGATTAGATACACGGCTCAGCAGTCAGTATCACACAGGATAGGATTAGATGCGCGACTCAGCAGTCAGTATCACACAGGAGAGGATTAGATACACGGCTCAGCAGTCAGTATCACACAGGATAGGATTAGATACACGGCTCAGCAGTCAGTATCACACAGAATAAGATTAGATACATGGCTCAGCAGACAGTATCACACAGGACAGGATTAGATGCACGACTCAGCAGTCAGTATCACACAGGATAGGATTAGATACACGGATCAGCAGTCAGTATCACACAGGATAGGATTAGATACACGGCTCAGCAGACAGTATCACACAGGATGGGATTAGATACACGGCTCAGCAGTCAGTATCACATAGCATAGGATTAGATACATGGTTCAGCAGTCGGTATCACATAGCATAGGATTAGATACGCGGCTCAGCAGACAGTATCACACAGTAGAGGATTAGATACACGGCTCAGCAGACAGTATCACACAGGAGAGGATTAGATACACGGCTCAGCAGTCAGTATCACACAGGACAGGATTAGATGCACGACTCAGCAGTCAGTATCACACAGGATAGGATTAGATACACGGATCAGCAGTCAGTATCACACAGGATAGGATTTGATACACGGCTCAGCAGACAGTATCACACAGGATGGGATTAGATACACGGCTCAGCAGACAGTATCACACAGGAGATGATTAGATGCACACCTCAGCAATCAGTATCACACAGGATAAGATTAGATACATGGATCAGCAGACAGTATCACACAGGACAGGATTAGATGCACGACTCAGCAGTCAGTATCACACAGGGTAGGATTAGATACACGGCTCAGCAGTCAGTATCACACAGGATAGGATTAGATACACGGCTCAGCAGACAGTATCACACAGGATGGGATTAGATACACGGTTCAGCAGTCAGTATCACATAGCATGGGATTAGATACACGGCTCAGCAGACAGTATCACACGAGAGGATTAGATACACGGCTCAGCAGTCAGTATCACACAGGATAGGATTAGATACACGACTCAGCAGTCAGTATCACATAGCACAGGATTAGATACACGGCTCAGCAGTCAGTAACACACAGGATAGGATTAGATGCACGGCTCAGCAGTCAGTATCACACAGGATAGGATTAGATACACGGCTCAGCAGTCAGTATCACACAGGATAGGATTAGATATACGGCTCAGCAGTCAGTATCACACAGGAGAGGATTAGATACACGGCTCAGCAGTCAGTATCACACAGGATAGGATTAGATACACGGCTCAGCAGTCAGTATCACACAGGAGAGGATTAGATACACGGCTCAGCAGTCAGCATCACACAGGATAGGATTAGATACACGGCTCAGCAGACAGTATCACACAGGATAGGATTAGTTACACAGCTCAGCAGTGAGTATCACACACGATAGGATTAGATACACAGTTCAGCAGTCAGTATCACACAGGATAGGATTAGATACACAGCTTAGCAGTCAGTATCACACAGGATAAGATTAGATACACGGCTCAGCAGACAGTATCACACAGGACAGGATTAGATGCACACCTCAGCAGTCAGTATCACACAGCATAGGATCATATACACGGCTCAGCAGTCAGTATCACACAGGATAAGATTAGATACATGGCTCAGCAGACAGTATCACACAGGACAGGATTAGATGCACAACTCAGCAGTCAGTATCACACAGCATAGGATTAGATACACGGCTCAGCAGTCAGTATCACACAGGATAGGATTAGATACACGGCTCAGCAGTCAGTATCACACAGGATAAGATTAGATACATGGCTCAGCAGACAGTATCACACAGGACAGGATTAGATGCGCGACTCAGCAGTCAGTATCATACAGGAGAGGATTAGATACACGGCTCAGCAGACAGTATCACACAGGAGAGGATTAGATACATGGCTCAGCAGTCAGTATCACACAGGATGGGATTAGATACACGACTCAGCAGTCAGTATCACATAGCACAGGATTAGATACACGCTCAGCAGTCAGTATCACATAGGATAGGATTAGATACACGGCTCAGCAGTCAGTATCACATAGCATAGGATTAGATACACGGCTCAGCAGACAGTATCACACAGGAGAGGATTAGATACACGGCTCAGCAGTCAGTATCACACAGGATGGGATTAGATACACGACTCAGCAGTCAGTATCACATAGCACAGGATTAGATACACGGCTCAGCAGTCAGTATCACACAGGATAGGATTAGATACACGGCTCAGCAGTCAGTATCACACAGGATAGGATTAGATACACGGCTCAGCAGTCAGTATCACACAGGAGAGGATTAGATACACGGCTCAGCAGTCAGTATCACACAGGATAGGATTAGATATACGGCTCAGCAGTCAGTATCACACAGGAGAGGATTAGATACACGGCTCAGCAGTCAGTATCACACAGGATAGGATTAGATACACGGCTCAGCAGTCAGTATCACACAGGATAGGATTAGATACATGGCTCAGCAGTCAGTATCACACAGGATAGGATTAGATACACGGCTCAGCAGTCAGTATCACACAGGAGAGGATTAGATACACGGCTCAGCAGTCAGCATCACACAGGATAGGATTAGATACACGGCTCAGCAGTCAGTATCACACATGATAAGATTAGATACATGGCTCAGTAGACAGTATCACACAGGACAGGATTAGATGCACAGCTCAGCAGTGAGTATCACACACGATAGGATTAGATACACGGTTCAGCAGTCAGTATCACACAGGATAGGATTAGATACACAGCTTAGCAGTCAGTATCACACAGGATAGGATTAGATACACGGCTCAGCAGTGAGTATCACACACGATAGGATTAGATACACGGCTCAGCAGTCAGTATCACACAGGATAGGATTAGATACACGACTCAGCAGTCAGTATCACACAGGATAGGATTAGTTACACAGCTCAGCAGTGAGTATCACACACGATAGGATTAGATACACGGTTCAGCAGTCAGTATCACACAGGATAGGATTAGATACACAGCTTAGCAGTCAGTATCACACAGGATAGGATTAGATACACGGCTCAGCAGACAGTATCACACAGGACAGGATTAGATGCACACCTCAGCAATCAGTATCACACAGGAGAGGATTAGATACACGGCTCAGCAGTCAGTATGACACAGCATAGGATCAGATACACGGCTCAGCAGTCAGTATCACACAGGATAGGATTAGATACACAGCTCAGCAGTCAGTATCACACAGGACAGGATTAGATGCACGACTCAGCAGTCAGTATCACACAGCATAGGATTAGATACACGGCTCAGCAGTCAGTATCACACAGGATAGGATTAGATACACGGCTCAGCAGTCAGTATCACACAGGATAAGATTAGATACATGGCTCAGCAGACAGTATCACACAGGACAGGATTAGATGCGCGACTCAGCAGTTAGCATCACACAGGATAGGATTAGATACACGGCTCAGCAGACAGTATCACACAGGAGAGGATTAGATACACCCAATAGGACCGAATACACACCTGTCCTCCAGCATATGGTCTCGGCTGTAATGGAGGCATCCGATTATTCATGGCTGATGTACGCTGTATTGTGGTATTTCTGCTTGGTGAAGGTGCTAAAAGTAACATACAAGGCTGACACTTAAAGAAGTGGTCCGCTTCATTGTCTGAGGCCCCCATTGATTTACACCTTTTAAATAAGTATTTCTGTAAATGCCTTCTGCCGCCATATGTGCCTGTGAGCGGCGCTACGTGACGTCAGCAGCAGCTGCAGCCGAGGTGCGGACTGAGCAAGCAGTGATAGCACCACTAACAGGTACATATGGCAACAGAATGTATTTACTGAACAGAGGCGTATCTAGGCTTTCTGGCACCCGGGGCAAGAATTTGGTTCGGCGCCCCCCCCCCCCCCCCCCAAAAAAAAAAAAAAAAAAAGTACATATGTGACTTACACACTTAGCCATGTACCCACGAGCTGCTCCTCCTAATGCTCTCAATGTTCAGTAAAAAACTGAGAGAAGCAGGAAGAGAAGCTCGTTGTCACAAGACCACATCTATGAAAATCGCATATGAGTGAAGTGTCCGTGTGATGACTACTGGAACCTGCAGAGCTGAATCCTGACATTGCAGCTTCTGGATTCTCACAACGAATGCACTGCACACTTTTAGGATTCTCCCTTGCCGATGTACAGTCATGTCAGCACAAGTATGTGATTTATATACTTCTGGCCACATTCCGACTAGACGTGCCCGGCCTCGCTCCGTTCATTTTCATTGAGTGAGGCCACACACGTCTAGTCAGCATGTGACCGCATGTATGTAAATTACCGGCACGAGAGAATCCTGACAGCGTTCAGTGAGCACTGTGAGAATTCAGAAGTCTGCAGTCACATAGAATGTCTGCAGACTCAGCACAAACCTGGACAACCCCTGTAATGCTCCTAACAAATAAAAACATGAGAATTAGTCAGTATCACAAATAACATTTACATCCAGGTACCTTATAGATGATGTCGTCTCTGGAGTCGGTCTCCTTTTCTTCTTTTTGTCCAGACCCCATGATGAGTTTTCTCATCCACATCTCGTCTCTGCAGACTTCCATCTTCTCCGGTCTTCTGCAGCAAATCTTCACACGATGCCCTTAAAGATAGAAGTGTCATTATAATGATCCTAAATAAAAATATCTGCAATATACTGTCCCCTCACACTATTCCCCTCTAGCATCCCTCCTGTTCACCATACTGTCTCCTCATATATTTACCCCCTCACTCTCTATACTGTCTGCTCACACATATCCTCGACTCCCCATACTGTGTCTGCACACATCCCATCACCCTCACTCCCCATACTGTGCCCACATAAATTCATCCGTTCGCACCCCTTACTGTCTGCACCCATCCCCCATACTGCTTCCTGATATATGCCCTCATACATACTCTTCATTTTGTGTCCTCAAATCTCCCCACACACGTTAAATACCATCCCCACTCCAAATCCCCCCACTCCAAATTCACCACACACGTTAAATACCATCCCCACTCCAAATCTCCCCACTCCAAATCCACCACACACATTAAGTACCCCCCATCCCCACTCCAAATCCCCCCACACATTAAGTATCCCCCATCCCCACTCAATAATCCCTTGTCCCTACTCCCAAATCCCCCCACACATTAAGTATCCCCCATCTCCACTCCCAAATCCCCCTTCACATTAACCCCCCCACTTATTAACTCCCATCCCCACATTAACCCCCATAGCCACTCATTAACCCCCACACTCATTAACGCCCCACTCATTAACCCCCATACTTTAACCTCCCACTCATTAACCCCATCCCCACATTAACCCCCACACTTTAACCCCCATCTCTACATTAACCCCCATATCCACTCATTAACCCCCCACTCATTAACCCCCATCTTCACTCATTAACCCCCCCACTCATTAACCCCCATCCCCACATTAACCCCCATCTCCACTCAATAACCCCCCACTCATTAACCCCCATCCCCACATTAAACCCCATCTCCACTCATTAACCCCCCACTCATTAACCCCCACACTTTAACCCCCACTCATTAACCCCCCGACTCATTAACCCCCATCCCCACTCAATAACCCCCCCACTCATTAACACCCCCCCATCTCCCATCTTCGGTGGTTCTTCAGCTCCACAGTGGAGCACACTTACCACCAGCGTTTGCTCTGGGCGCCGGGGAGTGACGTCAGCAGCGTGATCACATGACATGATCACGCTGCTGACGTCGCTCTGACCCGGCGGTCAGAGCTAATTGTACTGGCGTCTGTATAGACGCCAGTACAATTGCTGCCTGGGAGCCGGCACGGCCTCCTTCTCTGCGTCGGCTGTCAGCTTGACAGCCGTCACAGAGAACAGCCGGCTCACAGGATGGTGGGCGGCAGAGCGCAGCCGCCGGGGGGGAGACACTGCGGACCACTGCATTAGGCGGCCCGACTGCGCCCCCCTGCTGGCTGCGCCCGGGGCAACTGCCCCGGCTGCCCCCCCTGGATACGCCACTGTTACTGAATTACTTAGTTAGAGTGCCCCTGTCAGCAGGATTGTGCTCAGTGACTACAGACAGTGTCAGGTCAGCGCCGTTATACTGATTACACTCATACCTAGTGATGAAATCCGTCTTGTGGTTGATTTTGTTTAAGCTTTATTTTCAGTTTTGCATTAATGATATGCTCGTGCTCTGGGGCGGGGCTGTGGGTGGGGCTTTATGTGATTCTCTGCTTAGCTATTCATCTGTATGGCTTCTGACAGGTCACTGATCCGTCACTGTCCCGCCCCCTTGTTTACATACTGAATGTGTTATGGTTTGAAAAAAAATTGCATTCATCATGCAGGCGTCTGCACAGCAGCATCTATCACGTTCCGAATTACAGTACTGCGCAGGCACGGCCGTCACCATTTTGAAGGAAGAACTTTTTCATCTAAAGAAATTTGTCATTAAATAAAACAAAAATATGGACATTATAGATGCGGACGGTCATGCTGCAGCACAGGCGATTACTGATCCTGAGTTACATCCTGTATTATATTCCAGAGCTGCACTCACTATTCTGCTGGTGCAGTCACTGTGTACATACATTATATTACTGATCCTGAGTTACATCCTGTATTATACCCCAGAGCTGCACTCACTATTCTGCTGGTGCAGTCACTGTGTACATACATTACATTACTAATCCTGAGTTACATCCTGTATTATACTCCAGAGCTGCACTCACTATTCTGCTGGTGCAATCACTGTGTACATACATTACTGATCCTGAGTTACATCCTGTATTATACTCCAGAGCTGCACTCACTATTCTGCTGGTGCAATCACTGTGTACATACATTACTGATCCTGAGTTACATCCTGTATTATACTCCAGAGCTGCACTCACTATTCTGCTGGTGCAATCACTGTGTACATACATTACTGATCCTGAGTTACATCCTGTATTATACTCCAGAGCTGCACTCACTATTCTGCTGGTGCAGTCACTGTGTACATACACTACATTACTGATCCTGAGTTACATCCTGTATTATACTCCAGAGCTGCACTCACTCTTCTCCTGGTGCAGTCACTGTGTACATATATTACATTACTGATTCTGAGTTACATCCTGTATTATACTCCAGAGCTGCGCTCACTATTCTGCTGGTGCAGTCACTGTGTACATACATTACATTACTGATCCTGAGTTACATCCTGTATTATACTCCAGAGCTGCACTCACTATTCCGCTGGTGCAGTCACCGTGTACATACATTACATTACTGATCCTGAGTTACATCCTGTATTATACTCCAGAGCTGCACTCACTATTCTGCTGGTGCAGTCACTGTGTACATACATTACATTACTGATCCAGAGTTACATCCTGTATCTCTTTTATTATAAAAATATCAAAAACACAATACATAATACATAAGACAGACAAAAACAACATTCCAGAACTAAAAAACAAGACAAAACCATACAGAAACATACAACGCCTGTGCAAAACTTGCAATGTCCTTTGTGGTCCTCAAGCTTTCCAGCTTGGAAGGCCCCCAGCAGGAACTCTCCAACAACACTATACAATTTAAAAAATAAAAATAAAAAACCCCAGATATAATCCATTCATCCTCATGCATACCCGTTCACACCCCATTCACGTTTCCCACCCATACCTATATACAAATAACTAAAGAAATACTTCCAGCCCATACTGCCTCAAAACTAGCTTTAGCCATTAACTTGGCAAAAAGAACTGCCACCGAGCTTACCACCCCTATCCTCTTTTTTTTTTTTTTAATTTTTTTTATTATATATTTTTTTTATAATTTTTTTTTTTTTTTTTTTTCCCCCCACCTTTTTTCCTCACCACAGGTCCATATACGTCCATGGCCTATCACTCCACAAGGTCCATAACAGTTCGTGGCCTATCACATCTACTTGAGGAGCACGAAAGTTTTATGCCCCTCAAGAAAAAAAAACCCTCCACCATTTGCCTCCGATGTGCTCCAGCATGCCTTCTTCCTCCATGGTATATCTCCACTTGCCACTTCCCTTGACTTGGGGTCCTTTGATTTTTCCATTTTCACCTCCCCCATTCACCCCCCTCCCAACCTCACTATACCCTCCCATGCCCTCTAACTAAAAGAAAATAATAACACATACACAACACATAATAACATACAATACAATACATAATACAATATAACACCAATTAAATATAATTAATTACTAAATACACCATACCCTTCAAAACGTTTCTTACAGGCCCAAGTTCAGTGCCTGCAAGCCCAATATCCATTAATGCTCTATGTTTCCAAAACAAAAGACTAGAGTGGCATGCTTTTAGCCCACCACCAGGAAAAGGAGTTCTCGAGGCCCCGTCCCTCACTAACTCATTCACCCTGTCCCTTAACAACTAAGACTGTCCCTGCTTCTGTCCCTAAAGAAACTGTCCCTATCTGTCCCTTCCTGTCCCTACTCCACCTAACTTAACATAACTAACTCTCTATCTGTCCCTCAGTGCCTGTCCCTATCTGCCCCTACTTCTGTCCCTAACACACCCAGTGAAACTTATGCTATCCCTACCCTCATTCACACGGAGCTAGCTCTCCCTTGAGTGCGTTTTTAAAAGGAGAGGCCTCTCCAAAGCCAAGAGGCCTTCCTCACACCCAACCTTTCGAACTCCAAAGAACGGACCTTCACCAGGTCACCCAAGATGTTTCCTACCATCTCATCCCTTGGGAGGGTTTTTTTCCGCGTCGAAACTAGGCACCGTGCATTCCAAGTGTAGAACCTAACCACTACACTGACTAGGAATAAAATGCACGGGTCCCGGCCACCCAGGGATCTGAACGCTCCATAGGCCCACTCAGCGTAAGAGAGGGACGCCAGCCGCGGCCAGCGTATGGAAGCACCCACCCTGTTGTACACCTCTGCATTAAAGGGACACTGAAGCAGGAAGTGCTCCATGCTTTCCAGCACGTCGCCACACTCCTCACGGGGACAACCCCGATCATCGGATTTCCTGCACTTCAAGTTATCCTTTACATACAGCCTCCCGTGGAAGCAACGCCAGGTCAAGTCCCAAAACTTCATGGGGATCCGCTTAGAATTTAAAAGCCCCAGCCCGACCTCCAGATCCCGGCCTGGGCAATCCTTAAGGGCCAGGGGCTTCTGGAAATGGGTCAACAGGACCCTCCTGTCAAGGCATTGCCTCGACATGGTCCTGATTTCCCACATTCCCAGACCCCACCGGCGGATCACCTTCAGAACCGGGGTAGCGTAAGCCGGGAGATGCCCATGAGGTGTGCGTAGGTCCTTCACCTGCCCTCCTGTCTCCCATTCCTGGAAGAAAGGCCAAAGCCAACCCTTGCAGGAGACTACCCACGGAGGAGCCCTCTCTAGCCAGAGGTTGGAGATGTTAGTCTTAAGAAAGGTGTTTACTAGAAACACCACCGGGTTGACCATACCCAACCCGTCTAGTCTCCTCGTACGGTATGTAACCTCCCTCTTGATTAGGTTAAGCCTATTCCCCCATAACAATTGGAAGAACAGGCTATAGACCCGTGTCCAGAGAGGTTCCGGCAAGATGCACACACTGCCCAGGTATATTAATAAAGGTAGCAGAAAGCCTTTAGCCAGGGCAACCCTTTCCCTCAGGGTTAAAGACCAACCCTTCCATTGGTCCACCTTTTGGGCGGCGATCTTAAGTCTGCCCTCCCAATTTTGCTGGGGGTAATCCCCGGGGCCAAATTCGATGCCTAGAATTTTGGCGGTGGCCTGGGGCCCTGGAAGGGTGTCCGGGAGATCAAACCTGGGATCTCCCCCTCTCAGCCAGAGACTTTCACACTTATCCCGGTTGATCATGGACCCGGATGCCTCCGAGTAGCGCACTACCTCCGACATGACCCAATCCGCCTCCCCTCTCGAGGACACGAAAAGGGAAACATCATCAGCATATGCCACCACCCTCAGAGAGGACCCAGAGCCCGCCTGGTCCATCCCGACTCCCGCCAACGGTCCACGATCTACCCTCCTTAGGAAGGGATCGATCGCAAACACGTATAAAAGCGGGCTCAGCGGACAGCCCTGACGGACCCCAGAACCCACCTCAAAAGGGCGACCTGACCAACCGTTCACCAGCGGAAAAGTCTCAGCCCCTTGGTACAAGATCTCTAACCATTTTACAAACCTCCCAGGCAGACCATACCTCAAAAGAACGGACCAGAGGTACTCGTGGTTGACCCGGTCAAAGGCTTTCGCTTGATCTAATGACAGCAAGTACCCCCCCCCAGTGACCTGCCCTACCCTGCTCCACTGCCTCTCGGACACCGAGCACAGCACTAAAAGTACTGCGGCCTGGAACAGAGCAATGCTGGGCCCCTGACAGGAGCCGGGGTGCAAACTTCACCAGCCGATTAAACAGCACCTTGGCCAGAACCTTCCGGTCCGTATCGAGAAGCGCTATGGGACGCCAATTCTCGATACGGGACGGATCCTTACCCTTTGACAGAATAATGAGGGCTGACTTCCTCATTGAGTCGGGAAGAGTGCCCGAGGAGAGACACTCATTGAATACCCCTGTCAAGAGGGGGACCAAGGAGTCCCTAAAAGTCTTATAGAACTCGGATGTTAAGCCATCCGGACCTGGCGATTTCTTGGGCCGAAGCCCATCAATGGCCAGTCTCACTTCCTCTTCCCTGATTTCTTCTGCCAAAACACCAAGAGAGGGATCACCCCCTGGCTCAGGGACGGTTTCAGCCAGGAAAGCCGACATCCTGTCCCGATCCAGATCCTTCTTTTCCAAGAGGTGTGAGTAGAAGGATCTGACCACCTCCAGGATCCCTGATTTGGATCTGTTCAGGGACCCCGTACTGTCGATCAGTCCTGTCACCATCTTACAATTCACTGACATCTTACAGTTTCTGTAAGGGTCGGGCGAGCGGTACTTCCCGAAGTCCCTCTCAAAAACTAAAGATGTGTGTCTATCATACTGACACCTCTTGAGCAAAGATTTCACTCTGGAGATTTCCTCACGGTCACCTCCAGTCGAGACAAGCTGCTCGAGTTTCCTCCCCAGGGCCTGGTACAAGCGGTGCCTGTTCAGACTCCTGAGGCTCGAGAGCTGACGGAAGAACCCCGCCGCCCGCTTTTTGAAGATCTCCCACCACTCTGACTTACTACTACAGAGATCCAACAGCGGTACCTGGCTCTGAAGAAAATCCTCGAAGGATTGTCTCACCTCCGCTTCTTCCAGCAGGGACGAATTGAGCTTCCACAGCCCTCTTCCCATCCGATGAGTCTCTGCAACATTCAGAGAAAAGAAAATTAAACAGTGGTCGGAGAACTCCACCTCAACTGCGGACACAGCAGAAAAGATGGCGTCCTCCTTCAAAAAAAAACCTGTCTATTCTAGACCTACTGCTACCCCTATGGTAGGTGAAACCCCCGTGACCTGGGGTGTGCCGGATGTGGACATCCACCAGGCGAGCTTCACTGGCTATGCTATTCAACGCGACGCTATCATAAGCCAGGCGATCTCCGGGACCCCCCCGGTCACGGGACCTCGTAATGGTGTTGAAGTCCCCACCGAAGACCACCTGCCGGCTCGTAAAAAGAAAGGGCTTGATCCTCAGGAAGAGACATTTGCGGTCCCACTTGGATTGTGGGCCGTAGATGTTGATGAGCCGGAGCTCTTGTCCCCTCATGAAGACATCTAGGATCAGGCACCTCCCCATTTCCAACTCAGTAACCCGTCGGCATTCAACAGCTGCAGTCTTAAAAAGGACTGCCACCCCGCTATACGGCTCAGCCGCAAGAGACCAGTATGAGGGCCCACACCTCCACTCCCTCCGTGCTTTATAGATGGCCCCCATGTCCGTTAGTCTGGTCTCTTGCAAGAATAAAATTTCTGCCTCAATCCGGGAGAAAAAATCAAAGGCCGTGAAGCGAGCCGCATCTGACTTAATGCTGGCGACATTAATGGACGCCAGCGTCAACGGGGCGAGTTCAGCCATCATGGGTGATCGAGTTGGATGGCCAGTTTCTTCCCTGCCCCGCTATCACCTCCACCTGGGGAGGGGTCAGACACCTTCCTTTTCAGGGAAGCTCCCGACGTATCCATCCCACCCCCCCGGTGTCCTCGTCCCCGGGTTCCAGGTCTGTCCCCCCCTCAGGAGGAACAGTGCCCCCTGAGGGACAGACTCCGCCATCCCCTGAAGGACCCTCCAGTGTTGCCCCCGGCCCAGCACCCTCGTCTGGTGGCTTATCATCTGAACCTCCGAGGGCGCTGAACCGGTTGGAGAGTCTGATCAGAGGGGGGTCAGCGGGCCCTTCCGTGTGCACCCTGGTGGTCGGGGGCGGGGGAGACTTTGAAGGCTTGTCAGCCTTCTTCCCCCCCGTTTTGCGCTTGGCACGCCTGGTTTTGCCACCTGATGCTGTAGGCTGCTCTCTGACATCCTCGTCGACACTTTCATAACGAGAGGAGTCGTCTGAGTCAGCGGCTTTCTCCTCTCTCTCCATCCTCCTGATCTCCTCACTCACCACTCTCTCCCCCAGGGCCTCAGAGGCTTTGGCCACGGGTCTGGAGGGAGGAGCAGGCATCACCCCGGTTGCCCGAGGCTCCACCTGTCCCCTACCACCCTGGCGCTTTTCCTGCCTCCGCTGGTACGCGGGGCCCCTTGCAACATTGCCCTTCCTCACTGGCCCCTCAGCCCTTCCTCCTCCGCCACCACCTGTCACAGCAGAAGAAGCGCCACCGGGGGTTGCCCCCCCACGGTCTCCCCCCACCAGGCCTGCGGCAGCATTAGAGAAAGAGCGAGGGCAGCGGCTGAGAGGGTAACCTAGGTCACCACACAGGTGGCACCGAATATCCTTACACAAGGCGGCCAGATGACCCACCCCACCACACAAGGCACATTTCTGCACCTTGCAGTTGGCGCTGAAGTGGGTGGGGTCGCCGCACCTGTGGCAGACCTTCGGTTGCCCCTGGTAGAAGACCAGGATCCTGTCCCTTCCCACGAACGCCGAGGAAGGGATGTGGGTGACCGTGCCGCCGGAAACCTTCAATTTAACCATGAAGGTCCAGCCCCCCGACCAGATGCCAAATTCGTCCCTGTTCTTTTTTGGGACCTCGGTGACCTCCCCGTAATGGGAAAGCCACGTAATGATGTCCACGCCTGCGAGTGACTCGTTACATGTAACCACGGTCACTCGCTTGACGGAATTTTGGCGAGACACCGCTTGAGCCACGAAGTCTCGCCATCTGGGCTCTTCTCGCACCAGCTCGTAATTCGACCAGAAGAACTCAAGCCCCTCGGGCCGCATGAAGCTGACGTCGAAGAAGCGGGACGCCGAAGGATGTATCAGGGCAAAGATGTCATTCGCCCCGAAGCCCATCTTAAGGAGGAGCTCCACCACCTTGCTCCTAGGTGGTCAAGCTTCACTGCCCCCCCCACCTAAGACGGACCACATTCCTTCTTGGCGGCCCCTGCCCGGCTGTGGGGACAGACCAAACAGTCCCTCCCTCCCTTTGATTTTGGAAGGCGGCAAGGCCGTGTCTCTCTATCCAGAAAGACAAGTCCACCATCCTCCCCTCTACCACTATTGATCTATCTCCCCTTTTGAGAGCCTCCAGGAAACGGCGGTGCGAAACGCCGTCCCTGGAGCCCGGAGGCGAGGAGACCCCCCCAGGACCACCCCCAGCCGCGGCCCCCGCATAATTGCGTTGAGGTCTCGCGGCCGGAGGGGCAGACGGGCCAGCCCTCCCACCACTACCACCACTTGTGCCAGCACCCTCATTCGTCCTCCCATTCACTCTTTTATTATTTGCATTCACTCCAGCACACTCACCCACATTCACAGTAGCACTCACTCCCTCATCCATGTCACTCATGTCACCATTCACTTCAGCAAACATCTCCTCAAATATGTCCACTCCGCTTTCGTACTCACTCTCACTCGCACAATTGGTGTACATAGCAACATTATTTACATTTTTTACATTTCCTTAACCTGTGCAGTTCCTCTCTTTGCCTGCTGGGGGCCCTGAGCTCTCTTGCTGGGAGCTACTCCAGCTCCTGTCCAGGAGCGCCGCTGCCCCTTTAAATGCCTCAGTGCTGATGACATCCTGCAGTCTGCCCTGGCTGGGCCTAGGAGCAACAGCAGCTCCTGGTTTCAGTTCCATTTTTTTTTCTTTTGCCGAGTTTTCCTTGCTCTGGGCAGGGACGGCCCCTGCCCTGCACTTTTCTTCACCCCCGCCGCCGGCTTGCCAGGGAGCGCCAGAGTCCCCGCACCCTCAGATGAAGGTAGGTGGGCCGGGGACCCCGACAACTCCCCGCCAGCTTTTGGGGGCAGCACAGCATTACTTGGAAGGGTGTGTGGGACAGAGGGCAGCGGGCCCGCCGCGGCCACGCCCCCCCCGCCGGTCACAGCCATCCCAGGCAGAGCCGCAGCCCCCTGCGAGGCCATGGCCCCCCGGGTGACGCGAGCACAGCGGGCGGAGCCGCGACCGCTGAGGCCACGCCCCCCCGCCAGTCACAGCCACCACGGGCAGAGCAGCGACCCCTTGCGAGGCCACGCCCCCCGGGCGACGCAGACGCAGCGGGTGGGACGACGGCCGAGGAGGACATGCCCCCCCCCGCACGCCGCAGCCTTTGCAGGCCGGGCAACACTCGGGGAGGCCACGCCCCCCTCACGGACCACCGCCGCCACCCTATGCCCACCACTTGAGACGGGCAAGGCCGGCCACTCCCCCTCGTCGCCCAGCGGCGGCGGAGCCCCCTGCACGGACCACTTTTTGGGTCGACGTGCCGGAGACCCCGCTCTCACCACAGGCGCCGACATGGGAGCGACCAGCACTTTGCACCGCCTCAGCTGCTGCTTGATGTTCTGTTCGCCCTTCCTAGGCTTCTGGACCCCCACTAGCGATTCAGACTTAGCGGATCCATACGTGGGGGGCCCAGAAGCCCCAGCACTCGCCGCCGGAGGTGCGGCCCTGGCTGTACCAACTTTACCTGGTGCCAGGCCAGCCCCCCTGCCACTGAGGGCTGAGCCTGGACACCACCACCAACACCACAACCAGCACCGACCTCCATGTCGCTGCCCTGGTCTGAACTGTCACCAGATGCGACAGTCAGGTCACAACAGTCATCTCTCTCCCCGCTCCCTCGCTGCGGACCCACCACAGGGCCCGAGCCGGGGTGGGTAACGGGTTCCACACAGCGGGACAGAGGGGCCCCGGGAAGAGGAGCAAAAACCAGTTGTTCCTCCACGCCTTCAGAGGCCTTACGCCTGCGCCTCCTGTTTCTCCTCTTCCCGGTTGCCTCATCCTCTGGGCAGACTTCATACCCAAACAACAGCGTGCCAAACCGTGCTGGGGATTCAGTCTGCCGTACTTGTTTAAGGATGAGGCAGCCCCCCTCAGAACTACTCCCGCTCCCTCCATCCTCCCCCTCGCTCCCGCTTTCCTCCGCGTTACTGGAGTCCAGCGGGAGGGCCACCTGCTCGGGGGCTATCCCGCTGCATGTTACCTGGCTCACGCTGGTGTCCGCCAGGTCTTCAGGTGGAGGCGGCCCGGGTGTGGTGTGGGCGCCATCTTGCTCTTCCTCCTCCTCGCTTTCCTCCACCTGGATGGGGACTCCTGACCCCCCAGGAGACCCACCGGCCATGGCCCTGAACCGGTCCTCGTTCTGCAGCTTTTCCTGGAAGGGGCCGCTGCCGGCCATGATGGAACTTCGCCGGTCCTCCAGGGCCCGAATCTCCCCTTTCAGCCGCTTGACCGTGGCGGTGACCTCCGCTCTCTTTGAGGCAGGGAGCCTGTTTTTACTGATGACCCGGGCTCCCTCCAACTCCCCCCGGAGTCTCCTGAGCTGCTTGCCGGCCTCCTCGTACTCGGAGAGGTGGGCATGAATGCGGGAGGCGTAGGTGGTAGCTGGCTCTCCCGCAACCTTGGAGCCCCAGATGTTAAGGGGGGGCCCCGCCTCACCTCTGCTGGCTGCTGCACCTCCGGGGGAAGGGCCCGCCACAGCCTTCACTTCAGGGGTCCCGGACCCTGGAGCCTTGCGGCCCCCTGGGGTCCGCTTTTTCCCCATCCCTGGGACTGTCTGGCTGTGCCTTGGGCCTCCTGGTGGTGGATGAGGCCCCCCACCCCCAGCTGGCTTGCCGGAGGGTGGGAGCCAGGGGCACAGCCCCGGCGCTCAGTCCCAGGGAGAGTCCTCTTTCCTGGGAAGGGGGCAGATGGAAAGTCCTTGCAGGAAAAAAAAACCTCCCTTCCCAGGAGCTTAGCAAAACCCCAGCCTGCAGAGGCTCAGCTGCGACGCTCCTCCTCTTCTGGGGTGTGTCCAGAGCTGCACTCAGTATCCTGCTGGTGCAGTCACTGTGTACATACATTACATTACTGATCCTGAGTAGTGTTGAGCATTCCGATACCGCAAGTATCGGGTATCGGCCGATACTTGCTGTATCGGAATTCCGATACCGACTTCCGATATTTTTTCAATATCGGAAGTCGGCATCGGAATCGGAAGTTCAAAGTTGATTGACAGCCTGACGTCATCATGATGCGCGGTGTGTGCGCATCATGATGCGCCGTCATTTCGGGCCTTCCGGCGGTCTCTGCCGGCCTGCCGGGGGGCTGTGCCGGCCTGCCGGGGGGCTGTGTGGACTGCCCGGGGTCTGTACCGGCCTGCCGGGGGGCTGTGCCGGCCTGCCGGTGGTCTGTGCACCCTGTGGGGGTCTGTACCGGCCTGCCGGGGGGCTGTGCCGGCCTGCCGGTGGTCTGTGCACCCTGTGGGGGTCTGTACCGGCCTGCCGGGGGGCTGTGCCGGCCTGCCGGTGGTCTGTGCACCCTGTGGGGGGCTGTGCCGGCCTGCCGGGGGGCTGTGCCGGCCTGCCGGGGGGCTGTGCTGATGTCCGGGGGTCTGTGCAAGCATCGTCCGATGGGACTACAAGTCCCATCTGGCGATGCCTGCTACCATGACAGTGATTGACACATTAGCCAATGATGGGACAGTAGTAGTCCCATCATCCGGCTAATGTGTTAAATGTTAAAAAAAAAAAAAAAAATACTACATACATACTACATGCATGCTACATACATACTACATGCTACATACATACTACATACATACTACATACATACTACATACATAACACATATATACTACATACATACTACATACATACTACATACATACTACATATATACTACATGCATGCTACATACATACTACATGCTACATACATACTACATATATACTACATACATACTACATACATACTACATGCATGCTACATACATACTACATGCTACATACATACTACAT
This sequence comes from Dendrobates tinctorius, assembly GCF_039654945.1. NCBI lineage: Eukaryota > Metazoa > Chordata > Amphibia > Anura > Dendrobatidae > Dendrobates > Dendrobates tinctorius. The sequence continues at coordinate 1,839,268 of NW_027361998.1, read as the reverse complement.
ATATACTACATGCATGCTACATACATACTACATGCTACATACATACTACATATATACTACATACATACTACATACATACTACATGCATGCTACATACATACTACATGCTACATACATACTACATATATACTACATGCATGCTACATACATACTACATGCTACATACATACTACATATATACTACATGCATGCTACATACATACTGCATGCTACATGCATGCTACATACATACTACATACATACTACATACATACTACATACATACTACATATATACTACATGCATGCTACATACATACTGCATGCTACATGCATGCTACATACATACTACATACATACTACATACATACTACATGCATGCTACATACATACTACATGCTACATACATACTACATACATACTACATACATGCTACATACATACTACATATATACTACATGCATGCTACATACATACTACATGCTACATACATACTACATATATACTACATACATACTACATGCATACTACATGCATACTACATACATACTACATACATACTACATACATACTACATACATAACACATATATACTACATACATACTACATATATACTACATGCATGCTACATACATACTACATGCTACATACATACTACATACATACTACATACATACTACATGCATGCTACATACATACTACATGCTACATACATACTACATGCTACATACATACTACATATATACTACATGCATGCTACATACATACTACATGCTACATACATACTACATACATACTACATGCATGCTACATACATACTACATGCTACATACATACTACATATATACTACATGCATGCTACATACATACTACATGCTACATACATACTACATATATACTACATGCATGCTACATACATACTGCATGCTACATGCATGCTACATACATACTACATGCTACATACATACCACATATATACTACATACATACTACATACAATACATTCATACAATACATACATAGACATACAGTACATATAACATAGAGTAACATACTTACCAATACTTGTCTCATTGTTCCCCGAAGCCATTGTCTTTTACGGAATAAATATTAACATAACAAACCACAAAAATACTCACCCACGATCCGAAGCAGTCCACGAGTGTGTCCCACGACGATCTTGGGTAGAGAACTGCAGCATCAGCTGTTGCTGCCGTTCTCTACGGGCTACAGGAATCCAATGACGGAAGGTAGGTATCCTTCCGCACTGTATTCCTCCGCCACTTAAAAAAAAAAAAGTCCCTAGTCTCACTTTATGCCATTGCTGCGTGGGAAATTCCCACACAGCAATGGCATAAAGTGAGACTAGGGACTTTTTTTTTTTTAAGTGGCGGAGGAATACAGTGCGGAAGGATACCTACTTTCCGTCATTGGATTCCTGCAGCCCGTAGAGAACGGCAGCATCATCTGATGCTGCAGTTCTCTACCCAAGATCGTCGTGGGACACACTCGTGGACTGCTTCGGATCGTGGGTGAGTATTTTTGTGGTTTGTTATGTTAATATTTATTCCGTAAAAGACAATGGCTTCGGGGAACAATGTGACAAGTATTGGTAAGTATGTTACTCTATGTTATATGTACTGTATGTCTATGTATGTATTGTATGAATGTATTGTATGTAGTATGTATGTAGTATATATGTGGTATGTATGTAGCATGTAGTATGTATGTAGTATGTATGTAGCATGCATGTAGTATGTATGTAGTATGTATGTAGCATATATGTAGTATGTATGTAGTATGTATGTAGCATGCATGTAGTATATATGTAGTATGTATGTAGCATATATGTAGTATGTATGTAGCATGTAGTATATATGTAGTATGCATGTTGCATGCATGTAGTATATATGTAGTATGTATGTTGCATGTAGTATGTATGTATGTAGTATGAATGTAGCATGTATGTAGTATGTAGTATGAATGTAGCATGTATGTAGTATGCATGTTGTATGTATGTAGCATGTAATTTTTTTTTTTATTTTTTTTTTACATTCAACACATTAGCCGGATGATGGGACTACTACTGTCCCATCATTGGCTAATGTGTCAATCACTGTCATGGTAGCAGGCATCGCCCGATGGGACTTGTAGTCCCATCGGACGATGCTTGCACAGACCCCCGGACATCAGCACAGCCCCCCGGCAGGCCGGCACAGCCCCCTGGCAGGCCGGCACAGCCCCCCGGCAGGCCGGCACAGACCACCGGAGCCTGCACAGACCCCCTGGCAGGCCGGCACAGCCCCCCGAAAGGCCCGTACAGACCCCAGAGAGGCTGTACAAGGGAAAAACAGGATTTTTCTTATTCCGATACCGGAAGTCCCATAGACTTGAATGGGACTTCCGGTATCGGAATCGGCGATACCGATACTTTTTTTTAAGATCGGCCGATCCATTCCGATCCGATACTTTGAAGTATCAGACGGTATCGCTCAACTCTAATCCTGAGTTACATCCTGTATTTTACTCCAGAGCTGCACTCACTATTCTGCTGGTGCAGTCACTGTGTACATACATTACAGATCCTGAGTTACATCCTGTATTATACCCCAGAGCTGCACTCACTATTCTGCTGGTGCAGTCACTGTGTACATACATTACATTACTGATCCTGAGTTACCTCCTGTATTATACCCCAGAGCTGCACTCACTATTCTGCTGGTGCAGTCACTGTGTACATACATTACATTACAGATCCTGAGTTACCTCCTGTATTATACCCCAGAGCTGCACTCACTATTCTGCTGGTACAGTCACTGTGTGCATATAACAAGCTTGCTGATAGTTTTCTGGACTGATGTAATGTGATCTTACAATTATACTTATGTCAGTAGCTTGCGTTGTTTCCTGTGTTACAGCCTCAGCAAGACTTGCATCAAAAATGTTGTCATAGAAGAATGACCTCGTAACCCATAACAACCAGTTTTCAGCTTTGTTATATACAATCATGCTTAGTATTTCTTCTAAAATGTCCTGGAAACTCCTCAGAAATACAGATCTTCCATACTCCCAGAACATCCTGCAAGTCTCAAGGGTGACAAATTCCCTCATCTCTCCCTAGTCCTGTGATTTCTGGCTTGGGGTCTGTAAAGGGAGAAGGATCTGGGTATTGGACCTGTACACATATCGGGTTCTTGTCTGGGGTCTGTAAACACAAGGGGGTCTGATCTACATTCTGTGAACAAAAATGGGGTATGTTTTAAGGTCTGCAAACAGAAGGGGATCTGGTCTGGGGTCTGTAAGCAAATGTTATCTGGTCTGAGATTTGTAAACAAAAGGTGAGCTGGTCTGTGGTCTGTAAATAGAAGGAAATCGGGTCTGTGGTCTGTAAACAAAAGGGAATCTGGTCCATGATCTTTAAACAGAAGGGAATCTGGTCTGGGGTCTGTAAACAAAAGAGGATCTAGTCTTTGGTCTGTAAGCAAAAGAAGATCTGGTCTGGAGTCTGTAAACAAAAAGGAATCTGGTCTGTAAATGGAAGGGAATCTGGTCTGGGGTCTGTAAGCAAGGGAATCTGGTCCATGATCTGTAAACAGAAGGGAATCTGGTCTGTAAACAATAGAGGATCTGGTCTGGGTTCTGTAAACATAAGGGAATCTGGACTGGGGTCTGTAAACAGAAGAGAAGCTGGATTGGGGTCTGTAAACAGAAGGGGAGCTGGTCTGGGGTCTGTAAACAGAAGGGAATCTGGTCTGTGGTCTGTAAACAAAAGGGAATCTGGTCTGTGGTCTGTAAGCAATATAGGATCTGGTCTGGGGTCTGTAAACAGAAGGGGTCTGGTGTATAGAAACAGAAAGGGATCTGGTCTGGGGTCTGTAAACAAAAGGGAATCTGGTCTGGGGTCTGTAAACAAAAGGGAATCTGGTCTGGGGTCTGTAAACAAAAGGGAATCTGGTCTGGGGTCTGTAAACAAAAGGGAATCTGGTCTGTGGTCTGTAAACAGAAGGGAATCTGGCCTGGGGTCTGTAAACAAAAAGGGAATCTGCATTCGTCCAGGACATTTCAATGCAAAACGCGCGTCGGGTGTGGTGGGTGCCTGGACTACTTTGACCACATTAGGTAATGTGTATGACTCTATTATTCTAGGGTATGAGGCTATGTTATTCTTTTAAATATTTTGGACACTTATTGGTATTTTGATACATAAACTGGTTTTGCAATATACTGTAAATTTAATTTATACCGGGGTCCAATATTAGGCTAATGTCATGCATTTTCTGCCTTCCCCAAATTATTGTGCTATGATAGTTTACATGCCTTCATTATTGTTTTGTTAGTCATATATGTACACTGTATTTATATTATATCCAGTGACCCACCTCTGTTTTATTCTTTGTGGTTCTCACTGTTTTTTTTTTACATGTTCTTATATATTAAGTACATTTGTCTATTCTATTGATCATGTAATAAAGTATTTTGGCATTTTATTTGGGGCTTTGTTGGATTCTCTTTTGGTGTTATGTATTGATTTTTCAATATTATAGGTGTATTTATCTTTGGTTTATGGCGACATCCTGAATGTAGTCACAGAATCCGTGACGCATTTTGTCTCGGGCGAGGTCTGGAACCACCTAGTAGTACTCCAGTACTCTTTGTTGGGTTCTTTGAGGTGACCTTTAAGGCTGGCGGTGTACAGGGCTTTTGGGGTGAATATGGGTATTTGAGTCTGATACTGTATATAGGAGTCTGTGTCTGACACTGCAGATAGACATTTATAGCTGACTCTGTCGACTTCCTTGCCTAGCACTGTATATAGACATCCATGTCTTGTTTGGTGTATAGACCCCTGAATCTGGTACTGTATATGGGAATCTGTGACTGGCACTGTATATACACATCTTTGTCTGGCACTGTATGTAGACATCTTTGTCTTGCACGGCATATAGACATAGTGTCTGACACTATATATAGGAATTTGTGTCCAGCACTGTATGTCGGCATATCTGTTTGGCACAGTATACAAGAATCTGTCTGACACTGTACTTTGCATCTGTGTGGCACTGTAAATAGGAATCTATTCTAGTACAATAGGTAGGCATGGGTGTCTGGGACTGTATGTAGGAATCTGTGTCTGGCACTGTATGTAGGCATCTGTGTCTGCCACTGTATGTAGTGTAGTGCAGCGGGGTTGGTGCAGTGTGACAGGCAGGCAGTGACCACAGGAAAGTTCAAAACAATGTATTTTATTGTCCAAAAGAAACTTACAGCTGGAACTTAAAAGATATCCTCCTGATCGCAGCCGGGAAAACAAGACTGTCCGCAACAGAGGCCGGTTGCTGTGGGCAACTGCACCGCCCTGTACGCTGAGGGGTGCCAGGCCTTTTGGCTCTGCTTAGGTCCATGTTGCTTCACACAGGTTGAGCTCTGCAGAGCCTCCTGCTCTGCTCAATTTGCAAAACCAAAACTGACACACCCAACCTTCTGCTGCTGGGGTTGTTACAAAGAACCTGTGGCCATAGGCCACATGGAAAACCCGGGACGGGGGAGGAAACGGACCGTCCGACTAGCTTCCTGTAGTCCATTGAAAAAAGAAAAGCTCATGACAGGTTTTCCTAATTCTGCCTTGGACAAATAGCTTGCCCAAGAACAACACTCACTTTTATTCTGCATTGCAATCACAGCTATGCCTGTGACTATAATGCACTCCCACGGCCTCAATATGCTTCTTTGCACATCCTGAGGGACACCTAGCGACTCTCGCATATAACCCCGGTCACTGCCTCAGATACATCCCCCCTTTGTTCAAACTTGTGGGGTTGAACATTTGGCCCGTGACAGGGCATCTGCATTTTCCTGTGACTTCCCTGCCCGATATTCCACCATAAAATTGAAATTTTGAAAAGGCAGGAACCATCAGGTGACCAGAGCATTCCTCTCCTTGGCATTCCTCATCCAGACCAAGGGTCAATGATCTGTCACCAAGCGAAACGGTCGTCCGAGCAAATAATAGCGTAGGGCCTCCAAGACCCACTTAATGACCAGGCACTCCTTCACTACACTATAATTTTTCTCAGCAGCGGTGAGTTTCCTACTTAAGAAGGTGACCGGATGCTCCTCTCCGTTCACCTCCTGCAACCGGAGCGCTCCTAGGCCCACGTTAGAGGCATCTGTCTGCACAATGAAGCGTTTCTGAAAGTCGGGGCTAATGAGGACAGACTGTCCGCACAGCGCCACCTTCATGGATTGGTATGCTTCCTCCGCCTGGGGATTCCACCGAACCATGGCTGACTTCTTTCTCTTGAGGAAATCGGTTAGGGGTGTTGTTCTCCCTGAAAAATTAGGTATAAACCTCCGGTAAAACCCTACGATTCCGAGAAACGCTCTCACCTGTTTGGTGGTAACCCCACGACTGATCACGTAACCCAAGTACCAGGCTTCCTCGAGCCCTATCGCACATTTCTTGGGATTCACCATCAAGCCTGTGGCTCTGAGCAAATCTACTACCGCTTGTACCTGGGACACGTCAGTATGCCAGTCAGCACTAAAGATGATGCTGTCATCCAAGTACGCTGAGGTATACTTCCGATTGAGGTTCCAGCACTATGTCTATCAGCCTCTAGAACGTGGCTGGGGCCCCATGTAATCCAAAGGGCAAGACAACATAGTGGTACAAACCCTCCGCTGTTATGAAGGCGGTCTTTTCCTTTGCTGACTCTGTAAGAGGCACCTGCCAATAACCCTTGGTCAGATCAAGTGTCGAGAAAAAGTGCTGGGCCTGACCCATGCGCTCGATCAACTCCTCCAATCGGGACATTGGATAAAGATCGAACTTCAACACCTCATTTAATTTGCGGAAGTCATTACAGAACCGTAATGATCCGTCTGACTTCGGGATTAGCGCAATGGGGCTAGCCCAGTCACTTCAGGATTCCTCAATTACTCCCAGCTGTAGCATTTGTCTTACCTCACTCACGATGGCTTGTCTCCGGGCCTCGGGCACCCGATAAGGTTTCATTTGTACCCTTACATGAGGCTCGGTGACAATGTCATGCTGGATGATGGAGGTACGACCGGGTAATTCCGAGAATACATCTGCATTCTCTTGGACTAATTTCCGCACCTCTTGACGCCGCTATTTCGAGAGAGTGTCTCATATTTTTACCTTTCTCTCAGCCTCGTCCGTCCTTGGCCAGTCAAAGAGCGTTCCTTGTTGGTACAATCGGGGTCGCCTCCGCGACCAAACATTCCCGACCCTTCCACGCTTTCAGCAGGTTGACGTGATACAACTGTTCAGGTTTTCTTTTCCCTGGCTGTTAAACTCTATAATTTATTTCTCCAACCTTCCCCCATATCTCATATGGCCCTTGCCACTTGGCCATAAGCTTGCTTTTGGTGGTGGGAACCAAGACTAAAATCCGATCTCCTGCTTTAAAGGAGCGATCCGTGGCCTTTTTGTTATACATGCAGCCCTGAGCAGCCAATAAATGCTCTTTTACGATAGGCATAACCGCTGCGATCCGATCCTGCATATTGGCCATGTGTTCTAGTGTAGGTTCCTGCTCCCACATCTCTTTTGCTACATCCAGCAGACCCCTAGGATACCTGCAATACAGTAGCTCAAAGTGTGAAAACCCCGTGGAAGTCTGCGGTACCTCACGTATGGCAAACATCAAGTAGGGCAACAACATGTCCCAATTCCTTCCATTCTGGGAAACCACCTTCTTGAGCATGGACTTGAGGGTTTTGTTCAAGCTCTCAACTAACCCGTTGGTCTGAGGGTGGTACACCAATGTATGCAACTCATTTATCCCTTGATCAGTGCGGATCTCCTTAGGAAGGCCAAGGTGAAAGAACATGGCAAACAACTCCCAGGCAATAAGCTTAGCCAAAGTGTGCCGAAGCAGAATGGCCTCCGGGTACCTGGTGGCGTAATCTACGACTACTAATATGTGTTGGTGGCCCGGGGCGGATTTTACTATTGGCCCTACCAGATCCATTGCAATCCGCTCAAAAGGTACCTCTATAATGGACAGAGGCACCTGTAGTTCCCGGTGGGTGATGTTAGTTGGCACTCCAGAAACGAATCAGAGTACCTCTGGACCTCAGCGTAGACTCCAGACGACTCTAGAAGAAATGCTGCAGTATGCGTTCCTGTGTCTTTTTGGCCTCCAAGTGCCCTCCCAGCATGTGGGTGTGAGCCATTTCGAGCACCGCCCGACGGTAGGTTTGGGGCACTACCAGTTGTTCCTCCATCTCATCCCGGACTTTATCCACCCTGAACAACAAATCCTGGTTGATCGCCATACGTGGGATCACCGTCTCCGCACCCGGTCGCTGAGCCACGCCATTTACCTCGATTACTCTTTCCTGTGCTCAAGTCAGAGTGGGATCCTGGAGCTGAGCTGTCCCAAACTTACCAGGGGAAGCTTCCAGCTCGGGAATCAGTGGGGTCTCCTTGACCTCTCCTGTCAATACCTCTAGGGGAAACCTATCGGGGTGACACTCTGTCCCTAGGTTGGCAACCCCTACGGCTGGTATCCATCACTGGGGATCTTCGGATTCCGCACTCGGAATACCGTTTACTCTGGGAGGGTTAACACTGGTCTCCCACAGGGACCAGAACAAGGGCAGAATCACTGCGTTGAGAAACATGTGATGGTGTCTCCGCAGTGTCGGATGATGATCTCCATGAGGTCACTCATCCTCATTTTCGCAGTCTTTTACTAGGCATTGCTCCTACTAGCCAGTTTCCTACTCCACACTGATGAGGGGCAATACCCCGAAACAGCTGTCTGTGGATGGATACCATGTTTTGGCATAGGTGGTTTCCTTCATTGGAGACTGCCCTTCCCGTGGTTGTTCCTTCCCGGTGAAAGACCTGGCTAGTCATTGCTTGCCTTGAGAAACATGTGATGGTGTCTCCGCGGCTGTTGATTTACATGTTTTTGCATATTTCCCATAAGGGATGGGGGCATTGCTCTAGAATCACTGCGTTGAGAAACATGTGATGGTGTCTCCGCAGTGTCGGATGTTGATCTCCATGAGGTCACTCATCCTCATTTTCGCAGAACAAGGGCAAGTCTCTTCCCAATACAGTCCCATATGGAAGGGTCTTTACCACTCCCACCACATTTTATGTCTTCACATAGTGTGGAAAACATAACCTCCTTGGTCGGGTACTCCCAGAGTTCCCCATGGATACACACCACCCCCACTTTTTTCCATTGGGGTTGTCGATGGCAAAAAGGGTACCATGAACCAGAGTCACTAATCTCCCCGAGTTCAAGAGAGCATCCGTCTGGTACCCGTTAACGAGTACTTTGCACAGTTGGGGTTCGGTATCGGCAGTGCCTATAGTTATGGTGCAGACTGGCTGGGCGTACATAGTCACTCGGCGAGTATACCCGGAGTCCATGGGTTCAGCTGTTATGAGGAGTTGGAAGCAACATATCTGGGTCCTTGGCATCGCCATCACCTAATAGCTGCGGCATGACTGGACCTTGGGACCGATTTAGGGGACACGGGTCTGTTGTCACTCTCCCTGCGGAATACCCCCTCAGTATGGGCTCAGTCTGTATTGGCCGCAGTGGAGGGTCGTGGACTTTTCCCAGACTCCAGGGCTGGCGGGGCCTTACGTGACAGCCGAAGGAGAGCAGTGTCTCGTATGAAGTCCTGATTGGCTGTATACCGCTCAACCAGTCCACCCACCTCGTCCAGAGTGCCTGGGTCCCCTTGTCCCACCCAATGCTGTATGGCTGCTGGCAACCACAACCCTCTCCAACATCTGGAAAGGAGTTAAGGTCTCAGGTTGGAGCCATTTTTTTACCAGCTGCAGTAAGTCATAGGCCTAAGACCTAGCGGGAAGAGACTCCACAAAAGACCATTGGAATAAGGGTTGTTAACGCCAAGTAGGGCAAGGATCTCACCTTTCAATTGCTCATAGTCCAGTGCAACATCCCGACTGGGCATCTACCGTCAGGTAGGGGGCCACCACTTCAGCCCACTGGGAAGACACCAAGCTCTCCCACTCTGCAGTGCGCTCGAAGACAGTGAGGAAGGCCTCCATGTCGTCCTCAGGACCCATCTTCCTCCGCACCAACCAGACTTTGTACCTTGCCTCCGAACGGACCATGGACACTGTGGAGGACAGCTCACACAGGGCCACATTCTGTTGCATAATTGTTGGTTTTCTGCTGCTGCTGAAACTCCTGCAACTTCTGCTGTTGTGCTTGAGAGACGGCCAGCTGTCTTAATATTTCCTCCTTTTTGTCCTCAGGCTTGGGCTGCAGCTTTGCAGGCCTGATCACGGACATGCAGCATGCTTTGGGATATGTTTCTTTTCACACTGCCCGCATTCTCCAACCATATGTAGTGCAGCAGGGTTGGTGCAGTGTGACAGGCAGGCAGTGACCGCAGGAGAGTTCCAAACAAATGTATCTTAATGTCCAAAGAAAACCTACAACTGGAACACAAAAGATAAACTCTAGATCGCAGCCAGGAAAACAAAACCGTCCACAACCGAGGCTGTTTGCCATGGGCGACTGCACCGCCATGTACGCTGAGGGGTGCCAGGCCTTTTTGGCTCCGTGTTGCTTCACACAGGTTGAGCTCTGCAGAGCCTCCTGCTCTGCTCACTTGCAAAACCAAAACTGACACACCCAACTCTGCTGCAGGTTTTTTTTTACAAAGAACCTGTGGCCATAGGCCACATGGAAAACCCGGGCCGGGGGAGGAAACGGACCGCCCCATTAGCTTCCTGTAGTCTGTTTAAAAAATAAAAGCCCATGGCAGGTTTTCCTAAATGTGCCTTGGACAAATTGCTTACCCAAGAACAACGCTCACTTTTATTCTGCATTGCAATCACAGCTATGCCTGTGACTGCAATGCACTCCCACGGCCTCAATATGCTACTGTGCGCATCTTGGGGGACACATAGCAACCCTCGCATATAACCCCGGTCACTGCCTCACAGTAGGCATCTGTATTTGGTATATAGACCCCTGTATCCGGCAACGGCACCATATAAAGACTCTGTATCCAGCACCATACATAGACCCCTATATCCAGCACCATATATAGACCCCTGTATCCGGCACCATATATAGACCCCTGTATCTGGCTCCGTATATAGACCCCTGTATCCGGCACTGTATATAGACCCTTGTATCCGGCACTGTATATAGACCCCTGTATCCGGCACTGTATATAGACCCCTGTATCCGGCACTGTATATAGACCCCTGTATCCGGCACTGTATATAGACCCTTGTATCCGGCACTGTATATAGACCCCTGTATCCGGCACTGTATATAGACCCCTGTATCCGGCACCATATATAGACCCCTGTATCCGGCACTGTATATAGACCCCTGTATCCGGCACTGTATATAGACCCCTGTATCCGGCACTGTATATAGACCTCTGTATCTGGTACTGTATATAGAGGCCCCTGTATCCGGCACTGTATATAGACCCCTGTATCCGGTACTGTATATGGATCCCTGTATCCGGCACTGTATATAGACCCCTGTATCCGGTACTATATATGGATCCCTGTATCCGGCACTGTATAAAGACCTCTATATTTGGTACTGTATATATAGACCCCTGTATCCGGCACTGTATTTAGAGGCCCCTGTATCTGACACTGTATATAGCCCCCTGTATCCGGCACTGTATATAGAGGCCCCTGTATCTGACACTGTATATAGAACCCTGTATCCGGCACTGTTTATAGACCTCTGTATTTGGTACTGTATATAGACCCCTGTATCTGGCTCCGTATATAGACCCCTGTATCCGGCACTGTATATAGACCCCTGTATCCGGCACTGTATATAGACCCCTGTATCCGGCACCATATATAGACCCCTGTATCTGGCACTATATATAGACCCCTGTATCCGGCACTGTATATAGACCCTTGTATCCGGCACTGTATATAGACCCCTGTATCCGGCACTGTATATAGACCCCTGTATCCGGCACTGTATATAGACCCCTGTATCCGGCACTGTATATAGACCTCTGTATCTGGTACTGTATATAGAGGCCCCTGTATCCGGCACTGTATATAGACCCCTGTATCCGGTACTGTATATGGATCCCTGTATCCGGCACTGTATATAGACCCCTGTATCCGGTACTGTATATGGATCCCTGTATCCGGCACTGTATATAGACCCCTGTATCCGGCACTGTATATAGACCCCTGTATCCGGTACTATATATGGATCCCTGTATCCGGCACTGTATATAGACCCCTGTATCCGGCACTGTATATAGACCCCTGTATCCGGCACTGTATATGGATCCCTGTATCCGGTACTGTATATGGATCCCTGTATCCGGTACTGTATATAGACCCCTGTATCCGGTACTGTATATGGATCCCTGTATCCGGCACTGTATATAGACCCCTGTATCCGGTACTGTATATGGATCCCTGTATCCGGCACTGTATATAGACCCCTGTATCCGGCACTGTATATAGACCCCTGTATCCGGCACTGTATATAGACCCCTGTATCCGGTACTATATATGGATCCCTGTATCCGGCACTGTATAAAGACCTCTATATTTGGTACTGTATATATAGACCCCTGTATCCGGCACTGTATTTAGAGGCCCCTGTATCCGGCACTGTATATAGACCCCTGTATCCGGCACTGTATATAGACCCCTGTATCCGGCACTGTATATGGATCCCTGTATCCGGCACTGTATATAGACCCCTGTATCCGGCACTGTATATAGATCCCTGTATCCGGTACTGTATATGGATCCCTGTATCCGGCACTGTATATAGACCCCTGTATCCGGTACTATATATGGATCCCTGTATCCGGCACTGTATAAAGACCTCTATATTTGGTACTGTATATATAGACCCCTGTATCCGGCACTGTATTTAGAGGCCCCTGTATCCGGCACTTTATTTAGAGGCCCCTGTATCCGGCACTGTATATAGACCCCTGTATCCGGCACTGTATATAGACCCCTGTATCCGGCACTGTATATAGACCCCTGTATCCGGCACTGTATATAGACCCCTGTATCCGGCTCTGTATATAGACCCCTGTATCCGGCTCTGTATATAGACCCCTGTATCCGGCACTGTATATAGACCCCTGTATCCGGCTCTGTATATAGACCCCTGTATCCGGCTCTGTATATAGACCCCTGTATCCGGCACTGTATATAGACCCCTGTATCCGGCACTGTGTAAGCTTCTCAGGTAGATTAGCGGTTGCCATTGTTTTGGGGCATTTAGGAATGTGAGTCTTTGGCGGCCCCAGGGAGGAGGCTCGGGCCTGAGCCACGAGGAGACCCGCGTCCATACAGCTCTGGATTGTTTCCGGATTTCTCCGTGCGGCACGTTCCATGTGTCTGTTATCATCATTTTTAGAACATCCATTGTCATGGAAACCCAAGAGCAGCCATTATAAATAGCCGCTTCCTGTAATAGTTATTTCCAGTCAGGTTATAAAAATACAAACAGCGCTACGGGCTTTTTTTTTCTTTTCTTTTTTTTTCTTTACTTTTGGGAACTTCGTTTTTTCGTATCTTTCATAAACACAACGCCTGGTCACATGACCTCACGGCGCAGCTAAGCGCAATTATGGCCGGCACGCTACAAGCTTAGGTCTTTTTTTATTCTTTGTCTTCTCTAGGTCATCGCTCTCCACCTGCCTCCTGTCTCTTAAAGGGATTGTATGATGTGCGTGATTATGGGGGCGGCCATCTTGCCTGAACAGCATTCCCAAATATGCTTTACAGCAGCCACTTGGACATAGTGATGATGGATGGGGGAAGGGAATCACGGGGGGGTTACACTGGGGACCAAAGTCTACAGTATCGCACAATTTTGTCCCCCCTTTGGGCCCCCTCGCAGGTTACTGTGGCAGCCTGGGACCCTCTGGAGGACCCGATGGCTGCCATTCTGGCACCTCTGTGAAGCTCAGTCACAGGCTGCGTAATTTGCAGGATACAGATTAAACCAGATCCCAGGTGCAAGTGTTCTGTCCCCACATGAGGCGAATGGAGGTGTAGTCTCTCCCAAGAGAAAATGAAACTAATAATGGCAGCTAACAAGGAAGAGAAGCAGTGACCTGACCAGGAAGTGGAAGGCATGTACTAGAAATAATTAGCTGCAGTCTGCTATACAGAAAAAGGACAGCAGGTGGCAGCAGACCAAATGCAAGACTACACAGCATGAAAAATAACACAATCTATATAAAGCATATAAACAAAACTTTAGATGGGACAGCACAGCAAGTCCCCTAAGAGGACCTAAAATATACAGTATAAAAAGCTGTTGTTTTTTTTTCACAATTGTCCGCCACCGTCGCTGTATAAAGGCTTATTTTTTGCGCTTTTGCACGCCATGCTGTAGTTTTTAATAGCGCTATTATGTGATAAATGTGACTTTTTTTTTTTACACTTTTCGGGAGGTGGAGTGAATGAAATAGGAATTTTTGTATTTTTTTTTTTTTTTTTAATACTATTCCCTATTCAATGCGGTTGACATGTTATGATTTTTCTTCGGCTCCATACAATTATGACTGTGTCAAATTTCTATACTATCTTTTATGTTTTACTGCTTTTTTTCATTGCCATCCTTTTTTTTTTTTTTTTTTTTAGAGTTTAAAGCTTATTTTGCTGCTGTATTTTTTTCTAGTAAATTTTTATTACATTATTGTTGTGGGGCGGAATGATTAAAGAAACAGCAAATTTTTCCATGGTTTTCCACATTTTTATGTCGGAGCAGTATAAGGCCGGCGTCACACTAGCGAGAAATACGGACGAGTGCTATGCGATAAAAAATTGCATAGCACTCAGACCAATGTTAATCTATGGGGCAGCTCCCATCAGCCGATTTTTTTTCTCGCCCGTTTTAAATGGGCTGAGAAGATCGCTAACTGTGGAAGAAGGCTAATGGATGGTTAGAATACCCTTGAAAACCCTTGTGCAAATGTAATAACGTGCAGGAGAGGTATATGTCACCACAGACCCGGGGGAACCTAACGTCCTGCTCAATGGTTCCGGGCACGGAGCTCGGAAGGCAACTCCCCCTCGGCGCCTCACCCCCTTAGGCCTGTTTCACACTTCCGTTTTTTGTCGTCAGTCAAAATCCGCCAATTTTTCCCCCATAGACTTACATTAGTGGCGGATTTTGACTGACGGTCGTCCGTCCCACCCGTTTTTTGACGAATCCACCAAGATTTTAGCGGCTCCCAGGCGGATGAGACAGACAATGCAACATTTTTTTTCCTTGACGGTCCGCTCTTTTTAAGTGCGCATGCCCGGAAGCTTTACTCTGGGAACCATTTTAACCATGAAATGCCGTTCCTGGAGCGGCAAAAAATCTCTCTCTCTCTCTCTCCTCTTCCAGGCCGTGCTGCAAAATTTGCTGTACTTTTCATCTTCGGCGGATCCAACCTAATTAGCGTCCGCTGACAACCGTATGTCACCTCCCGGAGGCGGATCCGTAATTTTCGTTTTTGGCGGATGTCAGATGTCCGCCAACAACGGAAGTGTGAAACAGGCCTTACACAAGTATGTTAGCACAGCTGAAAACAGTTTGGCTGATTAGAGAAGCTATAAACGTGACCTTCCTTTGAACTAGATGAGAATCTGGAGCATTACATTTGTTGGTTCCATTAAACTCTCAAAATGGCCAGAAAAAAAGAACTTTCATGTGAAACTCGACAGTCTATTCTTGTTCTTAGAAATTAAGGCTATGCCATGCTAGAAATTGCCAAGAAACTGAAGATTTCCTACAACGGTATGTACTACTCCCTTCAGAGGAGAGCACAAACAGGCTCTAACCAGAGTAGAAAGAGAAATGGGAGGCCCCACTGCACAACTGAGCAGCAAGATAATTACATTAGAGTCTGTAGTTTAGGAAATCGACGCCTCACAGGTCGTCAACTGGCAGCTTCATTAAATAGTACACGCAAAACGTCAGTGTCAATGTCTACAGTGAGGAGGCGACTCTGGCATGCTGGCCTTCAGGGTAGAGGGGCAAAGAGAAAGCCTTGTCTGAGACTGGCTAATAAAAGGAAAAGATTAATATGGGCAAAAAAACACAGGCATTGGACAGAGGAAGATTGGAAAAAAGTGTTATGGACAGACGAATCCAAGTTTGAGGTGTTTGGATCACACAGAAGAACATTTGTGAGGTGCAGAACAACAGAAAAGATGCTGGAAGAGTGCCTGACGCCATCTGTCAAGCATGGTGGAGGTAATGTGATGGTCTAGGGTTGCTTTGGTGCTGGTAACGTGGGGTATTTGTACAAGGTAAAAGGGATTTTGAATAAGGAAGGCTATCACTCCATTTTGCATTGCCATGCCATACCCTGTGGACAGCGCTTGATTGGAGCCAATTTCATCCTACAACAGTTCAATGTCCCAAAGCGCACCTCCAAATTATGCAAGAACTATTTAGGGAAGAAGCCGGCAGCTGGTATTCTATATGTAATGGAGTGGCCAGCGCAGTCACCAGATCTCAACCCCATTGAGCTGTTGTGGGAGCAGCTTGACCGCATGGTACGCAAAAACTGCCCATTAAGCCAAACCAACTTGTGGGAGGGGCTTCTGGAAGCATGGGGGGAAATTTCTCCAGATTACCTCAGCAAATTAACTGTTAGAATGCCAAAGGCCTGCAATGCTGGAATTGCTGCAAAGGAGCATTCTGTGCCGAAAACAAAGTCTGAAGGAGAAAATTATTATTTCAAATAAAATAATTTTTTGAAGCTCAGCAATGTCTGGACTAGATTATAAATTCATTTGGCATCTCATTAGATTAATAAAAGTATGAGTTTTCATGGAAAACACAATTGTCTGGGTGACCCCAAACTTTTGAATGGTAGTGTATATACTGTATGTATATAAATGTATTCCCCTATTGGTCAAACAATCAGTAGATTTGGTTTCCAGTACCATCTCTATGCTGATGACCAGAGGCGTATCTAGGCTTTCTGGCACCCGGGGCAAGAATTTGGTTTTGCGCCCCCCCCCCCCAGTACATATGCGACTTGCACACTTAGCCATGTACCCACGAGCTGCTCTCCCTAATGCTCTCAATGTTCAGTAAAAAACTGAAAGCAGGAAGAGAAGCTCGTTGTCACAGGACCATAACTATGAAAATCGCATATGAGTGAAGTGTCCGTGTGATGACTACTGGAACCTGCAGAGCTGAATCCTGACATTGCAGCTTCTGAATTCTCACAACGAATGCACTGCACACTTTTAGGATTCTCCCTTGCCGATGTAAAGTCATGTCAGCACAAGTATGTGATTTATATACTTCTGGCCACATTCCGACTAGACGTGCCCGGCCTTGCTCCGTTCATTTTCATTGAGTGAGGCCACACATGTCTAGTCAGCATGTGACCGCATGTATGTAAATTACCGGCACGAGAGAATCCTGACAGAGTTCAGTGAGCACTGTGAGAATTCAGAAGTCTGCAGTCACATAGAATGTCTGCAGACTCAGCACAAACCTGGACAACCCCTTTAATGTTCCTAACAAATAAAAACATGAGAATTAGTCAGTATCACAAATAATATTTACATCCAAGTACCTTATAGATGACGTCGTCTCTGGAGTCGGTCTCCTTTTCTTCTTCTTGTCCAGACTCCATGATGAGTTTTCTCATCCACAGCCGTCTCTGCAGACTTCCATCTTCTCCGGTCTTCTGCAGCAAATCCCCACACGATGCCCTTAAAGATAAAAGTGTCATTATAATGCTCCTAAATACAAATATCTGCAATATACTGTCACCTCACACTATTCCCTTCCCTCCTCATACTGTCTCCTCTAACATCCCCTCTGTTCACCATACTGTCTCCTCATATATTTACCCCCTCACTCGCTATACTGTCTGCTCACACATACCCCTGACTCCCCATACTGTGTCCACATACATTCACCCGTTCGCACCCCTTACTGTCTGCACCCAACCCCCATACTGTTTCCTCATACTCTTCATTTTGTGTCCTCAAATCTCCCCACACACATTAAGTACCCCCCATCCCCACTCAATAACCCCTCATCCCTACTCCCAAATCCCCCCACACATTATGTACCCCCACTCCAAATCTCCCCACACATTATGTACCCCCACTCCAAATCCCCCCACACATTAACCCCCATCCCCACTGATTAACCCCCATCCCCACTCATTAATCCCCCCACTCATTAACCCCCATCCAACCCCCATCTCCACTCATTAACCCCCACAGTCATTAACCCCATCTCCACTCATTAACCCCCCAATCATTAACCCCCATCCCCACATTAACCCCCATCTCCACACATTAACTCCCATCTCCACTCATTAACCCCCATCCCCACACATTAACCCCCATCCCCACATTAATCCCATCTCCACTCATTAACCCCCATCTCCACTCATTAACCCCCCACTCATTAACCCCCATCCCCACATTAACCCCCATCTCCACCCATTAACCCCCCACTCATTAACCCCCATCTCCACTCATTAACCCCCATCCCCACATTAACCCTCTTCCCCACATTAAGCCCCATATCCACTCATTAACCCCCATCTCCCATCTTCGGTGGATCTTCAGCTCCACAGTGGAGCACACTTACCACCAGGGTTCTCTCTGGGCCCCGGCGGTCAAAGCTTCAATTGTACTGGCGTCTGTATAGACGGCAGTACAATTGCTGCCTGGGAGTCGGCGCGGCCTCCTTCTCTGCGCCGGCTGTCAGCTTGACAGCCGACACAGAGAACCGCCGACACACAGGACGGGGGGCGGCAGAACGCAGCCGCCGGGGGAGAGACACTGCCGACCGCTGCATTAGGCGGCCGGGCGGCCCGAGTGCGCCCCCCTGCTGCCTGCGCCCGGGGCAACTGCCCCGGCTGCCCCAGCCTGGATACGCCACTGCTGATGACACCCAATTATACGCTTCTTCTCCTGACATCACGCCAGCCTTTCTAGAAAACACCGGCAATTGTCTAAACGCTGTGTCTAATATCATGTCCTCACTATATCTGAAACTGAACCTGTCAAAGACTGAACTCCTTGTGTTTCCTCCCTCTACTAATGTACCTATACCCGACATTGCCATTTCCGTGTGTGGTTCTACTATTACTCCCCAGCAACATGCCCGCTGTCTTGGGGTCATACTTGATTCTGAGCTTTCCTTTGCCCACCACATTCGATCACTGGCTCGCTCTTGTCATCTGCACCTCAAAAACATTTCTAGAATTCGACCTTTTCTTACTTTTGACTCTGCAAAAACTCTTACTGTTTCTCTTATTCATTCTTGTCTGGACTATTGTAACTCCCTTCTAATCGGTCTCCCTCTTACCAAACTCTCCCCCCTCCAATCTGTCTTGAGTGCTGCAGCCAGGATCATATTCCTTGCCAATCGTTACACCGATGCCTCTACCTTGTGCCAGTCATTACACTGGCTACCCATCCACTCCAGAATTCAGTATAAACTTATTACCCTCACCCACAAAGCTCTCCATGGCTCAGCACCATCCTACATCTCCTCCCTTGTTTCAGTAAACCACCCTACCTGCGCCCTCCGTTCTGCTGATGACCTGAGGTTAGTATCCTCAATAGTCAGAACCTCCCACTCCTGTCTCCAAGACTTTACACGTGCTGCGCCAATTCTTTGGAATGCACTTCCCAGGTCAATACGATTAGTCCCCAATCCCCACAATTTTAAGCGTGCCCTGTAAAACGCATTTATTCAGACTGGCCTATCGCCTCAACACATTAACCTAACCTATCCCTGTGTAGCACAGCCAAAAGTTTTACCATAACCAGATTTCCCGCATCATGTTCCCACATGCTTTATGCATCCATTAGCCCTCTGTGTCTGTACTGTTACACACTTAACATTATGGCTGGTCCATACAATCAGGGCAACTGTTACCACCCACCTTTCATGTCTACCTCTTTCCTCATAGACTGTAAGCTTGCGAGCAGGGCCCTCATTCCTCTTGGTATCTGTTATAATCTACTGTATGTGATTATTGTTATGCTGTAATGTCTATTGTCTGTACAAATCCCCTCTGAAATGTAAAGTGCTGCGGAATATGTCGGCGCTATAAAAATAAAATTTATTATTATTATTTAATATATATATATATATATATATATATACACAAATAAATCAAAAAAGGGCAGCACTACCAAAATTATAGAATTGGTGCAAAACCTATTCAGCAGTGTCCAAACAACCGAGTTAATAAAATAAAAAAATATCCACTTTTTTCACATTTAATTTGGAGTGCTGCCTATTTTTTATTTTTTTATTTTATATATATAGAGAGAGAGAGAGACACACACACACACACATATATATATATATATATATATATATGTGTGTCTCAATATATATGTATATATATATAAAATAAAAAAAATAAAAAAATACGTCCATATATATTTGGACAGAGACAACATTTTTCTAATTTTGGTTCTAGACATTACCACAATGAAATTTAAGCAAAACAATTCAGATGCAGTTGAAGTTCAGACTTTCAGCTTTCATTTGAGGGTATCCACATTAACATTGGATGAAGGGTTTAGGAGTTTCTGCTCCGTGCCACCCGGTTTTTAAAGGGACCAAAAGTAATTGGACAATTGACTCCAAGGCTATTTCATGGACAGGTGTGGGCAATCCCTTCGTTATGTCATTCTCAATTAAGCAGATACAAGGCCTGGAGTTGATTTGAGTTGTGGTGCTTGCATTTGGAAGGTTTTGCTGTGAAGGAAACAGCGGTCAAAGGAGCTCTCCGTGCAGGTGAAACAAGCCATCCCTAAGCTGCAAAAACAGAAAAAACCCATCCGAGAAATTGCTACAACATTAGGAGTGGCAAAAGCTACAGTTTGGTACATCCTGAGAAAGGAAGAAAGCACTGGTGAACTCATCAATGCAAAAAGACCTGGGCGCCCACGGAAGACAACAGTGGTGGATGATCGCAGAATAGTCTCCATGGGGAAGAGAAACCCCTTCACAACAGCCAACCAAGTGACCAACACTCTCCAGGAGGTCGGCGTATCAATATCCAAATCTACCATAAAGAGAAGACTGCATGAAAGTAAATACAGAGGGTTCACTGCACGGTGCAAGCCACTCATAAGCATCAAGAATCAAAAGGCTAGACTGGACTTTGCTAAAAAACATATAAAAAAACATCTAAAAAAAAGCCAGCACAGTTCTGGAAGAACATTCTTTGGAAAGATGAAACCAAGATCAACCTCTACCAGAACGATGGAAAGAGAAAAGTATGGCGAAGGCGTGGTACAGCTCATGATCCAAAGCATACCACATCATCTGTAAAACACGGCGGAGGAAGTATGATGGCTTGGGCATGCATGGCTGCCAGTGGCACTGGGTCACTAGTGTTTATTGATGATGTGACACAGGACAGAAGCAGCCGAATGAATTCTGGGGTATTCAGAGCCAGACTGTGGTGACTTGAAACCAAAAACCCCACTGGCGTGCATCCAATTACCCACTTTGATACCAAATAAAACTCTTAAACCAAAATTGATGGGTGATGGTCGGTCACAGCTTTTATTGAAAACTTTTAACACAACCATTTAAATGGCACTTAACTTTATTAACACGCGCTCGCCGCCTAATGCCCTGCTGCCAATCCGCAGGCAAGTCAGCCAGCGAGCCGTAACTTTTATGCCTTTCTTCCTTTCACCGCCATGGAGGATCCTGTTCTCAAACAGGACTCCGACCCCCACCCATCAACAAAAACGCTTGCTCGACACCATCTTGTAACCCGGATAGAAAAATATCAAGCCCGATGTCATTTAAATGGACCACATCAGGCCTTAGGAGACCCACATTATCACCCTCCCACTGCCTATGACGGATAACCAATCCAAACTTTTCCCGCACGAACTTTGAAATGCGAGCGTTAATTGTCCTTCTGGTTCGCTCAACAGCAATCCCATCTCTGGCTCCTTGCCAAACAGCCCTCGGAATAATTTCGGACCATACCAAAACAAGTTCTGGGAAAAAGCCAAGAAAACGCTCCATATCCGCCATCATCATGGTAATGAGTTCTGCCACCTTGTGTGCACACAAGTCGTTTCCCCCAGCATGTAGGACCAATATTAAATGCCCTGTAGCTCCTCTTGCGATGGACACGACTTCCGGCAAAACTTGAGGCCATAGCAAACCCCTGATGCCCTGCCACATAACGTTCTCCTCCCAAAATCCCAGGTGCTTCCCACCTCCTGGGCGACCTTCAGCCCGTTGCGCTGCCCAGAAGATGTACGAATGGCCGAGCAACCAGACCGTTGGCCTAACTGCATCTGTGGGTAAAACAAAGTGTTAGTGCAACAAATCAGGACGGATATAACGAGCAAAACATGATGAACGCCATCTCCCTATTCTCTGTACCTCAGCATCCGGCAAGCCCGCCTTAGCGGCCTCGGTGGCAGCCCCAATGCGGAATGAATATGTGCCATAATCCCCAACCGGGACCCCCGCAGCCACCAGACATTTATTAAATAACGCCTGAAATTGGTACCTTGTTAAGGGGGACGAGTCTGCATGTGCAAGGAAAAGTCACCCCCTCGCCTGACAGACGAGTATGCAGACAACAAAAACACCGGACACGTCGAGGAGTCAACAGCATGCAACAAAACCCAAGTACCCCGACCCAAAGGGTCAGTTTTCAACTTCCGAATCCGAACCCCCAAATCCCAAAAAAACAACATCCCCAAACAATAAGCCACCCGACGAGCTGGACTTCGACCGTGGAACCAATTCACTAATTCTTAACGCCCCAAAAAATGCCAACGCCAAAGGCGCCGATGACAAAGCCGATTAAAAAACGGAACTACACACAGAGTCAGTAACAGATAAAACGCGACTCAATAAAACTAGTGAAATGGGACGCCTACACTCATTGCTAGGCTGAAGTCTCTTCCACCCTTTCATGGCCTGCCTAATAATGAAAGACTTGGTAACATCCAAACAGCCCAATAATTGAAAATGAAAAGCCAAACCTGACAGACGCTGCTGCGCCGACGTACCAGACAGACCTCTATTGTTAAGCTGACTAAGATATTCCATTGTGACTTGCAATCTTGCGTGACCACAAACCTGAACCGGTCTGCGACTAACCAGGAGACACCATTCGTCCCAAGCCTTACGCTTGCCAAGTTGTAGCGGAAACCGAGGACCGTACCAGAGGCATCAGCTGTTCGCAACCAGGTCCCACAGAAGCGGAGGGCAAAGCGAACCCACCAGGAGGGCATTGGGAAAAGTAGCTCTGAAATCCTGCCAATCAAAATGAAACAATGGGTTAACTGTTGCATGATCAGCCTCCTGAATGAAATGAGCCCGAAGCCAAATGTTGAACCGAAGGCACAGCAGAGCTAATCTACACAGAAGGCTCAAAACCGACAAAGACTTAGACGACATGTGATTGATACAATTGGAAACGCTCAACATAGACGTCTGTAGATGAATTTCCCGATTGCGCAACAAACCACCCCGAAGTTCAAACGCAACTACAATAGGAAATATCTCGCACAAGTTTCTGTCATGACACAAACCAGAACCAATCCACGCCTCCCGCCACAACTCACGGTTACCAAAAACTGACACGAAACCCGTCGACGCGTCTCCATACGTAAACAATTCCAAATCCCCTGCCGTCCGACTGGGTAACAAAAAGCAAGTATGACCATTAAAAGAATGTAAGAATGACGACCATACCTCCAAATCCACCTCCATCACCTTCATAACCCGAAGCTTGTGATTTGAACTAAACATGCCTTTCGTGGCCAGCGACAACCGCCGCGAAATAACCCTGCCAACCGGCATTACTCTGCTGGTGAAAACCAGCAAGCCCAACAAGGATTGCATCTGAGCCAGAGTAACCTTCCGAACCGACATGAAACCTTCAATTAACGAAATCATCTTTTGGATCTTTGCCTCTCTCAGGCAAAACTAACAGGTCAAGGAAATTCTTATCCTCTCTTGCTGACAACTTTATCTTCCAAAAGGTAAGGGAGAAAACAAGGGGAACTGCTACCTTGGATCTAATCCTTATAAACAGGGAGGAAATGGTTGAGGAGGTAAAAGTGGCTGGGACCCTAGGAGGTAGCGACCATGCTATTTTAGAATTTTGGATAACTAGAGGCGGAAGACCTGTGAAGACTCAGACGTCAAGGTTAGATTTCAGAAAGGCAGATTTTAAGGGATTCAGAAAGAGAATTGGAGGGATCCAATGGCTGGATATCCTTAAAGACAAAAATGTCCAGGAAGGATGGGAAATCTTGAAAAATGAAATTCTCAAAGCACAGTTGTTAACAATTCCGAAAAGAGGGAAGAATAGGAAGCATTTAAGGAAACCAGGATGGATGAACACAGAACTTAAGCACATGCTAAAATGGAAGAGAAAAATGTTTATAAAATGGAAAGAGGGAGGCATATCTAAAGAAGAATATAATGCTGTCTGCAGAACCTGCAGGGCACAAATCAGATTATTAAAGCTGAAAATGAATTGAGGCTTGCAAGAGATGTCAAAAGCAATAATAAAGGATTTTGGGGATATGTCAAAAGTAAAAGAAAAGTCAAAGATGCTATAGGATTTTTACAGGATGAAAATGATGAAATGGTAAGACAGGATGTTGAGAAGGCTGAACTTTTAAATTCCTATTTTGCATCTGTTTTCTCTCAGAAAGGAAATGTAACATCAACTGTTATTCACTGTCCTATTAAGGGAATAGAAGAATCCAGGATATCTATAAACAGAAAGATAGTGAGGAAACACTTAGCTAACCTAAATGAATTCAAGTCTCCAGGTCCAGATTAATTACACCCCAGAGTACTGAAGGAGATAGCAGAAGAAATTTTTGAACCCCTCTCCATAATCTTTGAAAATTCTTGGAGAACAGGAGAAGTCCCAGAAGACTGGAGAAGAGCAAATGTTGTTCCTATCTTCAAAAAGGGGAAGAAGGTGGACCCAGGCAACTATAGGCCGGTGAGTCTGACTTCTATACCAGGAAAGATCTTTGAACAAATTATTAAACAACATGTATGTCAATACCTGGATAAGAATGAAGTGATTAAACAGAGTCAGCATGGGTTTGTAACTAATAAGTCATGTCAGACTAACTTAATTTCCTTCTATGACAGTATCACTGATTGGGTGGATCAAGGAAATGCTGTAGATATAGTATATCTTGACTTCAGCAAAGCATTTGACAAAGTCTCTCATACAATCCTTATTGAAAAAATGACTAAGTATGGAATGGACAAGGCAACTGTTAGGTGGATTCATAACTGGCTTAGTGATCGGACCCAAAGAGTGGTCGTAAATGGCTGCACATCCAGTTGGAAGAATGTCTCAAGTGGGGTACCACAGGGCTCTGTCCTGGGCCCTGTATTGTTCAACATCTTTATCAACGATTTAGATGAAGGAATTGAGGGTAAACTGATTAAATTTGCTGATGACACAAAGCTAGGAGGGATAGCTAATACTAGAGAAGAGAGAGAGAGGATTCAAAAAGATTTAAATAAACTGGAGAAGTGGGCAGCAACTAACAGAATGGTTTTTAACAGGGAGAAATGCAAAGTACTACATCTGGGCAATAAAAATGAAAAAAGCATATATAGAATGGGAGGAATAGGGCTAAGTGACAGCACATGTGAAAAAGACTTGGGTATACTAATAGATCACAGACTGAATATGAGTCAACAGTGTGATGCAGCAGCAAAAAAGCAAATGCAATTCTAGGATGTATTAACAGAAGCATACAGTCTAGATCACGTGAAGTCATTATTTCCCTCTACTCCTCTTTGGTCAGACCTCATCTGGAATATTGTGTCCAGTTTTGGGCACCACATTTTAAAAAAGACATCAACAAACTGGAGCAAGTTCAGAAAAGAGCGACCAGAATGGTGACCGGTCTGCAAACCCTGTCTTATGAGGAAAGGTTGCAGGATTTGGGAATGTTTAGTTTGCAAAAGAGAAGACTGAGAGGAGACTTAATAGCTGTCTACAAATATCTAAAGGGCTGTCACATTGTAGAAGGATCAACTTTATTCTCATTTGCACAAGGAAAGACTAGAAGCAATGGGATGAAACTGAATGGGAGGAGACACAGATTAGATATTAGAAAAAACTTTTTGACAGTTAGAGTGATCAATGAGTGGAACAGGCTGCCACGAGAAGTGGTGAGTTCTCCTTCAATGGAAGTCTTCAAACTGAGGCTGGACAGACATCTGACTGGGATGATTTAGCGAATCCTGCTTTGAGCAGGGGGTTGGACCAGATGGCCCAGGAGGTCCCTTCCAACTCTACAATTCTATGATTCTATGATTCTATCTTCTCAATAGGCAAACGATAAACCATCTCAATCGTATCTATTTCAATACCCAAAAAAGACAGAACCTGAACCGGGACAGTGGTCTTTTCACCCGATAAAGGCACGCCAAAGTTCTCCGCCAATGACTTAAACGTGCCTAGCAATCTGGAACATACAGTTGTGGCCAAAAGTATTGACACCCCTGCAACTCTGTCAGGTAATACTCAGTTTCTTCCTGAAAATGATTGCAAACACAAATTCTTTGTTATTATTATCTTCATTTAATTTGTCTTAAATGAAAAAGCACAAAAAGAATTGTCCTAAAGCCAAATTGGATATAATTCCACACCAAACATAAAAAAGAGGGTGGACAAAAGTATTGGCACTGTTCGAAAAATCATGTGATGCTTCTCTAATTTGTGTAATTAACAGCACCTGCAACTTACCTGTGGCACCTAACAGGTGTTGGCAATAACTAAATCACACTTGCAGCCAGTTGACATGGATTAAAGTTGACTCAACCTCTGTCCTGTGTCCTTGTGTGTACCACATTGAGCATGGAGAAAAGAAAGAAGACCAAAGAACTGTCTGAGGACTTGAGAAACCAAATTGTGAGGAAGCATGAGCAATCTCAAGGCTACAAGTCCATCTCCAAGACCAGAATGTTCCTGTGTCTACCGTGCGCAGTGTCATCAAGAAGTGTAAAGCCCATGGCACTGTGGCTAACCTCCCTAGATGTGGACGGAAAAGAAAAATTGACAAGAGATTTCAACGCAAGATTGTGCTGATGTTGGATAAAGAACCTCGACTAACATCCAAACAAGTTCAAGCTGCCCTGCAGTCCGAGGGTACAACAGTGTCAACCCGTACTATCCATCGGCGTCTAAATGAAAAGGGACTGTATGGTAGGAGACCCAGGAAGACCCCACTTCTTACCCCGAGACATAAAAAAGCCAGGCTGGAGTTTGCCAAAACTTACCTGAAAAAGCCTAAAACGTTTTGGAAGAATGTTCTCTGGTCAGATGAGACAAAAGTAGAGCTTTTTGGGCAAAGGCATCAACATAGAGTTTACAGGAAAAAAAAAGAGGCTGTCAAAGAAAAGAACACGGTCCCTACAGTCAAATATGGCGGAGGTTCCCTGATATTTTGGGGTTGCTTTGCTGCCTCTGGCACTGGACTGCTTGACCGTGTGCATGGCATTATGAAGTCAGAAGACTACCAACAAATTTTGCAGCATAATGTATTGCCCAGTGTGAGAAAGCTGGGTCTCCCTCAGAGGTCATGGGTCTTCCAGCAGGACAATGACCCAAAACACACTTCAAAAAGCACTAGAAAATGGTTTGAGAGAAAGCACTGGAGACTTCTATGGTGGCCAGCAATGAGTCCAGACCTGAATCCCATGGAACACCTGTGGAGAGATCTAAAAATGGCAGTTTGGAGAAGGCAGCCTTCTAATATCAGGGACCTGGAGCAGTTTGCCAAAGAAGAATGGTCTAAAATTCCAGCAGAGCATTGTAAGAAACTCATTGATGGTTACCGGAAGCGGTTGGTCGCAGTTATTTTGGCTAAAGGTTGTGTAACCAAGTATTAGGCTGAGGGTGCCAATACTTTTGTCTGGCCCATTTTTGGAGTTTTGTGTGAAATGATCAATGTTTTGCTTCATTCTCTTTTGTGTTTTTTCATTTAAGACAAATTAAATGAAGATAATAATACCAAAGAATTTGTGTTTGCAATCATTTTCAGGAAGAAACTGAGTATTATCTGACAGAATTGCAGGGGTGTCAATACTTTTGGCCATAACTGTAAATCCGAATCTTTAGGGCCGACAAACAAAAAATCATCCAAATAGTGAGTAATGGATCTGCTTCCTGATTTAAATCTTACTGCCCAGTCCAAAAAAGAACTAAAAAGTTCAAAATAATAACAGGAGATGGAACATCCCATTGGGAGACACATATCGTAGTAAAATTCACCATCAACCTGGCAACCCAACAGATGAAAACAATCGGGGTGCACTGGTAACAAACGGAAAGCCGAATCAATGTCTGACTTGGCCAACCAAGCCCCTTCACCCGAATTAGAGCAATCGCCCTATCGAATGATGCATAAGACACTGACTCATCCTCCGGCGAGATCCCGTCATTAACCGAAAACCCCTTTGGGTGTGATAAATGATGAATTAAACGAAAAGAACCCGGTTCTTTTTTCGGAACGACGCCCAAAGGAGACACTCTAAGATTATGAAATGGCGGACAAGAAAAGGGGCTGGCCATCCTGCCGAGGGCAACTTCCTTACTAATTTTTGCGAGAAGAACCTCTGGATGTTCACGCACGGATTTCAAATTAGACGGAAAGCTATTTGAATCTTGCAGTTTAAACGGATTGAAAAAAACGAACGAAAAACCAAACCGAAGCTGACCTGCGGCCTTCTTGTTAGGATACCGGTCGAGCCACGGTCCCATCGCGACCACGCTCACTGGAGTCCTTCTGATCGGATTGTTGCGGCTTAACTGGCAATTTTCCAGCGGGCCAGTGGCACCGGGCCGCCGGGTGTGATCCCCCACATGCTGAGTATTCGTGTTTAAATTTGCATAGGCCATAAAATCGACAGTGACCCTCGTTAAACAACCAACAGGCACCTGGTCTACGCACGACCACTGAATTCGGGCCTGTTGAGCCTTGTCCAGTAGTCGCCGCTGGAAAGGGGTACTGCTTTTGCGTCATCATCAGACGCAACCAAACTTCCGTCGCTTTAACCCCCCAACCTATCTCTGGATGCAGAGCCAGACGCCTCCGAAATTCTTCATCATACCGCCACCAGGCGGAACCACCGTGAGCCTTATAAGAATTATAGATCATATCTTGATATATAAACAGCTCCGAGCAACGTTCCGGGTGACGCTGACCCATAACACAACCCAGTACGGCGAAGGCCTGTAACCAGTTGTTCATGGTTTTTGCCACCTTTTGCCATACCCGATCCAAAAACCTCTCAGCAGGTCTCCGTTCCTTGTCAACCGTGTGCTGATCCACGGAAATCAACGCCGAGATATCAATGTAATCGTTGTTCCATATTTTCAACTTAGTATCCTCATGTATGTGCGATCCAAGCGCACTAACTCCACAAAACATAGCATCCTTATGCACCCCTGCCAGCGAGGAATCGCCCCTGGTAGTTTCCTTCGCCTCGCCAGGTGGTGCGGGCAGCTGCCCTATCAGCGCCCTCAGCGCCGAAATAAGCTCCACATTGTCCACATTCTTCATACCCGATAAAGAACACTCACCAGAATCCATTGGCGGAGGAGGGACTCCCATATGCGGAGGAACACCGGCTCCCGGATAACCCGCGTGGAAGAGAACACCATGACTTGAAGCCTCAGGTGGCGCGCTCGGCTCAACCCGGCTGGAAGTCCTTGATTGCGCCCTCGACTCCCTGCGACCGTAAGGAGGGCGCTGCACCAGCTCGGGGCTCACAGACGCACTTGACACCGACGAAGATGACGATGGAGAGCCACGCCTTGAGGACCGAGATTCATGGCCCCTATGGGACGACACCCTACGGCCTCCATGCCTGGATCTTTTTTGACGCCTATCCGGAGCATAATGCCCCCGGCGAGAATGGGGGGATGAAGAGGATCTCCGGCGTCTACGCCTGTCCTGCTTCCTCTTGTGTGACTGTTCCACCAAGGCATGTGAAACCGACCCTCCCCTGTTTGTACTAGGTCCCGCAGTAGCAGAAGCCACTGTTGTATCCACCTGCCCCTGGTTCATGGTCACAGGGCAGGACTGAGTGACTGATGTTAACCCCCTATTAACTGGGGACTGACAATCCAAAAGGGGCAATAGGGGCTGATTAACCCCAGACCCCTATGATTGCCCCTGCCCAGGGGTCACGGAAACCTGGCCTCCCCCCGGGGTAATACTGCACTCCCCACAGGCTGTAAAGCAACTTGTTCCTCCACTGAAGCAGCGGAGGAGCTATCCTGTCTATTCCCCATGGCTAAAGCTGAAGATCGGATGGGGTTAATCACTCCACTAGGCTGTGATCGTACACTTCCCCTAAGGCGCGCGCTAATGTCAGGCACTTGCCAAGGCTGTATGGAGGGGACGGGGGGCTGTGAAGGCGCCGCTGCAGGGTTGTGCTCTCCGATCCAGTGAGACGCTGCAGCCTCGTGCGTCTGACTGGCCGGCAGGAAGTTAGGGGGCGGGGACTCCCTCCTGCCCGAGCAACGCCGAGGAACACCAGGGGCTGCCGGTGAAATATCCCTCAAACGCGCTGGAGGGCGGGAACGCCGGGCGGACCACCTGTCTCCACCCAAACCTGCCGCCGCCTGTCCCTGAAGCAGTGACGTGGCGGCAAGAAGGTCAGTAGCTTGGTCCAGGGGGGCGGGGAGCAACGGCGCAGAAACCGACGGCTGGGAGCAGGAAAGGTGAGCACTGAGCCCCGCAACCAGAGACTGAAGCCAGCGCTCACCTTCCTGCTCCGCTCTCAATCTCAGGGCCTCAATAAGGGGGGTCAGCCATCTCTCCCAACCAGACAGCGCTAGCACAAGCGCTTCCAGGACCTGTATATCCGAGGGAAGAGGGAGAGAAACCCTTGCACCAGCAATATATACTAACAGGAAGGGGCTGGGATAACGCCTTTGCTGGCCCTATTGGCTCTGACCTGCACAAACTATTAACCCCCCACCCGCCAATTACAAGGGTGGGCAGGAAAAGCGCGCTATGCACCTGAGGGACAAGGAGGAGTGAGCACCCCAGTCAGAGGCACTCTCCTTAACCAGTGCAGTGCCTGCCATACTGTGTGCTCAGATCCAGCCAAATGCAGCCAAACTAATTGGTCGTCGTTTCATACTACAGATGGACAATGGCCCAAAACATAAAGCCAAAGCAAACCAGGAGCTTATTAAAGCAAAGAAGTGGAATATTCTTGAATGACCAAGTCAGTCACCTGATCTCAACCCAATTGAGCATGCATTTCACTTGTTAAAGACTAAACTTCAGACAGAAAGGCCCACGAACAAACAGCAACTGAAAACCACCGCAGTGAAGGCCTGGCAGAACATCAAAAAGGAGGAAACACAGCGTCTGGTGATGTCCATGAGTTCAAGACTTCAGGCAGTCATTGCCAACAAAGGGTTTTCAACCAAGTACTAGAAATTAACATTTTATTTACAATTATTTAATCTGTCCAATTACTTTTGGTCCCTTTAAAAACAGGGTGGCACATGTTAAGGAGCTGAAACGCCTAAACCCTTCATCCAATTTTAACATGGATACCCTCAAATGAAAGCTGAAAGTCTGAACTTCAACTGCATCTGAATTGTTTTGTTTAAATTTCATTGTGGTAATGTCTAGAACCAAAATTAGAAAAATATTGTCTCTGTCCAAATATATATGGACCTAACTGTATATATATATATATTTATATTTCTCAGAGTTCTTCATAGCAGAATAGCCTCTAATTCAATTGCCGGCTTCTGTAAAATCATTACAAAACCCGACATGAAATGACACAGGGTTACATACAGTAAACCATTTCATTTCATGTATTTTTTATATGTCCCTGACTAATAATTAGATTAGGGTTTGTGTGTCAAATTTTGGACATGCAGGTGTTAAATTAACGGGTAAATTCGTTGAAAAAAATTGTGTGGGCTCCCACGGTAATTTCTCTGCCAGAGAGGGAAAGCCAGTGAATGAGGGCAGATATTAATAGCCTTGAGAGGGACCATTGTTTTTACCCCCCCCCCGGCTAAAAAAAAATCTGTCCCCAGCCACCCTAGAAAAGGCGCATCTATAAGATGCACCTTTTCTGGCACTTGGAGTCTCTATTCCCATTACCTGGCTCATGGGTTAATAATAATGGGTTAATATCACCTTGCTATTGTCAATAAGACACCTATCCATTATTAACCCTAGAATAGTAAAGGGTTAAAATAGACACACACAGACACATTAATTAAAAATTCTTTTAATGAAATAATTACACAAAGTTTATGACCAAATGTATTATTCTGCTAATCCAAAAAAAGCCCTTCATTATGGAGCTCGATATGATTATTCGGTTTCCCAATTTGTACCGTTCTATATTTTTACACAAGGAAATCACACAATAAAAAAAAAATCCTTTTTTGCATCTTTTGAGAGCCAGATCGGTTTCATTTTTTCTTTTTTCATTTTTTTCACAGACCTGATTTTTTAGTGATGAGCTTCAAGTTTTTATTGGTACCATTTTGTGGTGCGTTCAATTTTTTAGCGCTTTTTATAATGCTTTAAGAGATTAGACTTTTTTTTTTTTTTTTAGTTTTTATTCTTTGAAGGGATCACAGTGCGGAATAAATATTGATATTGTGTATAGGGAGGTAGTGCACTGTGGGTGTGTCGCTAGAATTTAACTAATTCTTTTAAGTGCATTGACACGCCCCCAATGCACTTACAGCCTGATTTGCATATATCTTCTACACTAAATTGGATTTCTACAATAAAGGTATAAAGAGTCATCATTTTTCTATGTGAACTATTGTCACGTAGTAACACACTTGTGGCCGTTTAGCTTTAGGTCCCGATTCATCATTTGAGTTGTTTTTTTTTGTAAGACGCTTTTCTTTTTCTTTCTTGTTGCATTAGTTGCCTTTTTTTTGCACCAAATTCTGCTTTATTTTTCTCTTTTCCTTTTTTCACTTTAGTGCAAAAGTTGTAACACAATGTAATAAAAAAATATATATAAAAAAACAAGTAGAAATTAGAGTTGAAAGTAGGAAAAACTTGAAAGAAGAATTTGGAGCAAAATTAAAAAAAAAAAAAAACGCCTTAAAATAGGAAAAACTAGACCGAAACTTGGCGCAAATGCAACAATGACCGCGGACCTGAAATTTACCTCCTGCCACTTATACTAAGGCTGTGTGCACACTGAGGTTTTTTTTACATGCAAAAAAAAAAAAAAAAAACACGTTTCTAGCGCTTTCAGTAGTTTTTGGAGAGTTTTTTTTTCCTGAAGCTTTTTGCTTTGCAGCCTTCTGATTGGACGATGCCTAGTTCGGAGCTGATCCCATTATCTGCACTTTTTCTTTCCTCCCACCAAGAGTTTTTTAAAACCGTAATGCAGAAAAAAAAAATACTCGAAATACAGTGTAACATTACTGGATCTATCTTGGAGCTGCTCCTCAGCTATTTTTTCCCGTATGATGAGAAACACTTTCCCCTTTTCTCCGCCCTTTGTATGATTATGTTGAACAGACACTTTAGTTTTTCCCACTCCGCCTGTATTATTCAGACACTGTAGTGAAGTATTATTTATGCAGCTTATGGCAGCATTTTTGTGGCAGTATTTTTTCAAGCACTATATGGTGGTATTTGTGTTATTAGTTGAGCACCGTATGGTTGAATTATTTGATCCTTGTATGGGAGTATTTGTGCACTTTATGGTAGTAATATTTGAGCACATCTTGTGGTATCATTTATTATTTGAGCATTATATGGAAGTATCAGTATTCACTGTATGTACTATTGGGCACCATATCAAATCATGAAACTTGTATGGTGGCATTAGTAGTTCACCATATGGTGGTATTATTTGAGCACTATATGATGGTATTATGTGAGCACTGTATGGTGGTATTATTTCTGCACTGTATGGTGGTATCATTTGAGCGCTGTATTGTGGTATTAGTTGAGCACTCTATGGTGGTATTATTTGAGCACTACATGGTGGTATTTGAGCACTATATGGTGGTATTATCTCAGCACTATATGGTGGTATTATTTCAGCACTATATAGTGGTATTATTTTAGCACTGTATATTGGTATTATTTTAGCACTGTATTGTGGTATTATTTGTGCACTCTATGGTGGTAATATTTGAGCGCTGTATGGTGGTATTTATGCACTGTATGGTGATATTATTGATACACTTTATGATGATATTGTTTGATCACTATATGGTAGTATTATAGCACTGTGTGGTGGCATTATTTGAGCACTGTATGGCATTATTTAATCACTGTATGGTGGTATTTATGTACTATATGGCGGTATTAGTTGATCACTATATGTTAGTAGTATTGTTATAGCACTGTATGGTGGTAATATTCGATCACTGTATGGTGGTATTGAGCTGTTTATGCTGGAATGTTGGAAGTTATTTAGGGACTATATGGCACTATAAATTATGTTATTGCAGTGTATTGGTGTGTGGCGGGGCACTTAATTGCATTATTATTTTCACAACTATACATTAGTATTATTTGCCGCGGTTTGGTCATTTTTACACGAAGCATCATCCAACATAAGGCCGATCTGATGTATAATATGTTCTTTTCAACGTTTAAGATATAAAGGTTCCATTATTCTTGTTTTTTACTTCAGCGATTCATCCATGTCCCAAATTCTATATAATTATATAAATGTTTTTATATAATATTCTTCTAAGAAATGAAATAATCGATTACTATCTCTGATTTCCAGGGACTTTGAGATCACAAAATGGATAAAAGTATTAGGCTGTCTGAGCCGGGATATTTCAATGAATGATTAAATATCACACCTCTATAATATGCAGCGCGATAATATAGATATTACATAGGAGACGGAGAGACTATATCCAGTTTATGAAGCACCGTGGACTGAGTGCTATATGCACACCCACCACTAGGGGGAGTATGGACGTAGACTGCGTTATCCTGGAGCTCCATGTGTAATCAGTCTGCAGTGAGCTCCCTCTAGTGGTGACTGCCAGCAGCTAAAATAATATAATTTACTGTTTCTCTTCTCCAGACACACGCAGCCACATTATGTCCTATCCTGCTCCCACCTTCTAATGCTCTGTCTGCTACTACTCATTGCTGGCGACGTATCCCCAAATCCTGGCCCTCCTCAACACATCCCCACACTCATTTCTAACACCCTCCCATGATCCTCTACACGTTTTTGCAACCATGATAACCTCATACCTATTCATCCAGCCCCCACCCCCCCCGGTCCTCCTACCTGGCGCTTTATGGAACGCACGCTCTGTCTGCAATAAGCTATCATTTATCCATGACCTCTTTATCACCAAAAAACTCTCCTTCCTTGCCATCACTGAAACCTGGCTCACTCCCTCTGACACAGCCTCTCCAGCTGCGCTTTCCTATGGCGGATTCCATCTCTCTCACACTCCTCGCCCCCGTAACAAACGTGGTGGAGGAGTTGGCTGCTCCTGTCTGATACCTGCTCCTTTACCCCAATACCTTTGACACCCTCCGCTACTCTTCCCTCGTTCGCGGTGCACTCCTTCCGCATCTATTCCCCCTCCAACCGGCTGTCATCTACCGCCCCCCAGAACTAGCCATCTCCACCTTTCTTGACCACTTCACCACCTGGCTGCTCCATTTCCTCTCTGCTGACATCTCCACCATAATCATGGGCGACTTCAACATCCCCATTGACACTTCCACCTCAGCTGCCTCTAAACTTTTATCACTGACTGCCTCCTTTGGCCTCACTCAATGGTCCTCTGCACATGCTGGACCTTATCTTCACCGGTCTCTGTTCCCTCACTAAATCACCCCTCCCCCTGTCCGACAACAACCTACTGACATTCTCTTCCCTCTCCTGACTGCACAACCCCCACTCCACAAACTTGCTCACCCTCGCAGAAATCTCAAACACCTCAATCTACAATCACTCTCTGAATCCCTTCTCCCTCTTACAAACATAGCTTCCCTTCATGACACAGATGCTGCTGCCACCTTTTATAACACCACAATAACAGCAACACTTGATTCGTCCGCCCCCCTCATGCAGAGTGAAACTCATACAATCAACAGGCAGCCCTGGCTGACCAGTCTGACCAGAGAACTGAGACGGGTTTCCAGGGCCACTGAGCGGAGATGGAAGAGAACACGTTCTA
This sequence comes from Dendrobates tinctorius, assembly GCF_039654945.1. NCBI lineage: Eukaryota > Metazoa > Chordata > Amphibia > Anura > Dendrobatidae > Dendrobates > Dendrobates tinctorius. The sequence continues at coordinate 1,803,058 of NW_027361998.1, read as the reverse complement.
CCGAGCACTTCAACGCATACAAGCAGTCCCTTGCCAGCTTCAAGTACCTCCATCTCCTCTCATTTCTGCTGAAGACTTTGCCTCCTTCTTTAAGCAGAAGATCGATACGATCAGAGAAAGCTTTGCCCCGCAGCCCCCAATTCCCGTCTTAGCCACTCAGCCCTGTTAACCCAAAACCAGCTTCTCCACCATGACAGAAGACCGGCTCTCCACCCTCCTGTCAAGATCACACCTCACCACTTGTGCGCTTGACCCGCTGCCATCCCACCTCATGGCTAACTTTGCCACAGTCTTCATCCCAACTCTAACACACCTCTTCAACCTTTCAGTTACAAATAGTGTCTTTCCCTCATCCTTCAAACACGCCTCAATCACACCCATCCTCAAAAAGCCCTCCCTCGACCCATCCCCGATGTCTAACTATCGCCCGATAGCTCTTCTCCCTTACGCCTCAAAACTACTGGAACAGCATGTATGTCTTGAACTGTCCTCCCACCTCTCCTCCTGTTCCCTCTTTGACCGGTTACAATCTGGCTTCCGACTGCATCACTCAACTGAAACTGCCCTAACTAAAGTCAAGTCACTAACGACCTACTAACCGCCAAGAGCAAGCGACACTACTCTGTCCTCCTCCTGGACCTGTCCTCTGCCTTCGACACCGCGGACCATTCCCTCCTGCTGCAGATTCTCTCATCTCTTGGCATCACTGACTTGGCCCTATCCTGGATCTCATCATACCTAACAGACCGAACATCCAGTGTCTCCCTCTCACATGCCACCTCCTCACCTCGCCCCCTGTCTGTCGGTGTTCCTCAAGGCTCAGTCCTCGGACCCCTACTCTTCTCCATCTACACCTTCGGCCTGAGACAGCTCATAGAATCCCACGGCTTACAGTACTACCTCTACGCCGATGACATGCAGCTCTACCTATCTGGACCTGTCCACACCTCCTTACTGACCAAAATCCCACAATGTCTGTCTGCTATTTCAGCCTTCTTCTCTGCTCGCTTTCTCAAACTGAACATGGACAAAACAGAATTCATCATCTTTCCCCCATCTCACTCTACCCCTCCACCAGACCTATCCATCAATGTCAATGGTTGCTCTCTTTCCCTAGTCCCGCACGCTCGGTGCCTTGGGGTGATACTCGACTCTGCCCTCTCTTTCAAACCACATATCCAAGCCCTTGCCTCCTTCTGCTGCCTCAAACTCAAAAATATTTCCCGCATGTGCGCATTCCTCAACCATGAAACCACAAAAACACTAGTGCATGCTCTTATCATCTCCCGCCTCGACTACTGCAACCTCCTACTCTCTGACCTCCCCTCTAGCACTCTGGCTCCGCTCCAGTCCATCCTACACTCTGCTGCCCAACTAATCCACCTCTCCCCCTGCTATTCCCCAGCCTCCCCCCTATGCCAGGCCCTTCACTGGCTTCCTATTGTCCAGAGGCTCCAGTTCAAAACCCTAACCATGACATACAAAGCCATCCACAACCTGTCTCCTCCATACATCTGTAACATGGTCTCCCGGTATCTACCCGCAACCTCCGATCCTCTCAAGATCTCCTTCTCTACTCCCCCCTCATCTCTTCTCCCCACAACCGCATACAAGACTTCTCCCGTGCTTTCCCCATACTCTGGAACTCTCTGCCACAACACATCAGACTCTCACCAACAACGGAAACCTTCAAGAAGAACCTGAAGACCCACCTGTTCCGACAAGCCTACAGCCTGCAATGATCCTCAGTCTACTGAACCACAGCACGACCTGCTCTCCCCTCTCCTACTGTATCCTCACCCATCCCTGTAGACTGTGAGCCCTCGCGAGCAGGGTCCCCTCTCCTTCTGTACTTGTGTGTCCCTTGTCTTACACCTGTTTATTGTACTTCTCTATATTTCCCCTTTTCACATGTAAAGCACCATGGAATAAATGGCGCTATATAAATGTATGATAATAATAATAATAATTTACCTCTATGGCTATGCTGGCAATGTTGTGCGTATCTACCCCTGTTATTGGAAAAGCCTATATATATATATATATATTATTTTTATTTTTTTTACATTATATGGAGAACTGATCTGAACTGTGCCACAGTTTACTTTCCTGTTACTGAGGCCACATTTGCTGCACCAAATGCTTCTCCACCAGTGCAGGCTGCGCCCATCGCTCCTCTCAGCAGTTTATGGAAAACCAAGCGCTTACTATTTTAAGACTGAGCCGGGGAAATAGGATTAACATTAGTAACGTTTTCTGAAGTGTGAATGCTTCATTTATATCTGAGCAACGCAAGGGATTTTCGAAAAAAATTCCCAGCGTCTAAGACAAGGAGAGAAAAATTAAGACCTGCAGGGAAAATGGGGCAATTTTACTTTACCTTATCAACTAAACTTTTACTTCCGGTAGTATTTCGGCACTGTAATGTGTGCACTGTATGGCACTATTAGGGCACAGCAGTGTAGTGGTAGTATTGTGTGATGATCACCCATTGGTGCTACGTAAAGTACCATTTGGAGACTGTATGGCATTATTGTAGAGGTACTACATGGCTTTGGTAACTGTTGTGATGACGCCAATATGTAGGTCATGAATAGCAGTATTACATGTGGACTGTCTGACAATCGGCTCTATGGCCGTGCTACCGATTTTAGTCACAGTTCTCAGCCGCATTACAGATCTTGCTTACAGCTCCCAGACCGCATCGCTGATTTTGGTGGCAGCTCTTAGCCGGGTAGCTGATCTTGGTAGCAGTTTCTAGCCGAGACGCTGACCTTGGTCGAAGCTCCTAGCTGGTTCGCTGATCTTGGTCACAGCTCCCAGGCAGGTTGTTGATCTTGTTGGGCAGTTTCGAACCGAGTTGCTGATCTCAGTTGCAGTTTCTAGCCTGGTCACTGATCTTGGTCGCAGCTCTTAGCCCGGTTGCTGTTCTTGGTGGCAGCTCTTAGCCAGGTCTCTAATCTTGATTGCAGCTCTTAGCAGGGTAGCTGATCTTGGTCGCAGCTCTTAGCCGGGTAGCTGATCTTGGTCGCAGCTCTTAGCCGGGTGGCTAATATTGGTTGCAGCTCTTAGCCAGGTCTCTAATCTTGGTCGCAGCTCTTAGCCGGGTAGCTGATCTTGGTCGCAGCTCTTAGCCGGGTGGCTAATATTGGTTGCAGCTCTTAGCCAGGTCGCTGATCTTGGTCGCAGCTCTTAGCCGGGTGGCTGATATAGGTTGCAGGTCTTAGCCGGGTCTCTGATCTGGGTGGCAGCTCTTAGCTGGGTCGCTAATCTTGGTGGCAGCTCTTAGCTGGGTCGCTAATCTTGGTGGCAGCTCTTAGCCGGGTCGCTGATCTTGGTGACAGCTATTTGCCGGGTCGCTGATCTTGGTGGCAGCTCTTAGCTGGGTCACTGATCTTGGTGGGAGCTCTTAACTGGGTTGCTAATCTTGGTCGCAGCTCTTTGCCGGGTCGCTGATCTTGGTGGCAGCTCATAGCCGGGTCGCTGATCTTGGTGGCAGCTCTTAGCCGGGTCGCTGATCTTGGTGGCAGCTCTTAGCCGGGTCGCTGATCTTGGTGGCAGCTCTTAGCCGGGTCGCTGATCTTGGTGACAGCTCTTAGCCGGGTCGCTGATCTTGGTGGCAGCTCTTAGCCGGGTCGCTGATCTTGGTGGCAGCTCTTAGCCGGGTCGCTGATCTTGGTGGCAGCTCTTAGCCGGGTCGCTGATCTTGGTGACAGCTCTTAGCCAGGTCACAGATCTTGGTTGCAGCTCATGCCCACTGGTACATGTCTACTGGTACGTCTATAACTCCTCTCTGCTGCTCCACTATGAACTAGGTGTTATCTGCTGTTCTTGGACTGCTGGGCTACCTTCATGCTGTGTAGACATGGCCTGACATTTTATATAGGCACCTCACCCATCTTCCCCAGATTTTAGCGCTGTTATACAGTATAGGACGCCACTACAAAGAGTTTCACAGTATTAGGAAAGGAATAGGTAGTTTGTCTGTCTAAGTAATTCCATCCTGTGTACACAATGTGAATCCTGCCTAATCCTGACCTAAAAAGCAAAATCCCACAAGAACGCCAGGAATTCTGCCTATTACAGGACGATTAGAGGCAGATGTAGGTGCACTCACTGGGGATAGACTGCAGCGTTACACATTAGATGGGTGCAGGGATCATACATTAGTGCATGGTATTAGTTTATAGCTGGCAGAGACTGACGCCAGCGCGGCACTGCCCATAGCGCTACCATTCCTTGCCACAGGGCAGCAGCTGCAAAACATCACATTATATCAGAATCCCGAAACACCACAGTCCGAAAGCAACATATTATCTATAGAAAAGGTAGTGAGCCTGCACTGTACTGAGAGGAAGAGGAGGGTGAGAGCGAGACATCCACATCACCTACTGTCTGCATCTATCTGACTGCTCACTTTCTGGATAATGTGCCTTAATGAGTTACATCCTGTATTATACTCCGGAGCTGCACTCACTATTCTGCTGCTGCAGTCACTGTGTACATACATTACTGATCCTGAGTTACATCCTGTATTATACTTCAAAGCTGCACTCACTATTCTGCTGGTGCAGTCACTGTGTACATACATTACATTACTGATCCTGAGTTACATCCTGTGTTATACTCCAGAGCTGCACTCACTATTCTGCTGGTGCAGTCACTGTGTACATATATTACATTACTGATTATGAGTTACATCCTGTATTATACTCCACAGCTGCACTCACTATTCTGCTGGTGCAGTCACTGTGTACAGACATTACATTACTGATCCTGGGTTATATCCTGTAACTCAGTGACTGCACCAGCAGAATAGTGAGTGCAGCTCTGGGGTATAATACAGGATGTAACTCAGGATCAGTAATGTAATGTATGTACACAGTGACTGCACCAGCAGAATAGTGAGTGCAGCTCTGGAGTATAATACAGGATGTAACTCAGGATCAGTAATGTAATGTATGTACACAGTGACTGCACCAGCAGAATAGTGAGTGCAGCTCTGGAGTATAATACAGGATGTAACTCAGGATCAGTAATGTAATGTATTTACACAGTGACTCCACTAGCAGAATAGTGAGTGCAGCTCTGGAGTATGTGATGAACGCAAGCAGGAGGCACGCCGTTGCCACCAAATTGTGACGAATGGTGCGGCCGGTGCCACCAAAACGTCACGATCCCACCACTGACACAGGTGTATCAGGAGCGGAGGGACACGACACACAGCCGGCACACGACTATCACAGGCACAGTGGGGGCTTATCTTAGTTATCCCACCACTGGCACCATGTGACAAAAACACAGCAAGCTAATCTTGCTCTAACAATCTACCGCAGGGGGGTATTTTGGATGCCCCACCACTGCTAACAACCTTCCAAGAACTGCGGGGATTTATGTATATCCCACTTTCTCAGTTCCACCTTGGATCTCGCAGCTCTCCAGCGCCCTCCTTACCCTCAGGTCAGTCAGGGAACTGCACCTAGGATAATTAGTCGCCGGACGGGCTGCTTGCTGTGCACGGGCAACTAGACTACTGCAGTAAGGGAATTATCAATGCCGTGGCCTCAACCACTCATTCAGCAATATAAGACCCTTCTGTACTGCCAGCTAGCCTGGCCAGCCACGCACACCACGCTGCCACCAGCTCCTGGTTTCTCCACTTAAGTTATAGACTTAATGGAGGGGTTCGAAGCCAACCCGAACAGTAGCGTAATTATCTAAAAAAGGCGCATAGTTCGTTTCTTAGAGCATGGAGTCAAACTGATAATTTTACGATTTATTCCCCAAAGTCGGGCAGTGATTGCAAATGCAAAAGTTGTACTAAATTGAGACATTAAATATGTACAGTTGCAAATATGAAAACAACATGGATTAAAAAGCAGAAAGTAACACTTACATGTGCCTAGGTGGTATCAGGCAGACCATGCGGCTCGGGGAATGGGCAGCAGCCAAACATCCCAAGACATGGGGTAGGTCTGTTCAGCATCAGAACTCCAGCTTAACTGACTGGGATATTGTAGGGAGTGCCTTATAGCCTAGGGTCTGTGACCTCACGAAATGGGTGGTCTGGAGAGGTCCAACCTCCCTCTCTCCAAGTTATGATTTGGCTACAAACCTTAGAATAACTATGTCTAAACGAGAAAAGCCCGTACCAACACACATAGGGCATCATTGTTTGTGATTTACCGAATAGAATCCGAAAACACCAAGCATGCCATAATTAAGACCCTCCATTTGGGAGCAATCCATATCTCAGTTTCTGGAGAGATTAGGATTTTGCAAGAGCCACCGTAGGGAAGCCGGGTCCGCGCAGATCACAGAAATGTTCGTTTCGTTTTTCTGTCGCGATCGGAGCCCATGCTAGCCTATTTTAAAATCTCTCACAGTTTTATTTCAGACACATGTCCCAGAGGACAAAGGACTTCCTTTAGCTGTGCAGGGAGGGGGAAGGAGAAGAATTATACACTGAGGCTTCAGGTTTCACAGAGCTGCACGCAGGAAGATGCTGTTGTGTGTGTTGTGGGGAAAGAGAGGGGGGTTGCAGCTACATGACAGAGGGATTTTCTAGAATGTTCCAGAAACATATCTACAGTACATTACAGAGTATAATACAGGATGTAACTCAGGATCAGTAATGTAATGTATGTACACAGTGACTGCACCAGCAGAATAGTGAGTGCAGCTCTGGAGTATAATACAGGATGTAACTCAGGATCAGTAATGTAATGTATGTACACAGTGACTGCACCAGCAGAATAGTGAGTGCAGCGCTAGAGTATAATACAGGATGTAACTCAGGATCAGTAATATAATGTATGTACACAGTGACTGCACCAGCAGAATAGTGAGTGCAGCTCTAGAGTATAATACAGGATGTAACTCAGGATCAGTAATGTAATGTATGTACACAGTGACGTTTTCTGAGGTTTATTTCTGGTGTACAGATCAGAGTACAGGATAAACTTCTTTATTGAACAGACGTTGGTTATAAATTTATCTTTTTCTCTTTCTCCTAAGGTCTTGTCTAATATCGCCATCTACCTGTGTACAATCACTGTCGGTATCATGTCCTACTACATGGCGGATCGTAAACATCGGAAAGCCTTTCTTGAAGCTCGTCAGTCCCTGGAGGTGAAGCTCAATCTGGAAGAGCAAAGTCAGCAACAGGTAAGGAGCGCTCCCTCCCCGCAGCGCCTGCTCACCTGTAAGTGGAGTAATGATTCCCTCTTTTCACACCTCTCTGTGTCCATCATCACGGCAGCATCATAGATGTAACATTTTATTTTAGACCCCGAGGTGAAGAGAGTGCCAGAATTAAAGGGTCCTGAATGCAGAATATTTCACTTTTTTCTGGCAGAATTAAATTACTTGTTTCCTGCTCTTATTCTTTTCTTATTATGACCATTGAACAGTTGACGACCTCAGCGGGAAGTCAGCGGCGCGGCTGGAGGACTCGTGTATGATATCAGGAAGGCAGAGAAGTCTCTGTGCACCTCACATGGCTCTGTACGAGGCAGCACCCTGCAACAGCGCAATATATATACTGTGTGTATATATATATATATATATACACAGTACACACTTACAGGGAATTATCAGAGAATCCTGCTCTATGCAGAGTATATCATCACATATAACTTAGATTACATAAACAGACCATTTACTTCTATATATGAAACAATCTTTTATTATAGTAGTTATATTCTTCTACATAGGGGCAGTATTATAGTAGTTATATTCTTGTACATAGGAGCAGTATTATAGTAGTTATATTCTTGTACTTAGGGAGCAGTATTATAATAGTTATATTCTTGTACATAGGGGCAGTATTATAGTAGTTATATTCTTGTACATAGGGGCAGTATTATAGTAGTTATATTCTTGTACATAGGAGCAGTATTATAGTAGTTATATTCTTGTACATAAGGGGCATTATTATAGTAGTTATATTCTTCTATATAAGGGCAGTATTATAGTAGTTATATTCTTGTACTTAGGGAGCAGTATTATAATAGTGATATTCTTGTATATAGGGGCAGTATTATAGTAGTTATATTCTTGTACTTAGGGAGCAGTATTATTATAGTTATATTCTTGTATATAGGGGCAGTATTATAGTAGTTATATTCTTCTACATAGGGGCAGTATTATAGTAGTTATATTCTTGTACATAGGGGGCAGCATTATAGTAGTTATATTCTTGTATATAGAGGCAGTATTATAGTAGATATATTCTTGTACTTAGGGAGCAGTATTATAGTAGTTACATTCTTGTACATAGGGGCAGTATTATAGTAGTTATATTCTTGTACATAGGAGCAGTATTATAGTAGTTATATTCTTGTACATAAGGGGCATTATTATAGTAGTTATATTCTTCTATATAAGGGCAGTATTATAGTAGTTATATTCTTGTACTTAGGGAGCAGTATTATAATAGTGATATTCTTGTATATAGGGGCAGTATTATAGTAGTTATATTCTTGTACTTAGGGAGCAGTATTATTATAGTTATATTCTTGTATATAGGGGCAGTATTATAGTAGTTATATTCTTCTACATAGGGGCAGTATTATAGTAGTTATATTCTTGTACATAGGGGGCAGCATTATAGTAGTTATATTCTTGTATATAGAGGCAGTATTATAGTAGATATATTCTTGTACTTAGGGAGCAGTATTATAGTAGTTACATTCTTGTACATAGGGGCAGTATTATAGTAGTTATATTTTTGTACATAGGGGGCAGTATTATAGTAGTTATATTCTTCTACATAGGGGCGGTATTATAGTAGTTATATTCTTGTACATAGGGGGCAGTATTATACTAGTTATATTCTTGTACATAGGAGCAGTATTATAGTAGTTATATTCTTGTACATAGGGGCAGTATTATAGTAGTTATATTTTTGTACATAGGGGCAGTATTATAGTAGTTATATTCTTATACATAGGGGGCAGAATTATAGTAGTTATATTCTTGTACATAGGGGCAGTATTATAGTAGTTATATTCTTGTACATAGGGGCAGTGTTATAGTAGTTATATTCTTGTACATAGTGGCAGTATTATAGTCGTTATATTCTTGTACATAGCGGCAGTATTATAGTAGTTATATTCTTGTACATAGCAGCAGTATAATAGTAGTTATATTCTTGTACATAGCAGCAGTATAATAGTAGTTATATTCTTGTACATAGGAGCAGTATTATAGTAGTTATATTCTTGTAAATAGGGGCAGTATTATAGTAGTTATATTCTTGTACATAGGAGCAGTATTATAGTAGTTATATTCTTGTACATAGCAGCAGTATTATAGTAGTTATATTCTTGTACATAGGGGGCAGTATTATAGTAATTATATTCTTGTACATAGGGGGCAGTATTATAGTAGTTATATTCTTGTACATAGGAGCAGTATTATAGTAGATATATTCTTGTACATAGGGGCAGTATTATAGTAGTTATATTCTTGTACATAGGGGGCAGTATTATAGTAGTTATATTCTTGTACATAGCGGCAGTATTATAGTAGTTATATTCTTGTACATAGGGGCAGTGTTATAGTAGTTATATTCTTGTACATAGCGGCAGTATTATAGTCGTTATATTCTTGTACATAGCGGCAGTATTATAGTAGTTATATTCTTGTACATAGCAGCAGTATAATAGTAGTTATATTCTTGTACATAGCAGCAGTATAATAGTAGTTATATTCTTGTACATAGGAGCAATATTATAGTAGTTATATTCTTGTACATAGCGGCAGTATTATTGTAGTTATATTCTTGTACATAGCGGCAGTATTATAGTAGTTATATTCTTGTACATAGGGGCAGTGTTATAGTAGTTATATTCTTGTACATAGGAGCAGTATTATAGTAGTTATATTCTTGTACATAGCGGCAGTATTATTGTAGTTATATTCTTGTACATAGCGGCAGTATTATAGTAGTTATATTCTTGTACATAGGGGCAGTGTTATAGTAGTTATATTCTTGTACATAGCGGCAGTATTATAGTCGTTATATTCTTGTACATAGCGGCAGTATTATAGTAGTTATATTCTTGTACATAGCAGCAGTATAATAGTAGTTATATTCTTGTACATAGCAGCAGTATAATAGTAGTTATATTCTTGTACATAGGAGCAATATTATAGTAGTTATATTCTTGTACATAGCGGCAGTATTATAGTAGTTATATTCTTGTACATAGCGGCAGTATTATAGTAGTTATATTCTTGTACATAGCGGCAGTATTATAGTAGTTATATTCTTGTACATAGCGGCAGTATTATAGTAGTTATATTCTTGTACATAGGGGCAGTGTTATAGTAGTTATATTCTTGTACATAGCGGCAGTATTATAGTCGTTATATTCTTGTACATAGCGGCAGTATTATAGTAGTTATATTCTTGTACATAGCAGCAGTATAATAGTAGTTATATTCTTGTACATAGCAGCAGTATAATAGTAGTTATATTCTTGTACATAGGAGCAGTATTATAGTAGTTATATTCTTGTACATAGGGGCAGTATTATAGTAGTTATATTCTTGTACATAGGAGCAGTATTATAGTAGTTATATTCTTGTACATAGCAGCAGTATTATAGTAGTTATATTCTTGTACATAGGGGGCAGTATTATAGTAGTTATATTCTTGTACGTAGGGGCAGTATTATAGTAGTTATATTCTTGTACATAGGGGGCAGTATTATAGTAGTTATATTCTTGTACATAGGAGCAGTATTATAGTAGTTATATTCTTGTACATAGGGGCAGTATTATAGTAGTTATATTCTTGTACATAGGGGGCAGTATTATAGTAGTTATATTCTTGTACATAGGGGGCAGTATTATAGTAGTTATATTCTTGTACATAGGGGCAGTAGTATAGTAGTTATATTCTTGTACATAGGGGCAGTATTATAGTAGTTACATTCTTGTACATAGGGGCAGTGTTATAGTAGTTATATTCTTGTACATAGCGGCAGTATTATAGTAGTTATATTCTTGTACATAGCGGCAGTATTATAGTAGTTATATTCTTGTACATAGCGGCAGTATTATAGTAGTTATATTCTTGTACATAGCGGCAGTATTATAGTAGTTATATTCTTGTACATAGCGGCAGTATTATAGTAGTTATATTCTTGTACATAGGAGCAGTATTATAGTAGTTATATTCTTGTACATAGGGGCAGTATTATAGTAGTAATATTCTTGTACATAGGGGGCAGTATTATAGTAGTTATATTCTTGTACATAGGGGCAGTATTATAGTAGCTATATTCTTGTATATAGGAGCAGTATTATAGCAGTTATATTCTTGAACATATGGGCAGTATTATAGTAGTTATATTCTTGAACAAAGGGGGCAGTATTATAGTAGTTATATTCTTGTACATAGGGGGCAGTATTATAGTAGTTATATTCTTATACATAGGGGGCAGTATTATAGTAGTTATATTCTTGTACATAGGAGCAGTATTATAGTAGTTATATTCTTGTACATAGGGGCAGTATTATAGTAGTTATATTCTTGTACATAGGGGGCAGTATTATAGTAGTTATATTCTTGTACCTAGGGGGCAGTATTATAGTAGTTATATTCTTGTACATAGGAGCAGTATTATAGTAGTTATATTCTTGTACATAGCGGCAGTATTATAGTAGTTATATTCTTGTACATAGCGGCAGTATTATAGTAGTTATATTCTTGTACATAGCGGCAGTATTATAGTAGTTATATTCTTGTACATAGCGGCAGTATTATAGTAGTTATATTCTTGTACATAGCAGCAGTATAATAGTAGTTATATTCTTGTACATAGCAGCAGTATAATAGTAGTTATATTCTTGTACATAGGAGCAGTATAATAGTAGTTATATTCTTGTACATAGGGGGCAGCATTATAGTAGTTATATTCTTGTATATAGGGGCAGTATTATAGTAGTTATATTCTTGTACTTAGGGAGCAGTATCATAGTAGTTATATTCTTGTACATAGGGGGCAGTATTATAGTAGCTATATTCTTGTACATAGGGGCAGTATTATAGTAGTTATATTCTTGTACATAGGGGCAGTATTATAGTAGTTATATTCTTGTACATAGCGGCAGTATTATAGTAGTTATATTCTTGTACATAGGGGGCAGTATTATAGTAGTTATATTCTTGTACATAGGAGCAGTATTATAGTAGTTATATTCTTGTACATAGCGGCAGTATTATAGTAGTTATATTCTTGTACATAGCGGCAGTATTATAGTAGTTATATTCTTGTACATAGCGGCAGTATTATAGTAGTTATATTCTTGTACATAGCGGCAGTATTATAGTAGTTATATTCTTGTACATAGCAGCAGTATAATAGTAGTTATATTCTTGTACATAGCAGCAGTATAATAGTAGTTATATTCTTGTACATAGGGGGCAGCATTATAGTAGTTATATTCTTGTACATAGGAGCAGTATAATAGTAGTTATATTCTTGTACATAGGGGGCAGCATTATAGTAGTTATATTCTTGTATATAGGGGCAGTATTATAGTAGTTATATTCTTGTACTTAGGGAGCAGTATTATAGTAGTTATATTCTTGTACATAGGGGGCAGTATTATAGTAGCTATATTCTTGTGCATAGGGGCAGTATTATAGTAGTTATATTCTTGTACATAGCGGCAGTATTATAGTAGTTATATTCTTGTACATAGGAGCAGTATTATAGTAGTTACATTCTTGTACATAGGGGGCAGTATTATAGTAGTTATATTCTTGTATGTAGGGGACAGTATTATAGTAGTTATATTCTTGTACATAGGGGCAGTATTATAGTAGTTATATTCTTGTACATAGGGGCAGTATTATATAGTAGTTATATTCTTGTACATAGGGGGCAGTATTATAGCAGTTATAGTCTTAGAATTCTGGAATGTTAGAGTAGGAAGGGACCTCCTGGGCCATCTGGTCCAACCCCCTGCACAAACCATCCCAGACAGATGTCTGTCCAGCCTCTGTTTGAAGACTTCCATTGAAGGAGAACTCACCACCTCCCGTGGCAGCCTGTTCCACTCGTTGATCACCCTCACTGTCAAAAAGTTTTTTCTAATATCTAATCTGTGTCTCCTCCCATTCGGTTTCATCCCATTCTAGTCTTTTCTTGTGTAAATGAGAATAAAGATGATTCTTCTACAATGTGACAGCCCTTGAGATATTTGTAGACAGCTATTAAGTCTCCTCTCAGTCTTCTTTTTTGCAAGCTAAACATTCCCAAATCGTATAACCGATCCTCATAGTACATGGTTTGCAGACCAGTCACCATTCTGGTCTGTCTTCTCTGAACTTGCTCCATTATGTTGGTGTCTTTTTTAAAATGAGTTGCCTAAAACTGGACACAGTATTCCAGATGAGGTCTGACCAAAGAGGAGTAGAGGAGGAAAATGACTTCTCGTGATCTGGACAGTATGCTTCTGTTAATACATCCTAGAATTGCATTTGCCTTTTTTGCTGCTGCATCACACTGTTGACTCATATTCAGTCTGTGATCTATTAGTATACCCAAGTCTTTTTCACATGTGCTGTTGCTTAGCCCTATTCCTCCCATTCTGTATATGCTTTTTTCAATTTTTATTGCCCTGATCTAGTAGTTTGCATTTTTCACTGTTAAACACCATTCTGTTAGTTGCTGCCCACTGCTCCAGTTTATTTATATTTTTTTGAATCCTCTCTCTCTCATCTCTAGTATCAACTATTCCTCCTAGCTTTGTGTCATCAGCAAATTTAATCAGTTTACCCTTAATTCCTTCATCTAAATCATTGATAAAGATGTTGAACAATATAGGGCCCAGAACAGATCCCTGTGGTACCTCACTTGAGACATTCTTCTAACTGGATGTGCAGCAATTTATGACCACTCTTTGGGTCCGATCACTAAGCCACTTTTGAATCCACCTAACAGTTACCTTGTCCAGTCCATACTTAGTCATTTTTTTCAATAAGGATGGTGTGAGATACTTTGTCCAATGCTTTGCTGAAGTCAAGATATACTATATCTACAGCATTTCCCTGATCCACCCAGTCAGTGATTCTGTCATAGAAGGAAATTAAGTTAGTCTGACATTACTTATTAGTTACAAACAAATGCTTACTCTGGTTAATCACTTCATTCTTATCCCGGTACTTTCATACATGTTGTTTAATAATTTGTTCAAAGATCTTTCCTGGTATAGAAGTTTGCCTCACCGGCCTATAGTTGCCTGGGTCCACCTTCTTCCCCTTTTTTGAAAATAGGAACAACATTTGCTCTTCTCCAGTCTTCTGGGACTTCTCCTGTTCTCCACGAATTTTCAAAGTTTATGGAGAGGGGTTCAAAATTTTTTTCTGCTATCTCCTTCAGTACTCTGGGGTGTAATTCATCTGGACCTGGAGACTTGAATTAATATATGTTAGCTAAGTGTTTCCTCACTATCTTTCTGTTTATAGATAGCCTGGCTTCTATTCCTGTAACCCCTTTACCCCCAAGGGTGGTTTGCACGTTCATGACCGGGCCAATTTTTACAATTCTGACAACTGTCCCATTATGAGGTAATAACTCTGGAACACTTCCATGGATCCCAGTGATTCTGACATTGTTTTCTTGTGAAATTACTCAGAGAATTTTAGTCCTAAAAATAATAAGAAGAATGGCACTTTAAAACAATACCAACAGCAAGAAGTCATACTACAAGTGAGCAGCAGGCAACATGAAGAGAACCACTGATTTCAAAATATTAAAGATACAGGTACAAAACATATTTGCTGAAAACACCCAGTAGAAGGCACGGGAAAACTAACCCAAACTGAAAATTCCAGGAGAATAGATTACTTACTTACATTAAGTTCTTTTGTAGCCATTCAATGACAATCACCAATATAGTAGTTTACAGAAAGATGGCCTTACTACTAAATGTAAACAGATCTAACCAGATGTACACATATCAAGCGGCAATCTATAAATTTTCCAAAGGAATCAAAAAGAGGAAGCCTTAATCCTAAGTAGAACTGGTAGTCCTACATAGAAAGTATAGCCAAACACATATTTTAGTTGAATTCAGTTGATCATAGACAAGTGTGGGTGGTCCAATGGTGTCCCTCTTGCCCCGACGCACGTTTCGAACTTAGCTTTTTCCGGGATGTTTTATATGGGTCACTACGATGACAGCAATACCTCATTTATATAATTTTTCTATGTTTTGGCGCTTTTATATAATAAAAACTACTTCATAGAAAAAAATTATTAATTATTTTTGCATTGGTTTATTCTGTGAGCTATAACTTTTTTATTTTTCTGGTGATGGAGCTATATGGCGGCTTGTTATTTGAGGGACAAGATAATGTTTTCAGCGGTACCATGATTATTTATATCCATCTTTTTGATCATGTGTTATTCCACTTTTTATTCGGAGGTATGATGATAAAGCATTGGTTTTTTGCCTTTTTTTATTTTTAATGGTGTTCACTAAAGGGGTTAACTATTGGGACAGTTTTATAGGTCGGGTTGTTACGGACGCGGCTGTACTAAATATGTGTACTTTTATTGTTTAGATTTTTTTTAATTCAAATATTGATTTAATGATAGAATAAATATTTTTTTTTTTATTTTTTTTTTATATTTTTGCAATTATTTTTTTTTGTTTTATTTCCTTCTATGTTTTACACTGTGTCCCACTATGGGACACTTATTTTGTACAGGCTGATCGCTTATATGGCAGATCTGCAGGCCATATAAGCTGTCAGCGCTGCACTCTGTGCACACTGACCTCAGAGACATTCTGACGTGCACTGGGCATGACAGGAAGTCTCTGAGTTCTGGTAACCCGGATGTCGTCATGACATGAGATTACCATGAGAGCGATCGGTACGATGTGTCATGCCGCGGGGTCTCCGATCCAAAGGCATAGGGGCTATCACAGGTGACAGTCTCTCTGCCTGCTTTCGTAATGCTACGATCATGTTTGATCGCAGTGTTCCAGCGGGTTAAATTGCCGGGAGCGGTCCGTGACCTCTCCTATCACTTAGTGCCGGGTGTCAGCTGGACAGAATAGTACATCCAATGTCAGAAAGGGGTTAATAGTTCTTGTACATAGGTGCAATATTATAGTAGTTATATTCTTGAACATATGGGCAGTATTATAGTAGTTATATTCTTGCACATAAGAGCAGTATTATAGTAGTTATATTCTTGAACAAAGGGGCAGTATTATAGTAGTTATATTCTTGTACATAGGGGCAGTATTATATTAGATATATTCTTGTACATAGAGGCAGTATTATAGTAGTTATATTCTTGTATATGGGGGCAGTATTATAGTAGTTATATTCTTGTATATGGGAGCAGTAATATAGTAGTTATATTCTTGAACATATGGGCAGTATTATGGTAGTTATATTCTTGTACATAGAGGCAGTATTATAGTAGTTATATTCTTGTATATAGGAGCAGTATTATAGTAGTTATATTCTTGAACATATGGGCAGTATTATAGCAGTTATATTCTTGTACATAGAGGCAGTATTATAGCAGTTGTATTCTTATACATAGTGGGCAGTATTATAGTAGTTATATTCTTGTACCTAGAGGCAGTATTATAGCAGTTATATTCTTGTACATAGGGGGCAGTATTATAGTAGTTATATCCTTGTACATAGGAGCAGTATTATAGTAGTAATATTCTTGTACATAGGGGGCAGTATTATAGTAGTTATATTCTTGTACATAGGGGCAGTATTATAGTAGCTATATTCTTGTATATAGGAGCAGTATTATAGTAGTTATATTCTTGAACATATGGGCAGTATTATAGTAGTTATATTCTTGTACATAGGGGGCAGTATTATAGTAGTTATATCCTTGTACATAGGAGCAGTATTATAGTAGTTATATTGTTGTACATAGGGGGCAGTATTATAGTAGTTATATTCTTGTACAAAGGGAGCATTATTATAGTAGTTATATTCTTGTACATAGAGGCAGTATTATAGTAGTTATATTCTTGTATATGGGGGCAGTATTATAGTAGTTATATTCTTGTACATAGGAGCAGTATTATAGTAGCTATATTCTTTAACATATGGGCATTATTATAGTAGTTATATTCTTGTACATAGAGGCAGTATTATAGCAGTTATATTCTTGTACATAGGGGCAGTATTATAGTAGTTATATTCTTTAACATATGGGCAGTATTATAGTAGTTATATTCTTGTACATAGGGGACAGTATTATAGTAGCTATATCCTTGTACATAGGGGCAGTATTATAGTAGTTATATTCTTTAACATATGGGCAGTATTATAGCAGTTATATTCTTGTACATAGGGGACAGTATTATAGTAGCTATATCCTTGTACATAGGAGCAGTATTATAGTAGTTATATTCTTGTACATAGGGGGCAGTATTATAGTAGTTATATTCTTGTACATAGGGGCAGTATTATAGTAGTTATATTCTTGTATATAGGAGCAGTATTATAGTAGTTATATTCTTGAACATATGGGCAGTATTATAGTAGTTATATTCTTGTACAAAGAGGCAGTATTATAGTAGATATATTCTTGGACATAGGGGCAGTATTATAGTAGTTATATTCTTGTACATAGGGGGCAGGATTATAGTAGTTATATTCTTGTACAAAGGGAGCATTATTATAGTAGTTATATTCTTGTACATAGAGGCAGTATTATAGTAGTTATATTCTTGTATATAGGGCAGTATTATAGTAGTTATATTCTTGTATATAGGAGCAGTATTATAGTAGCTATATTCTTTAACATATGGGCAGTATTATAGTAGTTATATTCTTGTACATAGAGGCAGTATTTTAGCAGTTATATTCTTGTATATAGGAGAAGTATTACAGTAGTTATATTCTTGAACATAGGGGCAGTAATATAGTAGTTATATTCTTGTACATAGGGGCAGTATTATAGTAGATATATTCTTGGACATAGGGGCAGTATTATAGTAGTTATATTCTTGTATGTAGGAGCAGTATTATAGTAGCTATATTCTTGTACATAGGAGCAGTATTATAGTAGTTATATTGTTGTACATAGGGGGCAGTATTATAGTAGTTATATTCTTGTACAAAGGGAGCATTATTATAGTAGTTATATTCTTGTACATAGAGGCAGTATTATAGTAGTTATATTCTTGTATATGGGGCAGTATTATAGTAGTTATATTCTTGTATATAGGAGCAGTATTATAGTAGCTATATTCTTTAACATATGGGCAGTATTATAGTAGTTATATTCTTGTACATAGAGGCAGTATTATAGCAGTTATATTCTTGTACATAGGGGCAGTATTATAGTAGTTATATTCTTTAACATATGGGCAGTATTATAGTAGTTATATTCTTGGACATAGAGGCAGTATTATAGCAGTTATATTCTTGTGCATAGAGGACAGTATTATAGTAGCTATATCCTTGTACATAGGAGCAGTATTATAGTAGTTATATTCTTGTACATAGGGGGCAGTATTATAGTAGTTATATTCTTGTGCATAGGGGCAGTATTATAGTAGTTATATTCTTGAACATATGGGCAGTACTATAGTAGTTATATTCTTGTACATAGAGGCAGTATTTTAGCAGTTATATTCTTGTATATAGGAGCAGTATTACAGTAGTTATGTTCTTGAACATAGGGGCAGTAATATAGTAGTTATATTCTTGTACATAGGGTCAGTATTATAGTTGTTATATTCTTGTACATAGGGGCAGTATTATAGTAGTTATATTCTTGTACATAGGAGCAGTATTATAATAGTTATATTCTTGTACATAGGAGGCAGTATTATTGTAGTCATATTCTTGTACATAGGGGCAGTGTTATAGTAGTTATATTCTTGTACATAGGGGCAGTATTATAGTAGTTATATTCTTGTACATAGGAGCAGTATTATAGTAGTTATATTCTTGTACATAGGGGCAGTATTATAGTAGTTATATACCTGTACATAGGAGCAGTATTATAGTGGTTATATTCTTGTACATAGGGGCAGTATTATAGTAGTTATATTCTTGTACATAGGGGCAGTATTATAGTAGTTATATTATTGTACATAGGGGCAGTATTATAATAGTTATATTCTTGTACATAGGGGCAGTATTATAATAGTTATATTCTTGTACATAGGATCAGTATTATAGTAGTTATATTCTTGTACATAGGAGGCAGTTTTATAATAGTTATATTCTTGTACATAGGAGCAGTATATTTCTATTTCACTGATTTTCATACTGTTTTTCTTATTGCCTTGTATTTCTGCAGTCTGATTGTATCTATGTCTCTTGATGACCTAGTGCCATAATCCCCTAGGCACCTTTGTCATGTCTGGGAGGCAGAAAACCACCCCATCCAATCTGACCACTCCTGGACATAGGGAGGGGGCTGGGAGTGAAAGGGGGAGTCAGTTCCTTTGTGGAGAGCATTGTGTGAACAAAGCACGTCAGAGAGAAAGGGAAGCGTATGGACTTTTTATCCTCTGTCTGCTGCATTTTTGGACTCTCATCTCCCTGGACATTTTATCCTGTTACTGATCTGCATACGTGTTCTGGACTATTGTATCCTCAGTGTGGTGGATTGTTTATGGACCTTTTAGTTTTGCATATAATAAAGGTCTTGGGATTGTTCACACTTCCGTCGCTCTGTGTAATACCGGAGAAGGACCCCGTGACAACTGGTGGCAGCAGTGGAATCAACATAGTGTAACCCAATGGAGAACCACCCATAGAGTGAGTACAGAAATTGGTCTGTATCCAGATTACAGGAGAGAGCCAGAGACCTGGGCCTGAACTACCAGGGACTGACTAAAGAAGCCTTAATTGACCTACTGGTCGGCGCTAGCCCGGCCACCTCCTCCTAGATGTCTGAAGGACGAGCACTGGAGACAGGGATCCCCATCCAAAAAAGCCGGTGGTTGTTGTGGTACGAAGAAGAGATGGTGGTTCTGGGAACAGGCATCTCTCAGGAGTACAAGGAGGAGGCTGCCCGCCGGGCACAGCGGAGACAAGAAGCAATGGAGCTTGAAAGAGGGAGTAACGCAATATGGAGTGTAAACCCCAACGATCCGAGAGCCTGTACGGATCACACGGACAGAGTTTAAGCCATTTGAAGAGGCTCCCAGAGATGTGGAGGGGTTCTTCAAGGATTTTGAGCAGCAGTGTGCTGTGATGGAGGTGCACCACTTTGGCTGGTTGCGTTTGTTAGTGGGACTCCTGAACGGTAGCATGGCGGAGGCTTACTGAACCATTGACGCAAAGCGGAATCGGGATTATAACATTGTAAAGCAGACTATCCTGGATTACCATGCTATCACCCCAGACCCGTATAGGGCCAAGCTCCGAGACTTCCCATGCACCACAGGGGGATCGTTTAGGATGTACGCACATAAGATGTCCCAGGCATGTCGGAGATGGCTGGAAGCAGAAAACGCCTTTACTGTGGAAGATGTTATACAGGCGTTCCTTATAGAACAATTTCTTGCCAAGTTCCCCGCAGAGGTACGGGAATGGGTCCGGGAGCACACGCAGTGTACCGTGGATAGAGCTGCAGCCCTGGCCGATGAAGCCCTTACTATCCGACCTCAATGGAGGAGGCTTCTGGACAATGAACCACGGCCTGCTCCCGTGCCCAGTCCCCCTCAGATTATATCTGCCCTTCCACCTAGTCGCAAGCCGATGACAATCATGCTTCACAATCCTTGGCCACAACAGTTCCGACCACAACCTGGGGGTATCACAGAGAGGAGACGTTATGGGTGAGGGCAACCTGGACATTTGCAGTCTGGCTGTCAAGGATTCGGAGGGAGCCCCATGCAGCCCCACTTCACCCAGTGCATCTTGTACACTCCATTCCGCCTGAGGAAGAGCTACCACTACCCCCACCAGAGTGGACCACCGATCCTGGCGCCATAGATACCCCTCGTGGAGTGTACGGACCCCGACCTTGGTCCTTTTAGCTACCCAGAGCAATGGCAACGCTACTTACGGGACTTCTTAATTGATGGATACAAAGTGTCAGGATTTAGAGACATGGGGGCATTCCTGACTATCGCTGACCCCCATGTGGTTCGACCCGAGGAAATTTAACAGGGTACAGGAATTCCCATTGTCTTGGCGGGGGGTGCCCGCAAATATATACAGCGAGCCTCTGTGCGCTTGGATTATGGTTGTGGAGAAAAACTGTGTTGGATTGGAGTTATGGGAGGACTTCCTGCAGATATCCTCCTTGGGAACGACATTGGGGAGTTACAGTGCCAATTTGTGGGAGCAGTCACCCGACTACAGGCCCTTCAAGCACTACGTCATCCGGACCTCACCGGGGAGCAACCGCCACGAACCGCATCAGAGTTGGTAAGCAATACGTTCGCTGCTACTACATTGGGAGTCTTGGGACAGAGAGGAGTTTAGGAGAGAAATAGAGGGTGACACTACCTTAGCAGCCCTTTGGTGAAAGGCAGAAACTGGGCACATGGGAGATAATGGGGATGGCTTCACTCGAGAAAACGGACTGTATTATCATGTAACAAAGGGCAGTGACCAGGGCAACCCTGAAGCAACGACAAGGCAGCTCATTGTCCCTCAGAAGTACAGGGCACAGCTACTCCAACTGGCCCATGACATGCCGTTGGCTGGACATCAAAGGAGGAAAAGGGCTGAAAAGAGACTCGCCCAAAGTTTTTACTGGCCTGGCATCTCGCAGTCAGTAGCCCATTATTGCCGCACCTGCAATGTGTGCCAGCGAATGCGGCATCCACGAGCTCGACATAAGGTACCCCTGCAATCCCTGCCCATAATTGAGGAACCATTTCAACGTGTAGCTGTCGACATCATAGGTCCTCTGGCCCACCCCAGCCGGTCGGGGAAAAAATATATCCTGATCGTGGTGAACTATGCCACTAGGTATCCTGAAGCTGTTGCCCTGTCCAGTATTATAGCAGTAAAGGTAGCCGAGGCCCTTGTTACCATCTTTACCCGAGTAGGGTTTCCTAGTGAAATATTATCGGATCAAGGCACTCAGTTCATGTCAGATCTGGTCCAGTCCATATGGCATTCCTGTGGCGTTCGAGCCATTTGCACCACTCCATAGCACCCGCAGACCAACAGACTATGTGAATGCTTTAAAGGAACCCTAAAAAAAAAAAATGCTGAGGGCTTTTGTTGATGTTGAAAAAGACTGGGAAAAATACCTGCCACATCTCCTCTTCGCATATCGGGAGGTTCCCCAAGAATCCACAGGTTTCTCTCCCTTCGGACTACTGTTTATCCGGAAGGTCCGTGGGCCTCTCACTCTTCTGAAAGAACATTTGGAGGGAGATATCTCAGATACCGGAATGCCCATCGTTCCATATGTTCTAGAGTTCAGAGACCATCTCGCCCAGCTAGCTATGTTGGCAAAAGAACATTAGCGAATGGCCCAGTCCAGACAAAAAACCTGGTATGACCGTAATGCCAGGACCCGGGAATTTATGGAAGGACAAGTGCTCATTATTACTGCTTCCCCTGCCAACAAGCTGCAAGCAGTGTGGGAAGGCCCTTACCAGGTTGTCAAGAAAATTAATGACACTAACTACGTTATTGCCCTGGTCAACTACAGAAAACTGTCCACATTAACATGCTGAAAGACTACCACGACCGATCTCTGCCTGTTCTAGCTGTCTGCCACTCCCCTAGTGATACCGCCGCCGACGAGTATCTCCCAGATCTCCTCCAGGTTGCCCAAGCGGGAGGATCACTAGAACAAGTGCCCCTGGGCTCCCATTTATCGGATATACAGAAGGACGATATTGTCGCCGTACTAAGGCCGAGGGCTGCTGCTTTCTCCTCAAAGCCGGGGAAGACTACTCTCATCAGCCACCATGTGGAATCCCCCGGATAACGCCCCATCCAGCAGGCTGCCTACCGGGTTCCAGAGGCTGTTCAAGGTATGATAAAGTACGAACTGGAGGAGATGAAACGATTGGGAGTTGTTCAGCCATCTCACAGTTCTTGGGCCTCTCCTGTCGTCCTGGTCCCCAAGAAGGATGGTACAACACGATTCTGCGTTGATTACTGACGATTAAATGATGCCACCAAGAGTGATGCTTATTCCATGCCCAGGATTGATAATCTATTGGATCGTCTGGCCAGTGCCCAATTTGTGACCACGTTAGACTTGAGCAAGGGGTACTGGCAGATACCCCTAACGGAGGACGCTCGGGAGCGCTCAGCCTTCATTACTCCATTTGGGCTATTTGAGTTCCTGGGAATGCCCTTTGGGATGAAAACTGCCCCCGCTACTTTCCAGAGACTGATAGATCGACTGTTAGAACAATGTCAGGACTTTGACTGTGCTTACTTGGATGACATTGCCATTTTTAGCACAACCTGGGAGGAACATCTTAAACACTTGGGCATAGTGCTAGACTGTATCTTTACTGCAGGACTGACCATTCGCCTTGATAAGTGCCAAATAGGGATGGCTGAGGTGCAGTACCTCGGACATAGAGAAGGGAGTGGGACCCTAAGGCCTGAGCCGGCCAAGGTGGAAGCCATTAGCAACTGGTGTAGACCCCAGACTAAAAAGCAGGTACTTGCATTTTTAGGAACTGCTGGATATTATCGAAAATTCATATTTCAGCACCTTGGCCAAGCCCCTAACCAACCTGACCCGCAAGAACATGCATCGGAATGGGACGTGGACGACTGCATGCGAGGATGCCTTTTCAGCGTTAAAGACCACCCTCATCACTGCTCCTGTCTTGGCTGCCCCTGATTATAAGCGCAGGTTCCTCATGCAGAAAGATGCATCCACCTTTGGGATTGGGGCAGTACTTAGCTAAGTGAACGCCGCCGGAGAAGAACATCCTGTTGCTTTTGCCAGTCGGAAGCTACTGGATCGGGAAGTTGCCTATGCCACTATTGAAAAGGAGTGCCTTGCCATCGTATGGGCACTAAAAAAATTGCAGCCATACTTGTATGGCAGAGACTTTACAATTGTTACAGACCGCAACCCCCTCACATGGCTGAACCGCGTATCAGGGGACAATGAAAGATTGCTGTGGTGGAGCTGGTCCTTACAACCCTACAGCTTCTCTAATCCCCAAGGCTCCTTTGTTCTCCTCTGGGAGGCCTGGAAACCGCCCCAACCTGTTTGACTACCCCTGGACACAAGGAAGGGGGTGTATATTTCTATTTCACTGATTTTCATAGTGTTTTTCTTGTTGCCTTGTATGTCTGCAGCCTGACTGTATCTATGTCTCTTGATGACCCCCTGTAGTGTCTTAATCCCTCAGGCACCTTTGTCAGGTCTGGGAGGCCTGAAAACCACCCCAACCCGTCTGACTACTCCTGGACATAGGGATGGGGCTGGAAAGGACAGGAGGGGGGAAGTCAGTTCATGTGTAGAGAGCATCGTGTGAACACAGCACGTCAGAGAGAAAGGGAAGCGTATGGACTTTTTATCCTCTGGCTGCTGGATTTTTGGACTCTCATCTCCCTGGACATTTTATCCTGTTACTGATCTGCATACGTGTTCTGGACTATTGTATTCTCATTGTGTTGGATTGTTTATGGACCTTCTAATTTTGCTTATAATAAATGTCTTGGGATTGTTCACACTTCCCTCGCTCTGTTGAGTGTGTGATACCAGAGAAGGTCCCATGACAGGGGGCAGTATTATAGTAGTTAAATTCTTGTACATAGGGGCAGTATTATTGTAGTTATATTCTTGTACATAGGGGCAGTATTATAGTAGTTATATTCTTGTATATAGGTGGCAGTATTATAGTAGTTATATTCTTGTACATAAGAGCAGTATTATAGTAGTTACATTCTTGCACATAGGGGGCAGTATTATGGTAGCTACATTCTTGTACATAGGGGGCAGTATTATAGTAGTTATATTCTTGTACATAGGGGGCAGTATTATAGTAGTTATATTCTTATACATGGGGGCAGTATTATAGTAGTTATATTCTTGTACACAGGAGCAGTATTATAGTAGTTATATTCTTGTACATAGAGGGCAGTATTATATTAGTTATATTCTTGTATATAGGAGCAGTATTATAGTAGTTATATTCTTGTACATATGAGTAGTATTATAGTTGTTATAGTCTTATACATAGGAGCAGTGTTTTACAGTTGTTATACTGTTTATGTAGTACTCTAAATTCTTATATTTTTGTCCGTAGCTAATAATTTTTAGTGTTTTTCTATAGTGGATACTACTGGAATATTTGCATCTGAAAGTGTAAACATCTAATTTTTATTTTATATATCAATAATACACATGAAAATAAAGAACTTTGTAATATATCTATTTCATTTATCAGTGAAATCTGCTTTTTCCTTCTATATTCACTGAAGACAGAATGTTACATTACTGAGACAAGAGATGACTGGTGCTGCTTATAACAGTCTATGTAGAGGGGAGGATCTCTGCCTCTAGCTCCTCCCTCCTCCCCTCTACATAGACTGTTAGAAGCAGCACCTGTCATCTCTTGTCTCAGTAAGTAACATTCGGTCTTCATTGAATACAGATTTTACCCATTAATAGACAATGTGAAAATGATCAATCCAGAAGGAGAAAGAAGCGGATTTCACTGATAACAGATATTACGACTCTGAATTATTGCTTTATGAAATAAATATTAAATCAATGGTTACTTTTTAGTAACAGTAGATAAAAGATTTGAGCTCAGATATCTATGATTTTGGGTCAGAATTGTGCTCACTTGTCAGTTTCCGTTCTGTACATCTTCTACACCTCGGTGGTGATGGGGAGCGCTTTCTTCTTATGGAATGATTGAAGAACATTCCGCAGTAGTGTGGAGACGAGGAGCAGGAGCCGCGTGCTGTGCGGCCATCACCGGTGATGTTATCACTGGTATCACAGGTATGATGGTGTCTAGGATGCTGGGATTACGTCCCTGCCTGGGATCTCACCTGTGACATTTCTCTGGGTGACGTGTTCTGTATGTGTCATGTGACTGGCAGCTAGCGGCGTGCGTTCTCAGGCCGCGCCTCGTGACTGCCCATTGTGTACGGTGTCACTACACCGCCCTCTCCCCGCTCCTCTGTTTGCCGGCTCTGTCCTTTGCACCTTCTAAATATGTCTCAGCTTGTCATGTGTCTGTACAAACAGAAGAGCACGAGGCGTCCGACAGCGGCAGATGTTATATTGTCACCACACAGCGGATAATGCACGGTTGTGTCTTATGTCAGGAGAGCCCTGGGAATGGCACAAAGTCTATATACTGTATATAAAGGAGGGATGGATGGATAGATGATAGATAGATAGATAATATATAGGTAATAGATATATGATAGATAATAGATTATAGATAATAGATAGATGATAGATAGATAATTGAGAGACGACAATAGGTAGATTTTGTGTCTGCTAGTGCTGCACCTGTATTTTATATTAAATTAGATAGATATGAAAAAGTTACTGGATAAATGGATAGAAATATAATCAAATAGGATAATTAAAGTACTGCAACCACATTTTCTTTTTCTGTTGTGCTGTTCCATCATTTTTTTGTATAGATAGATAGAAAAAAGTTAATAGTATAATAGATAGAAATATATATTTAGATACATACCGTGATTACCGTATTTTGCAGTTTATAAGACGCACCCCAAATATAAGGAGAAAAATAGGAAAAAAAACTTTTTTTAACAAAATGGTGGTGCTTCTTACAATCTAGGCGTCTTATTGCTGGCAGAGGCATTGTCGCTGCTGGCGGAGGTAGGAGTGGGGCGATGCTGCGGACCCCAGACTGGGAGAAAGGGGTGTTAGGATGTGCGACGCTGTGGGTGTTCAGTGGTGCAGGTGTAGGGAAGGTGACCTGACGGACGGACTTGTCTGTAGGGAGAAGGGACGGTTGGTGCACTGTAGATGGATGTTTGTAATGACAAAAGCGAAACAGCTGGGGAAAATGGAATAGGAGTGCAGTACCTAAGTTTGACCACAAGATAGCAGGAGGGAGCGTGAGAACAGGACTTGACACCAGCCAGGGCTTCGAAAACGCTTAATCATGGGGGGCGGGAAGACAGGAACCCAGGAGGGAAATTCCAGAGGAGGGAGATAAATAGGACAGGAGAGGGTTCCAGACGGTTACAGTCCTGGGAGGAGCTCAGGAGGAGAAGAGACAGTGAAGGAGAGCGAACAGCAGTGGAGAGCTCGACCAGGGGACTGAGGGAAAAGAAGTCAGGGGGGTGGCCCCGACACAAAGAACCGCAGAACAGACGAGGCCCCGGGGGTACCAAATTGACGACGACCTCGGACTGGTGAAGCGCTGGCGGTAGATAGGCCTAGGGCAGCCCCAGTGAAAGAGCCGCGAGGAACGTCACTACGACAGAAGGAAGGTGCAGGTACCCGGGCCTGAATACGGAGAGCTGTAAAGGTGCTGCGGTGTATTGCTATGGTCGTCAGGAGGACGGCCAATAAACTCGGACCTGTTGTACCCGAAAAATATGCCTCCGTCTCGTCTCTGTGCGCGGTAAGCAGTGGACCACCCTCCAATCTGGGCCCCTACTACATTTGGCGTAGTCGGCAGGATCGCCGCCGCCAATA
Organism: Dendrobates tinctorius; assembly: GCF_039654945.1. NCBI lineage: Eukaryota > Metazoa > Chordata > Amphibia > Anura > Dendrobatidae > Dendrobates > Dendrobates tinctorius. Next base: position 1,775,438 of record NW_027361998.1, on the reverse strand, counting down.
CGCCAACTTCAGCGGCAAGCCTGTGTCAGAAGAACCGAAAAGGACTCAAGTTGCTTTACTTGTGGATTACAAATTTGAGACTTTGTTCCGGATCATTGACTGTCATCAGAGGATCCGGGGCGGTACAAAAACTGGACAAAATGGCTGTGGTAAGCCAGCATCAGGAAGAGTCACAGGCGTTTGCAGCTATACTGGACGATCTGGGGCTATTTCGAATCCGCTCCCTCATTCTGGACCCTGGAAGATGGGTGGAGAGGCCGACCACCGCCCCACCCAAGAGCGGGAGTGGCCCAGGTGGAGAGACCTGCTGCAGCTGTTTGGCGCCATTCAGCTACTGGACACCGGACGGAATGTGACGCTGCAGCTGCCGTGGTCTCGGACGCTTGGAATGGCGGTGGCGCCAGGAGATTGAGTCTCGTAGGGAGACCTGCCCCTGGGAGCCACTGACAATACCCCGGACATCGGTCGGAGAAGAGGAGCGATGACGGGCCCCCTGGAACAGCCACCAAAGGAATCTTCAGGGAGCCTCCCCGCAGAATCATCGGGCCTGGAGGCTGGCCCTGCCGGACAGCGGGGTGAAGATCCACGGCTGTTGGAGGAGCTGCGGGAAGCCTGCTGGGAGCCGCGGCACCAGGGAAGGTAAGTGTTCCCCCAGCCTCGCCGGCAGCATGGCAGGCAGATCCCGTCCCCACGCTCCATGCACAAGACAGGCCTCGGGGCCCTGACACCGGCCCTCGGCGTCCCCGCCCGACCTCCCGCTCTTCAGTGATCCCGGCTCCGGACGACTCCATGGCTCCTGCCGGGCCAATTGACACCTCCGACAACAACCCCGAGCCACCCCGCCCGGCGGCACCTCGTCCCATGTCGCCGGGGCGGAACCGATCCGTGGCCGCCCCTGCTGTGCTCCAGCGTTCGGCGGCGGCCTACCCATCGGGGCCTGCCGCCACGTCGGCCCCACCCCCGCTCACCGCTGTAACCGGGCCGCCGCGGCTGACTCACCGGCATCTGCGGTCACCGCTGCTCCATCAGCGGCCTTGGCTGCGGTCGACCCGCTGGTGCCCGCGGCCGCCTTGGTTCCAGCTGCGGCCTCCCACGCGGCCACTCCGACTTCACTCCCGGAGCCGGCTGCGGCCTACTCATCGGAATCCACAGCCACCTCTGCCCCGCTCTCGACCCTGACCGCGGCCCGCCCACCGGACTCTGCGGCCTACACCGGACCCTCCGCTTGGGTTGCGGAGGTCATTGAGCAAAAGAAGGCCAGAGAGCCAGAGATCTGGGGGCTGCTCCACGAGAAAGGGGAGGCTGACATGGCAGCTCCACGGTCCACCGGGCAGCTCGTGCACACAAGCTAAGAGGACCCACAGAGACACTTCAAGCATCCCGGGGACATCACGGCTGTGGAGTTCCCTGCTGATTGGTGGAACATCGGCCGTCAGGAGATGACACGGACTACTGGGATTTTGGTGCACCGTTGTGCAGCCTACAGGACAGTTTCACGTCCAAGATAAGGAAAAATGTTTTTTGTTTGTTTTTGTCCTGATACAGCGGGGATGCATACGGGAAAGTGCTCATGTTAAAGGAAGGGAGAGTACTCACGTTTTGTTTTTGAAAAGTTGTGTTTAAAGAAAAAGTTAAATAAAAGAAGAAAAAAGGGGTTACTTATGCTAGTATTAGAATATGGTTAACCGTATATATGGTATACAAAAGTTGGTTTGGTATGTAACATGTATAAGAACATGCAACAGGTCCCGGGTACGAGGTGTGACGAAGACGCCGACCATGACTTTTTTAAATTGAAGGACAAAGAGACGAAAGGTATTGAACCAGACAGTGGTCCTTCAGTCAGGTCCCCGATACCACGGAAACCCCAGAAGTATAGGCGGATGCTGACTATGACCTGGTATGCGTAAGGCCTCGGTCATGGCGTTCCGGACAGTTGAGGGTGACAGAAGGGGAGAGTAGTGGGAGGTACACGCCGTAGAGTAGTCCGCGTGGACCTAGCCCAACCAGAAAGAAGTTGTCATGTGGCGTACGCGCCGGTGAGTAGCGGTAGGCTGCTCTGAGCATGGTGCTCCCGGTTTGGTTCGGCCCCCTCGCGTATGGCGGGTTTGGCCCAACAACCTGTCCAACAACAGACAGTGGAAAAGCTTCAGGACGACGAAGGTAGGGAATACGATTGTTGAGGACGACAATAGACAAAGGAAGGGGGGGTGTAGGGAAGGTGACCTGACGGATGGACTTGTCTGTAGGGAGAAGGGACGGTTGGTGCACTGTAGACGGATGTTTGTAATGACAAAAGAGAAACAGCTGGGGAAAACGGAAAAGGAGTGCAGTACCTAAGTTTGACCACAAGATGGCAGGATGGAGCGTGAGAACAGGTCTTGACAGCACCTTAAGGCTACGAAAACACTTAGTCATGGGGGGCGGGGAGTAAGGAACCCAGGGAGGGAAATTCCCAAGGAGGGAGATACATAGGACAGGAGAGGGTTCCAGATGGTTCCAGTCCTGGGAGGAGCTCAGGAGAAGAAGAGACAGTGAAGGAGAACGAACAGCAGTGAAGAGCTCTGGGCAGCACGGTGGCTCAGTGGGTTCGAATTCCACCATGTTCGAATCCCACCAAGGACAACATCTGCAAGGAGTTTGTATGTTCTCCCCGTGTTTGCGTGGGTTTCCTCCGGGTACTCCGGTTTCCTCCCACACTCCAAAGACATACTGATAGGGAATTTAGATTGTGAGCCCCATTGGGGACAGTGATGAAAATGTGTGCAAACTGTAAAGCGCTGCGGAATATGTTAGCGCTATATAAAAATAAAGATTATTAGAGCTCGACCAGGGGACTGAGGAGAAAAGAAGTCAGGGGGGTGGCCCCGACACGAAGAACCGCAGAACAGACGAGGCCCTGGGACTACCAAATTGACGATGACCTCAGACTGGTGAAGCGCTGGCAGTAGATAGGCCTGGGGCAGCCCCAGAGAAAGAGCCGCAAGGAACGTCACTGCGACAGAAGGAAGGTGCAGGTACCCAGGCCTAGTACGGAGAGCTGTAAAGGTGCTGCGGTGTATTGCTACGGTCGTCAGGAGGACGGCCAATAAACTCGGACCTGTTGTACACGAAAAATCTGCCTCCGTCTCGTCTCTGTGTCATCTGTGCGCGGTAAGCAGTGGACCACCCCCCCAATCTCAGCCCCTACTACACAGGCCTCAGTGGAGCAGGGTCCCAGGGTCGCTGCTGGAGGAGGCAAAAGTGGAGCTGCGAGTGTTTGGTGATGCGGGGGCTCCGACAACATTTTGTGAAAGCCCAGAGCCCCAGCACTGTTTACTATGTGGTAGACTCCGGGAAAATGTCTGCCGGGGCGGCGCATGTGCAGATGGAGATCTTGGCGTTGAGATCTCATCTCCCGAGTTCTTGTTGCCGAGATCTCCATCTGCGCCTGCACCGCTTCTGCGGCCATTTTCCTGGAGACATTACGTAGAGGCAGGTGTGGATGGAGATCTCAGCTTTACTCCATCTGAACCGAGTAAGAAGCCGGAAGCCGGACCCCGGAAGAAGAATGGCATCCTCCATATGCCACTGCTGCAGGGCTACCGCCTGCCGCAGGACCACCGCTCGCCGCCGTACCACCACCACACACCACAAGACCACCACACCACCACCGCAACACCCCCAGCTCTGGGCCTACAGTACTGACCCTTCGGTAAAAACAGTGTTTGGTTTATAAGACGCGTTCCCATTTCCCCCCTAATTTTGGGGATCATAAAAGTGCGTCTTATAATCCAAAAAAATATGGTAAATCTTTTTCTATTGTGCTGTTCCATAATTTTTTCTGTAGATAGATAATTAGATTGATAGATATGAGATTACAAAAAATAACAGACACTATATTTTTTTACTAATTTGTTTAAGTTAGCTCTTTACATTTAGGACTTATGTGAAAATCTGATGTAATTTTAGGACAAATTTAGGCAGGAATAAAGAAATTTCTAAAGGTTCACAGCCCCTTGTCCCCCACCCATACACAGAAGCTTAAAAAATTGACGTAATAGGTGGCACCCATAAAGTATAGTGCCAAAAAAAAGAAACCTCCTCAAGCTCAGTATGATACCCCTAAAGTCTCTCACACATTATGAAGATCCCACAGCCCCCTATACTGTATGAAGACCAAACAGCCCCTCACACAGTATGAAGGCCCCAACAGTCCCCCACACTGTATGATCACTTCCACAGCCCCAAACACATTATTTTGACCTTATTGCCCTCCACACAGTAAGATGGACCCACACAGCTTCCACAGTCCCTCCATAAGCCCCACAGACCCTCAAACAGTATGCTGACCCCACAATCCCCCACACACAGTATGATGGCCCTCACAGCTCCTCACACAGTCTGATCTATTACACAGCCCTATACACATAATGGTGTACCCCAGACCCTAAGGAGAGGAACTCATGGTATTACCAATATGTCTACTTCCTCTCCTGAAGGTGTTAAATGTCAGGAGAGGTCTTTTTCCGCCGTTTTGCTCCTTCATGTCCACAAGATGTTTTGGATTCTGGATTGGCGGACAGTGGACATATATGTTTGTTGGCAGACGTCTGTGTCTACTCATATGAGTTGGTGTGTGTGTCTATAAGGCTACTTTCACACATCAGTTTTTTGCCGTCAGGCAGGATCCGGCTATTTTTAGAAAAAACGGATCCGGCATAAATTTTGGAGAACTGTAGAAACGGATCCGTTTTTTTGCTGGATCCGTCTAGCAGGTTATATCTGTTCCTGGGGGCTGGCCAATTGGATCTGAGCATGGGCAGACTTAAAAAAACCGGATCCGGTGGCTGGATCCGTCTTTTTCTGGATCCGGCGCATTCCGGCGCCCATAGACTTTCATTGTAGCAAAAAGCTGGAAGCGCTGGATCAAAAAACGTTACAGTAGCCGTTTTTTCCAGACGCCGGAATGAGACAAGTTGCCGGATCCGGCAAAAAACGGATGAAACGCAATGCCATCCGGCACGATCTGGCGCTAATGCAAGTCAATGGGGAAAAACTGGATCCGGCATTGCATTTTGCCGGATCCAGTTTTACAAAAAAAAGCCGGATCGCGCCTGAAGGCAAAAAACTGATGTGTGAAAGAGGCCTTAGTGTATACGTGTCTGTGTATATGTGTGTTGGTGTACGTGTGTGTATATACATATACTAGCTGAAGAGCCCGGCGTTGCCCGGGCATAGTAACTAACTGTGGTTAGTTATAGCAAATTATAATTATCCTCCATCCCATAGTCCCGTGCCCATATACCCATCATACATATCCATGATCCCATAGTCCAGTGCCCATATACCCATCATATACCCATCATACATATCCTCCATCCCATAGGCCCGTGCCCATATTCCCATCATACATATCCTCCATCCCATAGGCCCATGCCCATATACCCATCATACATATCCTCCATCCCATAGGCCCGTGCCCATATACCCATCATACATATCCTCCATCCCATAGGCCCGTGCCCATATACCCATCATACATATCCTCCATCCCATAGGCCCGTGCCCATATACCCATCATACATATCCTCCATCTCATAGTCCCGTGCCCATATACCCAACATACATATCCTCCATCCCATAGGCCTGTGCCCATATTCCCATCATACATATTCTCCATCCCATAGGCCCGTGCCCATATACCCATCATACATATCCTCCATCCCATAGGCCCGTGCCCATATACCCATCATACATATCCTCCATCTCATAGTCCCGTGCCCATATACCCAACATACATATCCTCCATCCCATAGGCCTGTGCCCATATACCCATCATACATATCCTCCATCCCATAGGCCCGTGCCCATATACCCATCATACATATCCTCCATCCCATAGGCCCGTGCCCATATACCCATCATACATATCCTCCATCCCATAGGCCCGTGCCCATATACCCATCATACATATCCTCCATCCCATAGGCCTGTGCCCATATTCCCATCATACATATCCTCCATCTCATAGTCCCGTGCCCATATACCCAACATACATATCCTCCATCCCATAGGCCCGTGCCCATATTCCCATCATACATATTCTCCATCCCATAGTCGAGTGCCCATATACCCATAATACATATCCTCCATCCCATAGTCCCGTGCCCATATTCCCATCATACATATTCTCCATCCCATAGTCGAGTGCCCATATACCCATAATACATATCCTCCATCCCATAGTCCCGTGCCCATATACCCATAATACATATCCTCCATCCCATAGGCCCGTGCCCATATACCCATAATACATATCCTCCATCCCATAGGCCCGTGCCCATATTCCCATCATACATATTCTCCATCCCATAGTCCCGTGCCCATATACCCATAATACATATCCTCCATCCCATAGGCCCGTGCCCATATTCCCATCATACATATTCTCCATCCCATAGTCCCGTGCCCATATACCCATCATACATATTCTCCATTCCATAGTCCCGTGCCCATATACCCATCATACATATCCTCCATCCCATAGTCCAGTGCCCATATTCCCATCATACATATCTGCCATCCCATAGGCCAGTGCCCATATACCCGTCATACATCCTCCATCCCATAGTCAACCATTATGACATCATACTGAGGGGCGGGGCTTGATACACAAACACTTTTTCCCCATTATGTAGATAGGGGCAAAATTGTTTGGTGAATTGGAACGCGTGGGGTTAAAATTTCGCCTCACAACATAGCTTAGGACGCTCTCGGGGTCCAGACGTGTGACTGTGCCAAATTTTGTGGCTGTAGCTGCGACGGTGCGGATGCCTATCCCGGACATACACACATATACACACTGGAGCTTTATATATTAGATATGTATATACTGGATATATGTACATATACAGTTTGTGTATGTGTGGGCTGTATATGTGTCTATGTATAAGTATGTTGGTGTATGACGTATATGTGTGTGTGTGTATATACGTACATTATTACATATCCAGTATGTATTGGCCGTATATGTGTCTGTATCACATACACTAGTGCGAGGCCTCCTTTCCATAACACAATCACACATCTTTTCCCGGAGATCCTCCGGTATCCATGACAACGAGGAGAGGGAATCTGATTTCTACATTGAACCGCACAAGGTCTCACAAGCGGCCTTGATCTGTCTGCCGTTGAGATTGCAGCATCGCTCGCTCCTCGTCCTTCCTCTCAATGGAATTCCATGAAAAATGGAGGCAGAGATGGGTATTCCTGAGAGCCGCCTATAAATAACCCACGAGCGGATATATGGCAGATGTCACATACACTGTGTCTAATAATATCACCAAAGTGTGATACCATGTAAGGACCCGAACGTCACCTAGAATACTCACTAATACTAATTTATACAGCGACTTGAAAAAGTCTTCATACCCCGTGAACATTTCTGCAATTTTTCACATTACACCTACAAACTTATATGTATTTTATTAGGATTTTATACAGTTGTGGCAAAAGTATTGACACCCCTGCAATTCTGTCAGATAATACTCAGTTTCTTCCTGAAAATGATTGCAAACACAAATTCTTTGGTATTATTATCTTCATTTAATTTGTCTTAAATGAAAAAACACAAAAGAGAATGAAGCAAAAAGCAAAACATTGATCTTTTCACACAAAACTCCAAAAATTGGCCAGACAGAAGTATTGGCACCCTCAGCCTAATACTTGGTTGCACAACCTTTAGCCAAAATAACTGCGACCAACCGCTTCCGGTAACCATCAATGAGTTTCTTACAATGCTCTGCTGGAATTTTAGACCATTCTTCTTTGGCAAACTGCTCCAGGTCCCTGATATTTGAAGGTTGCCTTCTCCAAACTGCCATTTTTAGATCTCTCCACAGGTGTTCTATGGGATTCAGGTCTGGACTCATTGCTGGCCACCTTAGAAGTCTCCAGTGCTTTCTCTCAAACCATTTTCTAGTGCTTTTTGAAGTGTGTTTTGGGTTATTGTCCTGCTGGAAGACCCATGACCTCTGAGGGAGACCCAGCTTTCTCACACTGGGCCCTACATTATGCTGCAAAATTTGTTGGTAGTCTTCAGACTTCATAATTCCATGCACACGGTCAAGCAGTCCAGTGCCAGAGGCAGCAAAGCAACCCCAAAACATCAGGGAACCTCCGCCATGTTTGACTGTAGGGACCGTGCTCTTTTCTTTGAATGCCTCTTTTTTTCTCCTGTAAACTCTATGTTGATGCCTTTGCCCAAAAAGCTCTACCTTTGTCTCATCTGACCAGAGAACATTCTTCCAAAATGTTTTAGGCTTTTTCAGGTAAGTTTTGGCAAACTCCAGCCTGGTTTTTTTATGTCTCGGGGTAAGAAGTGGGGTCTTCCTGGGTCTCCTACCATACAGTCCCTTTTCATTCAGATGCCGACAGATAGTACGGGTTGACACTGTTGTACCCTCGGACTGCAGGGAAGCTTGAACTTGTTTGGATGTTAGTCGAGGTTCTTTATCCAACATCTGCACAATCTTGCGTTGAAATCTCTTGTCAATTTTTCTTTTCCGTCCACATCTAGGGAGGTTAGCCACAGTGCCATGGGCTTTAAACTTCTTGATGACACTGCGCACGGTAGACACAGGAACATTCAGGTCTTTGGAGATGGACTTGTAGCCTTGGGATTGCTCACGCTTCCTCACAATTTGGTTTCTCAAGTCCTCAGACAGTTCTTTGGTCTTTTTTCTTTTCTCCATGCTCAATGTGGTACACACAAGGACACAGGACAGAGGTTGAGTCAACTTTAATCCATGTCAACTGGCTGCAAGTGTGATTTAGTTATTGCCAACACCTGTTAGGTGCCACAGGTAAGTTACAGGTGCTGTTAATTACACAAATTAGAGAAGCATCACATGATTTTTCGAACAGTGCCAATACTTTTGTCCACCCTCTTTTTTATGTTTGGTGTGGAATTATATCCAATTTGGCTTTAGGACAATTCTTTTTGTGCTTTTTCATTTAAGACAAATTAAATTAAGATAATAATACCAAATAATTTGTGTTTGCAATCATTTTCTGGAAAAAACGGAGTATTATCTGACAGAATTGCAGGGGTGTCAATACTTTTGGCCACAACTGTATGATACCAACACTAAGTAAGGCCTCTTTTACACGTCCTGATATTTCCGGTATTGGAAGTACCGCTGCTATCTGTGTCCGTGTGTAACATCCGTGTCACGTCCATGTGCACCATCCATGTGACACGTATCGGCATCTGGGAACCGGCGCCAATTGCTAAATCCAATTCTCATCATTGTCTCCTGGTCTCCCTGCGATCAGCACGACCAGGCAACGCTGATGACAATTGGAGTCAGCACCCACCATCTGTGAATTGCATGTATCAAATAAATAAATGTAAAAAAAAAGGTTATGGCGTCCCCCTGAATTTTTCTAGCCAGCTAAGGGAAAGCCGACAGCTGGTATTAATATTCTGGGAAGGGGTCAATAGCCATTAAGGTTCCCAGCCTATTAATAACAGATCACAGCTGTTTGCTTAGCCTTTACTGGTTAGTAAAAGGGGGCCCCCCAAAAAAATGATGTGGGGTCCCCCCTCTATTTTTACTAGCTAGCAAAGGCTGAACAGACAGCTGCAGGCTGATATTAATAGGCTGGGAAGGGGCCTTGGATATTTACCCCCTCCAAGACTAAGAACACCAGCCCTCAGCTGCCCCAGAAATGGCACATCCATTAGAGGCGCCAATTCTGGCGCTTAGCCTCAACTTTTCCCACTGCCCTGGTGCATTGACTAGTGGGGTAATAGTTTTGAGGTTGATGTCAACTGTTATGTGTACACTGACATCAAGTCCAGGGGGGTTAGTAATGGAGAGGTTCTTTACTCTTCTCCACAGCTTTATCATTGACATGTGTGATGGGCTCCTTGGTTTTCATGATGCTGTTTAATCCATGATGTTCTAACACAAACCTCTGAGGCTATAAGAGCAGTATTATAGTAATTATATTCCTGTATATAGGGGCAGTATTATAGTAGTTATATTCTTGTACATAGGGAGCAGTATTATAGTAGTTATATTCTTGTACATAGCTGCAGTATTATAGTAGTTATATTCTTGTACACAGGGGGCAGCATTATAGTAGTTATATTCTTGTACATAGGGGCAGTATTATAGTAGTTATATTCTTGTACACAGGGGGCAGCATTATAGTAGTTATATTCTTGTACATAAGAGCAGTATTATAGTAGTTATATTCCTGTACATAGGGAGTAGTATTATAGTAGTTATATTCTTGTACATAGGGGGCAGTATTATAGTAGTTATATTCTTGTACATAGGGGCAGTATTATAGTAGTTATATTCTTGTACATAGGGGCAGTATTATAGTAGTTATATTCTTGTACATAGGGAGCAGTATTATAGTAGTTATATTCCTGTACATAGGGAGTAGTATTAAAGTAGTTATATTCTTGTACATAGGGGGCAGTATTATAGTAGTTATATTCTTGTACATAGGGGCAGTATTATAGTAGTTATATTCTTGTACATAGGGGCAGTATTATAGTAGTTATATTCTTGTACATAGGGAGCAGTATTATAGTAGTTATATTCCTGTACATAGGAGGCAGTATTATAGTAGTTATATTCTTGTACATACGGGGCAGTATTATAGTAGTTATATTCTTGTGCATAGGAGGCAGTATTATGGCGTTTTTTTCTTGTTCCTGCCTCCATAATCTTTAATTTTGTTTAGTAAATACATTATTCAGGAAGGGGTGACAGTAATCGCATGAGCCGTGTAGGGAGTGATGATGATATGTACCTTTGATCATAGAAAAAATTACTGTGTATTTCATCGTACAGTATCTTCGCTCTTTTGCCGCTATATCTTGCTGTCAGCTTCTCCCGGTGGAGGCAGCGTGTTGTTGGGGAGGGTTTGTTGTGTGGTTATCTCCCTTGCTATTAGTTTATTTAGATAACCGTGGGGCAAGAGGGAGATGACAAGCTCTAGTTGCTTGGTATATACCGATATATCGGTCAGGTGGATCCCGAATAGCAGCAGTGTGACGCTACACAGGATCCTCAGAGACATTTTTTTGCTTGTGCAATAGAGTTCTATATCCTCCAGTCAGTACAGTAGAGGAAGGGTTAAATAAAGGGGTACTTATTATTATTATTATTATTATTATTATTATTATTATCATATGTTAAATTATTACCCCAGTGTCATTACTCACATAACTACCCAAACATCACTGATAGACAATAGCGATTCTACTAACCCCTTGAGGATGCAGATATTTTAGGCTTCAAGAGCGCAGTCATTTTTTTTTCTCCTAAAGCTGTAACTTTAACTGTTTTCTGCATAAGGGCTCCTATTTTGTGGGCTAAAGTTCATTTTTAATGTTACAAGTTCAGGGTACATAAAATATTTTTTTTAAAAAAACTTCATTTTGGGACGAATTGAAAAAAAGAAATCGCCCATGGTCTTCTGGGATTTGCGTTTACAGAATTAACCACCTTGTGGAATTAACCATTTTTTTTGGCTACCTATAACATCTTTTGCAAAATTTTAAAGCAAAAATAAAGTTGCGTGTTTTAATAAAATGTAAAATTTGCAAAAAAAATGTTCAGGCATACACAATCACTTATGGGAGTACTGAAGGACATTTGCACAAAATTTTATTGACTTTTTAAACAGTCGCAATTACCAAAAAAAATCTAGAAAGCCCAAACTTCACCCACAATGACAAACATAAAAAAAGACGACCTCACGTAAAATACACTTTAAAAAAAAGGCAGAAATTAAAAGTAGAGTTAGAAGCAAATGAACAACACCAAAAACAAGGCTCAAATGCATTAGTGAATCGGGCTCTATGTTTTTTTTCTTTGCATATTTTATTTTTTTACATTTTATTTTACTTTTTTGTATATATATTTTTAAGTTTCATTATCCAACTACTGGAAATGGGCGATGTATCAATGGAAATTCGTTTCTACACCATAAAGGAGTACGCATAACTTAAAGTTTTTTACTTTTGTTTATTTTTTTCTGTTTTAGTAAAGAAATATTAGGCGTGAAGAAAATAATGTTTTTTTCCTTATTTTCTGCCCCTGGTGAGTTTAGTCCATTCATTTTTTATTTGCGGATTGGAGGCTTCCTGTCTCTTTTTTTTTGTGGACTATATTACAATTGAGAGTGTTCTGCTGATTTATTTTCTTTCTTTAGATCTCACCGCACCAAGTGTCACAAGTTACCTATGGGAGTACCATACATGTGTGGTATATGGTCAGATCTGAACCCTGGTCCCCACAGTAGCACCAATGGAGTGTGGGACCCAAAAATCAGATGCTCATAGATCCAGGGGCAGGCAAACCACATGTGCAGCCGCTGCAGCTGCACCGGGGCCCAGAGGTGGAGGGGGGCCCCCTCAGGGGGGCTAACACTGAGGGCAATCTGGCCTGCTTATCCGAACCCGAGGCTCCGGGGGGCCCCTGGCCAGATTGCCCTCATGTGCGGCAGACAGAGAGTGATGCCTACAGGATAAATTGTCAGCGGAGCTGCAGAGATGCATCATGCTTCCTGCCTGAGGTGCGCTTCCTGTCTGAAACAGCAACGCAGCTGGATGATGTCAGCATTCAGTTCATGGCTGTTTCGGAGAGAGAGCTGCCAGCGACGAAGATGCTGCGGGGAACATGCGGAGAGGTGAGTGGTGTGTCTGTGTGTCTGCCTGCCTGCGATGGAACGCCTGTGTGTGTAAGTGGTGGAGAGGACAATGATGGGGTGTTGGGAGAAAGCAGTGATGGGGTGGTGGAAAGGACAATGATGATGATGGTGGTGGAAAGGGCAATGATGGGGTAGTGGGGGAGAAAGCAATGATAGAGGTGGAAAGGGCAATGATGGGGGTGGTGGTGGAGAAGGCAATCATGGATGTGATGGAGATGGCAATGATGGGAGTGGTGGGGAGAAAGCAATGATAGAGGTGGTGGAAATGGTAATGATGGGGGTGGTGGGGAAGAAGGCAATGATGGAGGTGGTGGAAAGGGCAATGATGGAGTGGTGGGGTAGAAGGCAATGATGTTTGTGGTGGAAAAGACTAATGGTGGTGGTGGAAAAGGCAATGATGGGGTTGGTGAGGAAGGAGGCAATGATGGAGGTGGTGGAACAGGCAATGATGGGGGTGGTGAAAAGGGCAATGATGGGTGGTGGGGAAGGAGGCAATGATGGTGGTGGAATGGGCAATGATGGGGTGGTGGGGGAGAATGCAATGATGGCGGAGTTGGAAAGGGCAATGATGATGGTGGGGGGGAGAAGGCAATGATGGTTGTGGTGGAAAGGACAAGACAATAATGTTGGTAGTGGAAAGGGCAATGATGGGGGTGGTGGGGAAGGGGGAAATGATGGAGGTGGTGGAATGGGCAATGATGGGGAGAAAGCAATGATAGAATTGATGGAAAGGGCAATGATGGGAGTGATGGGGGAGAAGGCAATGATGGAGGTGATGGAAAGGGGGGTGATAATGGTGGTGGGGGAGAAGGCAATGATGGGGGTGATGGAAAAGACAATATTGATGGTGGAAAGGGCATTGGTGGTGGTGAGGAAGGAGGCAATGTTGGAGGTGGTGGAATGGTTATTGATGGGGTGGTGGGGAGGAAGCAATGAAAGAGGTGGTGAAAAGGGCAATGATGGGAGTGGTGGGGAAGAAAGCAATGATGGGGGTGGTGGAGAAGAAGGCAATGATGGAGGTGATGGAAAGGGCAATGATGTGGGTGGGGAGGAGAATTCAATGAAGGAGGTGGCAGAAAGGGTAATGATACGGGTGGTGGGAGAAGGCAATGATGGTTGTGATGGAAAGGACAATGATGGGGTGGTGGGGAGAAGGCAATGATGGAGGTGGTGGAAAAGACAATGATGGGGTGGTGTTGGAGAGGACAATGATGGAGATGGTGGAAAGGGCAATGATGGGGGGTGAGAAGGCAATGATGAAGGTGGTGGAAAGGACAATGATGGGGTGGTGGGGGAGAACAATGATGGAGGTGGTGGAGAGGGCAATGATGGAGTTGATAAGGGAGGGCAATGATTGGGGTGGTGGAGAGGGCAATGGTGGAGTTGGTGGAGCGGGCAATGTTTGGGGTCGTGGAGAAGGCATTTATGGAGAGGTCAATGATGGAGGTGGGGGAGAGGACAGTGATGAGATGCGGGGGGCAATGAAGAATGTGGGGGATTGTGATGGGAGGAAGGAGGACTTATAATAGACTTACGAACAGGGGGAAGTGGAGGAGGACATTAGATGTGGATGTAAAATGAATTGTGTAGTGGAGGAGGGTGCCAAGCCCCTGATAGTGTCCTCCTCTTCCAGCAATTCATTGTGTTGCTATCAGGGACTTAAAATGTATTGGGGAGTAGGAGAGGAGGTGATAAGGTGCATAGGACACTTTATAATGAACTGAAAGGTGGGAGAAGATGCTGTCATTGACTTGTAATGAATTAGGAAGTGGCGGAGGAGGCTCAGTACCTGATAGCGTCTTCTTCCACCACCAAATTCATTATGCTATCAAGGACTTATAATGAATGATGGGGACCCAGGACAGGGACTCGGGCTATGTGCACACGTTCAGGATTAGCAGGAGATAATTCTGTTGAATATTGTAATGTGTTGGTAAGAAGCAAATTGTGTAAAATACATTTATTTTTTCCCACGCTTTTTTTTACGTATTTTCTCCATTAGTATGAGTGAAATACGCTGCAAGATTTGACATTATGCAGATTTTAATCTGCTGCAAATCTGCAAGGAAAAAATAAGCAACGTGTGCATGAGACTTCAGGGATCTCATTCACTTTTCCTGTACTGTCTTGCATATATTCCGTGTGCACATAGCCTTAAGGCCCCGTCTCACTAAGTGACTTACCAGCGATCCCGACACCGATATCAAGGTTTCAGGATCGCTAGTAAGTCGCTATGTGATCGCTGCTGAGCTGTCAAACAGACAGCTTCACCAGCGATCAGCACAGCGATGCCGAGCGCCCGGCATCGCTGGCCATCCTGTAAAAAAATAGAATCAAAACAAAAAATATAGTTATTCTCACCTTCCGACGTCCCGTTCAGCCATCCTGCCTCTCTCCACACTCCGGTCCCAGTGATCCTTTGCACGAATGACCGCGAGATGTCACGGTCTCGCGGGATAACAAAGTCTCGCGGTCATTTATGCAAAGGAGCACTGGGACCGGAGCGTGGAGAGAGGCGGGATGGCTGAACGGGACATTGGAAGGTGAGAATAACTATATTTTTTATTTTTTTATTATTTTTTACACCTGATCGCTGGTCTCCAGCTGTCACACACAGCGATGCGTGCTGGCCAGCGGGAGACCAGCGACCAAAGAAATGTCCAGAGATTTCTTGCAGCGATCAGCAATACTGGCAGGGGGGCCGCTCGCTGATCGCTGTCACACATAGCGATCTCGCTGGTGAGATCGCTGTTATGTCACAAAAGTTGTGACTCAGCAGCGATCTCGCTACCGAGATTGCTTAGTGAGACGGGGCCTTTACAGGTAATTGGGGCGAGTCACAGACTGAATCATTTATATTATAAGGAGGCAGAGGTTATAGTAATGGGGGGGGACACGGTGCTGCTTATCACTTTATATTTATAATGTGCGGCTAATATTATATTAATGGTGGGGTTCATATCTGTATTGGGGGGAGACACATGTATGTATAGAATGTATGTGACCTTGTTATTTTCAGGGCTTCGACGATCACTGTGACAAGACGAGTCGTGGCTGGGAGATGTCGACATGAAGGTCTGACCAGATGGAGAAGAAACAAGAGAAAGCGGCTCAAATCAGATGAGACATAGACAGCGGTAAGTGCCTGGATGTAGATATTATTCTGTATTTGCACTGAGTGACATGGAGTGATGTTTTTTTGTAAAATTCCTTATTCTGTATTCTCACATTTGTGTTGTTCATGTGCTTCCAGGTTTTTTTATCGGGTGGCACACGGACTCAGAGTTTTTTAAGTCCATTCACACATACATGAAAATCACTGATCTGAGAATGAGATCTGTGAGGGTCAGAGAATGTTCTGTTCTGATGTGATTTTGAGGATCAGAATACGACATGCTCAATGCGTCTGTAAACACGTGCAGCACACCATCACTACACACGGACACAGGAATGTAGCCTTATTATGTTTAGCACAGTCCCTTAGTATATAGTGTACTCACTTATTATGTCTAACACAGTCTCTTAGTATATAGTGTACTCATTTAATATAGAGGAGAGGTGTGGAAAACCACACAAAACACAACATCCAGATCCAAATGATCAGCAAACATTATTTTATTGAAAAATATAGACAGAACAGGAAAAATGGGGAAGCATGTGCGGGGGACAATAAAGTGCAACAGTGCTGAAAAGATGCGCCTGAACCTGACAAGACCCGCACAGAGCAAAGTCAATGTAAAAGGCTGTGAGTATATTGTCCGCAGTAAGGTACAAAACATACCAAGTATGGGTATATAACTACATGTCACCAGTGTACATCCCCCACTGGCAAGAGTGCCATAGACTCTCACAGGACAGGGGACACGCTCCGCCAACCTGCCTGACCGCACTAGTGCCCACACAGGTAATTATTGACATTTGTTCTCCCCCCTTTCTCCCCGGGAATGTCCTGTGAGAGTCTACGGCACTCTTGCCAGTGGGGGATGTACACTGGTGACATGTAGTTATATACCCATACTTGGTATGTTTTGTACCTTACTGCGGACAATATACTCACAGCTTTTTACATTGACTTTGCTCTGTGCGGGTCTTGTCAGGTTCAGGCGCATCTTTTCAGCACTGTTGCACTTTATTGTCCCCCGCACATGCTTCCCCATTTTTCCTGTTCTGTCTATATTTTTCAATAAAATAATATTTGCTGATAATTTGGATCTGGATGTCGTGTTTTGTGTGGTTTTCCACACCTCTCCTCTATGTTGTATAACGATGGGTCCGTCGTTGTCCACTTTTTAAACAGCATATGCAAACGGTTATTCATTTATAGGATGCTGTTTTTTACCTTTGCTGTAATATTATACTCATTTAATATGTATAGCACAGTTTCTTAGTATATAGTGTACTTACTTATTATGTATAGCAGAGTCCGTTAGTATATAGTGTACTCGCTTATTATGTATAGCACAGTCCCTTAGTATATAGTGTACTCACTTATTATGTATAGCACAGTCCCTTAGTATATAGTGTACTCACTTATTATGTATAACACCGTCCTTAGTTACCTAGTTTACTCTTTTACTATGTATAACACCGTGCCTTGTTGCGTACCATCCTCTTTAGTTATATATGGTGCCGTCCCTTATTACAGAGCTTCCTCTGCTGTTATATAGAGTGCTGTCTCTTACATAGTGTATTCTTGATATTTTTGTTATTCACAGCGCCCTCTTTTATTACATAGTCCCCTCTCTTGTTAGATAGAAAATGACTGTTTTTGGGCAGTCAGTGACCAGTCAACCAGTCCATCAGCTCCTCCATTAGAAAAGAAGCTTTGCCATAATCCAACAGCCGTCATTTCATTATAGATCTAACAAAAGAGGACGGTATGTAATAAAGACAGGGCTCTATATAATCCGATATATAAGGGACGATGCTGTACATAACAAGAGAGGGCACTGTGTAATAAGGGACGGCAATACAGATAATAAAGGAGACTATGTAATATATATACATGTATGTTTGTGTGTGGCTGTATATATATATCCAAGAAGAAAAGAGGACCGCACTCCTGGAGCTGATGGAAATAGTGTTAGATTTATTGGCACATGCTATATATGTCGGCCGGGGGCGTGATAACAGGAGAGGGAAAACAGCTGACAACGGCCGTTTCGCGCTACCACAGTGCTTCAACAGGTGCCGTCCACGTTTTTTTTTCTCTTTTTTCATACGTATATATATATATATATATGTCGCCATAAAAGGAGGGGGGCCCAGACACATTTCTTGCACAGGGACCCCAAGCTGTCAGTGTCCTCCCCTGCATAGATCACTAATTGATTAACTTTCTTGAGGGTAGGCCATTACTTTGTTAGTTGTGGACAACCCTCTGCAAACCTATATCTTATACACTACCATTCAAAAGTTTAGGGTCACTTGGAAATTTCCTTATTTTTGAAAGAAAAGCACAGTTTTTTCCAATGAAGCTAACATTAAATGATTCAGAAACACACTCTATACATTGTTAATGTGGTAAATGACTATTCTAGCTGCAAACCTCTGGTTTGTCATGCAAAATCTTCATAGGGGTATAGAGGCCCATTTCCAACAACCATCACTCCAGTGTTCTTATGGTACTTTATGTTTGCTAACTGTGTAAGAAGGCTAATGGATGGTTAGAATACCCTTGAAAACCCTTGTGCAAGTATGTTAGCACAGCTGAAAACAGTTTGGCTGATTAGAAAACCTATAAACCTGACCTTCCTTTGAGCTAGTTGAGAATCTGGAGCATTACATTTGTTGGTTCCGTTAAACTCTCAAAATGGCCAGAAAAAAAGAACTTTCATGTGAAACTCGACAGTCTATTCTTGTTCTTAGAAATGAAGGCTATGCCATGCGAGAAATTGCCAAGAAACTGACGATTTCCTACAACGGTGTGTACTACTCCCTTCAGAGGAGAGCACAAACAGGCTCTAACCAGAGTAGAAAGAGAAGTGGAAGGCCCCGCTGCACAACTGAGCAACAAGACAAGTACATTAGAGTCTGTAGTTTAGGAAAACGACGCCTCACAGGTCCTCAACTGGCAGCTTCATTAAATAGTACACGCAAAATTCCAGTGTCAACGTCTACAGTGAAGAGGCGACTCCAGGATGCTGGCCTTCAGGGCAGAGTGGAAAAGAAAAAGCCATATCTGAGACTGGCTAATAACAGTAAAAGATTAATATGGGCAAAAGAACACAGACATTGGAGAGAGGAAGACTGGAAAAAAGTGTTATGGACAGACGAATCCAAGTTTGAGGTGTTTGGATCACACAGCAGAACATTTCAATAAAATACACAATAGGAAACAGAGAAGCGCAATAGGGTCTTATCTGCTAACAATGTTATAAAGATATATAAAATCCACTCACCCACTGAAGGAAAGATCAGGCATATAGAAATCGTCAGCTGCTGCACGTCCAAATGGTCAGACAAGTGACCGCCAGTATAACACTTCTAATGGAACTTAGTTCCCTTTGTCTTCCCCTGAAGAAGTGTTTTTCACTTCGAAACGCGTTGGGATTAAATGTGAATAAAAGATTGATCTTTCAATTTAACTGGATTATCTATTATGTCAAGCAGCGCATGAAAGTCGAAAAAACTAAGTTCCAACAGAAGAACATTTGTGAGACACAGAACAACTGAAAAGATGCTGGAAGAGTACCTGACGCCATCTGTCAAGCATGGTGGAGGTAATGTGATGGTCTGGGGTTGCTTTGGTGCTGGTAAAGTGGGAGATTTGTGAAAGATAAAAGGGATTTTGAATAAGGAAGGCTATCATTCCATTTTGCAATGCCGCCATGCCATAGACAGCGCTTGATTGGAGCCAGTTTCATCCTACAACAGGACAATGACCGAAAGCACACCTCCAAATTATGCAAGAACTATTTAGGGAAGAAGCAGGCAGCTGGTATTCTCTCTGTAATGGAGTGGCCAGTGCAGTCACCAGATCTCAACCCCATTGAGCTGTTGTGGGTGCAGCTTGACCGTATGGTACGCAAAAACTGCCCATCAAGCCAAACCCACTTGTGGGAGGGGCTTCTGGAAGCATGGGGGGAAATTTCTCCAGATTACCTCAGCAAATTAACTGCTAGAATGCCAAAGGTCTGCAATGCTGGAATTGCTGCAATGGAGCATTCTCTGCCGAAAGCAAAGTCTGAAGGAGAAAATTATTATTTCAAATAAAAATCTTTTTTTTCGAACCTTGTCAATGTCTGGACTAGATTATAAATTCATATGGCAACTCATTAGATTAATAAAAGTATGAGTTTTCAAGGAAAACACAATTGTCTGGGTGACCCCAAACTTTTGAACGGTAGTGTGTACTGAATTCCGTTTACATCACTTCTGTGTAAGGGTTTGGTAACAGATGTAAATCCACAATGTCCGGTCACACAGCCGTCTCATGATTCCTGTTCATAAAATAGATAAATGGTTTTCATCTTGAACACTGTTGGCCTTTGTCAATTGTCCTTCAATCTGTCACGTATGACGTGACTGAAACCGCTGGCTTTCTTGCATCTTGCGACATTGGTTACACCCTTGGGAAGTTACATATTGTCATGTGTTCGAGTCTTAACATAACTGTGACTCCTCAGTTTATCCAGGCAAATTACTACAAGTGTCCGCAAAGGTCTTCTTCATGGCTTGCCCCACCTTGGACAAGGCATCTTTGCTTGCTGTATTTGGCCATAAACCATCACAACCATTTTGATGAGCACTGAAACATGGTAACTGAGTGAGCGGACTGCAGGAGTGCAGAAGATTGACAGACAAGAGCAACAGCAGGACATTACTGCCGAGACAGGTGACCAAGAGAGACCATCTGTGACAAGTGATGGCAGTGTGCACTGAGACGGAGCAAGAGTACAGGAAGAGCTGCTGAAGAGAGTGCCAGCAGGGAGCTGCTGAAGAGCGTGCCAGCAGGGAGCTGCTGAAGAGCGTGCCAGCAGGGAGCTGCTGAAGAGAGTGCCAGCAGAACCATCCTTCTACCTTGGTTCAAGCATTTTGCCTCTTGAGAGACTGTAATGATCAAGCTATTTGCCTATTTGTGAGTTATTTGTTTCCAATTTGTCTTCTCTTCGTTCCTCCATCCCAGATTGGGCAACTATTCTACCAGTTGGGCCACTGTATCCTGTTTTATGAGGGTCCAACTACTTATACGGAGATTAAAGAATATGGTGGCAATGTGAGGAAGGACTCAAAATAGCAGCCATGGAAATTTTGAATGATGCCTTAAATGCTACATGAGAAATACACCTTTCACGTGTACAGTGTTGAAAGAGACTGATTGATAGATCTGGTCACATTTTTTTCCATCAGCAGTCATTTTGAGAACAGAACAGCTCTGCTGTGTGCGAAAAGCGAAGAAAAGTGCCACAAATTCATGTAACAAACTCACCTGTTTAAAAAAAAGTAGACTACCCCTTTATGGAAGTGCAGTTCGACATTTCCCATGGTGTTTAAAAAGGGTCAAATGTGAAGAGGCTATGTGCCCACGTATGCAGAAAATTTCGGCATGAAAATCAGACTCCTTCCCAGAAAACGCACGTTTTTTTCCACGCGTTTTTGCGCAAAAAAAGCGCGTTTTTTATGCGTTATTTTCCGCGCGTCCCCATACTCATACAAAATAGCTAGAAATGCGTTTTTTTCCGCAAAATTAATGAGAATGCTGCGGTTTTTTACCGCGAAGCATCAATATGCACAAAAAGTGCAGAATTCATTAAAATGAATGGGATGCTTCTTGTAAGCATTTTTGCTGGTAAAAACGCTTAAAAAACGAGAAAAAAAACGCTTACGTGTGCACACAGCCTTAAAGTCCCCTGATCCTCCTCCTGCCAGGCAAAGGTGGCATATATCTGTAGACCTGAAAGGACAGCTTTCCCAAAAACATCTGCAATGGGGATACTTATTTATGGAATTTAACAGGCTGATGGATGTTTAAAGAGGACCTGTCATATGCCAGAAATATGGTGTATGATATAAAAGCCGCTGTTCTCCTGAATCCGGCGTTGTTTTTCTTTTGTTCCTGCGCCTCTTTCTTCCTGAGATATTACCTTTTTTTCCCTGTACAAAAATCTAGTCTTTTCAGCCAAGTGGGAGTCGTTCTCAACTCTTCTTTGTGGGCGTCTTCTTGACGACTACTCCTACTTGGGAAAAAAAGGCTCAATTTATATTCAGGGAAAAGGAGGCCATATCTCAGGAATGGAGAGACTTAGGAAGAAAAGAAAAACATCGCCGGATTCAGGAGAGCAGTGGCGTTTACACCAGGTAAAAGTATTACATTGTTTTGGAAAGTAAGAGGTCCCCTTTAAGTTAAAGGGTCTAAAGTTTGTTTAAACAGGTCATTCACAGGTCCTGGAGGACTTCCAATAATTCATATTCCGGTCACTGCTTCTCTGGTTAAATTAGGGTTAAAATGGTCTCCTCGTGTATGTCAGCTGTTTTAGGACAGACAGATAGGAGAGCTAATTTTGTGGTGGACTCATGGAATGAGCCTCGGGGTCCGGAGATCTATGAAATGTCACCATTGTTTCCACAGTCGTTTCAAGGGACACCTGGGGAGACTCACATGCTCACCGTGTCCTGAGACTGCCGTCATGGAAGGAGTGGGCGACCATGAACTTCCCTGTATGTTCTCAGCACTTTTCACCCTCGGGGGCTCAGAGCCTTAAAATAACGCTAAATATTATGATTTTTTTAACATAACATCTGATTTTCATAGTGTTTTTCTTGCTGCCTTGTCTGCCTATAGCCTGACTGTATCTGTCTCTTGATGACCTCCTGCAGTTCCTTAATCCCCAAGGCTCCTTTGTCTCCTCAACCTGTCTGACTACCCCTGGACATAAGGAGGGGGCTGGGAAGGTCAGAAGCTGTACACAAGTAAGGGGGTGGGGAGGAGAGGAGGTGGACAAGTCAGTTCCTGTGTGGAGAGCTTCGTGAAGACTGCACCCCAGAGACAAGGACCCATTTTACCCTCTGGTGTTAGAGTTTTGGAATCTCGTCTCCCTGGACATTTTATCCTGTTTCTGGACTGCATTCTTATTCTGGACTAGAGTTGAGCGACTTTTGGTTTTTTAGGGTCGCGTTTCGTTTCGTGAAACCCGACTTTTCCAAAAGTCGGGTCGAGCAAGATCGTCCGATTATAGGGAAAAGTCGGGGTCGTCCCGAAACACGAAACCCAATGTAAGTCAATGGGGAATAAAAGTCGGCAGTGAGAGGAGGACAGGAAACACACCAACAGTGCCCATTTGAATGCCAAAAGCATCATTTCTTCTTACTTAAGCTTGTCAACCTTAATTAACTTCATAATACAAGTTACGCACTGAAAAATGGGGGTTATTTGGCTAAAGTTGTGGGGGGGGAGGGCTGGCTCCAGGTTTTCATGTGCCCTGGGCGAAAGAGCGCCCCTTTAACACATACCACAACTCATCATGCTCCGATACGGCAGAGAAATAGCGGTATAGTACAATGAAAAATACC
The DNA here is from genome assembly GCF_039654945.1 of Dendrobates tinctorius. Lineage (NCBI taxonomy): Eukaryota > Metazoa > Chordata > Amphibia > Anura > Dendrobatidae > Dendrobates > Dendrobates tinctorius. The sequence goes on along the minus strand of NW_027361998.1, from coordinate 1,752,206 downwards.
TCACTTTTTACATCTCATGACGAGGCCCATCTATTTCTCCATACAGAATCATTGGTCCCATATAATGTTTGAAACAGTATATGATGAGCTCCACATAATGCTACAGTATATGTTGGTCCCCATGGATGAAGCTCTACTGTCTTATGGGCCCAAATAATGCTCCAAACATAATGGGCCCCATTTCTAATGCTCTAGTGTATAATGGGCCCTGTAAATGCTGCTCCAGTGTCTGATGTCCACCTTTGGAATGTTCCAGTGTATGGTGGGCCCCATCTATCATTCTCAGACGGTGTTAGGCCCAGTATGGATTGCACGTGATTGCACAAAGGTGAGAAAGGGTACCGTATCCCCGGATAACATGTATGGATAGCGTACACATTCAAAATATATGTCTCAGGAGGCAGGCTCAGACGGTGTTAGGCCCAGTATGGATTGCACGTGATTGCACAAAGGTTAGAAAGGGTACCTTATCCCCGGATAACATGTATGGATAGCGTACACATTCAAAATATATGTCTCAGGAGGCAGGCTCAGACGGTGTTAGGCCCAGTATGGATTGCACGTGATTGCACAAAGGTTAGAAAGGGTACCGTATCCCCAGATAACATGTATGGATAGCGTACACATTCAAAATATATGTCTCAGGAGGCAGGCTCAGACGGTGTTAGGCCCAGTATGGATTGCACGTAATTGCACAAAGGTTAGAAAGGGTACCGTATCCCCGGATAACATGTATGGATAGCGTACACATTCAAAATATATGTCTCAGGAGACAGGCTCAGACGGTGTTAGGCCCAGTATGGATTGCACGTGATTGCACAAAGGTTAGAAAGGGTACCGTATCCCCGGATAACATGTATGGATAGCGTACACATTCAAAATATATGTCTCAGGAGGCAGGCTCAGACGGTGTTAGGCCCAGTATGGATTGCACGTGATTGCACAAAGGTTAGAAAGGGTACCGTATCCCCAGATAACATGTATGGATAGCGTACACATTCAAAATATATGTCTCAGGAGGCAGGCTCAGACGGTGTTAGGCCCAGTATGGATTGCACGTGATTGCACAAAGGTTAGAAAGGGTACCGTATCCCCGGATAACATGTATGGATAGCGTACACATTCAAAATATATGTCTCAGGAGGCAGGCTCAGACGGTGTTAGGCCCAGTATGGATTGCACGTGATTGCACAAAGGTTAGAAAGGGTACCGTATCCCCGGATAACATGTATGGATAGCGTACACATTCAAAATATATGTCTCAGGAGGCAGGCTCAGACGGTGTTAGGCCCAGTATGGATTGCACGTGATTGCACAAAGGTTAGAAAGGGTACCGTATCCCCGGATAACATGTATGGATAGCGTACACATTCAAAATATATGTCTCAGGAGGCAGGCTCAGACGGTGTTAGGCCCAGTATGGATTGCACGTGATTGCACAAAGGTTAGATTTAGAAAGGGTACCGTATCCCCGGATAACATGTATGGATAGCGTACACATTCAAAATATATGTCTATACATCAGGAGGCAGGCTCAGACGGTGTCAGGCACAGTATGGATTTGACGGCCCAGATTACACAGCGGAGGAGCAGGGAGAGGTAAAGATTGCAAATGCTGGGGCCCTGCCCAAGCAAGGGGGGCCCACTCGTGGGCGTCGGTACTGGCACTGGGCCCCTCATAGTACAGCGGTGTGTCTGACGGCGGGTGTGCACCACCACCGTCAGAGACACTTGATTGCACTATGAGGGACCCTGTGCCAGTGCCCGCGCCCAAGAGTCGGCCTACCCACCTGTCCAGGGCAACGGCACTCGCACGGTGTCGTGCGCTAGGTGGTGACCCCGGCCATGGGGGGGAGGCAGCACAGTTAGGGAGTTTTATAAAGTGGCATATGTTGATGTTGGACATTCAGCTGATGCAAAAGGCGAAATAGGTGAAGTACCAGGAAGAGGTGGACCAAAGCAAGCCATTTTTCTGTCACCCTATGTGTCATCAGGGGAAGGTGGGACAAAATCCTTGGAAACCCATGCGTGGTTCATTTTAATGAAGGTTAGATCATCCACATTTTGGGTTGACAGACGGGTCCTTTTTTCTGTCAGGATTGATCCAGCTGCACTGAAGACTCTTTCCGATAGCACACTTGCAGCTGGGCAAGCGAGCTCCTGTAAGGCATATTGGGCCAATTCAGGCCAGGTGTCCAGTTTAGCGGCCCAATAGTCAAAGGGGAATGACCTGTGTGGGAGAACATCGATATGGGAGGAAAAGTAGTTTGTAACCATAGTTGACAACTGCTGTCTCCTGTCACTTTCCATCGATGCAGTATTACCAGTAGTGTGAGCGGTACTTGAAAAATCAGTCCACAACATTGTCATAAAACCCCTGTCTCCAACGCCACTTCTGCTGTGTGCACCACCAACACCTCTTCCAAGCTGCCCCCGGCCCGTACGGCTCGTGTGAGAACCATCACCGCTGCTGTGTGCTGGGAATGCCTCAAGCAACCGATTTACCAGAGTTGCTTGTTTATTAGCCAATATTAGGTCAAGGTTCTCCTGTGGCATGATGTTTTGTAATTTGCCTTTATAGCGTGGATCCAGGATGCTGGCCAACCAGTAGTCGTCATCGTTCATCATTTTGGCAATGCGGGGGTCCCTTTTTAGGATCCGCAAGGCATAATCTGACATGTGGGCCAATGTTCCCGGTGTCAATGATGCACTGCGAGTGCTGGTTGGAGGAGCACTTTCTGGCAAATCCACATCCCTCCAGTCACGCACAAACCCTCTACCAGACCTTGCCACGCCAACATTTTCACTTGCCCCACGAGATGCATCCTCCTCCCCTAAGTAATCATCCCCATCATCATCCTCCTCCTCCTCTTCTTCCTCCACCTCGTCCAGGAGAGGTCCCTGAGCAGACAATGGCTGAATGTCATCAAGGATTCCCTCCTCCTCTTCCTCCTCATCAACATTGGCTGCAGACGCCTGCTCCTTAAGGTGCGTCAAAGTTTGCATGAGCAGACGCATAAGTGGGATGCTCATGCTTAGGATGGCGTCGTCTGCGCTTACCAGCCGTGTGCATTCCTCAAAACACTGAAGGACTTTACAAAGGTCTTTCAGCTTCGACCACTGCACACCTGTCAACTCCATGTCTGCTCTCAAAGTGCCTGGCCGTGTATCCTCCCACAAATGCATTATGGCCTGCCTCTGCTCGCACAGCCGCTCCACCATGTGCAGGGTGGTGTTCCACCTTGTTGCAATGTCGATAATGAGGCGGTGGTTGGGAAGGTGGAGCAATCGCTGCAGCTTCTGCATACGAACGGAGTGTACAGGCGACCGGCGGATGTGCGCGCACAGTCTTCGCACCTTCTGGAGCAGGGCTGTTAACTCCGGATAATTATTGAGGAAGCACTGCACCACCAGGTTCAAGGTGTGAGCCAAGCAAGGTATGTGGCTGAGTTTTGAAAGGGCTATGGCTGCCACAAAATTACGGCCGTTATCACTAACTACCTTGCCTGCCTCAAGATGTACACTGCTCAGCCATGACTCAGTTTGTCGCTTCAAGTACTCGGCCAGCACCTCGGCGGTGTGTCTGTCGCCCAAACACATCATCTGCAACACAGCCTGCTGACGCTTTCCACTAGCTGCTCGATAGGGGGACACATCGTGTGCAACAGTGGCAGCTGCAGATGGAGTGCTCGTACGACTGCGCTCTGTGAACGAGCTTTCGCTTCTGGAGGAGGAGGAGGAGGAGGAGGGTCGAACGCCTACAGCCAACTGTTTCCTATGCCGTGGGCTAGGCAGCACTGTCCCACCACCGCTGTCCCCTGTGGACCCTGCATCCACCACATTAACCCAGTGCGCAGTGATGGACACGTAACGGCCCTGGCCATGCCGACTGGACCATGCATCAATTGTGAGGTGCACCTTTCCGCTCACTGACTGCTTGAGTGCATGGACAATGCGGTCTTTCACATGATGGTGGAGGGCTGGGATGGCTTTGCGAGAGAAGAAGTGGCGACTGGGTAGGTCATAGCGTGGTACTGCATAGGCCATGAGTTCGCGGAAAGCTGTGCTTTCCACCAACCGAAAGGGCATCATCTCAAACGAGATTAGTTTGGCAATGTGGGCGTTCAAACCCAGTGTACGCGGATGAGAGACTGAGTACTTTCTTGACCTACTCATAGTGTCTGGGAGGGTGAGCTGGACTTGAGAGCTGCATATGGTGGAAGTAGCGGTGGACAGGGCGGACTGAGAGAGGGTTGATGATGGTGATGGAGTTGGTGTTCTTTCTGATGGCCTAGAATCAGTCTTTCGTTGATATAACAGTGGGATTCCCTGACTGCTGTGGTCTTGCAACGACACCTCAACATTTGCTGCTGTGCTAACCGGTGGGCTTACAGTGGGGGAAACAATGTAGCGTTGCTGACTACCTTCGTTGTGATCAGTTGCACATGTGGCACTTGAGGTTTGGTGTTGTGTCCACGCTTGCAAGTGCATGGTGGTTAAATGTCTAAGCATGCAACTGGTATTCAAATTTTTCAGATTTTTCCCTCGGCTAAAGGTCTTAGCGCACTTCTTACAGATAACCTTGGCTTGATCATGAGGATTTTGGTCAAAAAAGTGCCACACTGCACTCTTCCTACTTTGGCAGACATTTTGCGGCCTAGCACGCTGTGATCTTTTGACCCTCTGGACAAGCTGTCCAGCAACTCTTTTGATGTTTGGAACCTGTCTTTGGAGTGCTCCGGGCCTGCCAGATAACAGCTGTTGCGATGTCGATGTCTGCTGTGGATGCTCCTCATCTGAGCTATTGGAAGCAGCGCCCTCTTCCCCCAATGGATGCCAATCTGGGTCAACAACTGGGTCATCCATCACCTCCTCTTCTATGTCATGAGCACCTTCCTCTGTGTCACCGTGTATGGTGGTATAGTGTGCGGGAAGGGGCACCTGAGTCTCATCAGGGTCAGAATCTGGCTCTGTACACTGCGAGGACAATGTAGTGCTCTGAGTGAATGTACCAGCAGAATCATCCATCAGTGGCTGTGCATCAGTGCACTCCATGTCAGATTCATCTTGGCCTGGGTAATTCACCATTTGACTTGATAATCCAGGCATGGTATGTGAAAACAGCTCCATGGAGTAATCAGTAGTATGGCCTGCGTCATCCTTCAATCTTGGTTGGGGTGAAGGACACAAGGAAAGGTGTGGTTCATGAACATGAGCCTCCAATGACGACTCAGTGCTTTTACTTTTTACAACATTACCAGCTGCCAACCCCCGCCCAATTCCACGGCCTCTTCCACCAGCCTTCCTCATTTTTGGTAGAAATGTAGACAAAATCCAACAAACTATATAGTAATGTAAAACAAGGTACAAGGTGTCTATAGGACAGGGGAGATTTTGAATTTCTGCAGACACTTGTGGACACTGGACACTTTTGGATTGTGTGAGGCCCACTGATATCTGAGCGCTATGTGACAGGCTCGATGGCACAGCTGTGACCAAAGTGACTAGAGGATAAGGGAGATTTTGAATCTCTGCACACACTTTTGGACACTGGATACTTTTGGATTGTGTGAGGCCCACTGATATCTGAGCGCTATGTGACAGGCTCGATGGCACAGCTGTGACCAAAGTGACTAGAGGATAAGGGAGATTTTGAATCTCTGCACACACTTTTGGACACTGGACACTTTTGGATTGTGTGAGGCCCACTGATATCTGAGCGCTATGTGACAGGCTCGATGGCACAGCTGTGACCAAAGTGACTAGAGGATAAGGGAGATTTTGAATCTCTGCACACACTTTTGGACACTGGATGGACACTTTTGGATTGTGTGAGGCCCACTGATATCTGAGCGCTATGTGACAGGCTCGATGGCACAGCTGTGACCAAAGTGACTAGAGGATAAGGGAGATTTTGAATCTCTGCACACACTTTTGGACACTGGACACTTTTGGATTGTGTGAGGCCCAATGAATATCTGAGCGCTATGTGACAGGCTCGATGGCACAGCTGTGACAAAAGTGACTAGAGGATAAGGGAGATTGGATTGCTTTTAAAAAAGCAGTTTGCGGAGCAGTGGGTAAACAGCAATGCAGGAATGTCAGGAAGCCTTAGAAGGCAGCCCAACAACCAACACCACTGATACACCACTATATAGCCTCCCCTAGCACTGCACACACAGTGACTGGTGTGTTGTGCAGGCCAAATCGCTAGCAGCAGAAGCAGTTTTTTTGTCTTCTTCCCTGCCTAACGCTCTCCCTACAGAATCAGCAGCAACCTCTCCCTATACTAAGATCGGCAGAAGTAAGATGGCGGTCGGCGTGCACGCCCTTTTATACCCCCTGTGACGCCCACCAAAGCAAGCCAATCACTTGCATGTCCTTCTGAAAGATGGTGGTGACCTTTGCCTATGTCATCACGTTGCCCACAGTGTCCGTGGATCCTGATTGGCTGAAAAAGAGCGCAAAACAAACTTTTGAAACGTGACTTTGGCGCGTAAGTCGCCGACCTCGTGGCCGACCTCATCCTAGGGTCGGGTTTCGTTTCATGAAACCCGACTTTGCCAAAAGTCGGCGACTTTTGAATTTTTTCGACCCGTTTCGCTCAACTCTATTCTGGACTATTGCATCCTCAGTGTGGTGGATTGTTTATGGACCTTCTAATTTTGCCTCTAATAAAGGTCTTGGGATTGTTCATACAGAGTGAGTACAGAAATTGGATTGTATCCAGTTTACAGGAGAGAGCCAGAGACCTGGGCCTGAACTACCAGGGACTAACTAAAGAGGCCTTAATCGATCTACTGGTGGGCGCTAGCCCGGCCACCTCCTCCCAGATGTCTGAAGGACGAGCACTGGTGACAGGGATCCCCATCCAGAAAAGCCAGTGGTTAGTATGGTACGAAGAAGAGATGGCGGTTCTGGGCCCCGGTGTCTCTCAGAAGTACAAGGAGGAGACTGCCTGCCGTGCACAGCGGAGACAGGAAGCAATGGAGCTTGAAAGAGGGAGTAACACAATGTGGAGTGTAACCCCAACGATCCGGGAGCCTGTACGGATCACCCGGACAGAGTTTAAGCCATTTGATGAGGCTTCCGGAGATGTGGAGGGGTTCTTCAAGGACTTTGAGCAGCAGTGTGCTGTGATGGAGGTGCCCCACTCTAGCTGGATGCGTTTGTTAGTGGGGCTCCTGAACGGAAGCATGACGGAGGCTTACCGAACCATTGACGCACCGCGGAATCGGGATTATAACATTGTAAAGCGGACTATCCTGGATTACCATGCTATCACCCCAGACTCATATAGGGCCAAGTTCCGAGACCTCCCATGCACCACGGGGGGATCGTTCAGGATGTATGCACATAAGATGTCCCAGGCATATTGGAGATGGCTGGAAGCAGAAAACGCCTTTACTGTGGAAGATATTATACAGGCGTTCCTTATAGAACAATTTCTTGCCAAGTGCCCTGCAGAGGTATGGGAATGGGTCCGGGAGCGCACACGTGTACTGTGGAGAGAGCTGCAGCCCTGGCCGATGAAGCCCTTACTATCCGGCCGCAATGGAGGAGGCTTCTGGACAATGAACCACGGCCTGCTGCCGCGCCCCGTCCCCCTCCAATTTTATCTGCCCTTCCACCTAGTCGCAAGCCGATGACAGTCACGCCTCACAATCCTTGGCCCCAACAGTTCCGACGACGACCTGGGGGTATCACAGAGAGGAGGTGTTATGGGTGTGGGCAACCTGGACATTTGCAGTCTGGCTGTCCCTCCAGGATTCGGAGGGAGCCCCACGCAGCCCCACCTCATCCAGTGCATCTTGTGCACTCCCCCCCTCCAGAGGAAGAGCTACCACCACCACCAGAGTGGACCACCGACCACAGCACCATAGATACTCCTCCTGGAGTGTACGGACTCCGGCCTCTGTCCTTTAGCTACTCAGAGCAACGACAACGCCACCTGCAGGATGTCTTGATGGATACAAAGTGTCAGGATTTAGAGACACGGGGGCATTCTTGACTACTGCTGACCCCCATGTGGTTCGACCCGAGGCAATTTACCAGGGTCCGGAAATTCCCATTGTCCTGGCGGGGGGTGCCCGCAAATATACACAGCGAGCTTCTGTGCGTTTGGATTATGGTTGTGGAGAAAAACTGTGTTGGAATGGAGTTATGGGAGGACTTCCTGCAGATATCCTCCTTGGTAACGACAATGGGGAGTTACAGTGCCAATATGTGGGAGCAGTCACCCGACTACAGGCCCTTCAAGCACTACGTAATTCGGACCTCACCGGGGAGCAACCACCACGAACCGCATCAGAGTCGGTAAGCAATACGTTAGCTGCTACTACATTGGGAGAGTCTTGGGACAGAGAAGAGTTTAGGAGAGAAATAGAGGGTGACACTACCTTAGCAGCCCTCAGGCGAAAGGCAGAAACTGGGCACATGGGAGATAATGGGGATGGCTTCACTCGAGAAAACGGACTGTATTATCGTGTAACAAAGGGCAGTGACCAGGGCAACCCTGACGCAACGACCAGGCAACTCATTGTCCCTCAGAAGTACAGGGCAGAGCTACTCCATCTGGCCCATGACATCCCCTTGGCCGGGCATCAAGGTAGAAAAAGGACTGAAAAAAGGCTCACCCAAAGTTTTTCCTGGCCTGGCGTCTCGCAGTCGGTAGCCCATTATTGCCGCACCTGCAATGTGTGCCAGCGAATGCGGCATCCAGGAGCTCGACATAAGGTACCCCTGCAATCCCTGCCCATAATTGAGGAACCATTTCAACGTGTAGCTGTCAACATCATAGGTCCTCTGGCCCACCCCACCTGTGGTGTTCGAGCCATTCGCACCACCACATACCACCCGCAGACCAACGGACTATGTGAACGCTTTAATGGAACCCTAAAAAATATGCTGAGGGCTTTTGTTGACGTTGAAAAAGACTGGGAAAAGTACCTACCACATCTCCTCTTCTCCTGTCGGGAGGTTCCCCAAGAGTCCACAGGGTTCTCTCCCTTCGAAATACTGTTTAGCCGGAAGGTCCGTGGGCCTCCCACTCTTCTGAAAGAACATTTGGAGGGAGACATCTCAGATACCGGAATGCCCATCGTTCCCTATGTTCAAGATTTCAGAGACCGTCTCGCCCCGCTAGCTACCTTGGCTAAAGAACATCAGCGAATGGCCCAGTCCAGACAGAAAACCTGGTATGACCGTAATGCCAGGACCCGGGAATTTATGGAAGGACAACAAGTGCTCATTATTACTGCTTCCCCTGCAAACAAGCTTTAAGCAGTGTGGGAAGGCCCTTATCAGGTTGTCACGAAAATTAATGACACTATGTTATTGCCCTGGACTCTAGTGGTCGACGAAAGAAAACCGTCCACATTAACATGCTGAAAGACTACCACAACCGATCTCTGCTTGTTCTAGCTGTCTGCCACCCCACTAGTAATACCGCCGACGATGAGTATCTCCCCGATCTCCTCCAGGTTGCCCAAGCGGGAGGATCACTAGAACAAGTGCCCCTGGGCTTCCATTTATCGGATATACAAAAGGACGATATTGTCGCCGTACTAAGGCCGAGGGCTGCTGCTTTCTCCTCTAAGCCGGGGAAGACTACTCTCACCAGCCACCATGTGGAAACCCCTGGACAACGATCCATCCAGCAGGCTGCCTACCGGGTTCCAGAGGCTGTTCAATGCATGATAAAGAACGAACTGGAGGAGATGTAACGACTGGGAGTTATTCAGCCATCTAACAGTTCTTGGGCCTCTCCTGTCGTTCTGGTTCCCAAGAAGGATGGTACAACACGATTCTGCGTTGATTACAGACGACTAAATGATGCCACCAAGAGTGATGCTTATCCCATGCCCAGGATTGATGATCTACTGGATCGTCTGGCCAGTGCCCAGTTTGTGACCACGTTAGACTTGAGCAAGGGGTTACTGGCAGATACCCCTAACGGAGGACGCTCGGGAGCGCTCGGCCTTCATTTCTCCATTTGGGCTTTTTGAGTTCCTGGGAATGCCCTTTGAGATGAAAACTGCCCCCGCTACTTTCCAGAGACTGGTAGGTCAACTGTTACAACAATGTCAGGACTTTGCCTGTGCTTACTTAGACGACATTGCCATTTTTAGCACAACCTGGGAGGAACATCTTAAACACTTGGGCATAGTGCTAGACTGTATCTTTACTGCAGGACTGACCATTCGCCCTGATAAGTGCCAAATAGGGATGGCTGAGGCGCAGTACCTCGGGCATAGAGTAGGGGGTGGGACCCTAAGGCCTGAGCCTGCCAAGGTGGAAGCCATTAGCAACTGGTGTAGACCCCAGACTAAGAAGCAGGTACTTGCATTTTTAGGAACTGCTGGTTACTATCGCAAATTTGTTTCTAACTTCAGCACCTTGGCCAAGCCCCTAACCGACCTGACCCGCAAGAACATGCATAGGAATGTGACGTGGACGACGGCATGTGAGGATGCCTTTTCAAAGTTAAAGACCGCCCTCGTCACTGCTCCTGTCTTGGCTGCCCGTGATTATAAACGCAGGTTCCTCGTGCAGACAGATGCATCCACCTTTGGGATTAGGGCAGTACTTAGCCAAGTGAATGCCGCCGGAGAAGAACATCCTGTTGCTTTTGCCAGTCGGAAACTACTGGATCGGGAAGTTGCCCACTATTGAAAAGGAGTGCCTTGCCATCGTATGGGCGCTAAAAAAATTGCAGCCATACTTGTATGGCAGAGACTTTACAGTTGTTACAGACCACAACCCCCTCACATGGCTGAACCGCGAATCAGGGGACAATGGAAGATTGTTGTGGTGGAGCTTGTCCTTACAACCCTACAGCTTCTCCATCCAATACAAGCGGGAAAGCCAACACCAGAACGCCGATGGTCTGTCTCGACAAGAAGAACCATAGGCTCCCCAGGCCGACCTACCCCTGCCACTGTACAAGGAACTATAAATGATTGAGCAATGTGGAATAAAGTGAGCAGGCCAGAGGTCTGTGTAGACCTCATAGCGTGCTCACTTATTATGGGGGGGAGAGGTTGTGATGGTGTGATAGGCTATGTGGGTATCATTTTGTGTATATTTCGATTTCACTGATTTTCATAGTGTTTTTCTTGCTGCCTTGTTTGTCTATAGCCTGACTGTATCTGTCTCTTGATGACCTCCTGCGGTTCCTTAATCCCCAAGGCTCCTTTGTCTCCTCAACCTGTCTGACTACCCCTAGACATAAGGAGGGGGCTGGGGAGGACAGAAGCTGTACACAAGGAAGAGGGTGGGGAGGAGAGGAGGTGGACAAGTCAGTTCCTGTGTGGAGAGCTTCGTGAAGACTGCACCCCAGAGAGAAGGACCCATTTTATCCTCTGGTGCTAGAGTTTTGGAATCTCGTCTCCCTGGACATTTTATCCTGTTACTGGACTGCATCCTTATTCTGGACTATTGTATCCTCAGTGTGGTGGATTGTTTATGGACCTTCTAATTTTGCCTGTAATAAAGGTCTTGGGATTGTTCACACTTGCCTCGCTCTGTTGATTGTGTGGTATCGGAGAAGGACCCCGTGACAACATCCAATATTAATAAGGAAGTAATTTTGCTGCAAAGTTGTCAAGAAGGTGCAATCCTCAAAATACACATTTGAGAACTCGCAACCTACTAGATACACGTCCTGTATTTCCACCATATGGAGCAAGGGTCCAAGATGACCCCTGGTCAACGGCCAAAGCACCTACATTGGATGGAAGAAGGCGGCCATGTTATCAAGATGGCGCCCACAGAGCATCGCAGCTACGATTCTGTCTTGTGTATATGAAAAAAGCGGATTACTGGATGGCAGATTGGAGGATATTCTCTGTATATATTTAGCCTGCACATATTACAGAGCAGAAATTGTGCAGCTATTTATAAACCCGCGGCCTCCGCTCCCATAGAAGACGTTCCCGCTGAATACTAATCTACGGACTGGTGAGAGAGGAAGCGATGGTAGAAATGGAGGCTCGGGCCTGTACTCTACAGGTTACCATGACAACTCTGGTGATTTTTTCAGTAGCAGCAGTGAGTACTCACCGTGATGTCTGTGCACAGAGTAATACCGACTGAGCCCCGTGTCCGAGGTCCTGTGTGATACGTAACAACGAATGGCGTAAAGAGAACCACTGACGGAGACACATCCCCCACTATTCTGTCCATATAGCCTAATACATGAAAATATTCCTTTATATTAATGATATGGAGGAAGTACAATTGGGAAGAATACCACCACATCAATACTGCCCCCTATGTACAAGAATATAACTACTATAATACTGCCCCCTATGTACAAGAATATAACTACTATAATACTGCCTCTATGTGCAAGAGTATAACTACTATAATACTGCTCCTATGTACAAGAATATGACTACTATAATACTGCCCCTATGTACAAGAATATAACTACTATAATACTGCCCCCTATGTACAAGAATATAACTACTATAATACTGCCCCTATATACAAGAATATAACTACTATAATACTGCCCCTATGTACAAGAATATAACTACTATAATACTGCCCCTATATATACAAGAATATAACTACTATAATACTGCCCATATGTGCAAGAATATAACTACTATAATACTGCCCCTATGTACAAGAATATAACTACAATAATACTGCCCCTATGTACAAGAATATAACTACTATAATACTGCCCCTATATATACAAGAATATAACTACTATAATACTGCCCATATGTACAAGAATATAACTACTATAATACTGCCCCTATGTACAAGAATATAACTACTATAATACTGCCCCCTATGTACAAGAATATAACTACTATAATACTGCCCGTATGTACAAGAATATAACTACTATAATACTGCTCCTATGTACAAGAATATAACTACTATAATACTGCCCCTATATACAAGAATATAACTACTATAATACTGCCCGTATGTACAAGAATATAACTACTATAATACTGCTCCTATGTACAAGAATATAACTACTATAATACTGCCCCTATATATACAAGAATATAACTACTATAATACTGCCCATATGTACAAGAATATAACTACTATAATAATGCCCCTATGTACAAGAATATAACTACAATAATACTGCCCCTATGTACAAGAATATAACTACTATAATGCTGCCCCTATATATACAAGAATATAACTACTATAATACTGTCCATATGTACAAGAATATAACTACTATAATACTGCCCCTATGTACAAGAATATAACTACTATAATACTGCCCCCTATGTACAAGAATATAACTACTATAATACTGCCCGTATGTACAAGAATACAACTACTATAATACTGCTCCTATGTACAAGAATATAACTACTATAATACTGCCCCTATATACAAGAATATAACTACTATAATACTGCTCCTATGTACAAGAATATAACTACTATAATACTGCCCCTATATATACAAGAATATAACTACTATAATACTGCCCATATGTACAAGAATATAACTACTATAATACTGCTCCTATGTACAAGAATATAACTACTATAATATTGCCCCTATATACAAGAATATAACTACTATAATACTGCCTCTATGTACAAGAATATTACTACTATAATACTGCCCCCTGTGTACAAGAATATAACTACTATAATACTGCTCCTATGTGCAAGAATATAACTACTATAATACTACCCCCTATGTACAAGAATATAATGACTATAATACTGCTCCTATGTACAAGAATATAACTACTATAATACTGCTCCTATGTAGAAGAATATAACTACTATAATACTGCCCCCTATGTACAAGAATATAACTACTATAATACTGCCCCTATACACAAGAATATAACTACTATAATACTGCCCCCTATGTACAAGAATATAGCTACTATAATACTGCTCCCTATGTACAAGAATATAACTACTATAATACTGCTCCTATGTACAAGACTATAACTACTATAATACTGCTCCTATGTACAAGAATATAACTACTATAATACTGCCCCCTATACACAAGAATATAACTACTATAATACTGCCCCCTATGTACAAGAATATAGCTACTATAATACTGCCACTATGTACAAGAATATAACTACTATAATACTGCTCCTATGTACAAGACTATAACTACTATAATACTGCTCCTATGTACAAGAATATAACTACTATAATACTGCCCCTATGTACAAGAATATAACTACTATAATACTGCTCCTATGTACAAGAATATAACTACTATAATACTGCTCCTATGTACAAGACTATAACTACTATAATACTGCTCCTATGTACAAGAATATAACTACTATAATACTGTCCCCTATGTGCAAGAATATGACTACTATAATACTGCCCGTATGTACAAGAATATAACTACTATAATACTGCCCCTATGTACAAGAATATAACTACTATAATACTGCTCCTATGTACAAGAATATAACTACTATAATACTGCTCCTATGTACAAGAATATAACTACTATAATACTGTCCCCTATGTGCAAGAATACGACTACTATAATACTGCCCGTATGTACAAGAATATAACTACTATAATACTGTCCCCTATGTACAAGAATATAACTACTATAATACTGCTCCTATGTACAAGAATATAACTACTATAATACTGCTCCTATGTACAAGAATATAACTACTATAATACTGCTCCTATGTACAAGAATATAACTACTATAATACTGCTCCTATGTACAAGAATATAACTACTATAATACTGTCCCCTATGTGCAAGAATATGACTACTATAATACTGCCCGTATGTACAAGAATATAACTACTATAATACTGCCCCTATGTACAAGAATATAACTACTATGATACTGCTCCTATGTACAAGACTATAACTACTATAATACTGCTCCTATGTACAAGAATATAACTACTATAATACTGTCCCCTATGTGCAAGAATATGACTACTATAATACTGCCCGTATGTACAAGAATATAACTACTATAATACTGCTCCTATGTACAAGAATATAACTACTATAATACTGCCCCTATGTACAAGAATATAACTACTATAATACTGCTCCTATGTACAAGACTATAACTACTATAATACTGCTCCTATGTACAAGACTATAACTACTATAATACTGCTCCTATGTACAAGACTATAACTACTATAATACTGTCCCCTATGTGCAAGAATATAACTACTATAATACTGCTCCCTATGTACAAGAATATAACTACTATAATACTGCTCCCTATGTACAAGAATATAACTACTATAATACTGCCCGTATGTACAAGAATATAACTACTATAATACTGCCCCTATGTACAAGAATATAACTACTATAATACTGCTCCTATGTACAAGACTATAACTACTATAATACTGCTCCTATGTACAAGACTATAACTACTATAATACTGCTCCTATGTACAAGACTATAACTACTATAATACTGTCCCCTATGTGCAAGAATATAACTACTATAATACTGCTCCCTATGTACAAGAATATAACTACTATAATACTGCCCCTATGTACAAGAATATAACTACTATAATACTGCTCCTATGTACAAGACTATAACTACTATAATACTGCTCCTATGTACAAGAATATAACTACTATAATACTGTCCCCTATGTGCAAGAATATGACTACTATAATACTGCCCGTATGTACAAGAATATAACTACTATAATACTGCTCCTATGTACAAGAATATAACTACTATAATACTGCCCCTATGTACAAGAATATAACTACTATAATACTGCTCCTATGTACAAGACTATAACTACTATAATACTGCTCCTATGTACAAGACTATAACTACTATAATACTGCTCCTATGTACAAGACTATAACTACTATAATACTGTCCCCTATGTGCAAGAATATAACTACTATAATACTGCTCCCTATGTACAAGAATATAACTACTATAATACTGCTCCCTATGTACAAGAATATAACTACTATAATACTGCCCGTATGTACAAGAATATAACTACTATAATACTGCCCCTATGTACAAGAATATAACTACTATAATACTGCCCGTATGTACAAGAATATAACTACTATAATACTGCCCCTATGTACAAGAATATAACTAATATAATACTGCCCCTATGTACAAGAATATAACTACTATAATACTGCCCCTATGTACAAGAATATAACTACTATAATACTGCCCCTGTGTGCAAGAATATAACTACTATAATACTGCCCCTATGTACAAGAATATAACTACTATAATACTGTCCCTATGTATAAGAATATAACTACTGTGATGCTGTCTCCTGTTTACTGGAATATGTAATGTATGACAGGTATAATACCGCCCCCCTCTGTTTGTCAGGATTATTGCTGTGTTTGTGCCTCTGCTGGATCTTGGTTGACACATGGTGGTACCCCGGGGACCGTCCTGCGGGTTGGGAGAGGAGCGGTTACCAGGGCTGGGTACAATGGGAATATTTTGATTACTCTGCGAGGTTATTTCAGCATCTAATGAGATTATTGTGCTCGTGTTTAGCAGTCCGGATACACTTAGATGATAATGATGTTGATAATAGACAGAAACACAGAAGTCTGCGCCGAGGCCTGAATCTCCTCGTGCGTGCGAGTGCAGAACTTCTCAGAGTTTCTGTCTTCACAGAGGGAACATTTTGGACATACTGTATGTGTTGTGGGAGCAGGGAAGATGCAACTGTTCTCTTCTCTGAATTCTCTCTACTTTTTTACTAACTGTAGCCAAATGGTGGACTGTGTAGTCAAGGATTGGTCACATCAGTGCGATATGAAGGGGTAAAATAATATTTTCATCTCCGGAAGCCATGTGTAAGGCAACACAATATATTATCTTGTCGGCTTTAGGTGCAGCAGCCTGACATTGAGCGCTAAGATGGAGTTCACTATGAAAAATTGACCCAAATGTCTCCATTGTAGAGTGCAGCTGTGATCCATTTAGGCTTGTTAAAGGGTCACACATCAGCCGCCTTTCCTAGGTGGTACTTTTGAGCTTTGAAATAACCTCTTTAGCACAGCTCCTTGCATTGTGTGCATCGATGGAGGCACAGCTCCTTGCATTGTGTACATCGGTGGAGGCGCAGCTCCTCGCATTGTGTGCATCGGTGGAGGCGCAGCTCCCCGCATTGTGTACATCGGTGGAGGAACAGCTCCTTGCATTGTGTACATCGGTGGAGGCACAGCTCCTCGCATTGTGTGCATCGGTGGAGGAACAGCTCCTTGCATTGTGTACATCGGTGGAGGCACAGCTCCTCGCATTGTGTGCATCGGTGGAGGCGCAGCTCCTCGCATTGTGTGCATCGGTGGAGGCGCAGCTCCTCGCATTGTGTACATCGGTGGAGGCGCAGCTCCTCGCATTGTGTGCATCGGTGGAGGCGCAGCTCCTCGCATTGTGTGCATCGGTGGAGGCACAGCTCCTCGCATTGTGTGCATCGGTGGAGGCACAGCTCCTCGCATTGTGTGCATCGGTGGAGGCACAGCTCCTCGCATTGTGTGCATCGGTGGAGGCACAGCTCCTCGCATTGTGTACATCGGTGGAGGCACAGCTCCTTGCATTGTGTACATCGGTGGAGGCACAGCTCCTCGCATTGTGTGCATCGGTGGAGGCACAGTTCCTTGCATTGTGTGCATCGGTGGAGGCACAGCTCCTTGCATTGTGTGCATCGGTGGAGGCGCAGCTCCTTGCATTGTGTACATCGGTGGAGGCGCAGCTCCTTGCATTGTGTGCATCGGTGGAGGCGCAGCTCCTTGCATTGTGTGCATCGGTGGAGGCGCAGCTCCTTGCATTGTGTGCATCGGTGGAGGCGCAGCTCCTTGCATTGTGTGCATCGGTGGAGGCGCAGCTCCTTGCATTGTGTGCATCGGTGGAGGCGCAGCTCCTTGCATTGTGTGCATCGGTGGAGGCGCAGCTCCTTGCATTGTGTGCATCGGTGGAGGCGCAGCTCCTCGCATTGTGTGCATCGGTGGAGGCACAGCTCCTTGCATTGTGTGCATCGGTGGAGGCGCAGCTCCTTGCATTGTGTACATCGGTGGAGGCGCAGCTCCTTGCATTGTGTGCATCGGTGGAGGCACAGCTCCTTGCATTGTGTGCATCGGTGGAGGCGCAGCTCCTTGCATTGTGTACATCGGTGGAGGCGCAGCTCCTTGCATTGTGTGCATCGGTGGAGGCACAGTTCCTTGCATTGTGTGCATCGGTGGAGGCACAGCTCCTTGCATTGTGTGCATCGGTGGAGGCGCAGCTCCTTGCATTGTGTGCATCGGTGGAGGCACAGCTCCTTGCATTGTGTGCATCGGTGGAGGCGCAGCTCCTTGCATTGTGTACATCGGTGGAGGCGCAGCTCCTTGCATTGTGTGCATCGGTGGAGGCACAGTTCCTTGCATTGTGTGCATCGGTGGAGGCACAGCTCCTCGCATTGTGTACATCGGTGGAGGCGCAGCTCCTTGCATTGTGTACATCGGTGGAGGCGCAGCTCCTCGCATTGTGTGCATCGGTGGAGGCACAGCTCCTCGCATTGTGTGCATTGGTAGTGGACATGAATGGTGCTGCAAGCTGTGTCCCATACCATTGAATAGTTGAGATCTTGCAGTACCATTCGGAGCTGTACCACTTCTATTATACCATGGCACCTTTAGTCTGTGAGGTCCGATCCTCAGACAACCCTTTAATTTTGAGGTATGTGAAAGGCACACTGTGTCCAAAGAGCTCACAATCATGTATGAAAAATCCTACACCGAGGCGGCTTCTTCGAGCTTGTTGTGTCTCCCTCTTTATCCGTCTCCTTCCTTCCACATGATGAGTCTGTCCATATACAGGCAGATCCGGCAGCTGGACCCCGCACTGAGCAGCTGGCGCACTGCCGGATTTGGCCACAGATATCTTGTTTGGGTTTTTGTTTTTCTTTGAAGGCTCGGTTTTATCTTGTCCTACTTAATGTCCAACAGGAAAAATCTGATATTAACTTGTCTGCGTGAGTTCAGAGAGAGAGGTTTTATGGGGACTCTAATTCATAAGAAAAATGGATCCAATCGTACTGAAAAACTCCGGCTAATAGTCCAAAATGCGGCCAAAAATAGGAAAAATGTGAAATGTTACGACATGGTGGCTTTTTACAGTGGTGGAAGGGTCGGGCTCCACGTTGTAAAATATTAATGTACTGATGATAAAAAATATAAATATGGCTTATCATGATGAACGTCTAACAAGCAAGCACAATCTTTGGTTAGGGAGTGAATGAGTTAGGGCAGAGACAGACTGCGTATAACTCGTGCGAGAATCAAAAAAGATTTGTGTTACCCTGTGACGAAAGCACACCCTGTGCCACCAATATGTCACGATCCCACCACCGACCCGGGTTTGTCAGTGGACGGAGGGACGTGACGCACTGCCGGCACACGGCTATCACAGGCACAGTGGGGGGCTTATCTTAGTTATCCCGCCACCGGCACCATGTGACAAAAATATACAGCAAGCTAATCTTGCTCTAACAATTTATCGCAGGGGGGTATTTTGGATGCCCCACCACTGTTACCAACCTTCCAAGAACTGTGCGGATTTATGTATATCCCACTTTCTCAGTTCCACTTTGGAACTCGCAGCTCTCCGGCGCCCCCCTTACCCTCAGGTCAGTCAGGGAACTGCACCTAGCATAATTAGTTGCCGGATGGGCTGCTTGTTGTGCAAGGGCAATTAGACTACTGCAGTAAGGGAATTATCAATGCATTGGCCGCGGCCACCCATTCAGCATGTAAGACCCTTCCGTACTGCCAACTAGCCCAACCAACCACACACACCACGCTGCCACCAGCCACGATTCACTTAATCAAAGAGTTAATTAAGAGGATCCGTGGCAAACTCCCAAATTAGTAGCGATTATCTAAAAAAGGCGCATAGTTAGTTTCTTTGAGCATGGAGACAAACTGATAATTTTATCATTTATTCCCAAAAAGGTGGGCAGTGATTACACAGATAAAAGTTGTTACAAAGTTGAGACAGTAAATATGTACATTGCAAATATCAAAATAAATGGATGAAAACAGAAATTACACTTACAGTTGCTGATGGTTCTTTAGGCAACCCATGTGGGGAAAGAAGGCGGAGCCACACATCCCCAGACATCTGCTTGTCTTTTCAGCATCAAAACTCCAGCTTAACTGATGAATTGTAAGGGAGGGGTATCTTATAGCCTAGGGTCGGTTACATTACGAAAGGGGCAGTCTGCAGAAGTTCAGCCCCCCTTTCTCCAAGTTGCCATTTAACTAAAAAACTTATAATAACCATATCTTAACTAGGGAAGCTCATATAGACACATCGAGCGTCTCATTGGTTGTAGTTTATCGAATACAATTAAACAACATCAAACATGCCATAATTAAGACACTCCATTTGG
The DNA here is from genome assembly GCF_039654945.1 of Dendrobates tinctorius. Taxonomy (NCBI): domain Eukaryota; kingdom Metazoa; phylum Chordata; class Amphibia; order Anura; family Dendrobatidae; genus Dendrobates; species Dendrobates tinctorius. The sequence continues at coordinate 1,731,794 of NW_027361998.1, read as the reverse complement.
GAGCAATCCCTATCTCAGTTTCTGGAGGGGTTAGAGCCGTGAAAATTAGAGGTTAGAAAGCTGGTTTCGTGCCCTTCGCAGAAATGTAATTGTTATATCTCTGCCGCGAGGGAGGTGCACGCTAGAGCTTCTTTAATATCTCTCATTGTTTTATTTCAGCCGCATGTCTCAGACAAAGAAATGCTGTCCCTTAACTAATCAACATTGCTTTCTACAACAGGAAATGGACGGTGTCCTGTTACCAAATGCAGGCAGAGAGCTGTAAGTGAATAAGGAGGGAGAATCAAAAGGAGGGGGGCTGCAGCTGTGTGACAGGGAGATTTTCTCCTAGAATGGAGGATTCTGGAAGGTTCCAACAAAATCATGCCTTACAGTACATTACATATCCACACAATTCAATATTGCTTTCCTTTCTATCCTCACCGCGCTCGTACTAAAAAAAAAAAAAAAAAAGTGTTATATGTAGAATGGAAATGAAGAAATAAATCCATCTTTAAATGAGTTGTCTCCTGACAGACCAATGATCTGGCTATCAGTGATGTGACGATCAATAATGACCACAGAGATCAAGTCCAAAGATAGCTAACAATAGATCCTTCTGAATCCTTTCTCTGTCTTCTCTAGAGAAGCTTGAACAATGGGCAGCGAATGGTATTTAACTGGGAGAAATGCAGGATTCTACATCTGTGCAAGAAAAATGAAAATTACATCTATAGAACTAAGCAACAGCACGTGCGAAAAATAGTTGGGTATACTAATAGATCACAGGCTGCACATGAGTCAACAGTGTGATGCAGCAGCAAAAACTGCAAACATAGTTCTAGGATGTATTAAGAGAAGCATAGAGTCTAGATCACGTGAAGTAATTACCCCCTCTACTCCTCCTTGGTCAGGCCTCATCTGGAATACTGTGTCAAGTTCTGGGCACCACATTTTAAAAAGGACATCGAAAAACTGGAGCAAGTTCAGAGAAGAGCGACCAGGATGGTGAGCGGACTGCAAAGTATGTCCTATGAGGAACGGTTATAGGATTTGGGAATGTTTAGCTTGCAAAAAAAGAAGGCTAAGAGGAGACTTAATAGCTAGTCTACAGATATCTGAAGGGCTGTCACATTGTAGAGGGATCATTATTATTCTCATTGGCACATGGAAACACGAGAAGCAATGGAATGAAACTGAAAGCCTGGAGAACCTTACTCCCTAGTGCGTTGGCTGCTCCATATTGGGAAAGGTTTCCAGTACTAAGGAAGCCAAAATATACAGAAATGTACTATAATAGGAATCTTTTCTGGTGCATAGTTCACACTTTCTAGTGAGCGATTTAGCTTTTACTCTGCAGATTTTCTATTGTCAGACGCAAGGTTAAGGCATATCGGTCCTCTCGGCTCCGCCACACATTTTAATAAGTTTTTCTGGTATCATGAGTCAAAACCACTTTTAAGCAGTGAAGTGATTCCCTGATCGCCTGAGAAAGCTAGCTGGTCTCCCGCAGAGACCGGACCACCGTGTGCCCAGCTGGAGCACCAATCTATAGTCGTGCTCCACCACCAGACATGAGCGCCGTTACGTCAGGCTTGGCGTTGTCCCTGAAGTCGTCTTCTTCAGTCTGGAGTTGTGATAATGTGTGCACACCATGAGCTTTGTCTCATACACTAATCTTTCCCATGAGAAGTAGAGGCCACCCTGGATGATCCTAAGAAGACTTGAAGAGTTTTTCTTAAAAAAATAATGTCCTCTGGTTAAGAGATAAAATACTAATGTTATCTCAATGGTATGAAGCATCGGGCTGGAGATTTGTCATTGTTTTATACAAATAATATTGCTGCACTTGGATGGGGGGGGATTTTTTGGTAGACAAACAGTGCGTGCATTTTTATGAGCCCTGGAGGACAGTGGTAAATATTTTCTGAGTCCGGATTATGTTATGTACATTTCATGAACTCGAATGAATGGAGAACGGTATGCACGATCCATGAGTCCTGGTAGATAGTGGTAGGTACGTTTCATGATTCCTGGTAGGCAGTAATATTTTATATTCTGTGAGTCCTGGTGGACAGTGGTATGTACTGCACAATCCATGAGTCCTGGCGGACAGTGGTAAGTACATTCCATGAGTTCTGTTTTGTAGTTCATGATAAATCTACATTACTTATTTCCTAGAAAAAAGGGAGGTGTCACTGGAGATAAATTATGTATACAGTATCTTGGTGGTCAGTGGCATATACATTCTATGAGTTCAGGTGGGCAGTGGTATGTTTATTCCCCAAAACATGGCGGACAGTAGTATGTACATTCTATGAGCCCAGGTGGACAGTGGTATGTACATTCTATGAGCCCAGGTGGACAGTGGTATGTACATTCTATGAGCCCAGGTGGACAGTGGTATGTACATTCTATGAGCCCAGGTGGACAGTGGTATGTACATTCTATGAGCCCAGGTGGACAGTGGTATGTACATTCTATGAGCCCAGGTGGACAGTGGTATGTACATTCTATGAGCCCAGGTGGACAGTGGTATGTACATTCTATGAGCCCAGGTGGACAGTGGTATGTACATTCCACAATTCCTCATTGGTCGGTCATGGTAAATCTACATCACTTACTTTAGTTACTAAGCAGAAAGGGGTGAACCTTATATTTAAATCCCTCTCTAACAAGCCATACAACTTAGCTTTTATTATTATAATATCTAAAAATACATACTGGTGATAATATAATAATGTCCCTAATCTGCTTAGTATAAATTGGTTGATGACATCACTATCTGATAGAACAGGACATACAATTTATAGCACATGTTTCGCCGCATCAGCTGCATCATCAGGGGATGGGACTATATGATTCTTGCCGTAGTCCCATCCCCTGATGATGCCACTGATGCGGTGAAACATGTGCTATAAATTGTATGTCCTAATGTACCCGATAGTGGTGGCACCCTGGGGCGTCATCATCTGAAAATATAGGTAGTCTACCTTACAACCACTTTATACTAAGCAGATGAGGGTAGAGTCGCGCCTTCTGCCTCCTGTATTGTGGGCATCCATCACAGTTACATTTCATGGAGGCGACCCTAGTGTATATATATATATATATTTATTTTTTTTTGAGTCTTTTTTTTTTTACAGTCATTTTCAGCGAGAAGTTAGCCAGCACCTCATGTTCTCGAATTCCCGATAAGCCGAGGACAATGGCTCCTTCTGATCCTGGCTCTTGTGTATCTCTCGCAGGAACGTCTCCTCCTCTCCATTCTGCCCAAACATATTGCGGATGAGATGCTCAACGACATGAAGAAAGACCAAAAACAGAAAGAGCTGCAGCAGTTTAACACCATGTACATGTACCGGCACGAGAACGTCAGGTATGACGGGGCCCTTACAGGAGCCCTTATCGATATGGGAATCCTTAAAAAAGACTTTATGCGATTATAAAAGACATGGCCACCTTCTTCTAGACAGTCCATGGGTGGTGTCCGGTCCTGCAGCTCACCTCCACTGGAGAGAATAAGGCTGAGCTGCAATACCGCTCACAACCTGCGGCCAAGAGTGGCGCTGCACAGCAAGCCTTCGCGGCAGATTATGACCCCGGTACTCTCTGTCTCCTGACAGTATCCTCTTCGCGGACATCGTAGGCTTCACGCAGCTTTCGTCATCCTGCAGCGCCCAGGAGCTGGTAAAGCTGCTCAATGAATTATTTGCCCGCTTCGACAAGCTTGCAGCGGTGAGTTCCGTGCGTCTTCAGGTGTAGCAGAGCTGAGGTTGTCGGCGGTTTGGAAGCCACATGACCGTCCTGCCGTCCTAACACTTGTGCCTTTTGGTCTCCTAGAAATATCACCAGCTGAGGATTAAGATTCTGGGTGACTGTTACTACTGTATCTGCGGCCTCCCGGACTACAGAGACGACCACGCCTACTGCTCCATCATGATGGGTCTGGCGATGGTCGACGCCATATCGTAAGTGCCGCGTTGGTGCGGGCTACGTGTACAATATTTATCTTGCACTGTTGCAAGGAATGCTAGAATGCATCCTTCACTACCCTAGTCCACCAGGGATGGAGATTTCTCTGTTGCTCTAGACCACCAGGGATAGTTTTTTTTTTTTTACATCTTCACTGTCTAAGATCAATACATTATTATTATACATTTATATAGCGCCATTTATTCCATGGCGCTTTACATGTCAAAAGGGGAAATATAGACAAGTACAATAAACATGAGCAATACAAGACACACACAAGTACAGAAGGAGAGAGGACCCTGCTCGCGAGGGCTCACAGTCTACAGGGGTGGGTGAGGATACAGTAGGAGAGGGGAGAGCTGGTTGTACGGCGATTCAGTAGACTGAGGATGATAGCAGGTTATAGGCTTGTCGGAAGAGGTGGGTCTTCAGGTTCTTCGTGAAGGTTTCCATGGTAGGTGAGAGTCTGATGTGTTGGGATAGAGAATTCCAGAGTATGGGGGAAGCACGGGAGAAGTCTTGTATGCGGTTGTGGGAAGAAGAGATAAGGGGGGAGTAGAGAAGGAGATCTTGAGAGGATCGAAGGTTGCTTGCGGGTAAGTACCGGGAGACCATTTCACAGATGTATGGAGGAGACAGGTTGTGGATGGCTTTGTATGTCATAGATAGGAGCCTCTGGACGATAGGAAGCCAATGAAGGGCTTGGCATGGGGAGAGGCTGGGGAATAGCGGGGAGACAGGTGGATTAGTAGGGCAGCAGAATGTAGGATGGATTGAAGTGGTGCTAGAGGGGAGGCCACAAAGTAGGAGGTTGCAGTAGTCGAAGCAGGAGATGATAAGGGCTGTCACTAGTGTTTTTGTGGTGTCATGGTCAAAGAATGCACATAAGGAATACAGTACATAATACAGTACTTAACCCACTTACTTTCTTAGACCACCAAGTATACTGACAGTAACCCCTTCACAGCCATAGATTTCCAGGGATACTTGAACTAAGCCCTCTCACTGCCCTAGATCACTAGATAGATTGACATTATCCCTATCACTACACTAGACCCTCAGGGATCTTAACTTTAGCATGGTCAAGATCCCCAGGCAGGGACTAACTGGGGCTCAAATTTAGACCTGCCCTATGCTGTCCCCACCCTGAGCCCCAGATAGGGATATTTATTACTAATATTACCCTGCCTGGAGGAAATCAGCATTTACTACAAGACCAATATTTCTGATAATGCCAATAATACCGCCATATAAGACTGAATAATAATACCGCAATAATAATATTACAATACAAGAGATAAGTACCAACAGTATTGATAATACCACCATAGTGATCGTTAAAGGGGTTGTCCAAGTTTGAGGTTAAGTTCAAACATTGTTGGGAGCGGCTGTCATTTGACAGCAAGTATGCGATTTCCCCACCTCCAGACACTTTCCAACTAAACCTGCTCGGCCTGGCTAAATTCACTCGTATTGAGTGAGGCCGTGCACGTCTAGTCGGCATGTGACTGCGTGTATGCAAATCACATACATGCATGCAAATCACAGGCATGACCGCTGTCTCCCAGCGCCAGAGAATGCTCCCATCCTGCAATGCACACACCGTGAGGATTCACAAGTCTGCAGTCACACGGGGTGACACAGAGCGTCTGCCTCCTTATAATAATGCCTCTATATTATAGTAATGCACTGGAGCAGGGGCGTACATGAAAATAACAGGCGCCCCATAGCAAAAGTCCTATCACATCACAGAAGATCATATCTCCCAACTTCTTAAGAAACAGAGAAGGAAAAATACTGCAGCATTTACACAGTTAATCTTCCCCTACTGAAGCCCCTAAGTGGTCTTACCCACTATGATACCCCTTTCATGACCCCCTCCATAGACTATTATGTCAGCACATGGTATGATTACCCCACACATCCAAAACAAATTATGATTTCCCACAGCACACCATACAGTTCGATGTGTGTTTCGCACATTTGCTTCTTCAGGGTGGAATGTCACCCCTGAGGAAGCAAACGTGTGAAACGCTTGTTTGGACACGGATTTCTAAATGATTTGACTTTTATCTGATCTATAGATCTGTAATGCCGCACATCTATTCCTCCACCGCCCTCTTTGGTGTGTTTTACGTAACATAAGACATGTGGTACAATTATGCACTTTTATATATATTTTTTTTTTATCATTTATTTATAATTATTGATTAATCTTCCTCATGACTTTGCACAGATCATCAAATATTGAGTCTATTATTATTTTCATATTTATATTCCCAATCTTTCTCCCCACCCGCTTGTTATTGTGCTGATTAATTCCTTGGGAAAAAAAAATATATATTTTTGTACATATTATATGAATTTGATATTATGAATTATTTTAAAGTTATTTAATAAATAATTTTAATCTTCTATTTCAAGTGCGGCTCTATAGGTTGTATAGTCTTCCTCTTCTTCACACACTTATACTTTGGCAATTGTAAATGGGTTATCTGTATTGTTGAGCTCATACTGCCCCATACGAGAGGGAACATTGTATATACTGTCAGACCCTCTACATCAGGGTCTCAAACTCGGCAGAGTAAATGGGCCGTGCATAAAAAAAATGTAAGCTGGCGGGCCGCATTCCTTTCAAACTTAATACAGCCACAATTGATAGCGGTATCTAAGGGGTTAAACAGCCGCGATCGGTGCTAATAACCGATCGTGGCCGTTCACATAGGTTGTCAGCTGCGATATACAGCTTACGTCAGCGGATGATAGTGTTGTCTCTGCATGTGAGCCCGCGCTATCATCTCACTGTACAGGCACAGCCACCTGCAAAATCCTGCAATGGGGGGAAAGTCGCGCCTCCGCTATCAGCGCGCTGTCATCACGCAGGGCCACAGCCACTACGGAGCGGCGCACTCCTCCTCTCTGCGTGAGCAGTGGCGTAACTACAAAATTTTGGGCCCTGATGCGAACTTTCAAATGGGGCCCCCCCATGCCAAAATACACGCACATCTCCGCTCAGCACACCTCGTACACGCATGGCTCCGCTCTGCACACCTTGTACACACATGGCTCTACACACCTTGTACACGCGCGGCTCCTCTCAGTCCACCTTGTACACACGCGGCTCTGCTCTGCACACTTCATACACACACGGCTTCGCTCCGTACACCTCGTACACACATGGCTCCGCTCCCTACACCTCAGTCCTCGAACACACACGGCTCCGCTCCGTACACCTCGTACATACATGGCTCTGCTCCGTACACCTCGTACACACATGGCTCTGCTCCGTACACTTGTACACACACGACTCCGCTCCGTACTCCTCGTACACACACGGCTCCGCTCCCTACACCTCAGTCCTCGAACACACACGGCTCCGCTCCGTACACCTCGTACATACATGGCTCTGCTCCGTACACCTCGTACACACATGGCTCTGCTCCGTACACTTGTACACACACGACTCCGCTCCGTACTCCTCGTACACACATGGCTCCGCTCCCTACACCTCAGTCCTCGAACACACACGGCTCCGCTCCGTACTCCTCATACACACACGGCTCCGCTCCGTACTCCTCGTACACACACGGCTCCGCTCCGTACACCTCGTACACACAGGGCTCCGCTCCGTACTCCTCGTACACACACGGCTCCACTCCGTACACTTGTACACACACGGCTCCGCTCCGTACACCTCGTACACACACGGCTCCGCTCCGTACACCTCGTACACACGCGGCTCAGCTCCGTACACCTCGTACACACACGGCTCCGCTCCGTACACCTCGTACACACAGGGCTCCGCTCCGTACACCTCGTACACACACGGCTCCGCTCCGTACTCCTCGTACACACACGGCTCCGCTCCGTACACCTCGTACACACAGGGCTCCGCTCCGTACACCTCGTACACACACGGCTCCGCTCCGTACACCTCGTACACACATGGCTCTGCTCCGTACACCTCGTACACACATGGCTCTGCTCCGTACACTTGTACACACACGGCTCCGCTCCGTACACCTCGTACACACACGGCTCCGCTCCGTACTCCTCGTACACACACGGCTCCGCTCCGTACACCTCGTACACACACGCTCCGCTCCGTACACCTCGTACACACGCGGCTCCGCTCCGTACACCTCGTACACACACGGCTCCGCTCCGTACACCTCGTACACACACGTCTCCACTCCGTACACCTCGCACACACGCTACTGCGCTCCGTACACCTCGTACACACACGACTCCGCTCCGTACTCCTCGTACACACACGTCTCCACTCCGTACACCTCGTACACACACGTCTCCACTCCGTACACCTCGCACACATGCTGCTGCGCTCCGTACACCTCGTACACACGCGGCTCCGCTCTGTACACCTCATACACACACGGCTCTGCTCCGTACACCTCGTACACACACGTCTCCACTCCGTACACCTCGCACACATGCTGCTGCGCTCCGTACACCTCGTACACACACGGCTCTGCACTGTACACCTCGTACACACACACATGGCTCCGCTCCGTACACCTCGTACACACACGGCTCTGCACTGTACACCTCGTACACACACACATGGCTCCGCTCCGTACACCTCGCCCACTTGCGGCTCCGCTCCGTACACCTCGTACACACACATGGCTCTGCTCCGTACACCTCGCACACACATGGCTCTGCTACATCCAACCTGTAAACCCCTCCTGACCCCACACATAAACTTTACCCGCATCCAGCACCATGGCAACCAGCACAGACAGCAGCGTCGGAGGCCCCCTGCTCATGTGACCCCTGACTCCTCCCCCTCCTGTGACTTCATCCCAGGTCCTGTGCACACAGAACAGCCATCGCGCGCTCCTGAATGCGTGCTTTCCCCCTTCTACCTGCCTCAGGGAGTGAGACATGTGGTGCACCGCGGGCCGCAGATGACTGCCTCAGGGCCGCGTGTTGGAGACCTCTGCTCTACATAGACATACGTAGATAAAAAACGTAACATTCTGGCTCCCTCCACTCACCACTAGGTGGAGCTCAGGAGTTCACTGCATACAGCACACCAGTATGACGTGGGCTCCCCTAGTGGTGGCAATTTCTCAGTATAGGAATCTTTGATCTGCACACAACTCAGTCTCAGTGTTTGTGTTGCAGAATCTGACTCTCGAGTCTGTAAAATAAGAAAAGAGCACAAACTGTTAAGACTTTGGATGTTTTGCTTGTGAAGGTATGTAAGAGAGAAGACAAAAACAGACGTGGACATGCGCGTGGGCGTTCACACAGGGACAGTTATCGGAGGAGTTCTGGGACAGAAACGTTGGCAATATGACGTGTGGTCTACGGATGTCACCCTGGCTAACAAGATGGAGGCTGGAGGAATCCCCGGGTAAGGTGACCTAAAACGGAGGGTGAAACATATTGTACTTTGCGTGGGTTTTAGGCAGGTGTGGAAAAATTGGGGAAGATTGCAAAAATAGAAGGGTTAATAGTTTATTATATATCAATTAACAAAATGCAAAGTGAATGAAGAAAAGAGAAATCTAAATCCCACCAGTATCTCGTGACCACCCGTCACCTCCATCATCAGTATCTGGTGACCGCCCGTCGCCTCCATCATCAGTATCTGGTGACCGCCCGTCACCTCCATCATCAGTATCTGGTGACCGCCCGTCACCTCCATCATCAGTATCTGGTGATCGCCCGTCACCTCCATCATCAGTATCTGGTGATCGCCCGTCACCTCCATCATCAGTATCTGGTGATCGCCCGTCACCTCCATCATCAGTATCTGGTGATCGCCCGTCACCTCCATCATCAGTATCTGGTGATCGCCCATCACCTCCATCATCAGTATCTGGTGACCGCCCATCGCCTCCATCATCAGTATCTGGTGACCGCCCATCGCCTCCATCATCAGTATATGGTGACCGCCCGTCACCTCCATCATCAGTATCTGGTGATGCCCATCGCCTCCATCATCAGTATCTGGAGACTGCCCATCGCCTCCATCATCAGTATCTGGAACCGCCTGTCACCTCCATCACCAGTATCTGGTGACCGCCCGTCGCCTCCATCATCAATATCTGTGCCCACCAGTCGCCTCCATCATCAGTGTCTGGTGACCGCCCATCACCTCCGTCACTTTTCTCGTCACTTGTACACAGGTTATGGAGGATCTCGGCAGGAGGTCACCAGATACTGATGAAGGAGACGACGAACGGTCACCAGATACTGATGATGGAGGCGATGGGCTGTCACTAGATACTGATGATGGAGGCGACGGATGGTCACCAGATACTGATGAAGGAGACGACGAACGGTCACCAGATACTGATGATGGAGGTGATGGGCTGTCACTAGATACTGATGATGGAGGCGACGGGCCGTCACCAGATTTTGATGATGGAGGTGACGGGCTGTCACTAGATACTGATGATAGAGGTGACGGGCGGTCACCAGATACTGATGAAGGAGACGACGAACGGTCACCAGATACTGATGATGGAGGCGATGGGCTGTCACTAGATACTGATGATGGAGGCGACGGACGGTCACCAGATACTGATGAAGGAGACGACGAACGGTCACCAGATACTGATGATGGAGGTGATGGGCTGTCACTACATACTGATGATGGAGGCGACGGGCCGTCACCAGATATTGATGATGGAGGTGACGGGCTGTCACTAGATACTGATGATAGAGGTGACGGGCGGTCACCAGATACTGATGAAGGAGACGACGAACGGTCACCAGATACTGATGATGGAGGTGATGGGCTGTCACTAGATACTGATGATGGAGGCGACGGGCCGTCACCAGATATTGATGATGGAGGTGACGGGCGGTCACCAGATATTGATGATGGAGGCAACGGACAGTCACCAGATTCTGATGATGGAGGCGACGGGCGGTCAATAGATACTGATGATGGAGGTGACGGGCGCTCACCAGATACTGATGATGGGGGAGACGGGCGGTGACCAGATACTGATGATGGAAGCGACGGGTGGTTACCAGATACTGATGATGGAGGAGACGGGCGATCACCAGATACTGATGATGGAGGCGATGGGCGATCACCAGATACTAATGATGGAGGAGACGGGCGATCACCAGATACTGAAGATGGAGGAGACGGGCAGTTACCAGATAATGATGATGGAAGGGAAGGGCGATCACCAGTTACTGATGATGGAGGTGATGGGCGGTCACCAGATACTGATGATAGAGGCGATGGGCGATCACCAGATACTGATGATGGAGGAGACGGGTGCTCACCAGATACTGATGATGGAGGAGACGGGCAGTTACCAGATAATGATGATGGAAGGGACGGGCGATCACCAGTTACTGATGATGGAGGTGATGGGCGATCACCAGATACTGATGATGGAGGCGATGGACGATCACCAGATACTGATGATGGAGGAGACGGGCGATCACCAGATACTGATGATGGAGGCGATGGGCGATCACCAGATACTGATGATGGAGGAGACGGGCGATCACCAGATACTGAAGATGGAGGAGACGGGGAGTTACCAGATAATGATGATGGAAGGGAAGGGTGATCACCAGTTACTGATGATGGAGGTGATGGGCGGTCACCAGATACTGATGATAGAGGCGATGGGCGATCACCAGATACTGATGATGGAGGAGACGGGTGCTCACCAGATACTGATGATGGAGGAGACGGGCAGTTACCAGATAATGATGATGGAAGGGACGGGCGATCACCAGTTACTGATGATGGAGGTGACGGGCAGTTACCGGATACTGATGATGGAGGTGGTGGGCGATCACCAGATACTGATGATGGAGGCGATGGGCGATCACCAGATACTGATGATGGAGAAGACCAGCGCTCACCAGATACTGATGATGAAGGAGACGGGCAGTTACCAGATAATGATGATGGAGGTGACGGGCAGTTACCAGATACTGATGATGGAGGAGACGGACGCTCACCAGATACTAACACTTGTATATTTGGAAGCTTCTCACTTTGCAGCCTTTTTCCACACCTGCCTAATACTTTATATACATTTTTAACTCCTAGAAAGCCTAATAGTGTTTTTTTCCCAAATGACCAAAAAGAAGCCGATTTCTGACGTCTCCTATTTTCCCCCTGATCACAGACGGGTGCACATCTCCCAAAGCACGTATGATTGTCTGAAGGGGGAATTTGATGTGGAGCCCGGAGAGGGCGGCACGAGGTGTGACTACCTGCGAGAGAAGGGCATTGTCACATACTTGGTGGTTGTCCCCAAGCAGCCTGTAAATAAGAATGGTATAAATGGAGTGGTAAGTGTTACTGATGTCTTTATGATCTCCCAGGAGTCTGCGGGTCGGGTAATTTCCCAAATGTTGCCCAGTCTGTTACTCAAAGTTTTCCTGTGTCTAACATCACCATTAGGGCAGCAAGGGAGAACATTAACATCTACTAGACCTGAGTTTGGCTCGGTTCCTCATGGGCGTGGCATTGTTGGGTGTAGTTATTGGACTGGGTGTGGCTTAGATGAAATATGGGCAGGGCTTAGTGTGCTGATGGGTAAGTTTGCGACTTTGTTTCCCCTTTCTCGTCCTGTTCAGAAGCTTTCGTTGACGTCGTCGCACGGAAACTCCCCGCAATTGATCAACACCAAGGAGTGTAACGGCAGCATCCACACAACCTGCACCACCCCGGACGAGAACGAGGAGCTGGACACCAGAGTGAGTTGCCCTCCCGGCTGAAAAGGGGTTTTCAGTAGGATATGCTCTAGATATGTGATTATGGGCATCAGGACCCCTCAACACTGACCTCAAACTGGGGTAACTGCCAAATTGCGGAGGGCCACACGTGGGTGGACAATTTCCATTCATGTATATGGAAACCCGGGCTGGGCATCTCAAAGGATTAGAGGGGTCTGAATACATTTTGTGGGTCTGCTCTGAGATTAATAGGGTATTGGGGTATGAAATTAATCCTGGGTTACAATCTGGGGTCTTTGTCTAGTGTGGGGTTTAGTTTAGGGCTTGAATACATTTGGAGGGGCCTGGTCTGTTCTATTAAATTAATTTAGGGGGACTGGTCTGGGGTCTGATATTAATTTAATTTCAGGGGGCTGGTTTTTGAGATTAATGTAAAGGTCTAGTCTGGGGACTGAATTAATTAATGTGTATGGTCTGGGGGTCAAAATATATTTAGTGGATTTGGTGTCTGATATTAATTGAAAGGGTCTGAAATTAGTTCTGGGGTCTGAAATTAATGTAGTATGTCTAGATACACTCAGAGGGTCCCGGTCTGGGGTCTTATAATAATTTAGCGGGACTGGTCAGAGGTCTGATATTATTTAGAGGTTTTAAATCCTGTCTCGGGGGTCTGAAATTAATGCAGTGCTGGTCTGGTCTGATATTAATTTAGGGTTTGAATACATTCAGGAAGGGGGGCTGGCCTGGGGTCTTCTATTATTTTATCAGCTCTGTTATATATACTTAGTGTGACTGGTTTGAGGCCTGATATTATTTAGAAGGTTTTAATATATCCTGGGGTCGGAAACTAATGAAGAAGTTAGTTTGGGGTCTGGTAATAATGATTTAGGATGTCAATTCATTTAGAGGGGCCTGGGCTGGGATGTTATATTATTTTAGCGGCCTTGTATATATTCCGGGGAGACGGTCTTAGGTCTGGTATTCTTTGAGATTAATTTAGGGGTCTAGTCTGGGGTCTGATATTAATTTAGGATGTGAATACAGTTAGATGGGCCTGGCCTGGGATATTCTATTAATTGAGAGGTTCTGTATATATTGAGGGGAACTGGTCTGATGTCTGATATTATGTAGAAGGTTTAATTACATGTCAGGGGTATGAAATAAATTTAGGGGTCTAGTCTGGGGTTTGATGTTAAATTAGGATGTGAATACATTTAGAGGGGTCTGGCCTGGGGTCTTGTATTAATTTAGTGGTTCTATATATATTGAGATGTGGTCTGAGGTCTTATATTATGTAGAGGGTTGGATTACATTTCAGGGATCTGAAATAAATTTAGGGGTATAGTCTGGGGTGTGGTATTATTTTGGGGTTCAAAACATTTAAAGGGGCCTGGCCTGGGGCCTTTTTGTAATACGCAGCTCTGTATATATTTAGTGAGATTGGTTTAAGGCCTGATATTATTTAGAAGGTTTTAATATGTCCTGAGGGGTCTGAAATTATTGTATAAGTTAGTCTGGAGTCTGATAGTAATTTAGAGTGTGAACACATTTAGAGGGGCCTGGGTTGGGGTCTTATGTTAATTTAGTGGTTCTGTATATATTGAGGGGAACTGGTCCGAGAGCTTATATTATTTAAAGGGTTTGATTATATTGCTGGGGTCTATGATTGATTTAGGAGTTTAGTCTGAGGTTTGTTATTAATTTGGGGTTGAATACATTTAGAGGGGCCTGGGCTGGGGTCTTTTTTTTTTATTTCAATTAGCAGCTCTGTATATATTCAGTGGCACTCGTGTGACGTCTCTCAATCAATTCTACAGTATCTTCTAATTAGGGAGTGAAACAATATCCCAACATTTCCATGACTTGTGAATTTTAGATTCTAGCACATTCGCTAACTTGCCGAAAAGCCTGGCTCACCCGTAACATAAATAACAGTATCTCGGGTGATCCGTGCTTAGGAATATGGCTGACTGTGTCAGATTACAGGCAATCAAGGCGCATTCCCCGCTTCTGCCTGCTATATGTGACACATGGAGCAGTTCCTTCTGTTGTAGCGCCCCCTGGAGGATTCTCTTATGACTGCAATCAGCAAGCAAAATCTAAGCTGTTGTGTGTGTGTGTGTACATACTGTGTGTGTGTATATATATATATATATACTGTATATATATATCTATTGCGATTGTCATATATGGGGGCACCATACGCCGACTCAATATCCTTCAAAGTTTTCAATATCTCTGCTTACTGTCAGTGTATGGAAACGCTCAGTGGGGGCCACAGGGCAAGGTTTTCTGCCATGTATCCTATCTTATAAGATGCAGTAATTGAGGATGAGGGATGATGAAGCAATGCCGCTCAGCATCACAATAATTCCTTATTTGCGCCCCTATCTCATCACAGGTGGTGAACCCATCTTTCCCCAACCCCCGCAGACGCCTCCGCTTGAGAGACTTGGCCGAGAGAGTCATTGACGCTCAGCAGAACGAGCAGGAGCTGAACAAACTGCTGAATGAAGCCTTGCTGGAGAGAGAGACTGTGCAAGTGTAAGTTATTCTTCTGCCTCGTAGTAGACCCTTACTCCAAAAAAAGGGGCTGGCTTTTTTATATTAAGGAAGTGATCTACTTTGGACAGCCCCCTTTAATCCTTCAACTTAACTAACCCTCAAGTGCAATTCTCCCATCCAGCCGTTTGTGTCTGAAACCAATACTTTAATAGCTACCTCTGTACATACAATAGAGGCAGACCATGTTTGTAATATGACAGTCCTGCTTGGTCTCATCCCCCCTTTTTTTTAGCAGACCTGTGCAAGGAGATGAGAATTGGCCATCATGACCCATTTTTATCTTGCCTTTTTCGGGCCCCTCTTTTTCTGTGTGCACAGAATAATATATCAGCTGCTCCTCGGGGGCGGGGACATAACTGCTTAATATACATATAACAAACTCACTGGGCCTATGTAGCATCTACCTGTTACTGTGTAGCTCTTGGCTTCAAACTTTCCCCGTTTTAGAAACCACATCTCCCCCATGCCTCAGTACCTTTAAGTAATATTCTAATACCATCTCTGTACTTACTATAGAGGTAGACTGTGTTTTTAATATGAGAGTCCTGCTTGGTCTCATCCCCTTTTTTAGTAGACCTGTGCAAGGAGATGAGAATTGGCCATCATGACCTATTTTTATCTTGCCTTTTTTTTTGGGCCCCTCTTTTTCAGAGTGCACATAATAAAATATTAGCCGCTCCTCGGGGGCGGAGATATAAGTGCTTAATATACATATAACAATCTTACAGGGCTTATGTAGCACCTACCTAATACTGTGCAGCTTCTTTTAGAGACCATATCTCCCCCATGCCTCAATCCTTGTCACCCTGAGATATTAGGGCACAAAAAAGACCCTACAGAATTGTTAATTTCCTAGAGGTTTTATCAGGTTCTAGGAGATTTGATCCTTTCTTCTGGAAGACTTTTTTTTTTTCTTTAGAAGCTTCCCGGATGTTTTAGGAGAGTTGGCAAGTATGTACTTAACAATGAGCAAGTGCATATATAGGTGGAGTAACCCTTTAAGATTATGTGAGCAGTTCTGTGTCCTGTATAGTAGGAAAAAAAAAATCAGCATTTTTACTATTTCTTTAGCCTGAAAGGGAAGTACACCTACCGTCTGTCCATGCGGTTCATCAACCCAGAGATGGAAACCCGCTTCTCAGTGGAGAAAGAGAAGCAAAGTGGCGCGGCATTCAGCTGTTCCTGTGTTGTCCTCCTCTTCACGGCGGTGGTCCAGATGCTGATAGACCCCCTGTGAGTCCATGCACTATTGTAATGATTTTACATGACCCGTCACTGAATGTCTGACTTCTTAAAGGGCATCTCCAGCCACGGTCCATATTGTCATGAATGATGCAGTAATTATTCCTATGTTACATGATACAGGCATTATTAATACAAGTCTTCTCTAAACCTCCTTTTTGTGTTCTGAATGCTGTCACAAGCTCCTTATCCTGGGAGGAGCTTTATCCTGTGCTCACTATCGCCCCCTGCTGAGTACTGCACTGTGCAGGCAGCAAAGGGACCATAATCTAATATTCTCACCTACCTGCTAGATATCATAGTGCACATCAATTTACAACTAAAACTATCCTCAGAAGTTCAAGAAGTGTAGCTGTGATTCCTGCACCTTATGCTGGTGCTTTGTTTTCGTCTATGGCATTGTCATTAACAATTAATTCATAGAATGTCGTCATAATAGTGACAGTCGTGGTGCTCTAATAACAGCGGCAACCACAGTGTCCCCATAACAGTGACATTCACAGTGCCCCCATAATAGTGATATCCATAGTGCCTCCATAATAGTGACATTCACAGTGCCCCAATAACAGTGACATTCACAGTACCTTTATAACTTTGACATTCACAGTGCCTCCATAATAGTGACATTCAGTTTCTCTATAAGTGACATTCACAGTGCCTCCATAATAGTGACATTCAGTTTCTCTATAAGTGACATTCACAGTGCCTCCATAATAGTGACATTCAGTTTCTCTATAAGTGACCTTCACAGTGCCTCCATAATAGTGACATTCACAGTGCCCCATAACAGTGACATTAGCAGTGCCTCCGTAATAATGACACTCACAGTGCCCCCATAACAGTGACCTTCACAGTGCCCTTCTAGAAGATGACAGCCATAATCATTACAAAGAAAACTTTGAACTTATAATGGCAGCCACAGTATCTCCAGAACAACACCTTAGTGGCTCCATAACAGTGCCGCAACCACACTGCCTATACAGTGACTACCTTTGGTGATGTCCTGATGGTTCACCATCCAGATGACACTTGGTTCCTCATCATTCTCATAAACCTGTCTTCTCATCTTCTCTTCTTCTTGTCTTCTCTGCTCGTCTTTTCTTCTTCTTGTCTTTTCTTCTCGTCTTCTCAGCTTCTCGTCTTCTCTGTTAGGGACGGCGGAACGCACTAAATAATAAATAATAGAAAGTGCAGGAACCCGACGCCTAACATTACCCCCCTCCTAGGGCCCCCTCCCTTCTGAGCCTCACTACGCTCAAATGCCGCAATAAGGAGCGGGGCGTGGATGTTCTCCACTGGTTCCCAGGTCCGGGCCTCTGGACCATGACCCTTCCAATCCACCAAATAAAACTTTTTGCCACGCCCACCCTACGTCCCACAATGGTGTTAACCTCGAACTCATCCGAAGACAAGTCTGATGTCCCGGCAGATGACTCGGAAAACCGGGACATGTGAACAGGTTTGAGAAGGGACACGTGGAAGACGTCAGAGATGGCCAAGTGTGGTGGAAGAGCCAGGCGGTAGACCACCAAGCTGATCCGCTCGAGAATCTTGAAGGGACCAATGTATCGCGGCGCGAACTTGGTGGACTCGGCCCGCAGCTTGATATTTTGGGCAGAAAGCCACACCAAGTCGCCAGGGGCAAAAGTTGGAGCGGGGCGCCGATGTGTGTCGGCGGACGCCCTCATGCTCTCCTTAGAAGCTCAAATGGCATCCTGGGTGCGATCCCAAATGTCACGAGCCTCCACTGCCCAGTCTGCCACCCTGGAGTCAGTGGAAGACACTGGCATCGGGACGAGGACGCGTTGATGCTGGCCGTAATTAAGAAGGAACGGCGTCTGACCAGTGGAATCAGCCACTGCATTATTCAGGGAAAATTCGGCCCACGGTAGTAAGGATGCCCAGTCATCCTGCCTGGCCGAGACAAAATGTCGCAGGTAGTTGACCAGAGTTTGGTTGGCCCTCTCAACCAACCCGTTCGTCTCGGGATGATAGGCGGAGGACAAATTTAGCTCGATACTGAGTAGACTGCAGAGCTCCCTCCAAAACCGAGACGCAAATTGGGGACCTCGGTCACTAACAATTTTGTCCGGCATGCCGTGCAAGCGAAATACGTGCTTTATGAACAGTATGGCGAGACCACGAGCGGAAGGCAGCCGCGTGAGTGGCAGCAGATGCACCATTTTAGAAAAATGATCGGTGACCACCCAGATGACCGTACTGCCACCAGACTTGGGCAGGCCGGCCACAAAATCCATGCCAACCATCTCCCAAGGTCTGTCTGCCACCGGCAGGTGATACAGTAACCCAGCCGGCCTCTGCCTAGAGGACCTGTTCCGAGCACACGAGACACATGCCTGAATGTATTCTTTTGTGTCCCGGGCCATGTGCGGCCACCAATAAGATCTTGCCAGGAGTTCCGTGGTCCGCTTATTGCCGAAGTGACCACCCACCCTGGACGCGTGTGCCCACGCGAGAAGCGGCCGCAAGCAAGGAGGGACAAAGGTGTTGCCCGGCGGCACTGACTCGAGAGCAACCGGGGCCACGGTCCTCAGACTCTCAGTGGGGACAATTAGCCGAGACTCAGCCTCCTCCTCCGCCGTGACCAGCGAGCGAGAGAGAGCATCAGCAAGGACGTTCTTCTCACCAGACAGATAGTGCAAGGTGAAGCGGAAGAGGGAGAAGAAAAGCGACCACCTAGCTTGACGAGAGTTCAAGCGCTGGGCCGTTTGCAAATAGACCAGGTGTTTATGGTCCGTGTACACCTGGAAAGGGAACTGGGCTCCCTCCAGGAGATGTCTCCACTCGGAAAAGGCCAACTTCATTGCCAGCAACTCCCTGTCCCCGATGGAGTAGTTTTTCTCCGCCGGTGAGAAGGTCTTAGAGAAGAAGAAGCAGGGATGCTTCCGACCTTGAGCATCCTTCTGGAAAAGGACTGCTCCTGCACTGACGGATGAGGCATCCACCTCTAGGATAAAAGGTTTATCCACATCGGGATGGTGTAGGATAGGAGCCCCGGCAAAATGGGTTTTCAAAGACGAGAAGGCCTTTGAGACCGGTTCAGACCAAACCTTAGGATTAGCTCCTTTTTTAGTAAGGGCAACCAGAGGAGCTACCAGTGTGGAGAAATGGGGGATGAACTGACGGTAGTAATTAACGAACCCCAAAAAGCGCTGCACCGCTTTGAGAGAATGGGGCTCCTGCCAGTCCATTACCGCCTGTAGTTTGGCAGGATCCATAGCCAACCCCTGGGCCGAGATGATATAGCCCAGAAACGGCAAGGACTCCTGCTCAAACTGGCACTTCTCCAACTTGGCGAAGAGAGAATTCACCCGAAAATGGTCGAAGACCTTGCAGACGTCTCTCCGGTGAGAGGCCAAATCTGGAGAAAAGATGAAAATGTCATCCAGATAGACCACCACCGAGGTGGAGAGCATATCGCGAAAGACGTCATTTATGAAGACTTGGAAGACAGCGGGTGCATTACAGAGGCCGAAGGGCATGACCAGATATTCATAGTGGCCATCCCTGGTATTAAAGGCTGTCTTCCACTCATCTCCCTCGCGTATACGGATCAGGTTGTAAGCCCCCTCTTAGATCCAACTTAGTGAAGATCTGGGCCCCTCGCAACCTGTCGAACAACTCCAAGATCAAAGGGAGAGTGTATTTGTTTTTATTGTGATCGCATTGAGACCTCTGTAATCAATGCAGGGTCGCAGCTCTCCACTCTTCTTCTGCACGAAGAAGAACCCCGCCCCGGCTGGCGACACCGACTTCCTGATGAGCCCTCTTGCCAGATTCTCCCGAATCTATTGTGACATGACCTCTATCTCCGGTAGAGAGAGAGGATACATGCAGCCTCTAGGAGGTTCCGCGCCTGGCAAAAGGTCTATCGGACAGTCGTAAAGGCGGTGCGGCGGAAGCGTCTCTGCTGATTTTTTGGAGAAGACGTCCGCGTACTGGTGGTATTGTCTGGGAAGCGCGGAGAGATCTGCGGGCACCTCAGTGGAGGCCACTTGGACACTGCCTCTCATGCACCTACCCTCACAGTCCTTGCTACAACCCAGTATATTCCCCGAGGACCACTCTATATGAGGGGAATGGCAACGGAGCCAAGGAACTCTGAGAAGCACCTGGTCGATGCCCTCAGGCATAATGAGCAGAGACAACGTCTCGTGGTGAGATGGCGGGACTGAGAATCCAAGGGGTGCTGTCTGGTGGGTAATCTGGGATGGTAAGGGCAAACCGTTGACCACCCTGATGGTCACGGGGTGAGGCAGTAGCACCAGTGGAATAGCGTGCTTTTGGGCAAAGGCCGAGGACATAAAGTTCCCTTCTGCCCCGGAGTCCACCGTGACCTCTACCTCCCAGGTGGAAGCCCCACTGTCTAACGTCCCCCGGAATACCGGTTTGGGGGAGAAAGGTTCCATATCAGATAGACCACCACCTACGACCACTGGACGTGATCGTTTTTTCGACCGCTGTGGACACGTGTTAGCCGAGTGACCAAACTGACGGCACTGGTAACAGCGTTCGGAGCTTCGCACCGGACGCGGCTTGGGACCGGTGCGAGACACCTCCATGGGTTCAGAAGGTATAATCTCCTGAGCAGGAAGCTCAAGCGGTTCGGAGAAAGTGGGAGCCAACTTAACCCTTTGTCTGGATTGCGCACGCTCCGGCCCGCGCTTCGTAAACCGGAGATCAATGCGGGTGGAAACGGCAATCAACTCCAGACTTACGGGGACCTCTCTGGTAGCTAGAGCATCTTTGACATGCTCCGCCAACCCTCCCCAGAACACAGGGACGAGTGTCTTATCAGGCCACTCCAGTTCGGAAGCCAGTGTCCGGAAACGGACGGCATAATGGCTGACCGAGAGGGATCCCTGTGTTAGGTCTAATAGCTGGTAGTTAAAACTAAAAGAGAGCGCAATAGGGTCTTACCCAAGTAAAATAGATATAATTCAAGCTGTTATACTCACCAATAGCAGGAGAGTTTTAGGCACAAAGGAATAGAGGTCAAGCTGCTGCACATCCAAATGGCCACGCCGTGACCATAAATCATCAGATTTCAAAGAAATAATTTTTGGATTAAACGTGCGCTGCTAGACAAACGACTCCTTCCATATTGCGTACTTGTATACTTTTATTTCCCAACACGTTTCGAAGTTAACACTTCTGTACATATCATCCCCTGAGGAAGAAGTGTTAACTTCGAAACGCGTTGGGAAATAAAAGTATACAAGTACGCAATCTGGAAGGAGTCGTTTATCTAGCAGCGCACGTTTAATCCAAAAATCAGGTCTAATAGCTGGAGAGAGGTGTCGTGAGTGACCCATGGCCCCAAAAAGACCTGCTTTAAGGACGTTAGAAACTGAGCAGCGCTCAGAGCCACGGGGTCATCACGCTCCCACAGTGGCGTAGCCCACTCCAACGCCCTGCCCGACAGGAGGGAGACAATAAACCCCACCTTAGCCCGCTCTGTAGGGAACCGTGCAGCCAGTAACTCAAGCTGGATAGAGCACTGGCTCACGAAACCCCTACAGGTGGCGCTGTCACCCGAAAACTTGTCGGGCAACGGGAGTCGGGATAATGTCAGTGCAGGCGTGGATGTGGGCATACGAGAGACAGCCTCTGCGACTGCCTGAACAGCGGCCGCAGTAGCATTCGCAGCTGAGGTGGGACTCTCGAGAGCTGCCAACCTGCCCTCCAGCTGCCGAATGTACTGCCGCAGCTGCTGTTGGTCCGCCATTACTAGCCAGACCCTGGCGCTAGTATAATGTTAGGGATGGCGGAACGCACTAAATAATAAATAGAAAGTGTGTTCGCCGCCCGGGGTCCACCGTGCAGAGGTGTTACGCTGCTGCTATGTAATGGCAGTCGCTAGATATGGCAGTATTACACACGCGGGTTGAACATCACCCGGAGTGTGCTGGGCGCCAAAGCCTTAAACATGAATGCTGAGCCTGTTCACGGTATGTGGTCACAGGACACAGGCCCAAGACACAGGGTCAGCATCCTTCTAGACCTACCGTGCGTGCGACGTCGCAACCGCGTACTCCAATAAGTGCTGCTGACTGCAGCGCGGCAAGGACACTGCCACAGGACGACAATGCCCGGTAGCTGGCACACTGTCGGACGCTAGTTCTGTGGAGGATGAGTATTGTGGCCTGTAGCTTACCACACTGACTGGCGCTGACTATAACACTTGTTCCCTATCCACACACATAATATCCGAGGGAGGGGAATCTTAATGAGTCATTTGCAAGTCCATACATCCATCATTATTCACACAGTAAGCAACTAGAGTCTATACTAGCGCATGGCCGAGTGGCCACGCGACCCTTTTATAGCCGGGACCTTCCGGAAGCTTCCAGATCTCTGAGATGGAACAATCAGATCTGGAGAAGAACCTGAGCACGTGACTCCCGATCTCCAATGGGAGATCATCTCGTGAGCATGCTCAGTGGATCGACGGAAGGACTTAGCCACTGGAGTGGCTTGCTGCTGAGAAGCCTGCGTTGCTATTGCTGACCCAGAGGTGGCAGCAAGAGCCAGACCCACAGAGCTGGTCTGAGCAGAGCGTTGGGAACGACAGGGCTGCTGAGCAGGCTCCTCTGCGGTCGATGGAGAATGGGAGACCGCAGGATGTGAGGCTCTGGATTCCTGCTGTGCAGTTGCAGGAACCCGACGCCTAACATTCTCTTCTTCTTGCCTTCTCGTTTTCTCTCCTCATCTTCTGTTCTTCTTGTCTTCTCTTCTCATCTTCTCTGCTTGTCTTTTCTTCTTGCCTTCTCTTCTCGTTTTCTCTTCTTCTCGTTTTCTCTTCTTTGTGTTTTCTCTTCTCAAATTCTCTTCTTCTCGTCTTCGCAGATTGATCGCCAACTACGTAACGTTTGTAATCGGGGAAATCCTTCTCTTGGTTTTGACCATCTGTTCGCTGGCAGCCATTTTCCCCAGGGTAAGAAATTGGAAAATCCTTAATCTAATAAGTGGGCGATTATCAAACTGTAAGGGGTGAGACAAAACTAAAGAATGCGCTATGGAATCTTTACCTTTTTGTTTTTTTATAGGTTTTTCCCAAAAAGTTGGTTGCCTTTTCCACTTGGATTGACCGGACCAGATGGGCAAGAAATACCTGGGCGATGTCAGCCATCTTTATTTTAACAATGGCAGATATTGTGGATATGGTAAGGCAGATCAAATTTGCTGCAGATGACCACAATTTTTCAGACCTCCCCCTTTGGCTATAAAACAAAAAATAAATGGAATCCTCTTTCGGTGCTGGATAACAGGTTCTGGGGGCACTGTGAGTGCCACTATTACGGAGGCACTCCAATCCCAAAAATCCCTGCACTTGGAGCTTGTCTCCTTTCCTCAAGATTAAAGGGGTATTCCAATCTCTAAGATTTGTAGTAAGTCTAATAATAATATTAGCTAATATCTCCAAGTAGTATAGTTCTCCTGATAGCCTTTGTTGCTTACCTCATGTGCAGGGCTTTAAGTACCTTGGGTATCCATGGTTACGACCACTCATAGAGTGACAGTTAATTGTTAATGGTTGTAACCATGAATATCTAAGCTACTATGGGGTAAGCGACATAGTGAATCAGAAGAACTATACTTTTTTAATTGGAGGTATTTGCTAATATTGCTATTATTACACCTACTACACATTGTGTTACGATCTTGGAGATGGGAATACACCTTTAATTCTTCATGCTTGCCAATGTAGTATCTGATAAGAAGATCCTTACTAAAGTTGGCTGGGGCCGGACAGTCTCTCTCCAGACAGGGTCCCCACTGCGGCTCTGTATTATGTCCACCTGGTGTGTGAGATCACATTATATTGTGTCTGTCTCCTCCACAGCTCAGCTGTTTGCAGTACTACTCCACTTCTTACAACAGCACGGACCAGACGTCAGAATATTGGGGCTGCGTGGATAACCCCAAATATTACAGCTACATTGCCGTCCTAGCTCTGATAGCCACCATCATGTTGGTTCAGGTCAGCCACATGGTGAAGCTCACCCTCATGCTGATGATCACTATTGCTGTCGGAGTTGTGAATATCTACGCCTGGAGGCCGATATTTGATGACTACGACAGGAAGCGTTTCAAAAGCTACGTGTGAGTGTGACTTCATTAAATGATACGGGGTTGGAGAAATGAAGGTGTAATCTGTTATGGCTCATTTTGATGTAATAGGTGGTATTTATCAGGAATAGTAAAAAAAAAAATACAATACATACAGAAACCCTAAGACACATGCCGCAGCAAAATCATTATCTATAAGGGTACCCTGAATTTGAAAAAGGATACATACTGGTAATTACAAAATTTAAAATTAGGTCCCTCATTCACCTTAAAAAAAAACCCAGGAACATTTAGGCTAATAGCTGACAGTTGTGCATTATTTGCTTTGTTGTCATGCCAGTCAGTAGAGATGCACACATACACAATCCATGGTTAGCAGGTAGGACAATAGAACTGTCCATTTGTTTGTTTGTTCTTTCCAAAATAAAGTGTCGTATTCCGTACACATAGACAGTGACTTAAAAGGTGCAAAATATTGTCTGTATACTCTATGGGCTGAAACATTGCCTGTATAGTGTTTATACAGAAACGTCGTCTATATATCCTCCACACTAGAACCCTATTGTATATCATCTAAATTTAAACATCATCTATATAGTCTGTAGATTAAAACCTTGTCTGAATATTCTCCACACTGAACCAGCTTCTGTAATCTATGCTAAAACATTATCAATACAAATCCACTGCACTGAAATATCATCTGTTATGAGCTCATTTTCTGCCCCACCAGCTGGGAGTTCTCCGTCCGTTCTCCCTCTGGTAGTGACAGGAGGTAGTGAGGTTAGTTTAATTGGAAATGGTCTGCCACCTAACGAGGAGGATAATGATTGGATTTCTGGAGTATCAGACTGGATATAAGACAGCCAACGCCCTATCCTGTTGCTGGTGATTCAGTCTGTTTCTCAGGTCTTGGACTTCAGCTCTGCCCCAGTCATCTCAAGTTAAGTTTGTTTTTTTGCTAATGTTCACATTTGCTCTTGTTGGTCAACTCAGTTTTTGTGTGGTCAGCCAGCCCGGCTGGGCTGTGCTGAATTTCCACTCTTATTTATCTGTATTTGCCTATTTGCCTTTTTGTCCTTTATTAGATTGGCCTCTTTTTGCTCTGTCTCAGAATATTCCAGAGTGCTGATATAGTGGGAGAAGTCTAGTGACTTCAGGGTTAATTTTGTTATCAGAAGCGTTGGACATTATTTTTGGTAGGGTTTTTTGGCAGATTGCAGACAGTATCTTTCCTTTCCTGTCCTTTCAAGTTAGTTTGGCCCCATCGTTTGCTCAGCCTATTTTTCTGCCTTTGTTTGTGTTTTCATCTTGCTTCACCGTCAATACATGTGGGGGGGGCTGTCTTTCCTTTGGGGTCTGCTCTGGGGAGTTAGTTTTCCTCTTTTCTTACTTTAGGTTTATTTAGCTCTTCAGTTGTGACGAGGCGTCCAGGACCACCGTAGGTACGCTCCACGACTGCTTCTAGTTGTGTGTTAAGATCAGGGCTCTGTAATCTGCATAGTTACCAACCTCTATGGTTTTCTGAGACTTAGCGTTTGTTGCTTTTTTCCTCCTCAGTAACCCATTCATAACAGAATCACCAGCCATACTACAGATTCTAGGGTACTCAAAAGCAGGAAGGAATTGTTTAAGAAAAAAGAAGGAAAAAGGAAAGAAAAAAAAAAAGTGTCAGAATTTTTTTTTTTTTTTTTTTATATTTTTTTCCTCTTTTTCTCTGGGGCCGTAGGAGGATTTTTTTTTCTCTCCTAATGGAGATTAAGCAACTGTCTGATCGTGTGGAGCAACTTGCTGCTGAAGTGCGGGGAATTTCTACCTACCTCATTCAGTCACATGCTGCTGAACCTAAGATCCCTACTCCTGATGTTTTTTCTGGGGATCGGTCTAAATTTCTGAATTTTAAGAATAATTGTAAATTATTTTTTGCCTTGAAGCCTAACTCATTGGGGAGCTCTGTGCAGCAGGTTAAAATTGTCATCTCCTTGCTGCGCGGCGATCCCCAGGATTGGGCGTTTTCTCTGACACATGAAAATCCTATTCTGACTAATGTGGATGCATTTTTTCAGGCTTTGGGGTTATTGTATGATGAACCTAATGCCGTTGATCAAGCTGAGAGAACCCTGTTGGCATTAAGCCAGAGTCAGGATCCTGCAGAGTTATACTGTCAAAAATTCCGAAAGTGGGCGGTCCTTACTACATGGAATGATAGTGCATTGGCAGCTCTCTTTCGGAAAGGTTTATCAGAGACCGTAAAAGATGTTATGGTGGGATTTCCTGTTCCCTCTAGTCTGGATGGCTCTATGTCATTAGCCATTCAAGTTGATCGGCGTTTACGTGAACGTAAGACTACACGGGAGGCACTGCCACTTTCTGAACAAATGTCTGAACCTATGCAATGTAATGGGGTGTTGTCTAGGGCACAACGTCAGGAGTTTAGAAGGCGTAATAAGCTGTGTTTTTTCTGTGGAGACGCCTCTCATACTATTTCTGTCCTTCCTAAACGAGAGAAACGTTTTGCACACACATTTGCTGTGGGCAGTGTACAACCTAAGTTCCTTTTGGCAATTACTCTGATCTGCTCCTTGTCCACATTTTCCACAAAGGCTTTTGTGGATTCAGGAGCAGCTCTGAATCTGATGGTGTCACGGGGTCCTTCTCTGGTATCACACAATCAACAGAGCAAGCGAAGAGTGAACAATTCCAAGACCTTTATTCAGGCAAAAATACGAAAAGGTCCTTATTCAGTCCACCACACAAAGGATAAGATTGTCCAGAATAAGAATGCAGTCCAGTATCAGGATAAAATGTCCAGGGAAACGAGATTCCACAACTCTAGCACCAGAGGATAAAAATGGGTCCTTCTCTCTGAAATGCAGCCTTTTCACCATCTTGTCTCTACCGGAACTGACTTGTCCAGCTGCCGTTCTTCCCCCCACCCCCTTCCTTGTCCAGGGGTAGTCAAACAAGTTGCCTCCCAGAAGAGAACAAAGGGCCTTAGGGATTAATGCACTACAGGGGGTCATCAAGAGACAGATACAGTGAGGCTGTAGACTTACAATGTAATAAGAAAAACACTATGAAAATAACTGGAATTGTTAAAAATAGGAATATACAAAAAATGACATCCACATAACATATCACACCATCACAACCTCTCCCCCCCCCATAATAAGTGAGCACGCCATGAGGTCTACACAGACCTCTGGCCTGCTCACTTTAGTCCACATTGCTCAGTTATTTATAGTTCCTTGTACAGTGGCAGGGGTAGGTCGGCCTGGGGAGCCTATGGTTCTTCTTGTCGAGACAGTCCATCGGCGTTCTGGTGTTGGCTTCCTCGCTTGTATTGGATGGAGAAGCTGTAGGGTTGTAAGGACAAGGTCCACCGCAGCAATCTTCCATTGTCCCCTGATACGCGATTCAGCCATGTGAGGGGGTTGTGGTCTGTAACAATTGTAAAGTCTCTGCCATACAAGTAGGGCTGCAATTTTTTTAGCGCCCATACAATGGCAAGGCACTCCTTTTCAATAGTGGCATAGGCAACTTCCTGATCCAGTAGTTTCCGACTGGCAAAAGCAACAGGATGTTCTTCTCCGGCGGCGTTCACTTGGCTAAGTACTGCCCCAATCCCAAAGGTGGATGCATCTGTCTGCACGAGGAACCTGCGTTTATAATCCGGGGCAGCCAAGACAGGAGCAGTGACGAGGGCAGTCTTTAACGCTGAAAAGGCATCCTCGCATGCCGTCGTCCACGTCACATTCCTAGGCATGTTCTTGCGGGTCAGGTCGGTTAGGGGCTTGGCCAAGGTGCTGAAATTAGAAACAAATTTGCGATAGTAACCAGCAGTTCCTAAAAACGCAAGTACCTGCTTTTTAGTCTGGGGTCTACACCAGTTGCTAATGGCTTCCACCTTGGCAGGCTCAGGCCTTAGTGTCCCACCCCCTACTCTATGCCCGAGGTACTGCACCTCAGCCATCCCTATTTGGCACTTATCAGGGCGAATGGTCAGTCCTGCAGTAAGGATACAGTCCAGCACTATGCCCAAGTGTTTAAGATGTTCCTCCCAGGTTGTGCTAAAAATGGCGATGTCGTCTAAGTAAGCACAGGCATAGTCCTGACATTGTTGTAACAGTCGATCCACCAGTCTCTGGAAAGTAGCGGGGGGCAGTTTTCATCCCACAGGGCATTCCCAGGAACTCATAAAGCCCAAATGGAGTAATGAAGGCTGAGCGCTCCCGAGTGTCCTCCGTTAGGGGTATCTGCCAGTACCCCTTGCTCAAGTCTAACGTGGTCACAAATTGGGCACTGGCCAGACGATCCAATAGATCATCAATCCTGGGCATGGGATAAGCATCACTCTTGGTGGCATCATTTAATCGTCTGTAATCAAAGCAGAATCGTGTTGTACCATCCTTCTTGGGGACCAGGACGACAGGAGAGGCCCAAGAACTGTGAGATGGCTGAATAACTCCCAGTTGTTTCATCTCCTCCAGTTCGTTCTTTATCATGCCTTGAACAGCCTCTGGATGGGGCGTTGTCCGGGGGGTTTCCACATGGTGACTGGTGAGAGTAGTCTTCCCCGGCTTTGAGGAGAAAGCAGCAGCCCTCGGCCTTAGTACGGCAACAATATCGTCCTTTTGTATATCCGATAAATGGGAGCCCAGGGGCACTTGTTCCAGTGATCCTCCCGCTTGGGCAACCTGGAGGAGATCTGGGAGATACTCGTCGTCAGCGGTATCACTAGGGGGGTGGCAGACAGCTAGAACAGGCAGAGATCGGTCATGGTAGTCTTTCAGCATGTTAATGTGGACGGTTTTCTGTCGTCGACCAATAGAGTCCAGGGCAATAACATAGTTAGTGTCATTAATTTTCTTGACAACCTGATAAGGGCCTTCCCACACTGCTTGAAGCTTGTTGGCAGGGGAAGCAGTAATCATGAGCACTTGCTGTCCTTCCATAAATTCCCGGTTCCTGGCATTACGGTCATACCAGGTTTTTTGTCTGGACTGGGCCATTTGCTGATGTTCTTTAGCGAAGGCAGCTAGCTGGGCGAGACGGTCTCTGAGCTCTAGAACATAGGGAACGATGGGTATTCCGGTATCTGAGATGTCTCCCTCCAAATGTTCTTCAGAAGAGTGAGAGGCCCACGGACCTTCCGGCTAAACAGTAGTTCGAAGGGAGAGAACCCTGTGGACTCTTGGGGAACCTCCCGATAGGCGAAGAGGAGATGTGGCAGGTACTTTTCCCAGTCTTTTTCAACGTCAACAAAAGCCCTCAGCATATTTTTTAGGGTTCCATTAATGCGTTCACATAGTCCATTGGTCTGCGGGTGGTATGGGGTGGTGCGAATGGCTCGAACACCACAGGTATGCCATAGGGACTGGACCAGATCTGACATGAACTGAGTGCCTTGATCCAACAATATTTCACTAGGAAACCCTACCCGGGTAAAGATGGTAACAAGGGCCTCGGCTACCTTTACTGCTGTAATACTGGACAGGGCCACAGCTTCAGGATACCTAGTGGCATAGTCCACCACGGTCAGGATATATATTTTTTCCCCGACCTGCTGGGGTGGGCCAGAGGACCTATGATGTCGAAGGCTACACGTTGAAATGGTTCCTCAATTATGGGCAGGGATTGCAGGGGTACCTTATGTCGAGCTCCTGGATGCCGCATTCGCTGGCACACATCACAGGTGCGGCAATAATGGGCTACCGACTGCGAGACGCCCGGCCAGTAAAAACTTTGGGTGAGTCTCTTTTCAGTCCTTTTTCTCCCTTGATGCCCAGCCAAGGGGATATCATGGGCCAGTTGAAGTAGCTGTGCCCTGTACTTCTGAGGGACAATGAGATGCCTGGTCGTTGCGTTAGGGTTGCCCTGGTCACTGCCCTTTGTTACACGATAATACAGTCCGTTTTCTCGAGTGAAGCCATCCCCATTATCTCCCATGTGCCCAGTTTCTGCCTTTCGCCTAAGGGCTGCTAAGGTAGTGTCACCCTCTATTTCTCTCCTAAACTCCTCCCTGTCCCAAGACTCTCCCAATGTAGTAGCAGCGAAAGTATTGCTTACCGACTCTGATGCGGTTCATGGTGGTTGCTCCCCGGTGGGGTCCGGATGACGTAGTGCTTGAAGGGCCTGTAGTCGGGTGACTGCTCCCACAAATTGGCACTGTAACTCCCCAATGTCGTTACCAAGGAGGATATCTGCAGGAAGTCCTCCCATAACTCCAATCCAACACAGTTTTTCTCCACAACCATAATCCAAACGCACAGAAGCTCGCTGTATATATTTGCGGGCACCGCCCGCCAGGACAATGGGAATTCCCGGACCCTGGTAAATTGCCTCGGGTAGAACCACACGGGGGTCAGCGATAGTCAAGAATGCCCCCGTGTCTCTAAATCCTGACACTTTGTATCCATCAATAAAGACATCCTGCAGGTGGCGTTGCCGTTGCTCTGAGTAGCTAAAGGACAGAGGCCGGAGTCCGTACACTCCAGGAGGGGTATCTATGGTGCCGTGGTCGGTGGTCCACTCTGGTGGGGGTGGTGGTAGCTCTTCCTCAGGCGTGTTGGAATGTACAAGATGCACTGGACGAGGTGGGGCTGCGTGGGGCTCCCTCCGAATCTTGGAGGGACAGCCAGACTGCAAATGTCCAGGTTGCCCACACCCATAACACCTCCTCTCTGTGATACCCCCAGGTCGTGGTCGGAACTGTTGGGGGCCTAGGATTGTGAGGCGTGATTGTCATCGGCTTGCGACTAGGTGGAAGGGCAGATATAATTGGAGGGGGACGGGGCGCGGGAGCAGGCCGTGGTTCATTGTCCAGAAGCCTCCTCCATTGCGGCCGGATAGTAAGGGCTTCATCGGCCAGGGCTGCAGCTCTATCCACGGTACACGGCGTGCCCTCCCGGACCCATTCCCGTACCTCTGCAGGGCACTTGGCAAGAAATTGTTCTATAAGGAACGCCTGTATAACATCTTCCACAGTAAAGGCGTTTTCTGCTTCCAGCCATCTCCGACATGCCTCGGACATCTTATGTGCATACATCCTAAACGATCCCCCCCGTGGTGCATGGGAGGTCTCGGAACTTGGCCCTATATGAGTCTGGGGTGATAGCATGGTAATCCAGGATAGTCCGCTTTACAATGTTATAATCCCGATTCCGCAGTGCATCAATGGTTCGGTAAGCCTCCGCCAAGCTTCCATTCAGAAGCCCCACTAACAAACGCATCCAGCTAGAGTGGGGCACCTCCATCACAGCACACTGCTGCTCAAAGTCTTTGAAGAACCCCTCCACATCTCCAGAAGCCTCATCAAATGGCTTAAACTCTATCCGGGTGATCCGTACAGGCTCCCGGATTGTTGGGGTTACACTCCACATTGCGTTACTCCCTTTTTCAAGCTCCATTGCTTCCTGTCTCTGCTGTGCCCGGCGGGCAGCCTCCTCCTTGTACTCCTGAGAGACGCCGGGGCCCAGAACCGCCATCTCTTCTTCGTACCACACCAACCACTGGCTTTTCTGGATGGGGATCCCTGTCTCCAGTGCTCGTCCTTCAGACATCTGGGAGGAGGTGGCCGGGCTAGCGCCCACCAGTAGATCGATTAAGGCCTCTTTAGTCAGTCCCTGGTAGTTCAGGCCCAGGTCTCTGGCTCTCTCCTGTAAACTGCATACAGTTCAATTTCTGTACTCACTCTGTGGGTGGTTCTCCATTGGGTGACGCTCTGTTAATCCCACTGCTGCCACCAGTTGTCACGGGGTCCTTCTCTGGTATCACACAATCAACAAAGCAAGCGAAGAGTGAACAATTCCAAGACCTTTATTCAGGCAAAAATACGAAAAGGTCCATATTCAGTCCACCACACAAAGGATAAGATAGTCCAGAATAAGAATGCAGTCCAGTATCAGGATAAAATGTCCAGGGAAACGAGATTCCACAACTCTAGCACCAGAGGATAAAAATGGGTCCTTCTCTCTGAAATGCAGCCTTTTCACCATCTTGTCTCTACCGGAACTGACTTGTCCAGCTGCCGTTCTTCCCCCCACCCCCTTCCTTGTCCAGGGGTAGTCAAACAAGTTGCCTCCCAGAAGAGAACAAAGGGCCTTAGGGATTAATGCACTACAGGGGGTCATCAAGAGACAGATACAGTGAGGCTGTAGACTTACAATGTAATAAGAAAAACACTATGAAAATAACTGGAATTGTTAAAAATAGGAATACACAAAAAATGACATCCACATAACATATCACACCATCACAGATGGATTTGGACTTTGCTAAACATTGTGGTTTGTCCATGACGCCTCTGCAGACGCCTATTCCTTTGAGGGGTATTGATGCCACTCCTTTGGCAGAGAATAAACCTCAGTTTTGGACCCAGGTGATAATGTGAGTTACCCCAGACCACCAAGAAAATTGTACATTTTTGGTGCTGCATAATTTGCATGATACTATTGTTCTGGGTTTTCCTTGGTTGCAAACTCATAACCCAGTTTTGGATTGGAAATCTGTGTCTGTGGTGAGTTGGGGTTGTCAGTGTGTTCTTAGGGACGCTCCTGTTTTCTCCACCT
The DNA here is from genome assembly GCF_039654945.1 of Dendrobates tinctorius. Classification (NCBI taxonomy): domain Eukaryota; kingdom Metazoa; phylum Chordata; class Amphibia; order Anura; family Dendrobatidae; genus Dendrobates; species Dendrobates tinctorius. Next base: position 1,698,681 of record NW_027361998.1, on the reverse strand, counting down.
CTCCTCATTCTCATGATATTCCTGATTATCTGGCCGATTTTTCTGATGTTTTTAGTGAGAGCAAGTCTGCGTCTTTGCCTCCACATAGGAGTTATGACTGTGCAATTGAGTTGATGCCTGGGTGTAAATTTCCCAAGGGTTGGCTTTTCAACTTATCTGTACCCGAACATGATGCTATGTGATCCTATATTAAGGAGTCGTTAGAGAAGGGTCATATTAGACCATCCTCGTCACCTTTAGGCGCTGGGTTTTTTTTTGTGGCCAAGAAAGATGGTTCATTAAGACCGTGTATTGATTATCGTTCCCTTAACAAGATGACTGTTAAATATCAGTATCCGTTACCTCTGATGTCTGATTTATTCTCCAGAGTTAAGAGTGCCTGCTGGTTTACTAATCTTGACCTCAGGGGGCGTATAACCTTATTCGCACAAGCACGGGGATGAATGGAAGTCGGCGCTTAATACTCCGGAGGGACATATTGTGTACCTGGTGATGCCTTTTGGGCTCACTAATGCCCCTTCTGTCTTCCAGTCCTTTATGAATGATATTTTTCGAGACTTTGTAGATAAGTTTTTGATCATCTATCTGGATGATATTTTGATCTTTTCTAGTGATTGGGATTCCCATGTGGAACATGTCCGGACTGTGTTCCGGATTTTGAGGGAGAATTCCCTGTTTGTTAAGGGATCGAAATGCCTCTTTGGCATACAGAGGATTTCATTTTTGGGTTTTATCTTGTCTCCATCGACTATTGAAATGGACCCGGCCAAGGTACAGGCCATTTATGATTGGGTTCAGCCTACTTCTTTGAAGGCTCTCCAGAAGTTTTTGGGTTTTGCTAATTTCTATCGTAAATTTATAGGTAATTTTTCTAGTATTGTCAAACCACTGACTGATCTGACCAAGAAGGGAGCTGATGTGCTGAATTGGTCTCCTGAGGCTGTCTCAGCATTTCAGGAGCTTAAGCGGAGATTTACTTCAGATCCAGTTCTACGGCAACCTGATGTCTCACTTCCATTTCAGGTGGAGGTAGATGCTTCTGAGATTGGTGCAGGAGCTGTTTTGTCCCAAAAAGACCCTGTGACTTCTAAGATGAATCCCTTTTCTCGAAAGTTCTCCCCATCTGAACGCAACTATGACGTGGGGAATCGGGAATTGTTGGCCATGAAATGGGCATTTGAGGAGTGGAGACATTGGTTGGAGGGAGCTAGACATCAATTTGTGGTCCTCACCGATCACAAGAATCTGATGTATCTGGAGTCGGCTAAACGCTTGAATCCTAGACAGGCTAGATGGGCCTTGTTTTTCACACGTTTTAATTTTGTGGTCTCTTTTCTTCCGGGCACTAAAAATGTTAAGGCAGACGCCCTTTCTAGGAGTTTCTTTGCTGATTCTCTTAATGTGACTGAGCCTACCACCATCCTAGGTGAGTGGGTAGTTCTTTCTGCCATTTCGCCCGATTTGAGACGCGCCCTGGAGGAATTTCAGGAAAATAAACCTGAGCGTTGCCCTATGGGAAGATAGTATGTTCCTGACCAGTGGAGAAAGAGTGATGTCTGAAGTCCATTGCTCCGCATTGGCTGGTCATCCAGGTATTTTTGGTACCAGAGATTTGATGAGTCGGTTGTTTTGGTGGCCTGCCTTGTCTCGTGATGTCAGGAATTTTGTACAGTCCTGTGGGACTTGTTCTCGGTCTAAACCCTGTTCTAGTGGGTTGCTGATGCCCCTCCCATTACCCAGGAGGCCATGGACCCATATCTCAATGGATTTTGTTTCTGATCTTCCTGTATCTCAGAGAATGACTGTTATCTGGGTGATTTGTGATAGATTTTCAAAGATGGTCCATCTTGTACCACTCCCATAGTTGCCATCTTCTGCTGAGTTGGTACCCTTGTTTTTAAAACAGGTGGTTCGGTTACACGGGATTCCTGAGAACATTGTGTCCCAGTTTGTTTCCAGATTTTGGAAAGCCTTTTGTTCCAATCTGGGAATTCAGTTATCCTTCTCCGTGTTTCATCCCCAGACCAATGGGCAGACTGAGAGAACAAACCAGACCTTGGAGTCTTATTTAAGATGTTTTATTTCTGCTGATCAAGATGATTGGGTCTCATTTTTGCCCTTGGCCGAATTTGAGCTGAAACAATAGAGCTAGTTCTGCCAGTTTGATGTCACCCTTTTTCTGTAATTTTGGGTTTCATCCTCAAGGATCCTCAGGACAAGTGGAATCTTCATCCTGCCCAGGTGTGGACACTGTGGTTGTGAGAATGCAGCAGATATGGGACCAAGTGGTGGATAAGTTGTCACTCTCTCAGGAAAAGGCCCAGTGTTTTTCCAACTGGCATAGGACCATTGGTCCCCGGTTTAAAGTGGGTGATATGGTTTGGTAGTCGTCTAAGAATATTCCTATGAAAGTTGCATCTCCAAAATTTAAGCCAAGATTTATTGGACCTTATAAGATTTTGGAGATTCTTAATCCTGTTTCTTTTCGGTTGGCTCTTCCAGTTACGTTCAAAATCCATAACGTATTTCACAAGTCACTGTTGAAGAGGTTTGTTGAGCCAGTAGTTCCTGTGGCGGCTCCTCCTGACCCTGTTTTGGTTAAAGGCAATGTGGAATATGAGGTAGAGAAAATATTGGATTCTCGCTTGGTCAGACGGGGACTCCAGTATTTGGTCAAATGGAAGGGTTATGGCCAGGAGGATAATTCTTGGGTCTCTGCCTCGGATATTCATGCCGATAGATTGGTTCGTGCTTTTCACCGGGCCCATCCTGATCGGCCTGGTAGCGTGGATGAGGGCTCGGTGACCCCTCCTTAAGGGGGGGTACTGTTATGAGCTCATTTTCTGCTCCACCAGCTGGGAGTTCTCCTTCCGTTCTCCCTCTGGTAGTGGCAGGAGGTAGTGAGGTTAGTTTAATTGGTAATGGTCTGCCACCTGACGAGGAGGATAGTGATTGGATTTCTGGAGTATCAGACTGGATATAAGACAGCCAACGCCCTATCCTGTTGCTGGTGATTCAGTCTGTTTCTCAGGTCTTGGACTTCAGCTCTGCTCCAGTCATCTCAAGATAAGTTTGTTTTTTGCTAATGTTCACACTTGCTCTTGTTGGTAAACTCAGTTTTTGTGTGGTCAGCCAGCCCGGCTGGGCTGTGTTGAATTTCCACTCTTATTTATCTGTATTTGCCAATTTGCCTTTTTGTCCTTTATTAGATTGGCCTCTTTTTGCTCTGTCTCACAGAATATTCCAGAGTGCTGATATAGTGGGAGAAGTCTAGTGACTTCAGGGTTAATTTTGTTATCAGAAGCGTTGGACATTTTTGGTAGGGTTTTTTGGCAGATTGCAGACAGTATCTTTCCTTTCCTGTCCTTTCAAGTTAGTTTGGCCCCATTGTTTTCTCAGCCTATTTTTCTGCCTTTGTTTGTGTTTTCATCTTGCTTCACCGTCAATACATGTGGGGGGCTGTCTTTCCTTTGGGGTCTGCTCTGGGGAGTTAGTTTTCCTCTTTTCTTACTTTAGGTTTATTTAGCTCTCCGGTTGTGACGAGGCGTCCAGGACCACTGTAGGCACGCTCCACGACTGCTTCTAGTTGTGTGTTAAGATCAGGGCTCTGCAGTCTGCATAGTTACCAACCTCTCTGGTTTTCTGAGACTTAGCGTTTGTTGCTTTTTTCCTCCTCGGTGACCCATTCATAACAATCATCTATATAAAATCCAAACTGGGAAATCATGTATAATATATGGCCTCTTTACGGAAACATCATCTATATTTGCTCTATATATCCTTCATAATACTGATTCAATATCTATGTATCCTCCACACTGAAACATCATCTTTATATCGATAATTATGAAACCTCATCTATATGTCCTCCACATTAAAATATTGTCTATTTATCCTACATTATGAAACATCATCGATATGTTCTCCACACTTGAACATTTTCTACGTATTTTCCACACTGAAATATCGTCTGTGTCCTCCACCTTGGGACATGATCTATGTATCCTTCAGATTAATAAATCTTCTCTGTGTCCTCAACACTACGACATCATCTATGTATTTTCCACACTGAAACATAGTCTGTGTTCCTCCACACAGGAACATAATCTCTATGTTCTCCTCACTTCCACACTAGAACATTGTCTATGTATTCAAGACACTGAAACATCTTCTATGTATCCTCCACAATGGGAGATCATCTATGTATCCTCCACACTGGGACATCATCTATGTATCCTCCACACTGGGACATCATCTATGTATTCTCCACGATGGGACACCATCTATATCTTCTCAACATTGAAACATTGTCTATGTATTCTCCACAATGGGACATCATCTATGTATCTTTCACACTGAAACATTTTCTATGTATCCCCAACACTGGGACAGTGTCTATTTATCCACAACACTGAAAAACTTTCTATGCATCCTCCACAATGAGACATCATTTATATATCCTTTACACTGAAACATCATCTATGTATCGTTTACACTGAAATTTCCTCTATGTATCTTCCACACTGGGACATCATCTATGTAACCTCCACACTGGGACATCGTCTTTGTAACGTCCACTCTGGGACATCGTCTATGTATCCACCACATAGAAATATCTTCTATATATCCTCGACACTGGGACATCGTCTATGTACTCGCCACACTGAAACATTGTCTATGTATCCTCCACACTTGGACATTGTGTAAGTATTCCCCACACTGAAACATCCTCTCTGTATCCTCCAAACTGGGACATCATTTATGCATTCTCCACACTAAAAAAAATCATCTGTTTCCTCCACACTTGGACATTTTCTATGTATTTTTCACATTGCCTCCACACATGAACATAGTCTATGTATCCTCCACACAGGAATGTAGTCTATGTATCCTCTATACTTGAACATCATCAATATATCCTCCACACTAGAACATTGTGTATATATTCTCCCCACTGAAACATCTTCTATGTATCCTCCACACTGGAACATCATTTATGCATTTCGTCAGTGGATAAGAAAACAGTGGAACCTGGCACCAGGACTGAGACACCGGTCACAATGTACCTTGCTTGACAGATCCTCATGAGTCCGGTAAAACAGCGGTAATCTGCTTGCTTGCTGGATATAATGTGGAACGAGAATGTCCAACAGAAAGAAAAGTCAGCACTCACTGTACCAGTCGTGGTTCTTTATTCAAAGCTAATTAACACATAGTGGCAGGGAGAAGGTGTGGAGACAACGACAGGACTATGGCCGCTTCGTGCTGCAAGTGCTGCCTCACTTATCATGTAGTTTTGTCTCGGAGTTGTGGAATGAAGATTCAGTCAAAATTCTTAGTGAATGGGATTAAGGATGGTTGCTCTGTGGATTGATTTCAGACAGCGCATTGTAGAAGCTCATGTTGGGGCACCTGAGAGCTAGGCTTTTTGTGCCGTCCTCGCATCGCACTGGTCCTCTTAATGAAGTGTTACTCTGTGTTGGCCGGACATCCTGGTTCCTCTGCCACCTGCTGTTTTCAGGTCCTTTTGGTGGAAGAGAGCTCAAAAGGATGTTGATGAGTGTGTCTGTAAGTGCAGAGTTTGCACCAGATTTAAAGCCTTTTGCCAGGTCCCGACAGGGTTCCTTTTGTCTAGTGAGGTTGACTTGGAGGATGGCAAGGAGTATGAGGTGGAACGGGTGTTGGGTTTCAGTCGTTTCGGACGTCGATGGCAACATTGCATTAAATAGAAGGGTTTCAGTACAGAAGATTTGCATGCAAGTTGCCTAGTGAGGGAGTTCTGTCAGCGGAATCAGTGGTTGGGATCTCTGTGGGTCCAGTGGCCCCTCATAGAAGAGGGGTACTGTCATGTTCCTGGGTTAAAACCCTTGAACCTGTGTTTTGAGGTCGGGCTCTATGTTCGCCAAGCCACAGCAGACACAACTTTTCTCCAGGTGTTTAGGTTCTGTTATTCTGGCTGCAGTCTGCCCCTAACCTTTGCCATCATCTAGTTTGTGGCTAGGCTTATCTTGGCTCAAGCAGGAACCACTAGGGCAGTGTTCTCCAACTCCAGTCCTCAAGAGCCACCAACAGGTCAGGTTTTAAGGATTTCCTTAGTATCGCCCAGGTGGTGGAAGTATTGCCTGTGCAAGTGAGCAGATCTCACCTGTGCAATTTTAAGGGAAATCCTGAAAACATGACCTGTTGGTGGCTCTTGAGGACTGGAGTTGGGGAACACTGCACTAGGGGCTGTGGGGTTAGGATCTCTAGTATGCACAGGAATCGGCAGGGTCAGTTGCAGTTTTTAGCTTTACCTATTATCCCGATTGAGTTGCTACTTTTGCATAAAATAAATTATTTCAAGCAGTGGTGCAGGCCAAAGTCTGCAGGACAAGGATCCATTGCTGCAGCAAAGACCCCAATACTCAGTGCTAGTAAACACATAAAAGATCAAGAAAAATGAAACAGTCCCTTCCTCACCATCTCCTGTGTCTGGGGCTGTGGTTGGTGCTGCCCAAAACGATGAAGAAAGTGACAGACATAATAGATGGAATTTATGACTGTTAGTAAAAAGGGCAGTCATATTACTATATATATTACTATATCACCACTGAGGAGAAGGGCAGCCATATTACTATATATATTACTATATCACCACTGAGGAGAAGGGCGGCCATATTACTACATATATTACTATATCACCCCTGATGAGAAAGGCAGCCATATTACTACATATATTACTATATCACCCCTGATGAGAAAGGCAGCCATATTACTATATATATTACTATATCACACTGAGAAGGTCGGCCATATTACTATATATATTACTATATCACCACTGAGGAGAAGGGCGGCCATATTACTATATATATTACTATATCACCACTGAGGAGAAGGGCGGCCATATTACTACATATATTACTATATCACCCCTGATGAGAAAGGCAGCCATATTACTACATATATTACTATATCACCCCTGATGAGAAAGGCAGCCATATTACTATATATATTACTATATCACACTGAGAAGGTCGGCCATATTACTATATATATTACTATATCACCACTGAGGAGAAGGGCGGCCATATTACTACATATATTACTATATCACCCCTGATGAGAAAGGCAGCCATATTACTATATATATTACTATATCACCACTGAGGAGAAGGGCGGCCATATTACTATATATATTACTATATCACACTGAGAAGGTCGGCCATATTACTATATATATTACTATATCACACTGAGGAGAAGGGCGGCCATATTACTATATATATTACTATATCACCATTGAGGAGAAGGGCAGCCATATTACTATATATATTACTATATCACACTGAGAAGGGCGGCCATATTACTATATATATTACTATATCACACTGAGGAAAAGGGCGGCCATATTACTATATATATTACTATATCACACTGAGGAGAAGGGCGACCATATTACTATATATATTACTATATCACACTGAGGAGAAGGGCGGCCATATTACTATATATATTACTATATCACCACTGAGAAGAAGGGCGGCCATATTACTACATATATTACTATATCACCACTGAGGAGAAGGGCGGTCATGTTACTATATATATATAACTATATCACCACTGAGAAGGGCGGCCATATTACTATATATATTACTATATCACACTGAGGAGAAGGGCGGCCATATTACTATATATATTACTATATCACCACTGAGAAGGGCAGCCATATTACTATATATATTACTATATCACCACTGAGAAGGGCGGCCATATTACTATATATTACTATATCACACTGAGGAGAAGGGCGGCCATATTACTATATATATTACTATATCACCACTGAGGAGAAGGGCGGCCATATTACTACATATATTACTATATCACTACTGAGGAGAAGGGCGGTCATGTTACTATATATATATAACTATATCACCACTGAGAAGGGCGGCCATATTACTATATATATTACTATATCACACTGAGGAGAAGGGCGGCCATATTACTATATATATTACTATATCACCACTGAGAAGGGCGGCCATATTACTATATATATTACTATATCACCACTGAGAAGGGCGGCCATATTACTATATATTACTATATCACACTGAGGAGAAGGGCGGCCATATTACTATATATATTACTATATCACACTGAGGAGAAGGGCGGCCATATTACTATATATATTACTATATCACACTGAGGAGAAGGGCGGCCATATTACTATATATATTACTATATCACACTGAGGAGAAGGGCGGCCATATTACAATATATATTACTATATCACCACTGAGGAGAAGGGCGGCCATATTACTATATATATTACTATATCACACTGAGGAGAAGGGTGGCCATATTACTATATATATATAACTATATCACCACTGAGAAGGGCGGCCATATTACTATATATATTACTATACACACTCAGGAGAAGGGCGGCCATATTACTATATATAGTACTATATCACACTGAGAAGGGCGACCATATTACTATATATATTACTATATCACACTGAGGAGAAGGGCGGCCATATTACTATGTATATTACTATATCACCACTGAGGAGAAGGGCGGCCATATTACTATATATATTACTATATCACCACTGAGAAGGGCGGCCATATTACTATATATTACTATATCACCACTGAGGAGAAGGGCGGCCATATTACTATATATATTACTATATCACACTGAGGAGAAGGGCGGCCATATTACTGTATATATTACTATATTACCACTGAGGAGAATGGCGGCCATATTACTATATATATTACTATATCACACTGAGGAGAAGGGCGGCCATATTACTATATATATTACTATATCACCACTGAGAAGGGCGGCCATATTACTATATATTACTATATCACACTGAGGAGAAGGGCGGCCATATTACTATATATATTACTATATCACACTGAGGAGAAGGGCAGCCATATTACTATATATATTACTATATCACACTGAGGAGAAGGGCGGCCATATTACTATATATATTACTATATCACACTGAGGAGAAGGGCGGCCATATTACAATATATATTACTATATCACCACTGAGAAGGGCGGCCATATTACTATATATTACTATATCACACTGAGGAGAAGGGCGGCCATATTACTATATATATTACTATATCACCACTGAGAAGGGCGGCCATATTACTATATATTACTATATCACACTGAGGAGAAGGGCGGCCATATTACTATATATAGTACTATATCACACTGAGAAGGGCGACCATATTACTATATATATTACTATATCACACTGAGGAGAAGGGCGGCCATATTACTATGTATATTACTATATCACCACTGAGGAGAAGGGCGGCCATATTACTATATATATTACTATATCACCACTGAGAAGGGCGGCCATATTACTATATATATTACTATATCACCACTGAGGAGAAGGGCGGCCATATTACTATATATATTACTATATCACACTGAGGAGAAGGGCGGCCATATTACTGTATATATTACTATATTACCACTGAGGAGAATGGCGGCCATATTACTATATATATTACTATATCACACTGAGGAGAAGGGCGGCCATATTACTATATATATTACTATATCTCCACTGAGAAGGGCGGCCATATTACTATATATTACTATATCACACTGAGGAGAAGGGCGGCCATATTACTATATATATTACTATATCACACTGAGGAGAAGGGCGGCCATATTACTATATATATTACTATATCACACTGAGGAGAAGGGCGGCCATATTACTATATATATTACTATATCACACTGAGGAGAAGGGCGGCCATATTACAATATATATTACTATATCACCACTGAGGAGAAGGGCGGCCATATTACTATATATATTACTATATCACACTGAGGAGAAGGGTGGCCATATTACTATATATATATAACTATATCACCACTGAGAAGGGCGGCCATATTACTATATATATTACTATACACACTCAGGAGAAGGGCGGCCATATTACTATATATAGTACTATATCACACTGAGAAGGGCGACCATATTACTATATATATTACTATATCACACTGAGGAGAAGGGCGGCCATATTACTATGTATATTACTATATCACCACTGAGGAGAAGGGCGGCCATATTACTATATATATTACTATATCACCACTGAGAAGGGCGGCCATATTACTATATATTACTATATCACCACTGAGGAGAAGGGCGGCCATATTACTATATATATTACTATATCACACTGAGGAGAAGGGCGGCCATATTACTGTATATATTACTATATTACCACTGAGGAGAATGGCGGCCATATTACTATATATATTACTATATCACACTGAGGAGAAGGGCGGCCATATTACTATATATATTACTATATCACACTGAGGAAAAGGGCGGCCATATTACTATATATATTACTATATCACCACTGAGGAGAAGGGCGGCCATATTACTATATATATTGCTATATCACACTGAGGAGAAGGGCGGCCATATTACTATATATATTACTATATCACCACTGAGGAGAAGGGCGGCCATATTACTATATATATTACTATATCACCACTGAGAAGGGCGGCCATATTACTATATATATTACTATATCACCACTGAGGAGAAGGGCAGCCATATTACTATATATATTACTATATCACACTGAGGAGAAGTGCGGCCATATTACTATATATATTACTATATCACACTGAGGAGAAGGGCGGCCATATTACTATATATATTACTATATTACCACTGAGGAGAAGGGCGGCCATATTACTATATATTACTATATCACACTGATAAGAAGGGCGACCATATTACTATATAACTATATTACTACTGAGGAGAAGGGCGGTCATGTTACTATATATATAACTATATCACCACTGAGGAGAAGGGCAGCCATATTACTATATATATTACTATATCACACTGAGGAGAAGGGCGGCCATATACTATATATTACTATATCACCACTGAGGATAAGGGCGGCCATATTACTATATATATTACTATATCACACTGAGGAAAAGGGCGGCCATATTACTATATATATGTTACTATATCACTACTGATGAGAAGGGCGGCCATATTACTATATATAATTACTCTATCACACTGAGGAGAAGGGCGGCCATATTACTATATATATTACTATATCACACTGAGGAAAAGGGCGGCCATATTACTATATATATTACTATATCACACTGAGGAGAAGGGCGGCCATATTACTATATATATATTACTATATCACACTGAGGAGAAGGGCGGCCACATTACTATATATATATTACTATATCACCACTGATGAGAAAGGCAGCCATATTACTATTTATATTACTATATCACCACTGATGAGAAGGGCGGCCATATTACTATATATATTGCTATATCACAAAGATGAGAAGGGCGACCATATTACTATATATATTACTATATCACACTGAGGAGAAGGGTGGCCATATTACTATATATATATTACTATATCACCACTGATGAGAAGGGCGGCCATATTACTATATATATTACTATATCACCACTGAGGAGAAGGGCGGCCATATTACTATTTATATTACTATATCACACTGAGGAGAAGGGCGGCCATATTACTATATAACTATATCACCACTGAGGAGAAGGGCAGCCATATTACTATATATATTACTATATCACACTGAGGAGAAGGGCAGCCATATACTATATATTACTATATCACCACTGAGGATAAGGGCGGCCATATTACTATATATATTACTATATCACACTGAGGAGAAGGGCGGCCATATTACTATATATATGTTACTATATCACTACTGATGAGAAGGGCGGCCATATTACTATATATAATTACTCTATCACACTGAGGAGAAGGGCGGCCATATTACTATATATATTACTATATCACACTGAGGAAAAGGGCGGCCATATTACTATATATATTACTATATCACACTGCGGAGAAGGACGGCCATATTACTATATATATTACTATATTACCACTGAGGAGAATGGCGGCCATATTACTATATATATTACTATATCACACTGAGGAGAAGGACGGCCATATTACTATATATATTACTATATCACCACTGAGGAGAAGGGCGGCCATATTACTACATATATTACTATATCACACTGAGGAAAAGGGCGGCCATATTACTATATATATTACTATATCACACTGAGGAGAAGGACGGCCATATTACTATATATATTACTATATCACTACTGATGAGAAGGGCGGCCATATTACTACATATATTACTATATCACACTGAGAAGGGCGGCCATATTACTATATACACTACTATATCACCACTGAGGAGAAGGGCGGCCATAATACTACATATATTACTATATTACCACTGAGGAGAAGGGCGGCCATATTACTATATATTACTATATCACACTGATAAGAAGGGCGACCATATTACTATATAACTATATTACTACTGAGGAGAAGGGCAGCCATATTACTATTTATATTACTATATCACACTGAGGAGAAGGGCGGCCATATACTATATATTACTATATCACCACTGAGGATAAGGGCGGCCATATTACTATATATATTACTATATCACACTGAGGAAAAGGGCGGCCATATTACTATATATAATTACTCTATCACACTGAGGAGAAGGGCGGCGATATTACTATATATATTACTATATCACACTGAGGAAAAGGGCGGCCATATTACTATATATATTACTATATCACACTGAGGAGAAGGGCGGCCATATTACTATATATATATTACTATATCACACTGAGGAGAAGGGCGGCCATATTACTATATATATTACTATATCACACTGAGAAGGGCGGCCATATTACTATATATATATTACTATATCACCACTGATGAGAAGGGCGGCCATATTACTATATATATATTACTATATCACCACTGATGAGAAGGGCGGCCATATTACTATATATATATTACTATGTCACCACTGATGAGAAAGGCAGCCATATTACTATTTATATTACTATATCACCACTGATGAGAAGGGCGGCCATATTCCTATATATATTGCTATATCACACTGATGAGAAGGGCGACCATATTACTATATATATTACTATATCACACTGAGGAGAAGGGTGGCCATATTACTATATATATATTACTATATCACCACTGATGAGAAGGGCGGCCATATTACTATATATATTACTATATCACCACTGAGGAGAAGGGCAGCCATATTACTATGTATATTACTATATCACACTGAGGAGAAGGGCGGCCATATTACTATATATATTACTATATCACACTGAGAAGGGTGGCCATATTACTATATATATTACTATATCACCACTGATAGAAGGGCGGCCATATTACTATATATATATTACTATATCACCACTGAGGAGAAGGGCGGCCATATTACTATTTATATTACTATATCACACTGAGGAGAAGGGCGGCCATATTACTATATATATATATATATTACTATATCACCACTGATGAGAAGGGCTGCCATATTACTATATATTTTACTATATTACCACTGAGGAGAAGGGCGGCCATATTACTATATATATTACTATATCACACTGAGGAGAAGGGCGGCCATATTACTATATAGATTACTATATCACACTGAGGAGAAGGGCGGCCATATTACTATATATATTACTATATCACCACTGATGAGAAGGGCGGCCATATTACTATTTATATTACTATATCACTCTGAGGAGAAGGGCGGCTGTTGTGAGTTCATTTTCCCCTTCACTACTGAGGCCCGATGAACTCCCTCTTCTGGTAAGGAAAGGTAGTGAGCCTGATTATCAGGCACCTGAGCCTAATGATGATGACTGGCTGAGTGGAGTTACGGACTGGATATAAGGCTGCCGACGCCCTTCTGCCCTGCGGGTGATTTCTCTGTGGGATCCTTGGAGACCAGTCTGAATTCCTGCTCTTCTAAAGCTAAGTTTTTCTGCTCTGCCTTTTGCATTTGTGCTTTGACTTTGTTTGCTTTGTTTTTCTGGATTTCTGCCATTCCCTGCTGGGGTGAGCTGAATTCCTTTAGCTCTGTCTTCTGAAAATACCTGAGTGCTGATATAGTTTTTGAAGCCTAGCTGCTTCAGGGTCTTTTTCCATATCAGCTGTTGGCTTATGTCTTTTATAGGGTTTTGGCAGATTGCAGACAGCAACCTTCCTTTCCTGTCCTGTTTAGTTAAGCTTGGGCCCCATCGTTTGCTCAGCCTATCTTTCTATCTGTGTGAGTGTTTTTTCATCTTGCTTCACAGTCATTATATGTTGGGGGCTGCCTTTTACTTTGGGGTCTGCTCTGGGGAAGTTTAGATTTCCTTTTCTGTCTTTAGGCTATTTATCTCTCCGGCTGTGATCGAGGGGTCTAGGGCACCGTAGGAACCCCCCATGGCTACTGCTAGTTGTGTTGATAGGTTCAGGGGAATGCAATCTGATAGTTGCCAACTTCTCTGGTTTTCTGGACGTAGCTTCTATTTTTGTGTCTGCCTCCTACGGTCACTTTCATAACAGGCGGCCATATTACTATATATATTACTATATCACACTGAGGAGAATGGCGGCCATATTACTATATATTACTATATCACCAATGAGGAGAAGGGCGGCCATATTACTATATATATTACTATATCACCACTGAGGAGAAGGGTGGCCATATTACTATATATAACTATATCACACTGAGGAAAAGGGCGGCCATATTACTATATATATAACTATATCACACTGAGGGGAAGGGCGGCCATATTACTATATATATTACTATATCACCACTGAGGAGAAGAGCGGCCATATTACTATATATATTACTATATCACCACTGAGGAGAAGGGCGACCATATTACTATATATATTACTATATCACACTGAGGAGAAGGGTGGCCATATTACTATATATATTACTATATCACCACTGAGAAGGGTGGCCATATTACTATGTATATTACTATATCACACTGAGGAAAAGGGTGGCCATATTACTATATATATTACTATATCACACTGAGGAGAAGGGCAGCCATATTACTATATATATTACTATATCACCACTGAGGAGAAGGGCGGCCATATTACTATATATATTACTATATCACACTGAGGAGAAGAGCGGCCATATTACTATATATATTACTATATCACACTGAGGAGAAGGACGGCCATATTACTATATATATTACTATATCACACTGAGGAGAAGGGCAGCCATATTACTATATATATTACTATATCACCACTGAGGAGAAGGGCGGCCATATTACTATATATATTACTATATCACACTGAGGAGAAGGGTGGCCATATTACTATATATATTACTATATCACACTGAGGAGAAGGGCGGCCATATTACTATATATATTACTATATCACACTCAGGAGAAAGGCGGCCATATTACTATATATATTACTATATCACCACTGAGGAGAAGGGCGGCCATATTACTATATATATTACTATATAACACTGAGGAGAAGGGCGGCCATATTACTATATATATTACTATATCACACTGAGGAGAAGGGCGGCCATATTACTATATATATTACTATATCACACTCAGGAGAAGGGCGGCCATATTACTATATATTACTATATCACACTGAGGAGAAGGGCGGCCATATTACTATATATTACTATATCACCACTGAGGAGAAGGGCGGCCATATTACTATATATATTACTATATAACACTGAGGAGAAGGGCGGCCATATTACTATATATATTACTATATCACACTCAGGAGAAGGGCGGCCATATTACTATATATATTACTATATCACACTGAGGAGAAGGGCGGCCATATTACTATATATTACTATATCACACTAAGGAAAAGGGCGGCCATATTACTATATATATATTACTATATCACCACTGAGGAGAAGGGCGGCCATATTACTATATATATTACTATATCATCACTGAGGAGAAGGGCGGCCATATTACTATATATATTACTATATCACACTCAGGAGAAGGGCGGCCATATTACTATATATATTACTATATCACACTGAGGAGAAGGGCGGCCATATTACTATATATTACTATATCACCACTGAGGAGAAGGGCGGCCATATTACTATATATATTACTATATAACACTGAGGAGAAGGGCGGCCATATTACTATATATATTACTATATCACCACTGAGGAGAAGGGCGGCCATATTACTATATATATTACTATATCACACTGAGGAAAAGGGCGGCCATATTACTATATATATTACTATATCACCACTGAGGAGAAGGGCGGCCATATTACTATATATATTGCTATATCACACTGAGGAGAAGGGCGGCCATATTACTATATATATTACTATATCACCACTGAGGAGAAGGGTGGCCATATTACTATATATATTACTATATCACCACTGAGAAGGGCGGCCATATTACTATATATATTACTATATCACCACTGAGGAGAAGGGCAGCCATATTACTATATATATTACTATATCACACTCAGGAGAAGGGAGGCCATATTACTATATATATTACTATATCACACTGAGGAGAAGGGCGGCCATATTACTATATATATTACTATATCACCACTGAGGAGAAGGGTGGCCATATTACTATATATATTACTATATTACACTGAGGAGAAGGGCGGCCATATTACTATATATATTACTATATCACCACTGAGGAGAAGGGCGGCCATATTACTATATATATTACTATATCACACTGAGGAAAAGGGCGGCCATATTACTATATATATTACTATATCACCACTGAGGAAAAGGGCGGCCATATTACTATATATATTGCTATATCACACTGAGGAGAAGGGCGGCCATATTACTATATATATTACTATATCACCACTGAGGAGAAGGGCGGCCATATTACTATATATATTACTATATCACCACTGAGAAGGGCGGCCATATTACTATATATATTACTATATCACCACTGAGGAGAAGGGCAGCCATATTACTATATATATTACTATATCACACTGAGGAGAAGTGCGGCCATATTACTATATATATTACTATATCACACTGAGGAGAAGGGCGGCCATATTACTATATATATTACTATATCACCACTGAGGAGAAGGGTGGCCATATTACTATATATATTACTATATTACACTGAGGAGAAGGGCGGCCATATTACTATATATATTACTATATTACACTGAGGAGAAGGGCGGCCATATTACTATATATATTACTATATTACACTGAGGAGAAGGGCGGCCATATTACTATATATATTACTATATCACCACTGAGGAGAAGGGCGGCCATATTACTATATATATTACTATATCACACTGAGGAGAAGGGCGGCCATATTACTATATATATTACTATATCACACTCAGGAGAAGGGCGGCCATATTACTATATATATTACTATATCACACTGAGGAGAAGGGCGGCCATATTACTATATATATTACTATATCACACTGAGGAGGAGGGCGGCCATATTACTATATATATTACTATATCACCACTGAGGAGAAGGGCGGCCATATTACTATATATATTACTATATTACACTGAGGAGATGGGTGGCCATATTACTATATATATTACTATATCACACTCAGGAGAAGGGCGGCCATATTACTATATATATTACTATATCACACTGAGGAGAAGGGCGGCCATATTACTATATATATTACTATATCACACTGAGGAAAAGGGCGGCCATATTACTATATATATTACTATATCACCACTGAGGAGAAGGGCGGCCATATTACTATATATATTGCTATATCACACTGAGGAGAAGGGCGGCCATATTACTATATATATTACTATATCACACTGAGAAGGGTGGCCATATTACTATATATATTACTATATCACCACTGATAGAAGGGCGGCCATATTACTATATATATATTACTATATCACCACTGAGGAGAAGGGCGGCCATATTACTATTTATATTACTATATCACACTGAGGAGAAGGGCGGCCATATTACTATATATATATATATATTACTATATCACCACTGATGAGAAGGGCTGCCATATTACTATATATTTTACTATATTACCACTGAGGAGAAGGGCGGCCATATTACTATATATATTACTATATCACACTGAGGAGAAGGGCGGCCATATTACTATATAGATTACTATATCACACTGAGGAGAAGGGCGGCCATATTACTATATATATTACTATATCACCACTGATGAGAAGGGCGGCCATATTACTATTTATATTACTATATCACTCTGAGGAGAAGGGCGGCTGTTGTGAGTTCATTTTCCCCTTCACTACTGAGGCCCGATGAACTCCCTCTTCTGGTAAGGAAAGGTAGTGAGCCTGATTATCAGGCACCTGAGCCTAATGATGATGACTGGCTGAGTGGAGTTACGGACTGGATATAAGGCTGCCGACGCCCTTCTGCCCTGCGGGTGATTTCTCTGTGGGATCCTTGGAGACCAGTCTGAATTCCTGCTCTTCTAAAGCTAAGTTTTTCTGCTCTGCCTTTTGCATTTGTGCTTTGACTTTGTTTGCTTTGTTTTTCTGGATTTCTGCCATTCCCTGCTGGGGTGAGCTGAATTCCTTTAGCTCTGTCTTCTGAAAATACCTGAGTGCTGATATAGTTTTTGAAGCCTAGCTGCTTCAGGGTCTTTTTCCATATCAGCTGTTGGCTTATGTCTTTGATAGGGTTTTGGCAGATTGCAGACAGCAACCTTCCTTTCCTGTCCTGTTTAGTTAAGCTTGGGCCCCATCGTTTGCTCAGCCTATCTTTCTATCTGTGTGAGCGTTTTTTCATCTTGCTTCACAGTCATTATATGTTGGGGGCTGCCTTTTACTTTGGGGTCTGCTCTGGGGAAGTTTAGATTTCCTTTTCTGTCTTTAGGCTATTTATCTCTCCGGCTGTGATCGAGGGGTCTAGGGCACCGTAGGAACCCCCCATGGCTACTGCTAGTTGTGTTGATAGGTTCAGGGGAATGCAATCTGATAGTTGCCAACTTCTCTGGTTTTCTGGACGTAGCTTCTATTTTTGTGTCTGCCTCCTACGGTCACTTTCATAACAGGCGGCCATATTACTATATATATTACTATATCACACTGAGGAGAATGGCGGCCATATTACTATATATTACTATATCACCAATGAGGAGAAGGGCGGCCATATTACTATATATATTACTATATCACCACTGAGGAGAAGGGTGGCTATATTACTATATATAACTATATCACACTGAGGAAAAGGGCGGCCATATTACTATATATATAACTATATCACACTGAGGGGAAGGGCGGCCATATTACTATATATATTACTATATCACCACTGAGGAGAAGAGCGGCCATATTACTATATATATTACTATATCACCACTGAGGAGAAGGGCGACCATATTACTATAAATATTACTATATCACACTGAGGAGAAGGGTGGCCATATTACTATATATATTACTATATCACCACTGAGAAGGGTGGCCATATTACTATGTATATTACTATATCACACTGAGGAAAAGGGTGGCCATATTACTATATATATTACTATATCACACTGAGGAGAAGGGCAGCCATATTACTATATATATTACTATATCACCACTGAGGAGAAGGGCGGCCATATTACTATATATATTACTATATCACACTGAGGAGAAGAGCGGCCATATTACTATATATATTACTATATCACACTGAGGAGAAGGACGGCCATATTACTATATATATTACTATATCACACTGAGGAGAAGGGCAGCCATATTACTATATATATTACTATATCACCACTGAGGAGAAGGGCGGCCATATTACTATATATATTACTATATCACACTGAGGAGAAGGGTGGCCATATTACTATATATATTACTATATCACCACTGAGGAGAAGGGTGGCCATATTACTATATATATTACTATATCACACTAAGGAAAAAGGCGGCCATATTACTATATATATATTACTATATCACCACTGAGGAGAAGGGCGGCCATATTACTATATATATTACTATATCATCACTGAGGAGAAGGTCGGCCATATTACTATATATACTACTATATCACACTGAGGAGAAGGGCGGCCATATTACTATATATATTACTATATCACACTGAGGGGAAGGGTGGCCATATTACTATATATATTACTATATCACACTGAGGAGGACGGCCATATTACTATATATATTACTATATCACACTGAGGATAAGGGCGGCCATATTACTATATATATTACTATATCACACTCAGGAGAAGGGCGGCCATATTACTATATATATTACTATATCACACTGAGGAGAAGGGCGGCCATATTACTATATATTACTATATCACCACTGAGGAGAAGGGCGGCCATATTACTATATATATTACTATATAACACTGAGGAGAAGGGCGGCCATATTACTATATATATTACTATATCACACTCAGGAGAAGGGCGGCCATATTACTATATATATTACTATATCACACTGAGGAGAAGGGCGGCCATATTACTATATATTACTATGTCACACTAAGGAAAAGGGCGGCCATATTACTATATATATATTACTATATCACCACTGAGGAGAAGGGCGGCCATATTACTATATATATTACTATATCATCACTGAGGAGAAGGGCGGCCATATTACTATATATATTACTATATCACACTCAGGAGAAGGGCGGCCATATTACTATATATATTACTATATCACACTGAGGAGAAGGGCGGCCATATTACTATATATTACTATATCACCACTGAGGAGAAGGGCGGCCATATTACTATATATATTACTATATAACACTGAGGAGAAGGGCGGCCATATTACTATATATATTACTATATCACCACTGAGGAGAAGGGCGGCCATATTACTATATATATTACTATATCACACTGAGGAAAAGGGCGGCCATATTACTATATATATTACTATATCACCACTGAGAAGAAGGGCGGCCATATTACTATATATATTGCTATATCACACTGAGGAGAAGGGCGGCCATATTACTATATATATTACTATATCACCACTGAGGAGAAGGGTGGCCATATTACTATATATATTACTATATCACCACTGAGAAGGGCGGCCATATTACTATATATATTACTATATCACCACTGAGGAGAAGGGCAGCCATATTACTATATATATTACTATATCACACTGAGGAGAAGGGCGGCCATATTACTATATATATTACTATATCACCACTGAGGAGAAGGGCGGCCATATTACTATATATATTACTATATCACACTGAGGAGAAGGGTGGCCATATTACTATATATATTACTATATCACCACTGAGGAGAAGGGTGGCCATATTACTATATATATTACTATATCACACTAAGGAAAAAGGCGGCCATATTACTATATATATATTACTATATCACCACTGAGGAGAAGGGCGGCCATATTACTATATATATTACTATATCATCACTGAGGAGAAGGTCGGCCATATTACTATATATACTACTATATCACACTGAGGAGAAGGGCGGCCATATTACTATATATATTACTATATCACACTGAGGGGAAGGGTGGCCATATTACTATATATATTACTATATCACACTGAGGAGGACGGCCATATTACTATATATATTACTATATCACACTGAGGATAAGGGCGGCCATATTACTATATATATTACTATATCACACTCAGGAGAAGGGCGGCCATATTACTATATATATTACTATATCACACTGAGGAGAAGGGCGGCCATATTACTATATATTACTATATCACCACTGAGGAGAAGGGCGGCCATATTACTATATATATTACTATATAACACTGAGGAGAAGGGCGGCCATATTACTATATATATTACTATATCACACTCAGGAGAAGGGCGGCCATATTACTATATATATTACTATATCACACTGAGGAGAAGGGCGGCCATATTACTATATATTACTATATCACACTGAGGAAAAGGGCGGCCATATTACTATATATATATTACTATATCACCACTGAGGAGAAGGGCGGCCATATTACTATATATATTACTATATCATCACTGAGGAGAAGGGCGGCCATATTACTATATATATTACTATATCACACTGAGGAGAAGGGCGGCCATATTACTATATATATTACTATATCACACTGAGGAGAAGGGCGGCCATATTACTATATATTACTATATCACCACTGAGGAGAAGGGCGGCCATATTACTATATATATTACTATATAACACTGAGGAGAAGGGCGGCCATATTACTATATATATTACTATATCACCACTGAGGAGAAGGGCGGCCATATTACTATATATATTACTATATCACACTGAGGAAAAGGGCGGCCATATTACTATATATATTACTATATCACCACTGAGGAGAAGGGCGGCCATATTACTATATATATTGCTATATCACACTGAGGAGAAGGGCGGCCATATTACTATATATATTACTATATCACCACTGAGGAGAAGGGTGGCCATATTACTATATATATTACTATATCACCACTGAGAAGGGCGGCCATATTACTATATATATTACTATATCACACTGAGGAGAAGTGCGGCCATATTACTATATATATTACTATATCACACTGAGGAGAAGGGCGGCCATATTACTATATATATTACTATATCACCACTGAGGAGAAGGGTGGCCATATTACTATATATATTACTATATTACACTGAGGAGAAGGGCGGCCATATTACTATATATATTACTATATTACACTGAGGAGAAGGGCGGCCATATTACTATATATATTACTATATTACACTGAGGAGAAGGGCGGCCATATTACTATATATATTACTATATCACCACTGAGGAGAAGGGCGGCCATATTACTATATATATTACTATATCACACTGAGGAGAAGGGCGGCCATATTACTATATATATTACTATATCACACTCAGGAGAAGGGCGGCCATATTACTATATATATTACTATATCACACTGAGGAGAAGGGCGGCCATATTACTATATATATTACTATATCACACTGAGGAGGAGGGCGGCCATATTACTATATATATTACTATATCACCACTGAGGAGAAGGGCGGCCATATTACTATATATATTACTATATTACACTGAGGAGAAGGGTGGCCATATTACTATATATATTACTATATCACACTCAGGAGAAGGGCGGCCATATTACTATATATATTACTATATCACACTGAGGAGAAGGGCGGCCATATTACTATATATATTACTATATCACACTGAGGAAAAGGGCGGCCATATTACTATATATATTACTATATCACCACTGAGGAGAAGGGCGGCCATATTACTATATATATTGCTATATCACACTGAGGAGAAGGGCGGCCATATTACTATATATATTACTATATCACCACTGAGGAGAAGGGCGGCCATATTACTATATATATTACTATATCACCACTGAGAAGGGCGGCCATATTACTATATATATATTACTATATCACCACTGAGGAGAAGGGCAGCCATATTACTATATATATTACTATATCACACTGAGGAGAAGTGCGGCCATATTACTATATATATTACTATATCACACTGAGGAGAAGGGCGGCCATATTACTATATATATTACTATATCACCACTGAGGAGAAGGTTGGCCATATTACTATATATATTACTATATTACACTGAGGAGAAGGGCGGCCATATTACTATATATATTACTATATTACACTGAGGAGAAGGGCGGCCATATTACTATATATATTACTATATCACCACTGAGGAGAAGGGCGGCCATATTACTATATATATTACTATATCACACTGAGGAGAAGGGCGGCCATATTACTATATATATTACTATGTCACACTCAGGAGAAGGGCGGCCATATTACTATATATATTACTATATCACCACTGAGGAGAAGGGCGGCCATATTACTATATATATTACTATATCACACTCAGGAGAAGGGCGGCCATATTGCTATATATATTACTATATCACACTGAGGAGAAGGGCAGCCATATTACTATATATATTACTATATCACACTGAGGAGAAGGGCGGCCATATTACTATATATATTACTATATCACACTGAGGAGAAGGGCAGCCATATTACTATATATATTACTATATCACACTGAGGAGAAGGGCGGCCATATTACTATATATATTACTATATCACCACTGAGGAGAAGGGCGGCCATATTACTATATATATTACTATATTACACTGAGGAGAAGGGTGGCCATATTACTATATATATTACTATATCACACTCAGGAGAAGGGCGGCCATATTACTATATATATTACTATATCACACTGAGGAGAAGGGCGGCCATATTACTATATATATTACTATATCACACTGAGGAGAAGGGCGGCCATATTACTATATATATTACTATATCACACTGAGGAGAAGGGCGGCCATATTACTAAACTAGTCACTGATATTTTTTGTGAAAAATCAGAAATGTACTGTATTTTGTATGTTGATGTTTGTTCTTTTCAGTGTAACAGATGGAAAGAAACAACTGCGATGGAAAATTGACATTTCTCATTTCATTATATAATAATAATTCTGCACACAGATATTCTCCTAAGACAAAACGGCACTGGCTCTTTGCTACATATTTAGGTTTCAGGAAACAGAAAAATCAGAACAGAATATATTATCATAGCATCCCCAATAGAGTCCTCTGCCTTAATGTATATGACTTGGGTGAAACCCATATGGACACTCCTCAATAACATTATATAGGAGAAAGACATGGAGTAACGGTCCAATTAATATTGTGCTAAAAGAATTTTGTTTTATTAAATAAAAAAGGCACATACATGTACATACAGAAAATTAGTATCAAGACAAAGCAATTTAAATGGAGAGGAATGGATAAAGAATGTGGGTCTCTATGTTATCTCAATACATAAAGTGCTGGTGTTTCAAATACAAAGGTGCATTAGTGCAAGGCCCATGGCATAATATTAGTCATTTTTTAGCCCATCAAACAGGGAATCTATAAAAGTGCCCTATGGTAGTAAAGTATACCTACTGCTACCTAACGTATGAATAAAAGATCGTTCTTACCCATAGTTCCTCACCAAAACACCACAAATGCAGCCCCAACACGCGTTTCGCATTGGCTTCTTCGGGGGGGGGGCCGTGTTACTGTGTTCAATAATAAAATTATCATCAAAAATACAAGTTGCCTGATAAGAACAGTGTATATTTTTTTCTGCACGGGGACATCCTCTATGTACCCTCCACCCTGGAACATAGACCCCGGATTCATAGACTCAGAATCATAGAATCGTAGAGTTGGAAAGGACCTCCTGGGCCATCTGGTCCAACCCCCTGCTCAAAGCAGGATTCGCTAAATCATCCCAGACAGATGTCTGTCCAGCCTCTGTTTGAAGACTTCCATTGAAGGAGAACTCACCACTTCTCGTGGAAGCCTGTTCCACTCATTGATCACTCTGTCAAAAAGTTTTTTCTAATATCTAATCTGTGTCTCCTCCCATTCAGTTTCATCCCATTGCTTCTAGTCTTTCCTTGTGCAAATGAGAATAAGGTTGATCCTTCTACAATGTGACAGCCCTTTAGATATTTGTAGACAGCTATTAAGTCTCCTCTCAGTCTTCTCTTTTGCAAACTAAACATTCCCAAATCCTGCAACCTTTCCTCATAAGACAGGGTTTGCAGACCGGTCACCATTCTGGTCGCTCTTTTCTGAACTTGCTCCAGTTTGTTGATGTCTTTTTTAAAATGTGGTGCCCAAAACTGGACACAATATTCCAGATGAGGTCTGACCAAAGAGGAGTAGAGGGAAATAATTACTTCACGTGATCTAGACTGTATGCTTCTGTTAATACATCCTAGAATTGCATTTGCCTTTTTTGCTGCTGCATCACACTGTTGACTCATATTCAGTCTGTGATCTATTAGTATACCCAAGTCTTTTTCACATGTGCTGTCACTTAGCCCTATTCCGCCCATTCTGTATATGCTTTTTTCATTTTTATTGCCCAGATGTAGTACTTTGCATTTTTCCCTGTTAAAAACCATTCTATTAGTTGCTGCCCACTGCTCCAGTTTATTTAGATCTTTTTGAAACCTCTCTCTTCTCTTCATCTTCAGTAAGATGTCAGTGATACTGAGGGATGTGTTGAAATAAGATGTGCCGAATTCATTAGAGGCACATGGCATTTAAGAAATCTTTGAATTTTATAAGTGGTGTGCTTCTTACCAGAAATGTTAATAGTCAGGATCTGGAGTAACAATTCTGGCA
This sequence comes from Dendrobates tinctorius, assembly GCF_039654945.1. Classification (NCBI taxonomy): domain Eukaryota; kingdom Metazoa; phylum Chordata; class Amphibia; order Anura; family Dendrobatidae; genus Dendrobates; species Dendrobates tinctorius. The sequence goes on along the minus strand of NW_027361998.1, from coordinate 1,672,389 downwards.
TAAGAAATGCAACCACTTCACATAAATAAGCAGGCAGGCACACGCCGCCTTCTCCCCAGCTCTACCCACTTTGGCGGAGCTGCTTAAAACTGATGTGAAAACCCCAAAAGTCTGTTTGGAAAACTCTGTGTTGTACAATAATTTTGTAACTATTCAAGGCTTTTTTTTCCCCAGATTTCTGATGTAAACACTTTGATGCATCAGTCCCATAGTATATACAGGAGCTTCTCACAAAATTAGAATATCTTCAAAAAGTTAATTTACTTCAGTTCTTCATTACAAACAGTGACTCTCCTATATTCTATAGAGCCATTACACACAGAGTGATCTATGTCACGGGTTTACTTCTGGTAATGTTGATGATTGTGGCTTACAGCCAATGAAAACCCAAAAGTCATTATCTCAGTAAATTAGAATACTTTATAACACCAGCTTGAAAAATGATTGTAAAATCTGGAACGTTGGCTACTGAAATGTATGATCAGTAAATGCACTCAATACTTGGTCGGGGCTCCTTTTGCATCAGTTACTGCATCACTGTGGCGTGGCATGGAGGCGATCAGCCTGTGGCAGTGCTGAGGGGTTATGGAAGCCCAGGTTGCTTTGATAGCAGCCTTCAGCTCGTCTGCATTGTTGGGTCTGGTGTCTCTCATCTTCCTCCTAACAATACTCCATAGATTCTCTGGGGTTAAGGTCAGGCGAGTTTGCTGCCAATCAAGCACAGTGATACTGTTGTGTGTACACCAGGTATTGGTGCTTTTGGCAGTGTGGACAGGGGCCAAGTCCTGCTGGAAAATGACATTTCCATATCCATAAAGCTTGTCAGCAGAGGGAAGCATGAAGAGCTCTAAAATGTCCTGGTAGATGGCTGCGCTGACTTTGGTCTTGATAAAACACAGTGGACCTTCACCAGCAGATGACATGGCTCCCCAAACCATCACTGATTGTGGAGACTTCACACTAGTCCTCCAGCAGCTTGGATTGTGGCCCCTCCACTCTTCCTCCAGACTCTGGGACCGCGATTTCCAAATGAAATGCAACATTTACTTTCATCTGAAAACAACACCTTGGACCACGGACAACAGTCCGGTTCTTTTTCTCCTTGGACCAGTAAGATGCTTCTGGCGTTGTCTATTGGCCATGAGTGGGTGACACAAGGAATGCGACACTTGTAGCCCATGTCCTGGATTCGTCTGTGTGTGGTGTGAAGCAATGACTCCAGCAGCAGTCCACTCCTTGTGAATCTCCCCCACATTACTGAATGGCCTTTTCTTAACAATCCTTTCCAGGCTGCGGTTATCCCGGTTGCTTGTGCACCTTTTTCTACCACACTTTCACCTTCCACTCCACTTTCCATTAATATTCTTGGATACAGCACTCTGTGAACAGCCGGCTTCTTTACCAATTACCTTTTGTGGCTTCCCCTCATTGTGGAGTGTGTCAGTGACTGCCTTCTGGACATCTTTCAGGTCAGCAGTCTTCCCCATGATTGTGGAGCTACTGAAACAGACTAAGGGACCTTTATAAACATTTAGGAGCCTTTACAGGTGTTTATTGTTAATTCTAATTTACTGAAATAATGAATTTTGGATTTTCATTGGCTGTAAGCCATAATCATCAACATTACCAGAAATAAATATGTGAAATAGATCACTCTGTGTGTAATGACTTTATAGAATAGAGGAGATTTACTTTTTGTATTGAAGAGCTGAAATAAATTAACTTTTTGATGATATTGTAATTTTGTGAGAAGTGCCTGTATCTTCCACAATGGAACATCATTTATGTATCCTGCATACTGAAACAATGTCTATTTATTCTCCTCATTGGAACAGTGTCTCTATATTATCCACACTTAAAACACTATATCTCTACCACAGTGGAACATCATCTGTATATCCCATACTGCAACATTTTCGATATATTTTTTATTCTGAAACATCATCTCTATAGAATCTATACTGAAACATCGTATATACCCCCTCGTATATACCCCCCCTCTATTCTAAAACATCTTTGATGTATTCTCTGTCCTGAAACATAATCTGTATATCCTTGACACTCAAGCATCGTATATACCCATTTCTGTAATGAAACATCTTTGATGTATTCTCTATTGTGAAACATCATCTATATATCCTCCACACTTATACATTGTATATACCCCCTTCTGTACAGAAACATCTACGATATATTCTCTATTGGGAAACATCGTCTATATATCCTCCACACTTATACATTGTATATACCCCCTTCTGTACAGAAACATCTGCGATGTGTTCTCTATTGGGAAACATCATCTATATAGCCTCCACACTTATACATTGTATATACCCCCTTCTGTACAGAAACATCTGCGATGTATTCTCTATTGGGAAACATCGTCTATATATCCTCCACACTTATACATCGCACATACCCCCTTCTGTAGCGAAACATCTGCGATGTCCTCTGTAATCTGAAACACCTCCCCTATATAATCCACACTGGATCATCATATCATTTTATCTATTTTGAAATATGAGATGTGATTAAAAGTCGTAATACTATTTAAAAACATCTCAGTATGAATTAATGTGATGCTGTAGAATAAAATGAATTAATCTCACGTTGAAATATTACATTGTCACAGAACTGCCAGGTGATCTACAAATTATATATGTGATTTGCAGATTTAATTTATTTTCTTTACATATCATTCTTCGTTTTTCCACAGTGCTTATCTGGTTCCTTCCAAATATTCCATGACGGTGATGATCTTCATCATGATGCTCAGTTTCTATTATTTTGCCCGACATGTAAGTTGTCTTATCTAATCATTTAATCTGAAGATGGAGACATCCAGACTATGCAGAAATATGTCGGCAATAATCTTCCACCACACTAGTCTATAAAATATCTCCATTGCTTATGACCCAGGGAATATTTCCTCTAGGGGAGTTCCTGGAAAGGGGAACATAGGTAGACGTGGTTCATGGTTAGAACATTCCACCAAAATTATTTGGATCTGTTGACAATTGTGAAAGGACAACAGTAAGTCTTAGCCTTCTCTTCTAGGTGGAGAAGTTAGCCAGAACCCTGTTTTTATGGAAAATTGATGTACATGACCAGAAGGAAAAAGTCTACGACATGAGGCGGTGGAATGAGGCTCTTGTCACCAACATGTTACCTGAACACGTAGCTCGACATTTTCTGGGATCCAAAAAGAGAGATGAGGTAAAAACATTGATAGACAATGTAACATAAGAGCTCATGACCATGTTAATTATGTGATTTTCGGCTGATCTGTATTTCTTCCCTGTTTCTCAGGAACTGTACAGCCAATCTTACGATGAGATTGGAGTGATGTTCGCTTCTATCCCAAACTTCTCTGACTTTTATACAGAAGAAAGTATCAACAACGGAGGCATCGAGTGTCTCAGGTTCCTCAATGAGATCATCTCAGATTTTGATGCTGTAAGTTATTTACTCCTAGACTGAGAAAAGTCATTAGCGAAGAGGACAAATGATGGACTCAGAGTGCCGCAAGCACCAGGGCTTGGACTAGTGACATCATTATCAAAGCGTGGTCCATCTACGTTCCCTCAAAGCCCAATTTGTGTGACTTTGATAAGATTCATATACTGTATTATAAGGATGGATACAGTCAGATGAGATGTAAAACAACAAGTCATGATGCAATGTCATATCTAATTCTTTTTTATTTTCTAAAGTTGTTGGATGAGCCCCAGTTTCGATGTATCACGAAGATTAAAACCATAGGAAGCACTTACATGGCTGCATCCGGAGTCACTCCAGACTCCAACACGAATGGCTACAACAACACTATCAAGGTTGGTTGCCTTGTATTATAACATATTTAACTACTATAATACTGTCACTATGTACAAGAATATAACTACTATAATACTGTCACTATGTACAAGAATATAACTACTATAATACTGTCACTATGTACAAGAATATAACTACTATAATACTGCTCCTATGTACAAGAATATAACTACTATAATACTGCCCCTATGTACAAGAATATAACTACTATAATACTGCTCCTATGTACAAGAATATAACTACTATAATACTGCCCCTATGTACAAGAATATAACTACTATAATACTGTCACTATGTACAAGAATATAACTACTATAATACTGCTCCTATGTACAAGAATATAACTACTATAATACTGCCCCATATGTACAAGAATATAATTACTATAATACTGCCCTTATGTACAAGAATATAACTACTATAATACTGCTCCTATGTACAAGAATATAACTACTATAATACTGCCCCCTATGTACAAGAATATAACTACTATAATACTGCCCCTATGTACAAGAATATAACTACTATAATACTGCTCCTATGTACAAGAATATAACTACTATAATACTGCCCCCAATGTACAAGAATATAACTACTATAATACTGCTCCTATGTACAAGAATATAACTACTATAATACTGCCCCTATGAACAAGAATATAACTACTATAATACTGCCCCTACGTACAAGAATATAACTACTATAATACTGCTCCTATGAACAAGAATATAACTACTATAATACTGCCCCTATGTACAAGACTATAACTACTATAATACTGCCCCCAATGTACAAGAATATAACTACTATAATACTGCTCCTATGTACAAGAATATAACTACTATAATACTGCCCCTATGAACAAGAATATAACTACTATAATACTGCCCCTACGTACAAGAATATAACTACTATAATACTGCTCCTATGAACAAGAATATAACTACTATAATACTGCCCCTATGTACAAGACTATAACTACTATAATACTGCCCCTATGTACAAGAATATAACTACTATAATACTGCCCCCAATGTACAAGAATATAACTACTATAATACTGCTCCTATATACAAGAATATAACTACTATAATACTGCCCTTATGTACAAGAATATAACTACTATAATACTGCCCTTATGTACAAGAATATAACTACTATAATACTGCCCTTATGTACAAGAATATAACTACTATAATACTGCTCCTATGCACAAGAATATAACTACTATAATACTGCCCCTATGTACAAGAATATAACTACTATAATACTGCCCCCTATGTACAAGAATATAACTACTATAATACTGCTCCTATGTACAAGAATATAACTACTATAATACTACTCCTATGTACAAGAATATAACTACTATAATACTGCTCCCTATGTACAAGAATATAACTACTATAATACTGCCCCTATGAACAAGAATATAACTACTATAATACTGCCCCTATATACAAGAATATAACTACTATAATACTGCTCCTATGAACAAGAATATAACTACGATAATACTACCCCTATATACAAGAATATAACTACTATAATACTGCCCCTATGTATAAGAATATAACTACTATAATACTGCCCTTATGTACAAGAATATAACTACTATAATACTGCCCTTATGTACAAGAATATAACTACTATAATACTGCTCCTATGTACAAGAATATAACTACTATAATACTGCCCCTATGTACAAGAATATAATTACTATAATACTGCTCCTATGTACAAGAATATAACTACTATAATACTACCCCTATATACAAGAATATAACTACTATAATACTGCCCTTATGTACAAGAATATAACTACTATAATACTGCTCCTATGTACAAGAATATACCTACTGTAATACTAGTCCTATGTACAAGAATATAACTACTATAATACTGCCCCTATGTACAAGAATATAATTACTATAATACTGCTCCTATGTACAAGAATATAACTACTATAATACTACCCCATATGTACAAGAATATAACTACTATAATACTGCCCTTATGTACAAGAATATAACTACTATAATACTGCTTCTATGTACAAGAATATAACTACTATAATACTACTCCTATGTACAAGAATATAACTACTATAATACTGCTCCCTATGAACAAGAATATAACTAATATAATACTGCCCCTATGAACAAGAATATAACTACTATAATACTGCCCTTATGTACAAGAATATAACTACTATAATACTGCTTCTATGTACAAGAATATAACTACTATAATACTACTCCTATGTACAAGAATATAACTACTATAATACTGCTCCCTATGTACAAGAATATAACTACTATAATACTGCCCCTATGAACAAGAATATAACTACTATAATACTGCCCCTATATACAAGAATATAACTACTATAATACTGCTCCTATGAACAAGAATATAACTACGATAATACTACCCCTATATACAAGAATATAACTACTATAATACTGCCCCTATGTATAAGAATATAACTACTATAATACTGCCCTTATGTACAAGAATATAACTACTATAATACTGCCCTTATGTACAAGAATATAACTACTATAATACTGCTCCTATGTACAAGAATATAACTACTATAATACTGCCCCTATGTACAAGAATATAATTACTATAATACTGCTCCTATGTACAAGAATATAACTACTATAATACTACCCCTATATACAAGAATATAACTACTATAATACTGCCCTTATGTACAAGAATATAACTACTATAATACTGCTCCTATGTACAAGAATATACCTACTATAATACTAGTCCTATGTACAAGAATATAACTACTATAATACTGCCCCTATGTACAAGAATATAATTACTATAATACTGCTCCTATGTACAAGAATATAACTACTATAATACTACCCCATATGTACAAGAATATAACTACTATAATACTGCCCTTATGTACAAGAATATAACTACTATAATACTGCTTCTATGTACAAGAATATAACTACTATAATACTACTCCTATGTACAAGAATATAACTACTATAATACTGCTCCTATGTACAAGAACATAACTACTATAATACTACCCCTATGTACAAGAATATAACTACTATAATACTGCTCCTATGTACAAGAATATAACTACTATAATACTACCCCTATGTACAAGAATATAACTAATATAATACTGCCCCTATGTACAAGAATATAACTACTATAATACTGCTCCTATGTACAAGAATATAACTACTATAATACTACCCCTATATGCAAGAATATAACTACTATAATACTGCCCCTATGTACAAGAATATAACTACTATAATACTGCCCTTATGTACAAGAATATAACTACTATAATACTGCCCTTATGTACAAGAATATAACTACTATAATACTGCTCCTATGCACAAGAATATAACTACTATAATACTGCCCCTATGTACAAGAATATAACTACTATAATACTGCCCCCTATGTACAAGAATATAACTACTATAATACTGCTCCTATGTACAAGAATATAACTACTATAATACTACTCCTATGTACAAGAATATAACTACTATAATACTGCTCCCTATGTACAAGAATATAACTACTATAATACTGCCCCTATGAACAAGAATATAACTACTATAATACTGCCCCTATGTACAAGAATATAACTACTATAATACTGCTCCTATGAACAAGAATATAACTACTATAATACTACCCCTATATACAAGAATATAACTACTATAATACTGCCCCTATGTACAAGAATATAACTACTATAATACTGCCCTTATGTACAAGAATATAACTACTATAATACTGCTCCTATGTACAAGAATATAACTACTATAATACTGCCCCTATGTACAAGAATATAATTACTATAATACTGCTCCTATGTACAAGAATATAACTACTATAATACTACCCCTATATACAAGAATATAACTACTATAATACTGCCCTTATGTACAAGAATATAACTACTATAATACTGCTCCTATGTACAAGAATATACCTACTATAATACTAGTCCTATGTACAAGAATATAACTACTATAATACTGCCCCTATGTACAAGAATATAATTACTATAATACTGCTCCTATGTACAAGAATATAACTACTATAATACTACCCCATATGTACAACAATATAACTACTATAATACTGCCCTTATGTACAAGAATATAACTACTATAATACTGCTCCTATGTACAAGAATATAACTACTATAATACTACTCCAATGTACAAGAATATAACTACTATAATACTGCTCCCTATGTACAAGAATATAACTACTATAATACTGCCCCTATGTACAAGAATATAACTACTATAATACTGCCCTTATGTACAAGAATATAACTACTATAATACTGCTCCTATGCACAAGAATATAACTACTATAATACTACTCCTATGTACAAGAATATAACTACTATAATACTGCTCCTATGTACAAGAATATAACTACTATAATACTGCTCCTATGTACAAGAATATAACTACTATAATACTACCCCTATATACAAGAATATAACTACTATAATACTGCCCCTATATGCAAGAATATAACTACCATAATACTACTCCTATGTACAAGAATATAATTACTATAATACTGCTCCTATATGCAAGAATATAACTACTATAATACTACTCCTATGTACAAGAATATAACTACTATAATACTGCTCCTATGTACAAGAATATAACTACTATAATACTGCTCCTATGTACAAGAATATAACTACTATAATACTACCCCTATATACAAGAATATAACTACCATAATACTACTCCTATGTACAAGAATATAACTACTATAATACTGCCCCTATATGCAAGAATATAACTACTATAATACTACTCCTATGTACAAGAATATAACTACTATAATACTACTATGTACAAGAATATAACTACTATAATACTACTATGTACAAGAATATACAGTGGGGAAAAAAAGTATTTAGTCCGTCAGCAATAGTGCAAGTTCCACCACTTAAAAAGATGAGAGGCGTCTGTAATTTACATCATAGGTAGACCTCAACTATGGGAGACAAACTGAGAAAAAAAAATCCAGAAAATCACATTGTCTGTTTTTTTTTCATTTTATTTGCATATTATGGTGGAAAATAAGTATTTGGTCAGAAACAAGCAAACAAGATTTCTGGCTCTCACAGACCTGTAACTTCTTCTTTAAGAGTCTCCTCTTTCCTCCACTTATTACCTGTAGTAATTGCACCTGTTTAAACTTGTTATCAGTATAAAAAGACACCTGTGCACACCCTCAAACAGTCTGACTCCAAACTCCACTATGGTGAAGACCAAAGAGCTGTCAAAGGACACCAGAAACAAAATTGTAGCCCTGCACCAGGCTGGGAAGACTGAATCTGCAATAGCCAACCAGCTTGGAGTGAAGAAATCAACTGTGGGAGCAATAATTAGAAAATGGAAGACATACAAAACCACTGATAATCTCCCTCGATCTGGTGCTCCACGCAAAATCCCACCCCGTGTGGGTCGGAATGATCACAAGAACGGTGAGCAAAAATCCCAGAACCACGCGGGGGGACCTAGTGAATGAACTGCAGAGAGCTGGGACCAATGTAACAAGGCCTACCATAAGTAACACACTACGCCACCATGGACTCAGATCCTGCAGTGCCAGACGTGTCCCACTGCTTAAGCCTGTACATGTCCGGGCCCGTCTGAAGTTTGCTAGAGAGCATTTGGATGATCCAGAGGAGTTTTGGGAGAATGTCCTATGGTCTGATGAAACCAAACTGGAACTGTTTGGTAGAAACACAACTTGTCGTGTTTGGAGGAAAAAGAATACTGAGTTGCATCCATCAAACACCATACCTACTGTAAAGCATGGTGGTGGAAACATCATGCTTTGGGGCTGTTTCTCTGCAAAGGGGCCAGGACGACTGATCCGGGTACATGAAAGAATGAATGGGGCCATGTATCGTGAGATTTTGAGTGCAAACCTCCTTCCATCAGCAAGGGCATTGAAGATGAAACGTGGCTGGGTCTTTCAACATGACAATGATCCAAAGCACACCGCCAGGGCAACGGAGTGGCTTCGTAAGAAGCATTTCAAGGTCCTGGAGTGGCCTAGCCAGTCTCCAGGTCTCAACCCTATAGAAAACCTTTGGAGGGAGTTGAAAGTCCGTGTTGCCAAGCGAAAAGCCAAAAACATCACTGCTCTAGAGGAGATCTGCATGGAGGAATGGGCCAACATACCAACAACAGTGTGTGGCAACCTTGTGAAGACTTACAGAAAACGTTTGACCTCTGTCATTGCCAACAAAGGATATATCACAAAGTATTGAGATGAAATTTTGTTTCTGACCAAATACTTATTTTACACCATAATATGCAAATAAAATGAAAAAAAAACCAGACAATGTGATTTTCTGGATTTTTTTTGCTCAGTTTGTCTCCCATAGTTGAGGTCTACCTATGATGTAAATTACAGACGCCTCTCATCTTTTTAAGTGGTGGAACTTGCACTATTGCTGACTGACTAAATACTTTTTTTCCCCACTGTAACTACTATAATACTGCTCCTATGTACAAGAATATAACTACTATAATACTGCTCCTATGTACAAGAATATAACTACTATAATACTACCCCTATATACAAGAATATAACTACTATAATACTGCCCTTATGTACAAGAATATAACTACTATAATACTGCTCCTATGTACAAGAATATACCTACTATAATACTACTCCTATGTACAAGAATATAACTACTATAATACTGCCCCTATATACAAGAATATAACTACTATAATTTTGCCCCTATATACAAGAATATAACTACTATAATACTGCCTCTATGTACAAGAATATAACTACTATAATACTGCCCTTATGTACAAGAATATAACTACTATAATACTTCCCCTATGTACAAGAATATAACTACTATAATACTGCTCCTATGTACAAGAATATAACTACTATAATACTACCCCTATATACAAGAATATAACTACTATAATACTGCCCCTATGTACAAGAATATAACTACTATAATACTGCCCTTATGTACAAGAATATAACTACTATAATACTGCCCTTATTTACAAGAATATAACTACTATAATACTGCTCCTATGCACAAGAATATAACTACTATATTACTACTCCTATGTACAAGAATATAACTACTATAATACTGCCCCTATGTACAAGAATATAATTACTATAATACTGCTCCTATGTACAAGAATATAACTACTATAATACTGCCCCATATGTACAAGAATATAACTACTATAATACTGCCCTTATGTACAAGAATATAACTACTATAATACTGCTCCTATGAACAAGAATATAACTACTATAATACTACTCCTATGTACAAGAATATAACTACTATAATACTGCTCCCTATGTACAAGAATATAACTACTATAATACTGCCCCTATGAACAAGAATATAACTACTATAATACTGCCCCTATGTACAAGAATATAACTACTATAATACTGCTCCTATGTACAAGAATATAACTACTATAATACTACCCCTATATACAAGAATATAACTACTATAATACTGCCCCTATGTACAAGAATATAACTACTATAATACTGCCCTTATGTACAAGAATATAACTACTATAATACTGCTCCTATGTACAAGAATATAACTACTATAATACTACTCCTATGTACAAGAATATAACTACTATAATACTGCTCCCTATGTACAAGAATATAACTACTATAATACTGCCCCTATGAACAAGAATATAACTACTATAATACTGCCCCTATGTACAAGAATATAACTACTATAATACTGCTCCTATGTACAAGAATATAACTACTATAATACTGCCCCATATGTACAAGAATATAACTACTATAATACTGCCCTTATGTACAAGAATATAACTACTATAATACTGCTCCTATGTACAAGAATATAACTACTATAATACTACCCCTATATACAAGAATATAACTACTATAATACTGCCCCTATGTACAAGAATATAACTACTATAATACTGCCCTTATGTACAAGAATATAACTACTATAATACTGCCCTTATTTACAAGAATATAACTACTATAATACTGCTCCTATGCACAAGAATATAACTACTATATTACTACTCCTATGTACAAGAATATAACTACTATAATACTGCCCCTATGTACAAGAATATAATTACTATAATACTGCTCCTATGTACAAGAATATAACTACTATAATACTGCCCCATATGTACAAGAATATAACTACTATAATACTGCCCTTATGTACAAGAATATAACTACTATAATACTGCTCCTATGAACAAGAATATAACTACTATAATACTACTACTATGTACAAGAATATAACTACTATAATACTGCTCCTATGAACAAGAATATAACTACTATAATACTGCTCCTATGAACAAGAATATAACCTACTATAATACTGCTCCTATGTACAAGAATATAACTACTATAATACTACCCCTATATACAAGAATATAACTACTATAATACTGCCCCTATATGCAAGAATATAACTACCATAATACTACTCCTATGTACAAGAATATAACTACTATAATACTGCCCCTATATGCAAGAATATAACTACTATAATACTACTCCTATGTACGAGAATATAACTACTATAATACTGCTCCTATGTACAAGAATATATCTACTATAATACTACTCCTATGTACAAGAATATAACTACTATAAAACTGCTCCTATGTACAAGAATATAACTACTATAATACTACCCCTATATACAAGAATATAACTACTATAATATTTCCCCTATATACAAGAATATAACTACTATAATACTGCCTCTATGTACAAGAATATAACTACTATAATACTGACCTTATGTACAAGAATATAACTACTATAATACTGCCCTTATGTACAAGAATATAACTACTATAATACTACTCCTATGTACAAGAATATAACTACTATAATACTGCCCCTATATGCAAGAATATAACTACTATAATACTACTCCTATGTACAAGAATATAACTACTATAATACTGCTCCTATGTACAAGAATATAACTACTATAATACTACTATGTACAAGAATATAACTACTATAATACTACTCCTATGTACAAGAATATAACTACTATAATACTGCTCCTATGTACAAGAATATAACTACTATAATACTGCTCCTATGTACAAGAATATAACTAATATAATACTACCCCTATATACAAGAATATAACTACTATAATACTGCTCCCTATGTACAAGAATATAACTACTATAATACTGCCCCTATGAACAAGAATATAACTACTATAATACTGCCCCTATGTACAAGAATATAACTACTATAATACTGCTCCTATGTACAAGAATATAACTACTATAATACTACCCCTATATACAAGAATATAACTACTATAATACTGCCCCTATGTACAAGAATATAACTACTACAATACTGCCCCTATGTACAACAATATAACTGCTATAATACTGCTCCTAGGTACAAGAATATAACTACTATAATACTGTCACTATGTACAAGAATATAACTACTATAATACTGCCTCTATGTACAAGAATATAACTACTATAATACTGCCTCTATGTACAAGAATATAACTACTATAATACTGCCCCCTATGTACAAGAATATAACTACTATAATACTGCCCCTATGTACAAGAATATAACTACTATAATACTGCCTCCTATATACAAGAATATAGCTACTATAATACTGCCCCCTATGTATAGGAATATAACTACTATAATACTACTCCTATGTACAAGAATATAACTACTATAATACTGCTCCTATGTACAAGAATATAACTACTATAATACTGCTCCTATGTAGAAGAATATAACTACTATAATACTGCCCCTATATACAAGAATATAATTACTATAATACTGCCCCTATGTGCAAGAATATAACTACTATAATACTGCTCCTATGTACAAGAATATAACTACTATAATACTGCTCCTATATACAAGATTATAACTACTATAATACTGCCCTTATGTACAAGAATATAACTACTATAATACTGCCCTTATGTACAAGAATATAACTACTATAATACTGCTCCTATGCACAAGAATATAACTACTATAATACTGCCCCTATGTACAAGAATATAACTACTATAATACTGCCCCCTATGTACAAGAATATAACTACTATAATACTGCTCCTATGTACAAGAATATAACTACTATAATACTACTCCTATGTACAAGAATATAACTACTATAATACTGCTCCCTATGTACAAGAATATAACTACTATAATACTGCCCCTATGAACAAGAATATAACTACTATAATACTGCCCCTATATACAAGAATATAACTACTATAATACTGCTCCTATGAACAAGAATATAACTACTATAATACTACCCCTATATACAAGAATATAACTACTATAATACTGCCCCTATGTATAAGAATATAACGACTATAATACTGCCCTTATGTACAAGAATATAACTACTATAATACTGCCCTTATGTACAAGAATATAACTACTATAATACTGCTCCTATGTACAAGAATATAACTACTATAATACTGCCCCTATGTACAAGAATATAATTACTATAATACTGCTCCTATGTACAAGAATATAACTACTATAATACTACCCCTATATACAAGAATATAACTACTATAATACTGCCCTTATGTACAAGAATATAACTACTATAATACTGCTCCTATGTACAAGAATATACCTACTATAATACTAGTCCTATGTACAAGAATATAACTACTATAATACTGCCCCTATGTACAAGAATATAATTACTATAATACTGCTCCTATGTACAAGAATATAACTACTATAATACTACCCCATATGTACAAGAATATAACTACTATAATACTGCCCTTATGTACAAGAATATAACTACTATAATACTGCTCCTATGTACAAGAATATAACTACTATAATACTACTCCTATGTACAAGAATATAACTACTATAATACTGCTCCCTATGTACAAGAATATAACTAATATAATACTGCCCCTATGAACAAGAATATAACTACTATAATACTGCCCCTATGTACAAGAATATAACTACTATAATACTGCTCCTATGTACAAGAACATAACTACTATAATACTACCCCTATGTACAAGAATATAACTACTATAATACTGCTCCTATTTACAAGAATATAACTACTATAATACTACCCCTATGTACAAGAATATAACTACTATAATACTGCCCCTATGTACAAGAATATAACTACTATAATACTGCTCCTATGTACAAGAATATAACTACTATAATACTACCCCTATATGCAAGAATATAACTACTATAATACTGCCCCTATGTACAAGAATATAACTACTATAATACTGCCCTTATGTACAAGAATATAACTACTATAATACTGCCCTTATGTACAAGAATATAACTACTATAATACTGCTCCTATGCACAAGAATATAACTACTATAATACTGCCCCTATGTACAAGAATATAACTACTATAATACTGCCCCCTATGTACAAGAATATAACTACTATAATACTGCTCCTATGTACAAGAATATAACTACTATAATACTACTCCTATGTACAAGAATATAACTACTATAATACTGCTCCCTATGTACAAGAATATAACTACTATAATACTGCCCCTATGAACAAGAATATAACTACTATAATACTGCCCCTATGTACAAGAATATAACTACTATAATACTGCTCCTATGAACAAGAATATAACTACTATAATACTACCCCTATATACAAGAATATAACTACTATAATACTGCCCCTATGTACAAGAATATAACTACTATAATACTGCCCTTATGTACAAGAATATAACTACTATAATACTGCCCTTATGTACAAGAATATAACTACTATAATACTGCTCCTATGTACAAGAATATAACTACTATAATACTGCCCCTATGTACAAGAATATAATTACTATAATACTGCTCCTATGTACAAGAATATAACTACTATAATACTACCCCTATATACAAGAATATAACTACTATAATACTGCCCTTATGTACAAGAATATAACTACTATAATACTGCTCCTATGTACAAGAATATACCTACTATAATACTAGTCCTATGTACAAGAATATAACTACTATAATACTGCCCCTATGTACAAGAATATAATTACTATAGTACTGCTCCTATGTACAAGAATATAACTACTATAATACTACCCCATATGTACAACAATATAACTACTATAATACTGCCCTTATGTACAAGAATATAACTACTATAATACTGCTCCTATGTACAAGAATATAACTACTATAATACTACTCCTATGTACAAGAATATAACTACTATAATACTGCTCCCTATGTACAAGAATATAACTACTATAATACTGCCCCTATGTACAAGAATATAACTACTATAATACTGCCCTTATGTACAAGAATATAACTACTATAATACTACTCCTATGTACAAGAATATAACTACTATAATACTGCTCCTATGTACAAGAATATAACTACTATAATACTGCTCCTATGTACAAGAATATAACTACTATAATACTGCTCCTATGTACAAGAATATAACTACTATAATACTACCCCTATATACAAGAATATAACTACTATAATACTGCCCCTATATGCAAGAATATAACTACCATAATACTACTCCTATGTACAAGAATATAATTACTATAATACTGCTCCTATATGCAAGAATATAACTACTATAATACTACTCCTATGTACAAGAATATAACTACTATAATACTGCTCCTATGTACAAGAATATAACTACTATAATACTGCTCCTATGTACAAGAATATAACTACTATAATACTACCCCTATATACAAGAATATAACTACCATAATACTACTCCTATGTACAAGAATATAACTACTATAATACTGCCCCTATATGCAAGAATATAACTACTATAATACTACTCCTATGTACAAGAATATAACTACTATAATACTGCTCCTATGTACAAGAATATAACTACTATAATACTACTATGTACAAGAATATAACTACTATAATACTACTATGTACAAGAATATACAGTGGGGAAAAAAAGTATTTAGTCCGTCAGCAATAGTGCAAGTTCCACCACTTAAAAAGATGAGAGGCGTCTGTAATTTACATCATAGGTAGACCTCAACTATGGGAGACAAACTGAGAAAAAAAATCCAGAAAATCACATTGTCTGTTTTTTTTTCATTTTATTTGCATATTATGGTGGAAAATAAGTATTTGGTCAGAAACAAGCAAACAAGATTTCTGGCTCTCACAGACCTGTAACTTCTTCTTTAAGAGTCTCCTCTTTCCTCCACTTATTACCTGTAGTAATTGCACCTGTTTAAACTTGTTATCAGTATAAAAAGACACCTGTGCACACCCTCAAACAGTCTGACTCCAAACTCCACTATGGTGAAGACCAAAGAGCTGTCAAAGGACACCAGAAACAAAATTGTAGCCCTGCACCAGGCTGGGAAGACTGAATCTGCAATAGCCAACCAGCTTGGAGTGAAGAAATCAACTGTGGGAGCAATAATTAGAAAATGGAAGACATACAAAACCACTGATAATCTCCCTCGATCTGGTGCTCCACGCAAAATCCCACCCCGTGTGGGTCGGAATGATCACAAGAACGGTGAGCAAAAATCCCAGAACCACGCGGGGGGACCTAGTGAATGAACTGCAGAGAGCTGGGACCAATGTAACAAGGCCTACCATAAGTAACACACTACGCCACCATGGACTCAGATCCTGCAGTGCCAGACGTGTCCCACTGCTTAAGCCTGTACATGTCCGGGCCCGTCTGAAGTTTGCTAGAGAGCATTTGGATGATCCAGAGGAGTTTTGGGAGAATGTCCTATGGTCTGATGAAACCAAACTGGAACTGTTTGGTAGAAACACAACTTGTCGTGTTTGGAGGAAAAAGAATACTGAGTTGCATCCATCAAACACCATACCTACTGTAAAGCATGGTGGTGGAAACATCATGCTTTGGGGCTGTTTCTCTGCAAAGGGGCCAGGACGACTGATCCGGGTACATGAAAGAATGAATGGGGCCATGTATCGTGAGATTTTGAGTGCAAACCTCCTTCCATCAGCAAGGGCATTGAAGATGAAACGTGGCTGGGTCTTTCAACATGACAATGATCCAAAGCACACCGCCAGGGCAACGAAGGAGTGGCTTCGTAAGAAGCATTTCAAGGTCCTGGAGTGGCCTAGCCAGTCTCCAGGTCTCAACCCTATAGAAAACCTTTGGAGGGAGTTGAAAGTCCGTGTTGCCAAGCGAAAAGCCAAAAACATCACTGCTCTAGAGGAGATCTGCATGGAGGAATGGGCCAACATACCAACAACAGTGTGTGGCAACCTTGTGAAGACTTACAGAAAACGTTTGACCTCTGTCATTGCCAACAAAGGATATATCACAAAGTATTGAGATGAAATTTTGTTTCTGACCAAATACTTATTTTAAACCATAATATGCAAATAAAATGAAAAAAAAACCAGACAATGTGATTTTCTGGATTTTTTTTTCTCAGTTTGTCTCCCATAGTTGAGGTCTACCTATGATGTAAATTACAGACGCCTCTCATCTTTTTAAGTGGTGGAACTTGCACTATTGCTGACTGACTAAATACTTTTTTTCCCCACTGTAACTACTATAATACTGCTCCTATGTACAAGAATATAACTACTATAATACTACCCCTATATACAAGAATATAACTACTATAATACTGCCCTTATGTACAAGAATATAACTACTATAATACTGCTCCTATGTACAAGAATATACCTACTATAATACTACTCCTATGTACAAGAATATAACTACTATAATACTGCCCCTATATACAAGAATATAACTACTATAATATTGCCCCTATATACAAGAATATAACTACTATAATACTGCCTCTATGTACAAGAATATAACTACTATAATACTGCCCTTATGTACAAGAATATAACTACTATAATACTTCCCCTATGTACAAGAATATAACTACTATAATACTGCTCCTATGTACAAGAATATAACTACTATAATACTACCCCTATATACAAGAATATAACTACTATAATACTGCCCCTATGTACAAGAATATAACTACTATAATACTGCCCTTATTTACAAGAATATAACTACTATAATACTGCTCCTATGTACAAGAATATAACTACTATAATACTACCCCTATATACAAGAATATAACTACTATAATACTGCCCTTATGTACAAGAATATAACTACTATAATACTGCCCTTATTTACAAGAATATAACTACTATAATACTGCTCCTATGCACAAGAATATAACTACTATATTACTACTCCTATGTACAAGAATATAACTACTATAATACTGCCCCTATGTACAAGAATATAATTACTATAATACTGCTCCTATGTACAAGAATATAACTACTATAATACTGCCCCATATGTACAAGAATATAACTACTATAATACTGCCCTTATGTACAAGAATATAACTACTATAATACTGCTCCTATGAACAAGAATATAACTACTATAATACTACTCCTATGTACAAGAATATAACTACTATAATACTGCTCCCTATGTACAAGAATATAACTACTATAATACTGCCCCTATGAACAAGAATATAACTACTATAATACTGCCCCTATGTACAAGAATATAACTACTATAATACTGCTCCTATGTACAAGAATATAACTACTATAATACTACCCCTATATACAAGAATATAACTACTATAATACTGCCCCTATGTACAAGAATATAACTACTATAATACTGCCCTTATGTACAAGAATATAACTACTATAATACTGCTCCTATGTACAAGAATATAACTACTATAATACTACTCCTATGTACAAGAATATAACTACTATAATACTGCTCCCTATGTACAAGAATATAACTACTATAATACTGCCCCTATGAACAAGAATATAACTACTATAATACTGCCCCTATGTACAAGAATATAACTACTATAATACTGCTCCTATGTACAAGAATATAACTACTATAATACTGCCCCATATGTACAAGAATATAACTACTATAATACTGCCCTTATGTACAAGAATATAACTACTATAATACTGCTCCTATGTACAAGAATATAACTACTATAATACTACCCCTATATACAAGAATATAACTACTATAATACTGCCCCTATGTACAAGAATATAACTACTATAATACTGCCCTTATGTACAAGAATATAACTACTATAATACTGCCCTTATTTACAAGAATATAACTACTATAATACTGCTCCTATGCACAAGAATATAACTACTATATTACTACTCCTATGTACAAGAATATAACTACTATAATACTGCCCCTATGTACAAGAATATAATTACTATAATACTGCTCCTATGTACAAGAATATAACTACTATAATACTGCCCCATATGTACAAGAATATAACTACTATAATACTGCCCTTATGTACAAGAATATAACTACTAAAATACTGCTCCTATGAACAAGAATATAACTACTATAATACTACTCCTATGTACAAGAATATAACTACTATAATACTGCTCCTATGAACAAGAATATAACTACTATAATACTGCTCCTATGAACAAGAATATAACTACTATAATACTGCTCCTATGTACAAGAATATAACTACTATAATACTACCCCTATATACAAGAATATAACTACTATAATACTGCCCCTATATGCAAGAATATAACTACCATAATACTACTCCTATGTACAAGAATATAACTACTATAATACTGCCCCTATATGCAAGAATATAACTACTATAATACTACTCCTATGTACGAGAATATAACTACTATAATACTGCTCCTATGTACAAGAATATATCTACTATAATACTACTCCTATGTACAAGAATATAACTACTATAAAACTGCTCCTATGTACAAGAATATAACTACTATAATACTACCCCTATATACAAGAATATAACTACTATAATATTTCCCCTATATACAAGAATATAACTACTATAATACTGCCTCTATGTACAAGAATATAACTACTATAATACTGACCTTATGTACAAGAATATAACTACTATAATACTGCCCTTATGTACAAGAATATAACTACTATAATACTACTCCTATGTACAAGAATATAACTACTATAATACTGCCCCTATATGCAAGAATATAACTACTATAATACTACTCCTATGTACAAGAATATAACTACTATAATACTGCTCCTATGTACAAGAATATAACTACTATAATACTACTCCTATGTACAAGAATATAACTACTATAATACTGCTCCTATGTACAAGAATATAACTACTATAATACTGCTCCTATGTACAAGAATATAACTAATATAATACTACCCCTATATACAAGAATATAACTACTATAATACTGCTCCCTATGTACAAGAATATAACTACTATAATACTGCTCCTATGTACAAGAATATAACTACTATAATACTACCCCTATATACAAGAATATAACTACTATAATACTGCCCCTATGTACAAGAATATAACTACTACAATACTGCCCCTATGTACAACAATATAACTGCTATAATACTGCTCCTAGGTACAAGAATATAACTACTATAATACTGTCACTATGTACAAGAATATAACTACTATAATACTGCCTCTATGTACAAGAATATAACTACTATAATACTGCCTCTATGTACAAGAATATAACTACTATAATACTGCCCCCTATGTACAAGAATATAACTACTATAATACTGCCCCTATGTACAAGAATATAACTACTATAATACTGCCTCCTATATACAAGAATATAGCTACTATAATACTGCCCCCTATGTATAGGAATATAACTACTATAATACTACTCCTATGTACAAGAATATAACTACTATAATACTGCTCCTATGTACAAGAATATAACTACTGTAATACTGTTCCTATGTACAAGAATATAACTACTATAATACTGCTCCTATGTAGAAGAATATAACTACTATAATACTGCCCCTATATACAAGAATATAATTACTATAATACTGCCCCTATGTGCAAGAATATAACTACTATAATACTGCTCCTATGTACAAGAATATAACTACTGTAATACTGTCCCCTATATACAAGAATATAACTACTATAATACTGCCCCATGTACAAGAATATAGCTACTATAGTACTGCTCCTATGTACAAGAATATAACTACTATAATACTGCTCCTATGTACAAGAATATAACTACTATAATGCTGCCTCTATGTACAAGAATATAACTACTATAATACTGCCTCCTAGCTGTGAGGTTGTGTGTTTGTAGCTCTCCTTATGTCTGGAGCAAGCCCAGGGGGAGGCCACCCTGGGCGGGGTAACTCCCCAAGCAAGGCCCAGGCTTCCAGGCCTACACTTGGAAGTAACGCTCAAGTTGTGTCTAAGGCGGATGCAAGTCCCAAAGTTGTTTCTGAGGGAAAGAAAGCTCAGAATGGAAGTAGTAGCAGCAGCAGCAGCAAGAAAGATGAAGCTGTGAAAGTGCAAAAAGTAACGGAACAAGGAAAAGCCATGGCTGTGGTAAGAAAGTTCCAGTTAAGCAGTCGGCCAGCCAAGGTAAGCAGAGTGAAGGACAACTAGGAGAAATCCAAAAGAAATCTACTGGTGAGAAGCTGAATGGAGGAAAGCAGCCTGCAGCTCAGGAGGTGCCATCACCATCTTCAGGTGTGCAGCTGACTCCCAGCAGACAGAGGAGAACCTCACTGGAGAGACAGACGCTCCAGGAGAACCTGCAGCAGAAGCATGTGGTGGCCAGCATGGCGAGCTCTGGGCGCACAAGTGCGCAGTCAGGTGGCAGCAGTAAAAGTGCTGTGGAGCCTGGAGCCACGAAACCAGCGGTGGTGAAAGTTAAGGAGACGTCTGGTTTCAAACATCCAGGGACATTGCTGAAAGCAGGATCCCAGGAGGAGACGCCATGTGCACGTGAGCTTCAGGTCGCAGAGGAGATCCCAGGACTGGTCAAGAGGCTCGGTGAGTTACAGCAGCACAAAGACTTGCTGCAGAAACAGATAGAAATGGGCTATAATGTAAAGGCTGCTAATCCTGGTGGGGATCACACCTTTTGTGATCAGACTCTGAACATGCTTGGTATACAGCTGGCAAAAGTGGTGACGGACATGGACTGTGTCCTAGAGAAGATGGGGCCCCTGGCAGAGACTTATAGGAACCAGGAACTGTTTATGTCACACAAGCAGGACTCTGCAGGTTCCAGCTCAGACATTGTCCCAGGTGAGCCCCAGAAGCCGGTGCGGCCAGTGCTGCAGCCTGCAAGTTTCTGCTTCCAAAAGGGTCAAATACTGCAGCCGCAGCAGCCTGCGGCAGACCCCAAGCAGCAGCATGTTATGCAGATTCCAGCAGGTGTAGCACAAGTCTCAGAATGCCCAGCACAGCAGCCTGCAGCAGATTCCAAGCAGCAGCATGGACTGCACTTTCCAGCAGAGGGACTACAAGTCTCAGAATGCCAAGCACAACAGTTGGGCAGTGGACATGTGCCGGTCATTACTGATGGTGCCCAGCAGGGCTCTGATGCTGGGGATAACTGCACTGTATCTGGGGGGCTGGGGGCTTGGGGGAGCACCGTATCTTTGGTGGACGCTGCACAGTCTGATAATGACATTGATGCTGATGATAACAATGTGCATGATAATGTCTGTGATTTCCCACCTTTAATTTCAAGCACACAAGGTATGGCTGCCCCTCCTGCTGCAGACCTTCACCCCGTCAGTCAACCCAATGTGACCCCGCACGGTCCCCCCAGTAATGCCTGGAGTCGTGGTGCTCCGTCCTTTACCTCTGGTATCAACTATACAGGCCAGGCGTTTAAACGGAGAAACGTCGTGCGTTTCCGGCACAGAGGTGCCAAGGAGGACCTGCCGGACAGGAGGTTTGTCGTCAGGGAGCTCTTGTGCCACCAGATGGGGTTTGTGCCAGTCAGCATCCTGGCAGTGATTAATCTTCCAGACAGGCAGGGCTATGATGTCAGCTTTAAGCTCATGTCTGACCTGGACAGATTCTGGTCTAGTTTCCCCAAGTTTAGAGACACGGAGGGCTGGAGTAAGTTCAGTTTTATTCCTATCTCTAAGCCAGATACTGTCACCGTAAGTGTCATCTTCTGGAATGAGTCTGTTCCCCCGCAGGACATTGTGGTGTGGCTCCGGGGGCATTGTGACCTGGTCTCGGACCTCACCAAAAGCAGAGACAGTGATGGTATCTGGACGGGAGGGTGGCGGGTTTTGGTGAAGCTGCTCCAGTGCAATAACATCACTGCCCATTTACCCAACTCCTTCTTTATTGGGAGGGAGAGGGGGGTGTGTTTCTATCCTGGGCAGCCTCGTAAGTGCTTTAAATGTGGCAAGGCAGGTCACCTGGCAAATACCTGTACTGTGGTGAAGTGCAGCCTGTGTGGGGAGGTCGGCCATCTAGCTGCAGACTGCCAGAACATCAGGTGCAACCTCTGTGGGAAGATCGGTCACCCTCACAGGGACTGTCCAGACGCCTGGCACAATATCTGTAAGGACTTTCCTGACGAGGACTTGGTGGCAGGGGCAGAGATTCTGGAGGAGGCAGCTTTACTGTCAGGGGAAATACTGACCAGACCAGAGGTCCACCAGGGGTCTACTCAGCTAACACCAGAGCAGCAGGGTTCAGAGAGAGAACAGGGGAGTATGGAGGTTGTACCTCAGGGGCAGCGGTCACAGGAAGGCATTACTTCAGTGCTACCATCTGTGTCTGAAGAGTATAGCAATAATCAGAAAAGGAAGAAAAAGGACAAGGCCTCCCGTAAACCTGAGGAGTGTGACACTGGCCAAGGAGCCGGGAAGAAATTCCAGAGTTCTGCAGGTGTAATGGTCGTATCTAACAGGTTTGATGTTCTGTCTGAGTCTGACGGCGATTTTGAAGATGACCTTAAGAGAATTGACGCAGAGTGTGATAGGGACGTAGAGGACTGTCCTCCGCCAAAGCGGAAGCCCTTACCTGAGGGCACTCGGGTAGAGTCTGAGATGGAGACCGGTGGTGAACAGAATAACTCCGACTCAGATCTGTGACTCTGTGAACCAGATAATGTCCAAACTCAGATAGGGAAAATCATTAGGAGAAATTAGGAAATGTTAAGATAGAGAAGGATGAGTCACTGGGTAGGAATATGATGAGCTCTGTTTTCAAAGTGGTTTTTTTTTTTTTCTCTCCTCAAACTAGGAGTATGGACTCAAAGTTAATTTGATATGTATAAACTGGATATGTAATGAATGTATGTACAATCCTAGTGAATTCAGTTTTGTATTATTGGAGGAATGTTATTTGTATTTGTTTGGTTTTTACAATAAAAATTGCCCCTATGTACAGGAATATAACTACTATAATACTGCTCCCTATGTACAAGAATATAACTACTATAATACTGCCCCCTATGTACAAGAATATAACTACTATAATACTGCTCCTATGTACAAGAATATAACTACTATAATACTGCTCCTATGTGCAAGAATATAACTACTATAATACTGCCCCCTATGTACAAGAATATAACTACTATAACACTGCCCCTATGTACAAGAATATAACTACTATAATACTGCCCCTATGTACAAGAATATAACTACTATAATACTGCCCCTATGTACAAGAATATAACTACTATAATACTACCCCTATATACAAGAATATAACTACTATAATACTGCCCCTATATGCAAGAATATAACTACCATAATACTACTCCTATGTACAAGAATATAATTACTATAATACTGCTCCTATATGCAAGAATATAACTACTATAATACTACTCCTATGTACAAGAATATAACTACTATAATACTGCTCCTATGTACAAGAATATAACTACTATAATACTGCTCCTATGTACAAGAATATAACTACTATAATACTACCCCTATATACAAGAATATAACTACCATAATACTACTCCTATGTACAAGAATATAACTACTATAATACTGCCCCTATATGCAAGAATATAACTACTATAATACTACTCCTATGTACAAGAATATAACTACTATAATACTGCTCCTATGTACAAGAATATAACTACTATAATACTACCCCTATATACAAGAATATAACTACTATAATACTGCCCCTATATGCAAGAATATAACTACCATAATACTACTCCTATGTACAAGAATATAATTACTATAATACTGCTCCTATATGCAAGAATATAACTACTATAATACTACTCCTATGTACAAGAATATAACTACTATAATACTGCTCCTATGTACAAGAATATAACTACTATAATACTGCTCCTATGTACAAGAATATAACTACTATAATACTACCCCTATATACAAGAATATAACTACCATAATACTACTCCTATGTACAAGAATATAACTACTATAATACTGCCCCTATATGCAAGAATATAACTACTATAATACTACTCCTATGTACAAGAATATAACTACTATAATACTGCTCCTATGTACAAGAATATAACTACTATAATACTACTATGTACAAGAATATAACTACTATAATACTACTATGTACAAGAATATACAGTGGGGAAAAAAAGTATTTAGTCAGTCAGCAATAGTGCAAGTTCCACCACTTAAAAAGATGAGAGGCGTCTGTAATTTACATCATAGGTAGACCTCAACTATGGGAGACAAACTGAGAAAAAAAAATCCAGAAAATCACATTGTCTGTTTTTTTTTCATTTTATTTGCATATTATGGTGGAAAATAAGTATTTGGTCAGAAACAAGCAAACAAGATTTCTGGCTCTCACAGACCTGTAACTTCTTCTTTAAGAGTCTCCTCTTTCCTCCACTTATTACCTGTAGTAATTGCACCTGTTTAAACTTGTTATCAGTATAAAAAGACACCTGTGCACACCCTCAAACAGTCTGACTCCAAACTCCACTATGGTGAAGACCAAAGAGCTGTCAAAGGACACCAGAAACAAAATTGTAGCCCTGCACCAGGCTGGGAAGACTGAATCTGCAATAGCCAACCAGCTTGGAGTGAAGAAATCAACTGTGGGAGCAATAATTAGAAAATGGAAGACATACAAAACCACTGATAATCTCCCTCGATCTGGTGCTCCACGCAAAATCCCACCCCGTGTGGGTCGGAATGATCACAAGAACGGTGAGCAAAAATCCCAGAACCACGCGGGGGGACCTAGTGAATGAACTGCAGAGAGCTGGGACCAATGTAACAAGGCCTACCATAAGTAACACACTACGCCACCATGGACTCAGATCCTGCAGTGCCAGACGTGTCCCACTGCTTAAGCCTGTACATGTCCGGGCCCGTCTGAAGTTTGCTAGAGAGCATTTGGATGATCCAGAGGAGTTTTGGGAGAATGTCCTATGGTCTGATGAAACCAAACTGGAACTGTTTGGTAGAAACACAACTTGTCGTGTTTGGAGGAAAAAGAATACTGAGTTGCATCCATCAAACACCATACCTACTGTAAAGCATGGTGGTGGAAACATCATGCTTTGGGGCTGTTTCTCTGCAAAGGGGCCAGGACGACTGATCCGGGTACATGAAAGAATGAATGGGGCCATGTATCGTGAGATTTTGAGTGCAAACCTCCTTCCATCAGCAAGGGCATTGAAGATGAAACGTGGCTGGGTCTTTCAACATGACAATGATCCAAAGCACACCGCCAGGGCAACGAAGGAGTGGCTTCGTAAGAAGCATTTCAAGGTCCTGGAGTGGCCTAGCCAGTCTCCAGGTCTCAACCCTATAGAAAACCTTTGGAGGGAGTTGAAAGTCCGTGTTGCCAAGCGAAAAGCCAAAAACATCACTGCTCTAGAGGAGATCTGCATGGAGGAATGGGCCAACATACCAACAACAGTGTGTGGCAACCTTGTGAAGACTTACAGAAAACGTTTGACCTCTGTCATTGCCAACAAAGGATATATCACAAAGTATTGAGATGAAATTTTGTTTCTGACCAAATACTTATTTTACACCATAATATGCAAATAAAATGAAAAAAAAACCAGACAATGTGATTTTCTGGATTTTTTTTTCTCAGTTTGTCTCCCATAGTTGAGGTCTACCTATGATGTAAATTACAGACGCCTCTCATCTTTTTAAGTGGTGGAACTTGCACTATTGCTGACTGACTAAATACTTTTTTTCCCCACTGTAACTACTATAATACTGCTCCTATGTACAAGAATATAACTACTATAATACTACCCCTATATACAAGAATATAACTACTATAATACTGCCCTTATGTACAAGAATATAACTACTATAATACTGCTCCTATGTACAAGAATATACCTACTATAATACTACTCCTATGTACAAGAATATAACTACTATAATACTGCCCCTATATACAAGAATATAACTACTATAATATTGCCCCTATATACAAGAATATAACTACTATAATACTGCCTCTATGTACAAGAATATAACTACTATAATACTGCCCTTATGTACAAGAATATAACTACTATAATACTTCCCCTATGTACAAGAATATAACTACTATAATACTGCTCCTATGTACAAGAATATAACTACTATAATACTACCCCTATATACAAGAATATAACTACTATAATACTGCCCCTATGTACAAGAATATAACTACTATAATACTGCCCTTATGTACAAGAATATAACTACTATAATACTGCCCTTATTTACAAGAATATAACTACTATAATACTGCTCCTATGCACAAGAATATAACTACTATATTACTACTCCTATGTACAAGAATATAACTACTATAATACTGCCCCTATGTACAAGAATATAATTACTATAATACTGCTCCTATGTACAAGAATATAACTACTATAATACTGCCCCATATGTACAAGAATATAACTACTATAATACTGCCCTTATGTACAAGAATATAACTACTATAATACTGCTCCTATGAACAAGAATATAACTACTATAATACTACTCCTATGTACAAGAATATAACTACTATAATACTGCTCCCTATGTACAAGAATATAACTACTATAATACTGCCCCTATGAACAAGAATATAACTACTATAATACTGCCCCTATGTACAAGAATATAACTACTATAATACTGCTCCTATGTACAAGAATATAACTACTATAATACTACCCCTATATACAAGAATATAACTACTATAATACTGCCCCTATGTACAAGAATATAACTACTATAATACTGCCCTTATGTACAAGAATATAACTACTATAATACTGCTCCTATGTACAAGAATATAACTACTATAATACTACTCCTATGTACAAGAATATAACTACTATAATACTGCTCCCTATGTACAAGAATATAACTACTATAATACTGCCCCTATGAACAAGAATATAACTACTATAATACTGCCCCTATGTACAAGAATATAACTACTATAATACTGCTCCTATGTACAAGAATATAACTACTATAATACTGCCCCATATGTACAAGAATATAACTACTATAATACTGCCCTTATGTACAAGAATATAACTACTATAATACTGCTCCTATGTACAAGAATATAACTACTATAATACTACCCCTATATACAAGAATATAACTACTATAATACTGCCCCTATGTACAAGAATATAACTACTATAATACTGCCCTTATGTACAAGAATATAACTACTATAATACTGCCCTTATTTACAAGAATATAACTACTATAATACTGCTCCTATGCACAAGAATATAACTACTATATTACTACTCCTATGTACAAGAATATAACTACTATAATACTGCCCCTATGTACAAGAATATAATTACTATAATACTGCTCCTATGTACAAGAATATAACTACTATAATACTGCCCCATATGTACAAGAATATAACTACTATAATACTGCTCCTATGAACAAGAATATAACTACTATAATACTACTCCTATGTACAAGAATATAACTACTATAATACTGCTCCTATGAACAAGAATATAACTACTATAATACTGCTCCTATGAACAAGAATATAACTACTATAATACTGCTCCTATGTACAAGAATATAACTACTATAATACTACCCCTATATACAAGAATATAACTACTATAATACTGCCCCTATATGCAAGAATATAACTACCATAATACTACTCCTATGTACAAGAATATAACTACTATAATACTGCCCCTATATGCAAGAATATAACTACTATAATACTACTCCTATGTACGAGAATATAACTACTATAATACTGCTCCTATGTACAAGAATATATCTACTATAATACTACTCCTATGTACAAGAATATAACTACTATAAAACTGCTCCTATGTACAAGAATATAACTACTATAATACTACCCCTATATACAAGAATATAACTACTATAATATTTCCCCTATATACAAGAATATAACTACTATAATACTGCCTCTATGTACAAGAATATAACTACTATAATACTGACCTTATGTACAAGAATATAACTACTATAATACTGCCCTTATGTACAAGAATATAACTACTATAATACTACTCCTATGTACAAGAATATAACTACTATAATACTGCCCCTATATGCAAGAATATAACTACTATAATACTACTCCTATGTACAA
Source organism: Dendrobates tinctorius (assembly GCF_039654945.1). NCBI lineage: Eukaryota > Metazoa > Chordata > Amphibia > Anura > Dendrobatidae > Dendrobates > Dendrobates tinctorius. Next base: position 1,641,901 of record NW_027361998.1, on the reverse strand, counting down.
GAATATAACTACTATAATACTGCTCCTATGTACAAGAATATAACTACTATAATACTACTATGTACAAGAATATAACTACTATAATACTACTCCTATGTACAAGAATATAACTACTATAATACTGCTCCTATGTACAAGAATATAACTACTATAATACTGCTCCTATGTACAAGAATATAACTAATATAATACTACCCCTATATACAAGAATATAACTACTATAATACTGCTGCCTATGTACAAGAATATAACTACTATAATACTGCCCCTATGAACAAGAATATAACTACTATAATACTGCCCCTATGTACAAGAATATAACTACTATAATACTGCTCCTATGTACAAGAATATAACTACTATAATACTAATACAAGAATATAACTACTATAATACTGCCCCTATGTACAAGAATATAACTACTACAATACTGCCCCTATGTACAACAATATAACTGCTATAATACTGCTCCTAGGTACAAGAATATAACTACTATAATACTGTCACTATGTACAAAAATATAACTACTATAATACTGCCTCTATGTACAAGAATATAACTACTATAATACTGCCTCTATGTACAAGAATATAACTACTATAATACTGCCCCCTATGTACAAGAATATAACTACTATAATACTGCCCCTATGTACAAGAATATAACTACTATAATACTGCCTCCTATATACAAGAATATAGCTACTATAATACTGCCCCCTATGTATAGGAATATAACTACTATAATACTACTCCTATGTACAAGAATATAACTACTATAATACTGCTCCTATGTACAAGAATATAACTACTGTAATACTGTTCCTATGTACAAGAATATAACTACTATAATACTGCTCCTATGTAGAAGAATATAACTACTATAATACTGCCCCTATATACAAGAATATAATTACTATAATACTGCCCCTATGTGCAAGAATATAACTACTATAATACTGCTCCTATGTACAAGAATATAACTACTGTAATACTGTCCCCTATATACAAGAATATAACTACTATAATACTGCCCCATGTACAAGAATATAGCTACTATAGTACTGCTCCTATGTACAAGAATATAACTACTATAATACTGCTCCTATGTACAAGAATATAACTACTATAATGCTGCCTCTATGTACAAGAATATAACTACTATAATACTGCCTCCTAGCTGTGAGGTTGTGTGTTTGTAGCTCTCCTGATGTCTGGAGCAAGCCCAGGGGGAGGCCACCCTGGGCGGGGTAACTCCCCAAGCAAGGCCCAGGCTTCCAGGCCTACACTTGGAAGTAACGCTCAAGTTGTGTCTAAGGCGGATGCAAGTCCCAAAGTTGTTTCTGAGGGAAAGAAAGCTCAGAATGGAAGTAGTAGCAGCAGCAGCAGCAAGAAAGATGAAGCTGTGAAAGTGCAAAAAGTAACGGAACAAGGAAAAGCCATGGCTGTGGTAAGAAAGTTCCAGTTAAGCAGTCGGCCAGCCAAGGCAAGCAGAGTGAAGGACAACTAGGAGAAATCCAAAAGAAATCTACTGGTGAGAAGCTGAATGGAGGAAAGCAGCCTGCAGCTCAGGAGGTGCCATCACCATCTTCAGGTGTGCAGCTGACTCCCAGCAGACAGAGGAGAACCTCACTGGAGAGACAGACGCTCCAGGAGAACCTGCAGCAGAAGCATGTGGTGGCCAGCATGGCGAGCTCTGGGCGCACAAGGTCGCAGTCAGGTGGCAGCAGTAAAAGTGCTGTGGAGCCTGGAGCCACGAAACCAGCGGTGGTGAAAGTTAAGGAGACGTCTGGTTTCAAACATCCAGGGACATTGCTGAAAGCAGGATCCCAGGAGGAGACGCCATGTGCACGTGAGCTTCAGGTCGCAGAGGAGATCCCAGGACTGGTCAAGAGGCTCGGTGAGTTACAGCAGCACAAAGACTTGCTGCAGAAGCAAATAGAAATGGGCTATAAGGTAAAGGCTGCTAATCCTGGTGGGGATCACACCTTTTGTGATCTGACTCTGAACATGCTTGGTATACAGCTGGCAAAAGTGGTGACGGACATGGACTGTGTCCTAGAGAAGATGGGGCCCCTGGCAGAGACTTATAGGAACCAGGAACTGTTTATGTCACACAAGCAGGACTCTGCAGGTTCCAGCTCAGACATTGTCCCAGGTGAGCCCCAGAAGCCGGTGCGGCCAGTGCTGCAGCCTGCAAGTTTCTGCTTCCAAAAGGGTCAAATACTGCAGCCGCAGCAGCCTGCGGCAGACCCCAAGCAGCAGCATGTTATGCAGATTCCAGCAGGTGTACCACAAGTCTCAGAATGCCCAGCACAGCAGCCTGCAGCAGATTCCAAGCAGCAGCATGGACTGCACTTTCCAGCAGAGGGACTACAAGTCTCAGAATGCCAAGCACAACAGTTGGGCAGTGGACATGTGCCGGTCATTACTGATGGTGCCCAGCAGGGCTCTGATGCTGGGGATAACTGCACTGTATCTGGGGGGCTGGGGGCTTGGGGGAGCACAGTATCTTTGGTGGACGCTGCACAGTCTGATAATGACATTGATGCTGATGATAACAATGTGCATGATAATGTCTGTGATTTCCCACCTTTAATTTCAAGCACACAAGGTATGGCTGCCCCTCCTGCTGCAGACCTTCACCCCATCAGTCAACCCAATGTGACCCCGCACGGTCCCCCCAGTAATGCCTGGAGTCGTGGTGCTCCGTCCTTTACCTCTGGTATCAACTATACAGGCCAGGCGTTTAAACGGAGAAACGTTGTGCGTTTCCGGCACAGAGGTGCCAAGGAGGACCTGCCAGACAGGAGGTTTGTCATCAGGGAGCTCTTGTGCCACCAGATGGGGTTTGTGCCAGTCAGCATCCTGGCAGTGATTAATCTTCCAGACAGGCAGGGCTATGATGTCAGCTTTAAGCTCATGTCTGACCTGGACAGATTCTGGTCTAGTTTCCCCAAGTTTAGAGACTCGGAGGGCTGGAGTAAGTTCAGTTTTATTCCTATCTCTAAGCCAGATACTGTCACCGTAAGTGTCATCTTCTGGAATGAGTCTGTTCCCCCGCAGGACATTGTGGTGTGGCTCCGGAGGCATTGTGACCAGGACTCTGACCTCACCAAAAGCAGAGACAGTGATGGGATCTGGACGGGAGGGTGGCCGGTTTTGGTGAAGCTGCTCCAGTGCAATAACATCACTGCCCATTTACCCAACTCCTTCTTTATTGGGAGGGAGAGGGGTGTGTGTTTCTATCCTGGGCAGCCTCGTAAGTGCTTTAAATGTGGCAAGGCAGGTCACCTGGCAAATACCTGTACTGTGGTGAAGTGCAGCCTGTGTGGGGAGGTCGGCCATCTAGCTGCAGACTGCCAGAACATCAGGTGCAACCTCTGTGGGAAGATAGGTCACCCTCACAGGGACTGTCCAGACGCCTGGCACAATATCTGTAAGGACTTTCCTGACGAGGACTTGGTGGCAGGGGCAGAGATTCTGGAGGAGGCAGCTTTACTGTCAGGGGAAATACTGACCAGACCAGAGGTCCACCAGGGGTCTACTCAGCTAACACCAGAGCAGCAGGGTTCAGAGAGAGAACAGGGGAGTATGGAGGTTGTACCTCAGGGGCAGCGGTCACAGGAAGGCATTACTTCAGTGCTACCATCTGTGTCTGAAGAGTATAGCAATAATCAGAAAAGGAAGAAAAAGGACAAGACCTCCCGTAAACCTGAGGGGTGTGACACTGGCCAAGGAGCCGGGAAGAAATTCCAGAGTTCTGCAGGTGTAATGGTCGTATCTAACAGGTTTGATGTTCTGTCTGAGTCTGACGGCGATTTTGAAGATGACCTTAAGAGAATTGACGCAGAGTGTGATAGGGACGTAGAGGACTGTCCTCCGCCAAAGCGGAAGCCCTTACCTGAGGGCACTCGGGTAGAGTCTGAGATGGAGATCGGTGGTGAACAGAATAACTCCGACTCAGATCTGTGACGCTGTCAACCAGATAATGTCCAAACTCAGATAGGGAAAATCATTAGGAGAAATTAGGAAATGTTACGATAGAGAAGGATGAGTCACTGGGTAGGAACATGATGAGCTCTGTTTGCAAAGTGGTTTTTTTTTTTTTCTCTCCTCAAACTAGGAGTATGGACTCAAAGTTAATTTGATGTATAAACTGGATATGTAATGAATGTATGTACAATCCTAGTGAATTCAGTTTTGTATTATTGGAGGAATGTTATTTGTATTTGTTTGGTTTTTACAATAAAAATTGCCCCTATGTACAGGAATATAACTACTATAATACTGCTCCCTATGTACAAGAATATAACTACTATAATACTGCCCCCTATGTACAAGAATATAACTACTATAATACTGCCCCTATGTGCAAGAATATAACTACTATAATACTCCCCCTATGTACAAGAATATAACTACTATAATACTGCTCCTATGTACAAGAATATAACTACTATAATACTGCTCCTATGTGCAAGAATATAACTACTATAATACTGCCCCCTATGTACAAGAATATAACTACTATAACACTGCCCCTATGTACAAGAATATAACTACTATAATACTGCCCCTATGTACAAGAATATAACTACTATAATACTGCCCCTATGTACAAGAATATAACTACTATAATACTACTCCTATGTATAAGAATATAACTACTATAATACTGCCCCTGTGTACAAGAATATAGCTACTATTATACTGCCTCGTACTGTATGTACAAAAATATAACTACTATAATACTGCACCTATGTACAAGAATATAACTACTATAATACTGTCCCTATGTACAAGAATATAACTACTATAATACTGCTCCTATGTACAAGAATATAACTACTATAATACTGCCCCTATGTACAAGAATATAACTACTATAATACTGCCCCCTATGTACAAGAATATAACTACTATAATACTGCTCCTATGTATAAGAATATAACTACTATAATACTGCTCCTATGTATAAGAATATAACTACTATAATACTGCTCCTATGTACAAGAATATAACTACTATAATACTGCCCCCTATGTACAATAATATAACTACTATAATATTGCTGCTATGTACAAGAATATAACTACTATAATACTGCCCCTATGTACAAGAATATAACTACTATAATACTGCTCCCTATGTACAAGAATATAACTACTATAATACTGCCCCCTATGTACAAGAATATAACTACTATAATACTGCCCCTATGTACAAGAATATAACTACTATAATACTGCCCCCTATTTACAAGAATATAACTACTATAATACTGCCCCTATGTACAAGAATATAACTACTATAATACTGCTCCTATGTACAAGAATATAACTACTATAATACTGCCCCCTATTTACAAGAATATAACTACTATAATACTGCCCCTATGTACAAGAATATAACTACTATAATACTGCCCCTATGTACAAGAATATAACTACTATAATACCGCTCCTATGTACAAGAATATAACTACTATAATACTGCCCCTATGTACAAGAATATAACTACTATAATACTGCCCCCTATTTACAAGAATATAACTACTATAATACTGCCCCTATGTACAAGAATATAACTACTATAATACTGCCCCTATGTACAAGAATATAACTACTATAATACTGCCCCTATGTACAAGAATATAACTACTATAATACTGCCCCCTATTTACAAGAATATAACTACTATAATACTGCCCTATGGATTATTTGTGATGCACAGAAAGAAGAGATCTCGGATAAGGAACGTTGGCAGCATCTTGCTGATCTCGCTGACTTTGCTCTGGCAATGAAGGTGACATTAATGAACATCAACTACCAGTCGTTTAATAACTTCATGCTGCGGATAGGTAAGTGCTGCCCTATAGTCATGATATCATCACGCTGTGTACACGGAGCTGCTGTAATAAGATGATTTGTCTGCATTGTAGATATAAGTGTCCCATGACAGCACCATATGTTGATGGTCAGTGAGCCCCTCCATACGGCTAATTTTACAGTTTATTTTTTTTTTTAATGGAGTTTGGCCAAGTTTGGAAATAGCAAGCCTCAGATGGGAGAACTGTCGCCTAAAATCCACAAGCCTGTTGAAAAAGTGCTTCCAAGTAACCCGCCGCCTCCCTCCCTATGAAGATGCCGAGACCTGTCATCAGTATTGCTCGGTAACCTGCTTCTGTTTCCTCAGGACTCAATAAGGGGGGAGTACTGGCCGGTGTCATCGGCGCTCGTAAACCACACTACGACATCTGGGGGAACACGGTGAACGTTGCCAGCAGGATGGAGTCTACCGGTGTCATGGGCAACATACAGGTATGCAGCAAATCAAGGCTTGGCGAAATGTAGCACAATATTACCGCCATACAGTGGCCATACTGTGGACCGATACCAGTTCTACGAAAGCATTAAAGGTTGTAATACTCGGAAAGAACAATAGACAGGCCTTTAAACATGACTTTCACCTCCCCAAGACGAAAATAGAAAAAAAATTAAGAAACGTAAAAAAAAAAGCACATTTGATTTTTTTTTAAAGGCAGCTAAATATAAAAGAAAAAAAACTGTACAAGTTTGGTATCGCCATAATCGATAGCCCTGGAGAATCAAGAGTTTTATTACTCAGTGAACAATGTCAATCAGGCAAAATATTACGCCGTCATGGTATGCGCCATGATCTTTGCGGGTGCACGCGCGAACACTCCCAGGCCTATCAAACCCAAGTGCTCCGGCCCAGCGTGATAGGCCTGGGGACTGTCGGTGATCAAAAGATGCGATGAAGACCAGAAGGGTCATGATGAGGAGCGGAGGGTCCGGAGAGCTGAGCGGTGAGGGGAGTATAACGGGTTGGTTTTATTCTTTAACATTTTGATAACTTTTTACAATTCAGAAAAATTGCGACCAATGGTGTGATGGTATGATATGCTATGTGGATGTCATTTTGTGTATATTTCTATTTCACTTGTTTTCATAGTGTTTTTCTTGATGCCCTGTGGGTCTGCAGCCTGACTGTGTCTGTCTCTTGATGACCCCCTGTAGTGCATTAATCCCCAAGGCTCCTTTGTTCTCCTCTGGGAGGCCTGGAAACCGCCCCAACCTGTTTGACTACCCCTGGACACAAGGAAGGGGGTGAGGAGAACAGGAGCTGGGCAAGTCAGTTCCTGTTTGGAGTTGATCGTGTAAAGACTGCACTTCAGAGAGAAGGACCCATTTTTATCCTCTGGTGAAAGTTTTGGAATCTCGTCTCCCTGGACATTTTATCCTGTTACTGGACTACATTCTTGTTCTGGACTATTGTATCCTCAGTGTGGTGGATTGTTTATGGACCTTCTAATTTTGCCTGTAATAAAGGTCTTGGATTGCTCACCCTTCCCTCGCTCTGTTGATTGTGTGGTATCGGAGAAGGACCCCGTGACAACTGGTGGCCGCGGTGGGATCAACAGAGCGTAACCCAATGGAGAACCACCCACAGAGTGAGAACAGAAATTGGGCTGTATCCAGTTTACAGGAGACAGCCAGAGACCTGGGCCTGAACTACCAGGGACTGACTAAAGAGGCCTTAAATCGATCTACTGGTGGGCGCTAGCCTGGCCACCTCCTCCCAGATGTCTGAAGGGCGAGCACTGGAGACAGGGATCCCCATCCAGAAAAGCCAGTGGTTGGTGTGGTACGAAGAAGAGATGGCGGTTCTGGGCCCCGGCGTCTCTCAGGAGTACAAGGAGGAGGCTGCCCGCCGGGCACAGCGGAGACAAGAAGCAATGGAGCTTGAAAGAGGGAGTAACGCATTGTGGAGTGTAACCCCAACAATCCGGGAGCCTGTACGGATCACCCGGACAGAGTTTAAGCCATTTGATGAGGCTTCCGGAGATGTGGAGGGGTTCTTCAAAGACTTTGAGCAGCAGTGTGCTGTGATGTAGATGCCCCACTCTAGCTGGATGCGTTTGTTAGTGGGACTCCTGAACGGTAGCATGGCGGAGGCTTAACGAACCATTAACGCACCTCGGAATCGGGATTATAACATTGTAAAGCGGACTATCCTGGATTACCATGCTATCACCCCAGACTCATATAGGGCCAAGTTCCGAGACCTCCCATGCACCACGGGGGGATCGTTTAGGATGTATGCACATAAGATGTCCCAGGCATGTCGGAGATGGCTGGAAGCAGAAAACGCCTTTACTGTGGAAGATGTTATACAGGCGTTCCTTATAGAACAATTTCTTGCCAAGTGCCCTGCAGAGGTTCGGGAATGGGCCCGGGAGGGCACGCCGTGTACCGTGGATAGAGCTGCAGCCCTGGCCGATGAAGCCCTTACTATCCGGCCGCAATGGAGGAGACTTCTGGACAATGAACCACGGCCTGCTCCCGCGTCCCGTCCCTCTCCAGTTATATCTGCCCTTCCACCTAGTCACAAGCTGATGACAATCACTCCTCACAATCCTAGACCCCAACAGCTCCGACCATGACCTGGGGGTATCACAGAGAGGAGGTGTTATGGGTGTGGGCAACCTGGACATTTGCAGTCTGGCTGTCCCTCCAGGATTCGGAGGGAGCCCCACCTCGTCCAGTGCATCTTGTGCACTCCACCACGCCTGAGGAAGAGCTACCACCACCCCCACCAGAGTGGACCACCGACCACGGCACCATAGATACCCCTCCTGGAGTATTCGGACTCCGGCCTCTGTCCTTTAGCAACTCAGAGCAACGGCAACGCCACCTGCAGGATGTAGTAATTGATGGATACAAAGTGTCAGGATTTAGAGACACGGGGGCATTCTAGACTATCGCTGACCCCCGTGTGGTTCGACCCGAGGCAATTTACCAGGGTCCGGGAATTCCCATTGTCCTGGCGGGGGGTGCCCGCAAATATACACAGCGAGCGTCTGTGCGTTTGGATTATCTTTGTGGAGAAAAACTGTGTTGGATTGGAGTTATGGGAGGACTTCCTGCAGATATCCTCCTTGGTAACGACATTGGGGAGTTACAGTGCCAATTTGTGGGAGCAGTCACCCGACTACAGGCCCTTCAAGCACTACATCATCCGGACCTCACTGGGGAGCAACCACCAAGAACCGCATCATAGGTGGTAAGCAATACATTCGCTGCTACTACATTGGGAGAGTCTTGGACAGAGAGGAGTTTAGGAGAGAAATAGAGGGTGACACTAGCTTAGCAGCCCTTAGGTGAAAGGCAGAAACTGGGCACATGGGAGATAATGGGGATGGCTTCACTCAAGAAAATGGACTGTATTATCGTGTAACAAAGGGCAGTGACCAGGGCAACCCTGACGCAATGACCAGGCAACTCATTGTCCCTCAGAAGTACAGGGCACAGCTACTCCAACTGGCCCATGACATCCCCTTGGCTGGGCATCAAGGGAGAAAATGGGTGAGTCTCTTTTCAGTCCTAAGTTTTTACTGGCCGGGCGTCTCGCAGTCGGTAGCCCATTATTGCCGCACCTGCGATGTGTGCCAGCGAATACGGCATCCAGGAGCTCGACATAAGGTACCCCTGCAATCCCTGCCCATAATTGAGGAACCATTTCAACGTGTAGCTGTCGACATCATAGGTCCTCTGGCCCACCCCAGCCGGTCGGGGAAAAAATATATCCTGACCGTGGTGGACTATGCCACTAGGTATCCTGAAGCTGTGGCCCTGTCCAGTATTACAGCAGTAAAGGTAGCCGAGGCCCTTGTTACCATCTTTACCCAGGTAGGGTTTCCTAGTGAAATATCGGATCAAGGCATTCAGTTCATGTCAGATCTGGTCCAGTCCCTATGGCATACCTGTGGTGTTCGAGCCATTCGCACCACCCCATACCACCCGCAGACCAACGGACTATGTGAACGCTTTAATGGAACCCTAAAAAATATGCTTAGGGCTTTTGTTGACGTTGAAAAAGACTGGGAAAAGTACCTGCCACATCTACTCTTCGCCTATTGGGAGGTTCCCCAAGAGTCCACAGGGTTCTCTCCCTTCGAACTACTGTTTAGCCAGAAGGTCCGTGGGCCTCTCACTCTTCTGAAAATACATTTGGAGGGAGACATCTCAGATACCGGAATGCCCATCGTTCTCTCGGTTCTAGAGCTCAGAGACCGTCTCGCCCAGCTAGCTACCTTCGCTAAAGAGCATCAGCGAATGGCCCAGTCCAGACAAAAATCCTGGTATGACCGTAATGCCAGGAACCGGGAATTTATGGAAGGACAAGTGCTCATGATTACTGCTTCCCCTGCCAACAAGCTTCAAGCAGTGTGGGAAGGCCCTTATCAGGTTGTCAAGAAAAATTAATGACACTATGTTATTGCCCTGGACTCTAGCGGTCGACGACAGAAAACCGTCCACATTAACATGCTGAAAGACTACCACGACCGATCTCTGCCACCCCCTAGTGATACTGCCGCCGCCGAGTATCTCCCCGATCTCCTCCAGGTTGCCCAAGCGGGAGGATCACTGGAACAAGTGCCCCTGGGCTCCCATTTATCGGATATACAAAAGGACGATATTGTCGCCGTACTAAGGCCGAGGGCTGCTGCTTTCTCCTCAAAGCCGGGAAAGACTACTCTCACCAGCCACCATGTGGAAACCCCCGGGCAACGCCCCATCCAGCAGGCTGCCTACCGGTTTCCAGAGGCTGTTCAAGGCATGATAAAGAACGAACTGGAGGAGATGAAACAACTGGGAGTTATTCAGCCATCTCACAGTTTTTGGGCCTCTCGTCGTCCTGGTCCTCAAGAAGGATGGTACAACACGATTTTGCGTTGATTACAGATGATTAAATGATGCCACCAAGAGTGATGCTTATCCCATGCCCAGGATTGATGATCTATTGGATCGTCTGGCCAGTGCCCAATTTGTGACCACGTTAGACTTGAGCAAGGGGTACTGGCAGATACCCCTAACGGAGGACGCTCGGGAGCGCTCGGCCTTCATTACTCCATTTGGGCTTTTTGAGTTCCTGGGAATGCCCTTTGGGATGAAAACTGCCCCCGCTACTTTCCAGAGACTGGTGGATCGACTGTTACAACAATGTCAGGACTTTGCCTGTGCTTACTTAGACGACATTGCCATTTTTAGCACAACCTGGGAGGAACATCTTAAACACTTGGGCATAGTGCTAGACTGTATCCTTACTGCAGGACTGACCATTCGCCCTGATAAGTGCCAAATAGGGATGGCTGAGGTGCAGTACCTCGGGCATAGAGTAGGGGGTGGGACCCTAAGGCCTGAGCCTGCCAAGGTAGAAGCCATTAGCAACTGGTGTAGACCCCAGACTAAAAAGCAGGTACTTGCATTTTTAGGAACTGCTGGATGCTATCGCAAATTTGCTTCTAACTTCAGCACCTTGGCCAAGCCCCTAACCGACCTGACCCCGCAAGAACATGCCTAGGAATGTGACGTGGACGCCTGCATGCGAGGATGCATTTTCAGCGTTAAAGACTGCCCTCGTCACTGCTCCTGTCTTGGCTGCCCCGGATTATAAACGCAGGTTCCTCGCGCAGATGCATCCACCTTTGGGATTGGGGCTGTACTTAGACAAGTGAACGCCGCAGGAGAATATCCTGTTGCTTTTGCCAGTCGGAAACTACTGGATCGGGAAGTTGCCTATGCCACTATTGAAAAGGAGTGCCTTGCCATCGTATGGGCGCTAAAAAAATTGCAGCCCTACTTGTATGGCAGAGACTTTACAATTGTTACAGACCACAACCCCCTCACATGGCTGAACCGTGTATCAGGGGATAATGGAAGATTGCTGCGGTGGAGCTTGTCCTTAAAACCCTACAGCTTCTCCATCCAATACAAGCAGGAAGCCAACACCAGAACGCCGATGGTCTGTCTCGGCAAGAACCATAGGCTTCCCAGGACAACCTACCCCTGCCACTGTACAAGGAATTATAAATAACTGAGCAATGTGGACTAAAGTGAGCAGGCCAGAAGTCTGTGTAGACCTCATGGCGTGCTCACTTATTATGGGGGGGAGAGGTTGTGATGGTGTGATATGCTATGTGGATGTCATTTTGTCTTTATTTCTATTTCACTTGTTTTCATAGTGTTTTTCTTGATGCCCTGTGGGTCTACAGCCTGACTGTGTCTATCTCTTGATGACCCCCTGTAGTGCATTAATCCCCAAGGCTCTTTTGTTCTCTGGGAGGCCTGGAAACCGCCCCAACCTGTTTGACTACCCCTGGACACAAGGAAGGGGGTGGGGAGAAGAGCTGTGCAAGTCAGTTCCTGTTTGGAGTGGATCGTGTAAAGACTGCACTTCAGAGAGAAGGACCCATTTTTATCCTCTGGTGCTAGTTTTGGAATCTCGTCTCCCTGGACATTTTATCCTGTTACTGGACTACATTCTTGTTCTGGACTATTGTATCCTCAGTGTGGTGGATTGTTTATGGACCTTCTAATTTTGTCTGTAATAAAGGTCTTGGGATTGTTCACCCTTCCCTCGCTCTGTTGATATCAGAGAAGGGCCCCGTGACAAATGGCACAGAAGAAAATAGCACATTTTGCAAATACAATTTTGGCAAATGTGGATTTTTTTAACATTCTAGTAGAATTTAATTCCAAAGTTATTTTCTAATCTCTACTATACTGTCCTCATACACGTTAGCAGGGTGTGCAATGAGACATGTAGCTAAACCCCCTGTCTTTAAGAAAAGAGGCTGTAAAATTGTAACCTTTTATTGATTGCAGATGTGACAGGAAAGGGTGAAACTATAGGATGCAATAACAAGAGCATTTCAGAATATATAACTGCACAGAGCATAAAATACAAGTCTGCAATACACAGTAACGTGAGGTAACACATAGGTACCATGAGATAATACATAGGTAACATGAGGTAATACATAGGTTCCATGAAGTAATACATAGGTACCATGAGGTAATACATAGGTAACATGAGGTAATACATAGCTGATGATTACCTATTTAATATAACAAACGTTATAAACACAGGATTATAACACCTAGATAGTGCTTACCAACTATGCTTAGAGCAGGCTGTTTAAGAAGCATGAAGAACACGAATGGTGTAGTTTCTCCTAAGACACGTGGAGGAATAAAGGCTGCTGTTCCCCTCACAGTGCCATAAACAAGGCTATGATGTAACAGGAACAATCCCACAATACATTGCAAATTAAACTAGAATTTATGCATTAAACGGCCAGCAGGTGGTGCTGTTACCTTACAGTATGAAATATATGAAGGATTAATTCACACAAAAATACAATGTCTGTAATAATCGAAGACATAAAAAATGACTAGACCTTCTAGACAGCAATTATATGGCTGGACAGAACACTCCCAGCTTGACGTCAGCCGATGTCACAATTGTTTATTGGACGAAAACAGCAGAACTAGTTCCCCTACTGGCCTGAGGAGCAATTTGGTCTCGCCTTGTTTTCCTATTTGTACTTTCACCTTATGTACGATTCCATCCTTACTTGGGAATGTCTGGGTAATGAGACCTAATGGCCATTCATTTCTTCGAGACTGACAGTCTTTCATTAGTACTATATCGCCAGGCTGGAGGTTAGGCTTGCTGGTTTGCCACTTTCTCCTCTGTTGCAGAGTAGGCAGGTACTGTTTTTTCCACTTGTCCCAAAAGGCATTGGAGAGACTCTGTACTTGTCTCCATCGACTCCTGTAACGGTTTTTAACATTAAATTCTCCAGGTGGAGAGCAATTAGGGTTGGTCTTCTGCGTAAGCAGCAGGGCTGGGGTGAGAACAGTTGGGTCATCAGGATCACTGGAAATTGGAGTCAACGGTCTGGCGTTTATAATGGCTGACACTTCGGCCATGAATGTTGTCAAGCTTTCGTGTGTCAGTCTTGCATATCCTTCCTGTAAGAAGATTGAATCGAGGATTCTCCTTGCGACAAATATCATTCTCTCCCATACACCTCCCATATGTGAAGAATGTGTTGGGTTGAATGTCCAAGTACACCCTTGTACACTTAGGTATTTTTCTACGTCATTCATAACCAAGTTGGAAGAGAGTTGCAGTTCTCTTGCTGCTCTGAGTTTCTTTTGTTATTGGTCGTTGATTGGTTAAACAGTCGATTTCTTTGGCATAGTTTTCCCGTTGTACAGCTCAGATAATTATATTCTTTGACTGCTCTAGCTGTAGAGCTGTGTGGACGTGTTTACCATGCCAGTGGTCCTCAAAGTCTTGAAGTGTAGGTGCTAACTCTGCATGACTGTTCTTACATATCTTCTCCATGAAGGTTAAGAAATGGTCTTTCATCTTTGGTCTACTACAGAAGCTGTGCATGAGAGAGACAAAGTGTTTGTAAACTTGTTCTCTGTTGTTAGGCAAGCGTTGTCTTTGAGGCTTGAAGGGTAGAGATGCAATCCAGCTCTTCGTTTTGTCCTGCACCATTCCTTGCTGCATAATCTCTAGGAACAGTCTATCTTCAAATGACATTGCTGTACGATTATCTTCTTTGATCTTGCGGAAGACCGTACACCCAAGGTGATCTTCGTCGCAATTCTGAATGCAATCATCATAGGCACGACTTGCTAAGATACTTGGTGCTGAAGTGCTGTGTGGAAACTCCTTTACGAAGTAGCGATTTTCACATGGTTGAAGGAGAGATGGACGTTCATTCTCGAGAGTACTGGTAAACATGTTGTTAACCACTGTCGGTTTGTGTGCACCTCCTAAACTGACCTCTTCTACAATGACCCACCCAAGGTCGCGTCTCTGAGCATATGGAGCATTGTGTGAGCCATTTATCTGTTTTCTAACCTTGTGAACTTGTAGAATATCTCTCCCTAGGAGCAAGATTATTTGAGCCTCTGGGTCGAGGTTGGGAATCAGGCGTTCTAAAGTATACGCTTCAGATGAGAATGATACGATGCCACTTCAGGCATTGGTATCTCTGACCTGTTGTCAGGAATCTGGTTACATTTCAATATGGTTGGTAAGGGCAGACACATTTGGCCATCTATAGACTCGACTACGTAGCCTGTTGCTCTTCTACCAGCTGTCTCTACTATACAGGCACAAGTTTTCAAAGAGTAGGGGGCACTGGGTCCTCTGACGTTAAAGCTATCAAAGAAGGCAGACTTGGCTAATGACCTGTTACTCTGACCATCTAAAATCGCGTATACTTTGATGGCCTTGTCCTTTTCGTCTGCTGGGTAAACTCTCACTAGGGAAATTTTAGAGCAGGACTTGCCTCCTATGAGATTTCCACAAACTTCTGTACACTTACGAGTAATGGCTGGAGTGTCAGTATTTGAGTCCTTCAGCTCCCAGCTATGCTCTTGGGGCAAAGCATCCTATGGTGGTCCAGGGTGTAGAACTGAGTTATGTTCGGTGCTGTCACATTCGGTACACCTTGCACTAACCTCACAGTCCCTGGCGAAGTGGGATGTTGAAGAGCAGCATTTGTAGCAGATGCGGTTCTCCTTAAGGATGGCCTTCCTTTCTTCCAATGACTTTTCTCTGAAAGCTCTGCACTTAAGTAAGGAATGTGGCTTCTTGTGTAAGGGACACTGCCTGCTTGGGTCTTTGGATTTGTCTTCTCCATGACCGGAGCTGAACTTTTTGCGAACTAAACCTGTGGAAGAAATGTTAGTTTTGTGGACCTCTACAGTTGTTCTACGAGGTTTACTAACAGAGTTATTGGCACATGACAGCATGAAATCAAAGCTAGGATCATTTCTAATTTTTGCTTGTTCTGAGACAAAATCTACAAACACATTGAATGGAGGAAATGGTACATTGTAAGTCTGTTTATACCTAGAACCATATGTAACCCATTTGTCTTGCAGGTTATATGGGAGTTTTTGAACTATGGGGTTCACACCTCTAGCAGTGTCGAGATATGTCAACCCCGCAAGATCTGCTTTTGCTACACACAACTCCATTAACAAGTCAGTTAATTCTCTGAGCTTTGAATAATCCTTGTTCGCTATTCTAGGAAAGTCCTGTATTCTTTTAAACAAGGCACTTTCTATAACCTCTACAGAGCCATAGCATTCATCAAGTCTATTCCAAATTCTTTTAAGGCCGACATCTGGATAATTTACATTAATGTCTCTGATTCTCTTTGCGTGTTCGGCTGACTCACTTCCTAGCCATTTTACCAAGAGATCCACTTCTTTACTACATGATAGACCTATGTCTCTTATGGTATTTTTGAAGGAGGCTCGCCAAGCCCTGTAGTTTTCAGCGCGATCGCTGAACTTTACAAGTCCCTTAGTGACCAACTCACGTCGAGCAAGGAATTTGGCAAAGTCCATCGTGACTTGATTGGCACTGATGCCAGCTGATGGAGTGTTGTTAGAGTACATGTGTGTTGTGCGATCATACCTGTTAGATGTCTCTGGTTTGGTCCAACTGCTGTAGTACCTTTCTGAAGCGAAGGGATTCTCTTTAAGCTGGGACAGATTCCAGATCTTCTGTTCTGGAGAAAGATTATTGTAGTCAGTATCATCCCAATGTGTATTTCCTTGCTTTTGGTAAGGAGACTGATAGTTGGCTTTCTGGGGGTCCGAATTATCTGGTTGGCTTGACTTGTTGACAAAATGCTCTGTCTTCGCCTGTGGGTCTGGATCGTCATTTGATTTGGAATGCTGATGGACGTACTCTGCAATGGATCGTGAGTAACTTGCTGTAGGCCTAGCACACTGCTGCGTTCGTCGTCAGAATATACGGCAGCTTCTAAGGCTTCTGCTATGGCAGCTACTGTTTCTTTTTCAGTAGCAATTTTCTGTAATGTTGCTTCAAAGCGTGCTTTCTCTTCATCCAGGCATGCTTGTTGGCGTGCTTTTTCTGCATCCAGGCATGCTTGTTGTAATTTCAATTCTATCTCTTGCTCAGCAAAGGTGCTTAGAATCATAGAATCGTAGAGTTGGAAGGGACCTCCTGGGCCATCTGGTCCAACCCCCTGCTCAAAGCAGGATTCGCTAAATCATCCCAGTCAGATGTCTGTCCAGCCTATGTTTGAAGACTTACATTGAAGGAGAACTCACCACTTCTCGTGGCAGCCTGTTCCACTCATTGATCACTCTAACTGTCAAAAAGTTTTTTCTAATATCTAATCTGTCTCCTCCCATTCATTTTCATCCCATTGCTTCTAGTCTTTCCTTGTGCAAATGAGAATAAAGTTGATCCTTCTACAATGTGACAGCCCTTTAGATATTTGTAGACAGCTATTAAGTCTCCTCTCAGTCTTCTCTTTTGCAAACTAAACAATCCCAAATCCTGCAACCTTTCCTCATAAGACAGGGTTTGCAGACCGGTCACCATTCTGGTCACTCTTTTCTGAACTTGCTCCAGTTTGTTGATGTCTTTTTTAAAATGTGGTGCCCAAAACTGGACACAATATTCCAGATGAGGTCTGACCAAAGAGGAGTAGAGGGAAATAATGACTTCACGTGATCTAGACTGTATGCTTCTGTTAATACATCCTAGAATTGCATTTGCCTTTTTTGCTGCTGCATCACACTGTTGACTCATATTCAGTCTGTGATCTATTAGTATACCCAAGTCTTTTTCACATGTGCTGTCACTTAGCCCTATTCCTCCCATTCTATATATGCTTTTTTCATTTTTATTGCCCAGATGTAGTACTTTGCATTTCTCCCTGTTAAAAACCATTCTGTTAGTTGCTGCCGACTTCTCCAGTTTATTTAAATCTTTTTGAATCCTCTCTCTCTTCTCTAGTATTTGCTATCCCTCCTAGCTTTGTGTCATCAGCAAATTTAATCAGTTTAACCTCAATTCCTTCATCTAAATCGTTGATAAAGATGTTGAACAATACAGGGCCCAGGACAGAGCCCTGTGGTACCCCACTTGAGACATTCTTCCAACTGGATGTGCAGCCATTTACGACCACTCTTTGGGTCCGATCACTAAGCCAGTTATGAATCCACCTAACAGTTGCCTTGTCCATTCCATACTTAGTCATTTTTTCAATAAGGATTGTATGAGATACTTTGTCAAATGCTTTGCTGAAGTCAAGATATACTTTATCTACAGCATTTCCTTGATCCACCCAATCAGTGATACCGTCATAGAAGGAAATTAAGTTAGTCTGACATGACTTATTAGTTACAAACCCATGCTGACTCTGTTTAATCACTTCATTCTTATCCAGGTACTGACATACATGTTGTTTAATAATTTGTTCAAAAATCTTTCCTGGTATAGAAGTCAGACTCACCGGCCTATAGTTGCCTGGGTCCACCTTCTTCCCCTTTTTGAAGATAGGAACAACATTTGCTCTTCTCCAGTCTTCTGGCACTTCTCCTGTTCTCCAAGAATTTTCAAAGATTATGGAGAGGGGTTCAAAAATTTCTTCTGCTATCTCCTTCAGTACTCTGGGGTGTAATTCATCTGGACCTGGAGACTTGAATTCATTTAGGTTAGCTAAGTGTTTCCTCACTATCTTTCTATTTATAGATATCCTGGATTCTTCTATTCCCTTAATAGGACAGTGAATAACAGTTGATGTTACATTTCCTTTCTGAGAGAAAACAGATGCAAAATAGGAATTTAAAAGTTCAGCCTTCTCAACATCCTGTCTTACCATTTCATCATTTTCATCCTGTAAAAATCCTATAGCATCTTTGACTTTTCTTTTACTTTTGACATATCCCCAAAATCCTTTATTATTGCTTTTGACATCTCTTGCAAGCCTCAATTCATTTTCAGCTTTAGCTAATCTGATTTGTGCCCTGCATGTTCTGCAGACAGCATTATATTCTTCTTTAGATATGCCTCCCTCTTTCCATTTTATAAACATTTTTTTCTTCCTTTTTAGCATGTGCTTAAGTTCTGTGTTCATCCATCCTGGTTTCCTTAAATGCTTCCTATTCTTCCCTCTTTTCGGAATTGTTAACAACTGTGCTTTGAGAATTTCATTTTTCAAGATTTCCCATCCTTCCTGGACATTTTTGTCTTTAAGGATATCCAGCCATTGGATCCCTCCAATTCTCTTTCTGAATCCCTTAAAATCTGCCTTTCTGAAATCTAACCTTGACGTCTGAGTCTTCACAGGTCTTCCGCCTCTAGTTATCCAAAATTCTAAAATAGCATGGTCGCTACCTCCTAGGGTCCCAGCCACTTTTACCTCCTCAACCATTTCCTCCCTGTTTATAAGGATTAGATCCAAGGTAGCAGTTCCCCTTGTTTTCTCCCTTACCTTTTGGAAGATAAAGTTGTCAGCAAGAGAGGATAAGAATTTCCTTGACCTGTTAGTTTTGCCTGAGAGAGATTCCCAACAAATGTCTGGATAGTTGAAATCTCCCATGACAACTATGTCATATTTTTTTTTGGAGAACTTGGCCATTTGATGCATAAAGAGTTCATCCATATCTTCAGCTTGCACAGGCGGCCTGTAGTAAATGCCTACAATGGTGTCCTTTCCATTGTTCTGTCCTTGTATTCTTACCCAAACAGTTTCCACAGAACTCCCAGTCTCTGAAGCTTGGATCTCTGTGCAGATATACGCGTTTCTAACATACAATGCGACACCTCCTCCTCGTTTATCAAGTCTGTTTCTTGTAAATAAGTTGTATCCTTCTAGTCTTGTATTCCAATCATGTGTATTGTCCCACCAAGTTTCAGTGATTCCAATGACATCATATTTCTTTTCCTGTGTTAGTAGTTCCAATTCTCCTTGTTTGTTGCCCATGCTTTGTGCATTAGTATAGAAACATTTTAGTTTGTGATTGGTTTCTCTTTCTCCAATATTTTTCTTAATTAGATTCTTTCGTGTTTGTTCTTCCTTTCCACTTCTAATAGCAGAGTTCTCAATAGCATTTGTCAGGTGTTTGGCTTTTTCTGGTCTTTTGCTTCCCTTCCCATGTTGTTCTAGTTTAAAGCTCTCCTTACAAGTGTAGCAAGGCGACTTCCAAATACATGCTTTCCAGTCTTCGTAAGGTGCACCCCATCTCTAGCAAGTAGTCCATCGTATAAGTAGTTCACTCCGTGATCCAGAAATCCAAATCGTTGCTGATGGCACCATCGACGTAGCCAGTTGTTCACCTGCAGAATCTTATTCCACCTCCTTGTTCCATGGCCATCCACTGGGAGGATGGAAGAGAAGAACACCTGCGCTCCCAGTTCTTTCACTTTCTTGCCTAAGTCTTCAAAGTCTCTGCAGATGGTTTCCAGGTCGTTTCTTGCAGTGTCATTTGTCCCCACATGTAGTAGCAGGAATGGGTAGTCATCTGTAGGTCTGAAGAGTCCGGATATCCTGTCAGACACATCTTTAATTTTTGCACCTGGAAGACAGCACATTTCTCTTGTAGTTATATCCGGTCTGCAGATAGCGGCCTCTGTTCCTCTCAACAGGGAATCCCCCATGACCACCACTCTCCGTTTCTTCTTCACAACATTTTTCTTTCTCCATCCAGGAGGACTCTGAAGGCGTACAAGGTTGCTGTTTGTTGGCAAAGTCTTATCCTGATGTATTTCTTCATCGTTCTCCTGCCTGAGAGCCTGGTACTGGTTTCTGAGCAGTATGGGTGCTGACTGCCTCCTGATCCTCCTGCTTCTCTGGGTCACATGTCTCCATTCCTCTGTTTATTCAGGTGCACTTCGAATTTCTTCTCTTTCTGTAACATGACGAGATAATTCTGCTCTGTCCAAGAACTCTTCACCTTCCTTAATGATCTTCAACGTAGCTAACCTCTCTTCGAGATTTTGCAACTTTTCCTCCAACAGGGACACAAGCTTGCATTTGTGGCATGTGAAGTTTGGCTTTTCCACTGGTAAATCTGTGAACATGTAGCAAGAAATGCAGCTCACCAAATGGCTCCTGGCCTCTTCCATCTTGAGATTTCTTAAAAACGATGAAAGATGAGCCAAAATTCCGTTTTTCCGATTTCCTCTTTTCAGCTGCAACGGCCAAAACCCAGTGATCGTTGAGCTCGCGGAGACTCTTCACTTATCCCAGAAGGCACTGGGAATATGCAAATGATCTCCTCAAGACTCTTCCCCTGGCTTCTTTTGCCGCTTCAGCTTTTGCGCAGGCAATAGCGACGGCATTGCTGACGGATGTCTTGGAGGAACCAACTCGTGATCTCGTCTTGAAAGAGGATGCTCGTCCTTGAGACATGATTCAACGTTAGGCGACCGCTGTGATATCCCTTTGTCGGCTCTGCGTGGATAATGGCAGGCTCTGTATGGTCCGACCGTTAGGAGGTTGCTGCAATATCCGTATGCAATAACCGTATGCTTGGATAATGGCGGGCTCTGTAACGTCAGATCTTCTGAGCTTGTTCTCAGCAGTTGTTTCACTATACTGTCCTCATACACGTTAGCAGGGTGTGCAATGAGACATGTAGCTAAACCCCCTGTCTTCTTTAAGAAAAGAGGCTGTAAAATTGTAACCTTTTATTGATTGCAGATGTGACAGGAAAGGGTGAAACTATAGGATGCAATAACAGGAGCATTTCAGAATATATAACTGCACAGAGCATAAAATACAGATAGTCTGCAATACATAGGTTCCGTGAGGTAATACATAGGTTCCGTGAGGTAATACATAGGTTCCGTGAGGTAATACATAGGTTCCGTGAGGTAATACATAGGTACCGTGAGGTAATACATAGCTGATGATTACCTATTTAATACAACAAACGTTATAAACACAGGATTATAACACCTAGAGAGTGCTTACCAACTATGCTTAGAGCAGGCTGTTTAAGAAGCATGAAGAACACGAATGGTGTAGTTTCTCCTAAGACACGTGGAGGAATAAAGGCTGCTGTTCCCCTCACAGTGTCATAAACAAGACTATGATGTAACAGGAACAATCCCACAATACATTGCAAATTAAACTAGAATCTATGCATTAAACGGCCATCAGGTGGCGCTGTTACCGTACAGTATGAAATATATGAAGGATTATTACACACAAAAATACAATGTCTGTAATAATCGAAGACATAAAAAATGACTAGACCTTCTAGACAGCAATTATATGGCTGGACAGAACATCTACTCCCAGGTGAAGTGGAGGAAAAAAAAAAATGAAAGAGCAAAAAAGAATTAGTTGAGTTGGCTATAGTGGGTTACCGCAAAGTTGTTGACGTTACGGTGTTCTTAATTTCAGTGTCCGTCTTTCTTTCCTCACCCAATAACAAGTGTTTTTTCTGGAGCTTGGTTATACGTTGGTTCCAGTAAGTAAATGAGAAGACCCAGTACAAAATGGTGCAGAGAGCGATTCATCTTCTTGTTCACTCTTGTAGGTTGTAGAAGACACCCATGACATCTTGAAGGAGTACGGCTTCCGCTTTGTCAGGAGAGGACCCATCTACGTCAAAGGGAAAGGTGAACTTCTCACTTTCTTCATGAAAGGACGGGACAAACAAGGTTCCTTCATCAACGGCTCCTCAGTCACTCTGCCCCACCAAGTGGTGGAAAACTCTTGATCTGTAGACCAACCGTCCAGCAGAAATGCCAGAAACATGAAGTCCATCCAGACTGATGTCTTCGACAAGGAAGCCTTACATCGCCCACACGCCAGAGGAATAGATCTAAATGGAAATCATAGATGACATATACACCTATAAATACAAGTTTCTTTATTTCTGGAGTTGCCTTTTTACGACTTTTTTGCTCAACATCCTTTTGACTGCACAGGTTCGTGAAGAGACTCCAAAATGAGACAGCGTTTTTTGACAAAGATCCAAAGGTGGAGGAGGCTGGCAGCCAAAAGGGCCTGTGTTGACATTTTGATATCATAGAGAATGCAAATTGGATGCTTGACGACACAATATTCAAGTTTTAATGTAAACTTGTTCCCCGAAACGTAGAAGATGAGCACATAAGGTCAAAAAAAAAAATTCTCAACAACGCGTTGGACTTTCTATTGGGGCGACGGGATGGTTAATTTACTGCTAGTTTTCTGTGATAATAACAATAACCTCGCCCATGTAGTTAGTGGGAATGCTACGACGAGAGTGCAATATATTTCATTATATTTGGAGTAAAAAAAAAACAAAACTATATACATAACACATGACGAAAACAAATTAAGATCGAAAACACTTATATTTTTAATTGTCGGCTGGTATTCCCTTTCCAGATACGGCCTGCACCCCCGATCACTGCTGCTTATTCTCCACTTATCTCTCGCTTCAATCATTTCCCAGGTACTCGAGGGAGGGGGAAAAAAAAAAGAGACTGTTTCACCGGTGATTTATCGATGACGTGTCACTGCTTAGGACAGAGCTGACTTCTTCGAGAACCTCTGTGATTTCTATTTTTCTTACCAAAAACAAACACACATACAAGAAGATAAATAAAAATAATATACTTTTATATGAAAAAAACCCCGCAGCTTCCAAAAAAAAAAAAAGTTACATTTTATTACCAGGAAGGGGAAGCATAGACTCAGAGGAAAATAAGAGAAGAAAAATATATAGAGGGATATGGACGTAGGCCGTCTATGGACAGAGATTTAATTCACGTGGTTTTTTTTTCAAATTTATATTTTTACGAATTATAAATATATTATATATATATATAGAAGTCCTGACGAAGCGCTGTATGATGGAGCCGTATGAAGGGGCAGAGCTAGGACTGAAGTCATGTTCTCCGATCTGTTCCATTGAGTCGTATTCTTGGCCATGGAGATGACGTCCCGGGACGAGCATCCTTCACTATTCTCCTTTTCGATCCAAAATTTTTTGGAATTTTTCTTTTTTTTCTTAAATATCCTTTGTCTTGAAGGGCAAGAAAGCGTTAATTCACTGTGAGTACTTGATCAAGTACATTGATTAATGTTGGGTCTTTTGTCTTTTATTTTAAGGTAAATCGTTACGTCTATGGCCCTCTGGGATGGTGAGGATTCAGCTGGGGCGGAGGAAGCCGAGGGGGCGATATGAATGCAATAGAATTATCAGTAATTTATTTATTTATATTACCAGTGCAGGGAATCGTTTGATAATTGTCCATTTTCATTCATAATTACCCAAAGGAAAGGTTTGTGAGTGGAGAACTGGGTTAGGGACCACCTCGGCATCGGGGTTAGGGACCACCTCAGCATCGGGGTTAGGTACCACCTTGGCAATGAACCCCTTTCCATGGTTCTCTCTGAAGAGGAGTCCTGCGCAGATTCTTTCCACGGCCATATGTAGACTGTCCCCTAGTAATCAATAGGTATGTTATGCTGCCGAATGTCCACTGCGACCTGGTGGTCGATAAGAGCATTATGTGGCTGTATGTAGACTGCCATTAGTGGTCCATAGGAGCAATATAAGGATGTATATAGGTGCAATATGAGTGAATTATACAGCTGTAAGTAGACTGCCCTCTAGTGGTCATAAAAGCATCATCTGGCGGTTTACACTCCGCCCCCTATTGGTAAACAGTACCACTATACAGCTGTATGGGATCTACCCATAGTGGTCAACAGTTGGATTATATAGTTTTTTGTTGACTGCCTCCTAGTGATCAATACAGTCATGGACAAAAGTTTTGAGACTGTCACAAATTTTGGTTTTCACATTATAAAGCTTGTGTTTTTTGCTCCTTTAGTCGGATGTTTTGGTTACTTTTATACTTCAGAACTTTTTACACTTTTATTGACAAATACATGAGTTTCTGTACAGATTCAATATTCCCAGCGCTGCCCCTTATTTCACCAGACTTCTGTCCTTCGCCCTGGCAGCTGAATATAGTCTTCTGAGCCAGATCCTGACTGATGACCGCCCGTTCTCGTCTCATCAGAGCTCAGAGATTATCACAGTCTCTGGAGTTTTGTTTGTCGCTTTTGAGGAGTGACCATAGGTTCTCAATGGGATTGATATCTGGGGAGTTCCCTGAATCCAAAATGTCAACATTTTATTCACCAAGCCACTTCGTTCATAATTTTGCCTTGTGACATGGTCTGCACATTGGAGTTTTGGTTGTGTGCGTAGGCAAAATTGTGGTGTGATCCCGCTCCATGGATGAGAAGCCTAAACACATGAATGGTCTCAAGAGGCTTTACTGTTGGATGACACCGGGCTCATGTCAATGTCACCTTCTCTTCTCTGGGCATTCATTCTTCTAAATGTCCCAAAACAGTATAAAGGGGCCCAGTCATAGAAAATATCTTCCTGCAGAATGTCACTGTCCCTGATGATTTTTTTTGGAGAGAAGAGGCTTCTAATCTTTACTGCCCTTATTGGCACCAGGTAACCTCAAAAAGACTTCGCCTCACTGTGCCTGCAGGTGCACTGACACTTGCCTGCTGCCATTCCTGAGCAAGCTCTGCACTGGTGTAGTGTTTTGTAAGGGTTTCAAGGATTGTAATGAATAAGAAAATGCTCACACAAGAACTAGATTTACTTAAATTGATTTACTTAATAAATGATAAGATTAAATAATAAACAGTTTAAACAATACATATGAATGAGCATACATCCCAACTTTGGATGTCAAAGGTCCTTTTCTTTAGAAGATAAGTGTTAAGATAATTGAAACTTGTCCAAACTGGTTTTATTATCTGACCTTCAGGGAGGTTAGAAGGATATTTATCTATAAAACCATATCAATATTTAGTAAAATAATTAATTGGAATGTTGAAACCATTAAAAATAACTCGTACTATACATTCCACCCCTGGTTTTCAATCACTTTAATTAATCTGCCACTAAACTATACCATCTATCATTCATTGCATTGTTCATATATATATTTATTTGCTACCAATAGAAAACCACTTTGGTAAAAAAAAAACATCCTGGGCTTAAAAGGGAAAAAACAAACATTGGACCAACAGGTACTGAAATTTCAAATGTCTTTGTTAGAAATAGTCTTTCTTCGGATCTTCTTAGAACACAAATCTAAATGGGTTCTCTGTTACAGGGAAGCATGGGGAGTATTATGCCCTCATCACCTGGCCTAAATGCCACAGGGTGACTTCACTACTTTCCCTGGTTAACAAAAGAACAGACTCTAAAGAGCAATCTGTCCCTGCCCTTCATGACATTAAACCCTCGGTGCAGGTGTCCAATGACTGAGCATAAGAGTCCTTTCATCTTCTATTGCTGCAGCTCTTCAGGGCCTCACTTTATACGCCATTTGGTTTCAGGCAGAAGCTTCTAGGGTCAGTTCTCCTCTCACTTATCAGCTGACAGTTATGAGGATTCACCCCGGTGACGGTTTAGCAGCATCTGGGCTCAGTCTCAGCACTCAATTGGACATCTTCAGTCCATGTACAAGACACAGCCTGCACTGTGGGCTAAAAGTGAAATTCAAAATCATACTTGAAAAAAGTTCCAAAGTCTTGGCAGAGCTAACACAGTCCAACGCAACAGTCCCAAATAACTCAGTCCATGATATATTCACAGTCCAAGATAGATTAACTTTTCCAAGATAACTCCGTCCAGTCCTGGTGGCTTGTATTTTTTCCACCCGTTGATCAAATGAATAAAACAAAATTACTGTAGGTTTGATGGTCCTAATTAACTGTGCCCAGAACAACCTTCTAGTAAATAAAATATATCATATATGTATGGACTTATACACTGAAATAAATCATAATGTCAAAATATCAGACACCACTTATCAAACACATCAAATTCATGTCAATCACATTGGCATAATAACAATGATCATGATTATCAATACAATCATGTTAATTGAGATCACAAAATAATGTTACTACTAATCAGAATCAGTACAATTACATGTTTCCAAATTTTTTTTTAGGGAAAACAGAACCCAAACCAATATGCTATTATTAACCCAATTCTAGCAAATTATTATTTTTACATCATAACATACACATTACATCAACACACACACACACACTGTCCCTGGCTTCACCTAATGCATTCATTCAGTAAGCAGGAGAGATTCTCATTTACCTATAGACAAACACACTTTGGGTAACCACACATTTGTATTGCAGGCTGATACTGTATTCAGATGTAGGTGCAATGCTATACCAAGAACAAAAGACCGGCTGTCACTGGGTCCTTCTCCGATACCACACAATCAACAGAGCGAGGGAAGTGTGAACAATCCCAAGACCTTTATTATAGGCAAAATTAAAAGGTCCATAAACAACCCACCACACTGAGGATACAATAGTCCAGAACACGAATGCAGTTCAGTAACAGGATGAATGTCCAACGAGATGAGAGTCCAATAATCCAGCAGCCAGAGGATAAAAAGTCCATACGCTTCCCTTTCTCTCTGATGTGCTGTGTTCACACGATGCTCTCCACACAGGAACTGACGTCCCCCCTCCTGTCCTTTCCAGCCCCCTTCCCTATGTCCAGGAGTAGTCAGACGGGTTGGGGTGGTTTTCCAGCCTCCCAAACCTGACAAAGGTGCCTGGGGGATTAAGACACTACAGGGGGTCATCAAGAGACATAGATACAGTCAGGCTGCAGATATACAAGGCAACAAGAAAAACACTTTGAAAATCAGTGAAATAGAAATATACACAAAATGATACCCACATAGCCTATCACACCATCATTAACAAACATTCACTGAAATCATTTCTTTAACATATACGTTCTTCAAAACCCAATATGTACGGGAGCAAACAAAAAATACAAATGTGACACTCAAAAATAAGTCACTAAAATATCATCTAAATTTAGTTAGATGGTCTCCTGTTTCAGTAATGCAGAAATGAACTACGGCATTTACTGTGCACTGTATTTACATGTTAATTAAATGGCCAAGAGTTTCTTCTTTCACTCCTGCAAACAAAAGGTTAATTATACCCCCAACCCCCAATCCAACATTTAGTGGACTGAAAAGAGAAGAAAAAAAAAGTTCCTTTTAAAATCAAAAATGCTAAACAGAGTACAAACAAAATTGAAAGAATGAGCTCATAAAAAATAAAAATACCACATGGATTTTTTCTTTGGCGGAGAACTAATCTAACAAGGGCTATCCATGACAAATACACAAAGACCATACAGTGACACAAAAGAACATGTAGTACAAATAAGTCATCTATTTCTTTAGTCAACCCCCAGTATATCATCAGTCATCTAACTTTAGTTAAGTCTTAAATTCATTGTCTGTACTGTCACTCCCTCTTTTCCTTGTATGTTTCTCCCACATACACGATCATCTTATATCTGCTGTGGTCTTTCGCCTTTTAAAACATCAAGGTCTATTACAAACCCTCAGGTGAGGAATGCACATTTGTGGATCACCAAGACCAAACCCAATCCATCATATAACAGCCAGCGCATACGTCACAGTGTGCTCACAGGAGTATTTCTCTTCATATATCAGCCAGCGCATACGTCACAGTATGCTCACAGGAGTATTTCTCTTCATATATCAGCCAGCGCATACGTCACAGTATGCTCACAGGAGTATTTCTCTTCATATATCAGCCAGCGCATACGTCACAGTATGCTCACAGGAGTATTTCTCTTCATATATCAGCCAGCGCATACGTCACAGTATGCTCACAGGAATATTTCTCTTCTTAATAACTCTAGATTGAAAACAAACAACTTTAGACATCAAAAAAATCGAATAAACTATTCAAACAATTCTCAAGGATGTTCCACAACTTTTATCTAAAATCTGTCAATAAAATTAGTCCATGAGGGAATCATGGCAGGGGGTGTAGTATGCCATGGTATTGGAGGAGAGTAAGGGGCGGTTACAGTGGGGGCTGTGTAAGCCTCCATCAGGTGTCCCACCTCTATCTTTCCAACCCCCTATCTCATTTGTCACCACCCTCCTGGGCCAGGTGAGTTGCAATTTACTTCTCAGATCTTGCCATCTCCTCAACAGGTCACTTGTAGAGATCCCATCTATCTCCTGGAATGGAACCCCACTAGCTATCAGGTCAAAAAACAACTCCGTCCTGCTCTAATTTAGGCATCATCTTCTTTTCTCCTTTCTTGATCTACTCTCTCTACTGTACTGTTGTTTGACACTTTTGCTCTCTCTAGAGCAGATAGCTGGGAGATTAGATTGCATGCTGTGGGGACAGTAGTAGAATTTCCCATAAGTGCACTGAACATAGTGAATAATGGGGCTTTGTATGACGCTGGGGCACCTTCTACAAACTTATTCTTCATCATTACTGTCAATATTCCAGCATCTGGTCCCTTCCAATCCTCAACAACAGCAAAGTGATCATTCAGATCTGGCAAATGATCGCGAGTTATGCCACCTATACCTGCGATTTCTCTCAATCTCTGAACTCCATCTGCAGGAGACTCCCATCGTGTTTGTGGTACTAATTCCATAGGAGAGTCATACACTTGTGCCATGGATTCCCTCACCAAATGCAGCAAAGAGAAAGTCTCTGCTCCTTGCACGTCTCATTTTTAGATGTACCATAGGATCAATACAAATACTCCCAATGCCTCTAGATTATTCAAAAATATAGTATCTGACCCAAGATCCCATAATCTGAGAATCCATGCTAACAAATGTTCTCCTGCTTGCTGCCTGTACCTGGTAGCTAATTCTGCTGCTGTATGCCCCCTATTTTCCTCTGTCATGGCGGCTTGTGCTCCAACAGCTGCATTCCCTGCATCCATCCTATCTCCACTATGCTGTGGGACTTCTCTCTGGCCTGCCTTTCTACCTCATCCGTCAGCACCATCCCATTCTAGCAGGTCTGACCATTTCTCACGTGCAATCATGGTTCTAATCTGTGCAGTATGAATATCTGACACTGGCCTCTGTCTCCTCCTGCGCCTATTCTTATTCACATTTTTCACTACATAAGCTTCAAAATTCCTTTGCATATTGTCATGCTGTTTCATTTGGTCTCTCAAGGCTGATTGCAAGCTAATCCTTTGCTCTATAGCTGTATACAGCTCCAAACGCAAGTTATCAATCTCCTCCTGTAAGCTTTGAAGTGACTGGACACAGACCCATCCAACGGCTGCTGCTTTTTGCTCCTTTGCATCATACCTTGAGAGATCAAATTTGGCAGCCACATCCTGGGGATTTGAGAAGCGCTGTCCCTCCATATATTATTACATTTCTGTGCCATTGAGGACCATTCAGGCAAGGGTCTGACACTGCTGCTCTCAACTGCTTTCCTATTCTTGACAAACTTATTCAATTTTGCAAACATTTTTACTCAAAATAATCCCACTTCTGACACCAATGTTTTGTAACGGATTCAAAGGATTGCAATGAATAAGAAAATGCTCACACAAGAATTGAATTTACTTAAATTGATTTACTTAATAAATGATAAGATTAAATAATAAACAGTTTAAACAATACATATGACCGAGCATACATTACATTATTCAGGTAGAAAAATTCATCTGTGTGTCCATTTCTCTCGCTCATCTCCGTATGTCACTTCTCCCCTCTGCTCTCTGTGCGTGTCACCCTCCTTCTATGTCTGAGTGTTCTTTTATGTGTATAAACTTCTTTGATGTCAACAAGGTATGCGGACTGGACACCGAAACTGCCTCTGAGGATAAACATCTCCTGGGAAATCTTCAATAAAATAACTCCCATCTTTGGATATCAAAGGTCCCTTTGTTTAGAAGTGTTAAGATAATAAAAAACAGTTTGGAAAATTTGAACAAGTTTCAATTATCTGACCTTCAGGGAGGTTTGAAGGCTATATCTATATTAAACCATATCAATATTTAGTAAAATAATTAATTGGAGTGTTGAAACCATTAAAAATAATAATACATTTTATTTCTATAGCGCCGACATATTCCGCAGCACTTTACATTTCAGAGGGGATTTGTACAGACAATAGACATTACAGCATAACAATAATCACATAGATCATAACAGATACCAAGAGGAATGAGGGCCCTGCTCGCAAGCTTACAGTCTATGAGGAAAAAAGGGAGACACGAAATGTGGGTGGTAACAGTTGCCCTGATTGTATGGACCAGCCATAATGTTAAGTGTGTAACAGTACAGATGCAGAGGGCTAATGGATGCATAAAGCATGTGGGAACATGATGCGGGGAACCTGGTTATGGTAAAACTTTTGGCTGTGCCACCCAGGGATAGATTAGGTTAATGTGTTGAGGCGGTAGGCCAGTCTGAATAAAGGAGTTTTCAGGACACGCTTAAAATTGTGGGGATTGGGGACTAATCGTATTGACCTGGGAAGTGCATTCCAAAGAATTGGCGCAGCACGTGTAAAGTCTTGGAGACGGGAGTGGGAGGTTCTGTGGGAGGTGGGATAATTATTGAGGATGCTAACCTCAGGTCATCAGCAGAACGGAGGGCGCGGGTAGGGTGGTATACTGAAATAAGGGAGATGTAGGGTGGTGCTGAGCCATGAAGAGCTTTGTGGGTGAGGGTAATAAGTTTATACTGAATTCTGGAGTGGATGGGTAGCCAGTGTAATGACTGGCTCAAGGTAGAGGCATCGGTGTAACGATTGGCGAGGAATATGATCCTGGCAGCAGCATTCAAGACAGATTGGAGGGGGGAGAGTTTGGTAAGAGGGAGACCGATTAGAAGAGAGTTACAATAGTCGAGACGAGAATGAATAAGAGAAACAGAGTTTTTGCAGAGTCAAAAGTAAGAAAAGGTCGAATTCTAGAAATGTTTTTTGAGGTGCAGATAACAAGAGCGAGCCAGTGATCGGATGTGGGGGACAAAGGAAATCTCGGAGTCAAGTATGACCCCAAGACAGCGGGCCTGTTGCTGGGGAGTAATAGTAGAACCACACACGGAAATGGCAATGTCGGGTATAGGTACATTAGTAGCGGGAGGAAACACAAGGAGTTCAGTCTTTGACAGGTTCAGTTTCAGATATAGTGAGGACATGATGTTAGACACAGCGTTTAGACAGTCGCTGGTGTTTTCTAGAAACGGCGTGTTGTCAGGAGAAGCGTATAATTGGGTGTCATCAGCATAGAGATGGTACTGGAAACCAAATCTACTGATTGTTTGACCAATAGGGGCAGTGTACAAGGAGAAGAGGAGGGGGCCTAGAACCGATCCTTGAGGAACCCCAACAGTAAGGGGAAGATCAGAGGAGCCAGCAAAAGATACAGTGAAGGAGCGGTCAGAGAGATGGGAGGAGAACCAGGAGAGAACGGTGTCCTTGAGGCCAATGGAACGGAGCATAGTGAGGAGGAGCTGATGATCCACAGTGTCGAATGCTGCAGAGAGATCCAAGAGAATTAGCATGGAGTAATGACCATTTGATTTAGCTGTTAGTAGATCATTAGAGACTTTAGTGAGGGCAGTTTCAGTAGAATGTAAAGAGCGGAAACCGGATTGGAGAGGGTCGAGAAGAGAGTTATCAGAGAGATAGCGGATAAGATGGGAGTGGACCAGGCGTTCCAGGAGTTTAGAGATGAAGGGAAGATTAGAGACAGGTCTATAGTTAGCGGCACAGTTTTGGTCGAGGGATGGTTTTTTAAGTAGTGGATGTATGATGGCATGCTTAAATGAGGAGGGAAAAATACCAGAAGAGAGAGGTTAAATATTTTAGTTAGGTGAGGGGTGACAGCAGGGGAAAGGGACTGGAGTAGATGTGACGGAAATGGGTCACTGGTGCAAATGGTTGGGCGAGAAGATGCAAGGAGCCTGCTTACTACTTCTTCTGTGAGTGGTTCAAAATCAAAGCGTGAGCTAGATGCAGTGGGGGAGGGAGGACAGTGCATGGTATGAGGGGATTGGGAGATAATTTCCTGTCGGATCTGGTCAATTTTTTCTTTGAAGTAATTGGCCAGATCGTCAGCTCAAAGCTCCGTGGTTGGGGCCTGTACTCTTGGGTTGAGTAACTTATAGTACTCATTTACCATGAGTAAATAACTCGTAATATACACGTAGAACCGATCCTGCATCTGGATCCTCTTTAAGAGAGGCACTTACTGGATTTTCTTGGACTCTCTGAAGCCTTCTTCACTGCAAATGAATCTCTCCATTTGAAGATCTTGATGATGGTTGATTTAGGGAAAATCTTACAAGCAGCAATGTCCTTGCCTGTAAAGCTCTTTTGATGCAAATTAATGACTGCCCAGGTTTCCTTGGAGATAACCAAGGTTAACAAAGAAGACAAGCAACAGCTCCCTTTTAAATCAGCCTGTCTGTTCTTATTACTCAATCGGCAGGAGAGTGATAGCAGCTGCCTTGTCCTCGTTAACACTTTCTCCTCTGCTAATGAGACGATCATTGAAATTAAGTAAGCCGATCGTTATTTTTTACGTCAAGGATTGATTTTCCAGTTCTTTTGATTACTCTTCAAAATAATCTAAGTCTCAAAACTATTGGCCAGGAATGTAGACTGTTGCCTTTACCGTGATCCGGTCTTTATTTAGGGCATGAGATCAGCTTGTTTTTTTGGCCAAATACTGCCACTTCCTTAGTTACATTCAATGCTGCATTTAGAATGATGCTTACATACTGTTGACTCTCAGTAGAGTGGTGCACGGTGTGAGACCAGACCAGGCGATGGGCCAACAGTCTACAAGCAGTGTTATATCACAGAGAATAACAGGGGTCACTTTCTGGAGCTACCCGACACCAACAAACTGCCTAATAAAAAGAGGACAAAACCAACCTGCTTGTAAATTAGGCTTCCTATTTCTGGGGGATCCTGTAGGAGTAAATGGACAGCCTCTATTGTATGTAACACTTTATCATCTGCATGTAAGCTCAGCTAAGATGTAGAGGGATTGCCGGTCACTGCAGGGCTGACAGATTCCAGGTGGTAGGTGGCGGATTCATGAATGCAGCTCTGGATGGGACTAGAGTAGAAGTTGTGGCCTCACAAAAAAAGCATTTTCTCAACGCTATATGGAGCTTCAGCCTGTAAAATAATTGAGGTGTTCTTCAGAAATGATGAAAGGCATGGATGGAATGAGGGGCAGTGTCTTAATGGCCTGCCTCCACAACCTAGTGGCCTCCATTTGTCTAAGTACATCTCTAATGGACAACACTTCTATTCGAAAAGGGTCGCCACCGGCCACAGTTCTGACCATACTTCAATCTGCCGACGGAGAGAGTAGGGGGCACAAACACCAACATTGGCTGTACCGTGCTCGATCCCAACAAAGATGAGAACAAAGGTTCAGGTGTGTTGAAAACCATTTTGACTGATCAAGGAAGGTTAGGGTACCACTTGAGATGGCTGACTGGTCTTGCTGAAATTGGTGGGTGCAGCTAATGTTTATGACCACTTTATGTCCCAATCCAACTAAGACTATTTGAGGACCCTACTCGTTACATGGGAGATTTTCGAAAACATTCTCATGGTTTATACTGTACAAATCATTGAGCTCTTGCCTGATGGTAACAAGGGGGTCTATAGGAAGAAGAAATATAGTCAAGGCTTCAGGGGAGCAGGCACAGGAAGGAGAGTAAGATGTCTAAGAAGTCATCAAAGAAAGTGGCCAATGGGTATTTGAGGTCAACGGTTCTTACATTGGATTATTCCTTGAAATATCATCAGAAGTTCCCCCAAGTCAGATTGTATAGAAGGAATGGGGGAGATGGAAGGGGTCTTCACTAGGGCAGGTAAAGATGTTGGGAGTAATGGTCTTAGGATGACCTGTGACAGAGGCAAATGGATCTCCAAGGGAGACCAAAATCTGGCTTCAGACTCTAAGGATCATCTTCATCACAAAACTTTGTAATTTTTCTTGTTACCAAGTCTTTTAGCTGAAACGGTTTGTTCTTCTCACCCTTAGAGGGTCGATGATTGGCCCAAGAAATTGAGGCCATAGGGCTGTACCTAACAGGGGCTGTCAGGGTCACTACTGTAAAAATTAGAAATTAACACGAGTAAAGATGCCATGGTTGACAACCGCAACTAAAAAAAAAAATATAAAAAATAAAAAAAGATATCCGGCTACGAGTAACGTGAGGAGCGCTGCAGATCATGGAGGAACCTGGTATTAATAAAAAAATTTTTTTCCTATTTCAATTTAGTAAGTTTCTAACACAACAATCTCTTAAAATACGATTTCATGATCGAGTCCAAACCAAAGCAAATGCAACCGGTAAAAATCTATTTCCTGTAGTAGACTGACTTTACAGGCAGCCTCCTGACACCAGGCTTTGTTCTTCAGTATGACGGACACTTGTTAACGGCTCGGCAGAGGTGACACGATGTTCATTATTTTCGATTCACATCTGTTGTCATTTTTTTTGGTATTTGCTTTTAATAAACTGCACTCTTGCTATTATCTACTCCGATCTATATTGATTTACGCCTCGATTTCTCTTCTTTGTGGCTTATTCTGTATGTTGTGTACGTTCAGGTTATAGCCTTGTTTTTTGTAACCACCATGTAAATACAAAGTACAGATGTGGTCGCAAGTTCTACCTGCGATACAAGTGACTGCCTCTCTCTGCACTACACAGGCTTGTGTTAGAAATCTAACCTTCCTGCCATCGCTGCACACGACATAGCGATAGACTAAATGTGTCGTTAAGGCGGACAAAAAAAAAAAGTGGAACACAAAATTGTTAAAATTAATCTTATTTACATGGGCTATATTCTGGGTGTGACATTCGGACTCTATAGTTTCACTGAATGGTTATAAAGCTATCGTTTTGTGTACGCAGCTCCTATGAAAAGCAACTGCTCCATGAATTCAGACAGTAGGCACATACACGGATTTCCAAATTATTATGTAAATGTTACTTTTCACAGATTTTCCTAAATGGTGGATGCAAATGACTCGGGATAATGTTCAGATCATGATCCATTAGAGGATAAATCAAATTTTATCGGACAAATCTTCCAAAGAGAACAGGGTTAAAAAAAAAACAAAACAAAAAAAAAAAAAAACAACACGCTAACCCATCCAATCCAAACAGGCATAGAAATCAAACCTAATGAGAAAGCATTGAACACAATTACTGAAATTGTACAAAGTCTTTGTTGGTGATGAAGCTTCAAGATGCCTCCTTTATGGAGGAACTAGTTGCAGGCATTGCTCAGGTGTGATTTTGGCCCCTTCTACCGCACACTCTTCTCCGCACAAAGACATCAAACCATAGACGTCCATAAATTAAGCTACGTGTAATAATGAGAAAAGACACAGGAAAAAAACATAATAAAACACAAAGAAAGAGAGGAGCAAAAAGCCATGGAAAGTCCTGACACCAGCTGAAATCTATCACTAATTAGAAAGCAATCCTGCCAATCAATGACAAACATTATCAGCTGGTTCATCTGGTGGACGATAAAAAGGTGTCTCATTATCAAGATGTCACACAAGAAACATCTCATGATGGTTAAAACCAGTGAGCTGTCTCAAGACCTTCACAGCCTTATTGTTACAAAACCTACTAATGGCATTGGTTACAGAAGAATTTCTACTGAAGGTCCCAATGAGCATCTCCGCAATTAGAAGTTTTGCAATATATTACATCAGTAATCAAGTGATTGAACCGTCAAATCCCCTTGGAAATAAAAATAAAATAGGATGTTAAAATATTATATATACACACATACAAACTCAAAGTATTTCTTCTCCTATTAATGCTACATGCAAAAATAAAATCTGAAAATAAAATGAGTGCACTTGACTGGTTTCAGCTACGATAATGACCCATACTGTAAAATGAAAATCATTAATACTGGCACTATATAAAATGTCAACTCATCAAAAAAAATAAATCAAAGGGATGTCAATGGACAAATAAAAAAGGCTACAAAAACATGGAAATGCAAATATATACAGCTCAGGCAAAAATTACGAGACCACTGCACAGTTTTATAAAAATCAGCTTCTCTCCATGTCTGGCAGCCATTCCATTCCAGTGTCAGGTGAATTCCAACCAGAGTACACCTCATTCTACTTAATGTGCTTCCGATTAGGTGATCACCTGAACCAAATCTTATTTAACCAAGGAAAGTATAAAAAAACTCTGCTGTGGTGTTCACAATCCTCTTGCAATAGGACAAGCTGGATGGCAAATCAAGTGCTAGTAATATCCCAAAAGTAATAGGAAGGAAAAAATAACTTTTAACCATGCCAAAGGAGTTGAAAAGAAAAGTCTTGAGTGAGGAAAAGAAGGGCTCAATTCTGGCTTTTCTAGCAGAGGGATACAGTGAGCGTCATGTTGCCTCCATCCTTAAAATTTCTAAGATGGCATTCCATTACAACAAGGTCAAGCCGCAGACATTGGGGACAACAAAGCTACAGACGGCAAAGGGCGAAAACGACTCTCCACTGACTGGGGTGACCGGCATCTTATTTGAATGTCACTCAGCAACCGCAGGATGACATCAAGTGACCTACAAAAGGAATGGCAAATGGCAGCTGGAGTGAAGTACACGGCAAGAACAGTTTGTAACAGGCTCCTAGAGGCAGGGCTCAATTCATGTAAAGGTAGAAAAATGCCTTTCATCAATGAGAAGCAAAGCGAGCCAGGCTGAAGTCTGCCAAAGACCATAAGGATTGGAGTAAGGTAATCTTCTGAGGAGTCTAATTTTCAGCTTTGTCCAACACCTGGTCGTCTAATGGTTAGACGGAGACCTGGAGAGGCGTACAAGCCACAGTGTCATGCACCCACTGTAAAATTTGGTGGAGGATCGGTGATGATCGGGGGATGTCTCAGCAAGGCTGGAATTGGGCAGGTTAATCTTTGCGAAGGACGTATGAATCAAGCCGCATACAAGGTTATCCTGGAAAAACAGCTGATTCCTTCTGCTCACACAATGTTCTCCAACTCTGAGGACTGGTTTTTCCAGCAGGACAATGCGCCATGCCACACAGCTAGGTCAATCAATGTGTGGATGAAGGACCACCACATCAAATCCCTGTCATGGGCAGCGCAATCTCCAGACCTGAACCCCATTGAAAACCTCTGGAATGTAATCAAGAGGAAGATGGAAAGTCACAAGCCATCAAACAAAGAAGAACTGCTTACATTATTGTACCAGGAGCGGCATAAGGTCACCCAAAAGCCGTGTGACAGACTGGAGGAAAGCAGCCAAGACGCAGGAAAGCTGGGATTAACAATCATGGTTATTCCACAAAATATTGATTTCTGAACTCTTCCTGAGTTAAAACATTAGTATTGTTGTTTCTAAATGATTATGAACTTGTTTTCTTAGCATTATTTGAGCTCTGCATTTTTTTGTTATTTTCACCATTTCTCATTTTCTGAAAATAAATACAAAATTTACTGCTTGGATATTCGGAGACATGTTGTCAGAAGTTTATAGAATAAAAGAGCAATTTACATTTTACTCAAAAATATAAAGAGAAAAATCAGAGAAGCTGAAAATTTTGCAGTAGTCTCTTAATTTTTTTCCAGAGCTGTATATTTTAGTGTTTTTTTTTGTATTTTTTTTTTTTATTTAAATCGCGATGATACAAATTTCGATCAAATAGTAAATGGTGCAAGGACAGATACCAGATAGCAACAGTAAACTTGCTTATATGTGGAAATATCGCGGGCGGCCTGATGGGCGTGTGACCAGTCTCCCCACCGGGATGCCGCTGTCAGAGATTGACGTTCCAGTGGCTGATCAGCGGCAATCAGCTGTATTATATCTCCCTTGTGCGGAGCAGGATTAATATATATTCTTAAAGCACTGATACAAAATTCTCCCCAAATTGAGAAGAAAGTCTTCTTATGATGTTTATTGATGACGTGCTACAACCAGGCGGCGTTACAGTTCTGTGTCTAGCCCAAACATAGGAAACTACCAATCTGCCATCCTCCTCCTCACCACCAGAGGGCGGACATCCACTGTGAATATCAATGTCCCAGAACGCTGATCGTGGTGATCTAGAAAATATTTTAAATAGTTTTCATAACTTTTCGTTCTACGACTTCTTTGCATAATCAGTCATCTCTGGTTTCTGCTCCCCGCCGCCTTGGAGTCGTCCCATCCATTAGGCGGTCAGTGACTGCAGAGCTCTATGTAGGGGCGTACTGCGAAATAACACGGCGTGGGAGGACGCCGCCTCCTCCTGCACCGCTCCGGTGTTTTCTGAGAAGTCAAAACATAGCAAACTTTATTAACCTGCCATAAAGACAAAGCCTGGAAATAGGAACTGGAAAAGATGGTGGCTGCTTCTGTTACCTGGACACGTGACCAGCGCCTCTGTCGGGAGCACGCCAGTAATGGCGCCGTATAACAGCTTTGCAGAGAAGCAGAAAGTCTGTCCATCAATTGCCACGTTGTAACTGAAGGAGATGACGGTGTGAAGGGAATTCCTCTGCAGGGTGTCCGGGACGCAGAGGCCGGGGGCGTCCTGTACAGGAGATGGCGAGGTAGCGTCAGTTATCCAAGTGAGCGGCACAGATCACAATAACATGCAGACACTGAACCAGCAGGGGGCGCAATAAAAATCATCAGCAGGAGGACCAATAGGAAACGAGCAAATAAAGACGCAACGAAAAAACACCATAGGCGGATACGGGGGTCTGCACATCGTGCTGGTCACAAGGTGGTCTGCACTTTGGATGTTCCCAACGACCTGGTGACAGCCTAAACACCATATTTAGGCCTTTACACCTAACACTATTGCACATTGTTTTTATTTGCTCTCTAAAAGCAAAGGGGAGCAACTTTCTAAAAACAGTCATCAATACAAAAGTTCCACCATTATTCTGTTTGCAAAAACTATGACAAACAGATCTCCACAGTGTGGAGAGGGGTGAAAGTGTCTAGTGAGGGTAGAGAACACAGGCTGTGAATAAGGAGGAAAGCACATGAAGGGGAAAGTTGTGCTGATTAACAAAGAAATGAAGAAAACAGCAACCCAAATACACACAGACCTCACATCCAGCCTATATTACAGGAGAGACACACAGACCTCACATCCAGCCTATATTACTGGGAGAGACACACAGACCTCACATCCAGCCTATATTACTGGGAGAGACACATAGACCTCACATCCAGCCTATATTACTGGGAGAGACGCACAGACCTCACATCCAGCCTATATTACTGGGAGAGACACACAGACCTCACATCCAGCCTATATTACTGGGAGAGACACATAGACCTCACATCCAGCCTATATTACTGGGAGAGACACACAGACCTCACATCCAGCCTATATTACTGGGAGAGACACATAGACCTCACATCCAGCCTATATTACTGGGAGAGACACACAGACCTCACATCCAGCCTATATTACTGGAGAGACACACAGACCTCACATCCAGCCTATATTACTGGGAGAGACACACAGACCTCACATCCAGCCTATATTACTGGAGAGACACACAGACCTCACATCCAGCCTATATTACTGGGAGAGACACACAGACCTCACATCCAGCCTATATTACTGGGAGAGACACATAGACCTCACATCCAGCCTATATTACTGGGAGAGACACACAGACCTCACATCCAGCCTATATTACTGGAGAGACACACAGACCTCACATCCAGCCTATATTACTGGGAGAGACACATAGACCTCACATCCAGCCTATATTACTGAGAGAGACACACAGACCTCACATCCAGCCTATATTACTGGAGAGACACACAGACCTCACATCCAGCCTATATTACTGGGAGAGACACACAGACCTCACATCCAGCCTATATTACTGGGAGAGACACACAGACCTCACATCCATCCTATATTACTGGGAGAGACGCACAGACCTCACATCCAGCCTATATTACTGGGAGAGACACACAGACCTCACATCCATCCTATATTACTGGGAGAGACGCACAGACCTCACATCCAGCCTATATTACTGGAGAGACACACAGACCTCACATCCATCCTATATTACTGGGAGAGACACACAGACCTCACATCCAGCCTATATTACTGGGAGAGACACATAGACCTCACATCCAGCCTATATTACTGGGAGAGACACACAGACCTCACATCCAGCCTATATTACTGGGAGAGACACATAGACCTCACATCCAGCCTATATTACTGGGAGAGACACACAGACCTCACATCCAGCCTATATTACTGGGAGAGACACATAGACCTCACATCCAGCCTATATTACTGGAGAGACACACAGACCTCACATCCAGCCTATATTACTGGGAGAGACACACAGACCTCACATCCAGCCTATATTACTGGGAGAGACACACAGACCTCACATCCATCCTATATTACTGGGAGAGACACACAGACCTCACATCCAGCCTATATTACTGGGAGAGACACACAGACCTCACATCCATCCTATATTACTGGGAGAGACACACAGACCTCACATCCAGCCTATATTACTGGAGAGACACACAGACCTCACATCCAGCCTATATTACTGGAGAGACACAAAGACCTCACAGCCAGCCTATATCACTGGGAGAGACACACAGACCTCACAACCAGCCTATATTACTGGGAGAGACACACAGACCTCACATCCAGCCTATATTACTGCAGACACACAGACCTCACATCCAGCCTATGTTACTGGGAGAGACACACAGACCTCACATCCATCCTATATTACTGGGAGAGACACACAGACCTCACATGCAGCCTATAATACTGAGAGACACACAGACCTCACATCCAGCCTATATTACCGAGAGACACACAGACCTCACATCCAGCCTATATTACTGGGAGAGACACACAGACCTCACATCCAGCCTATATTACTGGAGAGACTCACAGACCTCACATCCAGCCTATATTACTGGGAGATACACAGACCTCACATCCAGTCTATATTACTGGATAGACACCCAGACCTCACATCAAGCCTATATTACTGGATAGACACCCAGACCTCACATCCAGCCTATATTACTGGATAGACACCCAGAGCTCACATCCAGCCTATATTACTGGAGAGACACACGGAACTCACATCCAGCCTATATTACTGGGAGATACACAGACCTCACATCCAGCCAATATTACTGAGAGAGGCACCCAGACCTCCCATCCAGCCTATATTACTGGGAGAGACACACAGACCTCACATCCAGCCTATATTACTGGATAGACACCCAGACCTCACATCCAGCCTATATTACTGGATAGACACACAGACCTCACATCCAGCCTATATTACTGGAGAGAAGTCACAAAGACCTCACATCCAGCCTATATTACTGGGAGAGACACACAGACCTCACATCCAGCCTATATTACTGGGAGAGACACACAGACCTCACATCCAGCCTATATTACTGGGAGAGATACACAGACCTCACATCCAGCCTATATTACTGGGAGAGATACACAGACCTCACATCCAGCCTATATTACTGGGAGAGATACACAGACCTCACATCCAGCCTATATTACTGGAGAGACACACAGACCTCACATCCAGCCTATATTACTGGAGACACACACAGACCTCACATCCAGCCTATATTACTGGATAGACACCCAGACCTCACATCCAGCCTATATTACTGGATAGACACCCAGACCTCACATCCAGCCTATATTACTGGAGAGACACCCAGACCTCAAATCCAGCCTATATTACTGGATAGACACACAGACCTCACATCCAGCCTATATTACTGGAGAGAAGTCACACAGACCTCACATCCAGCCTGTATTACTGGGAGAGACACCCAGACCTCACATCCAGCCTATATTACTGGAGAGACACACAGACCTCACATCCAGCCTATATTACTGGAGAGACACACGGAATTCACATCCAGCCTATATTACTGGGAGATACACAGACCTCACATCCAGCCTATATTACTGGAGAGACACACAGACCTCACATCCAGCCTATATTACTGGGAGATACACAGACCTCACATCCAGTCTATATTACTGGAGAGACACAGAGACCTCACATCCAGCCTATATTACTGGGAGAGACACACAGAGCTCACATCCAGCCAATATTACTGAGAGAGACACACAGATCTCCCATCCAGCCTATATTACTGGGAGAGACACACAGACCTCACATCCAGCCTATATTACTGGATAGACACCCAGACCTCACATCCAGCCTATATTACTGGATAGACACACAGACCTCACATCCAGCCTATATTACTGGGAGAGACCAGCAGATCTCACATCCAGCCTATATTACTGGGAGAGACCAGCAGATCTCACTTCCAGCCTATATTACTGGAGAGAAGTCACACAGACCTCACATCCAGCCTATATTACTGGGAGAGACACACAGACCTCACATCCAGCCTATAATACTGGGAGAGACACACAGACCTCACATCCAGCCTATATTACTGGGAGAGACACACAGACCTCACATCCAGCCTATATTACTGGAGAGACACACAGACCTCACATCCAGCCTATATTACTGGAGAGACACATAGTCACATACATCTGTGACCTCGTCTCCCGGTACTTTCCTGCATGCAACCTCCGATCATCACAAGATTTCCTTCTCTACTCCCCACTTATCTCCTCTTCCCACAATCGCATACAAGATTTCTCTCGCGCATCCCCCCTACTCTGGAACTCTCTACCACAACATATCAGACTCTCACCTACCATCGAAATCTTCCGACAAACCTATAACCTGCAGCAACCACCGATCGACCAAACCGCTGCGCGACCAGCTCTACCCTCGCCTACTGTATCCTCACCCACCCCTTGTAGATTGTGAGCCTTCGCAGGCAGAGTCCTCTCTCCTCCCATACCAGTTATGACTTGTATTGTTTAACATTATTGTACTTGTTTTTATTATGTATACCCCCTACTCACATGTAAAGCGCCATGAAATAAATGGCGCTATAACAATAAATAATAATAATAATAATCTCACACCCAGCCTATATTACTGGAGAGACACAGATCTCACATCAGCCTATATTACTGGAGACACACAGACATCACATCGAGCCTATATTACTGGGAGAGAGACACAGACCTCACATCCAGCCTATATTACTGGGAGAGAGACACAGACCTCACATCCAGCCTATATTACTGAAGAGACACACAGATCTCACATCCAGCCTATATTACTGGGAGAGACACACAGATCTCACATCCAGCCTATATTACTGGAGAGACACACACAGACATCACATCGAGCCTATATTACTGAGAGAGACACACAGACCTCACATCAAGCTTATATTACTGGGAGAGACACACAGACCTCACATCCAGCCTATATTACTGGATAGACACACAGACCTCACATCCAGCCTATATTACTGCATAGACACACAGACCTCACATTAAGCCTATATTACTGAGAGACACACAGACCTCACATCCAACCTATATTACTGGAGAGACACACAGACCTCACATCCAGCCTATATTACTGAGAGACACACAGACCTCACATCCAGCCTATATTACTGAGAGA
Organism: Dendrobates tinctorius; assembly: GCF_039654945.1. Classification (NCBI taxonomy): domain Eukaryota; kingdom Metazoa; phylum Chordata; class Amphibia; order Anura; family Dendrobatidae; genus Dendrobates; species Dendrobates tinctorius. The sequence goes on along the minus strand of NW_027361998.1, from coordinate 1,597,733 downwards.
CACACAGACCTCACATCCATCCTATATTACTGAGAGAGACATGCAGATCTCACATCCAGCCTATATTACTGAGTGAAAAACTCTCTCAAGAGAGAAATGTGAAACGGCTGCAAACAGCACACCAGGGAGTAATCTATTTGGGCTTCCTGATTATAAGCCTGTCCTCCACTTGAACTGGGGCAGCACTAATGCTGGGCTGTGAGTTTTCTCCTGCTGTAGAGGAGACATAATTAATGTGTCCACTAGGTGGCAGCATTGCCCAGTAATATAAACCGTGGCGATCTGGAGAGTAGGGTGCCATAGGCGGGAGCGCAGAGAACATAATGGGAGATTTCATTCACTGACAACAAGCAGAGGGACATTATAAAACCATGTCGCGGAGGATACCTGGAGCCGATCAGCCTGGAATTTCCTCCCGGCAAAGCCATTCAAATGATCCGCCAGATCGGTGAGGAATTTTTTCCGGTTGCTCCGCAGGTGTTTGGAGATTTTTGAAAGCGGAATGAAGACGGGAATGGAGTGACGGACGATCCGCGGATTCTCCATATTTTTCACCTCCACGTAATAGGAGTCCAAGTAATGGCCTTCAAAGGCCGTGCTGAGGCAGAAGCAAAACCCTTTGTCCGTCTTCTTCCCACTGATTCCTGGGAGCACAGACAGTGTGAGGAGACCTGCGCACAGCTGAGGGTTTGTCACAGTTGTCTCCAGACAAGCTTAACACAAGCTTCCCACTGACCTGTGAACCATAGCGCCTCCATGGCGGCCTCCATCTCCTCCAGCCTCAGGTCCCGCATGGCTTCCCGGGTGCTCGGCTGCGGCTGGCGGCTTCCCTCATCTGTCGCAGATAACACCTGGATCTGGGAACACGATGGGTCAGGATTAGGCGCAGTTGTCGGGTGCACGACACGCGGTGTCCACAGGCGGGACTCACCTCCTTGCTCTGCTGCTTGATCTTGGCCTGCAGCTCGTCGCGCTCCTTCTTCAGCTGGAGGAGGATCTCCCTCTTCTCCTGCAGGACGTCCTCCTGCCGCCGGCTCTGCTCCTGCCTCTCCGCCAAGTTGTGTGACAAAGTCTCCAGCTGCTCTAGATGTGAGAGGACGCCTTCCCGGCCAGAGACAGACGGGTCAGAAAGCCTGTGCGCGCTGCCAAATGGGCACTACAACTCCCAACATGCCCTGGTTTAAGAATGTCAACCACTTCGTAATTGATATGATCTGAGATATCTCCTATCCTGGAGGAATGACAGCTCATCGCAACGGCCGGGATCTGAGATATCTCCTATCCTGGAGGAGTGACAGCTCATCGCAACGGCCGGGATCTGAGATACCTCCTATCCTGGAGGAATGACAGCTCACCGCAACGGCCGGGATCTGAGATATCTCCTATCCTGAAGGAACTCCAGCTCACGGTAACGGCCGGGATCTGAGATACCTCCTATCCTGGAGGAACGACAGCTCACCGCAACGGCCGGGATCTGAGATACCTCCTATCCTGGAGGAACTCCAGCTCACGGTAACGGCCGGGATCTGAGATACCTCCTATCCTGGAGGAACGACAGCTCACCGCAACGGCCGGGATCTGAGATACCTCCTATCCTGGAGGAACGACAGCTCACCGCAACGGCCGGGATCTGAGATACCTCCTATCCTGCAGGAACTCCAGCTCATCGCAACGGCCGGGATCTGAGATATCTCCTATCCTGGAGGAGTGACAGCTCATCGCAACGGCCGGGATCTGAGATACCTCCTATCCTGGAGGAATGACAGCTCACCGCAACGGCCGGGATCTGAGATATCTCCTATCCTGAAGGAACTCCAGCTCATGGTAACGGCCGGGATCTGAGATACCTCCTATCCTGGAGGAACGACAGCTCACCGCAACGGCCGGGATCTGAGATACCTCCTATCCTGCAGGAACTCCAGCTCATCGCAACGGCCGGGATCTGAGATATCTCCTATCCTGGAGGAGTGACAGCTCATCGCAACGGCCGGGATCTGAGATACCTCCTATCCTGGAGGAACGACAGCTCACCGCAACGGCCGGGATCTGAGATACCTCCTATCCTGCAGGAACTCCAGCTCATCGCAACGGCCGGGATCTGAGATACCTCCTATCCTGGAGGAACGACAGCTCACCGCAACGGCCGGGATCTGAGATACCTCCTATCCTGGAGGAACGACAGCTCACCGCAACGGCCGGGATCTGAGATACCTCCTATCCTGGAGGAACTCCAGCTCACGGTAACGGCCGGGATCTGAGATACCTCCTATCCTGGAGGAACGACAGCTCACCGCAACGGCCGGGATCTGAGATACCTCCTATCCTGCAGGAACTCCAGCTCACCGCAATGGCCGGGATCTGAGATACCTCCTATCCTGGAGGAATGACAGCTCACTGCAATGGCCGGGATCTGAGATACCTCCTATCCTGGAGGAACTCCAGCTCACCGCAACAGCCGGGATCTGAGATACCTCCTATCCTGCAGGAACTCCAGCTCACGGTAACGGCCGGGATCTGAGATATCTCCTATCCTGGAGGAACTCCAGCTCACGGCAACGGCCGGGATCCGAGATATCTCCTATCCTGGAGGAATTCCAGCTCACGGCAATGGCCGGGATCTGAGATACCTCCTATCCTGGAGGAACGACAGCTCACCGCAACGGCCGGGATCTGAGATACCGCCTATCCTGGAGGAACTCCAGCTCACCGCAATGGCCGGGATCTGAGATACCTCCTATCCTAGAGGAACTCCAGCTCACGGTAACGGCCGGGATCTGAGATATCTCCTATCCTGGAGAAATTCCAGCTCACCGCAACGGCCGGGATCTGAGATACCTCCTATCCTGGAGGAACTCCAGCTCACCGCAACGGCCGGGATCTGAGATACCTCCTATCCTGGAGGAACTCCAGCTCACCGCAACGGCCGAGATCTGAGATATCTCCTATCCTGGAGGAATTCCAGCTCACCGCAACGGCCGGGATCTGAGATATCTCCTATCCTGGAGGAACTCCAGCTCACCGCAACGGCCGGGATCTGAGATATCTCCTATCCTGGAGGAACTCCAGCTCACCGCAACGGCCGGGATCTGAGATATCTCCTATCCTGGAGGAACTCCAGCTCACCGCAACGGCCGGGATCTGAGATATCTCCTATCCTGGAGGAATTCCAGCTCCCGGCAACAGCTGGGATCTGAGAGATCTCCTATCCTGGAATGAAAGATCACCGCAACGGCCGGGATCTGAGATATCTGCTATCCTGGACAAATAGCAAATAGATGAAAAAAAAACAACAAATCCCAGAGATATTATTTACACCTTTGATTGGGAAATATATCAAAATACACAACTGTGTGATATAAAAAAGAAAAAGTCTTTTTAAACCCTTGTTTTGGGTCCACTTAAAGGGCCAAAACCGGTTTAACAATAAAAATGACCACAATCATTAATTTTGAAGCCATTTCCACCATGCTTGTTTTTATTTTTTTTTTCCATCCTCCAGTCACAGGACACAATGTAAAAGCGTTAAGAAGCGAATAAGAAGATCTCACCTTCTCTGAAGAGCGTCTGCATCTCCTCCATGGCCGCCGATGATCACCAGGACAAACTGAGAAAACACTGGAAGCTACCGAACGAGGAGGTCAAAAGAGAAGATAGAGAAGAACAATCCATTTAGGAGAAATATATACAGTGCCTTGCGAAAGTATTCGGCCCCCTGGAACTTTTCAGCCTTTTCCCACATATCATGCTTCAAACATAAAGATACCAAACGTAAATTTTTGGTGAAGAATCAACAACAAGTGGGACACAATTGTGAAGGTGAATGAAATTTATTGGTTATTGTAAATTTTTCTGAAACTGAAAAGTGGGGCATGCAATATTATTCAGCCCCTTTACTTTCAGTGCAGCAAACTCACTCCAGAAGTTCGTTGTGGATCTCTGAAAGATCCAATGTTGTCCTAAATGACTAATGATGATAAATATAATCCACCTGTGTGTAATCAGGTCTCCGTATAAATGCACCTGCTCTGTGATAGTCTCAGGGTTCTGTTTGAAGCACAGAGAGCATCATGAAGACCAAGGAACACAACAGGCAGGTCCGTGATACTGTTGTGGAGAAGTTTAAAGCCGGATTTGGATACAAAATGATTTCCAAAACTTTAAACATCCCAAGGAGCACTGTGCAAGTGATCATATTGAAATGGAAGGAGTATCATACCACTGCAAATCTACCAAGACCCGGCCGTCCCTCTAAACTTCATCGCAAACAAGGAGAAGACTGATCTGAGATGCAGCCAAGAGGCCCATGATCACTCTGGATGAACTGCAGAGATCTACAGCTGAGGTGGGACAGTCTGTCCACAGGACAACAATCAGTCGTACACTGCACAAATCTGGCCTTTATGGAAGAGTGGTAAGAAGAAAGCCATTTCTCAAAGATATCCATAAAAAGTATTGTTTAAAGTTTGCAACAAGCCACCTGGGAGACACACCAAACATGTGGAAGAAGGTGCTCTGGTCAGATGAAACCAAAATCGAACTTTTTGGCAACAATGCCAAACAATATGTTTGGCGCAAAGGCAACACAGCTCATCACCCTGAACACACCATCCCCACTGTCAAACATGGTGGTGGCAGCATCATAGTTTGGGCCTGCTTTTCTTCAGCAGCAGGGAAGATGGTTAAAATTGATGGGAAGATGGATGGAGCCAAATACAGGACCATTCTTGAAGAAAACCTGTTGGAGTCTGCAAAAGACCTGAGACTGGGACGGAGATTTGTCTTCCAACAAGACAATGATCCCAAACATAAAGCAAAATCTACAATGGAATGGTTCACAAATAAACGTATCCAGGTGTTAGAACGGCCAAGTCACAGTCCAGACCTGAATCCAACCGAGAATCTGTGGAAAGAGCTGAAAATGTTCACAAACGCTCTCCATCCAACCTCACTGAGCTCGAGCTGTTTGCCAAGGAAGAATGGGCAAGAATTTCAGTCTCTCGATGTACAAAACTGATAGAGACATAACCCAAGCGACTGCAGCTGTAATCACAGCAAAAGGTGGCGCAGCAAAGTATTAAGGTAAAGGGGCTGAATAATATTGCACGCCCCACTTTTCAGTTTTTGAATTTCCACAAAAATTTCAAATAACCAATAAATTTCGTTCAACTTCACAATTGTGTCCCACTTGTTGTTGATTCTTCACCAAAAATTTACATTTGGTATCTTTATGTTTGAAGCCTGATATGTGGGAAAAGGCTGAAAAGTTCCAGGGGGACAAATACTTTCGCAAGGCACTGTACATAAACGCACACACAGAAAATATAAGAATAAAAATAAAAAGTAATACTATATATACAGTATATATAAATAATAAGCTGAACAAATATATGCACAGTACATATAAAGTTATATACTTAAATATATTTATAATATTACTAGAAATAAAATAGAACAATAATATTTACAACAATTTAGTAAAAAATAAAATCAATTCATCTATAAATGTCACAATAAAAAGTTGAAAAAAATATATCTAACAATTTAGTAAAAATATAATGTACCACAAATAAACATTAATTATAAAATCTAGGAGTAATAATAATTTAACATTTTAAATATAAAATGTTTAAAAAAAGTTAGAAAATATATAGAAAAATACATGAAAAAATAGAGTAAAAAAGAAATTGAAAATAAATATTTAAATCATCGTCATTTCCCGATGAAAAAGAAAAACGATAGATTTGTTTGTCTTTTTCGGATGGATTTTGATTGAAAAAAAAAAATATTTATATATATATATATATATATATATATATATATATATATGAGAAAGGTGAACTACAACTCCCAGCTTACAGCTACGGCCTATTTTGACATGCTGGGAGTTCCAGTACGACGCAGGAGATGACAGAAGCCCACTTTAAGAACAACAAGCTGAGACTTGTAGTCCCTGCTTTCGTGGTGATTGTAGACATGCTGGGGCTTGTAGTCCTTCCACTGTGTATGCAGAGAGCGGCACAGGTTATGCTGCGACCTGTAGTGTGACCAGTGCGAAGTTTACCAACACCGACCTGTCAGGGACTATAACTGCCGCCAATATGTTGAAGCTTCAGAGCAAAAGACGCCTTCTATCCGATTAATAGAAAATATTTCCAGGTTACAGAGAAGGTAAAATTTGTGTCTCCAATACAGACCGGTAATTATTAATGGGCGGCCATTATGTCATAGACCATCAGAGCACACGGCACATAACCTCACCGGCCGCTCACATGGAGACATACTTTTAATATATACTGGTGCTCTAGTGTCTGAATCTCAAACAGACGAGAAATGAAAGGTACACGTTGATTGGTGATTAGGAGAAGGCGCAACCAATCAAAGTCCTTATAGGGAAAGCCTGACCAATCATAGTTCTTATTCTTGTGACTATATGTCACGAAATAACTTTATTAACAACAATCAATTTGACAAATGAGCAGAAGCTGAATGGCAGCGCTGGTGCAGTACGTGGTGCTCCGCAGGGATCTGCAGTCATCTCTCGGGTGGCCGCTCGGAGCACTGGTGGCTCAAGCCTGTCATGCTGCAACAGCTGTCATTCACCTGCACTACCAGCACCCACATACCCAGGCTTACCTGCAGGAGCTGGACTGCATGCACAAAGTGGTGCTAGAGGTGAGTGAGACCATACACCTATACATCATAGTACTGCCTCCCATGTACAAGAATATAACTACTATAATACTGCTCCTATGTACAAGAATATAACTACTATAATACTGCCCCTATGTACAAGAATATAACTACTATAATACTGTCCGCTATGTACAAGAATATAACTACTATAATACTGCCCCCTATGTACAAGAATATAACTACTATAATACTGCTCCTGTGTACAAGAATATAGCTACTATAATACTGCCCCCTATGTACAAGAATATAACTACTATAATACTGCCCCTATGTACAAGAATATGACTACTATAATACTGCTCCCATATAAAAGAATATAACTACTATAATACTGCCCCTATGTACAAGAATATAACTACTATAATACTGCCCCTATGTACAAGAATATAACTACTATAATACTGCTCCTGTGTACAAGAATATAGCTACTATAATACTGCCCCTATGTACAAGAATATAACTACTATAATACTGCCCCTTATGTACAAGAATATAACTACTATAATACTGCCCCCATATAAAAGAATATAACTACTATAATACTGCCCCTATGTACAAGAATATAACTACTATAATACTGCTCCTGTGTACAAGAATATAGCTACTATAATACTGCCCCCTATGTACAAGAATATAACTACTATAATACTGCTCCTGTGTACAAGAATATAGCTACTATAATACTGCCCCTATGTACAAGAATATGACTACTATAATACTGCCCCCATATAAAAGAATATAACTACTATAATACTGCCCCTATGTACAAGAATATAACTACTATAATACTGCCCCTATGTACAAGAATATAACTACTATAATACTGCTCCTGTGTACAAGAATATAGCTACTATAATACTGCCCCCTATGTACAAGAATATAACTACTATAATACTGCCCCTATGTACAAGAATATGACTACTATAATACTGCTCCCATATAAAAGAATATAACTACTATAATACTGCCCCTATGTACAAGAATATAACTACTATAATACTGCCCCTATGTACAAGAATATAACTACTATAATACTGCTCCTGTGTACAAGAATATAGCTACTATAATACTGCCCCTATGTACAAGAATATGACTACTATAATACTGCCCCCATATAAAAGAATATAACTACTATAATACTGCCCCTATGTACAAGAATATAACTACTATAATACTGCCCCTATGTACAAGAATATAACTACTATAATACTGCTCCTGTGTACAAGAATATAGCTACTATAATACTGCCCCCTATGTACAAGAATATAACTACTATAATACTGCTCCTGTGTACAAGAATATAGCTACTATAATACTGCCCCTATGTACAAGAATATGACTACTATAATACTGCCCCCATATAAAAGAATATAACTACTATAATACTGCCCCTATGTACAAGAATATAACTACTATAATACTGCCCCTATGTACAAGAATATAACTACTATAATACTGCTCCTGTGTACAAGAATATAGCTACTATAATACTGCCCCTATGTACAAGAATATAACTACTATAATACTGCTCCTGTGTACAAGAATATGACTACTATAATACTGCCCCCTATGTGCAAGAATATATCTACTATAATACTGCTTCCTATGTACAAGAATATAGCTACTATAATACTGCCCCTATGTACAAGAATGACTACTATAATACTGCCCTATATACAAGAATATAACTACTATAATACTGCTCCCTATACACAAGAATATAACTACTATAATACTGCCCCTATGTACAAGAATATAACTGCTATAATACTGCCCCTATGTACAAGAATATAACTGCTATAATACTGCCCCCATGTACAAGAATATAACTACTATAATACTGCCCCTATGTACAAGAATGACTACTATAATACTGCCCTATATACAAGAATATAACTACTATAATACTGCTCCCTATACACAAGAATATAACTACTATAATACTGCCCCTATGTACAAGAATATAACTACTATAATACTGCCCCTATGTACAAGAATATAACTGCTATAATACTGCCCCCATGTACAAGAATATAACTACTATAATACTGCCCACTATGTACAAGAATATAGCTACTATAATACTGCCCCCTATGTACAAGAATATAACTACTATAATACTGCTCCTGTGTACAAGAATATAGCTACTATAATACTGCCCCTATGTACAAGAATATGACTACTATAATACTGCCCCCATATAAAAGAATATAACTACTATAATACTGCCCCTATGTACAAGAATATAACTACTATAATACTGCCCCTATGTACAAGAATATAACTACTATAATACTGCTCCTGTGTACAAGAATATAGCTACTATAATACTGCCCCCTATGTACAAGAATATAACTACTATAATACTGCCCCTATGTACAAGAATATGACTACTATAATACTGCTCCCATATAAAAGAATATAACTACTATAATACTGCCCCTATGTACAAGAATATAACTACTATAATACTGCCCCTATGTACAAGAATATAACTACTATAATACTGCTCCTGTGTACAAGAATATAGCTACTATAATACTGCCCCTATGTACAAGAATATGACTACTATAATACTGCCCCCATATAAAAGAATATAACTACTATAATACTGCCCCTATGTACAAGAATATAACTACTATAATACTGCCCCTATGTACAAGAATATAACTACTATAATACTGCTCCTGTGTACAAGAATATAGCTACTATAATACTGCCCCCTATGTACAAGAATATAACTACTATAATACTGCTCCTGTGTACAAGAATATAGCTACTATAATACTGCCCCTATGTACAAGAATATGACTACTATAATACTGCCCCCATATAAAAGAATATAACTACTATAATACTGCCCCTATGTACAAGAATATAACTACTATAATACTGCCCCTATGTACAAGAATATAACTACTATAATACTGCTCCTGTGTACAAGAATATAGCTACTATAATACTGCCCCTATGTACAAGAATATAACTACTATAATACTGCTCCTGTGTACAAGAATATGACTACTATAATACTGCCCCCTATGTGCAAGAATATATCTACTATAATACTGCTTCCTATGTACAAGAATATAGCTACTATAATACTGCCCCTATGTACAAGAATGACTACTATAATACTGCCCTATATACAAGAATATAACTACTATAATACTGCTCCCTATACACAAGAATATAACTACTATAATACTGCCCCTATGTACAAGAATATAACTGCTATAATACTGCCCCTATGTACAAGAATATAACTGCTATAATACTGCCCCCATGTACAAGAATATAACTACTATAATACTGCCCCTATGTACAAGAATGACTACTATAATACTGCCCTATATACAAGAATATAACTACTATAATACTGCTCCCTATACACAAGAATATAACTACTATAATACTGCCCCTATGTACAAGAATATAACTACTATAATACTGCCCCTATGTACAAGAATATAACTGCTATAATACTGCCCCCATGTACAAGAATATGACTACTATAATACTGCCCCCTATGTGCAAGAATATATCTACTATAATACTGCTTCCTATGTACAAGAATATAGCTACTATAATACTGCCCCTATGTACAAGAATGACTACTATAATACTGCCCTATATACAAGAATATAACTACTATAATACTGCTCCCTATACACAAGAATATAACTACTATAATACTGCCCCTATGTACAAGAATATAACTGCTATAATACTGCCCCTATGTACAAGAATATAACTGCTATAATACTGCCCCCATGTACAAGAATATAGCTACTATAATACTGCCCCTATGTACAAGAATGACTACTATAATACTGCCCTATATACAAGAATATAACTACTATAATACTGCTCCCTATACACAAGAATATAACTACTATAATACTGCCCCTATGTACAAGAATATAACTACTATAATACTGCCCCTATGTACAAGAATATAACTGCTATAATACTGCCCCCATGTACAAGAATATAACTACTATAATACTGCCCACTATGTACAAGAATATAACTACTATAATACTGCCCCTATGTACAAGAATAAAACTACTATAATACTGCCCCTATGTACAAGAATATAACTACTATAATACTGCCCCTATGTACAAGAATATAACTACTATAATACTGCCCCTATGTACAAGAATATGACTACTATAATACTGCCCCTATGTACAAGAATATGACTACTATAATACTGCCCTATATACAAGAATATAACTACTATAATACTGCCCCCTATATACAAGAATATAACTACTATAATACTGCCCACTATGTACAAGAATATAACTACTATAATACTGCCCCCTATGTACAAGAATATGACTACTATAATACTGCCCCTATGTACAAGAATATATCTACTATAATACTGCCCCCTATATACAAGAATATAACTACTATAATACTGCCCCCTATGTACAAGAATATAACTTCTATAATACTGCCCCTATGTACAAGAATATAACTACTATAATACTGCTCCCTATGTACAAGAATATAACTACTATAATACTGCCCCCTATGTACAAGAATATAACTACTATAATACTGCCCCCTATGTACAAGAATATAACTACTATAATACTGCCCCTTATGTACAAGAATATAACTACTATAATACTGCCCCCTATGTACAAGAATATAACTACTATAATACTGCCCCTTATGTACAAGAATATAACTACTATAATACTGCCCCCTATGTACAAGAATATAACTACTATAATACTGCCCCCTATGTACAAGAATATATCTACTATAATACTGCTGCTATGTACAAGAATATAACTACTATAATACTGCTCCTATGTACAGGAATATAACTACTATAATACTGCCCCCTATGTACAAGAATATAACTACTATAATACTGCCCCCTATGTACAAGAATATAACTACTATAATACTGCCCCCTATGTACAAGAATATAACTACTATAATACTGCTCCTATGTACAAGAATATATCTACTATAATACTGCTGCTATGTACAAGAATATAACTACTATAATACTGCTCCTATGTACAAGAATATATCTACTATAATACTGCTGCTATGTACAAGAATATAACTACTATAATACTGCTCCTATGTACAGGAATATAACTACTATAATACTGCCCCCTATGTACAAGAATATAACTACTATAATACTGCCCCCTATGTACAAGAATATAACTACTATAATACTGCTCCTATGTACAAGAATATATCTACTATAATACTGCTGCTATGTACAAGAATATAACTACTATAATACTGCTCCTATGTACAAGAATATATCTACTATAATACTGCTCCTATGTACAAGAATATATCTACTATAATACTGCCATTTGTATAAGAATATAACTTATTATACTGTGTATTTCTGGTATTTTTCCTTGCAGGTTTCAGATGAGGTCACGTTGACCGGTTTAGGGGAGACTCTAAAGGAGGCTAATATTGACCACAAAATGTGGGTTGAGCAGCCTGAGAACATTCCCACGTGTATCGCTCTCAGACCGTACCCTAAGGAGGACGTGCAACGCTACTTGAAAAAGTTTAAACTTTTGAAGTGAATCGTCTGAATTTGAACCATTATTGGTTTTCATGGATGCCTATAGATCTGGTTCCTGACCTGTCTTTAGTGAAAAACTTTTTTTTTATGTAATTAATTACATTTAATTAAATTTGTATTTATTTGCTTTTTTTGTGGTGTCTTTTTTTAAGGATTAAAATGTATCTTCTTGGGTTGGCTCGAAATTATAAGTAGATAAAATAGGTGGTGTCACCATGTCGCCAGGTCGAATTGCTAATCAGTCAATAACATACCGCTAGCATATAGCAGAGGAGCAGTGCACTCCTGAAGAAAGACCATGGCCTTGTGATCTTCTGAGAACAGTATGCAGAAGTGCGTAGGAATGTCATCCATCTTCGATGGAGGGGCAGTGCTCCGAGGTCTAAGGTCGTGGAGCTCCTCCTGAGGATGGACCCCAAAGGGGTGGTTGACATCTAAGCCATCTAGGCCGGGGTCACACTTGCGAGAAACTCGCACGAGTCTCGCGTCTCAATACCCGGCACTGCCGCCGGCACTCAGGACCGGCGTGTGCGTGTGCATGTATTTCTATAGAGCTGAGCGCTCCGGTCCGAGTTCCGGCGGCAGTGCCGGGTATTGAGACGCGAGACTCGTGCGAGTTTCTCGCAAGTGTGACACCAGCCTTACTCCACGCCTCAGGTGGAGGGCTTAAACTGTTCTCGTTGAATTGTGTTGGCAAAAGATACAAAGTCAAGGAAGTGACCGTGATGACTTGTAATAGGTCGCTTTCTTGTTGTGACATCATGATGTTTCTCGAGAGGTGGTGGAGATGCCAAAGAAATACCATGAGGAGTTTGGTATCTGGTCAGGAGCCTGGATGTTTGTGGTAAAACTTAAGCATTCATTTAGTACATTCGCCCATATTTCATCATCTGCCTTCTTGGGTTGGAGCCGTATCTTGGTCTTCTAGCAGGGACAACTGAAGCTCTGTCACAAGTGCGGGATGTCGGCCACCTTGTGTGGAGGTTAGATGTCACCTTCATGGTGAGTTGGGTCATCCATTAAGCCTTTGTCTGTGCTCCTTTGCGAATGCGGTCATAGCTGGAATAGGGGAAAGTCGTGAGGCTGATTCTTCTGGAGAACGGGCTTGCAGTGGTGTGGAAGCTGAGGGGCCTGGGAGTAAAAGCAAGATGCGTGCACAGCTGAGGAGTCTAGCCAAGTGCAGTCAGGAGAAGGAACATTGTGAACCATCGATTACTGGGCTGGCCCCTATCCTGGAGACCAGTCTGGCTGCTAAGACTCTGAAGGGTAATGAGTTGGATGAAGAGAATTACCATGTCTTCAGGATCCTATTAAAAAGTCTGTATGAGGACTGTAAGCAGTGGCTACAGGACAAGGGAGATGTAGGATAATCTATCCTCACAAGGGATCCTAAGGAAGGTAAAACTGTCTCCCTCTGGTTGGGTTTTCTAACCCAAGCCCCTGAGAACATGTTTTCCTCTGAGAAGGAAGCTGAGGGTGAGGTTCTTTTATTGTCAGGCCTACAGGCTGCGTTGATTCTTCTTCATCTGGAGATGCAAGGTTGTGATGGTGTGATATGTTATGTGGGTATCCCTCTGTGTCTATTTATATTTTACGGATTTCCATAGTGTTCTCTTGTTGCCCTGTATCATTCCGTGTATTCCCCATATTGTCTAGTGTCTCAATTACCTTCCAAAAGTCTGATAATTGAATTAGCTCATTTAATGCCTGCAGCCTGACTGTGTCTATGCCTCTTGATGAACCCCTGTAGTTCCTTAATCCCTGGGGCACCTTTGTCAGGACTGGGAGGCCTGAAAACCGCCCCATCCTGTCTGTGTACCTCTGGACATAAGGAGGGGGCTGGGGAGGACAGGAGCTGTACAAGTCAGACGCTGTGTGGTGATGATCGTGTGAAGACAGCACGTCAGAGAGGAGGGGAAGCATACAGACCCATCTTATCCTCTGGCTGCTGGATTATTGGACTCATCTCCTTGGACATTCATCCGGTTACTGAACTGCGTACGTGTTCTGGACTATTGTATCCTCAGTGTGGTGGATTGTTTATGGACCTTTCAGTTTTGCCTGTAATAAAGGTCTTGGGATTGTTCACACTTCTCTCGCTCTGTTGATTGTGTGCTATGAGAGAAGGACCCTGTGACAACTGGTTATATGGCATATATGTTATATGGTGTCCATTATGCTATATTAAGAAATATATGGGCCACATTATACTTTATATATTATATTGTATGGAGCAATATATAGGGTCCATAATAGTGTATCGCCAATATATGGGGCCCATAATACTGTATGAAAGACTGTGGTGCCCATAATACTATTTGGTTGACTATGTTGTGTCCATAATACTGTATGGCGGACTATGTGGTACCCATAATATTGTATTAAGGACTATAGTGTCCGGTCCATATTGGTAAGTCTGCAGGCACTCTGTGCATTGCGAGATTTCACCGGTTTCTGACCTATTGTAGAATTTACGATAGATATCACTCATGTAATGTAGGAAGTGAAATCTTTGGCAATGTACTATCCCTATAGTTCTTATCTGTGCATCATTAATAGTGGTCTGTGTTAAAGGGGGCCACTGAGACTCTTTCGCCGGGGGGCCAATGAAAACCTGGAGCCGGCCCTCTATGGCATGACTGGTTATGTGACCTGTGAATGTGATCGGCACTGGTGGTGGTGGCTAATGTACTCTCCAAAGATTGAGAATGAAGAAGTAGATGTGACTTTTCTGCACCTTCTGATCCATCACCGTCATTTGTGCATCCAAGTAAACCAATATCAGATATTAACTCAGCCAAACCCCATAACAGCCGGACAGACTCTGACACAAGGAAACGGCCATTCTTCGTAAGAGACTGCGGGCGAGATGGCATCACCCAGTAGAAGCAACAAAGTGATGATAGAAGCTCAGTGTAAAGACTTAGTATTAATTGTGTAAGACTAGTTCATATTGTTTTATTTTATAGCTTGAAGATTAACAAGTGACCCTTATGCATTTTTTAAAAAATTTATAACATGTTTTTTTTTCCAAAATCGCCCATCAAAATTTAGTTTAATTTGGCTTCTCAAAAACAAAATCTCAACATAGTCTCAAATTAAAGCCTTTACATTTCTAAACACAATGGTGCCTCTCTTCTTCTATCTTTTATTTGAATTCTAGCCTAAGACATGATAACAATTGTAAAATCCTACAAGCCATAAAATTCAGGCTTTTTCAAAACTTTTGAGAACTATTACAAAATTAACTAATGAAGATAAAAATTCAAAACTCCTAAATTTTTAAGCATTTAAAAAAAAAAAAAAAAAAAAAAACACCAAAGAAAATAAATATTCAAAGATGTCAGGTAAAAAAAAAAAAATCAGATTTGGATCACTTGGAAATGGAAACACCCCATAGTTGACCCCATAGAGGTAACTGTAGGTCCAGTATCGACAGGTTTTATTTCAAGGAGACAGTCCTTTTACGGCTTTTTTCAGAGCCAGGTACCCTTACTGGTGGGAGATTTTTTAAGGGTGCTGAGATTCTTCTGCCAATTCTCGAGCCTCAGGAGTCTGAGCAGGTACCGCCTGCATCGTGTCCTGAGGAGGGAACTCGAGCATCTTATCTTGACTGGAGGTAGCCGAAATGAGATCTCCAGGGTGAAATCTTTGCTTAAAAGGTGTCAGTACGATAAGGATGGAAATGTCCTCTTCAGAGATGGACCAGAACTCTACTGGAAGTAGAAATCCTAAAAGTCACTATTGACCCTTTAACGAGCCTTTTCACATGACAGGATAAAAGCTAAACATGATACACTTTTTGCAGATGCATGTTTTGGGGTATTTGCCGCTCCTCAGCGCAAATCAAGAGATCTGATGTGGCTGCACAAGAGGCTTTTGACTGGGTTCTAAGCAGTAATGCCTCTGCTTATGGAAAGTGACTTATAAACCATGCTACTGCTACTCTGAGAAATCTGAGGAGAGGCAAACATCCCGAAACATGTCTACAAATAGAGTATCTAATTTGGCTTTATCCTAAGGCATATGACAAGGCTCATCAAAGAATCAATATTGACTTTTAGGAGTTCTTGTCCTCTTCCTATCTGAAGAGGCAGTTTGCATATTCAATTTCCCAGAGGCATGACCTATAAGTCTCCTTACACTGGCATGTCACTCTCCACAAGAAGAGATGTTACCCCTTAGACCTCAGTATAATAATCAGGCATCTTTGATTTTTAAGAGGGATTACGGGACTCTTACAAGAACTACAAGATGTCTGTGAGTAGTAAGGTTGAAAAACTGACAGCACAGGGTTATTGAAAAGGTCAAGATCAGGGATGCTGGATATTCTCAGATCCTTCTACTCACGCATCTTGGAGAAGAGGGAGGGATCTGGAGTGGCATGAGATGTGCTTATGACGCAGTGACTGGGGACTGAGGGCGCCCTAGTATATCCCTGTCCCCCGCATTACCCTGGATGGTGGCGATGCCGGGGTCACGAATCTTGCTATGCTCCTATCTTAGCTCTTATATGATCCGTCATCCACCCAGGGAGGTGTGAGGTCGAAGTGTATAGGACTACACTAACCAGACAGACAAGGGAATACAGACAGGGATAAAATAAAACTCCAATCATACAAATACACTCACAAAACAACATAGTGGAACACGGGAGGATAAGGTAGGAGAAGGCAAATACGTGAGGACAAGGATAAGCACTCAAACCAACTCCAAGCAGAAATCTCCTGAACTCTCCAAACGCCTACTCCAAACACGAACTTCTCCTCCAACATCAAACCAGGCAGAATGAACTATCACTGGCAAGGTCAGAAGCAAGGAGGAGGGTTCTTATACCTGCAGGGAATAACAAACTCAGAAGAGCTGATACCACCCAAGACCTAGAACTCCAGGAGTCCAACGAAGCAGTATAAACCCTTGCAGCGCCAGAGCAAAGAAAGCCAGAACTGCTAATAGAATGCTGAAGCCGTTCTAACTACGGCAGGTGCATGTGTCATCAGACGCTGCAATCGTCTGACCCCACTCTATTGCGGTAACCACGTGACTATCGTCTTTCCTGGCTGAGATATAGACCCCTCTCTTTATATTTTGACAGATAAGTCAGGAAGAGGAAGTTAGGTTGGCGATTGAAGTGCTTGCACTAAAACAAATCACAAAGTCCAGATGGTTTAACATCTGAATTCCTTAACCCCTTTCTGACATCAGACGTACTACCCCGTCCACGGTACCAGGGCCCCTATGACCGGGGATGGGATAGTACATTTAAGCGAACAGTGGTGCTCCCGGGGGGGGGGGGGGGGAGCCGCTGATCGCGGCCGGGTGTCAGCTGATTACAGCTGACACCCGGCACTATGTGTCAGGGGCGGTCACGGACCGCCCCCGGCACATTAACCCCTGGCACACTGCGATTAAACATGATTGCAGTGTACCGGGGGTTTAGAGAAGCATCAGCAGGGAGGGGGCTCCCTCCATGCTTCCCTGAGATCCCCAGCGCAGCGCTGCGTTGCTCTGGGGGCCTCCTTCCCAGCAGGTCCCCGGATCCAATATGGCCACGGGGGCCTACAGGGAGGCGTCTTTATCAGTGCCTGCTGCGAGCAGTCTTTGAGAAAGCCTGCAGCAGCGCCTGTCAGATTGCTGATCTGACAGAGTGCTGTCTAAACTGTCGGATCAGCGATCTGACAAATGACAGTGATGTCCCCCTGAGACAATGTAATAAAGTGAAAAAAAAACAATAAAAGTACACATATTTAGTATCGCCGCGTCCGTAACGATCCGCCGTATAAAACTGTCCCACTAGTTAACCCCTATAGCGAACCCCTTATAAAATAAAATTAAAAAACAAAGCAAAAAACAATGCTTTATCATCATACCGCCAAACAATAAGTGCAATAACGCGCAATCAAAGAGACGGATATAAATAAATATGGTACCGCTGAAAACGTCATCTTGTCCCGCAAAAAACGAGCTGCCATACAGAGTCATCAGTGAAAAAATAAAAAAGTTATAGCTCGCAGAATAAAGCGATGCAAAAACAATTATTTTTTATATAAAATTGTTTTCATTGCATAAAAACGCCAAAACATAAAAAAAGACAAATGAGGTATCGCTGTAACCGTACTGACCCAAAGAATAAAACCGCTTTATCAATTTAATCACACGCGGAACGGTGTAAATGCACCCCCCAAAAGAAATTCATAAATTGCTGGTTTTTGTTCATTCTGTGTCCCAAAAATTGTAATAAAAAGCGATCAAAAAATGTCACGTGCCCGAAAATGGTACCGATAAAAACGTCAACTTGTCCCGCAAAAAATAAGACCTCACATGACTCTGTGGGTCAAAATATGGAAAAATTATAGCTCTCAAATTGTGGTGATAAAAAATATTTTTGAAATAAAAAGCGTCTTTTAGCGTGTGACAGCCGCCAAACATAAAAACCGCCATAAATAGTAAATCAAACCCCCCGATATCACCCCCTTAGTTAGGGAAAAATAATAAAATTAAAAAAAAGTACTTATTTCCATTTTCCCATTAGGGCTAGGGTTAGGGCTGAGATTAGGGTTAGGGGTGTGCTGGGGTTAGGGTTAGAGTTAGAATTGGGGGGTTTCCACTGTTTGGGCACATCAGGTGTTCCCCCAAACGCAACATGGCGTCTGATCTCAATTCCAGCCAATTCTGCATTGAAAAAGTCAAATGGTGCTCCTTCAATTCCAAGCTCTGCCATGCGCCCAAACAGTGTTTTACCCCCACATGTGGGGTATCAGCCTACTCGGGACAAATTTCAAAACAACTTTTGGGGTCCAATTTCTCCTGTTACCCTTAGGAAAATAAAAAAATGGGGGGCAAAAATATCATTTTTGTGTAAAAAAAATATGATTTTTTTATTTTCACGCCCGGGCGTCATAAACTTCTGTGAAGCACTTGGGGGTTCAAAGTGCTCACCACTCATCTAGATAAGTTCCTTGGGGGGTCTAGTTTCCAAAATGGGGTCACTTGTGGGGGGTTTCCACTGTTTAGGTACATCAGGGGCTCTCCAAACGCGACATGACACCCGCAAACCATTCCATCAATGTCTGCATTCCAAAACATCACTACTTCCCTTCCGAGCCCCGACGTGTGCCCATACAGTAGTTTACTCTCACATATGGGGTATCAGAGTATTCAGGACAAATTGTACAACAACTTTTGGGGTCCAATTTCTCCTGTTACCCTTGGTAAAATAAAAAAATTGGGGCCTAAAAGATCATGTTTGTGGAAAAAAATATGATTTTTTTATTTTCAGGCCAGGGCGTTATAAACTTCTGTGAAGCCCTTGGGGGTTCAAAGTGCTCACCACACATCTAGATAAGTTCCTTGGGGGGTCTAGTTTCCAAAATGGTGTCATTTGTGGGGGTTTCCACTGTTTAGGCACATCAGGGGCTTTCCAAACGCGACATGGTGTCCGATCTCAATTCCAGCCATAAAAGTCAAATGGCGCTGCTTCCCTTCCGAGCTCTGCCATGCGCCCAAATATTGGTTTACCCCCACATATGGGGTATCAGCATACTAAGGACAAATTGCACAATAACGTTTGGAGTCCTGTTACCCTTGGGAAAATAAAAATTGAAAGTGAAAAGATAATTTTTGTGGAAAAAATATTATTTTTTAATTGTACGGTTGTATGTTATAAACTTCTGTGAAGCCCTTGGGGGTTCAAATTTCTCACCACATATCTAGATAAGTTCCTTGGGGGGTCTAGTTTCCAAAATGGGGTCACTTGTGGGGGGTTTCCACTGTTTAGGCACATCAGGGGCTCTCCAAACCTGACATGGTGTCCGATCTGAATTCCAGCCAATTTTGCATTGAAAAAGTCAAACGGCGCTCCTTCCCTTCTGAGCTCTGCCATGCGCCGAAACAGTGCCCCCCCCCCACATATCAGGTATCAGCATACTCAGGACAAATTGCACAATCACTTTTCCAGTCCAATTTCTCCTGTTACCCTTGGTAAAATAAAAAAATTGGACCTGAAGTAATTTTTTTGTGAAAAAAAGTTAAACGTTCATTTGTTTTTAAACATTCAAAAAATTCCTGTGAAGCACCTGAAGAGTTAATAAACTTCTTGAATGTGGTTTTAGCACCTTGAGGGGTGCAGTTTTTAGAATGGTGTCACTTTTGGGTATTTTGTATCATATGGACCCCTCAAAGTGGCTTCAAATGTGATGTGGTCCCTAAAAATAAAATGGTGTTGTAAAAATGAGAAATCGCTGGTCAACTTTTAACCCTTATAACTTCCTAACAAAAAAAATGTTGGTTCCAAAATTGTGCTGATGTAAAGTAAATACGTGGGAAATGTTATTTATTAAGTTTTTTGTGTGCCGTATCTCTGTGATTTAAGGGCATAAAAATTCAAAGTTGGAAAATTGCAAAATTTTCGCCAAATTTCAGTTTTTTTCACAAATAAACGCAAGTTATTTGAATGAAATTTTACCACTAACATGAAGAACCATATGTCACGAGAAAACAGTGTCAGAGTCACCGGGATCCATGGAAGCGTTCCAGAGTTATTACCTCATAAAGGGACAGTAGTCAGAATTGTAAAAATTGGCCCGGGCAATAACATGCAAACCACCCTTGGGGGTAAAGGGGTTAAGGAAGCCTTGGTTCACCTCTTGACTTAGGTATTCAATGAGTGTCTTTCCTCGGGCACTAGGCTGAAGTCAATGAGGAGGTCTGCCCTGATCATCTTATCAAAGTGTAAGGACCCATCTTGCAATGAGAATTGATGTCCCATAAAGCATCTCATGGCAGAAAGGTTTTGGCAAGGGTGTTATTTAATCTGCTGGTGAAGTTCATACCATGGCTGCTTTCGGAGGCCCAGCATTGCTCTGTTCCAGGCTGCCATACATTTAGTGCTGTGCTGTGTGTCGGAGAGACAGTGGAGCAGGGTAGGGCTGAAAATGGAAGGGGTACATGCTGTCACTGGGCCAGGCAAAAGCGTTTGACCGGGTTAATCATGAGTACCTCTGGTCTGTCCTTCTGAGGTCTGCCGGGGGGGGTTTGATTGGCTTTAGACCTTGTAGGTTTGGGCAGAGTTTCCCACTTGTAAACACTTGAGGTTGGCTCTGGTGTTTGCCAGGGTTATCCCTTGAGCCCACTGATGTTCTTGTTTTCAAGTTTACATTCCTTGTGAAGGTGGAGCACAGGCCATTGGCTGGGATGAGGATGGAATGGGCAGCACTGGAAGCCACTCTGAGGGTGGTGGCGTATGCCGAGGATGTTATCGCGTTTGTTTTTGGTTGGACAGGGAGGCAGAGTTGATGATTTCAGAGGTAGACTTCTACTTGCAGACATCCGAGTCCGAGATTATCAGGCTAAGGCCGGGATCACACTACCGTGTGTGATGCGAGAAACTCGCATCAACACCCAGCACTGCTGCCGGCACTCAGGACTGGAGCTACGGCTGCATGTATTTCTATGCCGTTGCTGCTCCGGTCCTGAGTGCTGATGCGAGAGACTCGTGTGAGTTTCTCACATCACACACGGTAGTGTGATCCCGGCCTAAGTGTGAGTCTCTGGCTGGAAGCAGGAGATCCTATTTTTTATTTGCTGGAGACCCTTCCAGGACCCAAAGTGTCTGCAAAAGTCCTTGATATTAAATTTGTCCAGGTCGATTACTAAAAAAGAATTGGGAGAGGAGGCTAGAGATTGCTGGTCTACAGTTTGTTCTTCCAACTGTTATGGGGGAATAGACTGACCCTGGTCAAGAGGGAGGTTACTTACCGAACGAGGAGACTAGGAGGGTTGGGTATGGTCAACCCTGTGGTATTCCTTGTGGATACCTTCATTAAGATCAATATTGCAAACCTCTGGAAAGAGAAGGCTCCTCCGTGGGTATTCTCCTATAGGGGATGGTTTCAGCCTTTCTTCCAGGAATGGGAGACAGGAGGGCAAGTGAAGGATCTTCGCACACCGTATGGACATCTTCCGAATAATGCTACCTTGGTTCTGAAGGTAATTCACCGGTGGGGTCTGGGAATGTGGGAGATCAGGACTCTGCCAAGGAAGCTCCTTGACAAATGGGTTCTGTTGACCCATTTTCAGAAGCCTCTGGCGCTCATGGATTGCCCAAGTCGGGATCTTGGGGTGGGTTTGCATCTTTTCAATTCTATCAGGATCCCCTCGAAGTTTTGGGACTTGGCTTGGCGCGGCTTCCATGGGAAACTGTGAGGGACAATCTGAAGTGTAGGAGCTCTGAGGACAGGAACTGTACTCGGGAGCATTGTGGTACCGTGCTGGAAAGCATGGACCACTTCCTGCTTCGTTGTCCCTTCAACACAGAGGTGTACAACAGAGTGGGGCACCTCCATTGACTGGTCTCGGCAGGCCGGTCTCTCCTATGTGGAATGGGCCTATGGAGCATTCGGAGACCTTGGTGGTCGGGACCGCTGCACCTTATTTCTAGTTAGAGCAGTGGGTTAGGTATCACACGTGGAACGCACAGTGCTTAGTATCGACGCAACGGAAAATCCTCCCAGTGGACGATGTATTTAGGACCATACTTGGTGACCTGGTGAAGGTGCGCTCTCTGGAGTAAGGGAGACTGGGCACACATAGGTCTGCTCTCCTCTGGAGGGGCTTTTCTTTTAGTGTGCCCTAGTCTGGTCATCTCCTTTCCTGGTGGTGGGCTGCCGCTGACACTGTAGATTTTTGTTTTGATCAGTATACAGTGATGTACGGGATGCTGGAGCTGAACTTGGGCTTTCTTGGTTGTGGATTGTTTATACTTTGAAATTGTCCTGATTTATGTTGTGTATGTCTGTGCATATATTGAATATAGGGAGAGACCTGTACAGTATGCGTTAGGTGAGGACACTGTGGTGTTTGAGTGAAAATCTGGTGCTGGCCTATGGACATTGGATATGGACTGAAGCATGAGATGTAGGACTAGCAACCAACTGAGGTCAGTGCGGAGGTTGGGGACTGGGCTCACGGCGTGGAGTGTATAATTTAGCTTGGACTTCTATATGTGTGTATATATATATATTGCAGTCTTTTTAATGGGTAGGCCATTGTTTAGTTTGTATTTATTGTTTTTGGTTATTCTTTAAGTAATAAGTGGAAATGTGTCTCCTTACAGTCTATGGGATTTAGGAAAATAATTTCTTGAACTGAATATTTTAATTTTTCAAATCATTCACCTTTATAAAAATAATAAAAAAAAGACTAAAAATATCAGAATTTTAAATGACTTTATTTACAATAAACAGAATAATTAAACATTGAACAAGCCAATAATATAACAGCACAAAGCAGTATTATTCAACCACCATAACCACTTCACCGCCTGCAAGATCCGCCCAGCGTGGGCCTGCATGACAACGCAGAGCCTCGTGGCAGAAAAAAGGGGCTTCCAAAATATGGAGCAACTGTTTTAGCAACATGTCACAGGTATCTGGAATCACATGGGTTCATGGGGCACCTTACATTCTTTTTTTTTTTTTTATGCATACATTTTTAATTTTTTTTTTTTTAAATTCGCTTTTTTTTTTTGGCGCAAACTTAAAAAAAAAAAAAAAAAAAAATCAGCACTGGAAAAATCTGTATGAATTGTTCATCCATTTTCCATCTTACATTCTTTCCTTTACTCCTAAAAATTTCTAAAAAAGAGAAAGTAGAAGCAACAAATTAAAATTGTTTCGCTATGCAGTTTTCCTTAGGAAATTAAAAAGCAAGATCAGTCATTTTTTTTTTGTTTAATTTTATTTTTTTTTTTAACAATAAATTATTTCATCCATTACAATAGCCAGCATTTAATTCAAACAAAAAATATAAAACATTTTTTTCTGTTAAAGGGAACAAATCTGTATTGAGCAGAAAAAAAAACATTTTTAAACTTTTTTTTTTTCCACGAAGGGGGGAAAATATGAAAAATTCCCGATATTTTACTTTTTTTTTTTTCTTTTTTCTTAAGAAACCATTGTCATATAAAATCTTTGAAACTCATCGTCATACCTTTTTTTTTTACATTTACGAAAAGCAGCTGGCTAAAGAATCTTGATTTTTTTTTTTTAAATGTAAGAATAAATTTTTGTAGCAATTTACCGAAATGCTAAAAGGTACGGGCCCCTAAGTTTTGTTTTATTTTTTAAAAGAGTTTTACAATTTTTTTTTTTTTTTTTTTTCAATTTTTCATTCTTTAGTAAGTAGGATTTGGAGCCAGAAAAAAACAAAAACAAAAAAAAAAACATTGACATGCTGGTTAGTTTAGTTACAAGGTTCAGAAGTCAGATTTTCAATAAAGTGAAAGGCGCCCCCCCCCCCAAAGAAATAAAATTAAAAAAAAACCCAAAAAATAATAAAAACACGCAATTGGAGCTTATATACAGCTAAGTGTCTGCCGCAGCAAACGTTACAAGGTCAGTTACTGATGCAGTGATTCAGAGGCGCTGCCTTTTCTGCGAGAGGCAGAGTATAAGACGATATGTACACATACACTTTTATTTTTGTATGGTTTTTTTTACATAATTTTTGAGTGGTTTAGGTCCCAAATGTTGTCAGAACTTGTATATGGACAGTCCAATCGAGGACCAAAATAAAAACTTACGGTACTTTGAAAAGACTACTTTAAAGCCTTAGAATTTTTAAAAAAATATTTTTAATTGATACATTTTAAAAATTTTTTTAAATACAAATACAGATATGACTTGGGATTATTTGGTTCAGATGAATGGGAATTGTAACTTTTTATTATTTTTCTTTTGTTCTTACAGATTTTATTTGGTAATTTTTAGACTTGTCATAATTTTTAGTCTTTTTTCATAATTTTTAGACTTCTCATAATTTTTACTTTTTTTCATAATTTTTAGACTTTTTAAAATAATTTTTAGCCTTTTCTCATAATTTTTAGACTTTTTTAAAATAATTTTTAGCCTTTTCTCATAATTTTTAGACTTTTTTCATAATTTTTAGACTTTTGTTATCATTTTTAAACGTGCTGAAAAATAACAAGGGAGCCTAGTTTGAAACACATGAAGAAGCGACTTTTTTTTTTTAAATAGGAATAAAAATGCTGAAAAACTTCCCGTAATCGGCAAAGCGTAATTGTCATAGAAAAAGAATAGGAAAAGTTTTAAAGCGTCTTTGGAGAGGATCTATAAAACTTGCTATAATTATTATTAGTATTCTCATTAAAAACATTTTTTTTAGCCAGATATCTATTAAAGGGGTTGTCCTCTTTGAATTTGAACGCACCTTGCTAATCAACGAAGCTCCTATCCTGATACTTCCCGCTAGTCTGTTTCTCTTTACAGACGGGAAATGATATCAGCCAATCAATGGTTTGGACGGGTCACAAATGCAGCCAGTGATTGGCTGAGCAGTCACTTCCTGTACTTTAGGAAGGAACAGGAAATGGAGGCCAGCAAAGAACTTGGAAAGTATCAGGACCTGGAGTGATGGAGGTATGAAGAAACAGTGAGTATCACTTCTTTCTCTTTATTTTGCCATTCTAACTGCTTTAGAAAAATTGATAGGGACAACCCCTTTAAAGGTCTAGACCTCAACATTGGTCTGGAACCTTCAGGTCTAGAAAAGTGGTTTTTTTTTGTTTTTTTTTTTTCAATCTCTGTGTAACGTGAAACTTTTTAACATTTCTTTTAAACGAAATTTTTTTGATGGTCTCAGAAATGAAAGTAAAAAAAAATAATAACAATTTTGAGTGTATGTGTACATAATAATACATCTGCGTAAAAAAAAAAAAACAACAAAAAAACAAAAACAAATTTGTAGGTCACCTTATTAGGGCAAAAATCCTACAGAGGTCAGTACTAATTCCGGCAGGAATGGCGGATACTGTAGAAGCTGAGGTACGTAAGTAAAATAAAAAAACAAAAATAAAAGGCAGTGCCATTGAATAACCCAAAAAGACAACCCAAAAACATTCCTTACACAATGACTATACATGTCTTTTATACTGTACTCTCTCCCCCCCCCCTGAAAAATAACTAATAAAAAAAAAATATATAAAAAAAAACAAAATAAAACACTGGTGTAAATAGCAATGTCCTTCCATGTACATAAAAAAAAAAAAAAGAGAAAAAAAAACAAAACAATAAAGGCCCTATCCCTAATGTAAAAGCAAGATAAAAAATATACAGATTCCCGCTGCTTTGTGCCGCCGCAGGCTCGGGCAGCGGGAATATCCTGAGTATAAGGTTACATCGTTAGGAACTTAGTAATGGCGACTTTTGGAGGGTATATACAAGATCCTAGCAGCAGGTTAAAGCGATTACTTGTCTATAAGACATCTGAAAAAAAGCTGTTTTGCAGGAATGAAACAGGGAAAGTTCTGTCTCAGAGAATGCATAGTGGCAGGGCTGGATTTTAAGGGCTTGTCCAGGAATTTTTCAGAAACAGCGCCACACCGTATTCGCAGGTCGTACCTGGTATTGCAGCTGAAGCCGAGCTGCAATACCACTCACAACCTGAGAACAGGAGTGGCGCTGTTTTTTTTTCAAAAATTTTTTTTAAAGAAATTAACTATGTTTCCTTATCCTAGAAAAAAAAAAACCCTGCGAATGTGTCAGCGACTACTTCTGTCCCGGATATGTCAAGATGTGCCCATGACTGACCTTTCTAACTCACTAACAGGGAAGGTACACAGTGTTTTCATGGGTTGCTATTTTTTTTTTAGAATTTTCCTTACAGGAGAGGCCATTTTATAAACTCATAAATAGCAATAGACATTTTGGTCGTGAAGGGAAATTTATCATTTTTACTTATTATTTTAGAAATAATTAATTCTATGGTTGTAAATATCAACTTTGACTACAAAGGAAAAACCAAAAAAATTAATTAAAAAAAAAAAAAAATTTTTTGGGGATTTTTTTATTTATGGTTGTGAGTATCAAGACATTTTGCTTTTTATAATGGAATTTTTTAAACATTTTTTACAATTTAATTTCCCCTCCCCAAAAAAATATAATTATAGGGTCATAAATATCAAAACATTTTGCATTTTGAATGTAATTTTTTTTTTTTAATTTTTTTTCCAGAAAAAAATTAACTCCACAGTCGTAAACGAAAAAAATCAACAGAAATTTTCACTTTGAAGGGAAATTAAAAAAGGAAAAGAAAAAAAAAAATTTAAACATTTTTTACAACTTAATTCCCCCCAAAAAATATAATTATAGGGTCATGAATATCAAAACATTTTGTATTTTCAATGTAATTTTTTTTAAAATTTACATCCCCCCCCCACCAAAAAAAAAAAATTAATTCCAAGGTCGTAAATGTAAAAATCAACAGAAATTTTCACTTTGAAGGGAAATTAAAAGAAAAAAAAAAAAAATTTTAAAACATTTTTTACAATTTAATTTCCCCCCCAAAAAATATAATTATAGGGTCATAAATATCAAAACATTTTGTATTTTCAATGTAATTTAAAAAAAAAAAAATTACATTTTTTTTTTCCCGGAAAAAAATTAAATTCCACGGTCGTAAACGTAAATATTCAACAGAAATTTTCACTTTGAAGGGAAAGTTAAAATAAAAAAAAAATAAAAAAAAAAATAATTATAGGATTGTAAATATTGATAGAAGCTTTGGCTGCGAAGGGAAATTTGTAAACTTTTTTTTTTATAAATATTTTTTTTTTTTCCAAAAAATGAATTCTAATATCAAAAAAAAAATTTGGTCATAAGGGGAAACTTTAAGATTTTACCTTTTTTTTTAATTTATAAGAAATTCAAAACAAAATTTGTATCACTGCTCTGACTGCCTGTGAGCACGCCGCCTTCTCAACTCCTGCCAGCCCTCTAGGAGTCCCGATGGGCACCTAGAAGTAGATCCAGCCCTGCATGTTGATGGATTGTATGTACACCGTGACACTGATGGGGACAGGAGCGTCACACCTCTTCTCTGCCACAGATTATTATTTTAGAGACTAGATTGTAAGGGGCGCTGTTCATATATTTATTTAAATACTTCTTTTTCTTTCCATTCTGAAGTCTTCTCCCTCCCAAAAAAACTTGACGGTCAATATCTTATCTTTATTTCTTTTACATCGTAAGTCGGAGGAAAAGTCTTTGATCCGGCGATAAACACCAAACTAAAAAAAAAACGTTACCGTATCTCAAAGAAAAAGATTTGATCATGCATTTATTTATTTATTTAGTTTATTTTTTTTTGCCTAATTTTTATCACTTAAAAAAAAAAAAAATTCCGATTGCCGATGAAGAATTGAGAATAATAATTTAGGCAAAAAAAAAAAAAATGTAAATAAAAAAAACAAAAATGGAGATTTAAAATAATATTTTACCCAAATTTTTTTTTTAAAGAAAAAATTGTGGTTGACGAGAACAAAAAAAAAAAAAAAAAAAAGTAAATAAAAAAAACAAAAATGGAGATTTAAAATAATATTTTACCCAAATTTTTTTTTTAAAGAAAAAATTGTGGTTGACGAGAACAAAAAAAAGAAAAAAAAAAAATGTGAAAAATACTGGAGAATATTTTCAACAAAAATTTAATGTGTAAAACCCACAGAAAACCTTTGAAAATGTCACTGCTGAGGAGATGGCAAACTGAAAAAAAAAAAAAAAAAATGGCGTCATTCATAAAAAAATGACCAAGGGGGTGGTTCCTTCTGCTAGAACAGGACGGGTCTTACTGAGCAACACTGATTCCTAAGGTGAGAGCCCTCTAAGATGTGAAAATACCCTAGTATAAGGACAGGGTTTGTCTTTATAAGCCCTTTAATTGATGAGGGTAGAAAAAAAAATAGTTTAAAAATGTATATATATTTTTTTCCCTGAAATAGCGCCACTCTTGAACATGGGTCACGCCTGGTATTGCAGCTCGGCCTCATTCACTCCATCAGCTGCAATGCCTTGCCCAGAACAAGAGTGGCGCTCTTTCAGAACCCACACAATTAAATGACAACCAAACGAAAAAGATTTTACTTTTTTATGTTTTTGATTCATTCGGTGGAACCTTCAATAATAAGTATGATATAGATTTTTCTTTTTAAAAAAAATAAAATTATTCAATTATATGGCGAGCAAAAAGGTCGGCAGAACCGCGGTCACATTGATAGTCCGTGGCCGCCGGACGGGAGTTCCTCCGACTTCTCGCCGACCCATCAATACTCACACGTGACGCCGTGGGGACTCACTAATGAAAAGGTGCGCCGGCGATGGTGGTGCAGGTAGTGAGGGGTATGAGGGCTTTAGTCCGGTGACCATTCGGGCAAATATTTAAATTAATGACAAATATTTTGAAAAAAAAAAATTCAAAATTTCAAAATGTTTTCAATTTTCTTTTATTTTTACCAAATTTAAAATTTTTTATTTCTGGTAAATGTTTTTACGATATTCTGAATTACTTTCCAAATCAGCAGTGTCCCAAAAGTGCAAGTTATCAACCATTACATCTTTTTTTTTTTTCTCCCTCCCAGCAGTTAAAATGTGACAAAAAAGTAAAAAAAATACAATAAATTCCGACGCCATTTTTTGCAGTAGTTCTAATGCTGCCTTACTTCAAGGCTACGTCTGCCGTTATCCTTGACCCCCCTGGGGATAAATCTGTCAACGATACAAAGTTTGGAGAGGGGTGAACGGCGTTTTTCGGGCCGTCCTCGGCAAATCGCACTGTGACCCTCCCTTTTGTGTTTGGAATGGTAAAAAAAAAAAATACTAACTTTTAGGTTAAACTTTTGCGATTTCTAAACTTTTTTTTTATTATTATTTTTATTTTTCAAGAAAGTTTTTGAAACTTCAGGAAAAAAATAAAATAAAATAAAATATTGAGGGCCGCCATCCTCGACTGCTCCAGCAGCGAGAAAGGGTTAAAAAACATGCCCCCTACCCCCCCAAAAAGGTGCGCAAAGCGGGTCGCTCACTTGGTAGAAACATGATTGTACATACTAGCCAGAAATAGCTCTACAAATGCACTTCAGCTGCAACAAAGATGCGCTTTACCTCGGCATAATATATATAGACTTTCTCTTTTTCTTGTTTTTTATTTTTTTCATTTTTCGTTTTTCTTCCCCCCCCCCCCCCCTCAATCCCCGCCACCCGTAAATTACCAAGAACCCTCCATTTTTTTTTTTCTCCTCCGTCTTTTCTACTTCGGGTTCCACATCAGTTGACAGAACCAGCTGAAACTGACGTTCTGCGACATTCTTCTCCGGGGCGGCAGAAAACGACGCGCCCGTTCCGTTCAGTGTCATCACAGCAACTGCGTACAAAAATAACTATCATCTGTCATTTGGCTCGAAAGGGGGACCGAGGGTCCGATTGTCCCAGCCCTACAGCTCCTCATTCCGTCTGTCTCTCTCTCTCTTTCTCCAAAAAGTCCGATCACGATCCGAAAAAGGACGCGAGGCTCCGGGGGGGGGGAATTGTTAGAGGAAAAAAAACTGCGACAAATGTTTTTGAATGTTTTTCGCTTCCCCCCCCTTTTTGCTCTCCTTTATTTTCTGACGTTTGTCAACACGTCTTTTGCTTCGCAGTCTTCGTTCCCCAAAAGGATGTCTGCGGTGTAAGAGATATCGGACATCTCTGCAAAGATATAGCAATGTATATACGCTGCGTATATAGACTTCTAGAAATCGCCCGCGTATCACGTGATTTATTAATCTCTCCCGTTGGCACGTCCCGGCTATCATTCCGTCAGCAGCTGTTGCAGAAGGCTCTTTTGTTGAGCCTGTGAGGTTTGGGGTCCGGGGGTGGTCTTTTGTGTAGAGATGGATCCTGATTGGTTCAGGTATGGGTCCCCGCCCACGAGGTTCACTGTACACTGAACGTCTGCAAAGACTTGCACTTGTTGTACCTGCTGGGAGAGAGAGAAGGTTAGATACTTTACGCTACACCCATCTCCAGTTTGTCCCCGTTACCTCCCAGGGCATTCGCTAACGCCATGTAAAATTAATCTGTCAGATTGAGCGATGGTGGCAAAATAAAAAGAATAGAATACAACTCCAACACGGTCTGACAGTCATTCTGTCATTCCGAGATATACGGAGTGTCCAGAGATGAGCTGGGCCACCAACACATGTGCCACAAGAGACATACTTTATCGCTGTGTTACCTGAGAGATGTACTGTGCTGCCATATGTGCACTCAAATACTCTACCGCCATATGTGTGACCAGATATACTACACTGCCATATGTGCACTCAAATACTCTACCGCCATATGTGCGACCAGATATACTACACTGCCATATGTGCACTCAAATACACTACCGCCATATGTGTGACCAGATATACTACACTGCCATATGTGCACTCAAATACTCTACCGCCATATGTGCGACCAGATATACTACACTGCCATATGTGCACTCAAATACTCTACCGCCATATGTGTGACCAGATATACTACACTGCCATATGTGCACTCAAATACTCTACCACCATATGTGTGACCAGATATACTACACTGCCATATGTGCACTCAAATACTCTACCGCCATATGTGCGACCAGATATACTACACTGCCATATGTGCACTCAAATACTATACCGCCATATGTGTGACCAGATATACTACACTGCCATATGTGCACTCAAATACTCTACCACCATATGTGTGACCAGATATACTACACTGCCATATGTGCACTCAAATACTCTACCGCCATATGTGTGACCAGATATACTACACTGCCATATGTGCACTCAAATACTCTACCGCCATATGGGCGACCAGATATACTACACTGCCATATGTGCACTCAAATACTCTACCGCCATATGTGTGACCAGATATACTACACTGCCATATGTGCACTCAAATACTCTACCGCCATATGTGTGACTAGATATACTACACTGCCATATGTGCACTCAAATACTCTACCGCCATATGTGCAACCAGAGATACACTACACTGCCATATGTGCACTCAAATACTCTACCGCCATATGTGCGACCAGAGATATACTACACTGCCATATGTGCACTCAAATACTCTACCGCCATATGTGTGACCAGAGATATACTACACTGCCATATGTGCACTCAA
This sequence comes from Dendrobates tinctorius, assembly GCF_039654945.1. Classification (NCBI taxonomy): domain Eukaryota; kingdom Metazoa; phylum Chordata; class Amphibia; order Anura; family Dendrobatidae; genus Dendrobates; species Dendrobates tinctorius. Next base: position 1,565,453 of record NW_027361998.1, on the reverse strand, counting down.
ATACTCTACCGCCATATGTGCGACCAGAGATATACTACACTGCCATATGTGCACTCAAATACTCTACCGCCATATGTGCGACCAGAGATATACTACACTGCCATATGTGCACTCAAATACTCTACCGCCATATGTGTGACCAGAGATATACTACACTGCCATATGTGCAAGCAAATACTCGACCGCCATATGTGTGACCAGATATACTGCACTGCCATATGTGCACTCAAATACTCTACCGCCATATGTGCAACCAGAGATACACTACACTGCCATATGTGCACTCAAATACTCTACCGCCATATGTGCGACCAGAGATATACTACACTGCCATATGTGCACTCAAATACTCTACCGCCATATGTGCGACCAGAGATATACTACACTGCCATATGTGCACTCAAATACTCTACCGCCATATGTGTGACCAGAGATACACTACACTGCCATATGTGCACTCAAATACTCTACCGCCATATGTGCGACCAGAGATACACTACACTGCCATATGTGCACTCAAATACTCTACCGCCATATGTGCGACCAGAGATATACTACACTGCCATATGTGCACTCAAATACTCTACCGCCATATGTGCGACCAGAGATATACTACACTGCCATATGTGCACTCAAATACTCTACCGCCATATGTGCGACCAGAGATATACTACACTGCCATATGTGCACTCAAATACTCTACCGCCATATGTGTGACCAGAGATACACTACACTGCCATATGTGCACTCAAATACTCTACCGCCATATGTGCGACCAGAGATATACTACACTGCCATATGTGCACTCAAATACTCTACCGCCATATGTGCGACCAGATATACTGCACTGCCATATGTGCACTCAAATACTCTACCGCCATATGTGCGACCAGATATACTACACTGCCATATGTGCACTCAAATACTCTACCGCCATATCTGCGACCAGAGATATACTACACTGCTATATGTGCACTCAAATACTCGACCGCCATATGTGTGACCAGATATACTACACTGCCATATGTGCACTCAAATACTCTACCGCCATATGTGCAACCAGAGATACACTACACTGCCATATGTGCACTCAAATACTCTACCGCCATATGTGCGACCAGAGATATACTACACTGCCATATGTGCACTCAAATACTCTACCGCCATATGTGCGACCAGAGATACACTACACTGCCATATGTGCACTCAAATACTCTACCGCCATATGTGCGACCAGAGATATACTACACTGCCATAAGTGCACTCAAATACTCTACCGCCATATGTGCGACCAGAGATATACTACACTGCCATATGTGCACTCAAATACTCTACCGCCATATGTGCGACCAGAGATATACTACACTGCCATATGTGCACTCAAATACTCTACCGCCATATGTGTGACCAGAGATATACTACACTGCCATATGTGCACTCAAATACTCTACCGCCATATGTGTGACCAGAGATATACTACACTGCCATATGTGCACTCAAATACTCTACCGCCATATGTGCGACCAGAGATATACTACACTGCCATATGTGCACTCAAATACTCTACCGCCATATGTGTGACCAGAGATATACTACACTGCCATATGTGCACTCAAATACTCTACCGCCATATGTGTGACCAGAGATATACTACACTGCCATATGTGCACTCAAATACTCTACCGCCATATGTGCGACCAGAGATACACTACACTGCCATATGTGCACTCAAATACTCTACCGCCATATGTGCGACCAGAGATATACTACACTGCCATATGTGCACTCAAATACTCTACCGCCATATGTGTGACCAGAGATATACTACACTGCCATATGTGCACTCAAATACTCTACCGCCATATGTGTGACCAGATATACTACACTGCCATATGTGCACTCAAATACTCTACCGCCATATGTGCGACCAGAGATATACTACGCTGCCATATGTGCACTCAAATACTCTACCTCCATGTGAGAACAGATATACTACACTGCCATATGTGCACTCAAATACTCTACCGCCATATGTGTGACCAGAGATATACTACACTGCCATATGTGCACTCAAATACTCGACCGCCATATGTGTGACCAGATATACTACACTGCCATATGTGCACTCAAATACTCTACCGCCATATGTGCGACCAGAGATATACTACACTGCCATATGTGCACTCAAATACTCTACCGCCATATGTGCGACCAGAGATATACTACACTGTCATATGTGCACTCAAATACTCTACCGCCATATGTGCGACCAGAGATATACTACACTGTCATATGTGCACTCAAATACTCGACCGCCATATGTGCGACCAGATATACTACACTGCCAAATGTGCACTCAAATACTCTACCGCCATATCTGCGACCAGAGATATACTACACTGCTATATGTGCACTCAAATACTCTACCGCCATATGTGCGACCAGAGATATACTACACTGCCATATGTGCACTCAAATACTCGACCGCCATATGTGTGACCAGATATACTACACTGCCATATGTGCACTCAAATACTCTAGCGCCATATGTGTGACCAGATATACTACACTGCCATATGTGCACGCAAATACTCTACCGCCATATGTGTGACCAGAGATATACTACACTGCCATATGTGCACTCAAATACTCTACCGCCATATGTGCGACCAGATACACTACACTGCCATATGTGCACTCAAATACTCTACCGCCATATGTGCGACCAGAGATATACTACACTGCCATATGTGCACTCAAATACTCTACCTCCATGTGAGAACAGATATACTACACTGCCATATGTGCACTCAAATACTCTACCGCCATATGTGTGACCAGAGATATACTACACTGCCATATGTGCACTCAAATACTCGACCGCCATATGTGTGACCAGATATACTACACTGCCATATGTGCACTCAAATACTCTACCGCCATATGTGCGACCAGAGATATACTACACTGCCATATGTGCACTCAAATACTCTACCGCCATATGTGCGACCAGAGATATACTACACTGTCATATGTGCACTCAAATACTCTACCGCCATATGTGCGACCAGAGATATACTACACTGTCATATGTGCACTCAAATACTCGACCGCCATATGTGCGACCAGATATACTACACTGCCAAATGTGCACTCAAATACTCTACCGCCATATCTGCGACCAGAGATATACTACACTGCTATATGTGCACTCAAATACTCTACCGCCATATGTGCGACCAGAGATATACTACACTGCCATATGTGCACTCAAATACTCGACCGCCATATGTGTGACCAGATATACTACACTGCCATATGTGCACTCAAATACTCTAGCGCCATATGTGTGACCAGATATACTACACTGCCATATGTGCACGCAAATACTCTACCGCCATATGTGTGACCAGAGATATACTACACTGCCATATGTGCACTCAAATACTCTACCGCCATATGTGCGACCAGATATACTACACTGCCATATGTGCACTCAAATACTCTACCGCCATATGTGCGACCAGAGATATACTACACTGCCATATGTGCACTCAAATACTCTACCGCCATATGTGCGACCAGATACACTACACTGCCATATGTGCACTCAAATACTCTACCGCCATATCTGCGACCAGAGATATACTACACTGCTATATGTGCACTCAAATACTCGACCGCCATATGTGTGACCAGATATACTACACTGCCATATGTGCACTCAAATACTCTACCGCCATATGTGTGACCAGAGATATACTACACTGCCATATGTGCACTCAAATACTCTACCGCCATATGTGCGACCAGATATACTACACTGCCATATGTGCACTCAAATACTCTACCGCCATATGTGCGACCAGAGATATACTACACTGCCATATGTGCACTCAAATACTCTACCGCCATATGTGCGACCAGATACACTACACTGCCATATGTGCACTCAAATACTCTACCGCCATATCTGCGACCAGAGATATACTACACTGCTATATGTGCACTCAAATACTCGACCGCCATATGTGTGACCAGATATACTACACTGCCATATGTGCACTCAAATACTCTACCGCCATATGTGTGACCAGATATACTACACTGCCATATGTGCACTCAAATACTCTACCGCCATATGTGCGACCAGAGATATACTACACTGCCATATGTGCACTCAAATACTCTACCGCCATATGTGTGAACAGATATACTACACTGCCATATGTGCACTCAAATACTCTACCGCCATATCTGCGACCAGAGATATACTACACTGCCATATGTGCACTCAAATACTCGACCGCCATATGTGCGACCAGAGATATACTACACTGCCATATGTGCACTCAAATACTCTACCGCCATATGTGTGAACAGATATACTACACTGCCATATGTGCACTCAAATACTCTACCGCCATATGTGTGACCAGAGATACACTACACTGCCATATGTGCACTCAAATACTCTACCGCCATATGTGCGACCAGAGATATACTACACTGCCATATGTGCACTCAAATACTCTACCGCCATATGTGTGAACAGATATACTACACTGCCATATGTGCACTCAAATACTCTACCGCCATATGTGTGAACAGATATACTACACTGCCATATGTGCACTCAAATACTCTACCGCCATATGTGTGAACAGATATACTACACTGCCCTATGTGCACTCAAATACTCTACCGCCATATGTGCCCCAGATATACTACACTGCCATATGTGCACTCAAATACTCTACCGCCATATGTGCGACCAGATATACTACACTGCCATATGTGCACTCAAATACTCTACCGCCATATGTGCCCCGATATACTTTATTGCCGTGTTCCCCCCCAGAGATGTACTGTGCCGTCATACGTATGACCAGAAATATACTTCCCTGCCATAAGTGCCCCAGAGATATACTTTAATTCATTTATGGGGTGTGTGGCCGTCCGGTCCCCTCACCTAGTGGAGCTGAATAGATGCCATTAATCAGTGGCTGGGTTGGTGCCATTTATTTTTACCTGCCCCGTGTCCGGCTCCGTTTTCAGCAGGTCCGTTGAGGAGAGCTGGTTGCAGTAAAGTCCGCCTGGTCTCAGAGACGGATCGTTCACCTGCTGTAAGATGGGGATCAGTTATTAGGGGACATGTAATGTTCTAGACTCTTTACATTAATTCCCTGGAAATGTATGTATCACCCCTCCCCTATACCAGGATTACTATTGCGCTCTGTAGGCTGCACTGTTCTATGTGCACTGCCTGGCGGTAGTATTTAGGCACTGTGTAATGTCAGCGCCGTACAGTAGTGTTCAGAATAATAGCAGTGTGTTCTCTTTCTACTAGTCTTTGTTTCCAGCATTGGGAACGTTACTCAGTGTTCTCTAATTCATAACATGAAGAGAAATGTAGATAATTATAGAATGTTTAACGACTTTACAGAAAATAACAAAGAGTAAACATTGGGCTGTTCCGTTTCTTTTGTCTTTTGTACTATTTTCTATGAGGAGTTATCCTTCCTGTGAATCAATGACCTGATATTTCGTTGTTACCCACAGTTTTTTTTTAGGACGGCCTCACATCCATGTTACACAGAGTCATCACCTTCTGGCCGCTGTTACTCTTATTCCAGCCCAGGGGGCTCGGAGTACATCCCACAATTTTTTGGCATTTGTTGGCTTTGCCTCAGAAACGGCAATTTTAATGTCACCCCACACGTGTTCTATCGGATTAAGGTCCGGGGATTGGGTCGGCCGCTCCATAACCTCAATTTTGTTGGACTGGAACCAAGATGTTGTGTTTAGGGTCGTTGTCTTGTTCAAACCCCCATTTCAAGGGCATCTCCTCTTCAGTGTAAGACAACATGACCTCTCCGAGTATTGTAATATATGAGACCTGGTCCATGATCCCTGGTATGTCGTAAATAGGTCCGGCACCATAAGAAGAGAAACATGCTCATATCATGATGCTTCCACCATGCTTCACTGTCTGCAGAGTGTTCTGTGGCTGAATGCAGAGTTTGGGGGTCGTCTGATGAACTGTCTGCGGCTCTTGGACCCAAATAGAACAATTTTACTTTGATCAGGCCACAAAATGTTTCTCCGTTTCCCGTTAGGCCAGTTGATGTGTTCTTTGGTAAATTGTATCCGCTTCAGTACATGTCTTTTATCTAACAGTGGGACTTTGCGGGGACTTCTTGGTAAAAGATTAGCATCACACCAGCATCAACTATCTGTCACAGTCCTCACAGGTAACGTGAGACTGTCTGTGATCATGGCGGAGCCTTTGCCATTCTGGCCATTCTTCCATCCATTAGAATGGTCGTCTTCCATTTTCTTCCACGTCTCTCCGGTTTGGCTTTCCATTATAAAGCATTGGAGATCATTTTAGCTGAAGAGCCGATCATTGTCTGCACTTCTTTATGAGTTTTACCCTCTCCAATCAACTTTTTAATCAAGGTACGCTGTTCTGCACAATGTCTGGAATGACCCGTATTTCTCAGACTTTCAAGGATATTATACACCCCCATCACTGACCTGCTCGGTACACATGCTGTTCATGGCCTGCATGGGCAGGGAGCTCATCTGCATCTGCCCCGTCATCTGGTTGACATTCTGGACGCCGGCATTGTTTCCGCCCATGGACACTGTGATGCTCATGTTGTTGTACATTCCTTGCTGTCCTGAGGTCGGCTGGGTCTGTCCCGCTTGTCCGAAGACACTGTGAAAGCAGCATAAGAGATCGTTACCAATAGTTGCCAATCACTGCAATCAGCAGCACTAAAAGCTGGCGGTCTGCTTAAAGGAGCCATCCACATTTAACTGATATTTTTTCTTTTGAACCTAAATGCATATATTTTGGTATAAAAATTATTTTTGTAACCGGGTTTCATCAAACATTTCGCACCGTTTGCTTTCTGTAATCCTCTGTGTTTCCCTGTTTATTGCTGGCTGTAGAATGAGTTAACTGACTTCCCATCAGAAAGCTCCTTATTTTTCCTCTCTCTTTTATCTGTTATTTTATTTAACTACAATTTTTAAAAAACACAACAAAATTTGAAGAGCCTTTTGTTTTACGACTCCCATTACTGGAGCTGTACAAGATGTAGTTTTTTCATTGTTACCAGGTTTTGTTTTGTTTTTTTTGTACATGTAAAATTCTGTTAATATTTTTTTGGGCGGCAGAATCAATCTTTTTTTTTTTTTTATAGTCGGTACAGACACTTTAAATTTATTCTGCACGTTGATACAAAAATATCAATACCAAATTTATATATATATATATTTTTCATAATTTAGTACAAAAAGTGTAACTTAATAAAAAATGTTTATTTTTTTTATGGTCGCCATGTTTGAGCTTTTTATTTTTCCATATACAGAGTTGTGTGGAGGTTTTATTGTGGGAGAAGCTGTAGTTTTTGCTGATGCCTTTTTTTTTTATTTATTTAAATAAATTTGTTTATTAAACTTTGAAACAAGATAAGGATGTAATGTACAGCCTACATATTGGCTTGTGGTTATGAACATTGTACAGAGCATAAACACTCTTATTAATATACGGGTAATACATGCGTAATCCCCCAAGCATATACAAAGAACAACGGCCTATAGATTATAAACATGTACATCAATCATCGCTCACAGGCCTCTATCATGTCGCTTAGATAATGCAGATCGATTATAAATTCCTAAACTACAACTACGTCAACTATTTACCAATTCGCCGCCTACTGTCCTTCACCATAGAGTCTCACATGCAATGTCCCCATTCTACAATGTAAGATGAGAAGAATCCCACTTCTCCCAGATCTTGCTCTTATCATCTCCCGCCTCGACTACTGCAACCTCCTACTCTCTGGCCTCCCCTCTAGCACTCTGGCTCCGCTCCAGTCCATCCTACACTCTGCTGCCTGACTAATCCACCTGTCTCCCCGCTATTCCCCAGCCTCCTCCCTATGCCAGGCCCTTCACTGGCTTCCTATCTCCCAGAGGATCCAATTCAAAACCCTAACCATGACATACAAAGCCATCCACAACCTGTCTCCTCCATACATCTGTGACATGGTCTCTAGGTACCTACCTGCACGCAACCTTCGATCATCTCAAGATCTCCTTCTCAACTCCCCCCTTATCTCTTCTTCCCACAACCGCATACAAGACTTCTCCCGTGCTTCCCCCATACTATGGAACTCCCTGCCGCAACACATCAGACTCTCACCATCAACGGAAACCTTCAAGAAGAACCTGAAGACCCACCTGTTCCGACAAGCCTACAGCCTGCAATGATCCTCAGTCAACTGAATCACCGCACGACCTGCTCTACCCTCTCCTACTGTATCCTCACCCATCCCTGTAGACTGTGAGCCCTCGCGGGCAGGGTCCCCTCTCCTTATGTACTTGTGTGTCCCTTGTCTTACACATGTTTATTGTACTTGTCTATATTTCCCCTTTTGACATGTAAAGCGCCATGGAATAAATGGCGCTATACAAATGCATAATAATAGTAATCTTTTCAAATTTCCCCGGGCATCCCCTGTTCTGATAGAACGTGCGCTCGTATGGAACAATCGTGTTTACTAGGTCAATCCAGGTCCTGAGAGAGGGACATGAATCGCCCATCCACCGGAGTGCCAATACTTTCCGTGCCATAAACAGCGTTATCCCAACATGGTGACCCCAAACCTCCTCCTCCCACACCCCAAACAAGCAGACCAGTGGATCAAGAGGGACAGGAGCTTGCACCAGTGATGACAAGAATAGCGTCACCTCGTTCCAGTACTGTAGGGTAATGGGACATTGCTGTATCATGTGGATAAAGTCTGCATCTGGTGAGTGACATCACAAGCATTCTGATGATTGGAATCGACCCATCCTGAAAAGCCGTATCGGAGTCAGATATGATTGGTTTATTATATAGAGCTGTATCATTCTATTATTAATAGATGGTGATACTCCGACCGGAGACTCCAGGATCTCTTCCCACTCCTCTCCCTGAGTATTAGGGATGAGTCGTTCCCACTTCCCTTTAACAGAACTTATGGCAGATTCCGCTCCCACCGACAGCATGTACGTATATAAAGAGGAGATAAGGCCCTGGGGAGCCTGTGAATTAAGGATTCCTATCAGAGGTAGGGACGAAACGGCACGGCCCCCACCTGTACTCCTTATGTGCGACTGGAGAGCTGATCTTAGTTGTAAATAGCGGAAAAATAGAGATCTCGGAACCTCATGTTTAGCCTGTATCTGCTCAAAAGACATTAAGGTCCCATGATCATACAAGTCTCCTATCAGGGAGACATTATGTTGAGTCCAAAAATCAGTGGACGGGTGATTTAGTAATACTGAAAAATATGCGTTTTCCATAGGGGCATTTCAGCTATAATGTCCCTATATCCAATCACTTTCTTAATTTGCCTCCATACTAATCGTGCTAGACGGAGCAGGGGCAGCAGACGAGGACACCAGGCCTCTCCAACTCCAGGAAACCCAGTGGGCAATCAGTTCTTGCCGTGTGAAGCAAGTGACTATCAGAATTAGGGAGATCATTACCCGGCGTCCATTTACTGAGAGCTCTAGCCTGTCTGGCCAAATAATATAAGAAGAAATCTGGCAGCGCCGCCCCACCTCCCTTTTTAGGCCTCTGCAGAGTGGACAACTTAAGTTTGGGTCTGGTTTTCCCCATATAAAAGACGTGACCTGGGAATTAAGATTCACAAAAAAGGACCTAGGTACCATTACAGCACTGTGCTGAAGGGAATAGCGAAGTTTGGGAAGTAATATTATTTTAATCAGGTTGATGCGTCCGGCCACAGACGGCGGTAATTTGCTCCAGGTTGCAAATTTAACTTTGACCAGTTCCAACAGTGGGCAAATATTAAGTTGTAAGTCGAGCGTGCTGTTATGGGATATATGGACACCCAAGTATTCATATATAGATAGATAAGACAACGAGGAGAGAGCCTCTAGTCGGGACATCGGAGCATGGGACAGGGGGTAGTAGGGCAGACTTCTCCCAATTTATATATAAGCCCAAATTTTTACTGAATCCATCCATGGCGGCAATCACTTGAGGCAAAGTTTCCTCCGCCTCATCCATAAATATCACCATATCATCTGCGTATAAACCTATGGTATCTACCCGACCCGCTATATCTATACCTTTAATGCCAGGGGAAGACCTTATGCATATTGCCAATGCCTCAATCACAAGGGCGAAGAGGGCCGGGGAAAGGGGGCACCCCTGATGTGTCCCTCTATGTAATGAAAAGGGCCCAGACATGGAATTATTCACAATAATACGGGCTTTGGTCTTCATATATAATAGTTTTAACCCATTTTATAAACTTATCACCGAAGCCATACCTCTGTAGGCATGCTGAGAGGAAAGGCCACTCAAGAGAGTCAAAAGCCTTGGCGGCATCTAACGACGCCAGTGCCCATTTGTTATCTGGCATTAGAGAACTATATTGGACTATTGACTGGACTCTTCTGATATTAATTGAAGTGCTCTTACCAGGCATAAAGCCCGTCTGGTCAGGATGTATAAGGTTCAGTATAATCGAATTTAATCTGGTGGCGAGAATCTTAGTAAAGACTTTATAGTCCACATTTACCAACGATAGGAACCACATTCCAAAGGGTCCTTCCCCTTCTTCCTAAGTACTATGATATTGGCCCCGTAAAAGGATTCAGGCATAGATTCCCCCTCTCATATTCCCCGAAACACCTTTTTCAGAAGTGGCGTTAATATGTCTCGGTATTTCCTATACAATTCAATAGGGAATCCGTCCGGCCCAGGGGCCTTCCCAGAAGCCATGTCCCCTATAGCATTCTCTATCTTCTCCACGGTAAATTCAGCGTCCATAAAGGCTCGCTGATCAGGATCTAAGGTAGGGAATGTTACATCCAACAAGTAATCCAAACACTCCAGGTTATCAGAGCCACTTATAATAATCATAGAAGCAGCCAAGAATCTTCTCAGTTGAAGACCCCAATGAATCATCCGGCTTTCGGATCTGTAATATAGTATTAGAAGTATTATGTTGGCGCACCAGATAGGCCAAAAGCTTACTTTCCTGGTTTCCCAGTTCAAAATAGGATTGGCGAGCAAAGAATAATTTACGCTTAGACTTAGTGTCTATACGCTGGGTGTATAGTCGCTGGGCCGCCAACCACTCAATCCTATTGCCACTGGTTTGGTTAGATATGTATGCAGCCTCTGAATCCTTCAATCGCCGCTCCACCACCTCATCCTCTCTTGAGGTTACCCGCTTAATATAAGAGATTGTGGAGGACAGGCAACCCCTCAGATATGCCTTAAGGGCATCCCAAAGTATATTAATATCCTGAGGTTCCTGGTGAGACAAAATGAAACAATGCAATTGATCGATTGTTCTATCGGGATTTACTATCAATTTCAGCCAGAAAGGGTTCAACTTCCAAACCATCCTGTTATTTAATTGCCCGTACTTGAGTCTGAGGATGACCGGGCTGTGGTCTGAGATCCCTCTACTACCATGCTCCACACTATCCACCCACATCGCCAGACCACTGGTTCCGAATATGCCCGTACTTGAGTCTGAGGATGACCGGGCTGTGGTCTGAGATCCCTCTACTGCCATGCTCCTCACTATCCACCCACATCGCCAGACCACTGGTTCCGAATATGTAATCTATGCGCGAAAGGGAGCGCTTAGTGGATGAGTGGCAGGTATACTCTCTTAACTCAGGGTGCCGCACTCTCCACAAATCTAGCCACCCGCTACCCTCCATAAACAACGACATTTGGGTCGCTGTCGGCGAAGGAACCCCCCCAACTACTCCACCATCCAATCTCAATTTATCAAGACAATTGTTCATAACCATATTAAAGTCCCCCATACAGATAACATCCGCGTCTGGATAATTTAGGGCAAAACTCATCGTCTTCTGAAGAATGGACATATTAGCCGGAGGCGGATTATAAACACATAAAATTACATATTTCCTGGCATTTATCGATGCATATACGAAGACAAATCGACCCTCAGGATCCCTCCGGGTCTCCCTGGCTTCCCATCTAACACCTCTGTGTACCAGCAGTGAAACCCCTCTCGAGTAACTTGTATGGAATGCGTGAACAGACCATTGTACCCAAGGCTTCTGCACGCACCCGGCTGTATCCCTGGTCAGGTGCGTCTCCACCAAGGCCACAATGTGAGGGCGGTAATGTCTAATCTGCAAGAAGACTTTGATCTTTTTCCGGGGCTGGGGAGGGGGTTTATACCTCTCACATTCCATGTCATAAATATCATTTCAGCCCCCATATTTACTCCGCTGGACATGGTCTACATCAGTACCCGGGAAAGTTTAGAGACACCACACATAAACTGAAATTGCTGTTGGCTGCAAATTATATCTAGAGAACAAATAAAACCACTACAAAAAAACATCAAAGTGGAAAAGTAAACAGTATGGGAGCAAAGTCCTGCTCTCCCATCACGAAATAAACACGGGGATGCCATCACTGGGCTCAGTGTCCGGTATTGTTGGTAATACGGACGCCCATCGAAAAAGCTCCAATCAGACCGTCAATAATAAAAAAAAAAAAAAAAAAAAAAAGATTCTGATTAACAGTAGTAAACATTAGGATTCCTTCGCAGCAGACCCTTTGTGGGACCGCAACCACTCAGCCGCCTCCCGTAGAAGAATCCTCGTGGACCACCCGAAGCCTGGCCGGATAGATCATTGAGTACACAACATTCCTCTCCCGGAGCCGCTTCTTGATTTCCATGAATTGTGCTCGTTGTTTCTGGAGTTCCATGGAAAAATCCGGAAAAATTGAGATCGTGGCATTATTGAACTTGATAGGACTGTTTTGTCGAGCTAGACGTAGGATCACATCTCTGTCCCTGCAGTTGAGGAGACGCGCCAAAAAAGTCTAGGTGGGGCTCCAGGAGGAAGAGGTCTTGTAGGAACCCTATGAGCCCTTTCCACAGCAAATGTTGGTGAGAATTCGTCAACCACAGAAGTTTTGAGCCAATCTTCTAGAAACTGTTCCGGATGTTGACCTTCCGAGCGTTCCGGCAGGCCAATAACCCGGATGTTGTTCCGACGCATTCTATTCTTCAGGTCGTCTGCTTTTTGCCTCCATGCGTTCACTGAGCCCGCCGCTTTCGTAAACTTGGCTTCCATGGGTGCAATGGTGTCCTCTACCTTGGACACCCTTGTCTCCACCTCCGTAATGCGCCCTCTCATGGCCTGCATATCTTGCCGAAGACGCCCCACCTCGGTATACACGTCCTCTATTTTTCCCATCAGTGATGTCCTAGTTAAGGAGATGGCCTGCATCAGTTGCTCAGATGCCTGCTTGAGGGTTACGGTAATTCCTCCTGCTCACTCTCCTCTTCACCCTCAGAAGGACGGTTTTTACGCTCAGTCTGTGAGGGGTTATTTCTGAGGGACCGGGTAGTATCAGAGTGGTCAGGTCTAGCAAATTCTTTCAATTTTTCAGCTGCTCCTGCCCCCTTGGAGCGGTTCATTCTCAATGGCAATATGGCACAGCCGGGTAACAGAAACGATGTGTCCAGGAGACCCCCAGGTCCAAGTTATGCCCAGCAGTGCTATAATATGATAAGTGTCCCAAGGGCGGCACAAAGCAGAAGGGCCACACAGGAGAATGAAACTCGGCTCTGAGGAGTAACCGAGAGGTCCTATGGCTGGGGAGGGATCCGCTGAGACAGCAGCCAGGGACGAGTCTAAAAGACCCTGAAGTAATAACACCGACTAGCCGGGCGATTTAGCATAGGGGAGTGCAGGGCCCAATCTTCCAGAGCACTCACAGCTACTCCCCTTCAAATCCACAGGATATGTGCTCACCGTCCCGTCAGCGCTGCGAGGAGGGAGCCAGCGCCGCGTCTCTCACAACCAGAGCGCGCGCATCTGAAAATGGCCGCCGCCTCGTGCAGGCCCCGCCGGCTGCCCCAGCCCACCGAAATTCAGCCTCCCGCGGGGGTCCTGAGGTGCACCACAGGTCAGGGGGTCCAATACCGGCAAGTCTGCCGCGGTACCACGGGTCCGCTAACAGGATCGATGTCAGGATGTGAGGAGCTCTCCTTGAACGCGTCCTCTCTCCGCCGCTACATAGCCACGCCCCCTATTTAAATAACTTTTGACTACTTTTCATTTAATTTTTTAGCAGGAGGGTTGAACAAAAAACAGCAATTCTGACATTCTTTTTCACATTTTTATTAAACGGCGGTCACTTAGTGAAATAAATAATCGTACAATTTTATAATACGGGTTGATACGTTCACGCTGACGCCCAATTCGTACCGTTTTTTTAGTTTATTTTTATTACTTTTGCTTAAGAAAATCACTTTCTAAAGAAAACAATATTTGTTGTTTGTCTTTAGATTCTGAGAGGATAACACAATGTTCTTTGCTTGTTTGTTTGTGTTACAAGCTGTCATTTTTCATGATACATTAAACAGTTTTTTATCGCTTTTTATTTCTATCTATGGGAAGCAAAATGAACAAAAACAGCAATTCTGGGTTTATTTTTAATATTTTTTACACTGTTCAGCTTGTGGTATAAATAAATGGAATGGTTTTGCAGAACGGGTTGTTACAGACACAGCGATAACGAATATGTGCTTAAATAAATTTAATTATGATATTTGCTTATCATATGATCCTTTGATGGCATAAATAATACACTGCACTACCTACCTACGTAGTGCAGTGTGTTATCCTGGCTTGTCAGCATTATGCTTACTCTGGCCCACAGGGCGATTATATTTGGCGCCTCCACCCCACGCCGCTTGGAATCACTCTTTCAACAGTACATTTGAAAGCAATTATGCAAGAGCCCTCCTCCTCCATTCTCCCTTTGCATCTGATGTCTCAGCACAGTGGGCATGATGACGTCACTATTTCGCGCTCGCTGTGCCAAACTTCAGAGCGCTCACTGCCGATATAGAAGCAGTGGGGGAATGTGGGGAGCTATTTTTTTTTTTTTAATGAGGCCCATTATACGGTATGGAAGACTATGTGGAGCTCATTATTCTGTCTGGAGGTCTATTTGGGGTTCATCATTCTGTATGGAGGTCTATTTGGGGTTCATTATACTGTATGGAGCACTATGTGGGGCCCATTATCCTGTATGGAGGGCTATGTGGGGCCCATTATACCGTATGTGTGACAATGTGGGGCCAATATACTGTATGGGTTACTGTGTGTGGCCCATTATTCTGTATTGAGGACTATTTGGGGTTCATTATTCTGTATAGAGTACTATGTGGGGCATACTATACTGTATGTGTGACTATGTGGGACCATTATACTGTATGGGAGACTATGTGGGGACCTTTATTCTGTATGGAGGACTATGTGGGGCACATTATACTGTATGGGGGACTATGTGGAGCCTATTATACTGTATGGGGGACTATGTGGAGCCTATTATACTGTATGGGGGACTATGTGGGGCCCATTTTTCTATATTGAGAACTACGTGGGGCCCATTACTCTCTATGGAAGACTATGAGGGGCAGATTATACTGTATGAAGCACTATATGGGGCACATTGCTGTGTATGGAGGACTATGTGGGGCCCATTATTCTGTATGCAGGACTATGTGGGGCCCAGTATACTGTGTTGGAGTCACCATGCTTTGCCAGGGGGATATGGTAGGGCCATCATACAGTGCTTGTGGAGGAATTTCACTGTGGCGATATCAGATTGTGTTTGGGGGGCTCTTTTGTTGGCATCATTCTTTATTGGGGCTGTGATGGGGCAATCTAGGGGTCTCAATAGCAGGAAAATTACTTTGTAAGGGCTGCAAAGTTGTGATATATGCTCTTCTGTGACCCCCATCAAATATTAAGGTTTTTTTTTCAAAGGGGGGTGGGTGGGAGGGGGACAATTAGAACTTCTACTATGGGGCTCCATGATTTCTATATACGCCCCTACCCAATGCTCTGGTCATCTGATCTGACTCTTAAGATCTATTAATTAAAATGTGCTTTGATCTTGGGACAACTCCTTTAAGTTGTTAAGGTCCAATGTGCTGACTGGGGGAGTGCTCTCCCTCTGTCAATCTCCTCAATTCCCGCGAGTGCCCTGAGATGACTATATACACCTTTCACTCTATCAAGACATATATATATGTCCAAATTGCACCAGTTGGACATGCGCTGCACTTACCTTGAGCTTCCCAGAGTGCTTTGCTGCCAACTTTTAAGATCGGGTGACTGGTACCCGGGTGTGGATGGATTCTGCTGGAGCATTGGGCTTTGAGAAGGGGTTAACCGAGGCGACATCAAAGGACTGGTGGGGCTTAAAGATGGCGCAAACGTTGTATCTGCCTGCTGACTGATACCTGCAGGAAACAGACGCAGAACATGATCGCTATGTAATCTCAGTCCAAATTTTCCAGCTCATGTAGTAACTAAAGCCACAAAAAGTTAAAAGTTGCGAGCCCTACTGACAACCAATGTGCAGAAAACGTTGTCACCGTCCCACACAGATATTGGATTGTTGGTTTGCCCGCCCTACCTGTTCCCGAGTACTGAAAGACATTTGGCGTCATCTGAGGGTTCATCCCAGCTCCGAACTGTCCCCCGACGTTTCCCATCATGCCTCTGTTGACCAACCCTCCTCTGGTGGCGCCTCCACGGTTTGGCAAGGTGGCCTCAGGTGTTGTGGCCAGAGGTGAAAAGGGACTTGTGGATGGAGGTGGGTTCACGGGGTTTGTACCATAACTGTGAGGGTAAGGAAACTGCTGAGGAGGTCCTTGTGGGAGCCGAGAAGCCCCGATGGTGACGGGTAGTCCAGCATTAGGGGGGAGGTTGTTGCCAAAATTTTGCTGCCTCATCAGCAGGGCTCTTTGCTGCATGATTTGCTGCTGCTGCTGACGGTGCTGCTGGCTGTACAGTTCCCGCTGCCGCTGGGCGAGCATCTGAGCGTTTATCGGAGCCTGTGGAGAAAGAGGCATATCCTGGTCAGGCACAACCAGAGGACGAGTCCCAATGTCCAGAAACCGGTCTACAAGAGGAAGGGGGGGGGGGCTGCACCTTAACACAAAAACTTTACTGGGGTCAGCTGACCGCTTCACAAACTAATATAACCCGTCTTCGCATCGGCAATACCTGAGGGGTGATGGCTTGTGGTAGGCCGGGCCTCATGCCCATCTGCACAGCATTACCAAACTGACTGAGAAGGGCCTGACGGCTCTGGTGCAGAATCTGAGAAAGACAGAGAAGGTATATCATAAGACGGAGAAAAGAACGCACAAGATGTCAGGACCAGAGGGGAGGTGAGATCACCCCTGCAGCAGAGCCTTGTATCGCTTATCACTATTATAGCTGTTATATAACTGTACACAGGAGCAGTAATATAATAGTTATATTCTTGTACAAAGGGGGCAGTATTATAGTAGTTATATTCTTGTACATAGTAGCAGTATTATAGTAGTTATATTCTTGTACATAGGAGCAGTATTATAGTAGTTATATTCTTGTACATAGGGGCAGTATTATAGTAGTTATATTCTTGTACATAGTAGCAGTATTATAGTAGTTATATTCTTGTACATAGGAGCAGTATTATAGTAGTTATATTCTTGTACATAGGGGACAGTATTATAGTAGTTATATTCTTGTACATAGGGGCAGTATTATAGTAGTTATATTCTTGTACATAGGGGGCAGTATTATAGTAGTTATATTCTTGTACATAGGGGACAGTATTATAGTAGTTATATTCTTGTACATAGGGGCAGTATTATAGTAGTTATAGTCTTGTACATAGGGGCAGTATTATAGTAGTTATATTCTTGTACATAGGGGGCAGTATTATAATAGTTATATTCTTGTACATAGGGAGCAGTAATATAATAGTTATATTCTTGTACATAGGGAGCAGTATTATAGTAGTTATATTCTTGTACATAGGGGCAGTATTATAGTAGTTATATTCTTGTACATAGGGGGCAGTATTATAGTAGTTATATTCTTGTACATAGGGGGCAGTATTATAGTAGTTATATTCTTGTACATAGGGGCAGTATTATAGTAGTTATATTCTTGCACATAGGGGCAGTATTATAGTAGTTATATTCTTGTACATAGGAGCAGTATTATAGTAGTTATATTCTTGTACATAGGGGCAGTATTATAGTAGTTATATTCTTGTACATAGGGGCAGTATTATAGTAGTTATACTCTTGTACATAGGGGCAGTATTATAGTAGTTATACTCTTGCACATAGGGGCAGTATTATAGTAGTTATATTCTTGTACATAGGAGCAGTATTATAGTAGTTATATTCTTGTACATAGGGGCAGTATTATAGTAGTTATATTCTTGCACATAGGGGCAGTATTATAGTAGTTATATTCTTGTACATAGGAGCAGTATTATAGTAGTTATATTCTTGTACATAGGGGCAGTATTATAGTAGTTATATTCTTGTACATAGGGGCAGTATTATAGTAGTTATACTCTTGTACATAGGGGCAGTATTATAGTAGTTATATTCTTGTACATAGGAGCAGTATTATAGTATTTATATTCTTGTACATAGGGGCAGTAATATAGTAGTTATATTCTTGTACATAGGGGCAGTATTATAGTAGTTATACTCTTGTACATAGGGGCAGTATTATAATATTTATATTCTTGTACATAGGGACAGTATTATAGTAGTTATACTCTTGTACATAGGGACAGTATTATAGTAGTTATACTCTTGTACATAGGGGCAGTATTATAGTAGTTATATTCTTGTACATAGGGGTAGTATTATAGTAGTTATACTCTTGTACATAGGGAGCAGTATTATAGTAGTTATATTCTTGTACATAGGAGCAGTATTATAGTATTTATATTCTTGTACATAGGGGCAGTAATATAGTAGTTATATTCTTGTACATAGGGGCAGTATTATAGTAGTTATACTCTTGTACATAGGGGCAGTATTATAATATTTATATTCTTGTACATAGGGACAGTATTATAGTAGTTATACTCTTGTACATAGGGACAGTATTATAGTAGTTATACTCTTGTACATAGGGGCAGTATTATAGTAGTTATATTCTTGTACATAGGGGGTAGTATTATAGTAGTTATACTCTTGTACATAGGGAGCAGTATTATAGTAGTTATACTCTTGTACATAGGGGCAATTTTTATTGTAAAAACCAAACAAATACAAAATACAAAACTGAATTCACTAGGATTGTACATACATTCATTACATATCCAGTTTATACATCAAATTAACTTAGAGTCCATACTCCTAGTTTGAGGAGAGAGAAAAAAAAAAAAACACTTTACAAACAGAGCTCTTCATGTTCCTACCCAGTGACTCATCCTTCTCTATCTTAACATTTCCTAATTTCTCCTAATGATTTTCCCTATCTGAGTTTGGACATTATCTGGTTAACAGCGTCACAGATCTGAGTCGGAGTTATTCTGTTCACCACCGGTCGCCATCTCAGACTCTTCCCGAGTGCCCTCAGGTAAGGGCTTCCGCTTTGGCAGAGGACAATCCTCTACGTCCCTATCACACTCTGCGTCAATTCTCTTAAGGTCATCTTCAAAATCGCCGTCAGACTCACAGAACATCAAACCTGTTAGATACGACCATTACACCTGCAGAACTCTGGAATTTCTTCCCGGCTCCTTGGCCAGTGTCATACCCCTCAGGTTTACGGGAGGCCTTGTCCTTTTTCTTCCTTTTCTGATTATTGCTATACTCTTCAGACACAGATGGTAGCACTGAAGTAATGCCTTCCTGTGACCGCTGCCCCTGAGGTACAACCTCCATACTCCCCTGTTCTCTCTCTGAACCCTGCTGCTCTGGTGTTAGCTGAGTAGACCCCTGGTGGACCTCTGGTCTGGTCAGTATTTCCCCAGACAGTAAAGCTGCCTCCTCCAGAATCTCTGCCCCTGCCACCAAGTCCTCGTCAGGAAAGTCCTTACAGATATTGTGCCAGGCGTCTGGACAGTCCCTGTGAGGGTGACCGATCCTCCCACAGAGGTTGCACCTGATGTTCTGGCAGTCTGCAGCTAGATGGCCGACCTCCCCACACAGGCTGCACTTCACCACAGTACAGGTATTTGCCAGGTGACCTGCCTTGCCACATTTAAAGCACTTACGAGGCTGCCCAGGATAGAAACACACACCCCTCTCCCTCCCAATAAAGAAGGAGTTGGGTAAATGGGCAGTGATGTTATTGCATTGGCGCAGTTTCACCAAAACCCGCCACCCTCCCGTCCAGATACCATCACTGTCTCTGCTTTTGGTGAGGTCTGAGACCAGGTCACAATGCCTCCGGAGCCACACCACAATGTCCTGCGGGGGAACAGACTCATTCCAGAAGATGACATTTATGGTGACAGTATCTGGCTTAGAGATAGGAATAAAGCTGAACTTACTCCAGCCCTCCGTGTCTCTAAACTTGGGGAAACTAGACCAGAATCTGTCCAGGTCAGACATGAGCTTAAAGCTGACATCATAGCCCTGCCTGTCTGGAAGATTAATCACTGCCAGGATGCTGACTGGCACAAACCCCATCTGGTGGCACAAGAGCTCCCTGACCACAAACCTCCTGTCTGGCAGGTCCTCCTTGGCACCTCTGTGCCGGAAACGCACGACGTTTCTCCGTTTAAACGCCTGGCCTGTATAATTGGTACCAGAGGTAAAGGACGGAGCACCACGGCTCCAGGCATTACTGGGGGGACCGTCCGGGGTCACATTGGGTTGACTGACGGGGTGAAGGTCTGCAGCAGGAGGGGCAGCCACACCTTGTGTGCTTGAAATTAAAGGGGGGAAATCACAGACATTATCATGCACATTGTTATCATCAGCATCAATGTCATTATCAGACTGTGCAGCGTCCATCAAAGATACTGTGCTCCCCCAAGCCCCCGACCCCTCAGATACAGCGCGGTTATCCCCAGCATCAGAGCCCTGCTGGGCACCATCAGTAATGACCGGCACATGTCCACTGCCCAACTGTTGTGCTTGGCATTCTGAGACTTGTAGTCCCTCTGCTGGAAAGTGCAGTCCATGCTGCTGCTTGGAATCTGCTGCAGGCTGCTGTGCTGGGCATTCTGAGACTTGTGGTACACCTGCTGGAATCAACATGCTGCTGCTGCTGCAGTATTTGACCCTTTTGGAAGCAGAAACTTGCAGGCTGCAGCACTGGCCGCATCGGCTTCTGGGGCTCACCTGGGACAATGTCTGAGCTGGAACCTGCAGAGTCCTGCTTGTGTGACATAAACAGTTCCTGGTTCCTATAAGTCTCTGCCAGGGGCCCCATCTTCTCTAGGACACAGTCCATGTCCGTCACCACTTTTGCCAGCTGTATACCAAGCATGTTCAGCGTTTGATCATAAAAGGTGTGATCTCCACCAGGATTAGCAGCCTTTACCTTATAGCCCATTTCTATTTGCTTCTGCAGCAAGTCTTTGTGCTGCTGTAACTCACCGAGCCTCTTGACCAGTCCTGGGATCTCCTCTGCGACCTGAAGCTCGGGTGCACATGGCGTCTCCTCCTGGGATCCTGCTTTCAGCAATGTCCATGGATGTTTGAAACCAGACGTCTCCTTAACTTTCGCCACCGCTGGTTTCGTGGCTCCAGGCTCCACAGCACTTTTACTGCTGCCACCTGACTGCGACCTTGTGTGCCCAGAGCTCGCCATGCTGGCCACCACATGCTTCTGCTGCAGGTTCTCCTGGAGCGTCTGTCTCTCCAGTGAGGTTCTCCTCTGTCTGCTGGGAGTCAGCTGCACACCTGAAGATGGTGATGGCACCTCCTGAGCTGCAGGCTGCTTTCCTCCATTCAGCTTCTCACCAGTAGATTTCTTTTGGATTTCTCCTAGTTGTCCTTCACTCTGCTTGCCTTGGCTGGCCGACTGCTTAACTGGAACTTTCTTACCCACAGCCATGGCTTTTCCTTGTTCCGTTACTTTTTGCACTTTCACAGCTTCATCTTTCTTGCTGCTGCTGCTACTTCCATTCTGAGCTTTCTTTCCCTCAGAAACAACTTTGGGACTTGCATCCGCCTTAGACACAACTTGAGCGTTACTTCCAAGTGTAGGCCTGGAAGCCTGGGCCTTGCTTGGGGAGTTACCCCACCCAGGGTGGCCTCCCCCTGGGCTTGCTCCAGACATCAGGAGAGCTACAAACACACAACCTCACAGCTAGGAGGCAGTATTATAGTAGTTATATTCTTGTACATAGGGGCAGTATTATAGTAGTTATATTCTTGTACATAGGAGCAGTATTATAGTAGTTATATTCTTGTATATAGGGGGCGGTATTATAGTAGTTATACTCTTGTACATAGGGGCAGTATTATAG
Organism: Dendrobates tinctorius; assembly: GCF_039654945.1. Lineage (NCBI taxonomy): Eukaryota > Metazoa > Chordata > Amphibia > Anura > Dendrobatidae > Dendrobates > Dendrobates tinctorius. Next base: position 1,543,096 of record NW_027361998.1, on the reverse strand, counting down.
TAGTTATATTATTGTACATAGGGGCAGTAATATAGTAGTTATATTCTTGTACATAGGGGGCAGTATTATAGTAGTTATATTCTTGTACATAGGGGCAGTATTATAGTAGTTATATTCTTGTACATAGGGGCAGTATTATAGTAGTTATATTCTTGTATATAGGGGGCGGTATTATAGTAGTTATACTCTTGTACATAGGGGCAGTATTATAGTAGTTATATTATTGTACATAGGGGCAGTAATATAGTAGTTATATTCTTGTACATAGGGACAGTATTATAGTAGTTATACTCTTGTACATAGGGGAAGTATTATAGTAGTTATATTCTTGTACATAGGGGCAGTATTATAGTATTTATATTCTTGTACATAGGAGCAGTATTATAGTATTTATATTCTTGTACATAGGGGCAGTAATATAGTAGTTATATTCTTGTACATAGGGGCAGTATTATAGTATTTATATTCTTGTACATAGGGACAGTATTATAGTAGTTATACTCTTGTACATAGGGGCAGTATTATAGTAGATATATTCTTGTACATAGGGGCAGTATTATAGTAGATATATTCTTGTACATAGGGACAGTATTATAGTAGTTATATTCTTGTACATAGGGGCAGTATTATAGTAGTTATATTCTTGTACATAGGGGCAGTAATATGGTAGTTATATTCTTGTACATAGGGACAGTATTATAGTAGTTATACTCTTGTACATAGGGGCAGTATTATAGTAGATATATTCTTGTACATAGGGGCAGTATTATAGTAGTTATACTCTTGTACATAGGGGCAGTATTATAGAAGTTATATTCTTGTACATAGGGGCAGTATTATAGTATTTATATTCTTGTATATAGGAGCAGTATTATAGTATTTATATTCTTGTACATAGGGGCAGTAATATAGTAGTTATATTCTTGTACATAGGGGCAGTATTATAGTATTTATATTCTTGTACATAGGGACAGTATTATAGTAGTTATACTCTTGTACTTAGGGGCAGTATTATAGTAGTTATATTCTTGTACATAGGGGCAGTATTATAGTATTTATATTCTTGTACATAGGAGCAGTATTATAGTATTTATATTCTTGTACATAGGGGCAGTAATATAGTAGTTATATTCTTGTACATAGGGGCAGTATTATAGTATTTATATTCTTGTACATAGGGGCAGTATTATAGTAGATATATTCTTGTACATAGGGACAGTATTATAGTAGTTATACTCTTGTACATAGGGGCAGTATTATAGTAGTTATATTATTGTACATAGGGGCAGTAATATAGTAGTTATATTCTTGTACATAGGGGCAGTATTATAGTATTTATATTCTTGTACATAAGAGCAGTATTATAGTATTTATATTCTCGTACATAGGAGCAGTATTATAGTAGATATATTCCTGTACATAGGAGTAGTATTAGGGTAGTTATATTCTTGTACATAGGGGGCAGTATTATAGTAGTTATATTCTTGCACATAGGGGCAGTATTATAGTAGTTATATTCTTGTACATAGGAGCAGTATTAGGGTAGTTATATTCTTGTACATAGGGGCAGTATTATAGTAGTTATATTCTTGTACATAGGGGCAGTATTATATTAGTTATATTCTTGTACATAGAAGCAGTATTATAGTAGTTATATTCTTGTACATAGGGAGCAGTATTATAGTAGTTATATTCTTGTACATAGGGGTCAGCATTATAGTAGTTATATCCTTGTACATAGGAGCAGTATTATAGTAGTTATATTCTTGCACATAGGGGCAGGATTATAGTAGTTATATTCTTGTACATAGGGGGCATTATTATAGTAGTTATATTCTTGTACATAGGAGGCAGTATTATAGTAGTTATATTCTTGCACATGGGGCAGTAATATAGTAGTTGTATTCTTGTACATAGGAGCAGTATTATAGTAGTTATATTCTTGTACATAGGGGGCATTATTATAGTAGTTATATTCTTGTACATAGGAGGCAGTATTATAGTATATTCTTGTACATAGGGGGCAGCATTATAGTAGTTATATTCTTGTACATAGGAGGCAGTATTATAGTATATTCTTGTACATAGGGAGCAGTATTATAGTAGTTATATTCTTGTACATAGGGAGCAGTATTATAGTAGTTATATTCTTGTACATAGGAGCAGTATTATAGTAGTTATATTCTTGCACATAGGGGCAGGATTATAGTAGTTATATTCTTGTACATAGGGAGCAGTATTATAGTAGTTATATTCTTGTACATAGGAGCAGTATTATAGTAGTTATATTCTTGTACATAGGAGCAGTATTATAGTAGTTATATTCTTGTACATAGGAGCAGTATTATAGTAGTTATATTCTTGTACATAGGAGCAGTATTATAGTACTTATATTCTTGTACATAGGGCAGTATTATAGTAGTTATATTCTTGTACATAGGGGGCATTATTATAGTAGTTATATTCTTGTACATAGTTGGCAGTATTATAGTAGTTATATTCTTGTACTTAGGGGCAGTATTATAGTAGTTATATTCTTGTACATAGTTGGCAGTATTATAGTAGTTATATCCTTGTACATAGGGGGCAGTATTATAGTAGCTATATCCTTGTACATAGGGGGCAGTATTATAGTAGTTATATTCTTGTATATAGGGGCAGTATTATAGTAGTTATATTCTTGTATATAGGGGCAGTATTATAGTAGTTATATTCTTGTATATAGGGGGCAGTATTATAGTAGTTATATTCTTGTATATAGGGGCAGTATTATAGTAGTTATATTCTTGTACATAGGGGCAGTATTATAGTAGTTATATTCGTGTATATAGGGGGCAGTATTATAGTAGTTATATTCTTGTATATAGGGGCAGTATTATAGTAGTTATATTCTTGTATATAGGGGCAGTATTATAGTAGTTATATTCTTGTATATAGGGGGCAGTATTATAGTAGTTATATTCTTGTATATAGGGGCGATTTTTATTGTATAAAACCCACAAATACAATTAAAATAAACAGAATTCTTCCTTAATACAGAGCATATTTCTCATGAATGCATCAGACAATAATTCTAGAACTAAATTAATACATTAGGAATAAAGGTAACTTAGGGTTCACTCCTGTGGATGGAAGAATATGAAATAAATACTTTTAGTAACACGATCATGTTATTATCCCACAGACACATTCCTCCATAGTTTCTCATTACTCTGACTTTTCTTTATCTCTATCGCTCTTATCCATCTGAGCTCGGACAGTATCTTTGTGGCTGCGGTGACGGGATGGAAGGGCTCGCTGTGGAGGGACACTCGGGTTCTCATGTGCCAGTGGTAATATTTAATGGTGGTAATGATCAGGTACATTGTCCCCCTGTCGATGTTACCGTCAGTGGATGGGACACCATAGATAATGTCAGGGTATTTCAGGGACAGCAGTCTGGGGATTTTCAGCTTGGTCGATACTTCCGTCCTTATTTCCCTACCTCCCCAGCAATCACAAATAAAATGCTCCATGGTTTCCTCTTGCTGACAACCAAGGGGACAGTTCCGATCCAAAACACTTAAATATTTTAAGTTCCCCCTCACAAAGAGCTTCCCATGTAGCGACAGCCAAGCAATGTCAAAAAACTTTGCTGGAAGTCGCCTCCCGTTGAGGAATCGGAGACTGTCCTGAAGAGTCTTGGTGGCACAATCCCTTAGGGCCAGTGGAGAGTAAAAGAAAGTCCTACATATATGAGCACACAGATCTCTTCTCGTACTGCTCTCAATGTAGGACTTCTCCAGTCCCCACTTCCTGACACACTTCAGACCATAGTCCAGATACTGGGGGAGGTGGTCACCTGTCCATCTCCTCCTCTTGAGACTGCCGCCTCGCACCCAAGATTCCGCAAAAGGCAATATCCAATACCTGATAATATTCGCCCACAGGGAGCTACTGTTTGAATCCATGCTCCCAAAATTTACTTTCAGAAACAAGGAGTCAAAGAAAACCCTTGGATTTAACATATCCAGCCCGCCCTCACTCCGCTGTAGGTACGTTATTCCCCTCTTTATCAGGTTCATCCTGTTCCCCCACAAGAGCTGGAAGAACAGGCTGAGGAGTCTCGCCGAGAAGGATTCTGGCAAAGGGAAAGCGACAGAGACATACAAGAAGACGGGGACCAGGTACGTCTTCAACATAGCAACCCTTTCTCTGTAAGTCAGCCTCCAGTTCTTCCATCGCTGAACCTTTGCATTTCCGGTCTCCAATTTTTCCTCCCAATTTAGGCTGGCATTATCTTCCCTCCCAAATTTAACCCCTAAGATCTTAATATGGGTGGAGGCCTTAACAAACTGCGGCAGATCAAAGTCTGGGTCAGATTGCAATGTCCACAGAGCTTGACTCTTCTCAAGGTTGACCAGAGACCCGGAGGCCTCTGAGTAACTTCTGATGGCCTCAGACAACATCTGCACCTCATGAGGATTAGATATCACCAGCGTCACATCATCCGCGTAGGCAACCACCTTCAGAGGCAAGCAGTGGGGGACCGGCACCCCCCAAAAGTTACACTCCTGCAGTGACCTCAAAAACGGGTCTATGGCAAAAACATACAGGAGTGGACTCAGCGGGCAGCCCTGTCTCACCCCCGCCTCAACTCCAAAAGTGCCACCCTGCCAACCATTAATCAGAGGAAAGCTCACCGCCTCTCTGTACAAAATCTTCAGCCAATCCACAAATTGTCCTGGAATACCGTACTTTGACAAAGTGGCCCACAGATAATCATGATCAACTCTGTCAAAGGCTTTAGCCTGGTCCAGACTGACAACATATCTCCCACACCGCAGAGCTTTACATCTCTCAAACATCTCCCGTATCGAGATGACCGCTCCAGAGATGTTCCGCCCTTTTACCGTGCCAAACTGAGAGCCTACCAACAGTGCCGAGGACAAACAGACTAACCTAGAAAACAGGATCTTTGCCAGAATCTTCCTGTCAACATTCAAGAGGGCAATTGGCCTCCAGTTCTTGATGTCGCTCGGCTCCTTACCTTTAGACAGCAAAATTAATGAGGACACTCTCATGGATGGGGGCATCAGGTGATTTTCTAGACAATTTTTGTAAACATGCAACAGAATTGGAGCCAGGAGGTCTCTAAATTTCTTATAAAATTCTGCTGTTATACCATCCGGACCTGGTGCCTTCTTCAGATGTAACTTATCAATGGCCTCCTTAACCTCCTCCACCGTTAATTCTGCTGTCAAAGGAGAAAAGTCCAGATCATTAGTATCAGGCGCTGGAGTTGCCTCCAAGAACTGAGTCATTTTATGTTTATCCAAAGCCTTCCTCTGAAACAAGTCAGTATAATAAGATTTCACAACCCCCAGGATACCCTCCCGAGATTCCTGCAATACACCCTGGGAGTCAATGAGACCTGTTACTTTTAATGAGAAATCCGCCATCACAATACCACAACAGAGGAGCAGAGATGCAAAAGCCGCCATCATAAGTCTGGGTCACAGATGTTCTGACTACCACCGGTCTCCATGTCAGACTGTATCTCAGTGTCAGCAGGTACGGGCTTCCGTTTTGTAGGGGGATGGTCCGCTACGTCCCTGTCATACTCAGTCTCTATTCTTTTTATCTCTTCCTCCAAGTCCCCATCAGACTCAGACAAAACATCAAACTTATTGGACACGACCATCACACCTGCCGAACTCTGGACTTTTTTCCTGCCACCCTGGCTAGTGACATACTCCTCAGGTTTACGGGAGGCCTTGTCCTTTTTTTTCCTTTTTACCTGATTATAGCCACTTTCTTCAGCTAGAGATGGTGATACTGAAGAGGTGGCTACATGTGGCTGCTGGACCTGAGGGACGACCTCCATGCTCCCCTCTGTACAAAGCTGCTCTGATGTTACCTGAGCGGACCCCTGGTGGACCTCTGACCTGGTCAGTACTGTCCCTGACATTAAAGCCTCCTCCTCCTGAGCCTCTGTCCCTGTCACTAACTCCTCATCAGGAAGGAGCTTGCATATATTGTGCCAGGCATCAGGACAGTCCCTGTGAGGGTGGCCGACCTCCCCACAGAGGTTGCACTTGATGTTCTGGCAATCTGCCGCTAAGTGGCCGACTTCCCCGCACAGGCTGCACTTTACCATGGTACAGGTGTTTGCCAGGTGACCCACTTTACCACACTTAAAACACTTTCGTGGCTGCCCAGGGTAGAAGCAAACCCCCTTCTCCCTCCCGATAAAGAAGGAGTTGGGTAAGTGAGCCGTGATATTGTTGTGCTGGCGCAATTTCACCAGCACCTTCCATCCACCGGTCCATATACCGTCCTCATCCCTGTTTTTGGTGAGGTCGGAGACAAGGTCACAATGCCTCCGGAGCCACACCACAATGTCCTGCGGGGGAACAGCCTCATTACAAAAGATGATATTAACCGTGGCGGTATCCGGCTTAGATATTGGAAAGAAGCTGAACTTATTCCAGCCATCAGCGTCCCTGAACTTGGGGAAATTGGCCCAGAATCTGTCCAGATCAGACATAAGCTTAAAGCTGATATCATAGCCCTGTCTGTCTGGCAGATTGATGACCGCCAAGATATTAACCGGCGCAAACCCCATCTGGCGGCACAGAAGCTCCCTGACCACCAGCCTCCTCTCCGGCAGGTCCTCCTTGGCACCTCTGTGCCTGAACCGCACCACATTCCTCCTTTTGAATGCCTGCCCGGTGTAATTGGCGCCGGAGGTAAAGGACGGAGCGCCGCGGCTCCAAACATTACTGGGAGGGACCTGTGGGGCCACACTGGGCTGACTGACAGGGCGAGGGTCTGCAGCGGAGGGGCCTGTTACACCTTGTGTGCTGGAAAACAAAGGAGGGAAATCACAAACATTTTGTACATTATTATTATCATCATCATCATCATCAATCTCAATAGCGTCATCAGGATGTGCAATGTCCACCACAGTCTCTGTACCCCCTTCAGCCCCCAACCCCACATGAACAGTATCAATATCCCCAGAATTAGTGCTCTCCTGGACACCAACAGCAGATGCAGTCTCATGTCCACTGTCTTGCTGTTGTGCTGGGCATGCTGGGACTTGTGGTACCGCTGGGATCTGAGCCTCTTGCTCCTGCTTGGTGTCTGCCGCAGGTAGTTGCGGCTGCTGGTGTAGTATCTGACCCTCCTTAAAACAGAAGCTAGCGGGCTGCAGCACCGGCCGTACCTGCTGCCGGGTCCCCCCTGGGACAATGTCTGTGCGGGAACCAGCAGAGTCCTGCGTGTAGGACCTAAACCGCTCCTGGTTCCTATATGTCTCTGCCAGGGGCCCCATCCTCGCCAGCACACAGTCCATGTCCCGCACCACAGTCGCCAGCTCTACCCCCAGTGCATTCAGTCTCTGGTCATATACAGAGTGATCCCCAGGATTAGCAGCCTTCAACTTGTAAATGCAGTCAATTTCTATTTGCAGAAGATTCCTCTGCTGCTGCAACTCACCCATCCTCCTGACCAGTCCTGGTATCTCCTCTGCCAGCTGTAGCTCCGGGGCACGCGGCGGCTCCTTCTGGGGTCTTGCTTTAGGGGTTGACACGTTGGTTTTTAATGTCGCTGGTTTTGTGACTTCAGCCTCCGCAACACTTTTACCGCTGCCACCAGCCTGCAACCTCGTGCGTCCAGAGCTCGCCATGCTGGTCACCACATGTCTCTGCTGAAGGTTCTCCTGGAGTGTTTGCTTCTCCAGAGATGTCCGTCTCTGTCTGCCTGGAGTGAGCTGCACACCTGAAGCTGATGATGGACTCTGCCTCACCTTCTGTGCAGCCACCTGCCCTCCAGCACTCAGGTTCTCAGCAGAAGATGCCTTCTGGGATTTCCTTCCAGGCTCTGAACACTGTTTGCCTTGACCGGCCGACTGTTTAACAGAAACATCCTTGCACACAGACAAAGCCTTCTCTTGTTTCTTTCCCGTACTGAGCTTCAACACAGGATCTTTCTCCATGCTGCTGGGACTTCCATTCTGAGGTTTAATTTCCCCAGAGGCAACTCTGGGATTTCCATCCACATGAGAAGGTTGGGAGTTTCCTCCCAGTGTACGCCTGGAAGCCAGGGCCTTGCTTGGGGAGCTTCCCCGCCCAGGGTGGCCCCTCCCTGGGCTTGCTCCAGACATGAGGAGAACCACAGACACGCAACCTCACAGCTAGGAGGCAGTATTATAGTAGTTATAGTCTTGTACATAGGGGCAGTATTATAGTAGTTATATTCTTGTACATAGGGGCAGTATTATAGTAGTTATATTCTTGTACATAGGGGCAGTATTATAGTAGTTATATTCTTGTATATAGGGGCAGTATTATAGTAGTTATATTCTTGTACATAGGGGCAGTATTATAGTAGTTATATACTTGTACATAGGGGCAGTATTATAGTAGTTATAGTCTTGTATATAGGGGCAGTATTATAGTAGTTATATTCTTGTACATAGGGGCAGTATTATAGTAGTTATATTCTTGTACATAGGGGCAGTATTATAGTAGTTATATTCTTGTACATAGGGGCAGTATTATAGTAGTTATATTCTTGTACATAGGGGCAGTATTATAGTAGTTATATTCTTGTATATAGGGGCAGTATTATAGTAGTTATATTCTTGTACATAGGGGCAGTATTATAGTAGTTATATACTTGTACATAGGGGCAGTATTATAGTAGTTATATTCTTGTATATAGGGGCAGTATTATAGTAGTTATATTCTTGTACATAGGGGCAGTATTATAGTAGTTATATTCTTGTACATAGGGGCAGTATTATAGTAGTTATATTCTTGTATATAGGGAGCAGTATTATAGTAGTTATATACTTGTACATAGGGGCAGTATTATAGTAGTTATAGTCTTGTACATAGGGGCAGTATTATAGTAGTTATATTCTTGTACATAGGGGCAGTATTATAGTAGTTATATTCTTGTACATAGGGGCAGTATTATAGTAGTTATATTCTTGTATACAGGGGCAGTATTATAGTAGTTATATTCTTGTACATAGGGGCAGTATTATAGTAGTTATATACTTGTACATAGGGGCAGTATTATAGTAGTTATAGTCTTGTATATAGGGGCAGTATTATAGTAGTTATATTCTTGTACATAGGGGCAGTATTATAGTAGTTATATTCTTGTATATAGGGGCAGTATTATAGTAGTTATATTCTTGTACATAGGGGCAGTATTATAGTAGTTATATTCTTGTACATAGGTGCAGTATTATAGTAGTTATATTATTGTATATAGGGAGCAGTATTATAGTAGTTATATACTTGTACATAGGGGCAGTATTATAGTAGTTATAGTCTTGTATATAGGGGCAGTATTATAGTAGTTATATTCTTGTATATAGGGGCAGTATTATAGTAGTTATATTCTTGTATATAGGAGCAGTATTATAGTAGTTATATTCTTGTACATAGGGGGCAGTATTATAGTAGTTATATTCTTGTACATAGGGACAGTATTATAGTAGTTATATTCTTGTACATAGGGACAGTATTATAGTAGTTATATTCTTGTACATAGGGGGCAGTATTATAGTAGTTATATTCTTGTATATAGGGGCAGTATTATAGTAGTTATATTCTTGTACATAGGGGCAGTATTATAGTAGTTATATACTTGTACATAGGGGCAGTATTATAGTAGTTATAGTCTTGTATATAGGGGCAGTATTATAGTAGTTATATTCTTGTACATAGGGGCAGTATTATAGTAGTTATATTCTTGTATATAGGGGCAGTATTATAGTAGTTATATTCTTGTACATAGGAGCAGTATTATAGTAGTTATATACTTGTACATAGGGGCAGTATTATAGTAGTTATAGTCTTGTATATAGGGGCAGTATTATAGTAGTTATATTCTTGTATATAGGGGCAGTATTATAGTAGTTATATTCTTGTATATAGGAGCAGTATTATAGTAGTTATATTCTTGTACATAGGGGGCAGTATTATAGTAGTTATATTCTTGTACATAGGGGCAGTATTATAGTAGTTATAGTCTTGTACATAGGGGCAGTATTATAGTAGTTATATTCTTGTACATAGGGGCAGTATTATAGTAGTTATATTCTTGTACATAGGGGCAATATTATAGTATTTATATTCTTGTACATAGGAGCAGTATTATAGTCGTTATATTCTTGTACATAGGGGGCAGTATTATAGTAGTTATATTCTTGTACATAGGGGGCAGTATTATAGTAGTTATATTCTTGTATATAGGGGCAGTATTATAGTAGTTATATTCTTGTATATAGGGGCAGTATTATAGTAGTTATATTCTGATATCTTTGATATGTTACCTGCTGCTGTCCTTGTAGCCGCTGCTGAAGCTGCAGACGTAGCTGGTTGGAGGCTGTTCCTGGCCGGGGTAGTGCCTGCCGAGGTTGCATGTTCATAGCGTTTGGATGAGTCCCTCGTTGCAGAGATTGTGGCACTTGAACGGGCATAGGCCCAAAATTGGTCTTCTGTCTGACCATGCTGGAGAAGGGACTGGGAAGTCCGGCGTTGGGAGGGGCAGCAGGATAGGACTGAGGATACATTCCCGGCTTCTGTTCCATGAGGACCGGAGCGACGGGCATTTGCTGAGGAAATCTGTCAGTGACGACGTCCAGACCCCCTCCCTATGGGACGGCAATAAGCAGAATGTAAGCCAAGGTAAATATATCCACTTCACACACGCAGATATCACCCATGACATAATATGATGTGAGACCCCACCGCGGCAAAGACATCACGTTTTATATTTCAACCTTTAGTATACTAAAATCATCAAAACTGTGTTTTGGGTAAAATTAGCTCTTAAATCATGACTATGGGATGTCTCAGAATTAGAATATAGCGCCACTCTGGTCTGTAGGCTTTGCCCGATATTGCAGCTCATCTCCAATTACTTCAATAGGAAAAAGCTGTAAAAGCTGTAAAAGCAGTAACAGACAAGAGTGGCGCTGTTCCTATAAATTAACAAATCCTTTATTATAATCTCAAAGGAAAACATGGCAGCTTTCTTCCAAAGTTTTGCGCCCCTCACTGTCCGCAGACTGTGCGTGATATTGCAGCTCAGCCCTATTCACTTCAGAGGGTATGGGCTGCAATACCGGACAAGGCCTATTGACAAAGGTGGCACCGTAACCGGAAATACTCAATACTGTGGGTGTTACGTAGCCAAAATACACACATTTCATTGATTTCATGAAATATTCAGGCTCTCTCTGAATCTCCTGACATTCCTCCTGCACATGTAGGTCTCTCCCGACCACCAGCTTGACCCGAGGCTTTCCCCATCCGTACCTGCACTAGCTTGTCGATTCCCAGGGCTCGGTCCAGTTCGGCCAGCTCGTTCTCGTCTTTGCCGTTGAGGTAGGATACGAGCTGCTCCAGCAGGATTTTCTCGTCGTTTTGTCCCTCCATGGTGGTTGGAGGACACAGAAAGTCATCAATCCTGCAGAGGAAGACACAGCAGATATGAAGCTGCGGGCACCACGGCCTTACGTGGATTGTCCTTGATTTTGGCATGGAGAAAGCAAATTGTCTAAGAGCATTAGTACAGGAAGCTGGAGACACCAGTGTGGGGAACGAGGGGGCTTCGATAATTTCATATGATCTAGCTGTCTCATCCGTCCATGGGCGATGTATTTCCTAGTCAGAGCTTCTATTTTATGTAGTTATGTCCCAAGATTTGCCACCCCAATTACTAAAATCAGGAACCACCATTGGCGGTCATTTACCCTCCACCATTCTTCTAGTACTATGAAATGTCAGACTGGTGATGAACCACTTCTACTCCAAGTGGCAGAGCCAAACGTTGTCAACAGCGCTGGAATATATGGGGTCGTTAGGCAGTAGAGTGGTCTGTGCCACAAACTGTGTCTTAACGGGCTACAACTACCCACCACCAGGAAACATGGGCACGGCATTTGCCCATTGCTAATGAGACACTAGGTTATTCTTTGGCAGTGTGGCCAACGGCAAGTTTCTGGATTACATTTCTACCTCCATTTCTGTGATTTCCTAATTTCACCTGGTTTGCCCAAATTATAATTTAGTCTTCCAATTTCGACCTTGACGTTCACTGTTGTGATGCCAGACCGGTCCTGATTTCGTCTCTGACCCAGCCCGCTATCAGCTGGGTGAAGATCAGACAATGGTTAAGTCCACAACTCCTCCTTGCAGGGCTTAAGGATGCAGATGAAAAAATCTGGAATTCCAACCCAACCCTTTCCCCCCACCCCCGTTAGCCATTGCCAACCTAAAGTTGGTGAAGTATTTTCTTACTAGCAGCAAAGCGATGTCTAACACCAAGTCCGACTTGAGGTTACTGGCTTCTTGGCTGGAAAACTACGAGCTACCTCAAAACTGGCATCAAGGTACACCCTTGTGGACCATAATAGCTGGTCTACAGGCAACGTTGCAAGAGAATAGGTGGGATTATTGAAAAGGGGTTGTTGGAGGAACTGTTGTCTACTGTATTCTAAGCCCTGGTTCTGAATGGTTCCATACAATGGCAATGTAGTCTGAGGCTAAACTAAGGCCTCTTCACCGTAAGGCACCCGGACAGGAGGTTCAAAGATGGCTACCATGGGATCTAAAAGTCAACGTATGTGTTAGTGGTGGTGATGACCACGAGAACTACAGCATTTCTTCTAAGCCTCCTGCCAAGAATCGTCCATAATCGGGGCAGTAGCATAACATTTTATTAAAGTTTATCATGGCATAAAAGTTTCTAAAAAGTTCTCATTGGGTTTTGGCCATAACCTGGCATTAGATTGACACCCTGGTGCCTGCACAACAGCCATAGACTTCGAGGGTTAATTCCGTTAATCTGGTGAAGCCCACTTTGCGTTCCATCCTGTGTGTTGCGTAGGAACCATCATATGTAAAGAATTAGAAGAGGTCACCGCTGACCCAGGGGCCTTGGAGCTCCTGCACAACTCCATCGACGCTCCACTCCTGAGTGTTTCCAATATATAAAATGTATCAGGTCCCCTCCAAATCGAAAAAAAAATTCCCATAATTACACCCAGGCTAATAAAACCCTGCGATGTGCCAGGGAAACAGAAGGCAGCTTTGATAGCGAATACGTGGAGTGCGCGCTTCCCCGAACCGGTAATGTTTATTCTTTTAGTGATAGATGAGTACCAGATGTGGAGACGGCAGTATGAGCGCAGCTCCGAAGGGGAAAAAGAGTCCCAGCCCGATGTTGCCCGAAGCAGTTTTAACTCCTTCATAGCAGGGGCATAAAATGGGCACAGCAAAGGGACAAAGAGATGAAACTCTCCAAAATAAGCAACCTCGAAGACCTCCTGTTTGTGAGCACAGCTATAAAGAGAGTGAGGGTTGTATGATGCCACTGACAGAGCGCCAGCGTCCACCCGGCACCGAGGAGTCAACTCATGCAATTTTCTTCCCATCCTAAGTCCAAATCTTATATGATTCCCACTGACAGCTATGGAGTACCACCGTTGTGCCCGTCACCAACTCGCACTGGTGTTTCGGCACTGACCAGACCTTAATAGTGTACCTAATCAGATTTCAATAATGTATCTGATCCATACACCACTGATCAGACATTAAGTGTATCTAATCCACACCCTACCAACCAGAAATTAACAGTGTCTCTAATCCATACTCCACTGATCAGAGATTAGTGTATCTGATCCATTTGTCACTGATCAGACATTATTAGTCCATCTATGGTAATTCACCACCGATCAGGCATTACTAGTGTGTCTAATCCTCCACTGATCAGGCATTACTAGTGTATCTAATCCTCCACTGATCAGGCATTACTAGTGTATCTAATCCAACATCGATCAGACTTTACTAGCGCATCGAATTCATCACCGATCAAGCAATACTAGTCTAATCCAACACTGATCATACATTACTAGTGTATCTAATCCACCATCGATCAGGAATTACTAGTGTATCTAATCCACCACCGATCAGGCATTACTAGTGTATCTAATTCTCCACTGATCAGGCATTACTAGATTATCAAATCCAACATTGATCAGACTTCCCTAGCGCATCTAATCCACCACTGATCAGCCATTACTAGTCTAATCCAACATTGATCATACATTACTAATGTATCTAATCCACCATTGATCATACATTACTACTATATCTAATCCACCATCGATCAGGGATTACTAGTGTATCTAATCCTCCACTGATCAGGCATTAGTGTATCTAATCCATCATATATCAGGCATTACTAGTGTATCTAATCCACCATCGATAAAGCATTACTAGTGTATCTAATAAACCACTGATCAGACAGTAGTATATCTAATCCATCACCGATCAAGCATTACTAGTGTATCTAATAAACCACTGATCAGACAGTAGTATATCTAATCCATCACCGATCAAGCATTACTAGTGTATCTAATAAACCACTGATCAGACAGTAGTATATCTAATCCACCAGCGATCAGGCATTACTAGTGAATCTAATCCACCAGCGATCAGGCATTACTAGTGTATCTAATCCACCAACGATCAGACATTACTAGTGTATCTAATCCACCATTGATCAGACATTACTAGTGTATCTAATCCATCACCGATCAGGCATTACTAGTCTATCTAATTCACCATCAATCAGGCATTACTAGTGAACCTAATCCACCAACGATCAGACATTACTAGAGTATCTAATCCTGAAGATGACAATGAAGCCACCTTCTAGTGTTGTCCGAGCAGTGATATGACTGGGACTGGTAACAGTGACGTGTCCCCATGTATCCCTGACCTATATAACTTGAATGCGTTTAGCCTTTGTTGCACTGCACTGCTATCCTACAAGTGACCACAAGGTGGCAGTGTGCTATCCTCACAGGCAATCAAGCCGATTACTGATGCAGGACGAATATATATAAAAAAAAAAAAAAAAATGTAAAATATTCAAAGACTTCAGGACGATCCTATTATGCCCTGGGAATTCAGGTGCCTTTGATTTCTTTCAAAAGCACCGAAGGGGAGCAAAGAGGGGATTATCGGTGCATACTCCCCGGGGGGGGGACGCATGTGATCCCATTGGTCTGCCCTAAACTCTCTAGAAACTTCCCTGAACTTTTTAAGGAGCAGAGACCCGAAGAATAACAGACGGCTGTAAGCTTTCTATAAATAGCCAGGCAGCCGTGCAATGTTTTGTGCCCTGCGTCCTCAGAAGACCCCACCGATGAGGTAAAGGGTCCGGTAATGGCTGCACATACGTCTCTGTGTTCCTTCTGGGCACTTGTTATGATGATGGAGTGGCAGACGGCGGAGATATTATGGACGCGGTCGGACGCCGCACTTTCCAGTCTCCGCTCGGCTTCGTTTCTTTAAGTTTCCTTCTGCTGGATCGCGAGCAGTAAAGGACAACATATGTGAGGGGCCCGGCGCGGGGTGGGCCGCAGCTATACTGCAGGCTGCCGAGGAGACAGACTTTCCAGAAATTCCTCACGCCTCCTCGCAAATACAAATGAATCCAATTTACATTTTCAATTTAAAGAGTAGCCGTCGTTTAACATTTTTTTTCCCCCCGTAAATTAATAGTAGATGAGAAAATTCAAAACTTTGTAATATATCTTATCAGAGAAATCTGCCTCTTTTTCCTCCTCAAAATTCTCAATTCTCAGGGAATGCAGACTTAGAGGACAGTGGCTGCTCATAAAGTTCTATGGAGGGGGAGGAGCTAACGGAACACAGACATTCCGCTATGCAGGGGGAGGAGCTAACGGAACACAGACATTCCGCTATGGAGGGGGAGGAGCTAACGGAACACAGACATTCCGCTATGGAGGGGGAGGAGCTAACGGAACACAGACATTCCGCTATGGAGGGGGAGGAGCTAACGGAACACAGACATTCCGCTATGGAGGGGGAGGAGCTAACGGAACACAGACATTCCGCTATGGAGGGGGAGGAGCTAACGGAACACACACATTCCGCTATGGAGGGAGAGGAGCTAACGGAACACAGACATTCCGCTATGGAGGGGGAGGAGCTAACGGAACACAGACATTCCGCTATGCAGAGGGAGAGGAGCTAACGGAACACAGACATTCTGCTATGGAGGGAGAGGAGCTAACGGAACACATACATTCCACTATGGAGGGGGAGGAGCTAATGGACCACAGACATTCCGCCATGGAGGGAGAGGAGCTAACGGAACACACACATTCCACTATGGAGGGGGAGGAGCTAATGGACCACAGACATTCCACTATGGAGGGAGAGGAGCTAATGGAACACAGACATTCCGCTATGCAGAGGGAGAGGAGCTAACGGAACACAGACATTCCGCTATGGAGGGGGAAGAGCTAACGGAACACAGACATTCCACTATGGAGGGAGAGGAGCTAATGGACCACAGACATTCCACTATGGAGGGAGAGGAGCTAATGGAACACAGACATTCCACTATGGAGGGGGAAGAGCTAACGGAACACAGACATTCCGCTATGGAGGGGGAGTAGTTAACGGAACACACACATTCCGCTACAAATTCAAACGACAGTTACAATTTAAATTTGAATTCAATCCGACATTTCAAAATAATTTGCACGGAGCCGACTCCGCCCCATTAGGTGTGAAGTTTCATGTAAAGAAATAATTAAAGTGAGGCATTTATTATTCCTTTGTGAGTGGGGGGGGGATTCTCGCTTTCCTAAAGGGCTCAACTGTTCTGACGACATCATAGGTTTCCTTTAAATCTATGGAGCTCCACCCAGGTTGATAATGTCCCAAAAAAGGGATCTCGCTGTAGACCCTCTATATGCCTTAAAAACGAGGGGTTGTTAAACACCTAGAAACCCCTTATAGTTAGTTCCTAAAGGGAAACTCCACCTAACATTAAAGATCACTCCATTCAATGAGAAAGATGGCTGATAACGTCTGGGGTAACGCATCGTTGACCTTCACTGTTGGTGGGACGTCTTTCCCTATAAGATGCCCTAAGATTGGGGTGGCTAGCGTACGTCGGGTTCCGTTCTTAAACTATAGTCGTGCGATCACAATTTCTGATCCCGCTATTTTAACTTTTTCATCCGACTTTATCGACCACAGGGAAGACTCAAAACGTAACAGACCTTCATCCACGTATCTGACAATGTGTGAATCAGTCACCACATACTCACTCTTCCTGCGTGCTCGCAGTCACACGGTTCAGTAAAGTCAAGCCGTCCGACCAAGTCATCTGGTCAGCGAGCCCCGACTGTCCGAACTGGTCTGCAATTCTCAAGTCTGAATCCGGCAAACCTAAACAACGACAAAAAAAAAAACGTATAAAAGTCGGGTACGCATTTCATTTGGACTGATAAATACAGAATATGACTTGTTTTGGTTATTTGATCTGCAGTGATTGAATTCATCCAGTAGGTGGCATTACTTGGAAATTACTATACATGTGATCGCTGTGATTTGCACTTATCGGGTCAGTGGGAATCCTTTAGCTATTAGATAAGCAAAAAGTCATAAGAGAAGAAAAATAAAAAGTTGAGAAAAACTTCCATAGTTTGCAGTGATTTGATTACTACCCTTTAAATACCCCCAGTGGTGACAGTAGATAATCGTTATGTGCTGTACACATACATACTCATCTTATCACATTAAACAACTTTTTACGTTCAGTTTCTTTCTCTTTTTCTCTCTACTACCACCCATTAGCCATCCCACTACAATGGCAAACTATATGGCCTTGTCATTTTTGGGATTCAGAGGCCACAAATCTCAGCTGTCGATGTGGGGGCGACTGAATCGCCAGGTTATGTCAACTTGATTAAAAAGGATTAAGCCCACCAGGGACCACCGAAGATCAACACTACGTGAGCACTTTCTTACTCCACGAGCAACAATATAACACTAGGTGGTGTTTTCTCGCTCGAGATGTCACTCTAGGTGGCACTATCTCACACTTCCACTCATTGGTGCCATCTCATAAATGGTGGTCTCAGAGTTGGTGGCGTTTTCTTAGCTTGTACCAGTTGATAATATCCCAGAAACAACGTCAACGTTGCAGATTTCAGCTTTCAGCAGAATCATTCTTCCACAATTTCTGAAAGTGGAAAGGTTAAAGTACTGTTATTGTGTGACCTCTCTAGATATTCGGGGTGTATTCTCTTCCTGTAACCCTCCATGTTGATGATGATGACTAATATAATGTATGTCCCTGGTAAAATAGTTAATTATGCCACCATGTCAAAGTGCGGAGGAAGGATTCTGCTGAAAGCTGAAATCTGCAACGGTCATCTTCACTACATCCTCTTCTGATGTCTACCAACTTATGACGAGCAGGACTATCTCCTCCTAGATATGGTTATCTTGATGGCTCCTCCGATGGGTGGATGTTTGGGGCGGCCCACGCTTCGTGTTACCCGCAAGTCCTTGCACAAAAATACAACTTGCCATAAACAGAACTCCTCTTCCTTCGCGACCATAAATGTAACCCTGTTGGAAGCTCTGATTTCCCTCCCTGGGGTGACAGATTACATGGTGCTAGGGAGATGGTAACACACACATATGTACCTTAGTCACATATCAGATTTCTATCCAGCTCTTCATATGCAAGCCGTACTAAGAAAAACAGCTTGGAGATGTCAGGCCGGGGCCCCGCGAGGCCGGCTCTGTGTTCAGGCACTTAACATGCATATTATACAAGATATATCCTAATGAGATGAGACTGTATTTACACACATCTGCTGGCACAATTCTCTGCAGACGATAATTGCGGATTTATAGGGACGTGAGAGAAGACAAAAGCCCAACAAAGAGGGGGTTAAACAATTCCGGGGCCTACAAGGACCCCAGCTAAACGATAAATCTATTAGGAATTGTAAATTTTAACAAGGAAAGTAGAAAAGATGGAGGCATTGAAGACTGGACTCATCTCTAATAGGACCGTTGATGCACCGAGGAGCAAAGGTGGATAAAATGCTACATGAAGATATATTTTTCAAGACAGGTTCTCATTTGGTATGAAGGAACCCGAGGGCTGTGAGGAAAAAATTACTACGATATGTGATGGTCCCCCGCATTATGAATTGTCAGGTAAAGCCCCAAGCTGTGAATTGAGTCTAACTGCCCAAGATAGAGCATTCTAGACAACAGGTGAAGCACTGGAGAAGTCTTCAGTTGTGATGTGAAAACACAGACATACCATAGATCATTTAATAGAGATTGTTTTGAGAACCAGGGTTTAGAATTGGCTTGTGAAAAGGGAAGAGGTATTAGGCAAAACCTACCATGGGCCCCTATATCTATGGGGCAATTAAATAACTAGCCCTTCATATATTTCACAGCTCTCAACTGAAGGCTTAGATAACTAGTTCAAACATTCATACTATTAAGCTACTCCAATCCATGTACATATACAAATCCAAAAATATCGTGAGATTGGGACATTAGTGTTACATACCAGGATCTGTCTGAAATGTTGGCGCTCCGGGTAAAACTCCGCGGCCCTGCTCCGGTGTCAGTCCTGACCGGGGACTTGTGTCAGTAGGTGCAGGGAATGGATTCAGTTCCGGGTCTAAGGACTCACAGAATCCAAAGGGAGACTGAGTTGGGTTGATGCCATTGAAATCTAAGGAGTAAGGAACATGCATGTGTGTGGTTAGGGTCATGCCATGTACATGCAGCATCCATACAGCCATCTTACCATGCAATATTTGCATAAATATTAGAACCAAAATGTTACCCCCCCTTCCTGCAACATCCTCAGGCAAGCAATTATCACCATCAAACCTTAAGAAAACGCATTTTGATGACCAGTTTAGATCTAGTACATCTTGTTAAGAAAAAGCTACAGCATTTTGATGACCATTTTAGATCTAGTACATCTTCTTAGATTCTTCCCTGTCTAAGACCATGACTCATTTTGCTCACCAAAGTTATTATTTTCCTTAAATAGTGACAAATTCCACCACTTATCAACTCAAAACCACCCAACAAGCTGAGGTTAAAGATGGTTGAGGGCTAAGAGTTTACACCACTGGTTGGATCATTGGAATCAAGAAGGTCTATCTGTTGGTGTGGGTGCCAAATTGGTTCTGGGACAAGGTAGGTCAATAATGAGAATGTGATTAATTAATGAAAGTAACAATAAGAAGCATTGTTCTAGAGTGATATTCTGCCATTGATCTGGAACTTTGGTGTCATTTTTCTGGATCCTTGACTTGAGTGTGACATTATTAAAAGGCCCTATTGTCAGATACACTGGAACTATGTGACCAGACTGTCCATGTTCTGAGGTCTACAGCTACGGTGTCGTTGTATGGGTTAGTCTACAACTCTGATAACGTGTCATTTGTGCTAGATTACATAGCAGAACATATTCTAAAACTGGAAAAACCTCCCATCCAACAAGACGTGGTCCTAACCAGAAAACTCTGAGAAGTAAAGACATATTGGGGAGCTTTCCTTAGACTAGTCTATTAGGTGCTGACACCTTGGGTAGACTTTGTGGTTTAGACTCCATGAAGCAGGTGCTTTGGTGTACACTTTTCTAGAATGGACTCTTTAGGAAAGGCTCCATAGTGTAGGCTTCTTGGTGTAGTCTTTGTAGTGTAGGTTCCATGCTGTAGACGAGGTAATATAAGCTTGTTTGTCTAGAGCTAAGCTCCATACAGTAGACTCTTTCGTGTAGGTCCCACTATGTATGATAGTGTAGGCTCTTTCGTGTAGGCTCCATACTGTAGACTTTTTGGTGTAGGCTCCACTATTTAGGATCCTTAGTGTAGACTCTTTAGTGTAGTCTCTTTGGTAAAGGCCCAATTACTCCACAGTGTAGGTACTTTGTTGTACACGCCTTAGTAAACACGCTTTAGTATAGAAGTGATGAAGGCTCTGTGGTATAGGTTCCACAGTAAAGGCTCCATATTGTAGCCTCCACAGTATAAACTTTTTGGTGAAGACTCCACAGTGTAATCTCTTTGGAGTATTCTCCATGGTGTAGATCCTTTTGTGTATGCTCCTTCATGTAGGCTTGGTGATGCAGGCTCTGTAGTATACACTCTGCCACAGGCTATTTGATTTGGTTTCTTGTTGTTGGCTGCATTGTATAAGGTCCACAGTGTAGGTTTCACTGTGAAAACCCAATGTGTAGACTGTTTGGTGTATGCCCCATAATGTAGACTTTTAGGGTTAGGTTTTGTAATTTGGTGTTCATAATGTAGGATCTGTGTATAGGATCCTTCATACAGGCTTGCTGAGCACTTTGTTGTAGGCTCTTAGGTGGTGGTTCCTTGTAGTTGACAAGGGGTGTAAGCTCCAGAGTATAGGTCTCATGGTGAAAGCCTTGTAGTGTAGTTTAGGGTTCATGGTGCCGGATCCATGGTATAGGCTCATTGCTGTAGGCTCGTTGGTATAGACCCCTTAGTATTCACTCTTTGACATAGGCTCTTAGGTGTTGGCAGATGGTGTTTCACAGTATAGGTTTTACAGAGTAGAGTGTAGTAGTAGTAGTAAGCATATAGCCTTGAATTTTTGGTGTAGGCTCCATTGTGCAGACCCTTCGATATATGCTCCTTCATGTAGGCATGGTGATTCAGACTGTTTTGTGTAGACTGTAAAGTATAGACTCTTTGGCGTAGGCTCTTAGGTGTCGGTTCCTTGTTAATGGCAGATGATGCAAGCTCTACAGTATAGGTTTCACAAAGTATGCCTCATCTTGTAAACTCTTTGGTGTAGCCTCCATACTGTAAAATCTTCGGTATAGTCTTTGTAGGGTAGCATCCATAGTATAGGCTCACTGCTGTAGGCTCTTTGGCGTAGACTCCTTAGTATAGACTCTGGCGTAGGCTCTTTGGTATTGGTTCCTTGTTTTTGGCAGATGGTGTAAGCTCCACAGTATAGGTTTCACAGAGTAAGCCTCATCGGTGCAGCCTCCATAATATAGACTCTTGGGTATGGGCTTTGTATTGTATGATCCATGGTATAGGCTGATTGCTGTAGGCTCATTGGTGGCGACTCCTTAGTATAGACTTTTTGGTATTGGTTCCTTGTTGTTGGCAGACGGTGTAAGCTCCACTTTGTAGGTTTCATAGATTAAGTCTCATAGTATAGACTCACTGGTGCAGCCTCCGTAATGTGGACTCTTAAGTATGGGCTTTGTATCGTATGATCCATGGTATAGTCTCATTGCTGTAGGCTCTTTGGTGTAGACTCCTTAGTATAGACTCTGGTGTAGACTCTTTGGGGTTAGTTCCTTGTTATTGGCAGATGATGTAAGTTCCCAAGTATAGGTTTCATAGAGTAAGTCCCATCGTGTTGACTCTTTGGTGCAGCCACCATTATGTAGACCCTTGGGTATGGGCTTCGTATTGTATGATCCATGGTCTAGGCTCACTGCTGTAGGCTCTTTGGTGTAGATTCCTTAGTATTGACTCTTCGGCATAGGGTCTTTGATGCTGGCAGTCATTAGCTCCATGGTGTAAGGTACTTGGTGTTGGCTCCTATGTAATCCTTTCTTGACCATCACTATGTAGTGCAGAGCTACTATTTACTTTAATACCTGCCCCAACAAGACTACTCTTGGTCTAGTCTCCATTCAAGGAGGTCCTTCAGTTTTGACACCCCGGCTCAGTACACAGCTTGCTATAGAGAACCTATAATTGCCTCTAAGTTCATGGCTGACAGAGGCCTCAATGAAGCATATACAGAGCTGTCACTGATCACTCATACCTAGTAGGTGTCGCTGTGATGGGGGCCATTAGAGCCTGGCTCAGTTTCCAAGGGCTGAGTGACATTCTTCTATAGGACTTAGTCAGTTGTTGTCCTTGAGAGTTGACAGCCCGGCTCTGGGAGAGGTGAACAGGCTCGAATCCAGACATCCTTCTGGCAATCCCTATGGCATCTTACAAAATCCATGAAACAAAAAACACAGGCAAAATATAGCTTAGCGTCTCCGCAGGTTTGACTTTGGATACGGCCCAAGCTTGCTCCCCCCTCCTTCGAACATGAAAAAACTTGCCTAAAATTCTTTAAGCATTCTTTGCTGCTTATATTCACCCATTAAGATCTTTAGATCAGCTGCATTAACCTATTGATGGATAAAGCAGAGACTATCAGACCTGAGAAAGGTGACCAACAAACTTCTAAAAGAGGTGCCATCAACTCAAAGTGGTGTCTCAAGGTGGCCATCGTGGACGTGACTTTTTTAGCTTGTCATCGTTGCTGGCGAAACAACCTCTACCACAGTGGCTAAAAGAGAGATCGGGAGCCCGATCAAGGTCGATCTTGGCCCGTTTGCTAGTGAGAACCTGAAAAGGCCATTCCTCCTTAGCACTTCAACACAATGAACATGGAAAGCTGAGAAGAAGACAATCCACCGGTATTAATCCCTCGTGTCCACAGTTGGCAGAACCCGGCAGTATAAAGGGAGAGGAGTTCTAGTTTGGTTCCCACTATGGAGATCCATTTCCTCTATTTAGACCCCTCATTCTCTAGTAAAAAAAAAAGCAAGAACACATGCAAGTTCAGAGGTAAACAAACAAGCACAAGAACAAGAAAGGAGCTGCGAAAACACCAAACAAAGCCTCTGATCAGGTGTGGCGTTGTTTTTCAAAGAAAGCAGTCCCATTTTTCTAAGCATGGACATCCCCTTTAAGGGCAAGATACGAGCAATCATTTTGAGGGCTGTGTAGTATTGCCGTTGACTCCCCCCCCCCACAGTAAGGGTCTGTAAACAGCTTCTTTCACACTCGTCAAAAGTCTTGACGCCTTTTGCAGAACAGACTCCCATCCAGAGCTTATTGAGACTTTCTGTGCAAATATTTGCCACCCGTACAGCTCCTATTTGACTCCAGTTCATTTCGGTCTCCGCGATGTCGAGATGTTTGTTTATTTTAAGGCGCAGAAATCAGGAATACGACTGCACGGAATTTCTAAAAACAAATTATGATGTATATACAGTATATACAGTGCGAGCGGGAAATGTTATCAGAGCCGCCGCCAGAGTCATTCTAAGCGCAGAATTCCCCCGATGAACGGACTGGACTGTAGGGATCATGCAAACTGAGCTGAACATGTGGGGACTTAATAGGGGAATACCGCCATACATGATCTTCTGGCATGTCCTGCACACCCGAGGGAAGAACCCCCTAAGCTGAGACCACCCAGACATCCCTAAGATGAAGGTCACAAAACAATTTGATGGTCTGAGATGCAATTGAAAAAAAAAAAGGCCCTCCGGACAGAAGAGCATGCTAATATGTAGTCCCTATTAGAATGGTGGCAATCCCCAAAGGGAAACACTATATTAATTTACACACGGAAGAAAAAAAAAGAAAATTGTGAATCTTGATCCCTTTAATAGCCACCATTCATTTCAAGGAAATTGAAAGACCTTTAAAAACTTTTCAGAACTTTTGGGATTGACAGATTAGTGATAACCCCCAGATATTATCTGTCCCTGGAGTCAGGACATCACATGATAGCCATAGGAGGCGAGACCCGGGAAGTGCGCCACTTACTTGTTTAGATCCAATAGCTAAAAACAAAACCTTAAAATATAAGAGTGCATTTCTAAATGGCTGAGGGTTTGTTACAATTGTATGCAACCGAGTTTGCTATTCAGGCCGATACTTTTTTTTTTTTTTTTTTACCTGCACTGATACATTGTAACCAGCCTTCACCTTACCTTAATTTTTGATCAGCTTTTGCAATGTTATGAATTGTTGTAATAAACTCCATGACATTACGTTGTGCTTCCTTTTCTCTCAAACACCATGCTGAAGGTGCAGTTTCTACTGCCCCTTCATGCTCTTTTATAAGCTGCTTTGAACTGCTGCTCTAGGAAGAATCCAGACACAAGCACTATTATACAAACACCCTCTCTGTCTGAACACAGGGAGGGAGTCGGAGAAGCTCAGATGGGGAGAGTTGTGTAAATTGTGTTTAATTCTTCTTAGAGCAGCAGTTCAAAGCAGCTTGTAAATGAGCATGAACTAGCTTCAGCATGGTGTTTGATAGAGAAGGAAGCAAAATAAGCTCATGGACTTTATAACATTGCTAAAAGCTGATCAATAATTCAAGAAAAAAAGTTTACTTACTACTTAATAAATCTGCTGAATTTTCCAACTCTTAAGTTTCGCCTCTATCTGTCTAGAAACTTTTCAAAACTTTAGACATAAAAAGCATATAAAGATATAAAAGAAATGGGTGCACAGCATAGATTGGACCCCTTTGTATTGTGCTTTTTCTTGCTGAGTCAATGTACTCAGCAAGCAGAGATTATTATTATTATTAGAGATGTTGATATTTCTTAAAAATTGAAACACAAAAGCATATTTAAAATTTGCAAAACTTTTCGTTATAAAATGATTTAAATATAAATGGAATATGTGATCAGACGAACGTATCGGAAAAAGAGAATTTTTTTTTTATATATATTACCGTATATATTTCGCCGACCATCCACATGTAGCAGCGGCCCATCCCCCCTCCCAGTGTGTGCAATCTATAGCAATGATCTTTACTCCTACTGCTGAATTATGAGCCCTGGTGCGGAGGAGGTGGGGTACAGTGCACTGACTCCACAGGAGGCCCTCAGCCCAGTGCATCCAATCCATCAGAGGCGTCTTCCTCCCATCGCGGCCATAGATCAGCCTCATGTCCTCCAATCTGGGCCAGAATGAGTATTAATGCTGATTCCTGGCAGCGGAGTCACTCATACAAATCACGGGGCAGCAGCTCCATGAGATAAAACACTCTCCCCTCCCCCGCCTGGCAGATTTATGGCATCAGCGCCCTGGGGGTGAATGTTACATAAACCATCCAGACAAGGCCGCCATGGCTTACACACTACAATACCATAGGACTAGAGAAAAAAAAAATCCTCGGCGGTATTAATTATGTTTTTTTTCAGCTTCTGGGAAAGCTGGGTGACAACCAATATGGTCGCCATTACTGTTACGACAAGTCGATATTTTTTTTCCTTTAGAGGTAAATTAGACAAGTATTGTAGGATTTTTTTTTTTTGCTTACTACTGGATTTTTACTTTTCTACTCCACTCACATCCAAAGCTGCATCCAAAAGTCGGATTATTGATCTAGGATTGCGGTTTGTCCCCGTCAGATATAAGTCTCGGAGAAGGCCATTGGCTGGGCAGTAGCTACCGTCTAAGGGAAAACTTACTGTTAAGCCCTGTGGGGGTCCGCGCCACGGTACCAGCTGGTAAAGATGTCGGGAGGATTTCGGTCTTCGGAGGTAACCCGCTTTCTGTCTGTTCTGTTCCCTCAAATCCAGGAACCTCTTTTTCCAGTGTTGGAAGCAACTGGTCCAGCTGATCGAACTCGGCCGAAAACTGCAGAAAAAGGAGGCAAAAAGTTATCACCATGCGCCAGGTGCCATGAGCGACCTCGCCACAAGGGGCGCCAGAGATCTCACACACAGCAGAGAGGTCCTGGGGCAGAGCCTCAGGACTATGTAGTGTTAATGATAATGACACTGCTACAATTCCAGACGCTCTCCCTCCTGGAGGCTGAATGTATGGGTGTGGGGGGGCAGGGTCCTCTGCCCCAGAAAACATTCCCCTGACACTTTAGTGTTTTAAAACTGGAAGCATCGATAAATCTACTGAAGTGGATGCGAAAAAAGCTCAGGAGGAGCGGACAGGAGAGAAGATGAGGAGAGGAGAGAAGAGGAGAGGAGAAAAGGAGAGGAGAGAAAATGAGAGAAGCGAGAAGAGGAGAGAAAATGTGAGAGGAGAGAAAAAGCGAGAGGAGAGCAGTGAAGACCTGAGGAGAGAAGAGGAAAGGAGAGAAAAAAGGAGAGGAGAGGAGAAGAGAGAAGGAGATAAGAGGAGAGGTGAGAATAGGAGAGAAAATGAGAGAAGAGAGAAAAGGAGAGAAAACAGAAAAGGAGAGGAAAGAAGAGGAGAGGAGAGAAGAGGAGAGGAGAAAAAAAAAGAAGAGGAGAGAAAATGAGAGAAGCAAGAAAATGCGAGAGGAGAGCAGTGAAGACCTGAGGAGAGAAGAGGAAAGGAGAGAAAAAAGGAGAGAGGAGAAAAGAGAAGGAGAGGAGAGGTGAGAAAAGGAGAGGAGAGGAGAGAAAATGAGAGAAAAGGAGAGGAGAGAAAATGAGATAAAAGAGAAAAGGAGAGGAGAGGAGAGAAGAGGAGAAAAAAAAAAAAGAAGAGGAGAGAAAATGAGAGAAGCAAGAAAATGCGAGAGGAGAGCAGTGAAGACCTGAGGAGAGAAGAGGAAAGAGAGAAAAAAGGAGAGAGGAGAAAAGAGAAGGAGAGGAGAGGTGAGAAGAGGAGAGAAAATGAGAGAAAAGGAGAGGAGAGGAGAGAAAATGAGAGAAAAGGAGAGGAGAGAAAATGAGAGAAAAGAGAAAAGGAGAGGAAAGAAGAGGAGAGGAGAGAAGAGGAGAGGAGAAAAAAAAAAGAAGAGAGAAAATGAGAGAAGCAAGAAAATGCGAGAGGAGAGCAGTGAAGACCTGAGGAGAGAAGAGGAAAGAGAGAAAAAAGGAGAGAGGAGAAAAGAGAAGGAGAGGAGAGGTGAGAAGAGGAGAGAAAATGAGAGAAAAGGAGAGGAGAGGAGAGAAAATGAGAGAAAAGGAGAGGAGAGAAAATGAGAGAAAAGAGAAAAGGAGAGGAAAGAAGAGGAGAGGAGAGAAAAGGAGAAGAGAGAAAATGAGAGGAGAGGAGAGCAGTGAAGACATATGGAGAGAAGAGGAAAGGAGAGAAGAGGAGAAAAAATGGAGAGGAGAAATGAAAGTAGAGAAGAGAAAATGAAAGCAGAGAAGATGAGAGCAGAGGAAAGAAGATAAGAGGATAAAAAAGGAGAGAAGAGAGGAAAGAAGAGAGAAGAGCGCATCCACAGGCTTCTCAAGAGAGCAAATAAGGAGAGATATTGAGGATATTCGGAAAATGACAAATCTTACAGAATGAGAGCAGCAACAAAGAGGAGAAGAAGCAACGAGAGAGGCCCCGAGCTGTACTGTCTCCAATACCGAGCTATACCAGCTGTACATATTTAATTATACACAGGAGATGCCCAGGTTATACCAGTTGTACATATATAATTATATACAGCAGATGCCCAGGTTATACCAGCTGTACATATATAATTATATACAGGAGATGCCCAGGTTATACCAGCTGTACATATATAATTATATACAGGAGATGCCCAGGTTATACCAGCTGTACATATATAATTATATACAGGAGATACCCAGGTTATACCAGCTGTACATATATAATTATATACAGGAGATGCCCAGGTTATACCAGCTGTACATATTTAATTATATACAGGAGATGCCAGGTTATACCAGCTGCACATATATAATTATATACAGGAGATGCCCAGGTTATACCAGCTGTACATATATAATTATATACAGGAGATGCCCAGGTTATACCAGCTGTATATATATATATATAATATATTAGGAGATGCCCAGGTTATACCAGCTGTGCATATATAATTATATACAGGAGATGCCCAGGTTATACCAGCTGTGCATATATAATTATATACAGGAGATGCCCAGGTTATACCAGCTGCGCATATATAATTATATACAGGAGATGCCCAGGTTATACCAGCTGCACATATATAATTATATACAGGAGATACCCGGGTTCTACCAGCTGTACATATATAATTATATACAGGAGATGCCCAGGTTATACCAGCTGTACATATATAATTATATACAGGAGATGCCCAGGTTATACCAGCTGTACATATATAATTATATACAGGAGATGCCCAGGTTATACCATCTGTACCTATATAATTATATACAGGAGATGTACAGGTTATACCAGCTGTACATATATAATTATATACAGGAGATGTCCAGGTTATACCAGCTGTACATATATAATTATATACAGGAGATGCCCAGGTTATACCAGCTGTACATATATCATATACAGGAGATGCCCAGGTTATACCAGCTGTACATATATAATTATATACAGGAGATGTACAGGTTATACCAGCTGTACATATATAATTATATACAGGAGATGCCCAGGTTATACCGGCTGTACATATATAATTATATACAGGAGATGCCCAGGTTATACCGGCTGTACATATATAATTATATACAGGAGATGTCCAGGTTATACCAGCTGTACATATATAATTATATACAGGAGATGCCCAGGTTATACCAGCTGTACATATATAATTATATACAGGAGATGCCCAGGTTATACCAGCTGTACATATATAATTATATACAGGAGATGCCCAGGTTATACCATCTGTACCTATATAATTATATACAGGAGATGTCCAGGTTATACCAGCTGTACATATATAATTATATACAGGAGATGTCCAGGTTATACCAGCTGTACATATATAATTATATACAGGAGATGCCCAGGTTATACCAGCTGTACATATATCATATACAGGAGATGCCCAGGTTACACCAGCTGTACATATATAATTATATACAGGAGATGTCCAGGTTATACCAGCTGTACATATATAATTATATACAGGAGATGCCCAGGTTATACCGGCTGTACATATATAATTATATACAGGAGATGCCCAGGTTATACCGGCTGTACATATATAATTATATACAGGAGATGTCCAGGTTATACCAGCTGTACATATATAATTATATACAGGAGATACCCAGGTTACAGCAGCTGTACATATATAATTATATACAGGAGATGCCCAGGTTATACCGGCTGTACATATATAATTATATACAGGAGATGTCCAGGTTATACCAGCTGTACATATATAATTATATACAGAAGATGCCCAGGTTATACCAGCTGTACATATATAATTATATACAGGAGATGCCCAGGTTATACCAGCTGTACATATATAATTATATACAGGAGATGCCCAGGTTATACCAGCTGCACATATATAATTATATACAGGAGATGCCCAGGTTATACCAGCTGTACATATATAATTATATACAGGAGATGTCCAGGTTATACCAGCTGTACATATATAATTATATACAGAAGATGCCCAGGTTATACCAGCTGTACATATATAATTATATACAGGAGATGCCCAGGTTATACCAGCTGTACATATATAATTATATACAGGAGATGCCCAGGTTATACCAGCTGCACATATATAATTATATACAGGAGATGCCCAGGTTATACCGGCTGTACATATATAATTATATACAGGAGATGTCCAGGTTATACCAGCTGTACATATATAATTATATACAGAAGATGCCCAGGTTATACCAGCTGTACATATATAATTATATACAGGAGATGCCCAGGTTATACCAGCTGTACATATATAATTATATACAGGAGATGCCCAGGTTATACCAGCTGCACATATATAATTATATACAGGAGATGCCCAGGTTATACCAGCTGTACATATATAATTATATACAGGAGATACCCAGGTTATATCTGCTGCACACATATAATTATATACAGGAGATGTCCAGGTTATACCAGCTGTACATATATAATTATATACAGGAGATGTCCAGGTTATACCAGCTGTACATATATAATTATATACAGGAGATGCCCAGGTTATACCGGCTGTACATATATAATTATATACAGGAGATGTCCAGGATATACCAGCTGTACATATATAATTATATACAGGAGATGTCCAGGATATACCAGCTGTACATATATAATTATATACAGGAGATGCCCAGGTTATACCAGCTGCACATATATAATTATATACAGGAGATGCCCAGGTTATACCAGCTGTACATATATAATTATATACAGGAGATACCCAGGTTATATCTGCTGCACACATATAATTATATACAGGAGATGTCCAGGTTATACCAGCTGTACATATATAATTATATACAGGAGATGTCCAGGTTATACCAGCTGTACATATATAATTATATACAGGAGATGCCCAGGTTATACCGGCTGTACATATATAATTATATACAGGAGATGTCCAGGATATACCAGCTGTACATATATAATTATATACAGGAGATGCCCAGGATATACCAGCTGTACATATATAATTATATACAGGAGATGCCCAGGTTATACCGTCATTCTCCCCATCAGTGCACTCTCGCTCGCTGTGCGGTGAGGACCCTGTGGGCAGGGGAGGGTGGTATGGGCTCTCTGTCACATTACTCGGGGACGGGGATGAATATACATGAGGCCTTTACAAGTCACGGCCGAATCCTCCCCTTTATTTCGGCAGAGAATCCCTCCACCGCTGATTCTCTCTGGTATAGGGAGGGGGGGTGGTGTCACGTTTTCCATGGGGGTCGTAAAAATCCGTAAGTGACTGCGGCCTAACGAGCGCGGTGCTGCAGACACGAGACAGCCGACGTTTCGCTGCCACCCATCGCCATGGTGCCTGTTGCCTGGTTCCCGTCAGTAAAGTGTTCAGTTTGAAAAACATATTAGTCAGAACTGGCGACAACGGCAGAACGGTGTGAACGGGGGCGCTGCGAGAACACAGAGAGGTGCAGCGCCCCCAATGTAGAGCAAGAGACGGTACCCCCCATAATAGAGCCAGACACATCACCCCCACTATAGAGCCAGACACGGCACCCCCACTATAGAGCCAGACACGGCACCCCCACTATAGAGCCAGACACGGCACCCCCACTATAGAGCCAGACACGGCACCCCCACTATAGAGCCAGACACGGCACCCCCACTATAGAGCCAGACACGTCACCCCCACTATAGAGCCAGACACGGCACCCCCACTATAGAGCCAGACACGGCACCCCCACTATAGAGCCAGACACGGCACCCCCACTATAGAGCCAGACACGGCGCCCCCACTATAGAGCCAGACACGGCACCCCCACTATAGAGCCAGACACGGCGCCCCCACTATAGAGCCAGACACGGCACCCCCACTATAGAGCCAGACACGGCGCCCCCACTATAGAGCCAGACACGGCTCCCCCACTATAGAGCCAGACACGGCTCCCCCACTATAGAGCCAGACACGGCTCCCCCACTATAGAGCCAGACACGGCTCCCCCACTATAGAGCCAGACACGGCTCCCCCACTATAGAGCCAGACACGTCACCCCCACTATAGAGCCAGACACGTCACCCCCACTATAGAGCCAGACACGGCACCCCCACTATAGAGCCAGACACGGCACCCCCACTATAGAGCCAGACACGGCACCCCCACTATAGAGCCAGACACGGCACCCCCACTATAGAGCCAGACACGGCACCCCCACTATAGAGCCAGACACGGCACCCCCACTATAGAGCCAGACACGGCACCCCCACTATAGAGCCAGACACGGCTCCCCCACTATAGAGCCAGACACGGCGCCCCCACTATAGAGCCAGACACGGCACCCCCACTATAGAGCCAGACACGGCTCCCCCACTATAGAGCCAGACACGTCACCCCCACTATAGAGCCAGACACGGCACCCCCACTATAGAGCCAGACACGGCTCCCCCACTATAGAGCCAGACACGGCACCCCCACTATAGAGCCAGACACGGCTCCCCCACTATAGAGCCAGACACGGCACCCCCACTATAGAGCCAGACACGGCTCCCCCACTATAGAGCCAGACACGGCACCCCCACTATAGAGCCAGACACGGCTCCCCCACTATAGAGCCAGACACGTCACCCCCACTATAGAGCCAGACACGGCACCCCCACTATAGAGCCAGACACGGCTCCCCCACTATAGAGCCAGACACGGCACCCCCACTATAGAGCCAGACACGGCTCCCCCACTATAGAGCCAGACACGGCACCCCCACTATAGAGCCAGACACGGCACCCCCACTATAGAGCCAGACACGGCTCCCCCACTATAGAGCCAGACACGGCACCCCCACTATAGAGCCAGACACGGCTCCCCCACTATAGAGCCAGACACGGCACCCCCACTATAGAGCCAGACACGGCACCCCCACTATAGAGCCAGACACGGCTCCCCCACTATAGAGCCAGACACGGCACCCCCACTATAGAGCCAGACACGGCTCCCCCACTATAGAGCCAGACACGGCTCCCCCACTATAGAGCCAGACACGGCACCCCCACTATAGAGCCAGACACGGCACCCCCACTATAGAGCCAGACACGGCTCCCCCACTATAGAGCCAGACACGGCTCCCCCACTATAGAGCCAGACACGGCACCCCCACTATAGAGCCAGACACGGCTCCCCCACTATAGAGCCAGACACGGCACCCCCACTATAGAGCCAGACACGGCACCCCCACTATAGAGCCAGACACGGCACCCCCACTATAGAGCCAGACACGGCGCCCCCACTATAGAGCCAGACAAGGCGCCCCCACTATAGAGCCAGACACGGCGCCCCCACTATAGAGCCAGACACGTCACCCCCACTATAGAGCCAGACACGGCACCCCCACTATAAAGCCAGACACGGCGCCCCCACTATAGAGCCAGACACGGCTCCCCCACTATAGAGCCAGACACGGCACCCCCACTATAGAGCCAGACACGGCGCTCCCATAATAGAGCCAGACACGGCGTCCCCACTATAGAGCCAGACACGGCGCCCCCACTATAGAGCCAGACACGGCTCCCCCACTATAGAGCCAGACACGGGACCCCCACTATAGAGCCAGACACGGCACCCCCACTATAGAGCCAGACACGGCTCCCCCACTATAGAGCCAGACACGGCACCCCCACTATAGAGCCAGACACGGCGCCCCCACTATAGAGCCAGACACGTCACCCCCACTATAGAGCCAGACACGGCGCCCCCACTATAGAGCCAGACACGGCGCCCCCACTATAGAGCCAGACACGGCGCCCCCACTATAGAGCCAGACACGGCGCCCCCACTATAGAGCCAGACACGGCGCCCCATAATAGAGCCAGACACGGCACCCCCATAATAGAGCCAGACACGGCGCCCCCACTATAGAGCCAGACACGGCGCCCCCACTATAGAGCCAGACACGGCGCCCCCATAATAGAGCCAGACACGTCACCCCCACTATAGAGCCAGACACGGCGCTCCCATAATAGAGCCAGGCACGGCGCTCCCATAATAGAGCCAGACACGGCACCCCCATAATAGAGCCAGACACGGCACCCCCATAATAGAGCCAGACACGGCGCCCCCACTATAGAGCCAGACACGGCGCCCCCATAATAGAGCCAGACACGGCGCCCCCACTATAGAGCCAGACACGGCACCCCCATAATAGAGCCAGACACGTCACCCCCACTATAGAGCCAGACACGTCACCCCCACTATAGAGCCAGACACGGCGCCCCCACTATAGAGCCAGACACGGCGCTCCCATAATAGAGCCAGACACGGCGCTCCCATAATAGAGCCAGACACGGCGCTCCCATAATAGAGCCAGACACTGCGCCCCCATAATAGAGCCAGACACTGCGCCCCCACAATAGAGCCAGACACGGCACCCCTACTATAGAGCCAGGCACGGCGCTCCCATAATAGAGCCAGGCACGGCGCTCCCATAATAGAGCCAGACACGGCGCTCCCATAATAGAGCCAGACACTGCGCCCCCATAATAGAGCCAGACACGGCACCCCCACTATAGAGCCAGACACGGCGCTCCCATAATAGAGCCAGACACGGCGCTCCCATAATAGAGCCA
Source organism: Dendrobates tinctorius (assembly GCF_039654945.1). NCBI lineage: Eukaryota > Metazoa > Chordata > Amphibia > Anura > Dendrobatidae > Dendrobates > Dendrobates tinctorius. The sequence goes on along the minus strand of NW_027361998.1, from coordinate 1,508,475 downwards.
GACACGGCGCCCCCATAATAGAGCCAGACACTGCGCCCCCACAATAGAGCCAGACACGGCACCCCTACTATAGAGCCAGGCACGGCGCTCCCATAATAGAGCCAGACATGGCGCTCCCATAATAGAGCCAGACACTGCGCCCCCATAATAGAGCCAGACACTGCGCCCCCACAATAGAGCCAGACACGGCACCCCTACTATAGAGCCAGGCACGGCGCCCCCACTATAGAGCCAGACACGGCGCCCCCACTATAGAGCCAGACACGGCGCTCCCATAATAGAGCCAGACACGGCGCTCCCATAATAGAGCCAGACACGGCGCTCCCATAATAGAGCCAGACACGGCGCTCCCATAATAGAGCCAGACACTGCGCCCCCATAATAGAGCCAGACACTGCGCCCCCACAATAGAGCCAGACACGGCACCCCTACTATAGAGCCAGGCACGGCGCTCCCATAATAGAGCCAGGCACGGCGCTCCCATAAGAGCCAGACACGGCGCTCCCATAATAGAGCCAGACACTGCGCCCCCACAATAGAGCCAGACACGGCACCCCTACTATAGAGCCAGGCACGGCGCTCCCATAATAGAGCCAGACACGGCGCTCCCATAATAGAGCCAGACACGGCGCTCCCATAATAGAGCCAGACACTGCGCCCCCATAATAGAGCCAGACACTGCGCCCCCACAATAGAGCCAGGCACGGCACCCCTACTATAGAGCCAGGCACGGCACCCCCATAATAGAGCCAGACACGGCACCCCCACTATAGAGCCAGGCACGGCGCCCCCACAATAGAGCCAGGCACGGCGCTCCCATAATAGAGCCAGACACGGCACCCCTACTATAGAGCCAGGCACGGCGCTCCCATAATAGAGCCAGACACGGCACCCCCACTATAGAGCCAGGCACGGCGCCCCCACAATAGAGCCAGGCACGGCGCTCCCATAATAGAGCCAGACATGGCGCTCCCATAATAGAGCCAGACACGGCACCCCCACTATAGAGCCAGACACGGCGCCCCCACTATAGAGCCAGACACGGCGCTCCCATAATAGAGCCAGACACGGCGCTCCCATAATAGAGCCAGACACGGCGCCCCCATAATAGAGCCAGACACTGCGCCCCCACAATAGAGCCAGACACGGCACCCCTACTATAGAGCCAGACACGGCACCCCTACTATAGAGCCAGGCACGGCGCTCCCATAATAGAGCCAGACACGGCGCTCCCATAATAGAGCCAGACACGGCGCTCCCATAATAGAGCCAGACACTGCGCCCCCATAATAGAGCCAGACACTGCGCCCCCACAATAGAGCCAGACACGGCACCCCTACTATAGAGCCAGGCACGGCGCTCCCATAATAGAGCCAGGCACGGCACCCCTACTATAGAGCCAGGCACGGCGCTCCCATAATAGAGCCAGACACGGCACCCCCACTATAGAGCCAGGCACGGCGCCCCCACAATAGAGCCAGGCACGGCGCTCCCATAATAGAGCCAGACATGGCGCTCCCATAATAGAGCCAGACACGGCGCCCCCACTATAGAGCCAGACACGGCACCCCCACTATAGAGCCAGGCACGGCGCCCCCATAATAGAGCCAGACACGGCACCCCCACTATAGAGCCAGGCACGGCGTTCCCATAATAGAGCCAGGCACGGCGTTCCCATAATAGAGCCAGGCACGGCGCCCCCATAATAGAGCCAGACCCGGCACCCCCATAATAGAGCCAGACCCGGCGCCCCCATAATAGAGCCAGACCCGGCGCCCCCATAATAGAGCCAGACCCGGCACCCCCATAATAGAGCCAGACACTGCACTCCCATAATAGAGCCAGACACAGCAACCCCATAATAGAGCCAGACACGGCGCCCCGTAATAGAGCCAGACACGGCACCCCCGTAATAGAGCCAGACACGGCACTCCCATAATAGAGCCAGACACGGCGTTAGCAGTGTTAGCAGGGAGACCACAGAAAAGGATGTTGCAGTAGTCGAGGCGGGAGATGAAGAGGACATTTTAGTAGATTGAGGGTTGAGGAAGGGACGGATTCTGGAAATATTTTTGAGCTGGAGCTGACAGGAGGTGGAAAGAGCTTGGATGTGCGGTTTGAAGGACAGGGCAGAATCAAGGGTTACTCTGAGGCAGCGGACTTCCAGTATGGGGGAAAGTATGATGTCATTAATTGTGAAAGATAGGTCGGGTAAGGAAGATCTGTGAGATGGGGGAAAGATGATCAGCTCAGATTTGTCCACATTGAGTTAGAGGAAGCGAGAGGAGAAGAAGGAGGATATGGCTGATAGACACTCGGGGATTCTGGAGAGCAGAGAGGTGACGTCTGGGCCAGAGAGGTAGATCTGAGTAGAGTATCATCGGCATAAAGGTGGAATCCGTGGGACTTTATGAGTTGTCCTAGGTCAATGTATAGATTGAGAAGACTAGGGGTCCTAGGTCAGAGCCTTGGGGGACTCCAACAGAGAGGGTGGGATGAGGAGGTGGTGTTGGAGTGGGAGACGCTGAATGTGCGGCTGGAAAGGTATGAGGAGATCCAGGATAGGGAAAGGCCTTTGATGCCAAAGGAGGAGAGGATCTGTAGTAGGAGGCAATGGTCAACTGTGTTGTAGACAGAGGACAGGTCTAGAAGGAGGAGTATAGATTATTGTCCGTTAGCTTTGGCTGTAAGTAGGTCGTTGGTAATTTTGGTCAGGGCTGTCTCAGTGGAGTGATGGGGGCGGAAACCAGATTGTAGATTGTCAAAGAGCAAGTTAGAGGAGAGGTGGGAGGAAAGTTCAGCGTGGACGTGCTGCTCCAGGAGTTTGGAAGCGAATGGGAGCAGCGATATTTGGCGATAGCTGGACATAGCGGTTTGGTCGAGGGTTGGCTTTTTAAGGATAGGCCCGGATTGTCGCATGTTTGAAAGCAGAAGGGAAAGTACCGGATGTTAGTGATAGGTTGAAGAGGTGGGTTAGGGATGGGATAAGCGTGGTGGTGAGGTTGGGGAGGAGGTGGGATGGGGTCAAGTACACAGGTTGTGAGGTGCGATTTGGAGAAGAGGCGATTAAGCTCCCCTTCAGTGATGTTGGAGAGTGAGGTTATGGGGTTTGGACATTGGTCTGGCATACAAAGGGGTTGTGGTGGTTGAGTGATGAAGACTTGCCTTGTTTGGTCGATCTTATTTTTGAAGTGTGTGGCAAAGTCCTCAGCAGAGATGAGGGAGGTTGGAGGAGGCAGTGGTGGGCGGAGGAGGGAGGTAAAAGTTTTGAATAACTGTTTGGGGTTGTAAGATAGGGAAGATACGAGGGTAGTGAAGTAGGCCTGTTCAGCAGAGGTGAGGGCAGATTTGAAAGTGAGTGTTGCCTGTTTGAACGCAGTGAAATCATCTTGCGAATTTGTTTTCTTCCAGCGCCGCTCTGCAACCCTGGACACTTACCGGAGCTTTTTAGTGGTGCTATTGTGCCAGGGTTGTCTGTTGGTACGTCGCATTCTGCCATGAACGAGAGGGGCGACCGTGTCAATAGCTGATGTGAGAGTGGCATTGTAGAAAGCAGTGGAGTGAGGATGTGGAGGACAGCGGTAGAATAGTCAGAGAGCGCGTGGGTGTCTAGGTGTGCGAGGTTTCTGCGGGGGTGCGCATGTTGCTGGACATGGGTGACAGGTGAGGAGGACAGGGATGAGAAAGTGAGTAGATGGTGGTCAGATAGAGGGAGAGGGGAGGATGTGAAGTTAGATAGGGAGCAGAGACGGGTGAAGACCAGGTCTAATGTGTGTCCGTCTGTGTGGGTGGCTGAGGAGGACCACTGCGCAAGTCCAAAGGATGAAGGGACAGGAGTTTGGAGGCTGCTGACTGAAGGGTATCAGTGGGGATGTTGAAGTCACCCATGATGATGGTGGGAATGTCAGCAGAGAGAAAGTGAAGAAGCCAGGTAGAGAATTGGTCAATTAAAGCACAGGCCGGGCCCGGAGGTCGGTATATGACGGCCACTTGGAGGTTGGAGGGAGAGTAGATGCGGACAGAGTGGACTTCAAAAGAGGGGAGGATAAGGGAGGGAAGAGGTGGGATTGGGGAGCAATTCTCAAAGCTGAACGTTTCCTTCTACTAAGACTCTGGTTGGGAAAGCGGTGGTGATCCTGGAGAGCTCGAAAGAGAATGAAGCCGATTCCCCAAAAGACGACACTACTGAAAACAGCGTCTTTATAAAGGCGCCAAGTTTCCTGCTCATCTCCTCTGAGGGTCACAGGGCTGCGGAGAGACGCGGCTGCAAACCCTCCGAGGCAGCGAGAACAGAGTTCAGGAGAAGTAGCAATTACTTTACTCCAGTGTCAGCGGATGACTGGCTATCGGAATCTATGGCAGTCTGGACTCCTGATCAGCCTCAATGCTTTATACTGCAGCGCATCTTCTTTGGCACACAGCTTTGATCGGGGACTCTGGTCTAAGGTGGTCTCAGTTTCATGAGTCATCTATGGCTTAAGCAGTTACTTGTCCTCAATGCTTTACTCTACAGATCTCCTCCAGAACGACCGTGTGAGACTGGCACTCTGAAAATCCAGGAACTTTCTAACCACAATGTGCATGGGCAGCTGGTCTACTTCCATGCTTTACACTACAGGCCTGCTCTACTAGCCCACATGTTTGATCACTCACGCCACCATCTACATTGTCTGTTGGGTCTGAGGTAATATTAAATTACTTCTTAGACCCTTCATTTGCTTAGACTGCTCCTTTCACCCTCCCCTATACTTTACACTGCAGCTCTGACTTGGTTAGATACAGTTTCCTGCAGTTACTGAATGTAATTGATCCTGCAGAATTAGAAATAGTGGCTCCCGATGAAGACATCTGTATCTCTCAGGCTGTTCCATGATACAATGTTGCAATATGTAATTATAAAATGAGTGGAGTTCCTCTTTAAATAGTAGAACTGGTATAGAGTCTGAGACCCCAAAGTGGAGGCGATGGGGAAACCCCTTGTCTCCACCTCCCCAGAAGAAGCGGGGATCACAGAATCTGATTCCAGCGCTGGGAGTGAAATACAGTTCATCCAGCTGTCCGACATCGGATACAAAGAAATAACCCGACCTACTGAGAGCAGAGGAGGAAGAGGGGTCCGAGAGGGGGCCGCAGACACCGCCACGAGGAGATCACAAATCTAATGCACCCCAATAATCTACAGGCTCAAAGGGGGGCTGAAACCAGTTATAACCCCAAGTGTCATTATCCTGTACCCCAAGTGTCAGTATCATCCTGTGCCCAAGTGTCAGTGTCATTATCCTGTACCCCTAGTGTCAGTATCAGTATCCTGTACCCCAAGTGTCAGTGCCATTATCCTGTACCCCGAGTGTCAGTATCATTATCCTGTACCCCAAGTGTCAGTATCAGTATCCTGTCCCCAAGTGTCAGTGCCATTATCCTGTACCCCAAGTGTCAGTGTCATTATCCTGTACCCCAAGTGTCAGTATCCTGTCCCCAAGTGTCATTATCCTGTACCCCGAGTGTCAGTGTCATTATCCTGTACCCCGAGTGTCAGTGTCATTATCCTGTACCCCGAGTGTCAGTGTCATTATCCTGTACCCCGAGTGTCAGTGTCATTATCCTGTACCCCAAGTGTCAGAGTCATTATCCTGTACCCCAAGTGTCATTATCCTATACCCCAAGTGTCAATATCATTATCCTGTACCCCAAGTGTCAGTGTCATTATCCTGTACCCCAAGTGTCAATATCATTATCCTGTACCCCAAGTGTCAGTATCAGTATCCTGTCCCCAAGTGTCAGTGCCATTATCCTGTACCCCAAGTGTCAGTATCAGTATCCTGTCCCCGAGTGTCAGTGCCATTATCCTGTACCCCAAGTGTCAGTATCAGTATCCTGTCCTCAAGTGTCAGTGCCATTATCCTGTACCCCAAGTGTCAGTATCAGTATCCTGTCCCCAAGTGTCAGTGTCATTATCCTGTACCCCAAGTGTCATTATCCTGTACCCCGAGTGTCAGTGTCATTATCCTGTACCCCGAGTGTCAGTGTCATTATCCTGTACCCCGAGTGTCAGTGTCATTATCCTGTACCCCAAGTGTCAGTGTCATTATCCTGTACCCCAAGTGTCAATATCATTATCCTGTACCCCAAGTGTCAGTATCAGTATCCTGTCCCCAAGTGTCAGTGCCATTATCCTGTACCCCAAGTGTCAGTATCAGTATCCTGTCCCCAAGTGTCAGTGCCATTATCCTGTACCCCAAGTGTCAGTATCAGTATCCTGTCCCCAAGTGTCAGTGCCATTATCCTGTACCCCAAGTGTCAGTATCAGTATCCTGTCCCCAAGTGTCAGTGTCATTATCCTGTACCCCAAGTGTCATTATCCTGTACCCCAAGTGTCAGTGCCATTATCCTGTACCCCAAGTGTCAGTATCAGTATCCTGTCCCCAAGTGTCAGTGCCATTATCCTGTACCCCAAGTGTCAGTGCCATTATCCTGTACCCCAAGTGTCAGTATCAGTATCCTGTCCCCAAGTGTCAGTGTCATTATCCTGTACCCCAAGTGTCATTATCCTATACCCCAAGTGTCAGTATCATTATCCTGTACCCCGAGTGTCAGAGTCATTATCCAGGACCCCAAGTGTCAGTGTCATTATCCTGTACCCCAAGTGTCAGTATCATTATCCTGTACCCCGAGTGTCAGTGTCATTATCCTGTACCCCAAGTGTCAGTGTCATTATCCTGTACCCCAAGTGTCAATATCATTATCCTGTACCCCAAGTGTCAGTATCAGTATCCTGTCCTCAAGTGTCAGTGCCATTATCCTGTACCCCAAGTGTCAGTATCAGTATCCTGTCCCCAAGTGTCAGTGTCATTATCCTGTACCCCAAGTGTCATTATCCTGTACCCCGAGTGTCAGTGTCATTATCCTGTACCCCGAGTGTCAGTGTCATTATCCTGTACCCCGAGTGTCAGTGTCATTATCCTGTACCCCAAGTGTCAGTGTCATTATCCTGTACCCCAAGTGTCAATATCATTATCCTGTACCCCAAGTGTCAGTATCAGTATCCTGCCCCCAAGTGTCAGTGCCATTATCCTGTACCCCAAGTGTCAGTATCAGTATCCTGTCCCCAAGTGTCAGTGCCATTATCCTGTACCCCAAGTGTCAGTATCAGTATCCTGTCCCCAAGTGTCAGTGCCATTATCCTGTACCCCAAGTGTCAGTATCAGTATCCTGTCCCCAAGTGTCAGTGTCATTATCCTGTACCCCAAGTGTCATTATCCTATACCCCAAGTGTCAGTATCATTATCCTGTACCCCGAGTGTCAGTGTCATTATCCTGTACCCCGAGTGTCAGTGTCATTATCCTGTACCCCGAGTGTCAGTGTCATTATCCTGTACCCCAAGTGTCAGTGTCATTATCCTGTACCCCAAGTGTCAATATCATTATCCTGTACCCCAAGTGTCAGTATCAGTATCCTGTCCCCAAGTGTCAGTGCCATTATCCTGTACCCCAAGTGTCAGTATCAGTATCCTGTCCCCAAGTGTCAGTGCCATTATCCTGTACCCCAAGTGTCAGTATCAGTATCCTGTCCCCAAGTGTCAGTGCCATTATCCTGTACCCCAAGTGTCAGTATCAGTATCCTGTCCCCAAGTGTCAGTGTCATTATCCTGTACCCCAAGTGTCATTATCCTATACCCCAAGTGTCAGTATCATTATCCTGTACCCCGAGTGTCAGAGTCATTATCCAGGACCCCAAGTGTCAGTGCCATTATCCTGTACCCCAAGTGTCAGTATCAGTATCCTGTCCCCAAGTGTCAGTGTCATTATCCTGTACCCCAAGTGTCATTATCCTATACCCCAAGTGTCAGTATCATTATCCTGTACCCCGAGTGTCAGTGTCATTATCCTGTACCCCGAGTGTCAGTGTCATTATCCTGTACCCCAAGTGTCAGTGTCATTATCCTGTACCCCGAGTGTCAGTGTCATTATCCTGTACCCCGAGTGTCAGTGTCATTATCCTGTACCCCAAGTGTCATTATCCTGTACCCCAAGTGTATCATTATCCTGTATCCCAAGTGTCAGTGTCATTATCCTGTACCCCAAGTGTCAGTGTCATTATCCTGTACCCCGAGTGTCAGTATCATTATCCTGTCCCCAAGTGTCAGTGCCATTATCCTGTACCCCAAGTGTATCATTATCCTGTATCCCAAGTGTCAGTGTCATTATCCTGTACCCCAAGTGTCAGTGTCATTATCCTGTACCCCGAGTGTCAGTATCATTATCCTGTCCCCAAGTGTCAGTATCATTATCCTGTACCCCAAGTGTCAGTATCATTATCCTGTCCCCAAGTGTCAGTGCCATTATCCTGTACCCCAAGTGTCAGTATCAGTATCCTGTACCCCGAGTGTCAGTATCAGTACCCTGTCCCCAAGTGTCAGTGTCATTATCCTGTACCCCAAGTGTCAGTATCATTATCCTGTACCCTGAGTGTCAGTGTCATTATCCTATACCCCAAGTGTCAGTATCATTATCCTGTACCCTGAGTGTCAGTGTCATTATCCTATTCCCCAAGTGTCAGTATCATTATCCTGTACCCCGAGTGTCAGTGTCATTATCCTGTACCCCAAGTGTCAGTATCATTATCCTGTACCCCAAGTGTCAGTGTCATTATCCTATACCCCAAGTGTCAGCATCATTATCCTGTATCCCAAGTGTCAGTGTCATTATCCTGTATCCCAAGTGTCAGTGTCATTATCCTGTACCCCAAGTGTCAGTGCCATTATCCTGTATCCCAAGTGTCAGTGTCATTATCCTGTCCCCCCAGTGTCAGTGTCATTATCCTGTACCCCAAGTGTCAGTGTCATTATCCTGTACCCCAAGTGTCAGTGTCATTATCCTGTACCCCGAGTGTCAGTGTCATTATCCTGTACCCCGAGTGTCAGTGTCATTATCCTGTACCCCGAGTGTCAGTGTCATTATCCTGTGCCCCGAGTGTAAGTGTCATTATCCTGTACCCGAAGTGTCAGTGTCATTATCCTATACCCCGAGTGTCAGCGTCATTATCCTGTACCCCGAGTGTCAGCGTCATTATCCTGTCCCCCAAGTGTCAGCGTCATTATCCTGTCCCCACAGTGTCAGTATCATCATCCTGTCCCCCCAGTGTCAGTATCATCCTCCTGTCCCCCCACTCCTAGCTTGCAGCAGTTGGAGTCCCAGATTTTGGAGACCTCTGGTGTACAGGGTGTCTGTGGACTCAGCCGCTCACCTGGTTGTGTGTCTCCAGCTTTACGTCCTCTTGCACTGGCTTCCCCAGAGTGTTGGCGGTGGAGACGCACTGATCGATGGACTCGGTCTTCTCCACTTTCACCTTCACGTCCTCCAGACTCAGGGCAGGTGTTTTCACCTCCTTCTCGTCCTTGTCCAGCAGGTTACGCAGTATCTGGTCTTTGGAGTCCTTCCTCTCTACTTTTATCTCCGATGTTTGCCCTTGTGCCTGGCTACTGCCGGACCCGGAGCTTTTCTTATCTTGGTCTAAAGACAAAGTACTTATGTCTGAAGGACTCCCTTCTTGGAGGAGTCTGTGTAGCAATTTGTGCCTCTCCGTCAAAGAGCTGTGAGATGAAGGGCATGTCCCGCTGCTCGAGGAAGAACTTCCACAGCTCGAGTTGGAAACGACAGGACAAGTTAAAGGATCTCTACAGGTCAGGTCACCGTCCCGCAACTTGTTCTCCGCAGTGGTTGCCAAGAGTTGTACAAGTTTTTGACTTGAAGCAGCCAAGGAACTTTTGCTATCTCCATTCCCAATCCGGTTGTCACCACCATTCCCATTGTCCTTGGGCTCCATTTTTATGGGCTGCATACCGAGTCTCCCTGGAGAGCTCTGGGACGAGACCTGTCGTAGGACAGGAGACGTGGTAGAATAATGTGACTGGTTGGTAGGTCCATCGTTTATGCCCTGGGGATTAGAGAAGAGTCTACCATTGTTGTTGGAACACAGCCCACCCATCATGCCGGGAGATGGAGAAGAATACCCTACGGGGGTCATGGGTCCTTCGTTGAGTATTGGCATTGAGTTTGGTGGAACACTGGAGAAGGATCTGTTGGTATTGTTACAGCCATTGCTGGAGATCCCCACCGGGGAGTGCATGGTAGGTATCGGGGGAGAAAAGGGATTACCTGAAGCTCGAGGCCGGGATACCAGACCTGGACTTCCTCGAGGCCTTGGAGACATGAAGTGAGGAGGACTTATCCCTGGACTGCTCATGGGGGAACTGTTGAGGTTTAGATTGGTACTGTTTTGGGGTCCAGCCTGCCCCATGTTTAAGGCAACGTTGGTTCCCATCTGACTTCCAGGGGAACATCCATAGTTTGTTTGGCTGGTGTTGGAGCTGCTGATGCTATGGAGGCCAGTGACCGGTTGCTGGTTCATTATAGAGTTCAGCACGTTGCCACTGGGTGCAGAGGTGGTAGAAGAGAAGGGGACCCCCGGAGCTGGCGACATAGTGGAGTTAATTGAGGGGCTGAGTCGGGGTAGTGACATTCCTGAGTTAGTGTTTTCTTGTGTACAAATAGAGCTATGATCCCTAAAAAAAAAACACATAAAAGAGATGTAAGAAAACACAAGAAAACCAAGTGACAGGAGGACAAAAACACTGGGAGGTGGAGATCGCCGATACGTCAACGGCAATACAAGACTGCGGTCACTTGCACATCGCCCCATCACCTTTCAATGAAATGAATTCCCATGACGAAAGGTTGCATGTCAGGACTCTGAGGGTAGTACAGCTTGCACTTGGTGTGAGCACTCAGCTCCGTCCCATCGCTCAGGGTGAACTTGTATGATGGACTGCAGGCCGTTCCCTTCATCATTACTGCGGAAGCAGAACGGAAGTATAGGATTCATTAATACAGAAGCGTTACATCCAATACTGTACTCCAGAGCTGCACTCACTATTCTGCCAGAGATCTCAATATATATACCGTATTGTTTGGACTATAAGACGCACTGGAACATAAAACGCACCTAGGTTTTAGAGGAGGAAATTAGGAAAAAAAATGGAAACAAAAATGTGGTCAATTCTGTACTTACTATCCCCCATCCTGGTATATATGGTTCTCTCATCCCTATCCCGGTAGGAATGGCCCCCCTCATCCCTTTCCTGGCAGGAATGATTGCCCTCATCCTTAACCTGGCATGATTAGCCTCCACCCCCATCCTGGTATGCATGGCTCCATCAGAAAACATTAAAAAAAACATACCATTACACTTACCTTCCCGGCGCTCCCTCGCAGCGCCCTGCTCCGATGCCAGCAGCTGCTTAATGCTTGTAAGCAGTGCATTGCAGGGACGTCATGCGCTGTTTGCAAGCCGAAGGGCAGCTGCCGGAATACTCAATGCTCTGCACGCCGGGACTGTGTGCGCATAAAGCAGTGAGAATTCATTGCTCTCTAGCGAGCACAGTGTGAGCCGGAGACTTCCTGCTGCCGGCGGTCACGTGTGCCGATACTTAAGGGAAATGTATCGACACACGTGACCGCCGGCAGCAGCAGCAGCAAGAAGTCTCCGGCTCACACTGTGCTCGCTAGAGAGCAATGAATTCTCACTGCTTTACGCGCACACAGTCTCGGCGTGCAGTGCACTGAGTATTCCGGCAGCTGCCCTTCGGCTTGCAAACAGCGCATGACATCCCTGCAATGCACTGCTTACAAGCATTAAGCAGCTGCTGGCATCGGAGCAGGACGCTGCGAGGGAGCGCCGGGAAGGTAAGTGTAATGGTATGTTCTTTTAATGTTTTCTGATGGAGCCATGCATACCAGGATGGGGGTGGGGGCCAATCATACCAGGATAAGGATAAGACCAATCATATCAGGATGCTAATAAAGATAAATTAATATTCATTGCCCTCCATGCCCATGGGTATCGAATGCAGTGAATATTCATTTCTCTTTAGCAGCGGGCACAGGAGTTAGCCACAGCAGCCGGCTCCTAACTCTGTGACTCGCTGCTCCGCTGATGCCGCTCTCCTACCTCCCCACCATAGCCAGAGCTGGTACATCCGGACTATAAGACGCACCCCCTTCCCCATTTTTGGAGGAAAAAAGTGTGTCTTATAGCCCGAAAATTACGGTGTGTGTATATATATATATATATATATATATATATATATATATATATATATATATATATATATACACACACATTTGTGCTCAAAAGTTTAACTCAGGGTCAGTAATGTAGTGTATTTACACAGTGACTACACCAGCAGAATAGTGAGTGCAGCTCTGGAGCATAATACAGGATGTAACTCAGGATCAGTAATGTAATGTAAGTATACAGTGACTGCACCAGCAGAATAGTGAGTGCAGCTCTGGAGGATAATACAGGATGTAACTCAGGATCAGTAATGTATGTACAGTGACTGTACCAGCAGAATAGTGAGTGCAGCTCTGGAGTATAATACAGGATGTAACTCAGGATCAGTAATGTAATGTATGTACACAGTGACTGCACGAGCAGAATAGTGAGTGCAGCTCTGGAATATAATACAGGATGTAACTCAGGATCAGTAATATATGTACACAGTGACTGCACCAGCAGAATAGTGAGCGCAGCTCTGGAGGATAATACAGGATATAACTCAGGATCAGTAATGTATGTACACAGTGACTGCACCAGCAGAATAGTGAGTGCAGCTCTGGAGTATAATACAGGATGTAACTCAGGATCTGTAATATATGTACACAGTGACTGCACCAGCAGAATAGTGAGCGCAGCTCTGGAGGATAATACAGGATATAACTCAGGATCAGTAATGTATGTACACAGTGACTGCACCAGTAGAATAGTGAGTGCAGCTCTGGAGGATAATACAGGATGTAACTCAGGATCAGTAATGTAATGTATGTACACAGTGACTGCACCAGCAGAATAGTGAGTGCAGCTCTGGAGTATAATACAGGATGTAACTCAGGATCAGTAATGTAATGTATGTACACAGTGACTGTACCAGCAGAATAGTGAGTGCAGCTCTGGAATATAATACAGGATATAACTTAGGCTCAATAATGTAATGTATGTACACAGTGACTGCACCAGCAGAATAGTGAGTGCAGCTCTGGAGTATAATACAGGATGTAACTCAGGATCAGTAATGTAATGTATGTACACAGTGACTGTACCAGCAGAATAGTGAGTGCAGCTCTGGAATATAATACAGGATATAACTTAGGCTCAATAATGTAATGTATGTACACAGTGACTGCACCAGCAGAATAGTGAGTGCAGCTCTGGAGTATAGTACAGGATGTAACTCAGGATCAGTAATGTATGTACACAGTGACTGCACCAGCAGAATAGTGAGTGCAGCTCTGGAGGATAATACAGGATGTAACTCAGGATCAGTAATGTAATGTATGTACACAGTGACTGCACCAGCAGAATAATGAGTGCAGCTCTGGAGTATAATACAGGATGTAACTCAGGATCAGTAATGTAATGTATGTACACAGTGACTGCACCAGCAGAATAGTGAGTGCAGCTCCGGAGTATAATACAGGATGTAACTCAGGATCAGTAATGTATGTACACAGTGACTGCACCAGCAGAATAGTGAGTGCAGCTCTGGAGGATAATACAGGATGTAACTCAGGATCAGTAATGTAATGTATGTACACAGTGACTGCACCAGCAGAATAATGAGTGCAGCTCTGGAGTATAATACAGGATGTAACTCAGGATCAGTAATGTAATGTATGTACACAGTGACTGCACCAGCAGAATAGTGAGTGCAGCTCTGGAGTATAATACAGGATCGGTGACGTCATGTCCTCATGGAGCAGACTTCTGTATGGACACTATGTCTCTTGTGCACTCACCTTCTTGAAAAAGTTGTTTGGCGTAAGACGGTTCCGTACCCTGAGCTTGAAAGAAAGCATAGATACATTTTCGGACCAGGTCTTCCCAGCCTGTGCTGCCTGAAGCTCTCAGTGTACTAGTATCAATGGAGATGATTTTTCCTAAACATGAACAAAATAAAAATAAACCATGTATGCGGTGGCTGGACGCAGTCTCCTGTCATTGTCTCCCATAATTACACACAATCGCATTTATAGTTGGGATTTGGCCGCCGCAGCCTCTCGGAGCAGAGATTTCTGGATAAGGGGAGAAGGTTTATGAGCCGCTGTTTACACAACCTCTCGGCCGCTCTGTCACTGCGCCAATGAAAATAAGCGAAGAATGGAACGTCTCTCATCCGTGTTCGCAGACAGATCTGTGTTATCAATTTGTCATTTGTCAGCTGCGGTCTAAGGAGGTGTGAAGATTGGGCACAAGATTAGAGCAAGGCAGATGTGCTGATCCCAAGAGCTAACAATCGAAATGTATCAATGCATCCTTCCTGAACTGATACAATGTCACCAGGATGCAATGAGAGGAATTAAAGTGAATAACATCGCAATGTATCTCCCTACAGCAATATGGTGCACCTGAGGGCCCCAAGGTGCAAATACTGCGGTTACATTCTGTATATGGCTTGTAATCGAGACAAGGAGGCCATAGTGAGGGGCCGAGGTACCCAGTACCAGGAAATATTCTCCCTATTCTAATTTTCCCTAATAGTCGAAGATGAATGTAAACCTTTATTTCTGCCACCACTAGGGGGCGCTCAATTATAGAGGTATAAATCTGTATATAGTGAGCTCCCTCTAGTGGTGGCTGTATAAATCTGTATGCAGTGAGCCCCCTCTAGTGATGGCTGTTTAAATCGGTATGTAGTGAGCTCCCCCTAGTGGTGACTGTATAAATCTGTATGTAGTGAGCTCCCCCTAGTGGTGGCTGTATAAATCTGTATGCAGTGAGCTCCCTCTAGTGGTGGCTGTATAGCTCTGTATGTAGTGAGCTCCATCTAGCAATGGCTGTATAAATCTGTATGTAGTGAGCTCCCCCTAGTGGTGACTGTATAAATCTGTATGTAGTGAGCTCCCCCTAGTGGTGGCTGTATAAATCTGTATGTAGTGAGCTCCCCCTAGTGGTGGCTGTGTAAGTCTGTATGTAGTGAGCTCCTCCTAAAGGTGTCTGTATAAACCTGTATGTAGTGAGCTCCATCTAGTGGCCACTGTATAAATCTGTACGTAGTGAGCTCCATCTAGTGGTCACTGTATAAATCTGTATGTAGTAAGCTCCCCCTAGTGGTGACTGTATAAATCTGTATGTAGTGAGCACCCTCTAGTGATGGCTGTATAATCTGTCTGTAGTGAGCTCCCCCTAGTGGTGGCTGTATAAATCTGTATGCAGTGAGCTCCCTCTAGTGGTGGCTGTATAGCTTTGTATGTAGTGAGCTCCATCTAGTAATGGCTGTATAAATCTGTATGTAGTGAGCTCCCCCTAGTGGTGACTGTATAAATCTGTATGTAGTGAGCTCCCCCTAGTGGTGGCTGTGTAAGTCTGTATGTAGTGAGCTCCCCCTAAAGGTGTCTGTATAAACCTGTATGTAGTGAGCTCCCTCTAGTGGTGACTGTATAAATCTGTATGTAGTGAGCTCCCCCTAGTGGTGTCTGTATAAATCTGTACGTAGTGAGCTCCATCTAGTGGTCACTGTATAAATCTGTACGTAGTGAGCTCCATCTAGTGGTCACTGTATAAATCTGTATGTAGTGAGCTCCCCCTAATTGTGGCTGTATAAATCTGTATGTAGTGAGCACCCTCTAGTGGTGGCTGTATAATCTGTCTGTAGTGAGCTCCCCCTAGTGGTGACTGTATAAATCTGTATGCAGTGAGCTCCCTCTAGTGGTGGCTGTATAGCTCTGTATGTAGTGAGCTCCATCTAGTAACGGCTGTATAAATCTGTATGTAGTGAGCTCCCCCTAGTGGTGACTGTATAAATCTGTATGTAGTGAGCTCCCCCTAGTGGTGGCTGTGTAAGTCTGTATGTAGTGAGCTCCCTCTAGTGGTGACTATATAAATCTGTATGTAGTGAGCTCCATCTAGTGGTCATTGTATAAATCTGTACCTAGTGAGCTCCATCTAGTGGTCACTGTATAAATCTGAATGTAGTGAGCTCCCCCTAGTGGTGTCTGTATAAATCTGTATGTAGTGAGCTCCATCTAGTGGTCACTGTATAAATCTGTACCTAGTGAGCTCCATCTAGTGGTCACTGTATAAATCTGAATGTAGTGAGCTCCCCCTAGTGGTGACTGTATAAATCTGTATGTAGTGAGCTCCCCCTAGTCGTGTCTGTCTAAATCTTTATGTAGTGAGCTCCCTCTAGTGGTGTCTGTATAAATCTGTATGTAGTGAGCTCCATCTAATGGTCACTGTATAAATCTGTACGTAGTGAGCTCCCCCTAGTGGTGTCTGTATAAATCTGTACGCAGTGAGCTCCATCTAGTGGTCACTGTATAATCTGTATGTAGTGAGCTCCATCTAGCGGTGGTTGTATGAATCTATATGTAGTGAGCTCCCCCTAGTGGTGGCTGCAAGTAGACAGATTTTCATTACTGACCTCTATGTCTGTTTGTAGAGAGTCAGGAGATTTGAAGTTATGTATCAGAATATTAGTGTTCTAAGCCATCTAATGTACTGGACCGATTTAGGTTACATTTTGGGGGTTAGTAACTGTTTGTTAATTCCTGGATTATCGGTGTATTGGGTAGGAGGGGGCGTATTTTGTTGTTTCCTCCGTGGACACCCTTCTCCCGTTCTTTGACATTTCTGCATTTGCCCCTGAGTATTGCTATACGTGTGATTTTTGGGAACCCTGGTAGAAATGTTGCACTGGAGACCTCACTGTGGCATGTGTCCTCTATATATTGGGGGCCCAGGATACCACAGATGCATGGGGTCACCCTGCAGGTTTGTCCTATTAATTCACAGTGGGAGCAGCCACACCATTTATTCTAACAGAAGCGGATTACCGGCGCCCCTAGTGGTGACATAGATTATGGCTCTTTTTTTACTATTACAACAAAGCCCCTCTCAGGCAGCGGCATAATGATTGTATTCAGCGTGAAGCCGCGGACAACACATACATTGTACATAGGAACCTTAATCGTGCTGACCAGCTGACATATTTCTTGATTACAACAATGGGGGCCATTATGGCTAAATACTAGGTGGGTTCATGGAGCCAATGCTGGTGCCAGCAAGTCCCCTTGAACCTAAGAGATTGACAAATATGGGGGGGCTAAACAGAGCCTGCATGGGGCGTCAAACATCTGTTCCAGTCTCGCCCCATTATAATTAGTCAGACCCCCTCCAATGTGCTCATATATACTGCTCTGTCTACAGTGGCTCCCCCTAGTGGTGGCTTCTGGCTGACAGAATATTCTTATTTATATCAGATCTCCGCTGTTACATTACTTATCAATGGGGTCCAACTCCAGACCCACTTGGTCCCGGTGGGATTCCAGCTCTGAACTGCATTCCCAGGCACGGCCACTGTACAATGTCAGAAATCGGACCTCCACCATCTAAGAAAACTCCTAGAATTCTTTGGATGGTGGCAGCTTATGACTTAGAGCCAGAGGACGTTACCGTCGTTAGTGTCCTGATGGCAGTGGTGGGCATCCTATGGAGCCTGCAGAAGGTAGAACGCTCCTTGCCCTCCCACCCGCTCACCTGTAGCATCTTGCTTCGTCATGAAAGACTCTAGCGAGGTGATGGGTGTGGGCCGAGGTAATCTCCGAGCTATGCAGATCAGACAGGACTGGAAATCTGGAACGAGAGAGAGACTGGTTAGAGGCTCATACCCATCACCGTAAAAAAAAAACGGACCGATATCGATCCGATTGCAATGCGATTTTAACATGAGCTTTTACATAGAGCAATTCTGTATGTAATTTACAAAATTTCCAAAGGAAATATTCTCATTTACACACACACACACACACACACACACACACACATATACAGTGCCTACAAGTAGTATTCAACCCCCTGCAGATTTTGCAGGTTTACACATTCGGAATTAACTTGGCATTGTGACATTTGGACTGTAGATCAGCCTGGAAGTGTGAAATGCACTGCAGCAAAAAAAGAATGTTATTTCTTTGTTTAATTTTTTTTAAAATTGTGAAAAGTTTATTCAGAGGGTCATTTATTATTCAACCCCTCAAACCACCAGAATTCTGTTTGGTTCCCCTAAAGTATTAAGAAGTATTTCAGGCACAAAGAACAATGAGCTTCACATGTTTGGATTAATTATCTCTTTTTCCAGCCTTTTCTGACTATTTAAGACCCTCCCCAAACTTGTGAACAGCACTCATACATGGTCAACATGGGAAAGACAAAGGAGCATTCCAAGGCCATCAGAGACAAGATCATGGAGGGTCACAAGGCTGGCAAGGGGTACAAAACCCTTTCCAAGGAGTTGGGCCTACCTGTCTCCACTGTTGGGAGCATCATCCGGAAGTGGAAGGCTTATGGAACTACTGTTAGCCTTCCACGGCCTGGACAGCCTTTGAAAGTTTCCTCCCGTGCCGAGGCCAGGCTTGTCCGAAGAGTCAAGGCTAACCCAAGGACAACAAGGAAGGAGCTCCGGGAAGATCTCATGGCAGTGGGGACATTGGTTTCAGTCAATACCATAAGTAACGTACTCCACCGCAATGGTCTCCGTTCCAGACGAGCCCGTAAGGTACCTTTACTTTCAAAGCGTCATGTCAAGGCTCGTCTACAGTTTGCTCATGATCACTTGGAGGACTCTGAGACAGACTGGTTCAAGGTTCTCTGGTCTGATGAGACCAAGATCGAGATCTTTGGTGCCAACCACACACGTGACGTTTGGAGACTGGATGGCACTGCATACGACCCCAAGAATACCATCCCTACAGTCAAGCATGGTGGTGGCAGCATCATGCTGTGGGGCTGTTTCTCATCCAAGGGGCCTGGCCATCTGGTCCGCATCCATGGGAAGATGGATAGCACGGCCTACCTGGAGATTTTGGCCAAGAACCTCCGCTCCTCCATCAAGGATCTTAAGATGGGTCGTCATTTCATCTTCCAACAAGACAACGACCCAAAGCACACAGCCAACACAACCAAGGCCTGGTTCAAGAGGCAAAAAATCAAGGTGTTGGAGTGGCCTAGTCAGTCTCCTGACCTTAACCCAATTGAAAACTTGTGGAAGGAGCTCAAGATTAAAGTCCACATGAGACACCCAACGAACCTAGATAACTTGGAGAAGATCTGCATGGAGGAGTGGGCCAAGATAACTCCAGAGACCTGTGCCGGCCTGATCAGGTCTTATAAAAGACGATTATTAGCTGTAATTGCAAACAAGGGTTATTCCACAAAATATTAAACCTAGGGGTTGAATAATAATTGACCCACACTTTTATGTTTAAAATTTATTAAAATTTAACTGAGCAACATAACTTTTTGGTTTGTAAGATTTATGCATCTGTTAATAAATCCTGCTCTTGTGTGAAGTTTGAAGGCTCTAACTTATTTGCATCTTATCAAACCTGCTAAATCTGCAGGGGGTTGAATACTACTTGTAGGCACTGTATATATATATATATTAGTCAGACATACAGATAGGTAGATAGACACATACATAGATAGATATAAATATCTGTAGCTTACTGTACATATTTTATATTACAAAATAAATTATTTTCTGAATTTTTTTTATTAACCAGCAGAGGGAAAGCCAACAGCTGGGGCTCGTGTTTATAGCCTGGGAAGGGGATAACACCCATGGAGCTTCCCAGGTTATTAATATCAGCTCACGGCTGAATACTTAGCCTTTCCTGGGTAATTAAAAAAAAAAACCCAAAACGACATAGGGTCCCTCTATACTTAATAACCATCAAAGGCTATGCAGACAGCTGTGGGCTTATATTAATAGCTTAGGAAGAGGCCATGGATATTTGCCGCATCCCAGACTAAAACATCAGCTCTCAGCCACCCCATAAATGGTGCATGCATAAGATGCGCCAATTCTGGCACTTGCCCTGGTGTGGAAAGTGAGGTGCTAGTATTGGGGTTGATGTCAACTTTCTATTGTCAGGCTATATTAAGCCCATGGGTTAGTAATGGAGAGGCGTCTATAAGTTGCCCCCATTACTAACCCTATAATCACATTGTCAAAAATAACCCCCAGAATAAAGTCCTTGATTTGAATAAATGACACAGGCTCGTTTATAGAATCATAGATTCAATCATATTGATTCTAAATTACCCAAAAACAGTTATACTTGTCCCCTGTAAAAAAAAAAAACAAAAAAAACCAACTTCATCCTTACACGTTCCCGACGTGAAAATAATAATCCATTTGTCCCGCGAGAAGTCTAGCTCTGCAACAATTCAGCCTGCCATCTAGATGTAGCAGAGCTAGATGTGTCACAGGCCATTTGGATTATTATCTTCTTGTCAGACAGGTGAGGAATATTGTTGTTTATTATTTTAATTCTTTTACAGGGGACCCTGGCATTAGTTGATTGGGCGTTAGGTGAGTATAACTATTTTTGTTTACCTTAGAGTAAATAAAGGAGTCTATATCATTTGTTGAAATAAAGGGCTTTTTTTCTGGGTGTTATTTTTTTGCCAATTTGACTACAGGGTTAGTCTTATAGACGCCTCTCCATTACTAACCCTTGGGCTTGATGTCACCCGACAATACAAAGGTGACATCAACTCCAATACTATCACCCAACGTGCCATAGCACGAGGGCAAATGGGAAGAGCGAGACTAAGTGCCAGATTTGGCACATCTTTTGCAACATTTCAGGGGTGGCTGAGAACTGATGTTTTTAGCCTGGGGGGACAATATCCATGACCCTTCCTAGCCTATTAATGTCAGCCTGCAGCTGTCTGCCTAGCCTTTGATGGTTATTAATTATAGGGGGACCCTACATTATTTTTTGGGGGGTTCCCCATTTTAATAACCAGTAAAGCCTAAGTATACAGCTGTGAGCTGATATTAACATCCTGGGAAGCTCCATGAGTATTACCCCCTTCCCAGGCTATAAAAATATGCCCCCAGCTGTCCGCTTTCCTTCTGCTGGTTAATAAAATTTCAGGGGACCCCACGCCATTTTTTTCAGAAAATAATTATTTAGCAATAAAATACACATAAGCTGCAAATGCACTGTACTAATTATATATGTGCCTGAGATCTATAGATTTATGTATTCTATGTGTATATATCTATTCTGTTGGGTCCTGCTGTGATTTTACTGTACGTGGCAGATGAAATGTCAGGTTTTCAAGGACATCGGCGTGTAAAAATCGGATATCACTTGCACGGTCCGTGTGCCATGCAATTTTTTTTATCACACCCATTGAGTTGCATTGGCGAGTCTCGTCCATATATATATGCTACAATTTTTTTTCATTCCGATCAGAGCTGAGAAAAAAACCTGAAGAGGAGTCAGGAATCATAGAATAATTAGTCAGAGTGCAATTCGATTTTTTTATCAGATTGAACTCTTCTGTTTTTCTCGCAGATAAGTATGAGCCCTAATACAGTAGTTCATGTACAGCTTGTACTGGAAAGTGACTGTACGGGGAGGAGGTTGCACTGCGCAGGGGTTGTATTGGGAAGAGCTGGAGATGTACTAGGAAACAACTGTAGTTGGGAGGAGTTGTAGTGGGCACGGATTGTACAGGGAAGGGGTTTATATTGGAAAGAAGTTGTCTGTGCACAGCTTGTACGGGGCAAGGCATGAACAGAACAGGGTGTGTACAGAGCATGGCGTGTATGGGGCAGGGCATGTATGGGGCATCCTGTGTATGGGGCAAGGTGTGTACAGGGCAGGGCGTGTAAGGGGTACGGCGTGTACAGGGCAGGGTGTATACGGGGCAGGGCGTGTACGGGGTAGGGCGTGTACGGGGCAGGTCGTGCACAGGGCAGGGTGTGTACGGGGCACGTCGTGCACAGGGCAGGGCGTGTACGGGGCAGGGCTTGTACGGGACAGGGCTTGTACGGGACAGGGTTTGTACGGGACAGGGTTTGTACGGGACAGGGTTTGTACGGGACAGGGCTTGTACGGGACAGGGCTTGTACGGGACAGGGCTTGTACGGGACAGGGCTTGTACGGGACAGGGCTTGTACGGGACAGGGCTTGTACGGGACAGGGCTTGTACGGGACAGGGCTTGTACGGGACAGAGCTTGTACGGGACAGTGCTTGTACGGGACAGGGCTTGTACGGGACAGGGTTTGTACGGGACAGGGCTTGTACGGGACAGGGCTTGTACGGGACAGGGCGTGTACGGGGCTGGGAGTGTACAGAACGGGGTGTGTACAGGGCATGGCATGTACAGGGCAGGGCATGCATAGGGCAGGGCGTGTACAGGGCATGGCGTGTACGGGGCAGAGCGTGTACGGGACAGGGCTTGTACAGGGCAGGGCGTGTACAGGGCATGGAGTGGGCAGGGCGTGTACGGGGCATGGCGTGTACAGGGCATAGCGTGTACAGAACAGGGTGTGTACAGAGCATGGCGTGTACAGGGCATGGTGTGTACAGAACGGGGTATGTACAGGGCATGGCGTGTACAGGGCAGGGCGTGTACGGGGCAGGGCGTGTACGGGGCAGGGCGTGTACGAGGCAAGGAGTGTACAGGGCAGGGAGTGTACAGGGCAGGGAGTGTACGGGGTAGAGTGTGTATGGGAAAAGGCGTGTAAAGGGCAGGGTGTGTACTGGGAAGGGCGTGTACAGGGCAGGGCGTGTACAGGGCAGGGCGTGTACAGGGCAGGGCGTGTACGGGGTAGGGCGTGTACGGGGTAGGGTGTGTACGGGGAAGGGCATGTACTAAGCAGATCATGTATGGGGTAGGGTGTGTACGGGGCAGGGCGTGTACGGGGCAGGGCGTGTACGGGGTAGGGCGTGTACGAGGCAGGGTGTGGACGGAGCAGAGCGTATACAGAATAGGGTGTGTACAAGACATAATCTGTACAGGGCAGGGATTGTACTGGACGTTATAATTATGGCAGCCCACCCCCGAATCCCCATTGCTCTAGATAATGGGGGCTGTGTAATGGGGGCCAAATGAGTGGATGAGTTTGGTGAAAGTGGCGCCGCAGGAAGATGGAAAAGTGGAGGAGGACGGGACAGTGGAGGAGGATGGGACAGACGGGGAAGGAGGATTGGACAGTGGAGGAGGATTGGACAGTGGAGGAGGAAAGGCTATTGGAGGAGGAAAGCATAGTGCAGGAGGAAAGGATAGTGGAGGAGGAAAGGATAGTGGAGGAGGACGGGACAGTGGAGGAGGATGGGACAGACAGGGAAGGAGGTATAGACAGTGGAGGAGGATTGGACAGTGGAGGAGGATTGAACAGTGGAGGAGGAAAGCATAGTGCAGGAGGAAAGGATAGTGGAGGAGGATGGGATAGTGGAGGAGGAAGGGATAGTGGAGGAGGAAGGGATAATGGAGGAGCACGGAATAGTGGAGGAGGATGGTATAGTGGAGGAGCATGGGACAGTGGAGGAGAAAAGGATAGTGGAGGAGAACGGAATAGTGGAGGAGGGTGGGATAATGGAGGATGAAGGGATAGTGGAGGAAGGGATAGTGGAGGAGGACGGGATAGTGGAGGAGGACGGGCTAGTGGAGGAGGACGGGCTAGTGGAGGAGGACGGGCTAGTGGAGGAGGACGGGACAGTGGAGTAGGACGGGATAGTGGAGGAGGACGGGATAGTGGAGGAGGACGGGATAGAGGAGGGGGACGGGATAGTGGAGGGGGACGGGATAGTGGAGGGGGACGGGATAGTGGAGGGGGACGGGATAGTGGAGGAGGACGGGATAGTGGAGGGGGACGGGATAGTGGAGGAGGACGGGATAGTGGAGGAGGACGGGATAGTGGAGGAGGACGGGATAGTGAAGGAGCATGGGATAGTGGAGGACGGGATAGTGGAGGAGGACGGGATAGTGGAGGAGGATGGGATAGTGGAGGAGGAAGGGATAGTGGAGGAGGAAGGGATAGTGGAGGAGGAAGGGATAGTGGAGGAGGAAAGGATAGTGGAGGAGGATGGGATAGTGGAGAAGGATGAGAAAGTGGACTAAGACGGGGTAGTGGAGGAGGACAGCATAGTGGAGGAGGACTGGGAAATGGAGTAGGACGGGATAGTAGAGAAGGACAGGATAGTGGAGGAGGACTGGGCAATGGAGGACGGTATAGTGAAGGAGGACGGAATAGTGGAGGAGGACAATATAGTAGAGAAGGACGGGATAGTGGAGAGGGAAGGGATAGTGGAGAGGGAAGGGATAGTGGAGGAGGACTGAGCAATGGAGTAGGACAATATAGTGGAGGAGGAGGGGGTAGTGGAGGAGAATGAGAAAGTGGAGGAGCATGGGACAGTGGAGGAGGGCGGGATAGTGGAGGAGGAAGGGAAAGTGGAAGAGGACAGGATAGTGGAGGAGGACAAGACAGTGGCGGAGAACGGGATAGTGGAGGAGGACGGGATAGTGGAGGAGGACGAGACAGTGGAGGAGGACGAGACAGTGGAGGAGGACGAGACAGTGGAGGAGGACGAGACAGTGGAGGAGGACGAGATAGTGGAGGAGGACGAGATAGTGGAGGACGGGATAGTGGAGGAGGACGAGACAGTGGAGGAGGAAGGGATAGTGGAGGAGGACGGGATAGTGGAGGAGGACGGGATAGTGGAGGAGGACGGGATAGTGGAGGATGGGAAAGTGGACTATGACCGGGTAGTGGAGGAGGATGGTGTAGTGGAGGAGGACGGGACAGTGGAGGACGGCTGCTGCAGGAAGCTGATGACAAATGACATGAAACAAATGCATAAAATCCAGATAAAGTAATAATCCAGGCATCAGGCTCTGCTCCGTGGCTGCATCTCTCCATACGTCTCCCTCGTGACTTGCTGCATCCTCCATACATCCCCCACCATCAGCTGGCTCAGGCGCCCATGACCTTTCCTGCACACAGAATTCTTTATGTTGATTTTCCACTTTCCTTTCGGTCTTACATAAAATATTATGAAGAATAATCTGTGAAATCGCGTGTGGAAACTTACAGGGCATTGCACAAATATGAACACCCCAGATTCTTCGTATCGGAATCGATCACTTCGGTGCTAACCCTACAACCTGCTCATCCTCTGCCACACTGGTTTCTACTACTTATGAAGAGCATAGCGGTCGAGATGACTTTGTTATTGGCTGTTGCGCTCTGCATAGGCAGCAACCACGATGACAAAGCTCACTTCATTATACTGAGAGCTTTGTCATCTCAGTTGATGACTTTTGCTGAGCACAGCAGTCGATGACCACCTCAACTCGACTGCTTCTAATTATTCCACCATTACCTCTGATGGTCACCATAGAGCCGAGCATGTGGCAGGACGGGGGGATCGGCGCCTCACATTGTGCCAGATGGGTAAATACGACATAACCTGAGACCTGGAGCCACGAACGGCACACTGATACTTCACATGTGGAGAGCATGCGATCAACGCACAGGAATATACCGAGAATGGATCAGGAGTGTAGGTGACTCACAATCACCGACAAGCCAGAAATAATAGCAAAAATATCCGGCCTTATACCCCATGTACACACGGGACGCCCCAACAAAAACACAGATAATATAAATGACCCATCATCACAGTCAGCAGGCCACAAGCTAATACAGACCCCAAGACAGACCTCCAAAGTAAAACGGACCCCCATAAACTAATACAGACCCCAGGCCAGGCCTCCAAAGTAAAACAGACCCCCATAAACTAATACAGAGCCCAGACCAGACCTCCAAACTAAAACAGACCCCAGACCAGACCTCCAAACTAAAACAGACCCCCATAAACTAATACAGACCCCAGACCAGACCTCCAAACTAAAACAGACCCTCATAAACTAATACAGACCCCAGACCAGACCTCCAAAGTAAAACAGACCCTCATAAACTAATACAGACCCCAAGACAGACCTCCAAACTAAAACAGACCCCCATAAACTAATACAGAGCCCAGACCAGATCTCCAAACTAAAACAGACCCTCATAAACTAATACAGACCCCAGACCAGACCTCCACAGTAAAACAGACCCCCATAAACTAATACAGACCCCAGACCAGATCTCCAATGTAAAACGGACCCCCATAAACTAATACAGACCCCAGACCAGACCTCCAAACTAAAACAGACACACATAAACTAATACAGACCCCAGACCAGATCTCCAAAGTAAAACAGACCCTCATAAACTAATACAGACCCCAGACCAGACCTCCACAGTAAAACAGACCCCCATAAACTAATACAGACCCCAGACCAGATCTCCAAAGTAAAACGGACCCCCATAAACTAATACAGACCCCAGACCAGACCTCCAAACTAAAACAGACCCCCATAAACTAATACAGACCCCAGACCAGATCTCCAAAGTAAAACAGACCCTCATAAACTAATACAGACCCCAGACCAGACCTCCAAACTAAAACAGACCCCCATAAACTAATACAGACCCCAGACCAGATCTCCAAAGTAAAACAGACCCTCATAAACTAATACAGAGCCCAGACCAGACCTCCAAACTAAAACAGACCCCAGACCAGACCTCCAAACTAAAACAGACCCCCATAAACTAATACAGAGCCCAGACCAGACCTCCAAACTAAACCAGACCCCAGACCAGACCTCCAAACTAAAACAGACCCCCATAAACTAATACAGACCCCAGACCAGACCTCCAAAGTAAAACAGACCCTCATAAACTAATACAGACCCCAGACCAGACCTCCAAACTAAAACAGACCCCCATAAACTAATACAGACCCCAGACCAGATCTCCAAAGTAAAACAGACCCTCATAAACTAATACAGAGCCCAGACCAGACCTCCAAACTAAAACAGACCCCAGACCAGACCTCCAAACTAAAACAGACCCCCATAAACTAATACAGAGCCCAGACCAGACCTCCAAACTAAAACAGACCCCAGACCAGACCTCCAAACTAAAACAGACCCCATAAACTAATACAGACCCCAGACCAGACCTCCAAACTAAAACAGACCCCAGACCAGATCTCCAAAGTAAAACAGACCCCCATAAACTAATACAGACCCCAGACCAGACCTCCAAACTAAAACAGACCCCCATAAACTAATACAGACCCCAGACCAGATCTCCAAAGTAAAACAGACCCTCATAAACTAATACAGACCCCAGACCAGACCTCCACAGTAAAACAGACCCCTACAAACTAATACAGACCCCAGACCAGACCTCCAAAGTAAAACAGACCCCCATAAACTAATACAGAGCCCAGACCAGACCTCCAAACTAAAACAGACCCTCATAAACTAATACAGACCCCAGACCAGATCTCCACAGTAAAACAGACCCCCATAAACTAATACAGAGCCCAGACCAGATCTCCACAGTAAAACAGACCCTCATAAACTAATACAGACCCCAGACCAGATCTCCACAGTAAAACAGACCCCCATAAACTAATACAGAGCCCAGACCAGACCTCCAAACTAAAACAGACCCTCATAAACTAATACAGACCCCAGACCAGACCTCCACAGTAAAACAGACCCCTATAAACTAATACAGACCCCAGACCAGATCTCCAAAGTAAAACGGACCCCCATAAACTAATACAGACCCCAGACCAGACCTCCACAGTAAAACAGACCCCTACAAACTAATACAGACCCCAGACCAGACCTCCAAACTAAAACAGACCCCCATAAACTAATACAGAGCCCAGACAAGACCTCCAAACTAAAACAGACCCCCATAAACTAATACAGACCCCAGACCAGATCTCCAAAGTAAAACAGGCCCTCATAAACTAATACAGACCCCAGACCAGACCTCCAAAGTAAAACAGACCCCCATAAACTAATACAGAGCCCAGACCAGACCTCCAAACTAAAACAGACCCTCATAAACTAATACAGACCCCAGACAAGACCTCCAAACTAAAACAGACCCCCATAAACTAATACAGACCCCAGACCAGACCTCCAAACTAAAACAGACCCCCATAAACTAATACAGACCCCAGACCAGACCTCCACAGTAAAACAGACCCCTACAAACTAATACAGACCCCAGACCAGACCTCCAAGGTAAAACAGACCCCCATAAACTAATACAGACCCCAGACCAGACCTCCAAGGTAAAACAGACCCCCATAAACTAATACAGAGCCCAGACAAGACCTCCAAACTAAAACAGACCCTCATAAACTAATACAGACCCCAGACCAGACCTCCAAAGTAAAACAGACCCTCATAAACTAATACAGACCCCAAGACAGACCTCCAAACTAAAACAGACCCCCATAAACTAATACAGAGCCCAGACCAGATCTCCAAACTAAAACAGACCCTCATAAACTAATACAGACCCCAGACCAGACCTCCACAGTAAAACAGACCCCCATAAACTAATACAGACCCCAGACCAGATCTCCAATGTAAAACGGACCCCCATAAACTA
The DNA here is from genome assembly GCF_039654945.1 of Dendrobates tinctorius. Taxonomy (NCBI): domain Eukaryota; kingdom Metazoa; phylum Chordata; class Amphibia; order Anura; family Dendrobatidae; genus Dendrobates; species Dendrobates tinctorius. Next base: position 1,480,086 of record NW_027361998.1, on the reverse strand, counting down.
ATACAGACCCCAGACCAGACCTCCAAACTAAAACAGACACACATAAACTAATACAGACCCCAGACCAGATCTCCAAAGTAAAACAGACCCTCATAAACTAATACAGACCCCAGACCAGACCTCCACAGTAAAACAGACCCCCATAAACTAATACAGACCCCAGACCAGATCTCCAAAGTAAAACGGACCCCCATAAACTAATACAGACCCCAGACCAGACCTCCAAACTAAAACAGACCCCCATAAACTAATACAGACCCCAGACCAGATCTCCAAAGTAAAACAGACCCTCATAAACTAATACAGACCCCAGACCAGACCTCCAAACTAAAACAGACCCCCATAAACTAATACAGACCCCAGACCAGATCTCCAAAGTAAAACAGACCCTCATAAACTAATACAGAGCCCAGACCAGACCTCCAAACTAAAACAGACCCCAGACCAGACCTCCAAACTAAAACAGACCCCCATAAACTAATACAGAGCCCAGACCAGACCTCCAAACTAAACCAGACCCCAGACCAGACCTCCAAACTAAAACAGACCCCCATAAACTAATACAGACCCCAGACCAGACCTCCAAAGTAAAACAGACCCTCATAAACTAATACAGACCCCAGACCAGACCTCCAAACTAAAACAGACCCCCATAAACTAATACAGACCCCAGACCAGATCTCCAAAGTAAAACAGACCCTCATAAACTAATACAGAGCCCAGACCAGACCTCCAAACTAAAACAGACCCCAGACCAGACCTCCAAACTAAAACAGACCCCCATAAACTAATACAGAGCCCAGACCAGACCTCCAAACTAAAACAGACCCCAGACCAGACCTCCAAACTAAAACAGACCCCATAAACTAATACAGACCCCAGACCAGACCTCCAAACTAAAACAGACCCCAGACCAGATCTCCAAAGTAAAACAGACCCCCATAAACTAATACAGACCCCAGACCAGACCTCCAAACTAAAACAGACCCCCATAAACTAATACAGACCCCAGACCAGATCTCCAAAGTAAAACAGACCCTCATAAACTAATACAGACCCCAGACCAGACCTCCACAGTAAAACAGACCCCTACAAACTAATACAGACCCCAGACCAGACCTCCAAAGTAAAACAGACCCCCATAAACTAATACAGAGCCCAGACCAGACCTCCAAACTAAAACAGACCCTCATAAACTAATACAGACCCCAGACCAGATCTCCACAGTAAAACAGACCCCCATAAACTAATACAGAGCCCAGACCAGATCTCCACAGTAAAACAGACCCTCATAAACTAATACAGACCCCAGACCAGATCTCCACAGTAAAACAGACCCCCATAAACTAATACAGAGCCCAGACCAGACCTCCAAACTAAAACAGACCCTCATAAACTAATACAGACCCCAGACCAGACCTCCACAGTAAAACAGACCCCTATAAACTAATACAGACCCCAGACCAGATCTCCAAAGTAAAACGGACCCCCATAAACTAATACAGACCCCAGACCAGACCTCCACAGTAAAACAGACCCCTACAAACTAATACAGACCCCAGACCAGACCTCCAAACTAAAACAGACCCCCATAAACTAATACAGAGCCCAGACAAGACCTCCAAACTAAAACAGACCCCCATAAACTAATACAGACCCCAGACCAGATCTCCAAAGTAAAACAGGCCCTCATAAACTAATACAGACCCCAGACCAGACCTCCAAAGTAAAACAGACCCCCATAAACTAATACAGAGCCCAGACCAGACCTCCAAACTAAAACAGACCCTCATAAACTAATACAGACCCCAGACAAGACCTCCAAACTAAAACAGACCCCCATAAACTAATACAGACCCCAGACCAGACCTCCAAACTAAAACAGACCCCCATAAACTAATACAGACCCCAGACCAGACCTCCACAGTAAAACAGACCCCTACAAACTAATACAGACCCCAGACCAGACCTCCAAGGTAAAACAGACCCCCATAAACTAATACAGACCCCAGACCAGACCTCCAAGGTAAAACAGACCCCCATAAACTAATACAGAGCCCAGACAAGACCTCCAAACTAAAACAGACCCTCATAAACTAATACAGACCCCAGACCAGACCTCCAAAGTAAAACAGACCCCCATAAACTAATGCAGACCCCAGACCAGACCTCCAAAGTAAAACAGACCCCCATAAACTAATACAGACCCCAGACCAGACCTCCAAAGTAAAACAGACCCCCATAAACTAATACGGACCCCAGACCAGACCTCCAAACTAAAACAGACCCCCATAAACTAATACAGAGCCCAGACAAGACCTCCAAACTAAAACAGACCCCCATAAACTAATACAGACCCCAGACCAGATCTCCAAAGTAAAACAGACCCTCATAAACTAATACAGACCCCAGATCAGACCTCCAAAGTAAAACAGACCCCCATAAACTAATACAGAGCCCAGACCAGACCTCCAAACTAAAACAGACCCTCATAAACTAATACAGACCCCAGACAAGACCTCCAAACTAAAACAGACCCCCATAAACTAATACAGACCCCAGACCAGACCTCCACAGTAAAACAGACCCCTACAAACTAATACAGACCCCAGACCAGACCTCCAAGGTAAAACAGACCCCCATAAACTAATACAGACCCCAGACCAGACCTCCAAGGTAAAACAGACCCCCATAAACTAATACAGAGCCCAGACAAGACCTCCAAACTAAAACAGACCCTCATAAACTAATACAGACCCCAGACCAGACCTCCAAAGTAAAACAGACCCCCATAAACTAATGCAGACCCCAGACCAGACCTCCAAAGTAAAACAGACCCCCATAAACTAATACAGACCCCAGACCAGACCTCCAAAGTAAAACAGACCCCCATAAACTAATACGGACCCCAGACCAGACCTCCAAAGTAAAACAGACCCCCATAAACTAATACAGACCCCAGACCAGACCTCCAAAGTAAAACAGACCCCCATAAACTAATACGGACCCCAGACCAGACCTCCAAAGTAAAACAGACCCCTACAAACTAATACAGACCCCAGACCAGACCTCCAAAGTAAAACAGACCCCTACAAACTAATACAGACCCCAGACCAGACCTCCAAAGTAAAACAGACCCCTACAAACTAATACAGACCCCAGACCACCTAAATTATTAAAGACTCCGACCAGGCGCTTAGTCTAACATAGAGCCCAAACCAGACCCCAGACCAGAACCCTAACGTAATAAGATCAGTGACTGGAGTCAGGACACCGGAGGCGTCCAGCTGCACCCACAGCGCCGTCTCACCTTCTCCTTCCTCCTTGAAGGATTTTGGTTGGGACACAGTGAAGCACTGCATCACTTCGTACCGCTGCCGCGCCTCCTGGTTCTCCGAGCCCGCCTCGTCTGGGGGCCGGATCAGCATTCGACAGTTTAAGGTATGGCTGTTTCGTCTATTGGCTTCTTGGGACCAGGGGGCTCCATTCACTGCAAAGAAGAAACAAAAGAGTGAAAAACAAGAATAAGCGCGTCCTGATGGAGGCCAGCTCCCAGAATCACCGACTAGGGGTGATGTCCTAGTGTCAATATAAAGAAAGCCCCCCATGCCTCAGCAGCAGCACTTTAGAGACCACCATACATATCAGACTACAGCAGACCAAGCTCCCCGACCATTAGGTGTATACGGACCCTCACCTACGGGGAGAGAAGGATGAGAGTGGGAAGATTGAGATCTCGGAGGCCATTTTCCTGAAGCCAATTGCCGCCAAGATTTCAATATGCGCACGTAAGGCCTCCGGCGGCCATTTTCCTGAAGCCTCCGGCAGCCCACGGCTTCAGGAAGATGGCCGCAGAGAAGCCGGTGATGCGCTCGCCGTGGACACACTCCTGCTGCCGGCATCCTGAGGAAGGGACCCTGCTCAGGTGCACTCCACACTGCCCAATGCCACCGGTTCTGCTGCCCCAACCCCCCCCAGTAAGCCTGCGTTCGCACCATAAGACGCACCCCCAATTTTCCTCCCAAATTTTTGGGGAAAAAAGTGCGAAAAATACATATATATATTCCAGGCATCAGCGGTTTCTCACCTAAGGATTTGGGCAGCAGGTTCTTGACGAACTGCTCGTGGTCGCCCACGTGGAGGATGCTGTAGATACTGTCCTTCATCAGCTCCTCCTGCTTGTAGCCCAGATAATTGGTGACATTTTCCGAGACAAAGACGATCCGGCCCTCCTGATTCACCACGAAGAAGAAGCCGTCCAGAGCCTGAGAAGAGAAGCGGAGGACCGGTGACACAGTGTATATACCCATGTGCGCTCCAGCACCTCCTGACAGTGTTTAGCTTTGGTTCTTTCCCTCTAGAATCTTTTTCTGTGTTGTACGTTGTCAGGGCTGAGCTTGCGGCGCACGCAGCTGTTCCTGCAGCGGAGGATGGTGGTTGTTGTCCTGCCAGTGTTATGTCACGGCTGGGAACGCGGAGGACATTCCCCTTCCAGGCCTCTTTGTCTGGCCGGGGGCCTAATACAACAGCATCTAATGTACCGCGGTAATTATTAACAAGTGCCACCGCCAAACCCGGAAACCACGCGGAAATCTCTGACATCCAGTCCCTGCACACCGCCGCTCACAGGGGAACGGTGCGGCCTGGAGCGCAGCACGCCGCTGTTAACCCTGTCCACGCTGACTTGTATGAGCAGTGGCCTAACTTGATGCTCGTGAGCGCCGATGAAAAAGCTCCAACCGGGGCCCCCCAATTATTGCAAGTTGGTCTTTTCACTTTTTTGGGCTCCAAGGCCAGGGTACGATAACAACCCCTGCACCTATTGTCAGTTCAGTCCCTGCACAGGAGTATTATGCAATTAACCCTGTCCATGCTGCACACAGTAGCACTGCACAATATAAAAGGAGGGGTCCTCATCTGCAGCCTTCAGAAGCACACTGCTCCTCTGCCTCCTGCTTGCTGGAGGACTGTGCGCCGATGACTGACAGCTCGGAGGAGCCGGGGGCACTGAGCCTTGGCTGCTCCCGGGGATCCTCCGTCAGATTCAGAGCAATGAGCTGCAAGAGCACGATCACTCCGCGCTTGAGAATTGTCATTTTACCCATTAATGAAGACGAGACGACGCTGTTAACCTGTCCCTGCTGCACCGATATCTCCTGCCCGCCGCCGCCGATCGCAGGGGAAGGATTGTTCATGTCGCCGCAGGATCTGGCCCTGCAGAGGGGACGGGAGAATTTCTGCAAATTGTCTCTTATGTCGGCAGCAGGAATGCGCTCTCCTCCTGGTCCGAAGTGGAAAACTGAATTCTCCTGCAGAGAACAAAGACGATGGGAGAGTTCAAAGTGGCCGAGGTCCATGTGAAGCGCTCACCTAGTGTATCCTGTACCTCATACCCCAGCATCGCATACCCCTTACCCAATCATCTCCTACCCCCAGTGTACCCCATACCCAATCATCTCCTACCCCCCAGTGTACCCCGTACCCAATCATCTCCTACTCCCAGTGTACCCCGTACCCAATCATCTCCTACTCCCAGTGTACCCCGTACCCAATCAACTCCTACCCCCCAGTGTACCCCGAACCCAATCATCTCCTACCCCCAGTGAACCCCTTACCCAATCAACTCCTACGCCCCAGTGTACTCCGTACCCAATCATCTCCTACCCCCAGTGTACCCCTTACCCAATCATCTCCTACCCCCAGTGTACCCCATACCCAATCATCTCCTACCCTCCAGTGTACTCCGCACCCAATCATCTCCTACTCCCAGTGTACCCCGTACCCAATCAACTCCTACCCCCCAGTGTACCCCGAACCCAATCATCTCCTACCCCCAGTGTACCCCTTACCCAATCAACTCCTACGCCCCAGTGTACTCCGTACCCAATCATCTCCTACCCCCAGTGTACCCCTTACCCAATCAACTCCTACCCCCCAGTGTACCCCGAACCCAATCATCTCCTACCCCCAGTGTACTCCGTACCCAATCATCTCCTACTCCCAGTGTACCCCGTACCCAATCAACTCCTACCCCCCAGTGTACCCCTTACCCAATCAACTCCTACCCCCCAGTGTACCCCTTACTCAATCAACTCCTACCCCCCAGTGTACCCCGAACGCAATCATCTCCTACCCCCCAGTGTACCCCGAACCCAATCATCTCCTACCCCCAGTGTACTCCGTACCCAATCAACTCCTACCCCCAGTGTACCCCTTACCCAATCAACTCCTACCCCCCAGTGTACCCCGAACCCAATCATCTCCTACCCCCAGTGTACTCCGTACCCAATCAACTCCTACCCCCAGTGTACCCCTTACCCAATCAACTCCTACCCCCAGTGTACCCCGAACCCAATCATCTCCTACCCCCAGTGTACTCTGTACCCAATCATCTCCTACTCCCAGTGTACCCTGTACCCAATCAACTCCTACCCCCCAGTGTACCCCGTACCCAATCATCTCCTACCCCCAGTGTACCCCATACCCAATCATCTCCTACCCCCAGTATACCCTGTACCCAATCATCTCCTACCCCCAGTGTACCCGGTACCCAATCATCTCCTACCCCCAGTATACCCCGTACCCAATCATCTCCTACCCCCAGTGTACCCGGTACCCAATCATCTCCTACCCCCAGTATACCCTGTACCCAATCATCTCCTACCCCCAGTGTACCCCATACCCAATCATCTCCTACCCCCCAGTGTACCCTGTACCCAATCATCTCCTACCCCCAGTGTACCCCGTACCCAATCATCTCCTACCCCCCAGTGTACCCCGTACCCAATCATCGCCTACCCCAGTGTACCCCGTACTCAATCATCTACTACCCCCAGTGTACCCCAGCATTGTCTACCCCCCATGTATCCCGTATCCAAGCATCTCCTACCTCCAGTGTACCCTGTAACAAATCATCTCTTAACCCAGTATACCCTTTACCCAAGCATCTCCTTCCCCCAGTGTAACCCGTACCCAATCATCTCCTACCCCCAGTGTACTCCGTATCCAATCATCTCCTACCCCCAGTGTAACCCGTACCCAATCATCTCCTACCCCCAGTGTACCCCGTACCCAATCATCTCCTACCCCCAGTGTACTCCGCATCTAATCATCTCCTACCCCCAGTGTACGCCGTATCCAATCATCTGCTACCCCCAGTGTACCCCGTACCCACTCATCTCCTACCCCCAGTGTACGCCGTACCCAATCATCTGCTACCCCCAGTGTACCCCGTACCCACTCATCTCCTACCCCCAGTGTACGCCGTACCCAATCATCTGCTACCCCCAGTGTACCCCGTACCCAATCATCTGCTACCCCCAGTGTACGCCGTACCCAATCTACTACCCCCAGTGTACCCCAGGATTGTCTACTCCCCACGTATCCCGTATCCAAGAATCTCCTACCCCCCAGTGTACTCTGTATCTAATCATCTCCTACCCCCAGTGTACCCCGTAACCAATCATCTCTTAACCCCAGTGTAACCAGTACCCAATCATCTACTATCCCGTACCCCCAACATCTCTTACCCCCAGTGTACCCTGTTCCAAGCATCTCTTACCTCCACTGTACCACATACCAAAGCATCTCCTACCCCAAGTGTACGCCGTACGATTCATCTCCTACCCTGTAACCCCCAACATCTCCTACCCTCAGTGTACCTCTTACCCAAGCATCCCCTACCCCCAGTGTACTAAGCACACAAGCCTCCCCCTCATAATCCCTGACCACTAGGGGGTGCTATCCGGTGACTTTTTTCTTTCTATAATCATTGACCTGTAGTTGATCATGTGATCTATAACTTCATCAATGAGAGTTAAAATATATTTTAGATTTTAAAATCCCCTCTACAAAACTCCTGTGCAGCATGCAGCGTGCCCAGAGGGTGGAGCGGGACACAGGGATGTAAAAAACACCCGTCAGACCTCACTCCCTGCATTTCACAGGGCACCGCTGTCATCTCATGTGCTCCTTTAAGACTAGAACCGATTACAAGTTGTGGGGTGACTGTCCCTTTAAGCGGCTGTCTCCTCTGCCATCCCTGAGAGGCGGCACCCCGATAACACACCTGACTGCTGGCAATTAGAGAAGTGAAGAGCTGCTCCACTGACGCCATTATTTCATCCCGCTTCAATTATCCTGCTTTTAAGAGCGGTGGCGAAGATTTACATGTGTAATAATGTGCGGGTGGGAGGCTCAAACCACAAGACATCCCCCGTATACAGTGCATCCCCCCAGACACAGTGCCGCATCAGTAGTAATACACAGATATGTGGATATTCACAGTCTGTCTATACAGAGGAGAACACCCAAATATATCTGTATCCTGCTATCTACAGACTGTGTGTATATTACTAGATATTTCTATCTATAGTCTACAGAAGCAAAGAATATATATCAAGATAAGAAGAAAAATATCTCTCTCTATATCTACCTATGATAGATAATAGATATATAGATATATAATAGATAAATAGACAGGTAGATAGATAGAATAGATAGATAATAGATAGATAAATAGATAGATGATAGATAGATAATAGATAGATAATAGATGATAGATAGATAATAGATAGATAATAGGTAGAGAGATAGAATAGATAGACAGATAATAGATAGATAATAGATAGATAAAAGATAGATAGGTAGATAGATAATAGATAGATAGGTAGATAGATATTAGATAGATAGGTAGATAAATAATAGATAGATAATAGATAGAGAATAGATAGATAATAGATAGATGGTAGATAATAGATAGATAATAGATAGATAACAGATAGATAATAGATAGATAGATAATAGATAGATAAATAATAGATAAAAGATAGATACTAGATAGATAAAAATGTAAAAAAGTTAATGCTAATGTTAACGGCCCCGCTGTAAACCACTGCAGAATGAATGAATTCATCTCTGCGCAGGCACCTCAGCTAACCAGAGATGAACTAATAAGCGTGGGAAAGTTTCTGAACTTTTTCCCATGCTGTCACTTCACCTCAGGTCAGCTAGGGACTCCGCGCAGCCTCAGTGACTACCGTTGACGTCAGTGAGGCTGCGCGGAGTCCCTGGCTGACCTGAAGTTAACTCGACAGCGTGGGAAAGTTTCTGAACTTTTTCCCACGCTGTCAGTGCCTCAGCCTCAGTGATGTCAGGGGTAGTCGGCGAGGCTGCGCGGAGTTCCCGGCTGACCTGAGGTGAACTGACAGTGTGGGAAAAAGTTCAGAAACTTTCCCACGCTTATTAGTTCATCTCCGGTCAGCCGGGGCGTCTGCGCAGAAATTTCATTCATTCATTCTGGCAGTGGTTTACAGCGGGGCCAGTAGCATTAGCACTGATCCCTATTGTAAACTAGTTAACCCCTTGTGATGGATTGCAGCGGGGGACCTGACTGAACGGCGGAGAGGTATGCATATTGTTGTTTTTTTATTTTGTTTTTTTTTTTTTTCTTTTACAGAACAAGGACTTTTTTTTGGGATTGGCAGAATAATAAATTTTGTCAAAAACTTTGCGTATTTATTTCATTAAAATATTTTTTTATTACTGTGTGTCTTTTTTTAACCCTTTACTACTATAGGATTAATAATGGCAGAGAAAATTGCGCGGGAGCCCAAGCAATTTTTTTCTGCGATTATAGCCGTAAATGTAACCCCTAGAGTTCCAATTTTTTCCTAACACAAACTACTAAATTGATTAAACACTGACATACATAAATTATTTTCATATGACATGGTTTACTATATGTAATCCATGTGTCATTTCACGGTGGCTCAGTGGAGTCCTGGGTTCAAATCCCACCAAGGACAACATCTGCAAAGAGTTTGTATGTTCTCCCCGTGTTTCCTCTGGGTTCTCCGGTTTCCTCCCACATTCCAAAGACATACTGATAGGGAATTTAGATTGTGAGCCCCATTGGGGACAGTGATGATAATGTGTGCAAACTGTAAAGCGCTGCGGAATATGTTAGCGCTATATAAAAAAAAATAAAGAAGAAAGATGTCGGGTTCGGGAATGATTTTACTGAAGCTGGCAATTGATTTAGCGGCTATTATTATTCTATGTAGAACTCTATGAACTATAAATATATACATATGTGCCTCAATGACATGTACAGTGTATATATATATATATATATTTTCTCTATGTGTATATATCTATTCTTTCGTTTCATGTCAGTGTGATTTTAATGTACGGCGCACTGAAATGCCGGCTTTTAAAAAACGGATCCGTCGAAAAACAGAAGAAACGGATGAAAAAACTGATGCGAAAAAACTGAGCAGCACTGATCAGTGGACAGCAGAAGATTGGGGCGAGCTGCAGGATAAAGCTTCCATCACGAATCAGTATTTGGTCAGTATTTTGCAGTGTTTGGTGAGTTAGCAGCAGTGGATCTTACAGAGAAAAGATTGAAGCCTGTTCTGTTATTTGGAGACGCTCCAGGTTTAGGTACAGAAATTCTGATCAAAAATACTCATGTGAACGCTGATGGGTTAACGAACGCAAAGACCAAACACTGATGGGAGAACGGACACACGGACCAAACACTGATGGGAGAACGGACACACGGACCAAACACTGATGGGAGAACGGACACACGGACCAAACACTGATGGGAGAACGGACACACGGACCAAACACTGATGGGTTAACGAACGCAAAGACCAAACACTGATGGGAGAACGGACACACGGACCAAACACTGATGGGAGAACGGACACACGGACCAAACACTGATGGGAGAACGGACACACGGACCAAACACTGATGGGAGAACGGACACACTGACCAAACACTGATGGGAGAACGACCAAACACTGATGGGAGAACGGACACACGGACCAAACACTGATGGGAGAACGGACACACGGACCAAACACTGATGGGAGAACGGACACACGGACCAAACACTGATGGGAGAACGGACACACGGACCAAACTCTGATGGGAGAACGGACACACGGACCAAACACTGATGGGAGAACGGACACACGGACCAAACACTGATGGGAGAACGACCAAACACTGATGGGAGAACGGACACACGGACCAAACACTGATGGGAGAACGGACACACGGACCAAACACTGATGGGAGAACGGACACACGGACCAAACACTGATGGGAGAACGGACACACGGACCAAACACTGATGGGAGAACGACCAAACACTGATGGGAGAACGGACACACGGCCCAAACTCTGATGGGAGAACGGACACACGGACCAAACACTGATGGGAGAACGGACACACGGACCAAACACTGATGGGAGAACGACCAAACACTGATGGGAGAACGGACACACGGACCAAACACTGATGGGAGAACGGACACACGGACCAAACACTGATGGGAGAACGGACACACGGACCAAACACTGATGGGAGAACGGACACACGGACCAAACACTGATGGGAGAACGACCAAACACTGATGGGAGAACGGACACACGGACCAAACACTGATGGGAGAACGGACACACGGACCAAACACTGATGGGAGAACGGACACACGGACCAAACACTGATGGGAGAACGGACACACGGACCAAACACTGATGGGAGAACGGACACACTGACCAAACACTGATGGGAGAACGGACACACGGACCAAACACTGATGGGAGAACGGACACACTGACCAAACACTGATGGGAGAACGGACACACGGACCAAACACTGATGGGAGAACGGACACACGGACCAAACACTGATGGGAGAACGGACACACGGACCAAACACTGATGGGAGAACGGACACACGGACCAAACACTGATGGGAGAACGACCAAACACTGATGGGAGAACGGACACACGGACCAAACACTGATGGGAGAACGGACACACGGACCAAACACTGATGGGAGAACGGACACACGGACCAAACACTGATGGGAGAACGACCAAACACTGATGGGAGAACGGACACACGGACCAAACACTGATGGGAGAACGGACACACGGACCAAACACTGATGGGAGAACGGACACACGGACCAAACTCTGATGGGAGAACGGACACACAGACCAAACACTGATGGGAGAACGGACACACGGACCAAACACTGATGGGAGAACGGACACACGGACCAAACTCTGATGGGAGAACGGACACACGGACCAAACACTGATGGGAGAACGGACACACGGACCAAACACTGATGGGAGAACGGACACACGGCCCAAACTCTGATGGGAGAACGGACACACGGCCCAAACACTGATGGGAGAACGGACACACGGACCAAACACTGATGGGAGAACGGACACACGGACCAAACACTGATGGGAGAACGGACACACGGACCAAACACTGATGGGAGAACGAACACACGGACCAAACACTGATGGGAGAACGGACACACGGACCAAACACTGATGGGAGAACGGACACACGAACCAAACACTGATGGGAGAACGGACACACGGACCAAACACTGATGCGAGAACGAACACACGGACCAAACATTGATGGGAGAACGGACACACGGACCAAACACTGATGGGAGAACGGACACACGGACCAAACACTGATGGGAGAACGAACACACGGACCAAACACTGATGGGAGAACGGACACACGGACCAAACTCTGATGGGAGAACGGACACACGGACCAAACTCTGATGGGAGAACGGACACACGGACCAAACACTGATGGGAGAACGGACACACGGACCAAACACTGATGGGAGAACGGACACACGGACCAAACACTGATGGGAGAACGGACACACGGACCAAACACTGATGGGAGAACGAACACACGGACCAAACACTGATGGGAGAACGGACACACGGACCAAACACTGATGGGAGAACGGACACACGGACCAAACTCTGATGGGAGAACGAACACACGGACCAAACACTGATGGGAGAACGGACACACGGACCAAACACTGATGGGAGAACGGACACACGGACCAAACACTGATGGGAGAACGGACACACGGACCAAACACTGATGGGAGAACGAACACACGGACCAAACACTGATGGGAGAACGGACACACGGACCAAACTCTGATGGGAGAACGGACACACTGACCAAACACTGATGGGAGAACGAACACACGGACCAAACACTGATGGGAGAACGAACACACGGACCAAACACTGATGGGAGAACGGACACACGGACCAAACTCTGATGGGAGAACGAACACACGGACCAAACACTGATGGGAGAACGGACACACGGACCAAACTCTGATGGGAGAATGAACACACGGACCAAACACTGATGGGAGAACGGACACACGGACCAAACACTGATGGGAGAACGGACACACGGACCAAACACTGATGGGAGAACGGACACACGGACCAAACTCTGATGGGAGAACGGACACACGGACCAAACACTGATGACATTAGCGCCATTTTTTAACGTACGAGTTTAAACAGGTATGTGTGAAAGAGATTTAAGTAGAAGGGGGCTTCGCGCTGAGCCAACACTGCGCTCCTTCTATTTTCAGGGTCGGTGGGGTCCTGAAAAAAGTGAAGGCGACATTTCATCAGTTTATAAACTGGGTTAGGTTTAACGAGGAAAGGTTTGTTGTGGCTGCTCCTATTCTGTATTGCAGATATGATTATGGGCGTAACATACAGCAGCAGTGATAATTTCTTATCTAAATGTAGGGGGCGCTATTCCATACACAGAAGCTTAAGGGATATTACTAAAAGAATAAGTTATCCGCTATTATTAAGGGATACATTAGTCTCTGGGGTCCTGACCCCTGGGATCCCCTCGGAGCGTGCACACCCCGGCTCCATTCTCTTTGGCGCTGCCGGGGTTCTGTGCTCTTCTACCGCAGGCAGTCTCATAGGGAATGAATGGCGCGGAGGCCGGGCACGTTCACCTCTGCTCCATTCAGACATGAGAACGTGGCCTAAAAGCTGCCCCCGTGTCATCCTCCGCAGTGGCGGTGTACATCTGTTCGCCTGCCGAGGTGACCGTATCGCCGCCATGAGAGCGCGACAAGGTCACCGCCAGCACGTGCTACACTGTGACGAAACCGCAGCTTGTGTGCTCACGAGTCAAGGACTGATCTCCTATCAGCCAGATGCCCGGCACCTGCTGACGTCCTCCGTTACCCACAGACGTCCTTCTCCTACCGGCCGCACACCTGATTAACCCTTCCCGCGTCACAATCATAATGGACATACAGAATCTTTGTTCTACTCAACTCACAGCCAAAGCTGCAGCAAAAGCCTGTTTCTCACCCCCGCCCCTCTGCGGTTTCAGTGTCTGCACATTTTCAATATAGTCTCATGTATAAAATAAGAAGTGACGACGAGCAGAACCCCGGGGGGCTCCGAGATGTGAACTGCAATCAGCTGATCGAGGGTCCGGAAAGCCAAAAGACGCCCCCCTCCAGACTGGCGATCAATCCCGGAGAGATGCTAGAGTGTATAAAGCACCGAGAGCGCAACAGAGAGACACAGACAGGAAGCGACGTGTCAGTCACCGTGAACGCGGCCCTCAGTGACTCGCTGACGATGCTGGTTGCTAAGCAACAATTATTCCCGCACAAGATCCAGACGGAGACGTGATACAAAGTAACAAGACAAATCCGACCAATAGCAACGGGCGACCGTCATCAGCTGCAGACACAAGTATATATATATATATATATATATATATATATATATATATATATATATATATATATATACACACTACAGTAAGTACCCCAGGATCAGTAATGTAATGTATGTACACAGTGACTGCACCAGCAGAATAGTGAGTGCAGCTCTGGGGTATAATACAGGATGTAACTCAGGATCAGTAATGTAATGTATGTACACAGTGACTGCACCAGCAGAATAGTGAGTGCAGCTCTGGGGTATAATACAGGATGTAACTCAGGATCAGTAATGTAATGTATGTACACAGTGACTGCACCAGCAGAATATTGAGTGCAGCTCTGGGGTATAATACAGGATGTAACTCAGGATCAGTAATGTATGTACACAGTGACTGCACCAGCAGAATAGTGAGTGCAGCTCTAGGGTATAATACAGGATGTAACTCAGGATCAGTAATGTATGTACACAGTGATTACACCAGCAGAATAGTGAGTGCAGCTCTGGAGTATAATACAAGATGTAACTCAGGATCAGTAATGTAATGTATGTACACAGTGACTGCACCAGCAGAATAGTGAGTGCAGCTCTGGAGTATAATACAGAATGTAACTCAGGATCAGTAATGTATGTACATAGTGACTGCACCAGCAGAATAGTGAGTGCAGCTCTGGGGTATAATACAGGATGTAACTCAGGATCATTAATGTAATGTATGTACATAGTGACTGCACCAGCAGAATAGTGAGTGCAGCTCTGGAGTATAATACAGGATGTAACTCAGGATCAGTAATGTAATGTATGTACACAGTGACTGCACCAGCAGAATAGTGAGTGCAGCTCTGGAGTATAATACAAGATGTAACTCAGGATCAGTAATGTAATGTATGTACACAGTGACTGCACCAGCAGAATAGTGAGTGCAGCTCTGGAGTATAATACAGGATGTAACTCAGGATCATTAATGTAATGTATGTACATAGTGACTGCACCAGCAGAATAGTGAGTGCAGCTCTGGAGTATAATACTGGATGTAACTCAGGATCAGTAATGTATGTACACAGTGACTGCACCAGCAGAATAGTGAGTGCAGCTCTGCGGTATAATACAGGATGTAACTCAGGATCAGTAATGTAATGTATGTACACAGTGACTGCACCAGCAGAATAGTGAGTGCAGCTCTGGAGTATAATACAGGATGTAACTCAGGATCAGTAATGTAATGTATGTACACAGTGACTGCACCAGCAGAATATTGAGTGCAGCTCTGGAGTATAATACAGGAGGTAACTCAGGATCAGTAATGTAATGTATGTACACAGTGACTGCACCAGCAGAATAGTGAGTGCACCTCTGAAGTATAATACAGGATGTAACTCAGGATCAGTAATGTAAGGTATGTACACAGTGACTGCACCAGCAGAATAGTGAGTGCAGCTCTGGAGTATAATACAGGATGTAACTCAGGATCAGTAATGTAATGTATGTACACAGTGACTGCACCAGCAGAATATTGAGTGCAGCTCTGGAGTATAATACAGGAGGTAACTCAGGATCAGTAATGTAATGTATGTACACAGTGACTGCACCAGCAGAATAGTGAGTGCACCTCTGAAGTATAATACAGGATGTAACTCAGGATCAGTAATGTAAGGTATGTACACAGTGACTGCACCAGCAGAATACTGAGTGCAGCACTCGAGTATAATACAGGATGTAACTCAGGATCAGTAATGTAAGGTATGTACACAGTGACTGCACCAGCAGAATAGTGAGTGCAGCTCTGGAGTATAATACAGGATGTAACTCGGGATCAGTAATGTAATATATGTACACAGTGACTGCACTGGCAGAATAGTGAGTGCAGCTCTGGGGTATAATACAGGATGTAACTCAGGATCAGTAATGTAATGTATGTACACAGTGACTGCACCAGCAGAATAGTGAGTGCAGCTCTGGGGTATAATACAGGAGGTAAGTCAGGATCAGTAATGTAATGTATGTACACAGTGACTGCACCAGCAGAATAGTGAGTGCAGCTCTGGAGTATAATACAGGATGTAACTCAGGATCAGTAATGTATGTACACAGTGACTGCACCAGCAGAATAGTGAGTGCAGCTCTGGGGTATAATACAGGATGTAACTCAGGATCAGTAATGTAATGTATGTACACAGTGACTGCACCAGCAGAATAGTGAGTGCAGCTCTGGGGTATAATACAGGATGTAACTCAGGATCAGTAATGTAATGTATGTACACAGTGACTGCTCCAGCAGAATAGTGAGTGCAGCTCTGGGGTATAATACAGGATGTAACTCAGGATCAGTAATGTAATGTATGTACACAGTGACTGCTCCAGCAGAATAGTGAGTGCAGCTCTGGGGTATAATACAGGATGTAACTCAGGATCAGTAATGTAATGTATGTACACAGTGACTGCACCAGCAGAATAGTGAGTGCAGCTCTGGAGTATAATACAGGATATAACTTAGGATCAGTAATGTAATGTATGTACACAGTGACTGCACCAGCAGAATAGTGAGTGCAGCTCTGGGGTATAATACAGGATGTAACTCAGGATCAGTAATGTAATGTATGTACACAGTGACTGCACCAGCAGAATAGTGAGTGCGGCTCTGGGGCATAATACAGGATGGGATCAGTGATGGACGTCTCCTTTAAGATTACACAGTAGATTTTTCCAGAGTCCTATGGAAACACAGAGATATCACAGTGCTTCTGCCATGAGTGGTAGCAGTTTCTTACCTCTAGGAGGAGAGGACCAAGAGACTCCTTCTCTATGACTCCTCCGCTGCTGGACGAGATATCAGACTTCTGAACATCGTCGTCGACACCAGGCACTTTCTCTGTAGGAAAAGAGTAAATCAGTATCAGATGAGGACATGTGATTGTGGTGCCAGTACACCCCCGTCCACGGCTATGGCCACATACACTATACACCTATATATATATATATATATACACGGTATATACCTATTTGCTGTGCAGTCATTACCTACATGTGACCGGACAGGACACAGCTCTGATCCTTGGGGCTGGCAATCTAAATATTGTGATAGAGCCCCAGGATCCCAGTCACAAATGTAAAGGGTTAACTCTCCCAATGCTGTACTCAGAAGTTCGGGGTCACAGGTGACCAGACACCAAGTACCAGTGATCTAAAAATGACTGATTCCATCCTTCAGCTGTCCTAACAGTTTGTTACAATGTATCTGTGCAGCAGAAATGTATCAAGGTGACGTCCTAGAAGAAAGCTCCTATTCACTGACAGTAAGCGGAGATCTTAGAATGGATGATTAGATGTTTACAAATAATTTAAATGATAGAAACACACAGTAATCTGTGCAATCCTGCAGCGACACATCCCCAGGTTACACATCAGGGCTGTGGGAAAGCTGGGTGACTGCTCGTCTATGAGCTCGGCGCTCGCTTACATCTGATGGGAATTCATTTTCCCAGTTTCAGGCACTGCAGATTAGACAGTCGGTAAAAGATCCCTCCTCTCGGATGAGACAGAAGTGTCGGCGGCGCCCACATACACAGCCACTTACAGTAATGGACTTAAATACTAAATTTCATTAGATGCCAATCTGGAAGTTTCTATCTTTTAAAAGCTCTCGCTGCAATACCCGGGAGACCCCCGCGGAACACATTACTGAGCAGGACTGGGGGGGCGCAAAGAGATCCGCCGCCGCAAGGATAGGAACAGAAACTCTGCGATCAGGAATTAAAGGAGAACGGACCCAAATATCCAAGAGTGACAGATAGATTTTGGCCCCCTCCTCCATACAGATCTTCTCCAGATCTTTAAGGTTTCGGGGGGCTGTCGCTGGGCAACATTAAGTTTCAGCTTCCTCCAAAGATTTTCTATTGGGTTCAGGTCTGGAGACTGGCTAGGTGACTCCAGGACCTTGAAATGCAGAGCCACTCCTTAGTTGTCCTGGCTGTGTGTTTCTGGTCATTGTCATGCTGGAAGACCCAGCTTCAACGCTCTTTCTTAGGGAAGGAGGTTGTTGGCCACAATCTCACGATACATGACCCCATCAATCCTCCTTTCAACATGGTGCAGTCATCTTGTCCCCTTTGCAGAAAAGCATGCCCCAAAGTATGATATTTCCCCCACCATGCTTCACAGTAGGGATAGTGTTCTTGGGGTGGTACTCATCCTTCTTCTTCCTCCAAACACGGCGAGTGGAGTTGATACCAAATAATTCTATTTTGGTCTCATCTCACCACTTGACCTTCTCCCATGCCTCCTCTGGATCACACAGATGGCCAATGGCAAACTTCTAATGGGCCTGGACATGTGCTGGCGTGAGCAGGGGGACCTTATGTTCCCTGCAGGATTGTAATCCATGACGGCGTAGTGTGTTACTAACTGTAATGTTTGAGACTGTGCTCCCAGCTCTCTTTAGGCCGTAGATCAGGTCCTCACGTGTAGTTCTGGACTGATTCCTGACCTCTCTCAGGATCATCCTTACCCCACGTGGCGAGATCTTGCATGGAGTCCCAGAATGAGAAAATTAACAGTCATCTTGTGTTTCTACCATTTTCTAATAATTGTGCCAACAGTTGTTGCCTTCTCACCAAGCTGCTCGCCTATTGTTCTGTAGCCCATCCCAGCCTTGTGCAGGTCTACAATTTTGTCCCTGGTGTCCTTAGACAGCTCTTTGGTCTTGGCCATGGTGGAGAGGTTGGAGTGTGATTGAGTGTGTGGACAGGAGTCTTTTATACAGGTAACGAGTGCAGAGTAGGAGGCTTCTTACATAAAAACTAACAGGTCTGTGACAGCAGAATTCTTGCCGGTTGGTCGGTGATCAAATACTTATTTCATGCAATAAAATGCAAATTAATTATGTAAAAATCATAAAATGTGATGTTCCCTTTTTTTATCTTTACATTCTGTCACAGGTGAAGTGTACCTATGATAAAAATCACAGACCTCTCCATTCTTTGTAGGCGGGAAAACGTGCCAAATCGGCAGCGTGTCAAATACTTATTTTCCGCCCTGTAGATAATGAGAGATCGGTAATGATACCGGGTTTGTGGGGAAGAGGGTTGGGGGCACTCAGGGTGGGGTACGGATATTCTATATTATACGGTGGAGTCTGAGATATATCAGTCTTGACTTGTCTTTGTGCCCTTGGGGGTCTCATGTTATCGGGGGGCTTTTCTCTGGTCACTTCTGTGTTTTCGCTGGGCATTTGATTTTGGGATATTACACTTTATTCCGCTTTTTCTCCGCCCCGACTACAATGGACAATGATAAGTCGCAGCCTCCTCTGCGCAGTTCACTTCATCCATATTTTTCCAATGCGGCGAGATGGGTGAAGCCCAATCTCAGCTCTGCTACATCGTGGTAATGAATGGGCTGGGGGAAGCCAGGCAGCCAGACGGGAGCTGGCACACGGGCAATGATGAGGGTAGCCATCCTGATCCGTGTATCTCATGGATTCTGCCGCCACGTGAAGCAGCTGGTGAGAATGTCGTCAGAGGAGGAGGCCTGGGACGTGCCAGAGCATTACATAACCCGGCAGCGTGCGGCGAGCTGGGTGCCAAGACCCTGCGGAGGGCGGGAGTGTTGTGACAGATCAGGGTGGTCTGGAGGAAGACGAGCCGTGATTGTAGGGAAGAGGAAGGAATGGCGGAAGCTCAGGAAATCCTGCTGCGTCTGGCTATTTCGGGACAGTGTTGAAGGGGACGGGCAGCGCCAAGAGGCCCATAGACAACACAAACGGCGGGCACCATGCCGGCCCAAAGCCTGGACTCAGAGGAGAGGGGGCTCCACCGCAAACACCACTGTGGGCAAAGGGGGCGAGTGCCCATCATTCCACCGAAATGTCTGATCAAACACCCAGTGCCCCCAAACACATTGCACCCCTGAGGTCTAGGATCTAGAGGCCACCCGTCCGCAATCCTGTGCCCGCTCTCTGTGGGCGGAGGACACATTCGGCCGTTTCCGGTACGAGCTGAGTGCCCGTCCGCTCTATGGACTCAGAGACTGGTGCCCTGTGGGACATGGGAAACTTATGCTTCATAAAGAGGTTCTGCAGCAGCTGGGGAGTTTATTAGAAATCAAATACGGACTCACAAGTCACCTGTTACTTGTAATACGGCTATAATGGACAGAAGGATGAATGGTACACAGAGGTGAGAGACAGATAGACAGATAATAGATAGATAGATAATAAATAGGAGCTGCCTCACTGGTCGTTCCCGCGCTCTCTGCAGCCAATCACAGCTCTCGCTCACACGCTGTATACACTGTGAGCAGCAGCCGGAGGGGATACAGAGAAGAGACGGTTCATCCGAGGATAATGCGGTGTCCCCGGTGGGGGAAGGGGGTCCGGGCAGGAGCGGTGGTACCTCGGCCGCCGCTCTCATCCTATTTGCATCATTTACAAACATCTGGCGTCTGATTCCGCAGATGGGCACTATAGATATTCCCATATTCCAGCATGGACGACCCCAGATCATCAGATAGATGGATCAGTGTCCGGATTAGCAAGATAATGAAATATATAAATTATTGGATGACGGGGTAAAGAAGTTTAGTGTAAAGGGTAAACTTCCATTTGTGTGGAAATACTACTTTTATTTCAGTAAAAGTGACTAACTAATAGGACTACACCCGGGGCGGGCGAGGATGGAATCCTGGGGTCTATTTAGGACTTGCTATAGTAAAATTTTCTTCTGTGCAATTCTAATAATCCGGCATCATTCTAGTATAACAGATATCACTGGGCGTAGTATAGGAAGATCATAGATAGATGATAGATAATATATAGATGGTGTCATGACTCTGTTGTCGGGTGTCCTGGGACGTGGGGCTCCTTCCCTGTCCCTAACGCTAGGGGTGACCTAGGTCGCCCTGTTCCCTGGATTACTTCCGATGGTGAAGAGGCCGGGGCCACATACCTTGCTTTAGCTCTTGAATCCTCCCTTTGTCTGTAACCGCCCCCACCCAGTGAAGAGGGGAGTAGTAGTGCACCATAATACACCAACCAGACGAACATGGTAATACGAACAAGGGTAACTGAAAATACCAAACATACAAATGTACATAAATATAACAAAAAAATGCACTGGGTGAGTGGAGGATGGGGTTAAACCAAAGTAGGAGAAGAAAGGGAATTATCACACACTCAAACCTAGCAACAGTCACAGTCACAATAGCCACCACCAACAACCAATAAGCCATCTCTGACAATGAGTGCTAGCCAGATTATATAGGAGATGGGAGTGGCTGACAGTGCACAGCTGAGAGCCTTAATGCAGGAAAGCTTCCAGGGGCTCTCAACAGAGCAGATTAACCCCTGTACTGTTTAATATGAAGGTGAATTGCTTCTAATCAGTGCAGGAGTAGGAGGAATCAGATGCTGCGGTCATCTTGCTCCTCTCTATCGCGGTAAACCTGTGACAGATATATAGCTAATAGATAGAATTATTAATAGTACATCCTCAGACCTTTCATTTTCCAATTTCATTGACGATTAGACCATGAGATACAGAACCTTCCATTCTGCGTGGATAATAGATAATACAGCTAAGCCCCTTCCTTCTGACGTTTCCCCGCTTGTCTATGTCGCCCTAGGACACTGCCTTATTGCCCAACCATTCACCACAGAGGCAGAATATTACATTTTCCTCTGACCTTTATGATCTCGTCAATCTAGTAATCTGGAATAATCTGGAGGATTTTGAGTTACTGGAGTTTTCTCAAAATTTTTGAATCTTCCCTTGTACATCCTGCGCCGCTCGTCCCTCCTGTGCCGATCGTCTATCCTGGGCCACTCTTCATCCTGGGTCACTCATCGTGCACAGCTCGTCCATCCTTTACCCCTCGTCCATCCTGCACCGCTTGTCGATCTTGGGCCGCTCGTCTATCCTGCACGGCTCGTCCATCCTTTGCCGCTCGTCCATCCTGCACCGCTTGTCCATCTTGGGCCGCTCGTCCATCCTGCACGGCTAGTCCATCCTGCACCGCTTGTCCATCTTGGGCTGCTCGTCTATCCTGCACGGCTCGTCCATCCTTTACCGCTCGTCCATCCTTTACCGCTCTTACATCCTGCACGGCTCGACCATCCTGCACGGCTCGTCCATCCTGCACGGCTCGACCATCCTGCACGGCTCGACCATCCTGCACGGCTCGTCCATCCTGCACGGCTCGACCATCCTGCACGGCTCGACCATCCTCCACGGCTCGACCATCCTGCACGGCTCGTCCATCTTGGGCCGCTCGTCTATCCTGGGCCGCTCTTCCATCCTTTACCACTCGTCCATCCTTTGCCGCTCGTCCATCCTTTGCCGCTCGTCCATTCTTTACCGCTCGTCCATCCTTTACCGCTCTTCCATCCTGCACCGCTTGTCCATCTTGGGCCGCTCATCTATCCTGCACGGCTCGTCTATCCTTTACCGCTTGTCTATCCTTTACCGCTCGTCCATCCTTTACTGCTCTTCCATCCTGCACGGCTCGTCCATCTTGCGCCGCTCGTCCATCCTGCGCCGCTCGTCTGTCTCTGCCCGGTTTAAAGGCGCCATCCCCGTGTGCAGATCGGCTAATCACCACTGATAGCGGCCGCTGGCGTGAAACAACTGTTTAACCTTAATGAGCTTTTACATTTCCAGAAAAGAAAACACAAAGCGGAGGGAGCGCGTCCCCGCAGAGAGCAAGCGTGCAGCAATTAGCAATTAGCGCACCTAGGGAGCCCCGCACCAGAGGAGGCTGGTAATGCAATAGCCCAGGTTGGGTTACATCATGCCGAGCGAGCAGGGAGGCTAATTAAAGGGGGTGGCACAAAGTAGGGCACAGATGCTGGGTCTGGAGCTCAATAAATCACTGATTCTTTTCTCTCGGAGCCGCGCGGACGACTCGCCTTTCATGCAGCATTAATTAAACAGTCCAAAAAGCAAATGCTAACCTGGCACCGTGCCAACCAGGGGAGGGGGGCACACAATGGCATCAATACCAGCCTACTGTACAAAAGTATTACGCCGTACATGGGACACCGCAGCCATGGCGCAGTCTTACGGTTTGCCTATGGGGGGAGCTGTGGGGCGCGACCTGCTTTCATTGAGGAGATTCAGTCTTGCAGGCAATGCTTCATGGGAAAATATGCAAATGAGCTCTCCTAAAAAGGGAGCAAAATGGTTTCTGCATTTCTGCAGGGCAAGCTACTGACTTTTTTTAAATTATTTTTACTTCCGGAGGGGCGCTCCTTTGAAGCTTGACGGATAAGAGGCAATTCGGGACAGAAATGGTTTTAATTGATTTGAGCTTTTTATTTGCAAAAACAGCGCCACCCATGCCTGCAGGACGTACATGGTATTGCTGTTTAGCTCTGCATTC
The DNA here is from genome assembly GCF_039654945.1 of Dendrobates tinctorius. Classification (NCBI taxonomy): domain Eukaryota; kingdom Metazoa; phylum Chordata; class Amphibia; order Anura; family Dendrobatidae; genus Dendrobates; species Dendrobates tinctorius. The sequence goes on along the minus strand of NW_027361998.1, from coordinate 1,456,125 downwards.
AAATCATTGGAGCATAGCTGCAATACCAGATATGGCCAGGGACAGGTGTGGCGCTGTTTGCCCCCTTTTTTTTTATATTTATTTTAATCCCTTTAAATGATCTATTCGGAAGAGTACAGATCAGTCGCTGCCCAGGTTTACAACAGAGCCTCAATTGTGGGTGTAAAGGAGATAGAGACGAGTTCATGCATATTACTTCCAACACACAGGTCACAATTCTGCAGACTGGAAACAGTCAGCATGCATGCCGCCGCCACGAGATAGTTCTACATTTTCCAGAATGCAGACACTGAAGCAGCAGGGGCTGCTGAACGATTTCAGCTCTGAAGCTGCAGATCAGGCTGCTCTGGATCATTAGCGCAGATCTCTGGGGCGGCCGCCTGCCGTCGGTTCAGCTTTCTCGCCGATGTTACACGGTTCTCTGCTTTCAGTTTAGAGTTACAGATTTGCATGCAGGTGCTTTTGGCATTTGGTCCAGTCGAGGGGACACAACAACCACCCAACAAATATCAGCTCTGATCACCTGCTCGCCATGACACGGGCAGCTGAGATCTAGGGTGCTGTATGCACCTTCTCGTCTTCCCGTCAAAGCCTGGACGTAAATATTGGCCACAATTACATTTTGTGGTGAAAGCAATAAAAGGACCACCTCCCTCCCTCCATATCAGTTATGCAATAGGGTGAAGACTTTTACAACTCTTTTCATTGCTTCTACCGTTTTGTGTCTACAGCTCCCATGCAAACCTATGTCTCTCCATGTTCTCATACCAGGGGTTAGAAAACCTTGGATCTTTTCACCCAGACACAAAACAAAAGATGATGCACAAAGCTGCAACGCCACATACAACCAGTGGGCATGGGTGGCGCTGTTTTTGAGACAATGCTGATTATACTTCACGCTTCAGAAAGCCAGGATGCTGGTTTATCAGAAGTTCCAAATTACGGGACCAGAACTATATGGAAACTTCCAGCTTATCTTCTAAAGGTCAGTTTACAGCAGATTAGCAGGATTTCTAAACCATCGGGGGGGAGATTAATACTGAAAGGTCAGACCTGCGCCCCACGATACAACATTACTCTGTAATCATAATCACACGACCTAATTTGTACTATGTATCCTCAGGCCACTTAATGGGGCACGCCACCATCAGTGCAAAAGTCTTCTAGTGGTCACAGATTCTTATAGACAGAGATAATACATTCCTTTTCCCGTAGATCTGATGACAATTATTTTGCTTTTCCCATGACTCACAATCCAGAAATGTCAGTGGCTGGATGAAAGATGCAAGAGTCTGTCTGGATCCCAGAAACTCACTCAGCTTTTATGCACACACTGATTACAAGCAAACAGGTCACAGGTGAGGATGTTACCTTTAGTAGCCATTCACACCCATTTATGTCAACTTCTGTGCAGGTTATCAGTCCAAAATCACCAGGGTATGTGAACTTTTGATCAGGGTCGTTTGGATGTTTTAGGTTGTCATTATGATTTAAAGAGAGAAAACACAATAGTTTGACAAGAAATGGCTTCACCCAACCACTAACCATGAGTGGAGAAAAAGTTTTGGTGTTATCATTCATATTCTTTAAAAAAAGGCCAAGAAAGCAAAAATTCTGCCGGGGTATGTAAACTTTTGAGCACAACTGTAAAATGGATGTCTATGTTCACGACCTGTAAAGAGAACCAATATGTTCCGAGGGTCTACAGAGCACTTAGATCCAAAAAGGGTAAGTCAGCAACTAAAAGGTAGAAAGCAATGTGAGAAACATTGGAAGCCCTTGACCTCCAATTTTCTTGTAAGGAAAATTCCAGCCCCACTTACTAATTTTTACAGTGCTGCGGAGGAACTATGAGGGATGCTGGTTATGACCAATATTTGCTGCTTGGGGTGGAACTATGAGGGATGCTGGCAGTGACCAATAATATTTGCTACTCGAGATGGAACTATGAGGGATGCTGGCAATGACCAATATTTGCTGCTTGGGGTGGAACTATGAGGGATGCTGGTAATGACCAATATTTGCTGCTTGGGGTGGAACTATGAGGGATGCTGGTAATGACCAATATTTGCTGCTTGGGGTGGAACTATGAGGGATGCTGGTAATGACCAATATTTGCTGCTTGGGGTGGAACTATGAGGGATGCTGGCAATGACCAATATTTGCTGCTTGGGGTGGAACTATGAGGGATGCTGGCAGTGAGCACTCAAAATTTGCTGCTCAGGGGAGGAACAATGAGGGGTGACAGCCAAAGCCAATTATATTTGCTGGTCAGGGGGCAGGACTATACAGGATGCCGACATGCCCTCTGATATCTTATGCTCAGGGGTGGTACTATAGTGGGTGCTTACGCCGCCCACTAATATTTGCTGCACAGGGGAGAAACTCGAGGGGTTACACTGGATTCAGAAACATTGAGATTCAGAACCAAAAACATTTCTATGTATTGAATAAATGAATATATGGGGGGGGGCACGTTACCGTTTATACTGCGACCCAGGGGGTGCGTGTTAGGACTCTGACGGGCGCTTGCTATATCCAAGCTCCTGTCATCTGCTCCCAGAATAAGAATACATAGGAGCGCAGGTGTCACATATGTAACCCAATAGACGGCGTGGAAAATCACATTGCGTTTTTAAGAGAAGATATACTGTATAATTTACGGCTCTGAGCTGGCGGCCTGCCCCAGGATCCTGTAACACGGGAAAGGCAGCGAGCCACCATCCCAAATTCCTATCCACCCTGAGCCCCTTATAGTCCTGCTGGTAAAGAATCCACAAGACTGATATTCCAGAGGACCTTCCCATCATGACCCACCCGTGGTCCTAACACCATACCAGATTATTAACCGGAACAGGTAAATGAGAGGACAATGGAGGCTGGAAACGTGAGAGGTGGCGCTCTACTAATGAATGGTGTCAGGAACCACAAAGAAAGTGCTCAGGAGCTGTCTCTGCCCTTCCCCTACTGAGATTTTGGATCCACCAAGACTAGAAGTTTATGGTCTCGAATGTCAGACCTTACAGGACAAAGTGTCATAATGTGTCTGTAACAAGAGCTGCAAGCTGCTTTGAAAGTAGATTTGAGCCCCTCTCCCACCTGGGGGCCCTTGTGTGGCTGCCCAGGGACCTTACCATGTAATGCCAGTGATATTCACCAAGACTGGTTAGCCAAGATTCTCTGATGGTTCTCATAGACGCCAAACATCTCCAGAGCCTAAGATTTTCAGCTGGAACGAAGGATGATTCTCTGATAATTATTGGGAAGGGGACCTAAAGATACTCATACACTGGACCACTAATATTTGCTGCTCAGGGGAGGAACTATAGAAGGATGCTGGCACCGTCCACTAATATTTGCTGCTCAGGGGAGGAACTATAGAAGGATGCTGGCACCGCCCACTAATATTTACTGCTCAGGGGAGGAACTATAGAAGGATGCTGGCACCGCCCACTAATATTTACTGCTCAGGGGAGGAACTATAGAAGGATGCTGGCACCGCCCACTAATATTTACTGCTCAGGGGAGGACCTATAGAAGGATGCTGGCACCGCCCACTAATATTTGCTGCTCAAGGGAGGAACTATAGAAGGATGCTGGCACCGCCCACTAATATTTGCTGCTCAGGGGAGGAACTATAGATGGATGCTGGCACCGCCCACTAATATTTGCTGCTCAAGGGAGGAACTATAGAAGGATGCTGGCACTGCCCACTAATATTTGCTGCTCAGGGGAGGAACTATAGATGGATGCTGGTACCGCCCACTAATATTTGTTGCTCAAGGGAGGAACTATAGAAGGATGCTGGCACCGCCCACTAATATTTGCTGCTCAGGGGAGGAACTATAGATGGATGCTGGCACCGCCCACTAATATTTGCTGCTCAGGGGAGGAAATGTAGAAGGATCCTGCCACCATCTACTAATATTTGCTGTTCAGGGGAGGAATTACAGAAGGATGCTGGAACTGTTCATTAATATTTGCTGCTCATGGGAGGAACTATAAGGAATGCTAGCACTACCCACTAATATTTACTGTTCAGGGGTCGGAACTATAGCGTTCCACCCATTAATATTTTCTGTTTATGGGACAAACTATAGGGAATGACAGCACTCCCAACTAACATTACATGCTAATGGAAGGAACAATAGGGGATGCTGATACTGTTCATTAGTGGTTACAGCTCAGGGTATATTGGCACTGCCACCTAATATTCACTGCCATCCTCACCATCAGGGAAAACAGTTTTGATAGGTCAGATGTTCCTCACAGGATATATTGTGAGATAAGTGGCACCACAGGTATCCAGAAAAGCTAATATCCCCTTTACCTACCTGTAGCCGGATCTCTGCTAAAAAAAAAAAAAAATCAATATTTCCTGTTCTAATATAAAACTATAATCATTGCATAATGATTAGCTTTATGCTATTTCTTGACGTATAATTTAGTGCTTTTTATATAGTTTATGAATTATCCTGTGCCTGTTATTCAGCTGTTGTGCCTTGATAAACAGCACCCCACACAGAACAATGGTCCCACAAAGCCCTCCGCACAGCATGATGGACCCCAGAACTCCCCACACAGTATGATGCCCACACAAAGCCCTCCGCACAGCATGATGGACCCCAGAATTCCCCACAAGTCTGATGCCCCCACAGAGCCCTCTGCACAGTATGATGGACCCCAGAACTCCCCATACAGTATGATGGCCCCACAAAGTCCTCCGCATAGTAAGATGGACCCCAGAACTCACCATACTGTATGATGGCTTCAGAAAGCCCTCCGCACAGCATGATGGACCCCAGAACTCCCCACACAGTATGATGCCCACACAAGCCCTCTACACAGTATGATGGACCCCAGAACTCCCCACAAGTCTGATGCCCCCAGAGCCCTCTGCACAGCATGATGGACCCCAGAACTCCCCACACAGTATGATGCCCACACAAAGCCCTCTACACAGTATGATGGACCCCAGAACTCCCCACACAGTATGATGCCCACACAAAGCCCTCTACACAGTATGATGGACCCCAGAACTCCCCATACAGTATGATGGCCCCAGAAAGCCCTCTGCACAGCATGATGGACCCCAGAACTCCCCACAAGTCTGATGCCCCCACAGAGCCCTCTGCACAGTATGATGAACTCCAGAACTCCCCACACAGTATGATGGCCCCACAAAGTCCTCCGCATAGTAAGATGGACCCCAGAACTCCCCATACTGTATGATGGCTCCAGAAAGCCCTCCGCACAGCATGATGGACCCCAGAACTCCCCACACAGTATGATGGCCCCAGAAAGCCCTTCACACAGCATGATGGACCCCAGAACTCCCCCACAAGTCTGTTGCCCCACAAAGCCCTCCACCCAGTATGATGCCCCCACAAAGCCCTCCGCACAGCACGATGGACCTCAGAACTCCCCCACAAGTCTGTTGCCCCCACAAAGCCCTCCGCACAGTATGATGGACCCCAGAACTCCCCATAAAGTATGATGCCCCCACAAAGCCCTCCGCACAGTATGATGGACCCCAGAACTCCCCACAAGTCTGTTGCCCCCCAGAACTCCCCACACAGTATGATGCCCCCACAAAGCCTTCAACACAGTATGATGGACCCCAGAACTCCCCATACAGTATGATGCCCCCACAAAGCCCTCTGCACAGTATGATGGACCCCAGAACTCCTCACAGTATGATGGCCCCACAACGCCATCCGCACAGTATGATGGACCCCAGAACTCCCCACAATATGATGCGCCGACAAAGCTCTCTGCATAGTATGATGGACACCAGAACTCCCCATACAGTATGATGCCCCCACAAAGCCCTCCGCACAGTATGATGAACCCCAGAAATTCCCACAGTATGATGCCCCCACAAAGCCCACCACACAGTATGATGGACCCCAGAACTCCCCATACAGTATGATGCCCCCACAAAGCCCTCTGCACAGTATGATGGACCCCAGAACTCCCCATACAGTATGATGCCCCCACAAAGCCCTCCGCACAGTATGGTGGACCCCAGAGCTCCCCACACCGTATGATGCCCCCACAAAGCCCTATACACAGTATGATGGACCCCAGAACTCCCCATACAGTCTGATGCCCCCACAAAGCCCTCCGCACAGTATGGTGGACCCCAGAGCTCCCCATACAGTATGATGCCCCCACAAAGCCCTCTGCACAGTATGATGGACCCCAGAACTCCCCATACAGTCTGATGCCCCCACAAAGCCCTCCGCACAGTATGGTGGACCCCAGAGCTCCCCACACCGTATGATGCCCCCACAAAGCCCTCTACACAGTATGATGGACCCCAGAACCCCACATACCGTATGATGCCCCCACAAAGCCCTCTGCACAGTATGATGGACCCCAGAACTCCCCACAGTATGATTCCCCAACAAAGCCCTCCGCACAGTATGATGGACCCCGGAACTCCCCACAGTATCATTCCCCCACAAAGCCCTCCGCACAGTATGATGGACCCCAGAACTCCCCACAGTATTATGGCCCCACAAAGCCCTCCGCACAGCATGATGGATCCCAGAACTCCCCACAGTATGATTCCCCCACAAAGCCCTCCACACAGTATGATGGACCCCAGAACTCCCCACAGTATCATTCCCCCACAAAGCCCTCCACACAGTATGATAGACCCCGGAACTCCTGAGGCTCCATGCAACAGGCATGATCTAGTGACATCATCTTACTACCTACATCCAGCCACAGAGTCAGGCCGAATAGTGGAAGAGCGAGCTGACGGCTCTTTCTTCCACCATTATATCACCTGTATTGGCTTCCCCAGGATGCAGATACTGATTAAATGGGCTGGGCGTGGGTGACCGCCGCGTGGCGCAGCCGCACTTTGCCCGCATCTAGTCTAGTTCATTGCCTGCAGGCTGAAGAGCATACACATTTACTGAAACACTGTAACAAACCATCAGCACAACCATATCTATGTGGGCGATGTTCTAGCTGATCAGATACGATTGTAAGAAGCCCTCCACCTGCACAGGTGACAAGAAACTTTCCTTTTACCGACAGCAATCGGAGATCTTGAAAATGAAAGGGAACTGAAATACCCATGTACTGTATGTTGTGGAACTTTAAAAGCAGCGTTAAGGGGAAACACAAAGCATGTGCTCATGATAGACGTCGCCATCCTCCCGAGGGCGCTCTAACTGCCCTTGTGCTATAATTACACATGGATTGGACGTGTCAGTTGCTTTCTGACCATTCTATCGGCATATTTAGCGGAGCGCGCCGCGTGGAGCTCGCCGAAATCTGTCCTCTATGGATTCCATTGACCGGCTCTCATTTCAGGGACATTTGACATCCCAGGGAGAAGGTCAAGTATATTATTAAAGACTTGTGATAGTTGCGGGCCCTGTTGGGAGATTTCGCATTGGGGCCCATGGGCTTCGCGTAATACCACGGAATGGAAACGAGTCACTCCGTGCAGATCTAGTGCTGCCGAGAAGGGGATGCAACTGTATCAGTGCGGACAATGCTCTGTGAGCCTGCGCCCCGATTCTGCTAGCTTGCAACAGTGTATCAGTCCGGGCTCCAGACTAACAGATACATAAAAAAAAAAATATATCGGACTTACATACCAAGGTAGCCGAATGAAGAGATCCAGAAATAACATTAGACAAGATTATATAGAAAACAATACTTATTACCAGAATAGAAGATCAAACAGTGAAGGTTGCAGCCACATGAACAATCTGAGTGTCCCTCCTCACCCCGACGCGCGTTTCGCATTCAGCTTCTTCCGGGAGCGTCACAGAGCATGGTCTACACTGCATACAATCGTATCCACTGAAGGAAGGGCAGAATTACTGAATCTGGCATGTTTGCTTTCATTCACTGACAACAAACACAAACTTTGAAGAGGTGAAAAAAGTAGATAAAGAAGGTGTTTCTAGAACACCTAAATCTTGAAAATCCCTTTAAGGCTGATGTGTTCAAGCTAAAAAAAAACAATGAAAAAAAAATAAGACATCAGGAATTAAACAATGCAAACGATGTTCTATGTGGGAAGGAAAGATTAGGAGGCCACATTTTCAAGGTCGGTGTATGGGAACGTCATGACCTCGGTGTGTGTTCACACCACGAGTATTTGCAGATTTGGTTCTTTTTGCACTTTTCATACATTTTTGTTGCGTCTTTTATTCTTTTCATTTGAATGCCGAAATAGTTGTCGCTGCAGGCCCCTGTCTCCGGAGTCACAGGGGACGTCTCTAGGTTGGATACAATTGTAACAAACCCTCAGCTGTGCAGATACCAGGCGACTTTATTAGGATCTATGATAAAATCCCTGCAAAGTATGAGTGCAGGGAGCGAGGGGGCAGACGGCCATCGGGGTGAGGTCTGCGGGTACGGTTACAGTGTAACCGCTGAATAATGAGGGGAAAAAAAAAATCTTATCAGATTCAAGTTTTCACCTTGGGAAATTATTTCCCCTTCAGTAAAAAGAGAGAGAGAAAAAGAGAAAGAGACGCGTTCACAGACTTAATGTGATGATTGTTCCTCCCGGGAGACTGGACGTGACCGCACACGGAGCAACGACAGACAAAAACATCACGTATACACAAGGCTGTGCAAAAGTTATAGGCAGGTGTGAAAAATGCTGCAGAATGAGAAACTTCTAACATACAGTAGAAGAATATGGATTATCAAATACTGTATATAGAGGTGTTATCAGTCATTGTACAGGAGGAGGAGGTGAGCTGTGACATCACCTATTGTGAATGGTGGATCCTGTGTTATCTACTGTATATAGAGGTGTTACCAGTCATTGTACAGGAGAAGGAGGTGAGCTGTGACATCACCTATTGTGAATGGTGGATCCTGTGTTATCTACTGTATATAGAGGTGTTACCAGTCATTGTACAGGAGGAGGAGGTGAGCTGTGACATCACCTATTGTGAATGGTGGATCCTGTGTTATCTACTGTATATAGAGGTGTTATCAGTCATTGTACAGGAGGTGAGCTGTGACATCACCTATTGTGAATGGTGGATCCTGTGTTATCTACTGTATATAGAGGTGTTATCAGTCATTGTACAGGAGGAGGGGGTGAGCTGTGACATCACCTATTGTGAATGGTGGATCCTGTGTTATCTACTGTATATAGAGGCGTTATCAGTCATTGTACAGGAGGAGGTGAGCTGTGACATCACCTATTGTGAATGGTGGATCCTGTGTTATCTACTGTATATAGAGGTGTTATCAGTCATTGTGCAGGAAGGAGGAAGAGGTGAGCTGTGATATCACCTATTGCGAATGGTGGATCCTGTGTTATCTACTGTATATAGAGGTGTTATCAGTCATTGTACAGGAGGAGGAGGTGAGCTATGACATAACCTATTGTGAATGGTGGATCCGGTGTTATCTACTCTATATAGAGGTGTTATCAGTCATTGTACAGGAAGGGGAGGAGGTGAGCTGTGAGATCACCTATTGTGAACGGTGGATCCTGTGTCATCTACTGTATATAGAGGTGTTATCAGTCCGATCACTGGAGAGGGCTGAGGGGTGTAGGGGAAGTGACAACTATAAGTGTAGTGTCCCATCCTCAAAGCGTAAACTACTACACCAACACTTGGCGCAATGTCGAGATCTACGAAAACACACTGGCCTTGAATATACATGATGGCGCCCCCACTATTGCTCTCCTTAATCAGCAATTTGTGTTTACACTAGTAGATAACTGTCCTGGCTCTATCACCATTGGACCCCCCCCCATTCACTTAATCTTCACTCCCGTACACCTGCCATATAGAAGGGGCACTATGACTTATGCATCTAGCCCCCTCTTTTTCCTCTGCTTCATATCTATCCCAACGGCATCTGAACTCCGAGGAGTTAAATTAGGCGGACACAATTACGGAGTCACAAAGTCAAAGCGTCAGCGCTTAAACCGCGGCGCTCCATTAATCCGCTCAAGGAGATCAGACATAAAGCGACTCCTTGTGACTGCGGCTTTAATTCCTCGCCATGCTGGGTGCGCTGATTGCGTCTCCGCTACTAAAGAGCCCTTTAATGTCGCCGCGTAGGGTCGGGATTATCCGACACCGTAACTGAACTTCTTATGCCACCGGCAGCGGACCAAAGGATGGATCCAGGGTGCGAAGAAAAGGGGGCAAAAAAGAGGATGAGGAGCCCCCCTCAATCTCACCGGACATTGGATCCAAGAGCCGATAAAAGCCCCCGCGACGCTCGATGGAAAACGTTTTCACCATTTTCAAGATCTCCGCTTGCTGTCAGTGAAGGGGAACATTATTGAAAATGCTACGGCTTGCTGCACGAAAGCGTTCTCAGATTTTGTGCTCTGCTGGGCAGACGGGATTAGGACAGATTATCGGTCTCTAGAGGGTTTCTATCTGCTGACAGCAAGCAGAGATTTTGGAAATGGCCCAATGGATGCACTGAGCTAAGAATTAAAGGGGCATTTCATAGGCTGCAACCCTCTCTCTTGGATCAGGCCCGGGTTTTGCAAACCGGAACGTTTTTTATTCCCTGACAGCAAGCAGAACTGAAGTTCAAAGTGTTGTAGAAAGTTGCAAAACTTTTTAAAGGGAATCCCTTAAAGGGATATCGCCTATTTTGAATCCCAGATGATAGTGGCTTGGCCACAAAAGGGCCGATTTAGCGCAGTCACGTCGTCCCTGTGCACAAAAGTGTCGCCGTCCAGTTCTGGGAGGGGGATCTGCCACTTAGGGTTACCTTATACCTAGAAGGAATATAGAGCGCACATAGGGTCTTATCCGAGATAAAAGGAATATTTGTGAGGGATAATCAAAGGATCACTTAGGGTTACCTGTGAGCGGGCTCACGTGAACGCCTGTCGGTGCCATTCATGAGCCACCCTTTCACTGATTCGCCCCGGATCAGCTTTCCCCCAGGAGCCGGGGGCCACGCCGCCTCTTATCAGGTCACTCGGCTTAATGAGAAGCGGCAGAACCTCCCCGTAGTAAATGAGGGGACACCTGCCAACAGGTCGCACCAGCAGGTGAAGCCACATACAAAGCAGACCGCCGTCACATGACCTCCCGACACCAGATTCCTAAAAATACGGTCAGCGGACGACCGGCAGCCCGAAAACCCATCCTCTACGGTCAATTAACGGGCCAGTTCCAGAACAGAGATCCGGGTGTTACATTGTATCCAAGACGGAATGTTTCAGCGGAATGGAATCTGCCCGGAGGGAGGTAGAGACTCAGCGAGGAATGTTCACAGGGTCTATACCACATGGCAGCTCCGAGGGGATTGGATGGGGAGGTGGGGGAGAGAAAATCTATATTTTACTGTAACATGCCACAACACAAGGCACAGCTACAGATCCTCACTCTTAAAGGGGAATTTACACTAAATTGCCCTTCGAAATTGACCAGGATTTCTTAAGCTGAGTATCGGGGAAACAAAAAAAAAAAGTTTCAAAAAGTTTCAAAATTGCAACAATTAAAGTCGAACTATCACTAGAATTTTGTAGAGGCTCGTGCACAGCCTCCTGACACTGTGCAGTCCCAAGCACTGCAACAAGATGAGGCTGTCACTAGGGGGCGCCCCTTTTTTTTGGAAATTTTATGGTAAGGTCACAGGAGGGTGCAAGTTCTAGAAGTTGGCGGACTAAACCTATGGCAGGTGTATTGTTTGGAAAGGACAGAAGGATGGCGGCAAGATTTTTTTTAAAATGTTTTTGAAAGAACAAGTCGTATCCTCGGCAGCAGTGAGAAAATAAAAAAAAAAAAATATTACTTATTATGGCAGCGTGCGGCTGAGGGGCAGTTCACGACGGCGTTGTCCCCGGTTCTGAGCGAGCGCCATTATCTACAAGGTCTCGCCTTGGAAATCTCCCGGAGGCCAAAACCTTTATAAAGAGGCTTATAATCACCGGCTGTCAGTAATGGTAAAAGCTGCAGTTAAACAGCTGAAATTATTCGCTTTTCTTGCCTCTTACGATAGATGCGGAGAGTTGGAGAGGGAAAAAGAAAAAAAAAACAAAAAACGTTGGATTTTAGTTGGCGTCTGACAGGAGAAATTATAGCATTCGAGGAAAAGTCGTGCTGCAAAGGAAAGAGAGCTGGTCACCGGCGGATTGTCGGAAGGCGAGACAGACATGCAGGGGTTAAGAGAATACGATGCAGAAATATAATAAAAAAAGACATAAAAGTAAATCTTACGGAATATTAATTTACATGCTAAAAAAAAAAGGAGTAAAAGCAGAAATAAAGATAACAAAAATACAATAAAAAAATTACATGATCATAAAATAAAAATAAAATATAATAAGACAGCCTTCAAAGATATTGATAATAAAGAATAAAAATTAACTTACTATAAATAATAAAATATCAATAATAAAAAATAATAAAATAATTCAAATGATATGCCATAATAATTATAGAAAAATTTCATGGTAAAAATATTATAACACACATTACTTACATATTTTTAAATAATAATAAGAATCACTAGGCTACCATGGAACATAATCCCCATAAACCATCCTACATCTCATTTTGCAGGTAATTTCCTTCATTTTGTTATTATAGGGGTTGTCACATTTGGACCTGTCATTCAACAGCGAATGTTTCCAACGGCCATCAGCATGGATATTCTAGTAAAGCTCTGCAGCTTTACATGGTGAATGTGTTTGCAGTGGCTCTTTTTGCAGGGGCTCTTCTTGCAGAGGCTCTTTGTTTGCAGGGGCTCTTCTTGCAGAGGCTCTTCTTGCAGAGGCTCTTTTTGCAGAGGCTCTTCTTGCAGCGGCTCTTTTTGCAGCGGCTCTTTTTGCAGAGGCTCTCTTTTTGCAGAGGCTCTTTTTGCAGTGGCTCTTTTTGCAGAGGCTCTTTTTTTGCAGAGGCTCTCTTTTTGCAGTGGCTCTTTTTGCAGTGGCTCTTTTTGCAGAGGCTCTTTTTTTGCAGAGGCTCTCTTTTTGCAGAGGCTCTTTTTGCAGTGGCTCTTTTTGCAGAGGCTCTTTTTGCAGAGGCTCTCTTTTTGCAGAGGCTCTTTTTGCAGTGGCTCTTTTTGCAGTGGCTCTTTTTGCAGAGGCTCTTTTTGCAGAGGCTCTTCTTGCAGAGGCTCTTTTTGCAGAGGCTCTTTTTGCAGAGGCTCTTTTTGCAGTGGCTCTTTTTGCAGTGGCTCTTTTTGCAGAGGCTCTTTTTTTGCAGAGGCTCTCTTTTTGCAGAGGCTCTTTTTTTGCAGAGGCTCTCTTTTTTCAGAGGCTTTTCTTGCAGAGGCTCTTTTTGCAGCGGCTCTTCTTGCAGAGGCTCTCTTTTTGCAGCGGCTCTTCTTGCAGAGGCTCTTTTTGCAGTGGCTCTTTTTGCAGAGGCTCTTTTTTTGCAGAGGCTCTCTTTTTGCAGAGGCTCTTTTTTTGCAGAGGCTCTTCTTTTGCAGCTGCTCTTTTTGCAGCAACTCTTTTCTCTAATGGAACATCCATTCTAACACTGTGGGATGAAAAATTGGCAACTTTCTAATATACTTCCTGCTGTTTGCAAGATCACTGCTCGATGTCAGTGAATGGGGACTGACAAGACAAGGGTGTACCCCATACCATAGAGGAGTCAAAATAATCTATATGAATTTTTTTAAAAATCACAGACATCTTTTTTTTACGGAATGGGCAAAACAGTTCCCTATTTTCAGGAATTATCCTGGAATTTCTGGTGGTGGATCCCACCTTCCTGCGGACCCATCTAATCTCTTAATTTGGCGAAGGCGGCAGCGCCCACGATCTGAAGAGATCACAGCAGGGCATCGATCGATGTAAGATAAAAGTAACGTGTGGTTCGGGAGCCGCCTACAGATCAGTAGGTGCGGTGTATAGGATGAAAGGAAGAACTGCAGGAAGATCCCACGTCGTGTCCAGGAGTCATTGTCCTCCTCTACAATCCCATGCTCTTCCCCGCTATTCCCGGGGGCGACTTTTGAAGTTCGCTGATTCAGGCTGCAGATGCCATTTACCTTTGAAGAGTCTTCCTGCCGGGAACACAATGTAATCACTCCGGCAATGACTCCTCATCAAAGTGCATGAAAGTATGGTATATATGGGCCAATAGAAGTGTAGCACAGTGCCTTGAAAAAGTCTTCATACCCCGTGAACATTTCCACATTTTTTCACGTTGCACCCACAATGTTTTATTGGGATTTTATGTGATATATCACTAAGTAACAAGTATGTGTGACGCGTAAAGGAAATGATACAGGGTTTTCTCTTTGTTTTAAAAACATAAATCTGAATATTGTGAGGTGCATTTGTATTCAACCCCCTGGGTCACTACTTTGTAGGACCACCTTCGTCTGCCATTACTGCTGCAGTCTTTTGGGGTCTGTCTCTCCAGCTCTGCACATCTAGAGGTGACATTTTGCCCCTTCCACTCTGCACACTCGCTCAGTGACACTGGATGGAGACGTCTGTGATCAGCAATTTTCATATCTTGTCACAGAATCTCAGTAAGATTCGGTCTGGGCGGTGACTGAGCCGTCCACACAGGAGTATACTCTGATCTAAACCCTCCATTGTAGCTCTGGCAGGAGGTTTAGGGTCGTTGTCCTACTGGAAGGTGAACCTAGGCCTCAGTGTCAAGTATTTTTCAGCCTGTAACAAGTTTTCCTCCAGGATTGCTCTCTATTTAGCTCCATCCATCTTCCCATCACCTCTGACCAGCTTCCCTGCCCCTGCTGAAGAAAAGCCTCCCCACAGCACGATACTGCCACCACCATGTGTGACGTTGGGGATGATGTTTTCATGGTGAGGTTGGGTTAGTTTTCCGCCACACATAGTTTTGCATTTAAGCCAAAAAGTTTTCTTTTGGTCTCATCTCAGCAGAGCACCTTCTTCCATATGCTCGCTGTGTCCTCTACATGGCTTTTTGCAAACGGGACTTCTTATGGCTGGCTTTCAACAATGACTTCTTCTTGCCACTATTCCATAAAAGCCAGATTTGTGGAGTATACGACTAATAATTGTCCTGTGGACAGATTCTCCCACCTGAGCTGTGGATCTCTGCATCTCCTCCAGAGTGACCATGGGCCTCTTGGCTACTTCTCTAATTATTGCTCTCCTGGCTTGGGATGTCAGTTTAGGTGGACGGCCATGTCTTGCTAGGTTTGCAGTTGTGCCATACTCTTTCCATTTTTGGATGATGGATTGCACAGTGCTCCATGAGATGTTCAGAGCTTGGGCTATTTTTTATAACCTAATCCTGCTTTACTCTTCTCTACAACATTATCCCTGACCTGTCTGGTGGGCTCCTTGGTTTTCATGATGTTCTTTGATCTCTAAGGTTCTCACACAAACCTCTGAGACCTTCACAGAACAGCTGTAGTTATACAGAGAAGAAATCACACCCAGGTGGACTCAATTTACTAACTATGTGCCTTCTGGAGGTGACTGGACACTCAGGATTTTATTTAGGGGCATCGGACTACAGGGAGATGAATACAAATGCACCTCACAATTAGTAGATTCATATTTGTAAAATAATTAGAAAATCCTGTATTATTTCCTTTACATGTCTCAAATACTTGTTACGTCGTGGTGATATCACATAAAATCCCAATAAAAGACATTTTAGTCTGTGGCTGTAATGTGAAACAATGCGGAAAAATTCACGGGTATGAAAACTTATTCAAGGCATAGTATATAGGTTGCCTACGGAAATATGGTATAACTTCGGCACATCTAGGAGTACGGTGTAGATGAAGTTTGATAAAACAGGTTTAAATAGAAGTATGGCATATATAGAAATATGGTAACGCATGTGCGCCTATAGAAGTATGCTATAACATAAGCTCCTATAGAAGTATGCTATTTCATAGGCAACTATAGAAGTACATTAATGAGTTCCTTCAGTCAGATGACAGAGCCTCCATCAGGAAACTGTCAGGTGGTAGGGAAGTGAGTGGCGGTCAGATGACGGTTCCTCCATCAGGTAACTGGGTGACAGGGAAGTGAGTGGCAGTCAGATGACAGCGCCTCCATCAGGAAACTGTCAGGTGACAGGGAAGTGAGTGGCAGTCAGATGACAGCGCCTCCATCAGGAAACTGTCAGGTGGCAGGGAAGTGAGTGGCGGTCAGATGTCAGCTCCTCCATCAGGAAACAATCAAGTGGCAGGGAAGTGAGTGGCGGTCAGATGACAGCGCCTCCATCAGGAAACAATCAGGTGGCAGGGAAGTGAGTGGCGGTCAGATGACGGCGCCTCCATCTATAGACAATGACCTCAAGCTCAGACGTCCCACGATCTGCAGTGAGGATAGAGGAGCACCAGTCCCAGCACCATCAGGTCCCACCAGGAGGGTGAATTAATGGCTTCCTTATGTTATATAATGTAATACACATATACTCCTGCACCATGCACCCAGGGGGAACCGCAGCTCTACATCTACACCGCCCCCAACATAAAGCGCACATCCCTTTACATTATCATCTGGGTGACAACCAATATGGCCGCCATGACAGGTAGTCACCCAGCTCGCCCAGACTTCCAGAGCAGCAAATGTGACTGGTCATAAAAAATAAGTGCCCCCTCCCCCTTATGCTCTTGTGTGTGAGCTGCGGTGCGGCCGGCGTGTTATGTAACATGACGCGGTATTATGTTCTCGCTGGCCCGGGACGCCGCTGATACGATCGTGTATCTTGGCTGCGCTCAGTGACTTGTGATTTATGTAAAACCTGGAATTAATACAGAGCCTATTATTGGCCCGGCAGGACGCCGGCCGCGCACTTTAAACATTGAGACCTGTTGCTTGGAACGGTCGCGGCCTCGGTGGCAAGAAGCCGACAAAAACATCCTGCAACTATCGGAGTATTATTATTATTTAAAGGGCCGGCTCGTCACATAAAAGACAATTACGGCAAATAAAAAGAAAAGGACGAGGACACGAAGTCGTAAAAACGCCTCGAGGATTCGCTTTAAGACACGTATAGGGAAAATCGGATTTGTCTGCGTTTTAGAGGAAGTTCCCCTTTAAAAGTTAAAAAAAATATATATATTGGTCCATTGTTTCTTAGTTTATCTGGAAAAGCTGGGTGCCAAGCAGCATAAGCTGACATTACAGCGCTCACCCAGATGTCCTATAGTGACGAATGGCAAATACCACTCAGGATCCTGGGAAAGCTGTGTGAACCACCGTAATATTTGTCCCATAAACTTCCCAAAACCTAGGAAGAGTCGTCAAACTATCCAGTTGTCAAAATAGTCTATGGGAAAGCTGAGTGACAGCTAACACATCCCCCTCCTCCCAGAAGCTGCCAACAATATCTGGTGTTGTATTAAAGAGCTGCCGTTCAAGATCTTGAGAAAGATGGGTGACAGTAAACATGACCCTCCCCCCACAGAAGCTGCCAACTAGCTTTCCCATAGCTCCATATAGCCAATCAGTGATACAACGCCTGGTGTTGGATTATAGAGCTGTCGTTCAGGATCTTGAGAAAGCTGGGTGACAGCAAACACGATCCCCCCCACAGAAGCTGCCAACTAGATTTCCCATAGCTTCATATACCCCAATCAGTGATACAATATCTGGTGTTGTATTATACAGCTGCCGTTCAGGATCTTGAGAAAGCTGGGTGACAGCAAAATCAGACGCCACCTGAAGCTGCCAACTAGCTTTCCTATAGTTCCATGTGGTCAATCAGGGATATAATATCTGGGGTTGTATCATAGAGCTGCCGTTCAGGATCTTGGGAAAGCTGGGTGACAGCAAAATCAGACGCCACCTGAAGCTGCCAACTAGCTTTCCTATAGTTCCATGTGGTCAATCAGGGATATAATATCTGGGGTTGTATCATAGAGCTGCCGTTCAGGATCTTGGGAAAGCTGGGTGACAACCACTTTGGCTGCGTTCAGACAGTGTCTTCTAACTCTCTTATAGTTTCACAAGGCAAACTAGGGGCGCAAGAACTAAGGTGATCTAGCTACATTACTAAACAGAACTGCTGCTTCCCTAGATCCTGAGAAAGCTGGGTGAACACAACCTGTGAGGAACTAGGGCTATATTAAGTGTCACATGGATTTCTCAAAACAGCTACAAAAAGAAGAAGGAAAGTTTTAAGAATCATCCAGCTTTCCTTAAGCCCAAAATAGCATTTTCTCCAAACGGCATAGAAAAGCTGGGTTATGGATAGGAAAACCTTGCTGATGTGATGACTATATTGGTAGTCACACAGCTTTCCCAGATACAGATAACTAAAATGAGTGGAAACTGTAAAATAGAGGATGAGTTATAATCTGTCACTCAGCTTTCTCAAAACCCTGAATTGTAAATCTTCCTAGTTTGTTGCATGGCAGAACTCATCTGTGTGGGCGCTGGGGAAGAAGATCTGGTCGTCACCCATCTTTTCCTAGATTTGATGAACAGTAGTCTGGGAAAGCTGGGCGATAACCCCACACTGCAGCTTGTGAGAGGGATGATGTCATCACTCTGATACATTGTTACAGTCATTGTTTACAGGAGTAGAAGCATTGTTTGGCTCGGCCTCTGATTGGCTGAAGTACAATCCTGTGTCACGAGAAGCATCTTCTCATTGGCTGATGGCTGACTGAAGTAAACCCAGGTATGTCTGATTCTGGGAAAGCTGGGTGATGACCAATATAACCACCATTACAATTTTCAGATAGGAAAGCTGGATGAAAACCTATTTTTCAGCAGGAAAAAATAAATCTCTGCCCCAAAAATATTAATCTACTTACAAAACGGGAAAGCTGAGTAACAGATTATGTCATCCATTGATTCCCATTCTACAGTATGTATCTGGGAAAGCTGAGTAACAACGGATATAACCACTATTACAATATAGTCTACCCCTAACCCAGCTGTCTCATTCCCCAGCAAGAAAAATGCCTGCTTATCTATAATCCCACTTTGGTTGCCATTCCTAGCTCTAGGAAAGTTGTGTCACCTTGAAATACTCCTCCTCCTTGTCAGTGTGTCTATTTTGAGGATCCGGAGCAGCAGTAATGCGTAGTGATACAGTAATATAACCCCAGATTTTGTGTCTCTGGGATCAGGGGAGCTATGTACAGCTATAGGAATAGAATAGATGGCAACTTCTTTGGGTTGCTATACTGGTGATCACCCAGCTTTCCTAGTATCCTGAGCAGCAGCACTGCCTAGTAATACACTAGCAAAACTCTGGATATTGTGTCTCAGGGAAACCATATTGGGCTATAGCCATATATATAGATGACGACGTCTTTGGGTGGCCATTCTGGTTATCACTCAGCTTTCCCAGGAACCTGCGCAGCAGTATTGCCTAGTGACACAACCCCGAATATTAGGTCTCAAGGGTCAGGGGAGCCATTATTGGGCTATAGCTATATAAAGATGACGACGTCTTTGGGTGGCCATACTGGTTATCACCCAGCTTTCCCAGTACCGTGAGAAGCAGCACTGCCTAATAATACAGTAGCAAAACTCCGGATATTGTGTTTCAGGGAAGCCGTATTCAGCTATAGCTATATAAAGATGACGACGTCTTTTGGTGGCCATACTGGTTATCACCCAGCTTTCCCATGGGCAGATGTGTTATTGCAGCTCCTGGGCCCCATGGTAAGATCGGTAGCAGGATCCCCTCTTACCATGTGCTACTTCTGCACCCCTTCTATCTCCACCTCAGCTCGAAAGGTGGTGGAACTACAAGTCTCAGCATGCATGTATGCTGAGACTTGTAGTTCCACTTCCATTGGAGCGTCCCAGCAGAGGTGGACAGAGGCAGAACACGGCTCCCCCGGTGTTATGTCCGTCCCGGGTGCAGACTTCTGCCCGCTTCTGACCGCCGGGCACAGTCCTCTCTTCTGGCTGTCGCTGGCAGATCCTTACAAGACATGGGCGGCCCCGGCCTCCTCCCTCTCCCTGGCTCCCGCTCCTTTCCCTTGGCAAGAACATGGCAGGATCCCGCCACATCCATGCCAGTATGGTCCGTGCCAACTGTACGCAGGCTGGCGGCCGACCAAGGCTGGCGGCCTCTCTCCTAAAAAACATTGGCCTCATACTTTAAATAACAGGATCCCTGCGAGCGGGAAGAAGCTTCTCATGGAGACGACGACATTGTTCCTCCCGGCTCCTTGGCTGGCGGAGAATCCATCATAGTACGAGGGCTGCACAGTAGCATCGAAAAGAGCGCAGCACTGCCAAAAAGCGAGGCAGGCGGGCGGAAATATGAATGGAGGCAGCAGCGGGAAGGACGGACTGCAGGGGAAGAAGTACTGAGCACAAAATGAGGCCTATATACACGCTATATACTACAGGGGAAGTAGTACTGTGCGGGGTCTGCAGGCACAAGATGGGACCCTATATACGCCCTATATATAACAGGGGAAGAAGTACTGTGCAGGGTCTGCAGGCACAAGATGGGACCCTATATACGCCCTATATATAACAGGGGAAGAAGTACTGTGCGGGGTCTGCAGGCACAAGATGGGACCCTATATACGCCCTATATATAACAGGGGAAGTAGTACTGTGCGGGGTCTGCAGGCACAAGATGGGACCCTATATACGCCCTATATATAACAGGGGAAGAAGTACTGTGCAGGGTCTGCAGGCACAAGATGGGACCCTATATACGCCCTATATATAACAGGGGAAGTAGTACTGTGCGGGGTCTGCAGGCACAAGATGGGACCCTATATACGCCCTATATATAACAGGGGAAGAAGTACTGTGCAGGGTCTGCAGGCACAAGATGGGACCCTATATACGCCCTATATATAACAGGGGAAGAAGTACTGTGCAGGGTCTGCAGGCACAAGATGGGACCCTATATACGCCCTATATATAACAGGGGAAGTAGTACTGTGCGGGGTCTGCAGGCACAAGATGGGACCCTATATACAACAGGGGATGTAGTACTGTGCGGGGTCTGCAGGCACAAGATGGGACCCCATATACACCCTATATATAACGGGATGTAGTACTGTGCGGGGTCTGCAGGCACAAGATGGGACCCTATATACACCCTATATACTGCATGGGGAAGTAGTACTGTGCGGGGTCTGCAGGCACAAGATGGGACCCTATATACACCCTATATACAACAGGGGATGTAGTACTGTGCAGGGTCTGCAGGCACAAGATGGGACCCTATATACGCCCTATATATAACAGGGGAAGTAGTACTGTGCGGGGTCTGCAGGCACAAGATGGGACCCCATATACACCCTATATATAACGGGATGTAGTAAAGTGCGGGGTCTGCAGGCACAAGATGGGACCCCATATACACCCTATATATAACGGGATGTAGTACTGTGCGGGGTCTGCAGGCACAAGATGGGACCCTATATACACCCTATATACTGCATGGGGAAGTAGTACTGTGCGGGGTCTGCAGGCACAAGATGGGACCCTATATACACCCTATATACAACAGGGGATGTAGTACTGTGCAGGGTCTGCAGGCACAAGATGGGACCCTATATACGCCCTATATATAACAGGGGAAGTAGTACTGTGCGGGGTCTGCAGGCACAAGATGGGACCCCATATACACCCTATATACAACAGGGGATGTAGTACTGTGCAGGGTCTGCAGGCACAAGATGGGACCCTAAATACGCCCTATATATAACAGGGGAAGAAGTACTGTGCAGGGTCTGCAGGCACAAGATGGGACCCTATATACACCCTATATATAACAGGGGAAGTAGTACTGTGCGGGGTCTGCAGGCACAAGATGGGACCCTATATACACCCTATATACAACGGGATGTAGTACTGTGCAGGGTCTGCAGGCACAAGATGGGACCCTATATACGCCCTATATATAACAGGGGAAGTAGTACTGTGCGGGGTCTGCAGGCACAAGATGGGACCCCATATACACCCTATATACAACAGGGGATGTAGTACTGTGCAGGGTCTGCAGGCACAAGATGGGACCCTATATACGCCCTATAACGGGAAGTAGTACTGTGCAGGGTCTGCAGGCACAAGATGGGACCCTATATACGCCCTATATATACGCCCTATATATAACAGGGGAAGTAGTACTGTGCGGGGTCTGCAGGCACAATATAAGACCCCATACACACCCTATATACTGCATGGGTAAGAAGTACTGTGCAGGGTCTGCGGCCACAAGGTAAGACCCTATATACACCCTATATATAACAGGGGAAGTAGTACCGTGCGGGGTCTGCAGGCACAAGATGGGACCCTATATACGCCCTATATATACGCCCTATATATAACAGGGGAAGTAGTACTGTGCGGGGTCTGCAGGCACAATATAAGACCCCATACACACCCTATATACTGCATGGGTAAGAAGTACTGTGCAGGGTCTGCGGCCACAAGGTAAGACCCTATATACACCCTATATATAACAGGGGAAGTAGTACCGTGCGGGGTCTGCAGGCACAAGATGGGACCCTATATACACCCTATATACTGCATGGGGAAGAAGTACTGTGCGGGGTCTGCAGGCACAAGATGGGACCCTATATACACCCTATATACAACAGGGGATGTAGTACTGTGCGGGGTCTGCAGGCACAATATAAGACCCCATATACACCCTATATACTGCATGGGGAAGAAGTACTGTGCAGGGTCTGCAGGCACAAGATGGGACCCTATATACGCCTTATATATAACAGGGGAAGTAGTACCGTGCGGGGTCTGCAGGCACAAGATGGGACCCTATATACACCCTATATACTGCATGGGGAAGAAGTACTGTGCGCGGTCTGCAGGCACAAGATGGGACCCATATACACCCTATATATAACAGGGGAAGTAGTACTGTGCGGGGTCTGCAGGCACAATATAAGACCCCATATACACCCTATATACTGCATGGGGAAGAAGTACTGTGCAGGGTCTGCGGCCACAAGGTAAGACCCTATATACACCCTATATATAACAGGGGAAGTAGTACCGTGCGGGGTCTGCAGGCACAAGATGGGACCCTATATACACCCTATATACTGCATGGGGAAGAAGTACTGTGCGGGGTCTGCAGGCACAAGATGGGACCCTATATACACCCTATATACAACAGGGGAAGTAGTACTGTGCGGGGTCTGCAGGCACAATATAAGACCCCATATACACCCTATATACTGCATGGGGAAGAAGTACTGTGCAGGGTCTGCAGGCACAAGATGGGACCCTATATACGCCCTATATATAACAGGGGAAGTAGCACCGTGCGGGGTCTGCAGGCACAAGATGGGACCCTATATACACCCTATATACTGCATGGGGAAGAAGTACTGTGCGGGGTCTGCAGGCACAAGATGGGACCCATATACACCCTATATATAACAGGGGATGTAGTACTGTGCGGGGTCTGCAGGCACAAGATGGGACCCTATATACACCCCATATACAACAGGGGATGTAGTACTGAGCGGGGTCTGCAGGCACAAGATGGGACCCCATATACACCCTATATATAACAGGGGAAGTAGTACTGTGCAGGGTCTGCAGGCACAAGATAAGACCCCATATACACCCTATATATAACAGGGGAAGTAGTACTGTGCGGGGGCCTATAGGTACAAGATGAGACCCCAAATACACCCTATATATAACGGGAAGTAGTATAGGAGTATATACACCTTATATATGACGGGAAGTGGTGCGGGGTCTACAGGTACAATATAGGCATCCTTAGAATTATGGGGGATCTGTGGATGATGCACTGTTATGGGGGATCTGTGGATGACGCACTGTTATGGTGATCTGTGGATGATGCACTGTTATGGGGGATCTGTGGATGATACACTGTTATGGGGACCTGTGGATGATACACTGTTATGGGGACCTGTGGATGATACACTGTTATGGTGATCTGTGGATGATGCACTGTTATGGGGGATCTGTGGATGATGCACTGTTATGGGGGATCTGTGGATGATACACTGTTATGGGGACCTGTGGATGATGCACTGTTATGGGGATCTGTGGATGATACACTGTTATGGGGATCTGTGGATAACGCACTGTGATGGGTATCTGTGGTTGACGCGCTGTTATGGGGGGATCCGTGGATGACGCGCTGTTATGGGGGATCTGTGGATGACGCTCTGTTATGGGGGATCTGTGGATGACGCGTTGTTATGGGGGATCTGTGGATGACGCGCTGTTATGGGGGATCTGTGGATGACGCACTGTTATGGGGGATCTGTGGATGACGCGCTGTTATGGGGGATCTGTGGATGACGCGCTGTTATGGGGGATCTGTGGATGACGCGCTGTTATGGGGGATCTGTGGATGACGCGCTGTTATGGGGGATCTGTGGATGACGCACTGTGATGGGGACCTGTGGATGATGCACTGTTATGGGGGATCTGTGAATGACGCACTGTTATGGGAGATCCGTGGATGACGCTCTGTTATGGGGGGATCTGTGGATGATGCACTGTTATGGGGGATCTGTGGATGATGCACTGTTATGGGGGATCTGTGGATGACGCACTGTTATGGGGGATCTGTGGATGACGCGCTGTTATGGGGGATCTGTGGATGACGCGCTGTTATGGGGGATCTGTGGATGACGCGCTGTTATGGGGGATCTGTGGATGACGCGCTGTTATGGGGGATCTGTGGATGATGTGCTGTTATGGGGGATCTGTGGATGACGCGCTGTTATGGGGGATCTGTGGATGACGCACTGTTATGGGGATCTGTGGATGACGCGCTGTTATGGGGGATCTGTGGATGACGCGCTGTTATGGGGGATCTGTGGATGACGCGCTGTTATGGGGGATCTGTGGATGATGTGCTGTTATGGGGGATCTGTGGATGATGCACTGTTATGGGGGATCTGTGGATGATGCGCTGTAATGGTGATCTGTGGATGACGCACTGTTATGGGGATCTGTGGGTGACGCGCTGTTATGGGGGATCTGTGGGTGACGCGCTGTTATGGGGGATCTATGGATGATGCACTGTTATGGGGATCTGTGGATGACGCACTGTTATGGGGATCTGTGGATGGCGAGCTGTTAAGGGGGATCTGTGGATGACGCTCTGTTATGGGGGATCTGTGGATGATGCGCTGTAATGGTGATCTGTGGATTATGCACTGTTATGGGGGATCTGTGGATGATGCACTGTTATGGGGATCTGTGGATGACGCACTGTTATGGGGATCTGTGGGTGACGCGCTGTTATGGGGGATCTGTGGGTGACGCGCTGTTATGGGGGATCTGTGGATGATGCACTGTTATGGGGATCTGTGGATGACGCACTGTTATGGGGATCTGTGGATGGCGAGCTGTTAAGGGGGATCTGTGGATGACGCTCTGTTATGGGGGATCTGTGGATGATGCGCTGTTATGGGGATCTGTGGGTGACACGCTGTTATGGGGGATCTGTGGATGACGCGCTGTTATGGGGATCTGTGGATGACACACTGTTATGGGGGATCTGTGGATGATGCGCTGTTATGGGGGATCTGTGGATGACGCGCTGTTATGGGGGATCTGTGGATGACGCTCTGTTATGGGGGATCTGTGGATGACGCACTGTTATGGGGGATCTGTGGATGACGCGCTGTTATGGGGGATCTGTGGATGACGCACTGTTATGGGGGATCTGTGGATGACGCGCTGTTATGGGGGATCTGTGGATGACGCACTGTTATGGGGGATCTGTGGATGACGCGCTGTTATGGGGATCTGTGGATGACGCGCTGTTATGGGGATCTGTGGATGACGCGCTGTTATGGGGGATCTGTGGATGACGCGCTGTTATGGGGATCTGTGGATGACGCACTGTTATGGGGGATCTGTGGGTGACGCGCTGTTATGGGGGATCTGTGGGTGACGCGCTGTTATGGGGGATCTGTGGATGATGCACTGTTATGGGGGATCTGTGGATGACGCACTGTTATGGGGATCTGTGGGTGACGCGCTGTTATGGGGGATCTGTGGGTGACGCGCTGTTATGGGGGATCTGTGGATGATGCACTGTTATGGGGGATCTGTGGATGATGCACTGTTATGGGGGATCTGTGGATGACGCACTGTTATGGGGATCTGTGGGTGACGCGCTGTTATGGGGGATCTGTGGGTGACGCGCTGTTATGGGGGATCTGTGGATGATGCACTGTTATGGGGATCTGTGGATGACGCGCTGTTATGGGGATCTGTGGATGGCGAGCTGTTAAGGGGATCTGTGGATGACGCTCTGTTATGGGGGATCTGTGGATGATGCGCTGTAATGGTGATCTGTGGATGGCGAGCTGTTATGGGGATCTGTGGATGACGCGCTGTTATGGGGATCTGTGGATGGCGAGCTGTTAAGGGGATCTGTGGATGACGCTCTGTTATGGGGGATCTGTGGGTGACGCGCTGTTATGGGGGATCTGTGGGTGACGCGCTGTTATGGGGGATCTGTGGATGATGCACTGTTATGGGGATCTGTGGGTGACGCGCTGTTATGGGGGATCTGTGGATGACGCGCTGTTATGGGGATCTGTGGATGACACACTGTTATGGGGGATCTGTGGATGATGCGCTGTTATGGGGGATCTGTGGATGACGCGCTGTTATGGGGGATCTGTGGATGACGCTCTGTTATGGGGGATCTGTGGATGACGCGCTGTTATGGGGGATCTGTGGATGACGCGCTGTTATGGGGGATCTGTGGATGACGCGCTGTTATGGGGGATCTGTGGATGACGCACTGTTATGGGGGATCTGTGGATGACGCGCTGTTATGGGGATCTGTGGATGACGCACTGTTATGGGGGATCTGTGGATGACGCGCTGTTATGGGGATCTGTGGATGACGCGCTGTTATGGGGATCTGTGGATGACGCTCTGTTATGGGGGATCTGTGGATGACGCACTGTTATGGGGGATCTGTGGATGACGCGCTGTTATGGGGGATCTGTGGATGACGCGCTGTTATGGGGGATCTGTGGATGACGCGCTGTTATGGGGGATCTGTGGATGACGCACTGTTATGGGGGATCTGTGGATGACGCGCTGTTATGGGGATCTGTGGATGACGCGCTATTATGGGGATCTGTGGATGACGCGCTGTTATGGGGGATCTGTGGATGACGCGCTATTATGGGGGATCTGTGGATGACGCGCTGTTATGGGGGATCTGTGGATGACGCGCTGTTATGGGGGATCTGTGGATGACGCACTGTTATGGGGGATGTGTGGATGACGCACTGTTATGGGGGATCTGTGGATGACGCGCTGTTATGGGGGATCTGTGGATGACACACTGTAATAGGACAGTGGGGAGCTGATGCACATGTTCTGCGGGAGATATGGGGGCTCTGGCCGGTACATTTATGGGGGGCTCTCTACCAGACTCCCGGTGACTCCTATGGGACCAGGGACTGATCAGCGTCACCTTCCCTTTGTGCCGCCCATGAATCCGCTGTGGTCATTACTGGTCAGGGCGGCAGGTCCAGAGGTAAAGGTCTTGGCCGGGCAGCCGGGAGCGGCGCCATGCGGAGGTCGGCATGCCGTGGTGACATTATAACGAGCCCCTCCATATGGCGGCACAGATGTTGGAGAAGGTCAGTGGTCGGCCATGTTGCCAGCCCTCCGGCCAAATCTGATGTTAATAAACTATGAGGAAATCCATTTGTGCTCTCCCCTCTGGTGAGGATGGCGGGCGGCCAGGGCAGCGCCAGCTGCGGCCATCCCCTCCTACCGTTTATGGGCCTGATGCTCGGCCGCCTTTGGAAACATTCACTTTCTATAGAAAACAGTGCGGTGCCAGCGCGGCCGCTCATTAATAAAGTAATCCGCTCTGGCAGCAAACAGCCGCTCCTGGGGGCAAACAGCGGGCAAAAAAGGAACACAAACACTGGGCCGTCAGTAATGGAATCCTCAGATCGGCCCATCGACCGCGCCTCGAGGCCACCGCCAGATGTGCTGTAACAGGGGACTACAATGCCCAGCATCCTGCTCACTGTACAACTCGCCAAAAAACTCCCAAAACAGCCAGCGCCCCGCTGAGCACAACCTGATAATACGAGCAACTACAACTCTCAGCAGGCGCCATGATCTGCTCAGTGCAGTGATTTACTAGTGACTGCAGAACTACAACTCTCAGCATGCCTGGAAAAGCCAAACTCTATCTTAGTGCAATCTTGGATCTGAAGCAAATGGCATTCCAGGTGTTACAGCACTAATACTCCCAGCATGCCCGAATCCTGCTCAATGCAATCTTACATTAGAAGCAAATGGTATTCTATGTATTGCAGAACAACAACTCTCAGCATGCCCGCTATACTGCTTGAGCTTAAAGAGGTAAGCAAAGACAAATAATATTCTAGGTCAGGGGTGAGGAACCTTATATTCTGCCAGGGGCCGTACAAAATTATCAACTTGAAAATGAGCTTGCTCTATTTGGTCAAACATTTGTATATACATCACATAAGAGACACAAAGACTGCTGTATATATACTACAATGGAGACAGAGACTGCTGTATACATCACATATGAGACACTGAGACTGCTGAATATATATCACATAGGACACATCAAGGCTGCTGTATGTACACATAAGTTAGGAGACACTGAGACTGCTGTATACATCACATATGAGGCACCAAGGCTGCTGTACATACATCACATAGGAGCCACTGAGACTACTACGTGTATATATATATATATATCTCACATAGGACCCACCAAGGCTGCTGTATATACATTACATAGGAGACAATGACACTGCTGTATACATCACATGTGAGGCACCAAGGCTGCTGTATATACAACACATAGGAGACAATGAGACTGCTGTATACATCACGTATGAGGCACCAAGGCTGCTGTACATACATCACATAGGAGACACTGAGACTGCTGCATATATATCACATAGGAAACACCAAGGCTGCTGTATATACATCACATAGTAGACACCAAGGCTGCTGTATGTACATCACATATACATACATATGCATCACATAGGAGACACTGAGACTGCTGTATACATCACATAGGACACACAGACTGCTGTATGTACATCACACAGGAAACACTGAGACTGCTGTATACATCACATAGGAGACAGCAAGATTGCTGTATATACATCACATAGGATACACCAAGACTGCTATATACACATCACATAGGAGATACTGAGAATGTTGTATACATCACATAGTATATATATGACATAGGAGACACCAAGGCTGTTGTATACATTACATAAGAGACAAAGAGACTGGGCCTGAAGTTCCCAACCCTTGTTCTAGATTTTGTGATAAAACATTTTAGAATTAAATACAATGCTCAGGGCAACCTCTTAGTGAAACAGCTTTCCAGTCATGATCTGCTTCTTAATGTGCATCTTAGCATTTAGAGCAGTCATAGTAGGACAAAAAGTCTCAGCATAACCTATCATCCCGAGCCCTTTTCTATCACAGCACTCTAAACACAGTCAACTCATCTCAGACTGAGTCTTCCCTCAGTATCAGCGCACTCCTCTGCTGAAATCCTCTGTGCTGCTGGATGATTCCGCTCCTTCCAATACACAACTCTCAGTGTGTGGCCTCCCGCAAGATCAATGCAATCATGTCCTGAAACACTCTGTGCTGCTGAATCTGACTACAGGCCGTCTCTGCTCCCACAGACTACACCATCCTCTCCAACTAACACTAATGTACTGCGAGTGCAGGGAAATCTCCGCCGGCGGAACGTTCCAAGAACTCCTAGAGATCTGCAGCCAATTCGCAATCAGATAGCGAAGTCTCCGGCAGGAAAGCTCCAGGACACACGGCTAAGTGCATAAGTGTTTATTTATAACCCCCGCGCCTCCCCATGACACGCTACACAACACTGACATTTTTTCATCACAAACTGCCCACCAGGGGGCGCCGCTCTGCTAAAAGATCTCTACATGCTGTCAGTGAAGGAGAACGCTCGCTTCCATCCCCTGAACATATCTAGTCCTGTTCTCGGCTGGAGATCCCCTTAAAGGACAAGAGGGTGGAGCTTAGGGCTGTTCTGATCACATGACCCCCCAGGCCTTACCTTGCTTCTTCTTCTTCAGCTGCTGGATCTGGTCCATCCTCTTGATGAGGATTTTGCATTTGTCCGGTTTCACGCTGAAGTTGTCGATATCCCCAATATTTGCTGAGAGAAGCTCCGCCAGCTCCTCCAGGTATTTGTTTTCTTGCTCTCGCCGGCGCTTTTCATTGCTGCAGGAAAGACAAAAAGAAGATATGTAAGGAAAAAAAAGAGAATATCTGGTTCCCGCCAGCAGACGTTGCTAATGGCGGTACGTGTTTTAAGAAAAATCGCTGAAAAAAAAAAAAGTGTCCAAGTTGTGAAACGCGAGCGAATAATGATCGCACCAGGCACGGCCGCTCATTGTGGGTTCACAGCACAGGCCCATAAATCACATCCCCTAAGATCATGTGCCTAAAATACTCTGTGCTGCGGGGAGAACCCTGCTGAAACTTTAGAGGGGGGAAAAAAGACAAAGAAAACCCTTTAAAAACGGTTTTAAAAAATTCTATCTACACACAAAGCATATGTAAGAACTCTGCTGTCAGGACGGGAACATGTACAGCCAGACGCTGAAATCCGGCAGTACAGTATCAGTGCAGTATTAGTACAGTATCAGTACAGTATCAGAGCAGTACCAGTATCAGTCCAGCACCAGTACAGTATCAGTGCAGTATCATTATCAGTACAGTATCAGTGCAGTATCAGAGCAGTACCAGTATCAGTCCAGCACCAGTACAGTATCAGTGCAGTATCATTATCAGTACAGTATCAGTGCAGTATCAGTACAGTATTACTGCAGTATCAGTACAGTACCAGTACAGTATCAGTACAGTATCAGTGCAGTATCATTATCAGTACAGTACCAGTATCAGTCCAGCACCAGTACAGTTTCAGTGCAGTATCAGTACAGTATTACTGCAGTATCAGTACAGTACCAGTACAGTATCAGTACAGTATCAGTGCAGTATCATTATCAGTACAGTATCAGTGCAGTACCAGTACAGTATCAGTGCAGTATCAGTGCAGTACCAGTATCAGTGCTGTACCAGTACAGTATCAGTGCAGTACCAGTACAGTATCAATGCAGTACCAGTACAGTATCAGTGCAGTAACGGTACAGTATCAGTGCAGTACCAGTACAGTATCAGTGCAGTAACAGTACAGTATCAGTGCAGTAACGGTACAGTATCAGTGCAGTACCAGTACAGTATCAGTGCAGTAACAGTACAGTATCAGTGCAGTATCAGTATCAGTGCAGTACCAGTACAGTATCAGTGCAGTACCAGTATCAGTGAAGTACCAGTACAGTATCAGTACAGCATCAGTGCAGTACCAGTACAGTATCAGTGCAGTATCAGTGCAGTACCAGTATCAGTGCAGTACCAGTACAGTATCAGTGCAGTACCAGTACAGTATCAATGCAGTACCAGTACAGTATCAGTGCAGTAACGGTACAGTATCAATGCAGTACCAGTACAGTATCAGTGCAGTAACAGTACAGTATCAGTGCAGTAACGGTACAGTATCAGTGCAGTACCAGTACAGTATCAGTGCAGTAACAGTACAGTATCAGTGCAGTATCAGTATCAGTGCAGTACCAGTACAGTATCAGTGCAGTCCCAGTATCAGTGAAGTACCAGTACAGTATCAGTACAGCATCAGTGCAGTACCAGTACAGTATCAGTGCAGTATCAGTGCAGTATCAGTACAGTATCAGTGCAGTACCAGTACAGTATCAGTGCAGTAACAGTACAGTATCAGTGCAGTAGCAGTATCAGTGAAGTACCAGTACAGTATCAGTACAGTATCAGTGCAGTATCAGTGCAGTACCAGTGCAGTATCAGTGCAGTATCAGTGCAGTAACAGTACAGTATCAGTGCAGTACCAGTATCAGTGAAGTACCAGTACAGTATCAGTACAGTATCAGTGCAGTATCCGTGCAGTACCAGTACAGTACCAGTGCAGTATCAGTGCAGTATCAGTGCAGTATCAGTACAGTATCAGTGCAGTACCAGTACAGTATCAGTGCAGTACCAGTATCAGTGCAGTACCAGTACAGTATCAGTGCAGTACCAGTACAGTATCAGTGCAGTATCAGTGCAGTACCAGTACAGTATCAGTGCAGTTTCAGTGTAGTATTACTGCAGTATCAGTGCAGTAT
The DNA here is from genome assembly GCF_039654945.1 of Dendrobates tinctorius. Taxonomy (NCBI): domain Eukaryota; kingdom Metazoa; phylum Chordata; class Amphibia; order Anura; family Dendrobatidae; genus Dendrobates; species Dendrobates tinctorius. Next base: position 1,423,998 of record NW_027361998.1, on the reverse strand, counting down.
TCCTGCAGTATCAGTACAATACAGTTTCAGTGCAGTATCAGTGCAGTATCAGTGCAGTATTCCTGCAGTATCAGTACAGTGCAGTATCAGTGCAGTACCAGTACAGTATCAGTGCAGTACCAGTACAGTATCAGTGCAGTATCAGTGCAGTACCAGTACAGTATCAGTGCAGTTTCAGTGTAGTATTACTGCAGTATCAGTGTAGTATTCCTGCAGTATCAGTACAGTACAGTATCAGTGCAGTATCAGTGCAGTATCAGTGCAGTATTCCTGCAGTATCAGTACAGTGCAGTATCAGTGCAGTATTCCTGCAGTATCAGTACAGTGCAGTATCAGTGCAGTACCAGTACAGTATCAGTGCAGTATCAGTACAGTACCAGTACAGTATCAGTGCAGTATCAGTGCAGTATCAGTACAGTATCAGTACAGTATCAGTGCAGTATCAGTACAGTATCAGTGCAGTACCAGTACAGTATCAGTGTAGTATTCCTGCAGTATCAGTGCAGATCAAACACATTGTCCAGGCTACACTGGCTACAACTGTAGCAAATGCTCAGCTGTGAGCAGTATGGGGTCTATATGTTTTTTAAGTTTCTCCATATAAATAATTACAATGCCGCCATTCAATTTTGAAAAGGTCTAGAAAGGAGTCGAAAAATAAAATTTGCATTGTAATAAATCTAGAAAAATCCGTTGATGAGCCGCACAGGGCCAGGGAGGCGCCGTCATGGAGGAGAACCCTGATCATCCTCATCATGCGGTGACAGGGTAATTATATCCGCAGCAGGTAAGTGGCGCGGTATTAAGGCCAGGTGGCGGCGGCTGGTAATTGTCGGCACAGGTCCTCGCATTCCACATATTCTAGTGACCCACTTCTTCTGCAGCGGAGCCTCATTTATGTAACGCCGCTAACGAGCTCAGCTACACCAGACATTCAATGTGGGCGCCCGGAGATCGCCCGGCCCCGGAGGGACTGGGAAAGGTAACGCTGCGCCACCGGCCACCGCTCAATACCCACAAAAGGGGAATATTGCATACAAGGCTGGCAGCCCTGCAGACCGGCTGGCATCGAGATCTGGGAACCTTGCAGTATTATATTCATTGGGCACTGTATGATCGCATCTTATTTGGGCATTTTAGAAGGTATCATATAAGGCACCAATAGATCTAAATCTAGCCCCACAAACCGAATCAATATGATGGCCCCCGGCATGCCAATAATAAGAGCTAGTGGCCCTTTAAAAAAGAACTTCATTTTTTTTGTTTCTATTCATATTGTTTTATATTATTATTTTTATATAATTATAATAATATATATTATTATTATTAATGTCTTATTATTTATTGATGATATTTTATCATAACCATTAGTGGTAATAATATATTGTTACTATTTATAATAATTTCATTATTTTTAACATTTATTATATAGTATATATTATTTTATATTATATGTACATTATTTTATACATATACTGTATTTTTCGGACTATAAGACGCACCGGACCATAAGACGCACCCCTATTTTCAGAAGGAAAATAGGGAAAAAAATAATAATGTGTCAAATGGGGGTCCGTCTTACAGTCCGAATTCAGCTTACCTGGGAAGGGATCCGGCACAGGTGGAGAAGTAGTCACAGGGGTCATTCAGTGGTCCAGGCTCGTGCGGTGGCGGCGGCTCTGTGCTGGGGCAGCTGCGCTGGGGCAGCTGTGCTGGGGTAGGGGCAGCTGTGCTGGGGCAGCTGTGGCAGGGGCAGCTGGGCTGGGGCAGGTGGGCTGGGGCAGGGGCAGCTGTGCTGGGGCAGGTGGGCTGGGGCAGCTGTGCTGGGTCAGGGGCAGCTGTGCTGGGGCAGGGGCAGCTGTGCTGGAGCAGGGGCAGCTGTGCTGGGGCAGGTGGGCTGGGGCAGGGGCAGCTGTGCTGGGGCAGGTGGGCTGGGGCAGGGGCAGCTGTGCTGGGGCAGCTGTGCTGGGGCAGGGGCAGCTGGGGCAGGGGCAGCTGTGCTGGGGCAGGTGGGCTCTGTGGTGGTGGCAGCGGGCGGCGCTCTGCGGGGCGGTGGTGGCAGCGGGCTGTGCTCCGGTGCAGGGGCGGCGGCTCCGCCGGCGTTTCTTCGCAGCCCGGAGGCCCCCGCACACCCCTTGCTGGGCGCCGCCATGTTGCGGTGGCCTCCGGGAGCATGGACGCCGGCAAGATGGCCGCCGGTCCGGGGACGGCGCATGCGCAGCTTCAGATCTCGTGCCGAGAATACGGTATATCTTTTTCTTACTTTTTATAAATAGTGATGCAGTGACCCCTGTGACAGCTAGGGGGCGCTGTATGGGCTTCCCAGGACATGCATGCAGGCGTTTCCTTTATTGTGATGGGGAAATGGTGAGCGGCAGCGTTGTAAATGGCCGATATGCATCACAGGGGTGGGTGCCCTGTGATGGAAGTCGGAACGTGCTTTAATCAGAAGATCTACTGCTGATGGATTTGTTTTACATTGGAGAGGCTTCCAGTTGACTTGGTGAGATGGGTGGGTCCAGTCACCTACATACCCACCAAGGGCATGTGTCTGAACACAAGATAAAGCCTGTATGTGTGTGTCTGTGTGTAAAAGGACCTGCAGTGAGGTCATGACCATGTGATCTATACCTCAGCTGTGGGTGTGGTTATGTACCATATAATGTGCCTGAGGTCTGGTCACATGGGGGGGAGTGCATGGACCTGATTGGTTTGTGTGGAAGGTCCCGGAAGGCCTAGGTGTTGGAAAGTGTGCTACCTTCCTGAGGAGCACGTGGTAGGCTGTGGACCTGGAGGCCGGTGTGTTGGGAGATCCTGGGAGTAGGATCGGATCCCTGAATAACACCCGGTGAGGCCTGTGTGTTGGATGGTCCCAGCAGGGCTGTGGAGTCGGTAAGCCAAACCTGCGACTCCGACTCCACGACTCCGACTCCCACATATATTGTTTATATTTAAGTGAAAAATGTATTGCAGTACAATGTGAACATCAGACATTTAATCATTTCTATGATCCAATAATCAAGATATTTAGATAGAACATAATATCTATTTATTGGAATACAACTTTAGAACACAAAAAACTGTAATAAATTGTAAATATGTAATACACTGTATACATGTATACGGTACAGACCAAAGTTTGGACACACCTTCTCATTCAAAGAGTTTTCTTTATTTTCATGACTATGAAAATTGCAGATTCATTCTGAAGGCATCAAAACTATGAATTACCACATGTGGAATTATATAATTAAAGTGTGAAACAACTGAAAATATGTCTTATATTCTAGATTCTTCAAAGTAGCCACCTTTTGCTTTGATCACTGCTTTGCACACTCTTGGCATTCTCTTGATGAGCTTCAAGAGGTAGTCACCGGAAATGGTCTTCCAACAGTCTTGAAGGAGTTCCCAGAGATGTTTAGCACTTGTTGGCCCTTTTGCCTTCACTATGCGGTCCAGCTCACCCCAAACCATCGTCTGGTGACGAGGCCTGGTCATCTGGCGTAGCACCCCATCACTCTCCTTCTTGGTCACATAGCCCTTACACATCCTGGAGGTGTGTTTGAGGCCATTGTCCTGTTGAAAAATAAATGATGGTCCAACTAAACGCAAACCGGATGGAATAGCGTGCCGCTGCAAGATGCTGTGGTAGCCATGCTGGTTCAGTATGCCTTCAATTTTGAATAAATCCCCAACAGTGTCACCAGCAAAGCACCCCCACACCCTCACACCTCCTCCTCCATGCTTCACGGTGGGAACCAGGCATGTAGAGTCCATCCGTTCACCTTTTCTGCGTCGCACAAAGACACGGTGGTTGGAACCAAAGATCTCAAATTTGGACTCATCAGACCAAAGCACAGATTTCCACTGGTCTAATGTCCATTCCTTGTGTTCTTTAGCCCAAACAAGTCTCTTCTGCTTGTTGCCTGTCCTTAGCAGTGGTTTCCTAGCAGCTATTTTACCATGAAGGCCTGCTGCACAAAGTCTCCTCTTAACAGTTGTTGCAGAGATGTGTCTGCTGCTAGAACTCTGTGTGGCATTGACCTGGTCTCTAATCTAAGCTGCTGTTAACCTGCGATTTCTGAGGCTGGTGACTCGGATGAACTTATCCTCCGCAGCAGAGGTGACTCTTGGTCTTCCATTCCTGGGGCGGTCCTCATGTGAGCCAGTTTCTTTGTAGCGCTTGATGGTTTTTGCCAATGCACTTGGGGACACTTTCAAAGTTTTCCCAATTTTTCGGACTGACTGACCTTCATTTCTTAAAGTAATGATGGCCACTCGTTTTTCTTAGCTGCTTTTTTCTTGCCATAATACAAATTCTAACAGTCTATTCAGTAGGACTATCAGCTGTGTATCCGCCAGACTTCTGCACAACACAACTGATTGTCCCAACCCCATTTATAAGCCAAGAAATCCCACTTATTAAACCTGACAGGGCACACCTGTGAAGTGAAAACCATTTCCGGTGACTACCTCTTGAAGCTCATCAAGAAAATGCCAAGAGTGTGCAAAGCAGTAATCAAAACAAAAGGTGGCTACTTCGAAGAACCTAGAATATAAGACATATTGTCAGTTGTTTCACACTGTTTTGTTAATTATATAATTCCACATGTGTTAATTCACAGTCTTGATGCCTTCAGAGTGAATCTACAATTTTCATAGTCATGAAAATAAAGAAAACACTTTGATTGAGAAGGTGTGTCCAAACTTTTGGTCTGTACTGTGTGTGTATATATACACATACACACACACTATGACTTATCTCGGCTAAGATAAAGCCTAGATTCTCAGGCTACATTCACACTATGGGCGTAGCCAGGATCAAACCTGGGGGGGGGGCAGAATCTCATACTGTTCCGCAGAATTTCATACTGCACACCTCAGCTGCTGCAGAACCTCATACTTCACACCCCTACACTTGAAAATAAAGCCTGCACCTTAAGAAGATGTGGTGGTGAATGCAGTCTATTTATTCCAACTATCAATTGATGTTGATGTTACTGAAGACGAGCAATGCCTGTCCTGGGCGTCCTTTTGGGCAGCTATGAGGTGTACCTGACTGGTGCTAAAAAAAAAGGAGTGTTAGTCTGTGTGCTACCCAGCTTTCATTCTTTTTGGTACAGATATGATATGGATAAATAGATAGAGCAGATTTCTAATCTGCTTTTGCTATTGAAAACATTATCTATGAGCTCAAAAACCTTTCAGGTGATGCGGTTTTTTTAAAAAGCTGATCGGCTTTTGCAACTGAAAAACGTATCCTCAAAAAACGCAGGAAAAACGCTGTGTGTGAACGTAGCCTTAGATCAGGAATAGAACAGCCATTTATAGGACATTTCATAACTTTCCCAAATTCCTATGAAAAAATATTCAGCACATTCTGCATGGAACTACTGTACCCAATTTATTATATATTTTAGGAGTCGGACCATTTTATACCGACTCCAACTCCACCAAAATGAGCACCGACTCCACATTCGTATGTAAGTCACATGCTGTCCATTTCCTTGGGATCCTCCTTGAGATGGTTCTATTCCATTGGAGTCCAGCTGTGTGTAATTAAACTGATAGGACTTGATTGGTAAAGGCGCACACCTGTCTATATAAGACCTAACAGCTCACAGTGCATGTCAGACCAAATGAGAATCATGAGGCCAAAGGAACTGGCCAAGGAGCTCAGAGACAGAATTGTGACAAGGCACAAATCTGGCCAAGGTTACAAAAGAATTTCTGCAGTTCTCAAGGTTCCTAAGAGCACAGTGGCCTCCATAATCCTTAAATGGAAGAAGTTTGGGACCATCAGAAGTCTTCCTAGACCTGGCCGTCCAGCCAAACTGAGCAATCGTGGGAAAAGAGCCTTGGTGAGAGAGGTAAAGAAGATCCCCAAGATCACTGTGGCTGAGCTCGACAGATGCAGTAGGGAGATGGGAGAAAGTTCCACAAAGTCAACTATCACTGCAGCCCTTCACCAGTCGGGCCTTTATGGCAGTGTGACCCGACGGAAGCCTCTCCTCAGTGCCAGACAAATGAAAGCCCGCATAGAGTTAGCTAAAAAACACATGAAGGACTCCCAGACTATGAGAAATAAGATTCTCTGGTCTGAAGAGATGAAGATAGAACTTTTTGGTGATAATTCTAAGCGGTATGTGTGGAGAAAACCAGGCACAGCTCATCACCTGCCCAATACAATCCCAACAGTGAAACATGGTGGTGGCAGCATCATGCTATGGGGGTGTTTTTCAGCTGCACGAACAGGACGACTGGTTGCATTTGAATGAAACATGAATGCGGCCAAGTTCAGAGATATCCTGGATGAAAACCTCTTCCAGAGTGCTCTGGACCTCAGACTTGGCTGAAGGTTCACCTTCCAACAAGACAATGACCCTAAACACACAGCTAAAAAACAACTCTGTGACCATTCCTGACTGGCCCAGCCAGAGCCCTGACCTAAACCCAACTGAGCATCTCTGGAGAGACCTGAAAATGGCTGTCTACCAACGCTCACCATCCAACCTGACGGAACTGGAGAGGATCTGCAAGGAAGAATGGTAGAGGATCCCCAAATCCAGGGGTGAAAAACTTGTGGCATCATTCCCAAGAAGACTCATGGCTGTACTAGCTCAAAAAGTGCTTCTACTCAATACTGAGCAAAGAGAGATTTCAGTTTTTCTTTTTTTAATAAATTTAAAAAAATTTCGTTTTTTTTTTTCAGTCACGATGAGGTGCAGAGAGTACATTAATGAGAAAAAAATGAACTTTTTTGAATTTACCAAATGGCTGCAATGAAACAAAGACTGAAAAATGTAAAGGGGTCTGAATACTTTACTTACCCACTGTATATATTGTAGGGATTCAACTCGCTCAGGAGCCACGGGAGTCAATCAGGAGGCATGTTCCTTTAAAAGTTCACAGGGTTTGTTGCTTCATAACCCATACAGCTGCACATAACACAAGGAATAGCCTTTAGCTCAGGCGAAAGCAAGCATAAGTGTCCATTATTTCAGGCTCAGTCCTGGAACCTCAGCAAAGCAAAGGAGGCTTATCCGTCCTCACATACAGCCCATATCCATAGGCCTCCTCGGGTCAGCAGCCTCAGCACGTGGTCTCCAGGAGGGTAGCACACCTTCCTCCACATAGGCCTGCCGGGACCTTCCACATGGCTCAATCAGATCCATGCGCTATCTCTCATGTGACCTACTCTGGTTACCTTATATGGTCCGTAGCCACGCCCACCGGGTCACATGGCTATGACCTCATCACAGGTCCTTCAAGCATTCATACACATATACTTTATTATGCCACTCTTAAACACACCCCTGGGTGGATTTGTAGATGATTGATCCCCCCCGTCTCATCAATCATCTGAAGCTTCTCCCTGACACATTGGAACGACAGATCAGCTCTGCTGATCAGCACATAAGCAAGCCTTCATCTCAAGGCCACACACCTTGAGATACATAACGATCCTTCAGCATCCTATACCCATTACCACAATAGATATGCCTGCAGGCCCGTCCTGGGACACCCACACAGCGCCCACTAGCGGACATAGTGGTCACTGCACCACAATATATGTCACGACTCCAGTCCCGGCTCCAGCCCCTACTTACCTCGCTGCGCGCTCCTCCTGGCACGCTCCTGCTTCTCGGCGCGTCCCCATGCCCGGCCTCCGGCTCCCTCGGCGTCGGGCACCTGCGCACTGCTTGACTCCCGGCACGCAGCGTCCTGGGTAGAGTGACGCGCCGGCCCCGCCTCCAACATGGCGGCGCCCACCTCTACTTATGCTCGGCGTCTGGACAGGTAAGACACCTGCCTATCAAATGCGGTGACGCCGTCTCGTGCGGCGTTCTCTGTGTTTTCAGGCCCCTTCGCCCTTGCCACTGTCTGGGCTGTGCTCTGTGTCTCTGGGTTCCTAGTCCTTGTCCTCGGCCTGCGCTGCCTCTGCCATTCCGTGCCTCCTTGCTTCTCTCACCTTCTCTGTCCTGCTCTTGCCACCTTCCCGTCCTACCTCGTTACCTTCCCTGTTGTTAGCCTATCCTCCCGCCTAGTGCATCACTGTACTTCCTCTCTATTGCAGGCTCCAGTCTTTGTCGCCCCCGGCTCTCTGGTCCTGTGCCCAGCTTAAGACCTCTGTGTTCTCCGGTGTCCTACTGTTCGGATACATCTGTGCCTCCTTACCAGTCTATTGCCCAAGTTGTCCCTTTGGTTCTGGCTGTCGCGGTTCTATCCCCTGGGGGTCTGTCCCTAACACTCCCTGTATAGGGGGTGGTCCTCACCTGGGAGCTCGCCCTCGGGGGCTCTGGAGCCGTGACCCAGAGGGTCCACTTCCAGGTAACTTTTGCTTTCCTCTTTCTCTACAGCAAACCGTAACAGCATAGACAGGCCATGGACCCCGCTGGAGCCACGGCTGCCCAAAAAGAGATAGTTTTCCTTCAGGAGAACAAGATGCGTATGATGTCCTTTATGAAAACTATGGACTCGCGTCTTTCCGCTCTCCAGTCCTCAGATCCTGGTAACGCCGCCCAGTTGGCTGGCTTACAACAGGAATTGGCTCAGCAGTGTGACACCCAGTCACATATCCAGAGCTACATGGCTTCGGTGGACGGTCGGTTGCTTTCTTTGCACTCGACCGCCTCTGCTCCTCCTGCTGCGGGTTCCCATCCTCCTCCGTGGTTGGCCAAACCACCCCGGTATAGTGGTGACGCCAAATTGTGCTGGGGCTTTATAAATCAGCGCCGCCTACATTTTGAACTGCTGCCCCAGCAGTACCACACAGACCGAGCCAAAGTGGCCTTCATCATTTCTCCTCTGGAGGGGGACGCTTTGGCTTGGGTCAATCCCCACTGGGAGCGTGATGACCCGGTAGTTACTCAGCTATCTGTCTTTCTTGATACTTTCCATCGGGTTTTTGACGAACAGGGTCGTTTAGCCTCCACCACTGAGGCTTTGTTCAACTTGAGCCAAGGCTCTCTGACTGTGGGCCAGTACGCCATACAGTTTAGGACCCTGTCCTCCGACTTAGGTTGGAATAAAGAGGCCTTGGTGGGCGCCTTCTGGTGAGGCCTCTTGAGTCGTATAAAAGATGAGCTCGCTGGGCGTGACACTCTAACAGCTCTGGAGGATTTGATCTCTTTAGCCACTCGGATTGATCTCCGGTTTCAAGAACGGGCCAGGAAGAGAAAGGTCTCTCGCCCATTTTCTTCTGTTCGCAGACCACCCAGTCCCCGACCTAGGAACCTCTCTTCACCTTCGGCACCCGAACCTATGCAGGTGGACCGCCTGAAGCTCTCTGACCAGCGTTGTAGGGAAAGGAGCCTCCACGGTCAGTGTTTCTATTGCGGTAGCGGTTCCCATTTTCTCCGAACTTGTCCGGATCGTCCGGAAAACTCCTCCGCCTAGACCAGGTAAGAGAGGCCTCCCTAGGTGTATGGGATACCTCTCTTCCCATCACTTTGTCTATCCTCTTGCATGTTGGTGGGAAGCGAGCTTCTCTGGTGGCCTATGTGGACTCGGGTGCCGCCGGGAATTTTATTAGCCTAGAGGAGGTTAACAAACTTTCTGTTCTCGTGAGGGCCTTGCAGAATCCTCAAGTTCTCGCCTCCGTAGATGGTCGACCCCTGCTAGAGACAGTTACTCTTGTCATTCATGAGGTGGAGTTGCAAGTAGGGGCTCTGCACAAGGAGAAATGTTATGATTGAGTCACCGTAGGAGGCAAAAACAGAAATGCTAGCTAAGTCCAGAAGACCAGAGAAGTTGGCAACTATCAGATTGCAGACCCCTGAACCTATCAACACAACTAGCAGTAGCCGTGGGGGGTTCCTACGATGACCTAGACCCCTCGATCACAGCCGGAGAGATACATAGGCCTAAAGAAGGAAAGGGGAAATCTAACTGCCCCAGAGCAGACCCCAAAGCAATAGGCAGCCCCCACATATAATGACGGTGAAGCAAGATGAAAACACTTACACAGACAGAAAGACAGACTGAGCAAAGACGGGGCCCAAAAACTACCTAGATAGGAACGGATAGGAAGGCTGCTGTCTGCAATCTGCCAAAACCCAATCAGAGACAAAAGCCAACAAGCTGATATAAAAATGGCCCTGAAGCAACTAAGCTTCAAAAACTAAATCAGCACTCAGGTACTTTCAGAAGACAGAGCTAACGGAACACTGCACACTCCAGCAGGGAGTGGCAGAATCCAAAAAGCAAGAAAAACAAAAACAAATCTTAAATGCAAAAAGGCAAAACAGAAAACTTAGCTTTAGGAGAGCAGGAATCAGACTGGTGTCCAAGAGTCCACAGAGAAATCACCCGCAGGGCAGAAAGGGCGTAGGCTGCCTTAAATCCAGTCAGTGACTCCACTCAGCCAATCGTCTTCATTAGTACCAGGTGCCTGATAATCAGGCTCACTACCTTCCTTCACTAGAATAGGGAGTTCACCAGGCCTCAGTGACGGAGGGGAAAATGAACTCACAACAGTACCCCCCCCTTGAGGAGGGGTCACCGAACCCTCAACAACGCTACCAGGGCGATCAGGGTGAGCCCGATGAAAGGCACGCACCAATCTTTTGGCATGAATATCAGAGGCAGAGACCCAGGAATTATCCTCCTGACCATAACCCTTCCACTTAACCAAATACTGGAGTCTCCGTCTAGCCAGACGGGAATCCAGAATTTTCTCTACCTCATATTCCAAGTTACCTTCAACCAATACAGGGTCCGGAGGTGCCACCTCAGGCACAACTGGCTCAACAAACCTCTTCAACAAGGACTTATGGAACACATTATGGATCTTAAATGTGACAGGAAGAGCCAAACGAAAAGAGGCCGGATTAATAATCTCCAAAATCTTGTAAGGTCCAATAAATCTAGGCTTAAACTTAGGAGAAGCCACCTTCATAGCAATATTTTTTGATGATAACCACACCATATCACCAATCTTAAACTGGGGACCAATGGTCCTATGTCGATTGGAAAACCGCTGGGCCTTTTCCTGGGAGAGAGATAACTTATCCACCACTTGGTCCCAGATCTGGTGCATTCTCTCCACCACAGTGTCAACACCTGGGCAGGCAGAGGGCTCCACCTGTCCTGAAGAAAATCGAGGATGAAACCCAAAGTTACAAAAAAAAGGTGACATCAAAGTGGCAGAACTAGCTCTATTATTTAAAGCAAATTCGGCCAAGGGCAAAAATGAAACCCAATCATCCTGATCAGCGGAAATAAAACATCTCAAATACGACTCCAAGGTCTGGTTTGTTCTCTCTGTCAGCCCATTGGTCTGAGGGTGAAAAGCAGAGGAGAAGGACAACTGAATTCCCAACTTGGAACAGAACGTCCTCCAAAATTTAGACACAAATTGAACTCCTCTGTCAGATACAATGTTCTCAGGAATCCCGTGCAAGCGAACCACCTGTTGCAAAAACAGGGGCACCAACTCAGAGGAAGATGGCAACTTAGGGAGTGGTACAAGATGAACCATCTTAGAGAACCTATCACAAATCACCCAAATAACAGTCATTCTTTGAGAGACCGGCATATCAGAGATGAAATCCATTGAAATATGGGTCCATGGCCTCCTGGGGACCGGCAAAGGCATCAACAACCCACTAGAGCAAGAAAAAGATTTAGACCGGGAGCAAGTCCCACAGGACTGCACAAAATTCCTGACATCATGAGACAAGGTGGGCCACCAAAAAGAGCGACTCACCAGATCTCTAGTACCAAAAATACCTGGATGACCAGCCAATGCAGAGCAATGAACTTCAGACATCACTCTCTTCTTCCACTGGTCAGGAACATACAACTTTCCACTGGGGCAACGCTCAGGTTTGTCCTCCTGGAACTCTTGCAGAGCAAGTCTCAAATCGGGCGAGATGGCAGAAAGAACTACCCCTTCGCCTAAGATGGTAGCAGGCTTGGTCACCACAGGAGAATCAGCAAAGAAACTCCTAGAGAGGGCGTCTGCCTTGACATTCTTAGTTCCAGGAAGGAAAGAGACCACAAAATCAAAACGTGTAAAAAACAAGGCCCACCTAGCCTGTCTAGGGTTCAAGCGTTTAGCCCGACTCTAGGTAAATCAAATTTTTGTGGTCAGTGAGGACCACAACTTGATGTTTGGCTCCCTCCAACCAATGTCTCCACTCCTCAAATGCCCATTTCATGGCCAACAGTTCCCGATTCCCCACATCATAGTTACGTTCAGATGAAGAGAACTTTCGGGAAAAGAAAGCACAGGGATTCATTTTAGATGTTACCGGATCCTTTTGGGACAACACCGCTCCTGCACCAATCTCAGAAGCATCCACCTCTACCTGAAACGGGAGTGAGACATCAGGTTGCCGCAGAACCGGGGCGGAGGTAAATCTACGCTTCAGCTCCTGAAAGGAAGCAACCGCCTCCGGAGACCAATTCAACACATCCGCACCCTTCCTGGTCAGGTCAGTCAATGGTTTGGCAATACTAGAAAATTTTGCTATAAATTTCCGATAAAAATTAGCAAAACCCAAAAACTTCTGGAGGGCCTTCAAAGAAGTGGGCTGAACCCAATCATAAATGGCCTGTACCTTGGCCGGGTCCATTTCAATAGTTGACGGAGACAAAATAAATCTCAAAAAAGAAATCCTCTGTACTCCAAAAAGGCATTTTGATCCTTTGACATACAGAGAATTCTCTCTCAAGATCCGGAACACAGTCCGAATATGTTCCACATGAGCATCCCAATCCTTGGAGAAGATCAAAATATCGTCCAGATAGATAATCAAAAATTTATCGACAAAGTCTCGGAAAATATCGTTCATGAAGCACTGGAAGACAGAAGGGGCATTAGTGAGCCCAAAAGGCATCACCAGGTACTCAAAATGTCCCTCCGGAGTATTAAACGCCGTCTTCCATTCATCCCCCTGCTTAATGCGGATAAGATTATACGCCCCCTGAGGTTAAGCTTGGTAAACCAGCAAGCACCTCTGACTCTAGAGAATAGATCCGAAATCAGGGGTAACGGATACTGATATTTAATAGTAATTTTATTGAGGGCACGATAATCAATACAAGGCCTTAAAGAACCATCCTTCTTGGTCACCAAAAAAAAAACGGCACCTAAGGGTGAAGAGGATGGTCTAATATGACCCTTCTCCAACGCCTCCTTAATATAGGACCGCATAGCCTCGTGCTCGGGTACAGATAAATTGAAGAGCCGACCCTTCGGAAATTTACACCCCGGGCTTAGTTCAATTGCACAGTCATAACTCCTATGCGGAGGCAAGGACGCAGACTCATTCTCACTAAATACATCATAGAAGTCCGCCAAATAGTCAGGAACCTCATGCGACTGAGGAGAGGTGGAAAAAAACGGAGCCTCACTAAAGGTACACCGGCAACCCCAACTCACCACAGACACAGACTTCCAATCCAAAACTGGATTATGAATCTGCAACCAGGGAAACCCCAGAACAACGGCATCATGCAGACCATGCAACACCAAAAATCTGCAATTTTCTTGGTGGTCTGGGGCAACCCGCATGACCAACTGGGTCCAAAACTGAGGTTTATTTTTAGCCAGAGGGGTAGCATCAATCCCCCTCAAAGGGATAGGCGTCTGCAGAGGTGTCAACGGAAATCCACAACGTTTAGCAAAATCCAAGTCCATTAGGTTTAGCGCTGCTCCCGAATCCACAAAAGCCTTGGCGGAAAATGTGGACAGGGAACAGATCAGAGTAATCGCCAAAAGAAACTTAGGCTGAACCCCACCAGCAGAAAACATGTGTGCAAAGCGTTTCTCACGTTTAGGACAAACAGAAATAATATGTGAGGCATCTCCACAGAAAAAACACAGCTTATTACGCCTTCTGAATTCCTGACGTTGCACCTTAGACAAAACTCTATCACATTGCATAGGTTCAGTCGTCTGTTCAACCGGTGGCAACACCTCTCGTGTAATCCTGCGTTCACGTAAACGCCGATCAACCTGAATGGCTAAAGACATAGAATCGTCCAGACCAGAGGGAACAGGAAATCCCACCATAGTATCTTTTACGGCTTCTGACAAACCCTTCCGAAAGAGAGCAGCCAAGGCACTATCATTCCAGGTAGTAAGGACCGCCCACTTTCGGAACTTTTGACAGTACAACTCTGCAGATTCTCGACCCTGGTTCAATGCTAACAGGGTCTTTTCAGCTTGATCAATGGCATTAGGTTCGTCGTACAGCAACCCCAAGGCTTGAAAAAATGCGTTCACATTAGTCAGAATAGGATCATCTGGTTTCAAAGAAAACGCCCAATCCTGGGGATCGCCGCGCAGCAAAGAGATGACAATTTTAACCTGCTGCGCGGGGCTCCCTGACGAGTTAGGCTTCAAAGCAAAAAATAATTTACAATTATTTTTGAAACTCAAAAATTTAGATCGAGCCCCAAAAAATACATCAGGTGTGGGGATCTTTGGTTCAACAGCATGTGAACGAGCAAGATAGGCGGAAATTCCTCGCACTTCAGCAGCGAGCTGCTCCACACGATCAGACACTTGCTTTATCTCCATTGAGAGGAAAAAAAATTCCCCCTACGGCCTCAGAGATATAGAGGAAAGAATATACACACTTCTTTTTTTTTTTTTTTTTTTAAACACAATTCTTTCCTGCTATTGAGTACCCAAGGATCTGCGGTTTGGCGGGTGATTCTGTTATGATTGAGTCACCGTAGGAGGCGAAAACAGAAATGCTAGCTAAGTCCAGAAAACCAGAGAAGTTGGCAACTATCAGATTGCAGACCCCTGAACCTATCAACACAACTAGCAGTAGCCGTAGGGGGTTCCTACGATGACCTAGACCCCTCGATCACAGCCGGAGAGATACATAGGCCTAAAGAAGGAAAGGGGAAATCTAACTGCCCCAGAGCAGACCCCAAAGCAATAGGCAGCCCCCACATATAATGACGGTGAAGCAAGATGAAAACACTTACACAGACAGAAAGACAGACTGAGCAAAGGCGGGGCCCAAAAACTACCTAGATAGGAACGGATAGGAAGGCTGCTGTCTGCAATCTGCCAAAACCCTATCAGAGACAAAAGCCAACAAGCTGATATAAAAATGGCCCTGAAGCAACTAAGCTTCAAAAACTAAATCAGCACTCAGGTACTTTCAGAAGACAGAGCTAACGGAACACTGCACACTCCAGCAGGGAGTGGCAGAATACAAAAAGCAAGAAAAACAAAAACAAATCTTAAATCCAAAAAGGCAAAACAGAAAACTTAGCTTTAGGAGAGCAGGAATCAGAGTCCACAGAGAAATCACCCGCAGGGCAGAAAGGGCGTAGGCTGCCTTAAATCCAGTCAGTGACTCCACTCAGCCAATCGTCTTCATTAGTACCAGGTGCCTGATAATCAGGCTCACTACCTTCCTTCACTAGAATAGGGAGTTCACCAGGCCTCAGTGACGGAGGGGAAAATGAACTCACAACAGAGAAAATTACGTTTTATGTCTTAGCAGGTATTTCCCATCCAATCCTGCTTGGTCTTCCCTGGCCGCGGCTCCACGAGCCCACCTTAGATTGGCGTATCGGCAACGTCTTAAGCTGGGGAGTCTTGTCGGGCTCGGTGTCTGCTGTCGGTACGTCCCGTAGGTACTCCTCGTTCGTCCCTTGTTTCCTATGGATTGCCGTTGGCATACTCTGATTTTTTTGATGTTTTTGGCAAGAAAGAGGCGGAGACTCTTCCTCCGCACCGTCCCTACGACTGCCCCATTGAGCTCGTTCCTGGTACCACTCCGCCTCGTGGAAGGATTTATCCTCTCTCCTCGGCAGAGACCCAAGCCATGTCTGAATACAAGTGAAAGAACTGGGAGCGCAGGTGGTCTTCTCTTCCATCCTCCCAGTGGATGGCCATGGAACAAGGAGGTGGAATAAGATTCTGCAGGTGAACAACTGGCTACGTCGATGGTGCCGTCAGCAACGGTTTGGATTTATGGATCACGGAGTGAATTACTTTTACGATGGACTACTTGCTAGAGATGGGGTGCACCTTACGAAGACTGGAAAGCATGTATTTGGAAGTCGCATTGCTACACTTGTAAGGAGAGCTTTAAACTAGAACAACATGGGAAGGGAAGCAAAAGACCAGAAAAAGCCATACACCTGACAAATGCTACTGAGAACTCTGCTATTAGAAGTGGAAAGGAAGAACAAAGACAAAAGAATCTAATTAATAAAAATATTGGAGAAAGAGAAATCAATCACAAACTAAAATGTTTCTATACTAATGCACAAAGCATGGGCAACAAACAAGGAGAATTGGAACTACTAACACAGGAAAAGAAATATGATGTCATTGGAATCACTGAAACTTGGTGGGCCAATACACATGATTGGAATACAAGACTAGAAGGATACAACTTATTTGCAAGAAACAGACTTGATAAACGAGGAGGTGGTGTCGCATTGTATGTTAGAAACGCGTATATCTGCACAGAGATTGAAGCTTCAGAGTTCTGTGGAAACTGTTTGGGTAAGAATACAAGGACAGAACAATGGAAAGGACACCATTGTAGGCATTTACTACAGGCCGCCTGTGCAAGCTGAAGATATGGATGAACTCTTCATGCATCAAATGGCCAAGTTCTCCAAAAAATATGACATTGTTGTCATGGGAGATTTCAACTATCCAGACATTTGTTGGGAATCTCTCTCAGGCAAAACTAACAGGTCAAGGAAATTCTTATCCTCTCTTGCTGACAACTTTATCTTCCAAAAGGTAAGGGAGAAAACAAGGGGAACTGCTACATTGGATCTAATCCTTATAAACAGGGAGGAAATGGTTGAGGAGGTAAAAGTGGCTGGGACCCTAGGAGGTAGCGACCATGCTATTTTAGAATTTTGGATAACTAGAGGCGGAAGACCTGTGAAGACTCAGACGTCAAGGTTAGATTTCAGAAAGGCAGATTTTAAGGGATTCAGAAAGAGAATTGGAGGGATCCAATGGCTGGATATCCTTAAGGACAAAAATGTCCAGGAAGGATGGGAAATCTTGAAAAATGAAATTCTCAAAGCACAATTGTTAACAATTCCGAAAAGAGGGAAGAATAGGAAGCATTTAAGGAAACCAGGATGGATGAACACAGAACTTAAGCACATGCTAAAAAGGAAGAAAAAAATGTTTATAAAATGGAAAGAGGGAGGCATATCTAAAGATTTTGGGGATATGTCAAAAGTAAAAGAAAAGTCAAAGATGCTATAGGATTTTTACAGGATGAAAATGATGAAATGGTAAGACAGGATGTTGAGAAGGCCGAACTTTTAAATTCCTATTTTGCATCTGTTTTCTCTCAGAAAGGAAATGTAACATCAACTGTTCTTCACTGTCCTATTAAGGAAATAGAAGAATCCAGGATATCTATAAACAGAAAGATAGTAAGGAAACACTTAGCTAACCTAAATGAATTCAAGTCTCCAGGTCCAGATGAATTACACCCCAGAGTACTGAAGGAGATAGCAGAAGAAATTTTTGAACCCCTCTCCATAATCTTTGAAAATTCTTGGAGAACATGAGAAGTCCCAGAAGACTGGAGAAGAGCAAATGTTGTTCCTATCTTCAAAAAGGGGAAGAAGGTGGACCCAGGCAACTATAGGCTGGTGAGTCTGACTTCTATACCAGGAAAGATCTTAGAACAAATTATTAAACAACACGTATGTCAATACCTGGATAAGAATGAAGTGATTAAACAAAGTCAGCATGGGTTTCTAACTAATAAGTCATGTCAGACTAACTTAATTTCCTTCTATGATGGAATGACTGATTGGGTGGATCAAGGAAATGCTGTAGATATAGTATATCTTGACTTCAGCAAAGCATTTGACAAAGTATCTCATACAATCCTTATTGAAAAAATGACTAAGTATGGAATGGACAAGGCAACTGTTAGGTGGATTCATAACTGGCTTAGTGATCGGACCCAAAGAGTGGTCGTAAATGGCTGCACATCCAGTTGGAAGAATGTCTCAAGTGGGGTACCACAGGGCCTGTCCTGGGCCCTGTATTGTTCAACATCTTTATCAACGATTTAGATGAAGGAATTGAGGGTAAACTGATTAAATTTGCTGATGACACAAAGCTAGGAGGGATAGCTAATACTAGAGAAGAGAGAGAGCGGATTCAAAAAGATTTAAATAAACTGGAGAAGTGGGCAGCAACTAACAGAATGGTTTTTAACAGGGAAAAATGCAAAGTACTACATCTGGGCAATAAAAATGAAAAAAGCATATACAGAATGGGAGGAATAGGCCTAAGCAACAGCACATGTGAAAAAGACTTGGGTATACTAATAGATCACAGACTGAATATGAGTCAACAGTGTGATGCAGCAGCAAAAAAGGCAAATGCAATTCTAGGATGTATTAAGAGAAGCATACAGTCTAGATCACGTGAAGTCATTATTTCCCTCTACTCCTCTTTGGTCAGACCTCATCTGGAATATTGTGTCCAGTTTTGGGCACCACATTTTAAAAAAGACATCAACAAACTGGAGCAAGTTCAGAAAAGAGCAACCAGAATGGTGACCGGACTGCAAACCCTGTCTTATGAGGAAAGGTTGCAGGATTTGGGATTGTTTAGTTTGCAAAAGAGAAGACTGAGAGGAGACTTAATAGCTGTCTACAAATATCTAAAGGGCTGTCACATTGTAGAAGGATCAACTTTATTCTCATTTGCACAAGGAAAGACTAGAAGCAATGGGATGAAAATGAATGGGAGGAGACACAGATTAGATATTAGAAAAAACTTTTTGACAGTTAGAGTGATCAATGAGTGGAACAAGCTGCCACAAGAAGTGGTGAGTTCTCCTTCAATGGAAGTCTTCAAACAGAGGCTGGACAGACATCTGACTGGGATGATTTAGCGAATCCTGCTTTGAGCAGGGGGTTGGACCAGATGGCCCAGGAGGTCCCTTCCAACTCTACGATTCTATGATTCTATGATCCAAGACAACCTGGCCAGAGGCTTTATTCGGAAGTCTTCGTCCCCTGCGGGAGCAGGCTTCTTTTTCGTAAAAAAGAAAGATGGATCCCTGCACACGTGCATCGATTATCGTGGCCTGAATCGTATCACGGTGAAGAATAAATATCCGCTGCCACTCATCGCTTAGCTTTTTGATCGCTTGAAGGGAGCACGTGTGTTTACTAAGCTTGATCTACGAGGGGCCTATAATCTGGTTCGCATACGCTCTGAGGACGAGTGGAAGACTGCGTTTAACACGCGGGATCGGCACTACGAGTATTTGGTTATGCCCTTTGGGCTCTGCAACGCACCTGCAGTATTCCAGGAACTCGTTAATGATGTCTTTCGAGATCTCCTCTACTCCTGTGTCATAGTCTACCTGGACGACATCTTAGTCTTCTCCCCTGATCTGGCCACACATCGCCATCTCAGAGAGAAACACCTTTTTGCCAAGTTGGAGAAATGCCTCTTTGAGCAAACTTCATTGCCTTTTCTTGGTTACGTCGTCTCGAACTCGGGGTTAGAGATGGATCCTGAGAAAGTCTCGGCAGTTCTCAATTGGCCATGTCCCCTCGGAGTTAAGGCAATTCAGCGGTTTTTGGGTTTTGCCAATTATTTCAGGCAATTTATCCCTCATTTTTCTTCTTTGACTAAACCCATCTCGGCTCTTGTCCGCAAAGGAGCCGATCCTAATCACTGGCCCTCTGATGCAGAAGCTGCCTTTGAGGCCCTGAAGCAAGGTTTGCCAAGTCTCCTGTATTCCATCGCCCAGATGCCAACAGGCCATTCATCCTCGAGGTCGACGCATCCTCGGTGGGAGCCGGAGCAGTTCTTCTGCAGAAATCCTCCTCTGGCCGCGCTCTCACCTGCGGATTCTTTTCTAAGGCTTTCTCCGCTCCCGAACGTAATTATGGCGTTGGAGATAGAGAACTCTTGGCCATAAAAATGGCTCTTGAAGAATGGCGCCATCTCCTCGAGGGTGCCCTCCATCCGTTCATCATTTTTACGGATCACAAAAATTTGGCCTACCTTCAAGTCCGCCCAAAGGCTCAACCCACGGCAAGCCAGATGGTCACTGTTTTTCGAACGGTTTGACTTCGAACTCCACTTCCGACCCGGGGATAAGAACATCAAGGCGGATGCTCTATCACGGTCATTCCTGCCTGTCGACAAGGAGGAGGGACCAGCCCATCTCATCGACCCTGCCAAGATCCTCACCATGGCCCCATTAAGCCTGGTTTCTCCACCATCCGGTAAGACCTTTGTTCGGAGTGGAGATAGACTAAAGTTTCTTCTCTGGAGTCACTCATCAAAATTTTCTGGACATGCTGGAGTTAAGAAGACTCTCTCGCTTGTCTCCCACCATTACTGGTGGCCTTCGCTTCGCAAGGATGTCCAAGATTTCTTCGCCTCCTGCCCTTCTTGCACCCGGAACACAAGGTTCCTCAGCACCCTCCCTCGGGACTCCTACATCCGTTACCAGTACCGGCCAACCCATGGACTCATATTGCTATGGATTTCGTCACCGACTTGCCTCCCTCTTCTGGATGTACGGTGATATTGGTGGTCGTGGATCGATTTTCCAAAATGGCCCACTTCATCGCTCTGCCTGGTCTGCCTACTGCTCCCGAGTTGGCGAAGATCTTTCTGCTTCACGTTTTTCGCCTCCATGGATTTCCTCAGCATATTGTCTCGGATCGAGGGGTCCAGTTTACCTCCCGTTTTTGGCGAGCTCTCTGCGAATTGCTGAAGATAACGTTGGATTTCTCCTCAGCTTATCACCCCCAGTCGAATGGTCAAGTCGAGCGAGTCAACCAGGCATTAACATCTTATCTTCGGCATTTTTCCAATGCTCATCAGGACGATTGGGTCTCTCTTCTTCCTTGGGCGGAATTCGCCTACAACAATCATCCTGGTGAAGCCTCCTCCAAATCTCCCTTTTTTGTGGTTTTTGGTCAACACCCCGACATTCCCCTTCCCGTGTCCCCTACCTCCCCTACCCGTGTGCCGGCAGCGGACTCCTTGTCTGCAGACTTCTCTCAGATTTGGAGGGAGACCAAAGTAGCTCTTGAGAGTGCCAGCCTCAGAATGAAGCGGTATGCCGACAAAAGACGGCTAGACGCTCCTCCGTATCGCCCTGGGGATAAGGTTTGGTTAGCTTCTCGTCATATCCGGTTGAAAATTCCCTCCTACAAGTTAGGTCCACGTTACATCGGTCCCTTTGAGGTCTTAAGTCGCATCAACGACGTGGCCTACAAATTGAGATTACCCGCCTCACTAAAGATTCCCAATACCTTCCATGTATCTCTCCTCAAACCGGCAGTATTTAACCACTTCCACTCTGCGCCTTCCCAAACCTCCCAACCTTGTAGCTCGGATAACACCTTTGAGGTACGGGATATATTGGCTATGAAGACTGTTAAAGGAAAAACTCTGTTTTTGATTGAATGGAAGGGTTTCGGTCCCGAGGAGAGATCATGGGAACCCCAGGAGAATATTGATGCTCCTCGCATTATGAGACGGTTTCTCACCAGCGTTAGGAGGAGGGGCGTAAAGGGGGGGGGGGTACTGTAACGACTTCAGTCCCGAAAAAAAAAAGGTTACAAATTTATAGAAATAAAGTACGGTAAACAAAATACAAAACATAAGCAAACTAAGGTAATGTTTACGCTTCTATAGAAAAAAAAAAAAAAAAAACTACCGTAAATAAAACAAATACAGTAAGAAAATCGATCAATCAAACTGTGGAAAAAAAAAATACAAAGAAAAAAAACAAGGATAAAAAGAATAAAAAGTTACGTGCGCACAGAAATAAAGTATCAGAAAAACAAAAAAACTTTACAAAAGAATAAACGTAAGCAAATAAAGGCTGACCTTAATGGACCACACGGATTGACAGATGGGTCCATAAGGTTTAGTCTTGGATTGTGACTAGTGATGAGCGAACGTGCTGGGATAAGGTGTTATCTGAGCATGCTCGAGTTCTAACCGAGTGTCTTCGGCGTAACTTGAATCTATTCGAGTCCCCGCAGCTGTTCCACTGACACCACACATGCAGGGATTGTCTGACAGCCACGAGACATGCAGCCACGGGGACTCAAACATCTTATTCAAGTACGCTGAGGACATTCGGTTAGGACCTGAGCATGCTAAGATAATACCTTATTTGTCATTTTTCAGCAAGAAATAAAAAAAAATTTCAGCCGTTGACATTCATACAAATCTAGGGGGACCGTGGTCTTTGGACCATATGGCATTGTTTTTTCTACATTCTTGATTGGCAGACATTTTGCCGGAAGGGACGCGGCTGTGATTGGCGCTTATGTACGGAATCGGATGTCATCCGTCACTTCCAGGGAATAAAGAAATGGTCTGATTCTGCGGAAACCAGATTACCATCGTTCCAGGAGGAGGCGGCGGCGGCGGCCATATGGTCCGTGTGATGTTTGTGCCCTGGGAGCGGAGCAGCTGCCCGCCACCCTGGGCCTCTCACACACTTGTAGCTAATGAAGCATGGCACGGACGCTTACTGTATAGGTCACGGTGAGCGCAGCCTTTCTCCACGCATCGGTCATGAGCGCCGTGCCGCTGTAGGGAGAGTGACGTTGTACCGGGCGCGGGTGACTACTCACTTTTGCATGATGTCACATGGCGAGGCTTTCCTCTTGCGCTCCTGGCTAGCAGGGTCGATTAAACTGTCCCCAAGACCACTCATTTTGACCTATTTCACACCTGTTGAAAGAAACAAAAGTTTAGATCTTACCGAACAGTATAAACGGCGGTGAATCCAAAGAAATAACAGTTTCTAAAAGGGGAGTTCCACTTTTTAGATTGTGCTGCAATCTCAAATTAAAGCCTCCAAAAATCTTAGAAATCCTCGAAAAATGTCACCTTTTGAGTGGATCTACATTGCAGTCCAGCATGTGGTGGAATCCCGCAAGTATGCAAAAGTGGACCTCCCCTTTAAGGCCGATATATTCAACATAAATGACCTTAACATATATGATGATGAGATGGAATGGCGTAAAGAAAAGTTGTACAACTTCCGCACAGTTTCAAAATCTCTGCTGTCAGTGAATAAAATGGTTTTATTTACATAAAAAGAGTAAACAGAATCATCTCCTGCTTCCATACCTGCGATCTCCTGCTTCCACAGCTGCCATCTCCTGCTTCCACTGCTATCAACTCCTGCTTCCACAGCTGCCATCTCCTGCTTCCACAGCTGCCATCTCCTGCTTCCACTACTGCCATCTCCTGCTTCCACTACTGCCATCTCCTGCTTCCACAGCTGGCACCTCCTGCTTCCACTACTGCCATCTCCTGCTTCCACAGCTGCCACCTCCCGCTTCCACAGCTGCCACCTCCTGCTTCCACAGCTGCCATCTCCTGCTTCCACTACTGCCATCTCCTGCTTCCACTACTGCCATCTCCTGCTTCCACAGCTGGCACCTCCTGCTTCCACTACTGCCATCTCCTGCTTCCACAGCTGCCACCTCCCGCTTCCACAGCTGCCACCTCCTGCTTCCACAGCTGCCATCTCCTGCTTCCACTACTGCCATCTCCTGCTTCCACAGCTGGCACCTCCTGCTTCCACTACTGCCATCTCCTGCTTCCACAGCTGGCACCTCCTGCTTCCACTACTACCATCTCCTGCTTCCACTACTGCCATCTCCTGCTTCCACAGCTGCCATCTCCCACTTCCACAGCAGCCATCTCCTGCTTCCACAGCTGCCGGGATTGATACAATGTATCACTCAGCACTATTTCCTTTTCTGTTAGATAATTCTTGCCTGCAGCTGATTTAGCATTACTAGCAGTATGGGTCAGGTTTCCATTCACTGACAGCAAGATGAAATCATGAACACGATGATGAATTACAACTTGCACTCTCCGGCCTCAAGGCATCTATTACATTTTTTAAAGCCGTCGTTTCTTGAAAATCCCAATGTCTACCCTTCCATAAAATTAACCTTTATCGTTTCCGATCTTCCCCTGCAGCAGTTCTACCTCATCGGTGACCACCCAGGTTCCATCGACAGCAATGAGATCCAGAGTAGTCACCTGTAGTGGGAGCCTGACCGCTGCCCAGCGCTGACCTAGGAGACCAATCTATGAGGTCTCTATAAAGAATAATGATTTCTGACAAGTCACATTTTTACAGATATTCTCCTTTAAATAATCCCCAAAAAACACATAAAAAATCTAAATCAAACTGTTGCTTTGAAATCCTGACCAGGTGCAGCCGAAAAAAACACGTAACTCACTGTGCAGAACACATGGCGGCCAGGCCATCCCCAAGTGGTATCTCGCAAGAAGCCCCGAGATCAGATCTGCCTGTTCCTCTGTTACATAAGACGGACTGCAGTGAATCTGGTCTGACAGGTCCTATCCCAGATTTGTCTGCAGTTCAAAGCAACCCAATATTATCCAAAGACTTGTCACGCTACCGCCATAATGATCAGCATCTGCGCACACTCACCGCACCGCGCTGCCCACGGACAGACACAAGGGCCTTAATCCACTATAGATACTTAATACTCCACTCACAACCTAACTGCACGGAGGTCGGGGACTGGACACAGAAAAGTACCAGTTATAGTCATGTACATAAGGGCAGTATTATAGTAGTTATATTCTTGTACATAGGGGGCAGTATTATAGTAGTTATATTCTTGTACATAGGGGCAGTATTATAGTAGTTATATTCTTATACATAGGGGAAGTATTATAGTAGTTATATTCTTGTACATAGGGGAAGTATTATAGTAGTTATATTCTTGTACATAGGGGCAGTATTATAGTAGTTATATTCTTGTACATAGGAGCAGTATTATAGTAGTTATATTCTTGTACATAGCGGCAGTATTATAGTAGTTATATTTTTGTACATAGGGGAAGTATTATAGTAGTTATATTCTTGTACATAGGGGAAGTATTATAGTAGTTATATTCTTGTACATAGGGGCAGTATCATAGTAGTTATCTTCTTATACATAGGGGAAGTATTATAGTAGTTATATTCTTGTACATAAGGGCAGTATTATAGTAGTTATATTCTTGTACATAGGGGCAGTATTATAGTAGTTATATTCTTGTACATAGCGGCAGTATTATAGTAGTTATATTCTTGTATATAGGAGCAGTATTATAGTAGTTATATTCTTGTACATAGGAGCAGTATTATAGTAGTTATATTCTTGAACATAGGGGAAGTATTATAGTAGTTATATTCTTGTACATAGGGGCAGTATTAAAGTAGTTATATTCTTGTACATAGGGGCAGTATTATAGTAGTTATCTTCTTATACATAGGGGAAGTATTATAGTAGTTATATTCTTGTACATAGGGGCAGTATTATAGTAGTTATATTCTTGTACATAGCGGCAGTATTATAGTAGTTATATTCTTGTACATAGGGGAAGTATTATAGTAGTTATATTCTTGTACATAGGGGAAGTATTATAGTAGTTATATTCTTGTACATAGGGGCAGTATTATAGTAGTTATCTTCTTATACATAGGGGAAGTATTATAGTAGTTATATTCTTGTACATAAGGGCAGTATTATAGTAGTTATATTCTTGTACATAGGGGCAGTATTATAGTAGTTATATTCTTGTACATAGCGGCAGTATTATAGTAGTTATATTCTTGTATATAGGAGCAGTATTATAGTAGTTATATTCTTGTACATAGGAGCAGTATTATAGTAGTTATATTCTTGAACATAGGGGAAGTATTATAGTAGTTATATTCTTGTACATAGGGGCAGTATTAAAGTAGTTATATTCTTGTACATAGGGGGCAGTATTATAGTAGTTATATTCTTGTACATAGGGGAAGTATTATAGTAGTTATATTCTTGTACATAGGGGAAGTATTATAGTAGTTATATTCTTGTACATAGGGGCAGTATTATAGTAATCATCTTCTTATACATAGGGGAAGTATTATAGTAGTTATATTCTTGTACATAAGGGCAGTATTATAGTAGTTATATTCTTGTACATAGAGGCAGTATTATAGTAGTTATATTCTTGTACATAGCGGCAGTATTATAGTAGTTATATTCTTGTATATAGGAGCAGTATTATAGTAGTTATATTCTTGTACATAGGAGCAGTATTATAGTAGTTATATTCTTGTACATAGGGGCAGTATTATAGTAGTTATATTCTTGTACATAGGGGCAGTATTATAGTAGTTATATTCTTATATAGGAGCAGTATTATAGTAGTTATATTCTTGTACATAGGAGCAGTATTATAGTAGTTATATTCTTGTACATAGGGGCAGTATTATAGTAGTTATATTCTTGTACATAGGGGGCAGTATTATAGTAGTTATATTCTTGTACACAGGGGCAGTATTATAGTAGTTATATTCTTGTACATAGGGGCAGTATTATAGTAGTTATATTCTTGTACACAGGGGCAGTATTATAGTAGTTATATTCTTGTATATAGGAGCAGTATTATAGTAGTTATATTCTTGTACATAGGAGCAGTATTATAGTAGTTATATTCTTGTACATAGGGGCAGTATTATAGTAGTTATATTCTTGTACATAGGAGCAGTATTATAGTAGTTATATTCTTGTACATAGGGGCAGTATTATAGTAGTTATATTCTTGTACATAGGGGCCCTATTATAGTAGTTATATTCTTGAACATAGGGGAAGTATTATAGTAGTTATTCTTGTACACAGGGGCAGTATTATAGTAGTTATATTCTTGTACATAGGGGCAGTATTATAGTAGTTATTCTTGTACACAGGGGCAGTATTATAGTAGTTATATTCTTGTACATAGGGGCAATATTATAGTAGTTATATTCTTGTACATAGGGGCCGTATTATAGTAGTTATATTCTTGTACATAGGGGCCGTATTATAGTAGTTATATTCTTGAACATAGGGGAAGTATTATAGTAGTTATATTCTTGTACATAGGGGCAGTATTATAGTAGTTATATTCTTGAACATAGGGGAAGTATTATAGTAGTTATATTCTTGTACATAGGGTCAGTATTATAGTAGTTATATTCTTGTACATAGGAGCAGTATTATAGTAGTTATATTCTTGTACATAGGGGCAGTATTATAGTAGTTATATTCTTGTACATAGGGGCAATATTATAGTAGTTATATTCTTGTACATAGGGGCCGTATCATAGTAGTTATATTCTTGTACATAGGGGAAGTATTATAGTAGTTATATTCTTGTACATAGGAGCAGCATTATATTAGCTATATTCTTGTACATAGGGGCAGTATTATAGTAGTTATATTCTTGTACATAGGGGCAGTATTATAGTAGTTATATTCTTGTACATAGGAGCAGTATTATAGTAGTTATATTCTTGTACATAGGAGCAGTATTATAGTAGTTATATTCTTGTACATAGGGGCAGTATTATAGTAGTTATATTCTTGTACATAGGGGCAGTATTATAGCAAATATATTCTTGTACATAGGGGGCAGTATTATAGTAGTTACATTCTTGTACATAGGGGCAGTATTATAGTAGTTATATTCTTGTATATAGGAGCAGTATTATAGTAGTTATATTCTTGTACATAGGAGCAGTATTATAGTAGTTATATTCTTGTACATAGGTGCAGTATTATAGTAGTTATATTCTTGTACATAGGAGCAGTATTATAGTAGTTATATTCTTGTACATAGGGGCAGTATTATAGTAGTTATATTCTTGTACATAGGGGCAGTATTATAGTAGTTATATTCTTGTACATAGGGGCAGTATTATAGTAGTTATATTCTTGAACATAGGAGCAGTATTATAAGTTATATTCTTCTACATAGGGGCACTATTATAGTAGTTAAATTCTTGTACATAGGAGCAGTATTATAGTAATTAAATTCTTGCACATAGGTGCAGTATTATAGTAGTTATATTCTTCTACATAGGGGGCAGTATTATAGTAATTATATTCTTGTACATAGGGGCAGTATTATAGTAGTTATATTCTTGTACATAGGGGCAGTATTATAGTAGTTATATTCTTGTACATAGGGGCAGTATTATAGTAGTTATATTCTTCTACATAGGGGCACTATTATAGTAGTTATATTCTTGTACATAGGGGCAGTATTAAAGTAGTTATATTCTTGCACATAGGAGCAGTATTATAGTAATTAAATTCTTGCACATAGGGGCAGTATTATAGTAGTTATATTCTTGTACATAGGGGGCAGTATTATAGTAGTTATATTCTTGTACACAGGGGCAGTATTATAGTAGTTATATTCTTGTACATAGGGGCAGTATTATAGTAGTTATATTCTTGTACACAGGGGCAGTATTATAGTAGTAATATTCTTGTATATAGGAGCAGTATTATAGTAGTTATATTCTTGTACATAGGAGCAGTATTATAGTAGTTATATTCTTGTACATAGGGGCAGTATTATAGTAGTTATATTCTTGTACATAGGGGCAGTATTATAGTAGTTATATTCTTGTACATAGGGGCCGTATTATAGTAGTTATATTCTTGAACATAGGGGAAGTATTATAGTAGTTATTCTTGTACACAGGGGCAGTATTATAGTAGTTATATTCTTGTACATAGGGGCAGTATTATAGTAGTTATTCTTGTACACAGGGGCAGTATTATAGTAGTTATATTCTTGTACATAGGGGCAGTATTATAGTAGTTATATTCTTGTACATAGGGGCAGTATTATAGTAGTTATATTCTTGTACATAGGGGCAGTATTATAGTAGTTATATTCTTGTACATAGGGGGCAGTATTATAGTAGTTATATTCTTGAACATAGGGGAAGTATTATAGTAGTTATATTCTTGTACATAGGGGCAGTATTAAAGTAGTTATATTCTTGTACATAGGGGGCAGTATTATAGTAGTTATATTCTTGTACATAGGGGAAGTATTATAGTAGTTATATTCTTGTACATAGGGGAAGTATTATAGTAGTTATATTCTTGTACATAGGGGCAGTATTATAGTAATCATCTTCTTATACATAGGGGAAGTATTATAGTAGTTATATTCTTGTACATAAGGGCAGTATTATAGTAGTTATATTCTTGTACATAGGGGCAGTATTATAGTAGTTATATTCTTGTACATAGCAGCAGTATTATAGTAGTTATATTCTTGTATATAGGAGCAGTATTATAGTAGTTATATTCTTGTACATAGGAGCAGTATTATAGTAGTTATATTCTTGTACATAGGGGCAGTATTATAGTAGTTATATTCTTGTACATAGGGGCAGTATTATAGTAGTTATATTCTTATATAGGAGCAGTATTATAGTAGTTATATTCTTGTACATAGGAGCAGTATTATAGTAGTTATATTCTTGTACATAGGGGCAGTATTATAGTAGTTATATTCTTGTACATAGGGGGCAGTATTATAGTAGTTATATTCTTGTACACAGGGGCAGTATTATAGTAGTTATATTCTTGTACATAGGGGCAGTATTATAGTAGTTATATTCTTGTACACAGGGGCAGTATTATAGTAGTTATATTCTTGTATATAGGAGCAGTATTATAGTAGTTATATTCTTGTACATAGGAGCAGTATTATAGTAGTTATATTCTTGTACATAGGGGCAGTATTATAGTAGTTATATTCTTGTACATAGGAGCAGTATTATAGTAGTTATATTCTTGTACATAGGGGCAGTATTATAGTAGTTATATTCTTGTACATAGGGGCCGTATTATAGTAGTTATATTCTTGAACATAGGGGAAGTATTATAGTAGTTATTCTTGTACACAGGGGCAGTATTATAGTAGTTATATTCTTGTACATAGGGGCAGTATTATAGTAGTTATTCTTGTACACAGGGGCAGTATTATAGTAGTTATATTCTTGTACATAGGGGCAGTATTATAGTAGTTATATTCTTGTACATAGGGGCCGTATTATAGTAGTTATATTCTTGTACATAGGGGAAGTATTATAGTAGTTATATTCTTGTACATAGGAGCAGCATTATATTAGCTATATACTTGTACATAGGGGCAGTATTATAGTAGTTATATTCTTGTACATAGGGGCAGTATTATAGTAGTTATATTCTTGTACATAGGAGCAGTATTATAGTAGTTATATTCTTGTACATAGGAGCAGTATTATAGTAGTTATATTCTTGTACATAGGGGCAGTATTATAGTAGTTATATTCTTGTACATAGGGGCAGTATTATAGCAAATATATTCTTGTACATAGGGGGCAGTATTATAGTAGTTATATTCTTGTACATAGGGGCAGTATTATAGTAGTTATATTCTTGTATATAGGAGCAGTATTATAGTAGTTATATTCTTGTACATAGGAGCAGTATTATAGTAGTTATATTCTTGTACATAGGTGCAGTATTATAGTAGTTATATTCTTGTACATAGGAGCAGTATTATAGTAGTTATATTCTTGTACATAGGGGCAGTATTATAGTAGTTATATTCTTGTACATAGGGGCAGTATTATAGTAGTTATATTCTTGTACATAGGGGCCGTATTATAGTAGTTATATTCTTGAACATAGGAGCAGTATTATAAGTTATATTCTTCTACATAGGGGCACTATTATAGTAGTTAAATTCTTGTACATAGGAGCAGTTTTATAGTAATTAAATTCTTGCACATAGGTGCAGTATTATAGTAGTTATATTCTTCTACATAGGGGGCAGTATTATAGTAATTATATTCTTGTACATAGGGGAAGTATTATAGTAGTTATATTCTTGTACATAGGGGCAGTATTATAGTAGTTATATTCTTGTACATAGGGGCAGTATTATAGTAGTTATATTCTTCTACATAGGGGCACTATTATAGTAGTTATATTCTTGTACATAGGGGCAGTATTAAAGTAGTTATATTCTTGCACATAGGAGCAGTATTATAGTAATTAAATTCTTGCACATAGGGGCAGTATTATAGTAGTTATATTCTTGTACATAGGGGGCAGTATTATAGTAGTTATATTCTTGTACATAGGGGCAGTATTATAGTAGTTATATTCTTGTACATAGGGGCAGTATTATACTAGTTATATTCTTCTACATAGGGGCACTATTATAGTAGTTATATTCTTGTACATAGGGGCAGTATTATAGTAGTTATATTCTTGTACATAGGGGGCAGTATTATAGTAGTTATATTCTTGTACATAGGGGGCAGTATTATAGTAGTTATATTCTTGTACATAGGGGCAGTATTATAGTAGTTATATACTTGTACATAGCAGTATTATAGTAGTTATATTCTTGTACATAGGGGGCAGTATTATAGTAGTTATATTCTTGTACATAGGGGGCAGTATTATAGTAGTTATATTCTTGTACATAGGGGCAGTATTATAGTAGTTATATTCTTTTATTTAGTAGCAGTATTATAGTAGTTATATTCTTGTACATAGGAGCAGTATTATAGTAGTTATATTCTTGTACATAGGGGCAGTATTATAGTAGTTATATTCTTGTACATAGGAGCAGTATTATAGTAGTTATATTCTTGTACATAGGGGCAGTATTATAGTAGTTATATTCTTGTACATAGGGGCAGTATTATAGTAGTTATATTCGTGTACATAGGGGCCGTATTATAGTAGTTATATTCTTGAACATAGGAGCAGTATTATAATAGTTATATTCTTCTACATAGGGGCACTATTATAGTAGTTAAATTCTTGTACATAGGAGCAGTATTATAGTAATTAAATTCTTGCACATAGGTGCAGTATTATAGTAGTTATATTCTTCTACATAGGGGGCAGTATTATAGTAATTATATTCTTGTACATAGGGGAAGTATTATAGTAGTTATATTCTTGTACATAGGGGCAGTATTATAGTAGTTATATTCTTGTACATAGGGGCAGTATTATAGTAGTTATATTCTTGTACATAGGGGCAGTATTATAGTAGTTATATTCTTGTACATAGGGGCAGTATTATAGTAGTTATATTCTTGTACACAGGGGCAGTATTATAGTAGTTATATTCTTGCACATAGGGGCAGTATTATAGTAGTTATATTCTTGTATATAGGAGCAGTATTATAGTAGTTATATTCTTGTACATAGGGGCAGTATCATAGTAGTTATATTCTTGTATATAGGAGCAGTATTATAGTAGTTATATTCTTGTACACAGGGGCAGTATTATAGTAGTTATATTCTTGTACATAGGGGCAGTATTATAGTAGTTATATTCTTGTACACAGGGGCAGTATTATAGTAGTTATATTCTTGTACATTGGGAGTAGTATTATAGTAGTTATATTCTTGTACATGGGAGCAGTATTATAGTAGTTATATTCTTGTACACAGGGGCAGTATTATAGTAATTAAATTCTTGCACATAGGGGCAGTATTATAGTTGTTATATTCTTGTACATAGGGGCAGTATTATAGTAGTTATATTCTTGTACATAGGAGCAGTATTATAATAGTTATATTCTTCTACATAGGGGCACTATTATAGTAGTTAAATTCTTGTACATAGGAGCAGTATTATAGTAATTAAATTCTTGCACATAGGTGCGGTATTATAGTAGTTATATTCTTCTACATAGGGGGCAGTATTATAGTAATTATATTCTTGTACATAGGGGCAGTATTATAGTAGTTATATTCTTGTACATAGGGGCAGTATTATAGTAGTTATATTCTTGTACATAGGGGCAGTATTATAGTAGTTATATTCTTGTACATAGGAGCAGTATTATAGTAATTAAATTCTTGCACATAGGGGCAGTATTATAGTAGTTATATTCTTGTACATAGGGGCAGTATTATAGTAGTTATATTCTTGTACATAGGAGCAGTATTATAATAGTTATATTCTTCTACATAGGGGCACTATTATAGTAGTTAAATTCTTGTACATAGGAGCAGTATTATAGTAATTAAATTCTTGCACATAGGTGCGGTTTTATAGTAGTTATATTCTTCTACATAGGGGCAGTATTATAGTAATTATATTCTTGTACATAGGGGCAGTATTATAGTAGTTATATTCTTGTACATAGGGGCAGTATTATAGTAGTTATATTCTTCTACATAGGGGCACTATTATAGTAATTAAATTCTTGTACATAGGAGCAGTATTATTGTAATTAAATTCTTGCACATAGGTGCAGTATTATAGTAGTTATATTCTTGTACACAGGGGCAGTATTATAGTAGTTATATTCTTGTACATAGGGGCAGTATTATAGTAGTTATATTCTTGTATATAGGAGCAGTATTATAGTAGTTATATTCTTGTACATAGGGGCAGTATCATAGTAGTTATATTCTTGTACATAGGGGCAGTATTATAGTAGTTATATTCTTGTACATAGGGGCAGTATCATAGTAGTTATATTCTTGTACATAGGGGCAGTATTATAGTAGTTATATTCTTGTACACAGGGGCAGTATTATAGTAGTTATATTCTTGTACGTAGGGTTAGTATTATAGTAGTTATATTCCTGTACATAGGGGGCAGTATTATAGTAGTTATATTCTTGTACATAGGGGGCAGTATTATAGTAATCAGTGGTCATATTAGAATATATATAGGGTAGTATATTTTGAGCATTATGTTACATTGTTCCTTTATTTTCGCCAACTTGTTAAAGATGATGTAGGAACATTAGGTTTGGGGAGGGGGGGCATTATTTCCCGTATACTGTTAGTAGAGTAGAGAGGTTTACTCCGCCAGGGGAGGTTTTGTAAGTGAGATCCCGAGCTCTCTGGCAACTAATGGACTGGAATCAATAAGAGTAAATGGTGTGTTTTATGGCGCGGCAGTGCTGTCTGGTACATGTCTTGTGATAAGCACCCCATATTACCTGCCTTTAATTATCTTTTTGACCTAGTTGGCGAATTAAGGAAATGTTCTCATCGGTCTCGTGATGCCATCATTTGTCGCACGCCTTGGGAGGGGCTCTGATAAATGATTGACAGGGTAAAAGCTCTTGATA
The DNA here is from genome assembly GCF_039654945.1 of Dendrobates tinctorius. Classification (NCBI taxonomy): domain Eukaryota; kingdom Metazoa; phylum Chordata; class Amphibia; order Anura; family Dendrobatidae; genus Dendrobates; species Dendrobates tinctorius. The sequence goes on along the minus strand of NW_027361998.1, from coordinate 1,390,040 downwards.
TGGGAATATATGAGCCGCATCTAATGTAGTCCATGTATCATCAATAAGAGCCATAGACCGGAAGACAGTCCCCTGGGGGCTCTAGAAAGCCTTATAACCCGAAAAAGAAAGGAGGCGGCTCCAGCCGGTAAGAAAACGGAATATTCACTATTAACTCGTCTACATTATTATACATGGCCACGATCATCAATACCCTTCACCCAAATGTCAGGATATATCTGATGAGCTGTAGAAGTCAGGTGAAATCGAGTGCAGTAACCATATGAAAATCAGGCTGGGGGCGTGTCAGAAGCTGTCACATGCCCCCTTCTGCACCTCCAGCCTCATTTGCATATGACTTGTACATTAAAATTCTCATGATACTTCACACAGCTGAGGGTTCGTTACAATCGTATCCAGTCCACATCATCCTTTCTGGAGATGCAGAAGTCCGGTTGTTACAATGTCTGGAGCAGATGCAGACATTTTCGTTTTCCTGATGGGCCGCATGGTCGACTGCGACTATTGTGGAAGCTGAACCAATAGGCAGAAATAAATTCTGCTCAATATTAATATTAACATATTAATTAGAATTATTTTATATTAATATTAATTGTATCACTTACTATTCATCCCCCTGTATACAGTATGAGCCCCCCACACAGCCCCTGTATATACAGTATGAGCCCCCATATACAGCATAATCCCCCACACAGCCCTCTATATACAGTATGATCCCACAAATGGAACCCTTTATATACAGTACTAGCGGAAGAGCTCAGCGCTGCCCAGGCATAGTATCTAACTACGGTTAGTTATAACAAATTATGATTATATCTATCTATATATAAAGCTGAGTGTATAGCCCCGCCCACTCCGCATAGCCACATTCACTATAATATCCCACATCTTCCCGTCAGCCTGGCGTCAGAACCAGAGCGCTGAGTGGAACTTTCATACCGGGGATCCCTTTAAGAGAGGCCTGGGGTCAGAACCAGAGCATTGTGTGTATTTGCCCTGACTTCAATACCAATGATCCCTTTAAGAGGGAAGATGTGCCCATAGGATGGAGGATGTGTGATGGTATATGGGCACAGGAGGGGTGATTCATTTCTGTCATGTGCTCTCTGCTCCTTTCTGGGGGGTAGAAAATAGCTGGGAGCTTATGTTCCCAGGCATGCTAGATTTCTCCCACCATGTCAGTGTCTGCTGAGGTGTTGTCAAGTGGGAAAACTGTTGGACATAGCAACCAATCACAGCTCAGCTTCTTTTAACCAGCTCTGGTGAAATGAGAGATGCTTAGTGATTGGTTACAAGGAAAACTGTTGCTCATAGCAACCAATCACAGCTCAGCTTCTTTTAACAGGCTCTGGTGAAATGAGAGATGCTTAGTGATTGGTTACAAGGAAAACTGTTGCTCATAGCAACCAATCACAGCTCAGCTTCTTTTGAACAGCTCTGGTGAAATGAAAGATGCTTCATGATTGGTTGGTGATACACACATACATACATTCAGTTTTATATATATAGATGAGCCCCCTATATACAGTATGAGTGCAGACAGCAGTGACATTGGGGGGTGAGGGGGCAGCCGTGCGGCCGGTGGGCCAGTGTTTCCAGGGTCAGCGGGCTACACTGGGCCCAGGTCTGGTCCGGACTGTAGATCACACAGGCTTTGTGTAGATCGGGTTCAACTGGAAGAAAACGTTCAGCTGTGTGAAATACAAGTTATCATTCAATGACAGCAAGCGAAGATTGTAAAATTGGCAAGGAAATGAGACACACTGCACAATGACATCCTGACCACTGCTACTCCTATAGGAATCTGATCAATAAGGCAACAAAAGATGGAGGAACGTCAGTGTGAGGCCGGATGTAAAGATCCCCGAGGAGCACAGGCAGCGGTCCTATCTTCCCACCCGGATCCCTGCTGCCAGTGATCACATTCTTTACAGACGTCCTGCACAGCCGGCGGTCACATCTCTGGCTCCATAAGTCTACATAACTATAAAGTGTACCCATGACAACTCTTCCTGGACCTGAGGGGATTGATATCGAAAGCTAAAAAAATGTCAACCCAGAGAGAACTGCGGCTGTTGCAGGTGAGGACAGAAATTTCATTATTCATCCACAGATCCCCCATAACAGTGTGTCATCCACAGATCCCCCGTAACAGTGCTTCATCCACAGATCCCCCATAACAGTGCATCATCCACAGCTCCCCCATAACATTGCATCATCCACAGATCCCCCATAACAGTGCATCATCCACAGATCCCCCATAACAGTGCATCATCCACAGATCCCCCGTAACAGTGCTTCATCCACAGATCCCCCATAACAGTGCATCATCCACAGCTCCCCCATAACATTGCATCATCCACAGATCCCCCATAACAGTGCATCATCCACAGATCCCCCATAACATTGCATTATCCACAGCTCCCCCATAACATTGCATCATCCACAGATCCCCCGTAACAGTGGATCATCCACAGATCCTCCATAACAGTGCTTCATCCACAGATCCCCCATAACAGTGCTTCATCCACAGATCCCCCATAGCAGTATGTCATCCACAGATCCCCCATAACAGCGCGTCATCCACAGATCCCCATAACAGCACGTCATCCACAGATCCCCCATAACAGTGCTTCATCCACAGATCCCCCATAACAGTGCGTCATCCACAGATCCCCCATAACATCGCATCATCCACAGATCCCCCATAACAACACGTCACCTACAGATCCCCCATAAGTGTGTCATCCACAGATCCCCCGTCACAGTGGATCATCCACAGATCCTCCATAACATTGCATCATCCACAGATCCCCCATAACAGTGCATCATCCACAGATCCCCATAACAGCACGTCATCCACAGATCCCCCATAACAGTGCTTCATCCACAGATCCCCCATAACAGTGCGTCATCCACAGATCCCCCATAACATCGCATCATCCACAGATCCCCCATAACAACACGTCACCTACAGATCCCCCATAAGTGTGTCATCCACAGATCCCCCATAACAGTGCATCATCCACAGCTCCCCCATAACATTGCATCATCCACAGATCCCCCATAACAGTGCATCATCCACAGATCCCCCATAACATTGCATCATCCACAGCTCCCCCATAACATTGCATCATCCACAGATCCCCCGTAACAGTGGATCATCCACAGATCCTCCATAACAGTGCTTCATCCACAGATCCCCCATAACAGTGCTTCATCCACAGATCCCCCATAGCAGTATGTCATCCACAGATCCCCCATAACAGCGCGTCATCCACAGATCCCCATAACAGCACGTCATCCACAGATCCCCCATAACAGTGCTTCATCCACAGATCCCCCATAACAGTGCGTCATCCACAGATCCCCCATAACATCGCATCATCCACAGATCCCCCATAACAACACGTCACCTACAGATCCCCCATAAGTGTGTCATCCACAGATCCCCCGTCACAGTGGATCATCCACAGATCCTCCATAACAGTGCTTCATCCACAGATCCTCCATAACAGTGCTTCATCCACAGATCCCCCATAACAGTGCTTCATCCACAGATCCCCCATAGCAGTATGTCATCCACAGATCCCCCATAACAGCACGTCATCCACAGATCCCCCATAACAGCGAGTCATCCGCAGATCCCCCATAACAGTGCAGCACCCACAGATCCCCATAACAGTGCTTCATCCACAGATCCCCATAACAGTGCATCATCCACAGATCCCCCATAACAGTGCTTCATCCACAGATCCCCATAACAGTGCATCATCCACAGATCCCCCATAACAGCGCGTCATCCACAGATCCCCCATAACAGAGCGTCATCCACAGATCCCCCATAACAGTTTGTGGTTAGAAGTATGGTGCAGTAATTTTTCCTATTATCTGGCTTAGTATTATTATAGAAATACATACAATCTAGTAATCCAGCATAGTGTCCCATGTGCCGGATTATTGGATTCCACCACATACTGTAATGCTGCACACCCTTATCCTGGAGGCTCTCGCCGGCTCTAATCCTCCCACCCCCAGTACAGGCAGTCATAGAGCTGTTTGTGAAGATTTCTTATCCCCTGGGGATATATCCCAGTCAAATCAGCTCCTCTGCTGGGGAGGAGTGTCCCGGCCTACCAGCCATCCACAGCTTTGTAGGGTGTTTATGTAGATTTATTAGGGATTACAGAGCATGCAGCGCCGCAGCATCAGTGGTCTGTTATTACTGCGCAAAACACCAAGCTCTGTAACCTGGCAATCAAGGTAAACAGGCAGGTGATGCAAGTGCGAACAAGAGAGGAAGACCTCAGGAATAATGTGCTAAATATTATCTCATGATACATCATGTATTATACTCCAGAGCTGCACTCACTATTCCGCTGGTGCAGTCACTGTGTACATACATTACATTACTGATCCTGAGTTACATCCTGTATTATACCCCAGAGCTGCACTCACTATTCTGCTGGTGCAGTCACTGTGTACATACATTACATAACTGATCCTGAGTTACATCCTGTATTATACCCCAGAGCTGCACTCACTATTCTGCTGGTGCAGTCACTGTGTACATACATTACATAACTGATCCTGAGTTACATCCTGTATTATACTCCAGAGCTGCACTCACTATTCTGCTGGTGCAGTCACTGAATACATACATTACATTACTGATCCTGAGTTACCTCCTGTATTATACCCCAGAGCTGCACTCACTATTCTGCTGGTGCAGTCACTGTGTACATACATTACATTACTGATCCTGAGTTACATCCTGTATTATACCCCAGAGCTGCACTCACTATTCTGCTGGTGCAGTCACTGTGTACATACATTACATTACTGATCCTGAGTTACATCCTGTATTATACCCCAGAGCTGCACTCACTATTCTGCTGGTGCAGTCACTGTGTACATACATTACATTACTGATCCTGAGTTACATCCTGTATTATACCCCAGAGCTGCACTCACTATTCTGCTGGTGCAGTCACTGTGTACATACATTACATAACTGATCCTGAGTTACATCCTGTATTATACTCCAGAGCTGCACTCACTATTCTGCTGGTGCAGTCACTGAATACATACATTACATTACTGATCCTGAGTTACCTCCTGTATTATACCCCAGAGCTGCACTCACTATTCTGCTGGTGCAGTCACTGTGTACATACATTACATTACTGATCCTGAGTTACATCCTGTATTATACCCCAGAGCTGCACTCACTATTCTGCTGGTGCAGTCACTGTGTACATACATTACATTACTGATCCTGAGTTACCTCCTGTATTATACCCCAGAGCTGCACTCACTATCCTGCTGGTGGAGTCACAGTGTACATACATTACATTACTGATCCTGAGTTACATCCTGTATTATACTCCAGAGCTGCACTCACTATTCTGCTGGTGCAGTCACTGTGTACATACATTACATTACTGATCCTGAGTTACATCCTGTATTATACCCCAGAGCTGCACTCACTCTTATGCTGGTGCAGTCACTGTGTACATACATTACATTACTGATCCTGAGTTACCTCCTGTATTATACCCCAGAGCTGCACTCACTATCCTGCTGGTGGAGTCACAGTGTACATACATTACATTACTGATCCTGAGTTACATCCTGTATTATACTCCAGAGCTGCACTCACTATTCTGCTGGTGCAGTCACTGTGTACATACATTACATTACTGATCCTGAGTTACATCCTGTATTATACCCCAGAGCTGCACTCACTATTCTGCTGGTGCAGTCACTGTGTACATACATTGCATTATTTATCCTGTACTGGTTGCAACTTCCATGAATTATATGAATTATGCCCAATAACATGCTCAGCTCTGCTACATCTGCTGCTTGCTCCTTCCCTTATAAGACCTCTCTAGAAATCGTCCCTTGTTCTTCTCATGGACCTTGCACCCTGTTGTGCCCTAATCCCCTCTCCTGCCTTCTGTGAGGCCAGCTTGTGGGGCTGCACTGGCCAGGAAGGTGTTAAATCCATCCTGTCCATATTGCTGAAAGGAAATGGGAAGAGATCTCAATGCTTAGTTGCCTAATGGGGTGGAAAGCAGCAGAGCTGAGTGTGCGAGGTGCTGAGCAAGGCCTGGCACAGGGCTGCCGGGTAGTGAACTCTTGGGTCCTTCTCTTTGTCCTATAATGTAAACTGAAGTCTTTCTCTGAAATCCCTGACTACAGAGCCGACCACAAAAGGAAGAATTGTTCACTGCGGTTTTGTGTCCAGACCCCGCTAATGCCATCACATCACTACCAAGATGTATAAACACCGGCCTCAAATGACCTCACGGTAAGAAAAATGCCCAGGACGGGCACAGGACACAATCCGACAGCAGGAAACCCGACAGGAAGCATCCATCGATCAGATGTAGCAGAGCTGATCTGGGTCTGAGAATAGTCAGATTTTTACCCTCTGCAGGACTGGATACAACAAAGATTTCGGCGCTTTCTAAATTCAGAAAGAAATTACGTTCCTGAGTCTGCAGACGTCGCGGTGACTGACAGCAGATAATCTGGGCCGAGCAAGGACCGGCGGAGCCTACAGTGTGAGGTCCTACTCAGTATTCAGGCCGTTCTCACACACAGCCACCAAAAACAACAGCGGGATCTGACTTGGGTGTATATGATGACAATTAGCCTGGAGAACATGTCCCTGGTGGGCTGAGGGCCCGTTTACGTGAGGTGATCACAAATGAGAAGTGTGGCACACATAAAAGTGAGGAAAGTACAGGCACTTCTCACAAAATGACAATACCACCAAAAAGTGAATTTATTTCAGTTCTTCAATACAAAAAGTGACTCTCCTCTATTCTATAGAGTCATTACACACAGAGTGATCTATATCACGGGTTTATTTCTGCCAATGAAAACCCAAAAGTCATTATCTCAGTAAATTAGAATAATTAACAAGAAACACCTGTAAAGGCTCCTAAGTGTTTATAAAGGTGCCTTTGTCTGTTTCAGTAGCTCCACAATCATGGGGAAGACTGCTGACCTGACAGATGTCCAGAAGGCAGCCACTGACACACTCCACAATCATGGGGAAGACTGCTGACCTGACAGATGTCCAGAAGGCAGCCACTGACACACTCCACAATCATGGGGAAGACTGCTGACCTGACAGATGTCCAGAAGGCAGACATTGACACACTCCACAATCATGGGGAAGACTGCTGACCTGACAGATGTCCAGAAGGCAGTCACTGACACTCTCCACAATCATGGGGAAGACTGCTGACCTGACACATGTCCAGAAGGCAGTCACTGACACACTCCACAATCATGGGGAAGACTGCTGACCTGACAGATGTCCAGAAGGCAGTCACTGACACACTCCACAAGGAGGGGAAGCCTCAAAAGGTCATTGCTAAAGAAGCCGACTGTTCAGAGTGCTGTATCCAAGCAGATTAATGGAAAGTGGAGTGGAAGGAAAAAGTGTGGTAGAAAAAGGTGCACAAGCAACCGGGATAACTGCAGCCTGGAAAGGATTGTTAAGAAAAGGCCATTCAAAAATGTGGGGAAGATTCACCAGGAGCGGACTGCTGCTGGAGTCATTGCTTCACACCACACACAGACGTATCCAGGACATGGGCTACAAGTGTCGCATTCCTTGTGTCAGCCACTCATGACCAATAGACAACGCCAGAAGCATCTTATCTGGGCCAAGGAGGAAAAGAACCGGACTGTTGTCAGTGGTCCCAGAGTCTGGAGGAAGAGTGGAGGGGCCACAATCCAAGCTGCTGGAGGTCTAGTGTGAAGTCTCCACAATCAGTGATGGTTTGGGGAGCCATGTCATCTGCTGGTGTAGGTCCACTGTGTTTTATCAAGACCAAAGACAGCGCAGCCGTCTACCAGGACATTTTAGAGCTCTTCATGCTTCCCTCTGCTGACAAGCTTTTTGGAGATGGAAATGTCATTCTCCAGCAGGACTTGGCCCCTGTCCACACTGCCAAAAGTACCAATACCTGGTGTACACACAACAGTATCACTGGGCTTGATTGGCAGCAAACTCGCCTGACCTTAACCCCATAGAGAATCTATGGAGTATTGTCAGGAGGAAGATGAGAGACACCAGACCCAACAGTGCAGACGAGCTGAAAGCTGCTATCAAAGCAACCTGGGCTTCCATAACCCCTCAGCAGTGCCACAGGCTGATCGCCTCCATGCCACGCCGCATTGATGCAGTAATTGATGCAAAAGGAGCCGCGACCAAGTATTGAGTGCATTTACTGATCATACATTTCAGTAGGACAACATTTCAGATTTTACAATCATTTTTCAAGCTGGTGTTATAAAGTATTCTAATTTACTGAGATAATGACTTTTGGGTTTTCATTGGCTGTAAGCCATAATCATCAACAGTAACAGAAATAAACACGTGAAATAGATCACTCTGTGTAATGGCTCTATAGAATATAGGAGAGTCACTGTTTGTATTGAACAACTGAAATAAATTCACTTTTTGATGATATTCTAATTTTGTGAGACGCTCCTGTATGTAAAAATAAGCTCTGTTTCCACAACTGACTAACCAAACAGCACCGTTATCAACCTGCGTCAGGAAGACCTGGGTCTTGTTTGCCCTTATCTCCTTATCATGGTCAGTCTTAATTCTGCCACACTCTTGTTTGACAAAGTTGAAGGTCCATGCTCAAATTCTCACCATCCATCAAAATAAAGGACACAACCAATCTGAAATATTTTGTTCAGACCCTACAAAAAGGGCCAATCATATCCCATTCAAAAAAGATTCTTCAACTAATCATCATTGATCGTTGGGTATTGGGTAACGATGAGGTGTAAAACCTAGAAGTATTTAATGAGAACTAGGATGGAGAACATGTCCCTAGTGGGCTGGAGGCCTATTTAAATGAAGTGATCACCAGTTATAGCACAGACATATATAGAAGTGAAGTCCTATAAAAAAGTGAGGCTAGATGTAGGTACTGGTTTACCAAACAGCACTGGTAACCACCTGGGACTGGAGGACTTGGTTCTTGCTGTTGCTTCCCTCATATACTTTCCTTTGTCAGTCTGAATTCCCTAAACCTTTGTTTGCCAAAGCTTTAGGGTCTTTATATTGGAGATCCATTAACGAGTTCTCACCACCCATCAAAAAAAGGGATGCACCTAATCTGCGTTTTCTGTCTCTGTGGACCATGTATTACATACAACCATGAATGGGACCTTTTTTTTACACCCAATGAGAGGATCTCATGAGTGGGTCACGTCCTCCTGTGAGATCTGGGGTTAGAAAATCACTTTGTATTGTGAATCGCAAATTTTCCATTTCGCTCACGTGTTTTGTATTATTATTTTTTTGGTGTTGAAGAGGTTAAGAACCCTTTGTATGCTGGTTAGAAACTTGCAGCTCCATCTCACAGCTGTTCCTGACCTGGTCATTTCCTCTCCCTATAAAATCTGGTCTCTTTCTTGCCAGGGAAAGCTGTGCTTCCTAGCTCCTTTGCAAATACTGTGCTAAATTGGTTATTGTTGTTGCTGCTGGAGATAGTTGCGTGCTGTTTTTGGGTGTATGCTTTCCTCATTGTCCTATTCCCATTTGGTTCATACTTTCTAATCCCTCCCTATATTCCACTCTATATTTGGTGAGTGTTTGTTGCTTTCTGTTATCCCTGTCTGTCTTACTTGTTGACACACTAGCATTTCTGTCCCAAGCCTCCGGGAGAAGGGGGAAGGAACAGCTTAGGGTATAATAGGAGAACAGTAAGGATGGTGGCCCAAACCTCCTCACCATTAGAGGTACCTTTGGCAGCAGGGATAGTCCTAGGAACTGTTCGGGGCCCCATTCAGTAATCACAAATAGTCACAGCATGACATTAGGCCGATCATTTTGTTCATGAAACTTTCATTAGCTCATCATCATCGTCAGTATCATTATCACTGGCATTTAAAAAGACTCGAAACATTCCTATTCATATTTCCAGACATGGGATTTGTTGAGAAAATTTTACAAAAACTTCGTACAGATGGTAAAATTATATAATTTTACTAATTTAGTGTTGTTGTGCAGGCAACTTTAGACTTTACAAACTTTAGATTCTGTAATTAAAGAGTATCCTGCCCTCGAGCAAAGTTAAACTGTATCATGAGGTCCACATGGTAAACACATTACCCCGATGGCAGAAAAGTAGGCCGGAAGCAGTAGTAGCCATAAACCGAAACAAAAAAAAACGGAGTTCTCTTTATATGGATGGAAATGGAAATTTACATGGTTTTGAAACTATTATTGGGAAATGAAAAAATTTGTGAGCTACATACCTAAAATAAATCATTTGGAGTCTATCATGATGATTGTTGGAGGCACTAACCAAATGATAATATCTGCTAGCCTATGTTTTAAGTTTTACCACAATTTGTGTTGAGGCATATTTGGAAAGAAGATAAGGAATGTCCACGGAAATACATTGACCAAGTCACTTTCTGTAGGTTGACCAAAACCATCCAACATGATCAACCGCTTCTTATTCATCGTACAAAAGGAAATCGATCGAGCACTAATATTTTCAAGCCGTGGACCACAGGACGTTTTATAAAGCAAAAGACCCATTACAATAGTTGATAGGGGTCTGAGCGTTTTGAGCACCAAGTTGTCTTCTCATACAGAGGTCCACATTCTTAATTAACATACTGAGCCACGTTGAGATGTAACAGATGGTGTTAAATATCCAACAGCAGCAGCGAAGCTCCATCTGTGGCCCCTTAGATTGTACTGTGCTATGTTTTACTGGCAATTTCCTGCGGATTTCCCATGTTTGACCCAGCTTTGATCAGATAATCTGTGTAATGACCCTGGCTTGACTTCCTGACCCTTTCTCCTCCTAGACCAGATCTTTTCTGTCGGTTACTGACCTGGATCCACCTTGATCTTGGCTCTGATCTATCTGGTTATCTATGACAAGACTGCCTACTAGGGACTTTCAAGGTATGATGTTCTGACCTAAATATTTAGACATCCCCACCCACTTTGATGGTGTGAAATCGAGAGGCGTCAACTGTAGAAAACGTTCACCGTCAGTCCTCTTCCAACTACTCCTAAGTTCGACCAGTTGGTGCTTCTTTGTAGTCCTGTCATCTAGTTGGGGATTGCAACCTAACTTGGGCAAGAATCCGAAACAAGGCATCAGACGTGACCATGCACCTTTTGGCCAAATACTTATTTGGACAACAGCTATTCCTCCCGACTCCTCAATACCTATATACTCTCAGTTTGTGGAGATCAACATAAGTCACTTCCAGACAACTTTATCAGTGGGAACAATGGATCACAATTGTCAAAATTCAACATGCCCAATACTTCTTTCGAACATTTGACATGGAGGAAGAAACTCTCTAAGTGTTGGGCCAATCCCACCGAAATCGAGAAGTTTGGTTGACATTTATCTAATGATTATATGGCCTCTTCCACTCTGTGTTTGGAGATGAAAGGGAGGAGGGTGATGGTCTAACATATCAGATTTACAATTCTTTTGTGTAATTTTTTTTGAGAAGTTTGGAAAACTGTAAAAAAAACAAAAAACGCACATTCTAAGCAAAGAAGCCGGCGGTGGTATGACGGGTCACTGATTCACTTCCATTGTATGGATGAGAACGCTTGCACAGTCCTTCTGTATGTCAGATCCAAAGCTTAGGAAACCATAGAAACGGCACTCAACCCTCCGACCATGTGCTCCGCGCCAGAATAGACAATCATTAGCGGCTTATCTCCATGCTACAGAACTTAATAGATGGTGGGGGTGGTAGTGACGGACCCATTAACCCCATTCAACGAAAAGGCAGATTAAAAGGCAATAATGAGTCTGAGTCTGATAAGAGGTGATACGTCGGAGTAATTCACCACGTGTTCCTGGAATTATTGACTACAAATGCCTGGGAACTGCAGGTGGATTCTTTAACAGAACTGATAAATGGCGGCTGAGGGTTGGAAGGACGAGCTGGCAGCCTGGTGGGAATAGCACATGGCCTACAGGGAGCCCATCCGGTGCCAAACCTGTTGATTTCTGCAAAATCACCCTTATCAATGCCCAATCCTTCAAGCCACTCCACAAAAAGTTGGACCGCAACTTAATCCTGCATGCTCATCTACACTGAGCACACATGTACTTAGAGGGGTCAACAGGAATGGTCAACGATCGTTGTGATGACAGTTAAACTCACGACTACCGGACGTCTGAGACTACTAGTTTTTTTTAGAAACGAAAAGTGTCCCATCAAAATTGGGAAAGGTCTTGCACCCAAACGTTGGTGGTCCGCATGGGGCTGGAGGTGTTAACTCATGTGGTTAACTATTTTTTTATACTAGTTATAAACTTTTCTTTTGCAAACCGTAGTGTCCTTAACTCCTTTTCCGACATCCACTGGACATGTATAGTAGTCCTTAAGTGGATCAAATCCCCCTGGCGCGTTGATTTGGGCAACGCTGTGACACCATCTTTGTACTATTACCAAATTTGGCCCAGGGCTTGGTTTTCATAAATAAGTTCACTCTATACTGTAATACTGGAGCTTGGCAGTATAAAACTCAAGCGATCACAGGTTAAGACTAGATAAAGCAAAAAAAACAAAACACATTTAAAAAAAAAAAAAAAGTCACAAAAACTCCAATAACTCTAACCCTAGAAATAAAAAACATTGGGCATGCCTTCATCTGCAAAAGTCCAGTCTATCAAAATATTAAATTATTTAACCCATATGATAAACTGCATAAAGCGGGGTGGGGAGAAAAAACTCCAGAATCACAGGTTTTTGAATCAGCGTACCTGCTCACAAAAAATGCAAACAAAAGCGATCAAAACACGGCAGTACCGCCGCAAAACGATGGCAACGAAAGCTATGGGACACAGCTCCATCGACAGAAAAAAGAAAGTTCTAAGTATCAGAAAATGGGAAACAAAAACAAAAAAAATTCTGTTTTTTACACCACTAAATAATAAAAAAAAACCCAGACATGTTTTGTAATCAGATCATTTTTACAGCACAATGAACGCTGTAAAAAGAAATCACTGTATACAGTGTAAATTTGGTGTGCCCTCTAAATAACTCAACAACCCGCCATTAATGTCTAAACCGCTGGCAACAAAAGTGAGTACACCCCTAAGTGAAAATGGACAAATTGTGAGCAAAGTGTGAATATTTTGTGTGGCCACCATTATTTTCCAGCACTGCCTTAATTGTCTTGGGCATGGAGGACACTAGAGCTTCACAGGTCACCACTGGAATCCTCTTCCCTCCTCCATGATGACATCACGGAGCTGGTGGATATTAGAGACTTTGCGCTCCTCCACCTTCCATTTGAGGATGCCCCACAGATGCTCAATAGGGTTTAGGTCTGGAGATATGCTTGACCAGTCCAGGATCTTTACCCTCAATATCTTTAGCAAGGCAGTGGAGGTGTTTTTGGGGTTATGTTGAAATACTGATCTGTGGCCCAGTATCTGAAGGGTGGGGATCATGTTTTGCTTCTATATGACAAAGTACGTTAGCAATCATGGTTCCTTCAATGAACTGTAGCCCAACAGCCGTCAGCACTAATGCAACCCCAAACCATCACACTCCTACCACCATGCTTGACTGTAGGCAGGACACACTTGGCTTCATGCTCCTCACCTCGTTGCCACCAAAAACGCTTGACATATTCTGAACCAAATAAGTTTGTCTTGGCTTCTTCAGACCACAGAACATGGTTCCAGTAATCCATGTCCTTAGTCTGCTTGTCTTCAACACAGTGTTTGCAGCTTTCTTGTGCATCATCTATACAAGAGGCTTCCATCTGGGACGACAGCCATGCAGACGGATGTGCTATTGTAAGAAGACAACCTCTGGATATGACGCTGACAACATGCACCCAACTTCTGTGTTCATCTATGGTGAGGCCAGATCGGAGTGGCACCTGTCTTGTTACACCGCTGTATGGTCTTGGCCACCGTGCTGCAGCTCAGTGTCAGGGTGTTGTCAGTCGTCTTAGAGCCTCGGGCCATCTTTAAGTAGAGCAACAATTCTTCTTTTCAGATCCTCAGAGAGTCCTTTACCACGAGGACCATGTTGACCTTCCTGTGACCAGTATGAGAGCATGTGAGAGCGAAAACACCAAATTTACCACCCCTGCTCCCCATTCACACCTTGTAACTCTAATGAGTCACATGACACCGGGGAAGGAACATGGCTAATTGGGCACAATTTGGCCATTTTCACTCGGGGGTGTACTCACTTTTGTTGCCAACGGTTTAGACAATAATGGCGGTGGGTTACGTTATTTACAGGACACCAAATTTACACTGAATGAAATATTTTATAACAACGTGAGGGGTGTACTCACTTGTGAGATACTGTAACTATATACAGTCATATGTAAAAGTTTGGGCACCCCTATTAATGTTAACCTTTTTTCTTTATAACAATTTTGGTTTTTGCAACAGGTATTTCAGTTTCATATATCTAATAACTGATGGACTCAGTTATATTTCTGGATTCAAATGAGGTTTATTGTACTAACAGAAAATGTGCAATCTGCATTTAAACAAAATTTGACCGGTGCAAAAGTATGGGCACCCTTATCATTTTCTTGATTTGAACACTCCTAACTACTTTTTACTGACTTCCTGAAGCACTAAATTGGTTTTGTAACCTCATTGAGCTTTGAACTTCATAGCCAGGTGTATCAAATCATGAGAAAAGGTATTTTAAGTGGCCACTTGCAAGTAGTTCTCCTATTTGATTCTCCTATGAAGAGTGGCATCATGGGCTCCTCAAAACAACTCTCAAATGATCTGAAAACAAAGATTATTCAACATAGCTTTTCAGGGGAAGGATACAAAAAGTTGTCTCAGAGATTTAACCAGTCAGTTTCCACTGTGAGGAACATAGTAAGGAAATGGAAGAACACAGGTACAGTTCTTGTTAAGCCCAGAAGTGGCAGGCCAAGAAAAATATCAGAAAGGCAGAGAAGAAGAATGGTGAGAACAGTCAAGGACAATCCACAGACCACCTCCAAAGACCTGCAGCATCATCTTGCTGCAGATGGTGTCACTGTGCATCGGTCAACAATACAGCGCATGCATAACGCCTTTTTGTATGACCAAACAACTCAATCTTTGTTTCATCAGTTCACAGGACCTTCTTCCAAAATGTAACTGGCTTGTCCAAATGTGCTTTTGCAGACCTCAGGCGACTCTGTTTGTGGCGTGCTTGCAGAAACGGCTTCTTTCGCATCACTCTCCCATACAGCTTCTCCTTGTGCAAAGTGCGCTGTATTGTTGACCGATGCACAGTGACACCATCTGCAGCAAGATGATGCTGCCGGTCTTTGGAGGTGGTCTGTGGATTGTCCTTGACTGTTCTCACCATTCTTCTTCTCTGCCTTTCTGATATTTTTCTTGGCCTGCCACTTCTGGGCTTAACAAGAACTGTACCTGTGTTCTTCCATTTCCTTACTATGTTCCTCACAGTGGAAACTGACTGGTTAAATCTCTGAGACAACTTTTTGTATCCTTCCCCTGAAAAGCTATGTTGAATAATCTTTGTTTTCAGATCATTTGAGAGTTGTTTTGAGGAGCCCATGATGCCACTCTTCATAGGAGAATCAAATAGGAGAACTACTTGCAAGTGGCCACTTTAAATACCTTTTCTCATGATTTGATACACCTGGCTATGAAGTTCAAAGCTCAATGAGGTTACAAAACCAATTTAGTGCTTCAGGAAGTCAGTAAAAAGTAGTTAGGAGTGTTCAAATCAAGAAAATGATAAGGGTGCCCATACTTTTGCACCGGTCAAATTTTGTTTAAATGCAGATTGCACATTTTCTGTTAGTACAATAAACCTCATTTGAATCCAGAAATATAACTGAGTCCATCAGTTATTAGATATATGAAACTGAAATACCTGTTGCAAAAACCAAAATTGTTATAAAGAAAAAAGGTTAACATTAATAGGGGTGCCCAAACTTTTACATATGACTGTAAATGTATAATGGTGGTCGGGCCTAGTCCTCATGGAGAAGCCTTTCTTTCCTAGCTGCCCTCTTTTCTGGGTAATGAGAGGGGTATATAGACAGAGACCCTCTCCAGCATGACCGTACACTTCACACATGGGGGTTGTCGACCCACTCGGACTTCACATCACACAGATTTCAGCCATAATTCACCATGGAAGCTTAGGTTTCCATGGTAACTAATTCCCAGAAATGCGGATCCTCGGCATATTGTAGAGGCAATAACCCCGAGCTCACCCGTCTTGTTAATTAATTTAGTGATTAATTATATGGGTTGAAATGTGAGTGAAACACAGGAATAAATTAGAAATGACATTTTTTTTTTTTTTTTTTTTTTTAGTTTCAAGGCCCAAAAAGTTCATTTCATAACTGCAATTTATGCTGCAAGAAGGGAGAATTTATAACAAGATCCCTCCCTATTATTGATTTGGTGAATAGGGGCATAACGACCGCGGTTGCAGAGGTGCGGTGGGGAGGGGGGCCGCCGATACCAGCAGAAACTTTAACCGGATGCGCCTCATCAGTCACACATTCAGCTGAAGTGTATTGCGGCGCAGAGACTCGTCAGGTCCGTGCACGGCAATACACGATCCTGGCTAGCCAGAAGCCGGCAGCTGACTTGGGAGTGACTGGGGGCGCCTGGCAGTGACGTCATGTGCTCCCGTCACTTGCAAGCTGCTGGCTTCAGAAGAGGACGCTGCATGGCGGGGGAAGCAGAGGGAAGGTGAGTATTTTTTTTTTTTATGCATTAACAAACAGCGGCAGAAAGGGGACATATACCAGGATGGGGGGATATATATATACCAGGATGGTGTCCACAATAAGGGACATACAGCTCTGGCAAAAATTAAGAGACCACTTTTAAATGTTCAGTTTGTCAGACGGTGTCCAGGATAAGGGACATATATACCAGGATGGGGGATTGGATGATAAATATATATCAGGATGGGGAGGGGGGCCCGGTCCAAATCTTTCACCGGGGGCCTGCACATTCTAGTGACGCCACTGCTGGTGAACATAGGAGGTGAAAAAAAAAATCTTACACTTAGGCTGTGTGCCCACGTAAGCGTTTTTTTAAGCATTTTTGAAGCGTTTGTCCCGGTCAATACGCTTCAAAAACGCATAGAAGAAGCACCCCATTCATTTTAAACGAATTCCGCACTTTTTGTGCAGATTGATGCGTTTTTCTCCCGCTCAAAAAACGCTTAGCGGCCATAAACGCAGCATGCTCATTAATTTTGCGGAAAAGTCCGCGTTTTTGCTATTTTCAGAAAACGCACGGAAAAAAAACGCACCAAAAACGTGCGGTTTGTAAGCAAAGAACGTGAAAAAAAAGCGCGTTTTCTGGGAAGGTGTCCGGTTTTGAAGCAGAAATTTTCCGCATACGTGGGCACATAGCCTTAAAGAGCTTTTCTGGTTTTATTGTAAGACTTTTTTTAAACCCCTATTTTTTATTCCTTCCAATTTTCAGTTTTGCACTTAAAATTTTTTCCTCCCCTTCTTCCAAGAGCCATCATTTACTTATTTCTCCATTGACATAACTGTATGAAGTCTTTTTTTTTTGTGGGACGAGTTGTAGTTTTGATTGACACCATTCACTTCACCATATAAATTACTGAAAAACGGGGAAAAAAATTTCCAAGTGCGGTGAAATGGTGAAAAACTCGCAATACTGCCATTGTATTCGTGGGTTCTGTTCACTGACAGCAAGCAGAGATATTGAAAATGGCGAGAGAAAGAAAAGTTAGAGTCTTGCAGAAATTATTGCTGTGCGAGGTGACAGATTTAGCTCTGCTACATGTGCTCATAGTGGGGGTGAGTGGTTTGGTTATGTCATGAGCCAGTACATAGGTAGGGACCAGCCAGCGGCACACAAGCAGGCACCGGACAGAGGCACATAGGTAGGGACCGGCCAGCGGCACATAGGTAGGGACCGGCCAGCGGCACACAGGCAGGCACCGGACAGAGGCACATAGGTAGGGACCGGCCAGCGGCACATAGGTAGGGATCGGCCAGCGGCACATAGGTAGGGACCGGCCAGCGGCACATAGGTAGGGACCGGCCAGCGGCACATAGGTAGGGACCGGCCAGCGGCACACAGGCAGGAACCGGCCAGCGGCACATAGGTAGGGACCGGCCAGCGGCACATAGGTAGGGACCGGCCAGCAGCACATAGGTAGGGACCGGCCAGCGGCACATAGGTAGAGATTGGCCAGAGGCACATAGGTAGTGACCAGACAGAGGCACATAGGTAGGGACTGGCCAGCGGCACATAGGTAGGGACCGGCCAGCGGCACATAGGTAGGGACCGGCCAGCGGCACATAGGTAGGGACCGGCCAGCGGCACATAGGTAGGGACCGGCCAGCGGCACATAGGTAGGGACCGGCCAGCGGCACACAGGCAGGGACCGGCCAGCGGCACATAGGTAGGGACCGGCCAGCGGCACATAGGTAGGGACCGGCCAGCGGCACATAGGTAGGGACCGGCCAGCGGCACATAGGTAGAGATTGGCCAGAGGCACATAGGTAGTGACCAGACAGAGGCACATAGGTAGGGACTGGCCAGCGGCACATAGGTAGGGACCGGCCAGCGGCACATAGGTAGGGACCAGCCAGCGGCACATAGGTAGAGATTGGCCAGAGGCACACAGGCAGGCACCAGACAGAGGCACATAGGTATGGATTAGCCAGTGGCACATAGGTAGGGACCGGCCAGCGGCACATAGGTAGGGACCGGCCAGCGGCACATAGGTAGGGACCGGCCAGCGGCACATAGGTAGGGACCGGCCAGCGGCACATAGGTAGGGACCGGCCAGCGGCACATAGGTAGAGATTGGCCAGAGGCACATAGGTAGTGACCAGACAGAGGCACATAGGTAGGGACTGGCCAGCGGCACATAGGTAGGGACCGGCCAGCGGCACATAGGTAGGGACCAGCCAGCGGCACATAGGTAGAGATTGGCCAGAGGCACACAGGCAGGCACCAGACAGAGGCACATAGGTATGGATTAGCCAGTGGCACATAGGTAGGGACCGGCCAGCGGCACATAGGTAGGGACCGGCCAGCGGCACATAGGTAGGGACCGGCCAGCGGCACATAGGTAGGGACTGGCCAGCGGCACATAGGTAGGGACCGGCCAGCGGCACATAGGTAGAGATTGGCCAGCGGCACATAGGTAGGGACCGGCCAGCGGCACACAGGTAGGAACTGGCCAGCGGCACGTAGGTATAGATTGGCCAGAGGCACATAGGTAGTGACCAGACAGAAGCACATAGGTAGGGACCGGCCAGCGGCACATAGGTAGGGACCGGCCAGCGGCACATAGGTAGGGACCGGCCAGCGGCACATAGGTAGAGATTGGCCAGAGGCACATAGGTAGGGACTGGCCAGCGGCACATAGGTAGGGACCGGCCAGCGGCACATAGGTAGGGACCGGCCAGCGGCACATAGGTAGGGACCGGCCAGCGGCACATAGGTAGGGACCGGCCAGCGGCACATAGGTAGGGACCGGCCAGCGGCACATAGGTAGGGACCGGCCAGCGGCACATAGGTAGGGACCGGCCAGCGGTACATAGGTAAGGACCGGCCAGCGGCACACAGGTAGGGCCCGGACAGCGGCACATAGGTAAGGACCGGCCAGCGGCACATAGGTAAGGACCGGCCAGCGGCACACAGGTAGGGACCGGCCAGCGGTACATAGGTAAGGACCGGCCAGCGGCACATAGGTAGGGACCGGCCAGCGGCACATAGGTAGGGACCGGCCAGCGGTACATAGGTAAGGACCGGCCAGCGGCACACAGGTAGGGACCGGCCAGCGGCACATAGGTAAGGACCGGCCAGCAGCACATAGGTAGGGACCGGCCAGCAGCACATAGGTAGGGACCGGCCAGCGGCACATAGGTAGGCGGCATGGAAGGAATATAACGTCTTAGTTCTTATTCCCTCTATTCTGAGACCGTTTTTCACCTGAGAGGAGACAGCAGAACACGGCTTCCATCTGATATCACATCGTACGAGCAGGCGATTACGTCCGACGCTGGTAGAGAAGTCCCTGACCACGTAACGTAATATGAGGGGTTATTAAAGGGATATGCCGATCCTGAGATTGCAGGACGACACAGCACAGCTTTACGCTCGTCGCTTCTCCAGTAGATTTACTCTGCTTGCTGCTTGAGAATGGAAACACTTCTTAAATATGAAATAAAAAGGTAAAACATTTCATTTCATCGCCCCCTTTTCTCAGAACGTAAACACAACTAAAAATCACATTTTTTGTATCGCTGCTTACGGAGTTGTCCGAACTAAGAAAACATCAGAAAATGTATCCCATACGGTGATCGCCGAACCGAAAAAAGCCAGAATCGCTATTTTCTGGTCACTTTGCCTTCCCCAAAAAATATTACAAAAAACAGATCAAAAAGTTGTATGGAATTCAAAGTGGCAGCAATAAAAACTAGATCTCGGACCGCAAAAAAAACAAAAAACAACAAAACAAAACAACAAGCCCTGATTCAACTGTATGGGTCACAAAATATAAAAGTTCTAGCTCTTGGAAGGCGAGGAGGAAAAATCGAAAGCAAAGAGGGGCCCAATGGGAATCTTGTCATCCAAGGGCCCCGTATAAACTTGGGACGGCCCTGATATATATATATATAGATATGGAACATCATATAAATCCCAAACGCCCCAGACAAGGGCCCAACATAGAACAAATCCGAGAAGGAGAAGGCACCGAGCGGCTGAGCGGGCGTCCTGCCAGGCTGTAATTAACCTGCCGCTCCATAGGGACTTGTTATCTAGTCTACACCTCTGAGAGCGGGGAGGTGGCATGATGCGATTTTGGGTTTTGTTTCCTTTGTAACAAAAATCCCCCAAATTCCTCCTCCTGTGCGATCTACCTTCTGAATGTGTGCAATCGCACTGGGAGGACCAGTGTTACCATGATGTCCACCAGGGCCGCTCCTCAGCGCTCACGCGGATTTCTCCAGTCGGGAACATATTTCTCCTTTCAGCCTTTGATTTTAGCTCCCGAAATTAAAACCATCTGTAATCCAGCCAAAGAGAGAAAAATAAATCTGAGGATGAAGTAGTGGAAAATAAATCTCGCGTAACGTTTTATGGAATCCATCAATGTATCCCATTGATTAGTTCACAATCAGCAGAAGCCTAAAATGTATCTATGGGAAAACACAAGTGAAGTAACCAGAAGGCAGACGACTACCAGAGCCGGAGCAAACCCGAAACGCAAGAATATAATATTCATACAGCCAGCTGGTCACAGGTCGTCATATAAGGAACATGTGATCGGACGTTAGGAGTTCAACGTGTCCAACTCTATGGCTTCTGAGTATTTCTGATCCTACTCAAGAGCTGCACTCACTATTCTGCTGGTGCAGTCACTGTGTACATACATTACATTATTGATCCTGAGTTACATCCTGTATTATACCCCAGAGCTGCACTCACTATTCTGCTGGTGCAGTCACTGTGTACATACATTACATTACTGATCCTGAGTTACATCTTGTATTATACCCCAGAGCTGCACTCACTATTCTGCTGGTGCAGTCACTGTGTACATACATTACATTATTGATCCTGAGTTACATCCTGTATTATACTCCAGAGTTGCACTCACTATTCTGGTGCAGTCACTGTGTACACACATTACATTACTGATCCTGTACTGATCCGGAGTTACATCCTTTATTATACCCCAGAGCTGCACTCACTATTCTGCTGGTGCAGTCACTGTGTACATACATTACTGATCCTGAGTTACATCCTTTATTATACCCCAGAGCTGCACTCACTATTCTGCTGGTGCAGTCACTGTGTACATACATTACATTACTGATCCTGAGTTACATCCTGTATTATACTCCAGAGCTGCACTCACTATTCTGCTGGTGCAGTCACTGTGTACATACATTACATTACTGATCCTGAGTTACATCCTGTATTATACCCCAGAGCTGCACTCACTATTCTGCTGGTGCAGTCACTGTGTACATACATTACATTACTGATCCTGAGTTACATCCTGTATTATACCCCAGAGCTGCACTCACTATTCTGCTGGTGCAGTCACTGTGTACATACATTACATTATTGATCCTGAGTTACATCCTGTATTATACTCTAGAGCTGCACTCACTATTCTGCTGGTGTAGTCACTGTGTACATACATTACATTACTGATCCTGAGTTACATCCTGTATTATACCCAAGAGCTGCACTCACTATTCTGCTGGTGCAGTCACTGTGTACACACATTACATTACTGATCCTGTACTGATCCGGAGTTACATCCTTTATTATACCCCAGAGCTGCACTCACTATTCTGCTGGTGCAGTCACTGTGTACATACATTACATTACTGATCCTGAGTTACATCCTGTATTATACTCCAGAGCTGCACTCACTATTCTGCTGGTGCAGTCACTGTGTACATACATTACATTATTGATCCTGAGTTACATCCTGTATTATACTCCAGAGCTGCACTCACTATTCTGCTGGTGTAGTCACTGTGTACATACATTACATTACTGATCCTGAGTTACATCCTGTATTATACTCCAGAGCTGCACTCACTATTCTGCTGGTGCAGTCACTGTGTACATACATTACATTACTGATCCTGAGTTACATCCTGTATTATACTCCAGAGCTGCACTCACTATTCTGCTGGTGCAGTCACTGTGTACATATATTACATTACTGATCCTGAGTTACATCCTGTATTATACCCCAGAGCTGCACTCACTATTCTGCTGGTGCAGTCACTGTGTACATACATTACATTATTGATCCTGAGTTACATCCTGTATTATACTCCAGAGCTGCACTCACTATTCTGCTGGTGCAGTCACTGTGTACATACATTACATTACTGATCCTGAGTTACATCCTGTATTATACCCCAGAGCTGCACTCACTATTCTGCTGGTGCAGTCACTGTGTACATACATTACATTACTGATCCTGAGTTACATCCTGTATTATACCCCAGAGCTGCACTCACTATTCTGCTGGTGCAGTCACTGTGTACATACATTACAATATTGATCCTGAGTTACATCCTGTATTATACTCCAGAGCTGCACTCACTATTCTGCTGGTGCAGTCACTGTGTACATACATTACATTACTGATCCTGAGTTACATCCTGTATTATACTCCAGAGTTGCACTCACTATTCTGCTGGTGCAGTCACTGTGTACACACATTACATTACTGATCCTGTACTGATCCGGAGTTACATCCTTTATTATACCCCAGAGCTGCACTCACTATTCTGCTGGTGCAGTCACTGTGTACATACATTACATTACTGATCCTGAGTTACATCCTGTATTATACTCCAGAGCTGCACTCACTATTCTGCTGGTGCAGTCACTGTGTACATACATTACATTATTGATCCTGAGTTACATCCTGTATTATACTCCAGAGCTGCACTCACTATTCTGCTGGTGTAGTCACTGTGTACATACATTACATTACTGATCCTGAGTTACATCCTGTATTATACTCCAGAGCTGCACTCACTATTCTGCTGGTGCAGTCACTGTGTACATACATTACATTACTGATCCTGAGTTACATCCTGTATTATACTCCAGAGCTGCACTCACTATTCTGCTGGTGCAGTCACTGTGTACATACATTACATTACTGATCCTGAGTTACATCCTGTATTATACTCCAGAGCTGCACTCACTATTCTGCTGGTGCAGTAACTGTGTACATACATTACATTATTGATCCTGAGTTACATCCTGTATTATACTCCAGAGCTGCACTCACTATTCTGCTGGTGTAGTCACTGTGTACATACATTACATTACTGATCCTGAGTTACATCCTGTATTATACTCCAGAGCTGCACTCACTATTCTGCTGGTGCAGTCACTGTGTACATACATTACATTACTGATCCTGAGTTACATCCTGTATTATACCCCAGAGCTGCACTCACTATTCTGCTGGTGCAGTCACTGTGTACATACATTACATTACTGATCCTGAGTTACATCCTGTATTATACCCCAGAGCTGCACTCACTATTCTGCTGGTGCAGTCACTGTGTACATACATTACATTATTGATCCTGAGTTACATCCTGTATTATACTCCAGAGCTGCACTCACTATTCTGCTGGTGCAGTCACTGTGTACATACATTACATTACTGATCCTGAGTTACATCCTGTATTATACCCCAGAGCTGCACTCACTATTCTGCTGGTGCAGTCACTGTGTACATACATTACATTACTGATCCTGAGTTACATCCTGTATTATACCCCAGAGCTGCACTCACTATTCTGCTGGTGCAGTCACTGTGTACATACATTACAATATTGATCCTGAGTTACATCCTGTATTATACTCCAGAGCTGCACTCACTATTCTGCTGGTGCAGTCACTGTGTACATACATTACATTACTGATCCTGAGTTACATCCTGTATTATACTCCAGAGTTGCACTCACTATTCTGCTGGTGCAGTCACTGTGTACACACATTACATTACTGATCCTGTACTGATCCGGAGTTACATCCTTTATTATACCCCAGAGCTGCACTCACTATTCTGCTGGTGCAGTCACTGTGTACATACATTACATTACTGATCCTGAGTTACATCCTGTATTATACTCCAGAGCTGCACTCACTATTCTGCTGGTGCAGTCACTGTGTACATACATTACATTATTGATCCTGAGTTACATCCTGTATTATACTCCAGAGCTGCACTCACTATTCTGCTGGTGTAGTCACTGTGTACATACATTACATTACTGATCCTGAGTTACATCCTGTATTATACTCCAGAGCTGCACTCACTATTCTGCTGGTGCAGTCACTGTGTACATACATTACATTATTGATCCTGAGTTACATCCTGTATTATACTCCAGAGCTGCACTCACTATTCTGCTGGTGTAGTCACTGTGTACATACATTACATTACTGATCCTGAGTTACATCCTGTATTATACTCCAGAGCTGCACTCACTATTCTGCTGGTGCAGTCACTGTGTACATACATTACATTACTGATCCTGAGTTACATCCTGTATTATACTCCAGAGCTGCACTCACTATTCTGCTGGTGTAGTCACTGTGTACATACATTACATTACTGATCCTGAGTTACATCCTGTATTATACTCCAGAGCTGCACTCACTATTCTGCTGGTGCAGTCACTGTGTACATACATTACATTACTGATCCTGAGTTACATCCTGTATTATACTCCAGAGCTGCACTCACTATTCTGCTGGTGCAGTCACTGTGTACATACATTACATTACTGATCCTGAGTTACATCCTGTATTATACCCCAGAGCTGCAATCACTATTCTGCTGGTGCAGTCACTATGTACATACATTACATTACTGATCCTGAGTAACATCCTGTATTATACCCCAGAGCTGCAATCACTATTCTGCTGGTGCAGTCACTGTGTACATACATTACATTACTGATCCTGAGTTACATCCTGTATTATACTCCAGAGCTGCACTCACTATTCTTCAGTTCATATATTGTTCGCCATGACTTATCATACATGTGTACCGCCGCGGCCTCACAGATAATTGCAGCACTTTTTTTCTAACAATGTAACCGGTGTGCAGAGAGGATGATTCCAGCACTGTGGTCGCCGTCGTCGATGTGTCGCCCTTACACCCCGCACTCCTGTATACTGCTGGACTGTCACTTATAGGGAGGAGCGGAGGTGTCCCTGCACGACAGTCACATCCAGGCAGTGCTCACTGCAGGGTTCTTTGTGATAGACTTAGATACACCCGATCCACAAACTGTATAACACTTGACCGATTTAGATACATAGGATCAGCAGCACAGTATCACACAATGGATTAGATACACCAGCTCATGGGGAATATACTGCGGTGTGGGTGTCAAGGATTGTATCACATAGGCTTAGATACAATTCACCATACTGAACCACACAGGATTAGCTTAGGTACTGCAATTCAGATAGCAGTATCACTAATGGTAGGATTAGATACAACAGGTCAGCAGATGGTATCACACATGACAGGCTTGGATACATTAGCTTACCAGACACACACAGGTCAGACATAGCTACTACAGCTCAGCAAGCTGTATCACACATGATAGGATTGGATACAAAAGGTCAGCTGAGAGTATCACACATGATAGACTTAGATACCAGAGATCAGCAACCAGCATCACACATGATAGGATTAGATACAACTGGTCATCAGAAAGTATCCCACCTAGTAGACTTAGATACAGTGTTATACATGACACACTTAGATACACAGCTGAACAGGCTGTATCACACGCAATACATTTTGATACACAATCGTAGACTTAGGTACCACAGCTCCGGAGAGAGTATCACAAATAATAAGCTTAGATACATCAGCTGAGCAGGCAGTATCACACATGACAAGCGTAGATGCCCTGCGCAGCAGATCGGATCACTCCTGGTAGAGTTAGATACCCGAGATGTTCGACATTATATGTGACATCACAAGAATGATGACATCATCGCAGACAGGAGTCAGTGATGTCATCGTGCAGCTCGTACCTGATTGGATGTTAGACTCGGGATGATAAACTAGAATATAAGGGGGTTCGGGGCCCGAGCAGCGTCTCGTCCCACATATGTGATGCTGGTGACACTGTATCCTAATTCTGCTCATTCGGCATCTGATAATCCGGAAATTCTGATAATCCAGAAAATTACTCTCACAGTTGGGCCTGTTCACATGTCGCTTTTCCAAAGGTGAAAACTGAATAGTTAGAAGAGTTTTGTTTTTTTTTTGCGGGTCGGCGGCATTGTAGTATACTATAAGCATTTTTTGTTGGGTGCTGCAGTGATGAGTTTTTTAATGCACCATTAATACAGGGTGTTTGATTTTGTGTATCCGCTGCAAACATCTCGCGACCTGCGCGGAAAGAAAGTGACCTGCGAGGAAAGAAAGTGACCTGCGAGGAGAGAACTCGACCTGTGTGGATACAGGATCCCAAGGTTATACAAGCTGTACATATATAATTATATACAGGAGATACCCAGGTTATACCAGCTGTACATATATAATTATATACAGGAGATGCCCAGGTTATACCAGCTGTACATATATAATTATATACAGGAGATCCCCAGGTTATACCAGCTGTACATATATAATCATATACAGGACATGCCCAGGTTATACCAGCTGTACATATATAATTATATACAGGAGATGCCCAGGTTATACCAGATGTACATATATAATTATATACAGAAGATGCCCAGGTTATATCAGCTGTACATATATAATTATATACAGGAGATGCCCAGGTTATACCAGCTGTACATATATAATTATATACAGGAGATGCCCAGGTTATACCAGCTGTACATATATAATTATATACAGGACATTCCCAGGTTATACCAGCTGTACATATATAATTATATACAGGAGATGCTCAGGTTATACCAGATGTACATAAATAATTATATACAGAAGATGCCCAGGTTATATCAGCTGTACATATATAATTATATACAGGAGATGCCCAGGTTATACCAGCTGTACATATATAATTATATACAGGAGATGCCCAGGTTATACCAGCTGTACATATATAATTATATACAGGACATGTCCAAGTTATACCAGCTGCACCTATATAATTATATACAGGAGATGCCCAGGTTATACCAGCTGTACCTATATAATTATATACAAGAGATGCCCAGGTTCTACCAGCTGTACATATATAATTATATACAGGAGATGCCCAGGTTATACTAGCTGTACCTATATAATTATATACAGGAGATGCCCAGGTTATACCAGCTGTACATATATAATTATATACAAGAGATGCCCAGGTTCTACCAGCTGTACATATATTATTATATACAGGAGATACCCAGGTTATATCAGCTGTACATATATAATTATATACAGGAGATGCCCAGGTTATACCAGCTGTACATATATAATTATATTCAGGAGATGCCCAGGTTATACCAGCTGTACATATATAATTATATACAGGAGAGGCCCAGGTTATACCAGCTGTGCAAATATAATTATATACAGGAGATGCCCAGGTTATACCAGCTGTGCAAATATAATTATATACAGGAGATGCCCAGGTTATACCAGCTGTACATATATAATTATATACAGGAGATGCCCAGGTTATACCAGCTGTACATATATAATTATATACAGGAGATACCCAGGTTATACCAGCTGTACATATATAATTATATACAGGAGATGCCCAGGTTATACCAGCTGTACATATATAATTATATACAGGAGATGCCCAGGTTATACCAGCTGTACATATATAATTATATACAGGAGATACCCAGGTTATACCAGCTGTACATATATAATTATATACAGGAGATACCCAGGTTATACCAGCTGTACATATATAATTATATACAGGAGATACCCAGGTTATACCAGCTGTACATGTATAATTATATACAGGAGATGCCCAGGTTATACCAGCTGTACATATAGAATTATATACAGGAGTTGCCCAGGTTATACCGACTGTACATATATAATTATATACAGGACATGCCCAGGTTATAGCAGCTGTACATATATAATTACATACAGGAGATGCCCAGGTTATACCAGCAGTACATATAGAATTATATACAGGAGATGCCCAGGTTATAGCAGCAGTGTGTGGATCCTGCGGCAGTGCAGTGGGTGGGTTGTGTCCTCCGCCTCTGGAGGCTGCCGTCAGCAGTACAGTTTCCAGGTTGCAGACACAGAAGTTTCTAGAATGATCAGGACTTCGGCTCCTTTCCCGGTAACTCGGGGCCTACTGCGTGCTCACATATGTGTCTAGTAATATATATGGCCTCGGCTTAATAATGAGTTCATATTCATGTTAACCAGTGAATGACCTGCGACGCTGCACATTCTGGACGCGATTTGCACGGATCAGATTTCTCCTTTTACAAGGCTTTTTCCCCGGCCTGCTGTCCAATGCATTAAGCAGCACCACGCCTCTGCCGGGGGCGGCCTGGAAATGTGCCATAACCCACAGAGTAACCCCCCATATTGCCGGACCCTCAGTCTCCCCCCCCTCCGACATAACTAAATACAAGTCCTGGGGATGAAAATATTTGTCAAAATTACAACAAGCCATAACCCCCCCCCCCCCCCCTGCCCCATGTCATCTCCTCCTCCCCAACCTCAGGCATCCTAAGGTGAGCTGCAGCCACGTGTCTCGCCCATCATCACCCTGGTCAGGAAATGGTTAACTGCAACAACAGACAAGGAAGGTTGCCATAGTGACAGAGGGGTTAACGCTGTGATACATTGCTCTCTGCGTCTTCCCTACCCCAGGTTATAGCAGCATACTCCATATCGCTGCATAACTTTTACCAGCTGTATATACACAATGGCTTGAAAAAGTCTTCATAAATGTGAGATTGTGCCGTGCATTTGTATTCAGCCCCCCTGAGTATGTTGTAGGACCACCTTCGTCTGCCATTACTGCTGCAGTCTTTTGGGGTCTGTCTCTCCAGCTTTGCACATCTGGAGGTGACATTTTGCCCCTTCTCCTTTGCACACTCGCTCTCGCTCAGTGACACTGGATGGAGACGTCTGTGATCAGCAATTTTCACATCTTGTCGCAGATTCTCAGTGAGATTCGGTCTGGGCGGTGACTGGGCCGTTCACACAGGAGTATACTCTGATCTAAACCGTCCATTATGGATCTAGCAGGAGGTTTAGGGTCGTTGTCCTATTGGAAGGTGATCCTACACCTCAGTCTCAAGTCTTTTTCAGCCAGTACTAGGTTTTCCTCCAGGATTGTTCTGTATTTAGCTCCATCCATCTTCACATCACCTCTGACCAGCGTCCCTGCCCCTGCTGAAGAAAAGCATCCCCACAGCATGATACTGCCACCACCATGTGTGACTGTGGGGATGATGTTTTTAGGGTGATGTGCAGTGTTAGTTTTCTGCCACACATAGCGTTTTGCATTTAGGCCAAAAAATTCTCCTTTGGTCTCATCTAACCAGAGCCCCTTCCATATGAATGCTACTTTCCCTACATGGCTTTTTACAAACTTGACTCAGACCCTCTTATGGCTAGCATTCAAAATGGCTTCTTGGCACTCATCCAAAAAGGCCAGATTTGTGCAATATAAGACTAATAGTTGTCTTGTGGACAGATTCTCCCACCTGAGCTGTAGATCTCTGCAGCTCCTTCCTCCAGAGTCACCATGGGCCTCTTGGCTGCTTCTCTAATTAGTGCTCTCCTAGCTTGGGGTGCCACTTTAGGTGGACGGCCATGTCTTGGTAGGTTTGCAGTTGTGCAATATTCTTTCCATTTTTAGATAATGGATTGAAAAGTGCTCCATGAGATGTTCAGAGCTTGGGACATTTATTTTTTATAACCTAACCCTTCTTTACTCTTCTCCACAACTTTATCCCTGACCTGTCTGGTGGGCTCCTTGGTTTTCATAATGCAGTTTGATCCCTAATATTCTCACACAAACTTCTGAGACCTTCACAGGACAGCTGTAGTTATACAGAGAAGAAATCACATCCAGGTGGACTCAATTTACTAACTATGTGCCTTCTGGAGGTGACAGGTCACTCAGTATTTTATTTAGGGGCATCAGACTACGGGGGTTGAATACAAATGCACCTCACAATTTATATTTTTTCAATAATTAGAAAACCTCGTATCATTTTCTCTAAATGTCACAAACACTTGTTACTTTGTGTTGGTGCCACATAAAATCCCAATAAAAGACATTTTAGTTTGTGGGTGTAACGTGAAAAAATGTGGAAAAGTTCACAGGATATTAATACTTTTTCAAAGCACTGACCACAATCATGCTGATTAGTCCTCTTCTAGTATTTTTATAGCATGTTATCTTTATGAATAAAAGGTAGATGTAAAAGTCTTACTATTATATACAGGAGATGCCCAGGTTATACCAGCTGTACATATATAATTATATACAGGACATGCCCAGGTTATACCAGCTTTACATATATAATTATATACAGGAGATGCCCAGGTCATAGCAGCTGTACATATATAATTATATACAAGAGATGCCCAGGTTATACCGGCTGTACATATATAATTATATACAGGAGATGCGCAGGTTATACCGGCTGTACATATATAATTATATACAGGAGATGCCCAGGTTATACCAGCTGTACATATATAATTATATACAGGACATGCCCAGGTTATACCAGCTGTACATACATAATTATATACAAGAGATGCCCAGGTTATACCAGCTGAACATATATAATTATATACAGGACATGCCCAGGTTATACCAGCTGTACATATATAATTATATACAGGAGATACCCAGGTTATACCATCTGTACTTATATAATTATATACAGGAGATGCCCAGGTTATAGCAGCTGTACATATATAATTATATACAAGACATGCCCAGGTTATCAGGGCTGTGGAGTCGGTAAGCCAAACCTGCGACTCCGACTCCGACTCCTCAATTTCCCTTACACCGACTCCGACTCCAACTCCGACTCCACGACTCCGACTCCGACTCCACGACTCCGACTCCGACTCCCACACATATTGCTTATATTTAAATGAAAAATTTATTGCAGTACAATGTGAACCTCAGACATTTAATCATTTTTATGATCCAATAATCAAGATATTTAGATAGAACAGAATATATATTGGTGTACTACCCGGTTTTCATTCTTTTTGGTACAGATACGATATGGATAGACAGATATGGATAAATGGATAGATAGAGCAGATTTCTAATCTGCTTTTGCTATTGAAAACATTATCTATGAGCTCAAAAACCTTTCAGGTGATGCAGTTTTTTAAAAAGATGATCAACTTTTGCAGCTGAAAAACGTATCCTCAAAAAACACAGGAAAAACGCTGTGTGTGAATGTAGCCTTAGATCAGGAATATAACAGCCATTTATAGGACATTTCATAACTTTCCCAAACTCCTATGAAAAAATATTCAGCACATCCTGCATTGAATTACCGTACCCAATTTATTATATATTTTAGGAGTCGGAGTCGGTCCATTTTATACCGACTCCAACTCCACCAAAATGAGCACCGACTCCGACTCCGACTCCACGACTCCGACTCCACAGCCCTGCAGGTTATACCAGCTGAACATATATAATTATATACAGGACATGCCCAAGTTATACCAGCTGTACATATATAATTATATACAGGAGATACCCAGGTTATACCATCTGTACATATATAATTATATACAGGAGATGCCCAGGTTATAGCAGCTGTACATATATAATTATATACAAGACATGCCCAGGTTATACCAGCTGTACATATATAATTATATACAGGAGAGGCCCAGCTTATACCAGCTGTACATATATAATTATATACAGGAGATGCCCAGGTTATACCAGCTGTATATATGTAATTATATAAAGGAGATGCCCAGGTTATACCAGCTGTACATATATAATTATATACAGCAGATGCCCAGGTAATACCAGCTGTACATATATAATTATATACAGGAGAGGCCCAGGTTATACCAGCTGTACATATATAATTATATACAGCAGATGCCCAGGTAATACCAGCTGTACATATATAATTATATACAGGAGATGTACAGGTTATACCAGCTGTACATATATAATTATATAATTATATACAGGAAATTCCCAGGTTATACCAGCTGTACATATATAATTATATACAGGAGAGGCCCAGGTTATACCAGCTGTACATATATAATTATATACAGGAGATACCCAGGTTATACCAGCTGTACATATATAATTATATACAGGAGATGCCCAGGTTATACCAGCAGTACATATATAATTATATACAGGAGAGGCCCACGTTATACCAGCTGTACATATATAATTATATACAGGAGAGGCCCAGGTTATACCAGCTGTACATATATAATTATATACAGCAGATGCCCAGGTAATACCAGCTGTACATATATAATTATATACAGGAGATGTACAGGTTATACCAGCTGTACATATATAATTATATACAGGAAATTCCCAGGTTATACCAGCTGTACATATATAATTATATACAGGAGATACCAAGGTTATACCAGCTGTACATATATAATTATATACAGGAGATGCCCAGGTTATACCAGCTGTACATACATAATTATATACAGCTGTACATATATAATTATATACAGGAGATGCCCAGGTTATACCAGCTGTACATATATAAATTATATACAGGAGAGGCCCAGGTTATACCAGCTGTACATATATAATTATATACAGGAGAGGCCCAGGTTATACCAGCTGTACATATATAATTATATACAGGAGATACCCAGGTTATACCAGTAGTACATATATAATTATATACAGGAGATACCCAGGTTATACCAGTAGTACATATATAATTATATACAGGAGAGGCCCAGGTTATACCAGCTGTACATATATAATTATATACAGGAGAGGCCCAGGTTATACCAGCTGTACATATATAATTATATACAGGAGATACCCAGGTTATACCAGCTGTACATATATAATTATATACAGGAGATGCCCAGGTTATACCAGCTGTACATATATAATTATATACAGGAGATGCCCAGGTTATACCAGCTGTACATATATAATTATATACAGGAGATGCCCAGGTTATACCAGCTGTACATATATAATTATATACAGGAGATGCCCAGGTTATACCAGCTGTACATATATAATTATATACAGCAGATGCCCAGGTTATACCGGCTGTACATATATAAGTATATACAGGAGATGCCCAGGTTATACCAGCTGTACATATATAATTATATACAGGAGATGCCCAGGTTTTACCAGCTGTACATATATAATTATATACAGCAGATGCCCAGGTTATACCGGCTGTACATATATAATTATATACAGGAGATGCCCAGGTTATACTAGCTGTACATATATAATTATATACAGGAGATGCCCAGGTTATACCAGCTGTACATATATAATTATATACAGCAGATGCCCAGGTTATACCAGATGTACATATATAATTATATGCAGGAGATGTACAGGTTATACCAGCTGTACATATATAATTATATACAGGATATGCCCAGGTTATACTAGCTGTACATATATAATTATATACAGGAGATGCCCAGGTTATACCAGCTGTACATATATAATTATATACAGCAGATGCCCAGGTTATACCAGATGTACATATATAATTATATACAGGATATGCCCAGGTTATACTAGCTGTACATATATAATTATATACAGGAGATGCCCAGGTTATACCAGCTGTACATATATAATTATATACAGCAGATGCCCAGGTTATACCAGCTGTACATATATAATTATATACAGGAGATGTACAGGTTATACCAGCTGTACATATATAATTATATACAGGAGATGTACAGGTTATACCAGCTATGCATATATAATTACAGTGGGGAAAAAAGTATTTAGTCAGCCACCAATTGTGCACGTTCTCCCACCCAAAAAGATGAGAGAGGCCTGTAATTGACATCATAGGTAGACCACAACTTTGAGAGGCAGAATGAGAAAACAAATCCAGAAAATTACGCTGTCTGATTTGGGAAGATTTATTTTGCAAATTATGGTGGAAAATAAGTATTTGTTTATCTAAAACATGGAAGATTTCTGGCTCTCACAGACCTGTAACTTCTTCTTTAAGAGTCTCCTCTTTCCTCCACACATTACCTGTAGTAATGGCAGCTGTTTGACCTTGTTATC
The DNA here is from genome assembly GCF_039654945.1 of Dendrobates tinctorius. NCBI lineage: Eukaryota > Metazoa > Chordata > Amphibia > Anura > Dendrobatidae > Dendrobates > Dendrobates tinctorius. The sequence continues at coordinate 1,355,206 of NW_027361998.1, read as the reverse complement.
AGTATAAAAGACACCTGTGCACACCCTCAAACAGTCACACTCCAAACTCCACTAAGGTGAAGACCAAAGAGCTGTCGAAGGACACCAGAAACAAAATTGTAGCCCTGCACCAGGCTGGGAAGACTAAATCTGCAATAGGCAAGCAGCTTGGTGTGATGAAATTAATTGTGGGAGCAATAATAAGAAAATGGGAGACATACAAGACCACTGATAATCTCCCTTGATCTGGGGCTCCATGCAAGATCTCACCCTGTGGGGTCAAAATGATCACAAGAACAGTGAGCAAAAATCCCAGAACCACACGGGGGGACCTAGTGAATGACCCGCATAGAGCTGGGACCACCGTAACAAAGGCTACCTTCAGTAACACTACGCCGCAAGGGACTCAGATCCTGCAGTGCCAGACGTGCCCCCCTGCTTAAGCCTGTACATGTCCGGGCCGTCTGAAGTTTGCTAGAGAGCATTTGGATTATCCAGAAGAGTATTGGGAGAATGTCATATGGTCTGATGAAACCAAAGTAGAACTGTTTGGTAGAAACAAAACTCTCCGTGTTTGGAGGAAACAGAATCCTGAGTTGCATCCAAAGAACACCATACCTACTGTGAAGCATGGGTGTGGCAACATCATGCTTTGGGGCTGTTTCTCTGCAAAGTTACCAGGATGACTGATCTGTGTATATGAAAGAATAAATGGGGCCATGTATCGTGAAATTTTGAGTGCAAACCTCCTTCCATCAGCAAGGGCATTGAAGATGAAACTTGGATGGGTCGTTCAGCATGATAATGATCCTAAGCACACCGCCAAGGCAATGAAGGTGTGGCTTTGTAAGAAGCATATGAAGGTCCTGGTGTGGCCTAGCCAGTCTCCAGATCTCAACCCCATAGAAAACCTTTGGAGGGATTTGAAAGTCCGTGTTGCCCAGCGAAAAGCCAAAAACATCACTGCTCTAGAGGAGATCTGCATGGAGGAATGGGCCAACATACCAACAACAGTGTGTGGCAACCTTGTGAAGACTTACAGAAAACGTTTGACCTCTGTCATTGCCAAAAAAGGATATATCACAAAGTATTGAGATGAACATTTGTTAATGACCAAATACTTATTTTCCACCATAATTTGCAAAATAAATCTTCACAAATCAGACAAGGTGATTTTCTGGATTTCTTTTCTCATTTTGACACTCATAGTTGTGGTCTACCATCTTTTGAAGTGGGAGAACGTGCACAATTGGTGGCTGACTAAATACTTTTTTCCCCTACTGTATATACAGGAGATGCCCAGGTTATACCAGCTGTACATATATAATTATATACAGGAGATGCCCAGGATATACCAGCTGTACATATATAATTATATACAGGAGATGTACAGGTTACAGCAGCTGTACATATATAATTATATACAGGAGATGCCCAGGTTATACCAGCTGTACATATATAATTATATACAGGAGATGCCCAGGTTATACCAGCTGTACATATATGATTATATACAGGAGATGCTCAGGTTATATCAGCTGTACATATATAATTATATACAGGAGATGTCCAGGTTATACCAGCTGTACATATATAATTATATACAGGAGATGCCCAGGTTATACCAGCTGTACATATATAATTATATACAGGAGATGCCCAGGATATACCAGCTGTACATATATAATTATATACAGGAGATGCCCAGGTTATACCAGCTGTACATATATAATTATATACAGGAGATGCCCAGGTTATACCAGCTGTACATATATAGCTATATACAGGAGATGCTCAGGTTATACCAGCTGTACATATATAATTATATACAGGAGATGCCCAGGATATACCAGCTGTACATATATAATTATATACAGGAGATGCCCAGGTTATACCAGCTGTACATATATAACTATATACAGGAGATGCCCAGGTTATACCAGCTGTACATATATAGCTATATACAGGAGATGCTCAGGTTATATCAGCTGTACATATATAATTATATACAGGAGATGCCCAGGTTATACCAGCTGTACATATATAATTATATACAGGAGATGCCCAGGTTATACCAGCTGTACATATATAATTATATACAGGAGATGCCCAGGATATACCAGCTGTACATATATAATTATATACAGGAGATGCCCAGGTTAAACCAGCTGTACATATATAATTATATACAGATGCCCAGGTTATACCAGCTGTACATATATAGCTATATACAGGAGATGCTCAGGTTATATCAGCTGTACATATATAATTATATACAGGAGATGCCCAGGTTATACCAGCTGTACATATATAATTATATACAGGAGATGCGCAGGTTATACCAGCTGTACATATATAATTATATACAGGAGATGCCCAGGTTATACCAGCTGTACATATATAGCTATATACAGGAGATGCTTAGGTTATATCAGCTGTACATATATAATATATACAGGAGATGCCCAGGTTATACCGGCTGTACATATATAATTATATACAGGAGATGCGCAGGTTATACCAGCTGTACATATATAATTATATACAGGAGATGCCCAGGTTATACCAGCTGTACATATATAATTATATACAGGAGATGCCCAGGTTATACCAGCTGTACATATATAATTATATACAGGAGATGCTCAGGTTATACCAGCTGTACATATATAATTATATACAGGAGATACCCGGGTTATACCAGCTGTACATATATAATTATATACAGGAGATGCCCAGGATATACCAGCTGTACATATATAGCTATATACAGGAGATGCTCAGGTTATATCAGCTGTACATATATAATTATATACAGGAGATGCTCAGGTTATATCAGCTGTACATATATAATTATATACAGGAGATGCCCAGGTTATACCGGCTGTCCATATATAATTATATACAGGAGATGCCCAGGTTATATCAGTATGTGAAGAAATACTTTGGTCAGATTATTCCAGCATTAAGTAAAGCAATATTTTGCAGTTACAACATCTTTGGCTCTTTCCCGTCACCTCTGGCTTTCCGCCTAGTTTTCTAGTATCACTGTGAGTATTAAAAAGTGAAATCTCTTTATTTTTCTCAGGCCATGTCCACATGCATATGTGCTGGGGAATCAGCTGCAGAAATCTAAGTTTATGCACCGGTGACATCATCCAATCATTGCTTGCCTCATTATAATATCACATTGGATCCCAGGCACCAGTGTAAGTTTGTGCATTTCTTATTAGGTCTTCTCTCACTCTCCTCCGTGGCTCCGGTCTCGTAATCTGACGTTATCACAATCATCGCTCCCAGGAGTCATCAGTGGAGGGTAAACTGTAGACTTTACCCAGGAACAAAGTATAGAAACAACCATAATGTAATAAAAGGATTAATAGTGAAATATAGTGCGGTATTATAGCTCTAGGGGAACTCTGCACTCTAATAAAGTGTCAATAAATGTCTGTGGCGCTATAATGACCCTCAAACTTTACACTAGGTATATACAAAAACATGGCAGAATCCAAGTTCCACAGGACAAGATATTCTCCAAAGATTTGGGAAGAGGCAAGACAAAGTTATACACCGGCACCATATGGCGGCACATGGAATGATTAAGGCTCTGTATGATGGAGCAAAAGGGACACATGACTATATAGCGTTTATGCACTATATGGCGACTCTCGGGAAGGCCTATGTTTCTGTACTATAGAGCGATAGTTACATATAAAATAGCATAAAATAAGCCAAAAACATGCAAAATATCCAGAAACAAAAATTTAAATCCAAAAGGAATCTATAAGTCTTATTGTTTTCCTTTATGTCTATGATCCCTTAATAAGAAAGATGAATATCATGTGTATGTATATGTGTCCTCAACATGTCACGCCTAAGCTTCCCCTACAGAACACACACGTTACGCACCACTGCTATCTAGTTTATGAGGTACATGGGACATGAAAGTGTCCGGTCAACATATAAAAGCCCCAATCCAAAATACTAATTTGGGAATGGGTGTTGCGGTTTGGCCTCTGCACCTGTTCGGCTCCATACCAGTGCCATGCCTTGTCTATAATGCAATCCTGCTAACCAGGTGTCCCTGCGAAAATGAATTGTGAAGTTACTTATACGAAATCCTAAAAAGTGGCCTTAAAGGAACCTATAATCACATAACAAGTTCCATGAACTAAGCTAATTGCATGGAATCTGTGATTGAGGGGGGAAATATTTTCCTACGTACAGTAAATTTCCTACTCAGGAATGCCTTTGAAGGACACAACAGCCAGTCAGTCTCTTGCAAGCAGGAATTAGTTGATAGCATAGAAAGTACCTTGTACTCAATTACATATGAAATGTTTGTACACATTCAGGATCTGTCAATGTATGGAAACTTTTAGACCTGTGCATGAATATTATTCTTTATTTATGAAATAATGCATGGGATTACTGGCCCTTTAAGCATGCTTGATACTAGAGGGAATAAAGAATCATGCATTTTGGATATTAGCCAAGTGCCATACAGCAGAGATAACTGATTCTTTTTCTGCCCATGACAGACAGAAAGGCCTAGTGTGGGATCCCATAGCAGTGCCACCAGTGGAAAGGTTTTAATGACAAATCAACTGAATTAATCTAAGTGACATCATGGGGTTAAGTGTACTGATATTAGTAGAAGTAATGTAGGAGTCCGCAGAAGGCTTTGGCCACAAAAAATTCTTATTTTGTAACATTTCGAGAGTTCTATGGTTTATAAATAAAATTTGGAAAATTGTATTATATATCTTTATTGTGAAAGAACAAATAATATCACAGATTCTTTATTATTTTGGAACACTAGGGTCAGCCAAACACAAGCAGGTTACTAACTAGTACCAAGATGGAAAAATATTCATAATTGAGAGTCCTCAGTGGTTAATACCTTTTAATGGCTAACTGAAAAGATGGTAACACATTGCAAGCTTTCGAGACTAGTACCAAGATGAGAATTTTTTACCTTGTGGAACTGCTATGGGTTCCTAATCAACCCATTCTCTAAGAAAAAGGGATACATTCCTGTGTGTAATTTTAAGTGTTTTTGATAGTCACAAATACTTGATATTTTTTTTAATAGTTACATAGTTAAATAGGTTGAAAAAAGACTTAGGTCCATCAAGTTCAACCTTTCTCCACCAGTTGTACATTTTGTCACTAATTTAACTATAGCACGCAATGTTACATGTATCAAGAAAATCGCCCAGCCCCTTTTTAAAAGCTGTTATACTGTCTGTCGTTACTACCTTTTGTGGTCAGCATTCCACAGCTCTAACTGTAAAAAAAAAAAAAAAAAAAAAAGTTATAGTGATGAGCGTGGTCAGACAAGGTGTTATCTGACCACGTTCGTATCCTAATCGAGTATTTTTGGCGTACGCGAATAATATGCTTAAGTTGCCACATCTGCACATGCTGCGGATGTTTGACAAATAACTGTCTACAGGTCTCTTTCAACAGGTGGAACCCTTTCATTCTCAGTGAGGATATCAGGTCAAAGTCACCCGAAATTTTTTGTCCTCTTTCAATCTAACAATTTCCAGAATGCTCACAGAAGGGTGCAATATTACAAATTACAGTGTGATAGAAATACTATCTCTAGGTTATGAGAAATTCACATCTAGAATAACCTTCAAGCCAAATGTTGATGGCAGCTTGACCTTTCAAGACATTTCAAGTTTGTGTCAAGTTGTCACAATCCAAGCAGTTGTCACATGAGAAACAATTCAAAACAATTATGGATCATCCCTCTCACATGGCAACATCATAAAATCTTATAATGCTATAGTGAGATGTTAAGGTTGAGGCCAAAACAGTGAAGTCATAAAGTTTTTGGCCCAAATTTGGATATCACTTCATACACATTGCCTTAGGAGAACTTTATTTACTTTTCTATCCATACTTTTGTGTGAAACATTATTTCAAAAGATTAACAAATTTACAGTAGTCCACTGGTGACTGCCAACTTCAGCTGAAGAAGAGCAAGTGAAGTCAAGCTTGTCAAATAAAACTAAATTACATAAAAAGTCCACCCTCCCCAAAAGTAAACAGAAACAATTTTATGATCTGAAATGCAAACTATGTAACAGGTTCCCTTTCCATAGGAGCGCCATCAGTGAAAAGGTTTTAATGACAAACCAATTGACTTACTCCAAATAACATAATAGGGTTAGATGTACTGATATTATGCGTAGTAGCGTAGGAGTCCAGGGCTTTGCTCAGCCCACAAAAAGGCTTATTTTGTACAAACTCCAGAGTTTTATGCCATTTAAATATAACTTAGAAAACTGAATCATACTAATGTATCTTTATTGTGATAGAGCAGATGATATTTCATATTCTTTCTTATTTTGGAGCACAAGAGGCAGCCAAACACATGCAGGTTACGAACCAATACCAAGATTAGATTTTAACACCTTGTGGAGCTGCCATGGGGTCCTATTCAACCCCTTCTTTCTAAAAGAATAAGGATAGTTGGGGATATTACTTGTACAAAGAAATTACAACATTACCGTGTGTAATTACAAGTGTTTTGGATAATCACAAATGCTTGATATTTTCTCTTAATGGCTAAGCAACATTTTGTTATAGATATTTTGCAGAGCTGGTATATTTTAGAAATTGTTACTAAGTAGATACACATTTAAAGAGTCAAATAACTGTCTAAATGTCTCTTCCAAGTTTTGGCACCCTTTCATTCTCAGTGAAGATGACAGATCAAGATCCTCAACAAATTTTTGTCCTGTATCAATGTGATAGGAATACTATCTATTGACTATGAGAAATTAAACATCTAGAGTAACCTTAAAGCCAAATGTTGACCCTTCAAAACATATCAAGTTTGTGTCAAGTTCTCACAATCCATGCAGTTGTCACATGAGAAACAATCCAAAGCAATTATGGGTCGCCCCTCTCCCATGGCAATATCATAAAATCTAATGATGCTACCGTGAGGTGTTTAGGCTTCTTTCACACACCCGGCTTTGTGTCTCCGGCGCCGTGCGGCGAAAAGCCGTAGGGGCAGATCCGGGATGTGCCGGAGACACCGGATGCCTGTGTGGCCGGATAGGGTGGCGCCCACATTTAAAAGAGCAGCGCGAAATTCACAGTCTTCGCGCATGAGCTGTGAGAAAAACCGGTCCGGCGCTGTCAAAAAACGTTGCAGCGAACGTTTTTTGCAGACGCCGGACGGCTACTTTTTGCCGTATCCGGCAAAAACCGGATGCACCGCATACCCATCCGGCACGGTGCGGCGACAATACAACTCTATGGGACAAAACTGGATCCGGTGCCGGATCCGGTTGTTCCAGATTTCGCCGCATCGTGCCGGATTCAAAAAGCCGGATGTGTGAAAGCAGCCTTAGGCTGTGTGCACACGCTGCGGATTTTGCTGCGGTTCCGCAGCGGTTTTGGCCGCTGCGGACCGGCAGCAGTTTCTGCTGCGGTGTACAGTACCATGATTCCCTATCGGAATCAAAAACCGCAATGCAGACGGTGCGGAATTTTCCGCGCGGATTATCTGCGGTTTTCAATCCGCAGAAAGAATTGACATGTCAATTCTTTCTGCGGATTCTCCTGCGGTTTGCCATCTCCTCCACTGAGGAGATGAAAAACCGCAGGGCAAAACCGCAGAGCAATCCGCAGGTAAAACCGCAGGTCTTTTGACCTGCGGTTTCACCTGCGGATTTTACAAAATCCGCGCGGATGAATCCGCACCTAATCCGCAGCGTGTGCACACAGCCTTAGACTGAAGTCGACACAGCAAAAGCCATCAAGCCTTTGGCCCAAACGTTGATATCACTTCATGTACGTCGCCTTACAAGTCCTTTTTTTAAACTTTTGAATCCATATTTTAGTGTGCAACATTGTTTCTACAGATTAACATACTTAAAGTAGTCCCCTTGGTGACTGCCAATTTCGGTTAAAGGCAGGGAAATTCTAGCATGTATTATAAAATGAAATTACATAAAAAAAAATTCTACCTCCACAAAAGCAACAAAAAAACTTTATGATCCCCAATACAAACTTTGTAAATGGTTTTTCAAACTATCTTGGCATTGACGAATGTGTTCTTTTCATATACAGCAGACGGTCCTTTGGGGCACTTGGGCATACTATCTTTGGTGCACATACAACATCGGCACCCACTATTACTACACCGTGGTATGTACTGTACATTCTAAAATCATTTTGAAAGGTGACATTATTTCATGTTGGGCCCTCGGAGTCTCTGTTATTCAGCATGGACACATATCATATAAATATACATGTTATCATACAGTTACTACATTGTGTCATCGCAATATTTCTCCCGAAATGCTGCAGGATATTGCTCAATACACGCCAAGCATTAAACGATCGTAACCTCTGCTGCTGCTCCACAAATAGATTTCTGCAGGTTAAAACGCTTATAAACATATATATAGATCAATACATCCCCTGAGGATGATACAAAGTGACTGCGACTGAAGACTCTATCCCAGGACGCACAAGCTGCAGCCCTCAGCAACTTCACAGAAAAGCGTCACACTGATTCATTGCATTACAAAAAATAAAAAAAAGTCAAAACCAAGACGAGCAAATGTGTCGACCCGAAGTTCTACAACTACAACTCCCAGCATTTCCCCCCCTCGATGTCACCGCATGATTATTCAACTCACGAATGCATTTAAAACAACAAAGAAAAACTGAAACTTTCTGTCTTTGAGCCATCAAAGGGTTAAAGTTACCTTATCCGAGGGGTGTGTGAGAGGGGGGGGGGACTACCTTCCATAGAACCCGACCCCCTTTCGTTGCACCTGCCTGGCACGCATGCGGTTATACCAAGGCCGAAGCGCTCCTTCTAACGCGAACGAGAGAGATAAATTCGAGGGCCGGCGCTGCAAGGGTTAAACTGGGTGCTGGAGATGATTCAAAACACTTTAATCTTCTGGAAGCCAGGCACTGGCCTACTTACGCTTTTCCTCTGCCCAGGGGGGAGGAGGGGGTGGTTCAATTCTTTATTGAACGGTGATTTATGTAAATTCTAAAAGGGTTAAACGAAAAAAAACAAAACAAAAAAATAATAAATAATCCCACGGTCCCTGGTTCTAGAAACGAAAGGGTTAAATAGAATCAATGCCAGCCACATTGCCCTAGAGCTGTCATTCATAGTGCACTTGGCCCCCCCTCCTTCTCAGCCACTGGAAAACAAGTTTTTTTTCCCCCAACCAGGGATGCAGCGTGCAAAGGGTTAAAGCCCAATGCAAAGGTCTTGCGAAGCTCTCCATACTTTAACCTTCAGCACATGGAAGGTAATCTCCGGAAAAAAAAACAAAAAAAAGAAAAAACCCCACTACCTCTATTGCCCCCCCCTCCATAACCCCCAATCGGCGGATTAAGTCACCTCCGAGACCCCCTTTAACTCTTGCAATCCTATAATATTAATAATAATAAATGTTATTTCTATAGCGCCGACATATTCCGCAGCACTTTACATTTCAGGAAAAAAAACCATAATCCTCCCGTTAACCCTCCGCGTCTAGGGACCTCCTTGTCATCCTCTCCCTTAACCCCCTTCACTTTCTCTTCCAGCCTGGGCCGACGACATGTCGCGGCGCTGGGGCTGCGAGGCATGTGTGAGCGCTCGTCCGGTAGGCGTACAGTAAAAAAAAAAAAGAAAATGCAGAAAAAAAAAAAAAGAAAAAAATGCAAAAGCTTCAGCGGTTACTAATTTGCCGGATTTATTTAATAAGGGCCCCCTCTTTTTCTAGAACCCCGCCAGCATGTCAGGACAAGTCAGGCGTGCACAATCAGCATTGTAACTTCGGCATAAACATGGCTCCAATCCATACTTTACCCCCTTTCCATACGTCTGGCTCGCTCCGCCTGCACCGTCGTAGAAAAATGCCAAAAAATAAAAAAAATAACCGATGCATCCGGGCCGCTCTTCCAAAATGCAAAACCCCTAAAACGCGTCCCCTTCTCCGAAAAGACGACGGGTATCTTACATTTGCCCAGGCTTCTCTGCGGATCGCTGATAGGGGCAGTCTGCTTTGTCATTGAGGCTGTCCTGTATATTGCTTCCTTCTCTCAACGTTTGGCTCTTTTTTTTTTTTTTTTTTTCAACCTCCTTCCCAATGAATTCTGGGTAAACTGGCTACACAAGTTCCTACTCATAGTGTTTACAATTGCATCACAGACCCTGCAGCTCCACGCCTTTTAAAGGGCCAGCCTCCATTTAAAAAAAAAAAATTAAAAAAAAAAATAATTTTTTTGCTTCCTACCCTTACGTTATGAACAACATTAAAGAATATTTTTCTAAAGTTTACGTGATTTTTTTTTTTGTTTTTTTTTTAGTTTCTTCAAAGCTTTTGTTTTCTCTTTTCTATTGCATAACGTTACTTAACAACAGCATAACATTATGTAACGCTTCCTGAAAAAAAAATGTGCATCGCGGGCAAAAAAAAAAAAAAAAAAGCCTTCAAGACTCATCTAAAACTTCTGCATTAATTGCTAAAAAAAAAAACAATAAAAGAGAAAACTTTATACCTTATACTTTATACATTTTATATATTTATACTTTTTTTTATGTATTTCATTTTCTTTATTTTCCTTTTTTTTTTTTTACTTTTAGTGTTTTTCGCTATGTGCACAAAAAAAGGAAAAAGAAAATAACCAAATATTAAAATATATCATTATTTTAAATTGAATCAATGATATCTGTTTAATAAAAATGTGATTAATATTCTATTTTTTCCTTTTTTTTGTATGTTTATAGAGTATTTTACAACATGCACAAAAAGTAAAAAAGAAAATGAATCAAATATTAAGATATATCATTCTTTTTAGAAACTTAATCTATAAGTCTAAAATCTTAGTCACTTTATATTTTAATGATCTCAATAGATTTTTAAAGACATTGTTATTATAAGCTTGGACTTTTTTTTAACAAATTTGTTTTTTTTTTTTTTATAATTCTTTATTTTATTTCATATTTTTGAAAGTTCTTTCCCATAACCTTTGTGAACTTTTGCACAAAAGAAACTTGTTTATTATGACCTTGTAAAACCAAGGTTGCTCTACAGGCGATTTCAGTAAAAAGATTTATACGTTCAAGTTTTTTATACGTCACACTATAAAATACAAAAACATAAAAAATGAATTATGTGATACAACCATACACATCTGTCACACTCCCTAATATACGATAAAAGGTGCAACATCTGAGTCACAAAGACAAAACCTAATGATCTGTTCATAAAACTAAATATAATACTAACCCCTCTTTATAGGAATATAACTACTATAATACTGCCCCTATGTACAAGAATATAACTACTATAATACTGCCCCTATGTACAAGAATATAACTACTACGATACTGCTCCTATGTACAAGAATATAACTACTATAATACTGCCCCCTATGTACAAGAATATAACTACTACAATACTGCTCCTATGTACAAGAATATAACTACTATAATACTGCCCCCTATGCACAAGAATATAACTACTATAATACTGCCCCTATGTACAAGAGTATAACTACTATAATACTGCCCCCTATGTACAAGAATATAACTACTATAATACTGCCCCCTATGTACAAGAATATAACTACTATAATACTGCCCCCTATGTACAAGAATATAACTACTATAATACTGCCCCTATGTACAAGAATATAACTACTATAATACTGCCCCCTATGTACAAGAATATAACTACTATAATACTGCCCCTATGTATAAGAATATAACTACTATAATACTGCCCCCTATGTACAAGAATATAATTACTATAATACTGCTCCTATGTATAAGAATATAACTACTATAATACTGCCCCCTATGTACAAGAATATAACTACTATAATACTGCCCCTATGTATAAGAATATAACTACTATAATACTGCCCCCTATGTACAAGAATATAACTACTATAATACTGCTCCTATGTACAAGAATATATCTACTATAATACTGCCCCCTATGTACAAGAATATAACTACTATAATACTGCTCCTATGTATAAGAATATAACTACTATAATACTGCCCCCTATGTACAAGAATATATCTACTATAATACTGCACCTATGTACAAGAATATAACTACTATAATACTGCACCTATGTACAAGAATATAACTACTATAATACTGCCCCCCTATGTACAAGAATAATAATAAAATAATAATAAATTTTATTTCTATAGCGCCGACATATTCCGCAGCACTTTACATTTCAGAGGGGATTTGTACAGACAATAGACATTACAGCATAACAATAATCACATAGATCATAACAGATACCAAGAGGAATGAGGGCCCTGCTCGCAAGCTTACAGTCTATGAGGAAAGAGGTAGACACGAAAGGTGGGTGGTAACAGTTGCCCTGATTGTTTGGACCAGCCATAATGTTAAGTGTGTAACAGTACAGACACAGAGGGCTGATGGATGCATAAAGCATGTGGGAACATGATGCGAGGAACCTGGTTATGGTAAAACTTTTGGCTGTGCCACACAGGGATAGATTAGGTTAATGTGTTGAGGCGATAGGCCAGTCTGAATAAATGAGTTTTCAGGGCACGCTTAAAATTGTGGGGATTGGGGACTAATCGTATTGACCTGGGAAGTGCATTCCAAAGAATTGGCGCAGCACGTGTAAAGTCTTGGAGACGGGAGTGGGAGGTTCTGACTATTGAGGATGCTAACCTCAGGTCATCAGCAGAACGGAGGGCGCGGGTAGGGTGGTATACTGAAACAAGGGAGGAGATGTAGGGTGGTGCTGAGCCATGGAGGGCTTTGTGGGTGAGGGCAATAAGTTTGTACTGGATTCTGGAGTGGATAGGTAGCCAGTGTAATGACTGGCACAAGGTAGAGGCATCGGTGTAACGATTGGTGAGGAATATGATCCTGGCTGCAGCATTCAAGACAGATTGGAGGGGGGAGAGTTTGGTAAGAGGGAGACCGATTAGAAGAGAGTTACAATAGTCGAGACGAGAATGAATAAGAGAAACAGTAAGAGTTTTTGCAGAGTCAAAAGTAAAAAAAAGGTCGAATTCTAGAAATGTTTTTGAGGTGCAGATGACAACAGCGAGCCAGTGATCGAATGTGGGGGGCAAAGGAGAGTTTGGAGTCAAGTATGACCCCAAGACAGCGGGCATGTTGCTGGGGAGTAATAGTGGAACCACCCACAGAAATGGCAATGTCGGGTATAGGTACATTAGTAGAGGGATGAAACACAAGGAGTTCAGTCTTTGACAGGTTCAGTTTCAGATATAGTGAGGACATGATATTAGACACAGTGTTTAGACAATCGCCGGTGTTTTCTAGAAAGGCTGGCGTGATGTCAGGAGAAGAAGCGTATAATTGGGTGTCATCAGCATAAAGATGGTACTGGAAACCAAATCTACTGATTGTCTGACCAATAGGGGCAGTGTACAAGGAGAAGAGGAGGGGGCCTAGAACCGATCCTTGGGGGACCCCAACAGTAAGGGGAAGGTGAGAGGAGGAGGAACCGGCAAAAGATACAGTAAAGGAGCGGTCGGAGAGATAGGAGGAGAACCAGGAGAGAACGGTGTCCTTGAGGCCAATGGAACGGAGCATAGTGAGGAGGAGCTGATGATCCACAGTGTCGAATGCTGCAGAGAGATCCAAGAGAATTAGCATGGAGTAATGAGCATTTGATTTAACTGTTAGTAGATCATGAATATAACTACTATAATACTGCTCCTATATACAAGAATATAACTACTATAATACTGCCCCTATGTACAAGAATATAACTACTATAATACTGCCCCTATGTACAAGAATATAACTACTATAATACTGCTCCTATATACAAGAATATAACTACTATAATACTGCCCCTATGTACAAGAATATAACTACTATAATACTGCCCCTATGTACAAGAATATAACTACTATAATACTGCCCCTATGTACAAGAATATAACTACTATAATACTGCCCCTATGTACAAGAATATAACTACTATAATACTGCTCCTATATACAAGAATATAACTACTATAATACTTCCCCTATGTACAAGAATATAACTACTATAATACTGCCCCTATGTACAAGAATATAACTACTATAATACTGCCCCTATGTACAAGAATATAACTACTATAATACTTCCCCTATGTACAAGAATATAACTACTATAATACTGCTCCTATATACAAGAATATAACTACTATAATACTGCCCCTATGTACAAGAATATAACTACTATAATACTGCCCCTATGTACAAGAATATAACTACTATAATACTGCTCCTATATACAAGAATATAACTACTATAATACTTCCCCTATGTACAAGAATATAACTACTATAATACTGCCCCTATGTACAAGAATATAACTACTATAATACTGCCCCTATGTACAAGAATATAACTACTATAATACTGCTCCTATATACAAGAATATAACTACTATAATACTTCCCCTATGTACAAGAATATAACTACTATAATACTGCCCCTATGTACAAGAATATAACTACTATAATACTGCTCCTATATACAAGAATATAACTACTATAATACTGCCCCTATGTACAAGAATATAACTACTATAATACTGCCCCTATTTACAAGAATATAACTACTATAATACTGCTCCTATATACAAGAATATAACTACTATAATACTTCCCCTATGTACAAGAATATAACTACTATAATACTGCCCCTATGTACAAGAATATAACTACTATAATACTGCTCCTATGTACAAGAATATAACTACTATAATACTGCTCCTATATACAAGAATATAACTACTATAATACTGCCCCTATGTACAAGAATATAACTACTATAATACTGCTCCTATGTACAAGAATATAACTACTATAATACTGCTCCTATATACAAGAATATAACTACTATAATACTGCCCCTATGTACAAGAATATAACTACTATAATACTGCCCCTATGTACAAGAATATAACTACTATAATACTGCCCCTATGTACAAGAATATAACTACTATAATACTGCCCCTATGTACAAGAATATAACTACTATAATACTGCTCCTATATACAAGAATATAACTACTATAATACTGCCCCTATGTACAAGAATATAACTACTATAATACTGCCCCTATGTACAAGAATATAACTACTATAATACTGCCCCTATGTACAAGAATATAACTACTATAATACTGCTCCTATATACAAGAATATAACTACTATAATACTGCCCCTATGTACAAGAATATAACTACTATAATACTGCCCCTATGTACAAGAATATAGCTACTATAATACTGCCCCTATGTACAAGAATATAACTACTATAATACTGCCCCTATGTACAAGAATATAACTACTATAATACTGCTCCTATATACAAGAATATAACTACTATAATACTGCCCCTATGTACAAGAATATAACTACTATAATACTGCCCCTATGTACAAGAATATAACTACTATAATACTGCCCCTATATACAAGAATATAACTACTATAATACTGCCCCCTATATACAAGAATATAACTACTATAATACTGCCCCCTATATACAAGAATGTAACTACTAATACTGACCCCTATATACAAGAATATTACTATAATACTGCTCCCTTGGTAAGCTTTTTTTTTTTTTTTTTTTACACTTTTCTTATATTGTACAATGACTACATGCGGGTACTCAAAAGAGGGGCTGGCTGTGGAGACGATAATACTGGGGGCTGCTGGCTGTGGGGGACATCACACTGGGGGTTTTGGGCTATGGGGAACATTATACTCGGGCTGGCTGTGGGGGACTATCACACTGGTGGCTTTAGTGTTGGAGACTTTGGGGGGATGGCTATGGGGGACATTATACTGGGAGCTGGCTGTAAAGACAACATACTATATAGGGGGCTATAGGAGGCATCATGCTGTATAGGTGGCTGTGGGAGACAATACTGGAGACTGACTGTACTGGATAGGGGGCTGCAGGGGACATACTGGGTGTGTGGTTATGATACTGTATTGGGGCTGTTGTGACTAACCTGTATAGGGCACTGTGGGGGACATTATTCTGTATAGGAGGCTGTGGTGGACATCAAGCTGTATATTGGGGGCTGTGGTGGATATCACACTGTGTGGGGGTGCTGTGGGGGACATTATACTATACATAAGGTGCTGTGAAGACCATTACACTATATCAGTGACAGGGAGCCCATAATACTGTATGTGGCACTGTGGGGGCCATCATAGTATATATGGGGAGCTGTGGTGATGACAACACTATATAATGGGGGGCTGGGGTGGTCATTTTACAGCATGGGAGGCTGTCGTGGATATCATACTTTTTAGGCAGCGGTGGAGAGGGCAGTGTGATGGGCAGTAGCATAGTATGAAAAGGAATAACAGAATTGATATGGGGAGGGGCAGCGTTAAATGGGGGCACAGTATGGAGAGACGTTAGCATGGTGGGAGGAAAGTGTGGAGATATAGAGCATGTAACGGAAAACAGTGGAGAGGGGACAGCCGTGGTATAGACCCTTGTTAATAAGAGCAGATGGTGCGGTGGTTACAGCTGATGATGGCTGACAATGTGGTGGTTATAGCTCATTAAGGTAGACAGTGTGGAGACCATATACCATGGGAGCCATAGTTAGGCACACTAAGAGTTATGGGTTCATTCTATGCAAATCTATTAGGGGCTGAATTGACGTTACAATCGAATGCTGTCCTAAACTTGGTTGGCGATGTAGTCATGTACTGATGGAGGTTCTGGTGATGTATTCGTGTACTGACATTCAATTACTGACGTGGATTTCGTGATATATTCATGTACTGATTACGGTTCTGTTGACTCATTAATGTACTGATGGTGATTCTGGGGATGTATTAAAGTACTAATGGTGGTTCTAATGACCTGTTTATCTACAGATGATTGTTCTGGTGCCGTATTTATGTATTATTGACGGCTCTAGTGTTCAATTTATATTCTGATGATGATTTTGTTATCGTTTTAATGTACTGATGATCGTTCTGCTGATGAATACAGCACCATAACCTTCATCACTACATGAATACATCACCAGAGCCAGCAGTAGTCCATGAATACAGCACCAGAACCACCACCAGTACAGGAATTTGACACCACTACCACCATTAGTACATGAACACACCACCAGAACCACTATCCGTTCAAGAAGATGGCTCCACAAATACCATCAGTTTTGTTGCAAACTATATTTGTCGCATGACAGATGCAAAAGCTATATGTATCGCTTTTTCTATAATTGGGACTGTTTAGTTTCCACTAGGGTATCTGCTAAATGACGGACAGAAAACAATCAGCCCCATTATCGCTAAGTCATTCTACTTTCTATGACCGTGCTTGTGTCTTACAGAAAAAAAAAAGGATAGGATGTCAGGGATGAATATCCCTATTTATCCCTGATGATGTGTAAATGGTCCACAAACAATGAATGATTGTATATCTAACGTTTAACTTGCACGCCTTGTTGAGCCTCACCCTTAAAGTACAAAACTTTTTTTTTTTTTTTACTTTTGCTGGTGTTTTTTGGTGAAAAAGTGGTCATTATACACATCACCATTTTTAGATTTATATTTTTTAATTATTTAGAAAACCATGTATCATTTCCTTTACAAATACTTGATACTTTATGTTGGTAACACATTAATCGGTGATGTTTCTGCTGCCCTTCTCTGCGCTCGGTGATACACACAATCCGGGATTCTCACGTACATCCACAGAATATTTGGTGTACTTGCAGTAAGTCCTCGTGGCTAATGTAGGCGATGTACAGAAAGCCTGGTGACAATGATGGAAGTGAGGCATGTCTCTGCCTCGTGTGCCCAATTACCAACATTACACATACAAGAGAATGACTCAAACCTTTCCGATGCCGCAGCCAACATGGGTGATCAGCTGTAATGCCGACAGAAAAGGGAACCTGGAACGTAATAGTGAACCATAGAGAAATAGGGGCTTCTGATCTCTTCTGAGGCTGCTTATCTCTGGTTTAATCAACAGGGTCACGCACATTTATTGTAACCTTTCAAGTAAAGCGCTCATGGTGCATTATTAGTGAAGTTAGTGCTCTTTGCTGATTGACCATTCACCTAACACTTACCGCTATTGATGTGCGAACGTTTCAAGTGCCCTAAAGCCTTTTTCACAGATTTACAGGCAATGTTACAGGTAGCAATGTCCTTGCCTGTAAAGCCTTTTTAATGGAAAGAAATGATGACTGCACTTTAGTGATGTCGAGCATACTCGAGTGCTAATTGAGAATTTCGGCATGCTCGAAAAATATGCTCAAGTCCCGCAGCTGCATGTCTCGTGGCTGTTCGCCCTGCAGGTGTCGTGGATGTAAACAGCTGCGGGACACGCAGCCGCGGGTAGTCAAACATATTGTTCGAGCACGCCGAAGACACTCGGTTAGCACCCGAGCATGCTCGGATAACATCTTATCTGAGCACATTCGTTCACCACTATTAACCGCTTGTCTATGAGATGATTGTTGTTTACTTCTTAAAAGAGAAGTCCACAGTTTTGGAGACTTTTGTAAATGTTTTTGAAAGTTCTCAGGGCTGGACATATAGGATATACAGGCGGGGCGTCCGGGCATTGCATTGCACCCATGAACCTGGCCTGAAATTTACTCTAACGTACCGTATACGTACCCCAGATTATTAGGGGTTGAAGCTCCAATTTACCCTTGCACTGCTGGGTTAATTAAAAAAAAAAGTTATTCTTTTCAGGATGAACAACTCTAAAGTGATTTGCCCGGAAGGTCTGGCCCTGAAAGGGTTAATATTCCTTTACACATAAGTAATTAGCAAGTTCTGGCATTACACAACGAATAACTTCGCCATTACTGCTAATGTACATAGTGTGAGCAATGCGTGTCACGTGTTTGATCACTGTAGTCATTACCGTACAGTAGACACAACAACATTCCTACTCGGAGGACCCGGCAGATCTGTGCATTACATCGATGCCACGCTCATTTTAATAGGAATTATGCAATACCTGATTTCTCCTGTGGGGGTGCTGCAGGGAAAATGAGCACTTGGAGCTCAATTCCTTCACAGATGACAGCTGATCACTGACAGTCCCAGCAGTGGGAGAGCTTAAGCTCAGCTTAATTTATGGAGCATTCCTTTAAAATGCTATATTAAATGGTGGCTATACTGGCAGAGATCCTGATCTCAGTGGACAGAAAACGGGATAAATAGTCTGTCTCCAAATCCCTTAATTCCCATTCCTCAAAAAATCCCTCTGAAGTGCTGTCCATTAGCTGTCCGCCTTCCATATCAACTCCGGTTCGCTGCCTGCTGTCAAGTATAATCCATCTCTAGCTGAAAAGATACGATGGATTACGGGAAGTAGGAGAGTCTTTGTCTCTCTACAGGAAGCAGGGGCGGGGCTTTGTTTCACTTCAAATAATGGGGCGCGTCTCTGTCGCTCTATAGGAAGAGGGGGCATGTTTTTTGTCTCTAGAGGAAGTGGAGGCAGGTCATTGTCTCTCAAAGAAAATCGGGACGTTCTTTGTCTCTCTTCAGAAAGTGATGGGGCAGTCTTTGTCTCCACACAGAAAGTAGGGGTGGTTCTTTGTCTATCTACATGAAGTTGTGGGACAGTATGCCTCTACACAGGAAGTAGGGGTGGTTCTTTGTCTATCTACATGAAGTTGTGGGACAGTATGCCTCTACACAGGAAGTAGGGGTGGTTCTTTGTCTATCTACATGAAGTTGTGGGACAGTATGCCTCTACACAGGAAGTAGGGGTGGTTCTTTGGATTTACATACATTAGTTAGTGGGTCTTTGTCTCTTTATAAAAAGTTGGGTAAGTCTTTGTCTCTACAGGACTTGAGGGCAGTACTTTGTCTCTCTACTGGAAGCGAGGACAGTACTTTGTCTCTATACAGGACGTGAGGGCAGTACTTTGTCTCTATACAGGACGTGAGGGCAGTACTTTTTCTCTATACAGGAAGTGAGGACAGATCTTTGTCTCTATAAAGGAAGTGAGGACAGATCTTTGTCTCTATACAGGAAGTGAGGGCAGTTCTTTGTCTCTACACAGGAAGTGAGGGCAGTTCTTTGTCTCTATACAGGAAGTGAGGGCAGTACTTTGTCTCTATACAGGAAGTGAGGGCAGTTCTTTGTCTCTATACAGGAAGTGAGGGCAGTACTTTGTCTCTATACAGGACGTGAGGGCAGTTCTTTGTCTCTATACAGGACGTGAGGGCAGTACTTTGTCTCTATACAGGACGTGAGGGCAGTACTTTGTTTCTATACAGGACGTGAGGGCAGTACTTTGTCTCTATACAGAACGTGAGGGCAGTACTTTGTCTCTATACAGGACGTGAGGGCAGTACTTTGTCTCTATACAGGATGTGAGGGCAGTACTTTGTCTCTATACAGGACGTGAGGGCAGTACTTTTTCTCTATACAGGAAGTGAGGACAGATCTTTGTCTCTATACAGGAAGTGAGGACAGATCTTTGTCTCTATACAGGAAGTGAGGACAGATCTTTGTCTCTATACAGGAAGTGAGGGCAGTTCTTTGTCTCTATACAGGACGTGAGGGCAGTTCTTTGTCTCTATACAGGACGTGAGGGCAGGTCTCTATACAGGACGTGAGGGCAGTACTTTGTCTCTATACAGGACGTGAGGGCAGTACTTTGTCTCTATACAGGACGTGAGGGCAGTATTTTTTCCCTATACAGGAAATGAGGGCAGTACTTTGTCTCTATACAGGACGTGAGGGCAGTACTTTGCCTCTATACAGGACATGAGGGAAGTACTTTGTCTCTATACAGGACGTGAGGGCAGTACTTTTTCTCTATACAGGAAGTGATGACAGTACTTTGTCTCTATACAGGAAGTGAGGGCAGTATTTTTTCTCTATACAGGAAGTGAGGGAATTACTTTTTCTCTGTACAGGAAGTGAGGCCAGTACATTCTCTCTATACAGAAAGCGAGGGCAATACATTGTCTCTCCACAGGACGTGAGGGCAGTACTTTGTCTCTATACAGGAAGTGAGGACAGTACTTTGTCTCTATACAGGAAGTGAGGGCAGTATTTTTTCTCTACACAGGAAGTGAGGGAAGTACTTTTTCTCTGTACAGGAAGTGAGGCCAGTACATTCTCTCTATACAGAAAGCGAGGGCAATACATTGTCTCTCCACAGGACGTGAGGGCAGTACTTTGTCTCTATACAGGAAGTGAGGGCAGTACTTTTTATCTATACAGGAAGTGAGGGCAGTACATTTTCTCTATACAGGACGTGAGGGCAGTATTTTTTCTCTATACAGGAAGTGAGGGCAGTATTTTTTATCTATACAGGAAGTGAGGGCAGTACTTTGTCTCTATAGAGGACGTGAGGGCAGTACTTTGTCTCTATAGAGGACGTGAGGGCAGTACTTAGTCTCTATACAGGACGTGAGGGCAGTACTTTGTCTCTATACAGGACGTGAGGGCAGTACTTTGTCTCTATACAGGACGTGAGGGCAGTACTTTTTCTGTTGTGAGTTCATTCTCCCCTCCGTCACTGAGGCCTGGTGAACTCCCTATTCTAGTGAAGGAAGGTAGTGAGCCTGATTATCAGGCACCTGGGACTAATGAAGACGATTTGCTGAGTGGAGTCACTGACTGGATTTAAGGCAGCCTACGCCCTTTCTGCCCTGCGGGTGATTTCTCTGTGGACTCTTGGACACCAGTCTGATTCCTGCTCTCCTAAAGCTAAGTTTTCTGTTTTGCCTTTTTGCATCTAAGATTTGCTTTTGTTTTTCTTGCTTTTTGGATTCTGCCACTCCCTGCTGGAGTGTGCAGTGTTCCTTGAGTTCTGTCTTCTGAAAGTACCTGAGTGCTGATTTAGTTTTTGAAGCTTAGTTGCTTCAGGGCCATTTTTATATCAGCTTGTTGGCTTTTGTCTCTGATAGGGTTTTGGCAGATTGCAGACAGCAGCCTTCCTATCCGTTCCTATCTAGGTAGTTTTTGGGCCCTGTCTTTGCTCAGCCTGTCTGTCTTTGTAAGTGTTTTCATCTTGCTTCACCGTCATTATATGTGGGGGGCTGCCTATTGCTTTGGGGTCTGCTCTGGGGCAGTTAGATTTCCCCTTTCCTTCTTTAGGCCTATGTATTTCTCCGGCTGTGATCGAGGGGTCTAGGTCATCATAGGAACCCCCCACGGCTACTGCTAGTTGTGTTGATAGGTTCAGGGGTCTGCAATCTGATAGTTGCCAACTTCTCTGGTTTTCAGGACTTAGCTAGCATTTCTGTTTTTGCCTCCTACGGTGACTCAATCATAACATTTTTCTCTCTACAGGAAGTGAGGCCAGTACATTCTCTCTATACAGAAAGCGAGGGCAATACATTGTCTCTCCACAGGACGTGAGGGCAGTACTTTGTCTCTATACAGGAAGTGAGGGCAGTACTTTTTATCTATACAGGAAGTGAGGGCAGTACTTTTTATCTATACAGGAAGTGAGGGCAGTATTTTTTCTCTGTACAGGAAGTGAGGGAAGTACATTCTCTCTATACAGAAAGCGAGGGCAGTACTTTGTCTCTCCACAGGACGTGAGGGCAGTACTTTGTCTCTACACAGGAAGTGAGGGCAGTTGTTATGAATGGGTCACCGAGGTGGAGAGCACAATAGGCTATGCCACCAGAACACCAGAGAGGTTGGTCACTCAGTGGATTGCAGACCCCTGATCTTAACAACACAACTAGCAGTAGCCATGGAGCGTTCCTACGACTAACTAAGCCTAAAGACAGAAAGGTGAAATCTAAACTGCCCCGGAGCAGACTCCAAAGGAATAGACAGCCCCCAAACATATATTGTCGGTGAGACAAGATGAAGCACAAACACAGACAGAAAATAGACTGAGCAAATGATGGGGCCCACACTGACTAGATAGGACAGGACAGAAAAGGCAATGTCTGCAATCACGCAAAAACCCTAATAATTCCAACACGACTGATGTACAAAAATACTGAGGTTTGCACAACCTCACCCCCACTATATCAGCACTCAGGTGTGAACTGGCGGCTAGCAACAGGCTAATACAGCAGAGGACTGAGCAAACAAACACAAGATACAAAAATACAGGGCAGGAGCCAGCAGCCCCAGGGGGAGCAAGATGACCCCGACAGCAAGGCAAAATCAGATGCAAAGGGTTTAGCAAATGACACTTAGCTGAAAAATGCAGGATCAGGCAGGAGACAGAAATCCTCAATAAGCAAAGAAAGGAGTATAACCGGAAGCCACTGAGAGAAGTCTGCTCGCTTATGCAGTCCCAGTCACTACCCCCACTCCTCCAGTTATCCTCTGCAGCTGTTGGGTTAACATCAAGTTGACCAGCTCCACTACCAGCAGTATCCACCAGAGGGAGCCTTGCCTCAAAAGTCGGATTAAGAGAGTTCACAACAGGCAGTACTTTGTCTCTACAGGAAGCGAGGGCAGTACTTTGTCTCTATACAGGAAGCGAGGGCAGCACTTTGTTTCTATACAGGACGTGAGGGCATTACTTTGTCTCTATACAGGACGTGAGGGCAGTACTTTGTCTCTATACAGGAAGTGAGGGCAGTACTTTTTCTCTGTACAGGAAGTGAGGGCAGTACTTTTTATCTATACAGGAAGTGAGGGCAGTACATTTTCTCTATACAGGAAGTGAGGGCAGTACTTTTTCTCCATATAGGAAGTGATGGCAGTATTTTTTCTCTATACAGGAAGTGAGGGAAGTACTTTTTCTCTGTACAGGAAGTGAGGCCAGTACATTGTCTCTATACAGAAAGCGAGGGCAGTACTTTGTCTCTCCACAGGAAGTGAGGACAGTATTTTATCTATATACAGGAAGTGAGGGCAGTACTTTTTCTCTGTACAGGAAGTGAGGGCAGTACTTTTTATCTATACAGGAAGTGAGGGCAGTACATTTTCTCTATACAGGAAGTGATGGCAGTACTTTTTCTCTCTACAGGAAGTGAGGGCAGTACATTTTCTCTCTACAGGAAGAGAGGGCTGTACTTTGTCTCTATACAGGACGTGAGGGCAGTACTTTTTCTCTCTACAGGAAGAGAGGGCAGTACTTTGTCTCTATACAGGAATTGAGGGCAGTACTTTTTCTCTCTACAGGAAGAGAGGGCAGTACTTTGTCTCTATACAGGAAGTGAGGGCAGTATTTTTTCTCTATACAGGAAGTGATGGCAGTACTTTTTCTCTATACAGGAAGTGATGGCAGTACATTTTCTCTATACAGGAAGTGAGACAGTACTTTTTCTCTCTACAGGAAGAGAGGGCAGTACTTTGTATCTATACAGGACGTGAGGGCAGTACTTTGTATCTATACAGGACGTGAGGGCAGTACTTTGTCTCTATACAGGAAGTGAGGGCAGTATTTTTTCTCTATACAGGAAGTGATGGCAGTACTTTTTCTCTCTACAGGAAGTGAGGGCAGTACATTTTCTCTCTACAGGAAGTGAGGCCAGTACATTGTCTCTATACAGGAAGTGAGGGCAGTACTTTTTCTCTCTATAGGAAGCGAGGGCAGTACTATGTCTCTATACAGGAAGTGAGGTCAGTACTTTTTCTCTCTATAGGAAGTGAGGGCAGTACTGTGTCTGTATACTTTTTCTCTCTACAGGAAATGAGAACAGTACGTTTTGTCTGTACAGGAAGTGAGGGCAGTACTATGTCTCTATACAGGAAGTGAGGGCAGTATTTTTTCTCTATACAGGAAGTGATGGCAGTACTTTTTCTCTATACAGGAAGTGATGGCAGTACATTTTCTCTATACAGGAAGTGAGGACAGTACTTTTTCTCTCTACAGGAAGAGAGGGCAGTACTTTGTATCTATACAGGACGTGAGGGCAGTACTTTGTCTCTATACAGGAAGTGAGGACAGTATTTTTTCTCTATACAGGAAGTGATGGCAGTACTTTTTCTCTATACAGGAAGAGATGGCAGTACATTTTCTCTATACGGGAAGTGAGGACAGTACTTTTTCTCTCTACAGGAAGAGAGGGCAGTACTTTGTATCTATACAGGACGTGAGGGCAGTACTTTGTCTCTATACAGGAAGTGAGGGCAGTATTTTTTCTCTATACAGGAAGTGAGGGCAGTGCTTTTTCTCTCTACAGGAAGTGAGAGCAGTACATTCTCTCTATACAGGAAGTGAGGGCAGTACTTTTTCTCTATACAGGAAGTGAGGGCAGTACTTTTTCTCTATATAGGAAGTGAGGGCAGTACATTCTCTCTCCACAGGAAGTGAGGGCAGTACTTTTTCTCTATACAGGAAGTGATGGCAGTACTTTTTCTCTCTACAGGAAGTGAGGGCAGTACATTTTCTCTCTACAGGAAGTGAGGCCAGTACATTGTCTCTATACAGGAAGTGAGGGCAGTACTTTTTCTCTCTATAGGAAGCGAGGGCAGTACTATGTCTCTATACAGGAAGTGAGGTCAGTACTTTTTCTCTCTATAGGAAGTGAGGGCAGTACTGAGTCTGTATACTTTTTCTCTCTACAGGAAATGAGAACAGTACGTTTTGTCTGTACAGGAAGTGAGGGCAGTACTATGTCTCTATACAGGAAGTGAGGGCAGTATTTTTTCTCTATACAGGAAGTGATGGCAGTACTTTTTCTCTATACAGGAAGTGATGGCAGTACATTTTCTCTATACAGGAAGTGAGGACAGTACTTTTTCTCTCTACAGGAAGAGAGGGCAGTACTTTGTATCTATACAGGACGTGAGGGCAGTACTTTGTCTCTATACAGGAAGTGAGGACAGTATTTTTTCTCTATACAGGAAGTGATGGCAGTACTTTTTCTCTATACAGGAAGAGATGGCAGTACATTTTCTCTATACGGGAAGTGAGGACAGTACTTTTTCTCTCTACAGGAAGAGAGGGCAGTACTTTGTATCTATACAGGACGTGAGGGCAGTACTTTGTCTCTATACAGGAAGTGAGGGCAGTATTTTTTCTCTATACAGGAAGTGAGGGCAGTGCTTTTTCTCTCTACAGGAAGTGAGAGCAGTACATTCTCTCTATACAGGAAGTGAGGGCAGTACTTTTTCTCTATACAGGAAGTGAGGGCAGTACTTTTTCTCTATATAGGAAGTGAGGGCAGTACATTCTCTCTCCACAGGAAGTGAGGGCAGTACTTTTTCTCTATACAGGAAGTGAGGGCAGTACTATGTCTATACAGGAAGTGAGGCCAGTACATTGTCTCTATACAGGAAGTGAGGGCAGTACTTTTTCTCTCTATAGGAAGCGAGGGCAGTACTATGTCTCTATACAGGAAGTGAGGGCAGTACTTTTTCTCTCTATAGGAAGCGAGGGCAGTACTGTGTCTCTATACTTTTTCTCTCTACAGGAAATGAGAACAGTACGTTTTGTCTGTACAGGAAGTGAGGGCAGTACTATGTCTCTATACAGGAAGTGAGGGCAGTACTTTATCTCTCTACAGTAAGTGGTGGGCCAGCCTTTGTCTTTTCGGAGGAAGTAAGGGCATCTCTCTGTCTCTTAACAGGAAGTGGTGGGTTTCTGTCTCTCTACAGGTAGGGAAGGTGAGTCTTTGTCCTTCTGCTCCTGTTTCACTGAAGTCAAACTATGTGCAAGGATAACAGAAAGGCGGGAATTCAGTTCAGTGTACTTAAGCTATTGGACAATGGCAGAGGCAACTCCTGCTGGAAAATATGGTGAAGGGAACGTCCAGCACCAATAGTACTGGCAGAATGCTAAAAAAAGGAATTGGCTACTGATAATGAGAGGATGACAAGTATAAAGAACAAGATAACTGGGACAGTTCCAGTACATATTGGACTGACATATGCAGTTTTACCTTGTTGTAGACGATGAGGGTGATTTACTGTGACAGGACGCTTATAAATCTACAAAACACAAACACACATGAGAAAAACAGTCAACAGCAGGGACCTACAAAGCGTCCACATCTTTAAGAAAATATGTTTGTAACCTTCAGATGCCGTTTTATGCCGGCTATAAGGCCCTTAGCTTATCCAGCCGCCGATAAGAATCTTTAGAAATCTATCGGAAAGGTCAGCGCTGCAGCACCGAGAAACAAAGCGAGCGCTAATCCACGGCCCGACCACTATCACTGACACAAAGGGGAAAGCAAAGTTTACTTGAAAGGCAAAGATTACCCTGTTTAACCTGAAATCTCCAACACAGGGCAGCCAAACCTGTCCGGATTAACCCCCGGTGGGCCCCATTACTGTGTGGAACCACTGTCATCTAGAAAATCTCTAAATTATTCCCTGTACAATCATGGATCCTACAAAAATATATTAAATATGACAAGTTATGTATTTTTTGTGCTGCTTTCAAATTTCTGTAGGCTTCAGAGCTGAAATCTTCAGGAATTTCCTGTTTCTTTTTTAGTTTCTGAACATACCTTGGTCTAAGAATTCTGAATAGTGAGTGCAGCTCTGGAGTATAATACAGGATGTAACTCAGGATCAGTAATGTAATGTATGTACACAGTGACTGCACCAGCAGAATAGTGAGTGCAGCTCTGGAGTATAATACAGGATGTAACTCAGGATCAGTAATGTAATGTGTGTACACAGTGACTGCACCAGCAGAATAGTGAGTGCAGCTCTGGGGTATAATACAGGATGTAACTCAGGATCAGTAATGTAATGTATGTACACAGTGACTGCACCAGCAGAATAGTGAGTGCAGCTCTGGGGTATAATACAGGATGCAACTCAGGATCAGTAATGTATGTACACAGTGACTGCACCAGCAGAATAGTGAGTGCAGCTCTGGAGTATAATACAGGAGGTAACTCAGGATCAGTAATGTAATGTTTGTACACAGTGACTGCACCAGCAGAATAGTGAGTGCAGCTCTGGAGTATAATACAGGATGTAACTCAGGATCAGTAATGTAATGTATGTACACGGTGACTGCACCAGCAGAATAGTGAGTGCAGCTCTGGGGTATAATACAGGATGTAACTCAGGATCAGTAATGTAATGTATGTACACAGTGACTGCACCAGCAGAATAGTGAGTGCAGCTCTGGGGTATAATACAGGATGTAACTCAGGATCAGTAATGTAATGTATATACACAGTGACTGCACCAGCAGAATAGTGAGTGCAGCTCTGGAGTATAATACAGGAGGTAACTCAGGATCAGTAATGTAATGTATGTACACAGTGACTGCACCAGGAGAATAGTGAGTGCAGCCCTGGAGTATAATACAGGAGGTAACTCAGGATCAGTAATGTAATGTATGTACACAGTGACTGCACCAGCAGAATAGTGAGTGCAGCTCTGGGGTATAATACAGGAGGTAACTCAGGATCAGTAATGTATGTACACAGTGACTGCACCAGCAGAATAGTGAGTGCAGCTCTGGAGTATAATACAGGAGGTAACTCAGGATCAGTAATGTAATGTATGTACACAGTGACTGTACCAGCAGAATAGTGAGTGCAGTTCTGGAGTATAATACAGGAGGTAACTCAGAATCAGTAATGTAATATATGTACACAGTGACTGCACCAGAATAGTGAGTGCAGCTCTGGGGTATAATACAGGATGTAACTCAGGATCAGTAATGTAATGTATGTACACAGTGACTGCACCAGCAGAATAGTGAGTGCAGCTCTGAAGTATAATACAGGATGTAACTCAGGATCAGTAATGTAATGTATACACAGTGACTGCACCAGCAGAATAGTGAGTGCAGCTCTGGAGTATAATACAGGAGGTAACTCAGGATCAGTAATGTAATGTATGTACACAGTGACTGAACCAGCAGAATAGTGAGTGCAGCTCTGGAGTATAATACAGGATGTAACTCAGGATCAGTAATGTAATGTATGCACACAGTGACTGCACCAGCAGAATAGTGAGTGCAGCTCTGGAATATAATACAGGATGTAACTCAGGATCCGTACTAGGAGTGATTACTCTGCTATAAAGTGTGAAAGTCTTTAATATAAAGAGGGTGGATTATAATAACATAATGACTGAGGGGATGGTGATGGGAGAAAATATGGTGTCGGTAAATGATGAATTTGGTTTGTAGGTTGGCAATAATGTGATGTGGTCTAATATGAAATAATTACTGCGTAATACTGAAAGTTAATGACTCATACTTTTACCTGGAATCTTATGATATGGGGGATGGGAATGAGTTTTGCTGACTGTATCATGAAAGATACCAACTATCACTATGACGCAGATGATGGAAATGACTCATCTTGGAAAAAGACAAAATTCCACCAACTTCCAACATCCTGAGAACGGAGATTCATCCTTGAGACGGTCTAACAGGAAGAGTAGAACAAGTCTCCTAATTCTGCAGGACCTCACTGCACCAACAGCATGAATCAGACACCGGCAGCGCAATTGTAGCCGGGTATGTTATAGTATGAAATGCTCCAGAGTTCCAGGTTAAACATAGTTTTAAAAGCCAAACGGGCATTATTGGGGGAGACGCGATTGCTGATGTGGTCCTCATGGGCTTCTCCCCACCCCGCTCCAGTTATCTGACAGGTCTCTCCCCTGTGTGTACATAAGAGACCTGTCAGTCATGGCGAGCAGGGCCGACAAACGCCGCCGGGGACCACATCAGTCCAGTCATCTGAGACACATAGTATAAAGTATTTTATTCCGAAACGACGTAGTGTTTCCCAGTACAACATACCCACAGCAATTATGAAGCTGCTGTCTGATTCACGCTGTTTCTTGAATTTCATGGCAGGTAATTGTTATTCGTATATATCCAACTTTATTAGATCAATAATTAAAAAAAAAAAATAATAAAAAACCAATGCATTACATATAAAGGAGGAAGGGGGTTTGACAACCAGAATGAGGGTGCTAATTAAGGTGTGTACTAGTGCTTAAACATAATTATTAAATATCAGAAGGAAAAGGCAAAAAAGGATCACAAACAAAAACCAACTTCCCATATGCCAGAAAAATCATATATAGCAATTTATATATAAAGTGCAATAGTGCATGAATGCATGAGTGCACAGAAATCAGGGTTCTGAAAATCCAGTAGAAGAGTATCGTTTATAATAATGAAATATATGACTATATATATATATATATATATATATGTACCTTGGTGGCAATCAGAAATGAAAGGACAGATGACGAGGCACCCACCTCGATGCACGTTTTGGCGTCTGCCTTCGTCAGTGGGTCTGATGAAGGCAGGCGCTAAAATGCGCGTCGGGGTTGGCGCCTCATCATGTTTTCATTATTTATTTATTGTTGAATTGATAAAGTTAAAAATATACGAATAACAATTATTGGCCTTTTTTTCTGGTGTTTTTCTTGCTTGTCTTATATTTCTCATTACCGATTGGTCACTATAGTCATTATATGGATACAACAGGGCACGTGGCTCCACCCATGAAAAGTGGAGAGAAGAAGGCTCCACTCATGAAAAGAGAAAGGCATGAGGTCCTACCAATAAAAAGAACAGGGTATAAGGCTCCACCTATGAAAAGTAAAGGGCACAAGACTTCTTTCATACAGAGAACGAGGCACAAGGCTTCATCTCTCACAAAGCACAAGGCTCAAGCCACGAAGAGTGCAGGGTATGTGGCTCCATCTCCAGTAGTTGGGTAGTCTGCTGTCTATTATTCTCCTTATTCTCATAACTCGTGAGGTTAAGACCCCCACAATTGACTAACATATCACATAAGAATAGATGTAAATGATGACTGCTTCAAACATTGATCACTCATTGAATACTGCATTAAGTTCTGATGTTGGGGCCTTCACCTCTAAATGTATTGATTATTTGAAGATACTGTATCACCGTATCAAACTGTATCAGCCTAACTAACTATTGTAAAGGGATACTGTGGAGGGAAAACTGAAATTCATTACAAAAATACTTCTTGGGGAAACTTGTAACCTTGCATTTTGCTTTTTACCAGGAAAGTTGTGGATACTTTTCTAAGACGATCAAAGACAGCCGGAATATCAGTGAACGTGGTCTCGGAAGGGAACTATTACTGGAAATATCCACTCTTCCGAGTTTTTATATGGGAGTTTCTGAGCGAAGAGAAAGAGATAAACCCCCACTCAGTCTTGAGTTGGAGTATAAGGATGGTACTAAGCGTCTTATTTTTGAACACTTTTTTCCTTTTCCTATGCAGGTACTTTGCTGAATGTGTCATAAGAGCTGATGAAATATAGTATTCATGAGTCCCCAGACACTTCGCCGTCTCCCACTCGGTGCTGCAGTGCGGATTTCTCCAGGGACAAGCGAGTCAGTGGGAATTACATTATCAAGGACAAAAGAAAGATAAATTCCAGTAGCGGGGGACTATCTCAACACTCGGGAAGCAGGACTTTATTTTCCTACCTTACAAGAGTGAGAACTATAACTACGCATTTCAAAAACACTAGGACAAAAGTTTCACGAGGTGGTAACGTTACATCTGAAATATGAAGGTTTCTCCACCATCGTCACCTCAGGGCTTCTCTACCATGAAATGGTCACAGCTGAGTCTCCCACTTCTGGGATGACATGTATTAATAATCTGGACTTTCAGAAGTTCCTAGAGTAAGGTCTACCTATCTGGATCCACGTTAGTAAAACAGATTAGATCTTTCTCTAGAGGCTACATTAGGAAATGTCTACTCGGAGACAAGTTTTCCCAATTCTTTTGGGGTCCAATATTGACTTGAATCTTGGGAGAGTGGTCACTGTTGTTCTACAAAGTTCATTAGGGATCATAATCACAGTGCAAAAAATTAGTAAAAAACGATCACGGGGTGGACGGATTTTTCCAGCAGTTCTGTAATGTGGACCTCAAAGGTAAACCAATGCTTGAATTGTTTTGGTGACCATACACCTTAAAGGGGTTAAGCCATCCCATAATTTATGGCACATTCACTGGATATTCTATAAATGCCAAGTAGATGTAGGTCTCATCCCTGGGATCCCCATGAATCTAAAGAACAGGGCATCTTGGAATTGAGGGGTGGCCAAGTGTGAATGTCTCTCTAAATTCATTTGTACAGGTATTCCGAAAATTGTTGTGTAAGCGTGTTACTTACCACTCCCCGATGGCTCCTACTTGTCGCACCTACTCTCTAAAAGGGTCAGTGTGAACCAAATTCTACTCATGCTCTATCACTACTTTTGACTCTCACCGTTCCATACTTGTTACCTTCAATGGTGTCTCCCTTTCTTTGGTTTGACTTCTGACTTTGTTTTTGTCTGCAGCCTACCCTGACCCCTTGTCTGGTTACTCCTGCAAGGATTGTGCCTGTTGTGAACTCGGCTTACATAAAATTTATATCTGCCACCCTCTGTTACCCTCTCTTCATTTGAGGTGCATTCGGTGCGCATCTACTCCCCCTCCAACCTCCAACTAACTGTCTCTTACCGGCCCCCAGGGCCAGCCACCACCTTCTTCGACCATTTCACCACCTGGCTACTTCATTTCCTTTCCACTGACATCCCCAATATCATCTTGGGTGACTTCAACATTCCCCATTGACACTTCTCTCTAAGCTGCCACTAAACTTCTATCCCTCACTTCCTCCTTCCGCCTCAATGAATGGTCTTCTGCAGCCACTCACAAGGATGGTCACACTCCGGACCTCATCTTCACATGCCTCTGCTCCCTATCTAGCCTCTCTAACTCGCCTCTTCCTCTTTCTGACCACAACCTACTCACATTCTCTTCCCTCTCTTCTCCAGGTCTACAATCCCCACCCCACAAACTCGCACATCCTCACAGAAATCTTAAACACCTCGATCTACACTCACTGTCTGAATCCCTTCTCCTTCTTACAGACATAAGTTCCCTACACAATGCGGATGCCGCTGCCGCTCTATATAACACCACAATAGCTGTAGCTTTGGAATCAGTTGCCCCCTCTCACACATACCAAAGCTTGCAAAATTAACAGACAGCCCTGGCACACCAGCCTGACCAAAGAACTGAGGCGAGCTTCCAGGCCTGCTGAGCGGAGATGGAAAAGATCCCACTCCAGTGAAGACTTCATCGCATTCAAACAGTCCCTGACTACCTTCAAGACCACACTCGCCAAAGCTAATCGAACCTACTTCTCATCTCTCACATCCTCCGTCTCACAACCCTAAACATCTATTCAACACCTTCAATTCTCTCCTCCGCCCCCAGCACCTCCTCCCTCCCCACTCATCTCAGCTGAAGACTGTGCCTCATTTTTCAAGCAGAAGATTAATAACATCAGAGACATTTTTGGTCGACATCCCCCAGAGCTGTTCCTCCTGACTGCTCACCCCTATTCCTCCAAAACCAACTTCTCCACCATTACAAAAGATCGACTCTCCACTCTGCTCTCAAGATCACATCTCACCACCTGCGCACTTGACCCGATCCCATCCCACTTCATCCCAAGCCTCACCACAGTCTTCATCCCAAACCTAACCCATCTCTTCAACATATCACTAACAACTGGTATTTTCCCCTCAAGCTTTAAACATGCCTCAATCACACCTATCCTCAAAAAGCCCTCTCTTGACCCATCCTCTGTATCTAGCTAACGCCCTATATCACTTCTCCCTTCTGCCTCAAAACTACTGGAACAACACGTCCATCTTGAACTGTCCTCCTACCTCTCTTCTTGCTCCCTCTTCCCATCCCATCTTGGATCGCGTCATACCTAACAGACCGGACATTCAGCGTCTCCCACTCGCACACCACCTCCTCACCGCACCTCCTATCCGTCGGAGTCCCGCAAGGTTCAGTCGTAGGGCCCCTGCTCTTCTCCATTTACACCTTCAGCCTCGGACAGCTCATAGAATCTCATGGCTTTCAGTATCACCTATATGCTGATGACACACAGATCTACATCTCTGGACCAGATATCACCTCCCTACTAATCAGAATCCCTCAATGTCTGTCTGCTATTTCATCCTTCTTCTCCGCTAGATATCTAAAACTTAATATGGACAAAACAGAATTAATAATCTTTCCCCCATCTCACGCGACCCCCCCCATCGGACCTATCCATTAAAGTAAACGGCTGCCCACTTTCTCCTGTCCCACAAGCTCGCTGCCTCGGAGTTACTCTTGACACTTATCTCTCTTTCAAACCACATATCCAAGCCCTTTCCACTTCCTGCCGACTTCAACTCAAAATATTTCACAGATCCGTACATTCCTCAACCAAGAATCTGCAAAAACCCTAGTCCATGCCCTCATCATCTCCCGCCTTGACTACTGAAACCTCCTGCTCTGTGGCCTCCCCACTAACACTCTCGCACCCCTCCAATCTATTCTAAACTCTGCTGCCCAACTAATCCACCTGTCCATTCGCTATTCCCCGGCCTCTTCCCTCTGTCAATCCCTGCACTGGCTCCCCATTACCCAGAGACTCCAGTTCAAAACCCTAACAATGACATACAAAGCCATTCCCAACCTGAGTCCTGCACACATCTGTGACCTCGTCTCCCTGTACTTACCTGCACGCAACCTCAGATCCTCACAAGATCTTCTTCTCTACTCCATTCTTATCTCCTCTTCCCACAATCGCATACAAGACTTCTCCCGCGCATCCCCTCTACTCTGGAACTCTTTACCCCAACATATCAGACTCTCATCTACCATGCAAACCTTTAAAAAGAACCTGAAGACCTACCTCTTACGACAAGCGTACAACCTGCAGTAACCACCGATCCACCAAACCGCTGCATGACCAGCTCTACCCTCACCTACTGTATCCTCACCCATCCCTTGTAGATTGTGAGCCCTCGCGGGCAGGGTCCTCTCTCAATCTGTACCAGTTGTGAATTGTATTGTTTAAGATTACTGTACTTGTATTTATTATGTATACCCCCCTCACATGTAAAGCACCATGGAATAAATGGTGCTATAATAATAAAGACTTTTCCTCCTTTAAGCAGAAGATCGATACGATCAGAGAAAGCTTTAGCCCGCAGCCCCCAATGCCCCTCTTTGCCACTCAGCCCTGTTCTTCCAAAACCAGCTTCTCCACCATGACAGAAGACCGGCTCTCCATCCTCCTGTCAAGATCACACCTCACCACTTGCGCACTTGACCCACTCCCGTCCCACCTCATCCCTAACTTTGCCACAGTCTTCATCCCAACTCTAACACACCTCTTCAACTTTTCACTTACAAATGGTGTCTTTCCCTCACCCTTCAAACATGCCTCAATCACACCCGTCCTCAAAAAGCCCTCCCTTGACCCATCCTCTGTGTCTATCGCCCGATATCTCTTCTCCCTTACGCCTCAAAACTACTGGAACAGCATGTATATCTTGAACAGTCCTCCCACCTCTCCTCCTGTTCCCCTCTTTGACCGGCTACAATCTGGCTTCAGACCGCATCACTCATCTGAAAATGTCCTAACTAAAGTCACTAACAACCTACTAACCGCCAAGAGCAAGCGACACTACTCTGTCCTCCTTCTCCTGGACCGGTCCTCTGCCTTCGACACCGTGGACCATTCCCTTCTGCTACAGATTCTCTCATCTCTTGGCATCACAGACTTGGCCCTATCCTGGATCTCATCATACCTAAAGGTGCTGTCACACTTAGCGATGCACCAGCGATCCCGACAAACGATATAACGCGGTCAGGATCGCTGGTGCATCGCTAAGTGGTCGCTAGTGAGCTGCCAAACAGGTAGATCTCACCAGCGACATAGCAGCGGTCGGCGGTCGCTACTTACCTGTCAGATGAGGCGATCCTGACGTCCTACCTCCCGCGTCCATGCGTCGCTCGTCAGCGCCACAGGAAGCCCAGCAGGAAGCTGACGACGAGAAACGGCCCAGGACGATCTTGCGCGATCAGCGATAACCAGCAGGGGAGCCGGTCGGAGGTAAGTATCAGACATAGGGATATCGCTAGCAATATCGCTGCTACGTCACAAAACCAGTGACGTTATAGCGATATTGGTAGCAATATCGCTTAGTGAGACGTGCTCTTAACCGACCGAACATTTAGTGTCTCTCTCTCACACACCACCTCCTCACCTCGCCCCCTGTCTGTCGGTGTTCCTCAAGGCTCAATCCTAGGACCCCTACTATTCTCCATCTACACCTCGAACAGCTCATAGAATCCCACGGCTTGCAGTATCACCTCTACGCAGATCTGGACCCGACCTCACCTCCTTACTGACTGAAATCCCACAATGTCTGTCTGCTATCTCAGCCTTCTTCTCTGCTCGCTTTCTCAAAGTGAACATGGATAAAACAGAATTCATCATCTTTCCCCCATCTCACTCTACCCCTCCACCAGACCTATCCATCAATGTCAATGACTGCTCGCTTTCCCCAGTCCCGCACGCTCGGTGCCTTGGGGTGATCCTCAACTCTGCCCTCTCTTTCAAACCACATATCCAAGCCCTCGCCTCCTCCTGCCGCCTCAAACTCAAAAATATTTCCCGAATCCGCGCATTCCTCAACTATGAAACCACAAAAATACTAGTGCACGCCCTTATCTCCCGCCTCGACTACTGCAACCTCCAACTCTCTGGCATCCCCTCTAGCACTCTGGCACCACTCCAGTTCATCCTACACTCTGCTGCCCGACTAATCCACCAGTCTCCCCACTATTCCCCATCCTCCCCCCTATAACAGGCCCTTCACTGGCTTCCTATTGCTCAGAGGCTCCAGTTCAAAACCCTAACCATGACATACAAATCCATCCTCAACCTGTCTCCTCCATACATCTGTGACATGGTCTTCCGGTACCTACCCGCACGCAACCTCCGATCCTCTCAAGATCTCCTTCTCCACTCCCCCCTTATCTGTTCTTCCCACAACCGCATACAAGACTTCTCCCGTGCTTCCCCCATACTCTGGAACTCCCTGCCGCAACACATCAGACTCTCACCAACAACGGAAACCTTCAAGAATAACCTGAAGACCCACCTGTTCTGACAAGCCTACAGCCTGCAGTGATCCTCGGTCTACTGAACCACCGCACAACCTGCTCTCCCCTCTCCTAGTGTATCCTCACCCATCCCTGTAGACTGTGAGCCCTCGCGGGCAGGGTCCTCTCTCCTTATGTACTTGTGTGTCCCTTGTCTTACAGTTGTGGCCAAAAGTATTGACACCCCTGCAATTCTGTCAGATAATACTCAGTATCTTCCTGAAAATGATTGCAAACACAAATTCTTTGGTATTATTATCTTCATTTAATTTGTCTTAAATGAAAAAACACAAAAGAGAATGAAGCAAAAAGCAAAACATTGATCTTTTCACACAAAACTCCAAAAATGGGCCAGACAAAAGTATTGGCACCCTCAGCCTAATACTTGGTTGCACAACCTTTAGCCAAAATAACTGCGACCAACTACTTCCGGTAACCATCAATGAGTTTCTTACAATGTTCTGCTGGAATTTTAGACCATTCTTCTTTGGCAAACTGCTCCAGGTCCCTGATATTTGAAGGGTGCCTTCTCCAAACTGCCATTTTTAGATCTCTCCACAGGTGTTCTATGGGATTCAGGTCTGGACTCATTGCTGGCCACCTTAGAAGTCTCCAGTGCTTTCTCTCAAACCATTTTCTAGTGCTTTTTGAAGTGTGTTTTGGGTCATTGTCCTGCTGGAAGACCCATGACCTCTGAGGGAGACCCAGCTTTCTCACACTGGGCCCTACATTATGCTGCAAAATTTGTTGGTAGTCTTCAGACTTCATAATGCCATGCACATGGTCAAGCAGTCCAGTGCCAGAGGCAGCAAAGCAACCCCAAAACATTAGGGAACCTCCGCCATGTTTGACTGTAGGAACCGTGTTCTTTTCTTTGAATGCCTCTTTTTTACTCCTGTAAACCCTATGTTGATGCCTTTGCCCAAAAAGCTCTACTTTTGTCTCATCTGACCAGAGAACATTCTTCCAAAACGTTTTAGGCTTTTTCAGGTAAGTTTTGGCAAACTCCAGCCTGGCTTTTTTATGTCTCGGGGAAAGAAGTGGGGTCTTCCTGGGTCTCCTACCATACAGTCCCTTTTCATTCAGATGCCGATGGATAGTACGGGTTGACACTGTTGTACCCTTGGACTGCAGGGTAGCTTGAACTTGTTTGGATGTTAGTCGAGGTTCTTTATCCAACATCCGCACAATCTTGCGTTGAAATCTCTTGTCAATTTTTCTTTTCCGCCCACATCTAGGGAGGTTAGCCACAGTGCCATGGGCTTTAAACTTCTTGATGATACTGCGCACGGTAGACACAGGAACATTCAGGTCTTTGGAGATGGACTTGTAGCCTTGAGGTTGATCATGCTTCCTCACAATTTGGTTTCTCAAGTCCTCAGACAGTTCTTTGGTCTTCTTTCTTTTCTCCATGCTCAATGTGGTACACACAAGGACACAGGACAGAGGTTGAGTCAACTTTAATCCATGTCAACTGGCTGCAAGTGTGATTTAGTTATTGCCAACACCTGTTAGGTGCCACAGGTAAGTTACAGGTGCTGTTAATTACACAAATTAGAGAAGCATCACATGATTTTCGAACAGTGCCAATACTTTTGTCCACCCTCTTTTTTATGTTTGGTGTGGAATTATATCCAATTTGGCTTTAGGACAATTCTTTTTGTGTTTTTTTCATTTAAGACAAATTAAATGAAGATAATAATAACAAAGAATTTGTGTTTGCAATCATTTTCAGGAAGAAACTGAGTATTATCTGACAGAATTGCAGGGGTGTCAATACTTTTGGCCACAACTGTACACATGTTTATTATACTTGTCTATATTTCCACTTTTCATATGAAAAGCGCCATGTAATAAATGTTGCTATATAAATGTATAATAATAATAATAATCTATGAATCTCCTTCCTGGGACTCTTCTGGGATTCCAAACCTTGGGATTCCCTCTGGAAAAGTCCCTATGTCCTTGGTGGAATTCAGGCTGTAATATAGACAATCCTTTAGACTCTGCCAAACCGAATAGTAACCATATTCCATTTGGCCTTCACCTCCTAGCCTTGAGTTGGGGTGAGAACCTACCTTCCTAAACTTTTCGAGGTCAATATGGGTGAAATGTAAAAGTTCATCATAAAAGCAGGGCATGAGAATAAAAACCAAAGCTAACACAGCAAAAAAAGCGAAAGCAAAAGTGGCACAGGGAAGAAGCAAATCTGCTGGCAATGATACGCGGGGAATGACTGAAGGACAATATGTCACACATTAATTTACAGGGAGGCATGCCACGACATGTCAGGAAGGCTGACCGGCTGATATATGGCGCTGTGCACACGGGTCACATGACAAACAACTCCCACAAAGCCAGAGGTGCGAGAAACGTGATTTAAAGTGACAAGCGGCTTTGAATAACAATGGCTTCATAGCAGCAACAATGGGCACAGTCTGATAGCAAACGGATTTATTACTAATTACATTATTTAATATTTTTTACTTTGAAAACTGGAAACCATCAGCAAGCTTATGTTGATATCCGACAAACTTTAGAGAGCAATAGTATGGCAAGAAGTTCGGAAAGCTGGGTGACAGCCAATACGGCCACGGCATTGACACTCAACTTTACAACAGTCCTGCATTACGAATTTTCTAAGTTATGAAGCAAGAAACTTGTTATTCTGAATCTAGGCCAATTTGCCTCTTTGTAATCTGGGACAGCTTTAAATAAATGTGCATCCGCTCCAGGATTTACATATTTGTGGGTGTTTCTTGCAGCTTTATAACACATGAATCTACCAGATATTCTGTATCCTATGTATGCGTTACCACCTGTCACGGAACTTTCATTCCCAATATATAGTGCCAGATGGGAGTTGTCATATCATGGATGTTGCCACCTTGGTTCCTCAGTTAAATATGCCTGGAAATAGACTGGCAGAATCAAGATTAATATCCGACAAAGGACGTTTGATATCCGACAAAGGACCTTTGATATCAGACTAAGG
Organism: Dendrobates tinctorius; assembly: GCF_039654945.1. Classification (NCBI taxonomy): domain Eukaryota; kingdom Metazoa; phylum Chordata; class Amphibia; order Anura; family Dendrobatidae; genus Dendrobates; species Dendrobates tinctorius. Next base: position 1,315,324 of record NW_027361998.1, on the reverse strand, counting down.
ACCTGTGATATCTGACTAAGGACCTTGGATATACGACAAAGGACCATTCATATTTGACTAAGGACCTTTGATATACGACAAAGGACCTTTGACATTCGACTGAGGAGCTTTGATTTGCGACTAAGGAGCTTTGATATCCGACAAAGTACTTTTGATATCTGAATAAGGACCTGTGATATCTGACTAAGTATCTTTTATATTCGAATAAGGACCTTTGATATTCGACTAAAAACCTTTGATATTCGAGTAAGGACCTTTGAGATTCGACAAAGGACTTGTGACATCCGACTTGGGATCTATGATATCCGACTAAGGACCTATGATAACCGACAAAGTACTTTTGATATCCAACTAAGGACCTGTGATATCCGACTAAGGCCTGTTTCACACTTCCGTTTTTGTGTCCGCCAAACGGATCCGTTTCCGTTTTTTTGACGGAAACTGATGCAAACGGATCCGTTTTTAAAAAAACGGATCCGTTTTTTTGACGGATCCGCGGTAACCACTAATGAAGTCTATGGGACAAAAAAAACGGATCCTGCAAAAAAAATGGCGGATCCGTTTTTTTACGGAAACCAACGGATTTTGACGGATTTGAAAAAACGGAAGTGTGAAACAGGCCTAAGGACCTTTGATATCGGACTAAGGACCTTTGATATCCGAATAAGGACCTTTGATATACAACAAAGGACCATTCATATTTGACTAAGGACCGTTCATATACGACAAAGGACCTTTGACATTCGACTGAGGAGCTTTGATTTGCGACTAAGGACCATTGATATCCGACAAAGTACTTTTGATATCTGACTAAGGACATGTAATATCTGACTAAGGATCTTTGATATTCGACTAAAAACCTTTGATATTCGACTACGGACCCTTGAGATTCGACAAAGGACTTGTGATATCCGACTTGGGACCTATGATATCCGACTAAGGACCTTTGAGATTCGACAAAGGACTTGTGATATCCGACTAGAGACCTTTGATATCCGACTAAGGATCTTTGATATCCAACTAAGGACCTTTGCCATTCGACTAAGGACCTGTGATATCCGACTAAGGACCTTTGATATCGGACTAAGGACCTTTGCCATTCGACTAAGGACCTTTGATATCCGACTAAGGACCTTTGATATCCAACTAAGGACCTTTGCCATTCGACTAAGGACCTTTGATATCGGACTAAGGACCTTTGCCATTCGACTAAGGACCTGTGATATCCGACTAAGGACCTTTGATATCCAACTAAGGACCTTTGCCATTCGACTAAGGACCTTTGATATCCGACTAAAGACCTTTGATATCGGACTAAGAACCTGTGATATCTGACTAAGGACCTTTGATATCGGACTAAGGACCTTTGATATCCGACTAAAGACCTTTGATATACGACAAAGGACCATTCATATTTGACTAAGGACCTTTGATATACGACAAAGGACCTTTGACATTCGACTGAGGAGCTTTGATTTGCGACTAAGGAGCTTTCATATCCGAAAAAGTACTTTTGATATCTGAATAAGGACCTGTGATATCAGACTAAGGATCTTTGATATCCGACTAAGGACCTTAGAGATTCGACATAGGACCTTTGATATTCGACTAAAAACCTTTGATATTTGACTAAGGACCTTTGAGATTCGACAAAGGACTTGTGACATCCGACTTGGGACCTGTGATATCCGACTAAGAACCTTTGATATTCGACTAAGGACCTATGATATCCGACAAAGTGCTTTTGATATTCGACTAAGGACTTTTGATATCGGACTAAAGACCTTTGCTATCCGAGTAAGGACCTTTGATATTCGACTAAGGAGCTTTGATATCCGAGAAAGGACCGTTGATATCCGACAAAGTACTTTTAATATCTGACTAAGGACCTGTGATATCCGACTAAGGATCTTTGAGATTCGACAAAGGACCTTTGATATTCGACTAAAAACCTTTGATATTCGACTACGGACCTTTGAGATTCGACAAAGGACTTGTGATATCCGACTTGGGACCTATGATATCCAACTAAGGACCTTTGTTATTCGACTAAAAACCTTTGATATCCGACTAATGACCTTTGACATGCGACTAAGGACTTTTAAAGTCCGACTAAGGACTAAGTATAATTTGTCATTATATCATAGGATGTATGCCATGTTAAAGCACTAGCTGCATGTATGGGGAATAATTCTCTACACTGGTGGTCAGAAGATAGTAGTAAGCCCCTCCCTAATGACTCCTGACTACTCATTGGACATCCTCCATAATCAGGGCCACATAATGTTGATCCTTCAGTTCTGGTTTGATTTGTTGGAAATGGTTGGGGACTCTTACACCTTTCAGAATGAGTCTCAGCCACTAAGATCTTTGTTTGCAGTCAGTAAATGAGAAGATCGAAATCATGCAGACAAACTACTTCTCATAGCTATAAGATTGCTACAGAGGAATCCTCCAGACTGATACATTGTACTTCTACTGATACATTGCAGAAAACAAACAGAAAAGGACAGATATTTGTGCTGAGGACACAACTGAAACAAACCCTCAGCTGTGAAGTTTTCAGCTTTTTGATATAATATGCAGTCATATGTAAAAGTTTGGGCACCCCTATTAATGTTAACCTTTTTTCTTTATAACAATTTTGGTTTTTGCAACAGCTATTTCAGTTTCATATATCTAATAACTGATGGACTCAGTTATATTTCTGGATTCAAATGAGGTTTATTGTACTAACAGAAAATGTGCAATCTGCATTTAAGCAAAATTTGACCGGTGCAAAAATATGGGCACCCTTATCATTTTCTTGATTTGAACACTCCTAACTACTTTTTACTGACTTCCTGAAGCACTAAATTGGTTTTGTAACCTCATTGAGCTTTGAACTTCATAGCCAGGTGTATCCAATCATGAGAAAAGGTATTTAAGGTGGCCACTTGCAAGTAGTTCTCCTATTTGATTCTCCTATGAAGAGTGGCATCATGGGCTCCTCAAAACAACTCTCAAATGATCTGAAAACAAAGATTATTCAACATAGCTTTTCAGGGGAAGGATACAAAAAGTTGTCTCAGTGATTTAACCTGTCAGTTTCCACTGTGAGGAACATAGTAAGGAAATGGAAGAACACAGGTACAGTTCTTGTTAAGCCCAGAAGTGGCAGGCCAAGAAAAATATCAGAAAGGCAGAGAAGAAGAATGGTGAGAACAGTCAAGGACAATCCACAGACCACCTCCAAAGACCGGCAGCATCATCTTGCTGCAGATGGTGTCACTGTGCATCGGTCAACAATACAGCGCACTTTGCACAAGGAGAAGCTGTATGGGAGAGTGATGCGAAAGAAGCCGTTTCTGCAAGCACGCCACAAACAGAGTCGCCTGAGGTATGCAAAAGCACATTTGGACAAGCCAGTTACATTTTGGAAGAAGGTCCTGTGAACTGATGAAACAAAGATTGAGTTGTTTGGTCATACAAAAAGGCGTTATGCATGCGCTGTATTGTTGACCGATGCACAGTGACACCATCTGCAGCAAGATGATGCTGCCGGTCTTTGGAGGTGGTCTGTGGATTGTCCTTGACTGTTCTCACCATTCTTCTTCTCTGCCTTTCTGATATTTTTCTTGGCCTGCCACAGAATATAATGTAATGTATGTACACAGTGACTGCACCAGCAGAATAGTGAGTGCAGCTCTGAGGTATAATACAGGATGTAACTCAGGATCAGTAATGTAAGGTATGTACACAGTGACTGCACCAGCAGAATAGTGAGTGCAGCTCTGGGGTATAATACAGGATGTAAATCAGGATCAGTAATGTAATTATGTACACAGTGACTGGACCAGCGGAACAGTGAGTGCAGCTCTGGAGTATAATACAGGATGTAACTCAGGATCAGTAATGTGATGTATGTACACAGTGACTGCACCAGCAGAATAGTGAGTGCAGCTCTGGAGTATAATACAGGATGTACAGTAACTCAGGGTCAGTAATGTGATGTATGTACACAGTGACTGCACCAGCAGAATAGTGAGTGCAGCTCTGGGGTATAATACAGGATGTAAATCAGGATCAGTAATGTAATTATGTACACAGTGACTGGACCAGCGGAACAGTGAGTGCAGCTCTGGAGTATAATACAGGATGTAACTCAGGATCAGTAATGTGATGTATGTACACAGTGACTGCACCAGCAGAATAGTGAGTGCAGCCCTGGAGTATAATACAGGATGTACAGTAACTCAGGATCAGTAATGTGATGTATGTACACAGTGACTGCACCAGCAGAATAGTGAGTGCAGCTCTGGGGTATAATACAGGATGTAACTCAGGATCAGTAGTGTAATGTATGTACACAGTGACTGCACCAGCAGAATAGTGAGTGCAGCTCTGGGGTATAATACAGGATGTAACTCAGGATCAGTAGTGTAATGTATGTACACAGTGACTGCACCAGCAGAATAGTGAGTGCAGCTCTGGGGTATAATACAGGATGTAACTCAGGATCAGTAGTGTAATGTATGTACACAGTGACTGCACCAGCAGAATAGTGAGTGCAGCTCTGGGGTATAATACAGGATGTAACTCAGGATCAGTAATGTATGTACACAGTGACTGCACCAGCAGAATAGTGAATGCAGCTTTGGAGTATAGTACAGGATGTAACTCACGATCAGTAATGTAATGTATGTACACAGTGACTGCACCAGCAGAATAGTGAGTGCAGCTTTGGAGTATAGTACAGGATGTAACTCAGGATCAGTAATGTAATGTATGTACACAGTGATTGCACCAGCAGAATAGTGAGTGCAGCTCTGGGGTATAATACAGGATGTAACTCAGGATCAGTAATGAAATGGATGTACACAGTGACTGCACCAGCAGAATAGTGAGTGTAGCTCTGGGGTATAATACAGGAGGTAACTCAGGATCAGTAATGTATGTACACAGTGACTGCACCAGCAGAATAGTGAGTGCGGCTCTGGAGTATAATACAGGATGGAACTCAGGATCAGTAATGTAATGTATGTACACAGTGACTGCTCCAGCAGAATAGTGAGTGCAGCTCTGGAGTATAATACAGGATGTTACTCAGGATCAGTAATGTAATGTATGTACACAGCGACTGCACCAGCAGAATAGTGAGTGCAGCTCTGCGGTATAATACAGGATGTAACTCAGGATCAGTAATGTAATGTATGTACACAGTGACTGCACTAGCAGAATAGTGAGTGCAGCTCTGGGGTATAATACAGGATGTAACTCAGGATCAGTAATGTGATGCATGTACACAGTGACTGCACCAGCAGAATACTGAGTTCAGCTCTGGAGTATAATACAGGAGTTAACTCAGGATCAGTAATGTGATGTATGTACACAGTGACTGCACCGGCAGAATAGTGAGTGCAGCTCTGGGATATAATACAGGATGTAACTCAGGATCAGTAATGTAATGTATGTACACAGTGACTGCACAAGCAGAATAGTGAGTGCAGCCTTGGAGTATAATACAGGATGTTACTCAGGATCAGTAATGTAATGTATGTACACAGTGACTGCACCAGCAGAATAGTGAGTGCAGCTCTGGGGTATAATACAGGATGTAACTCAGGATCAGTAATGTAATGTATGTACACAGTGACTGCACCAGCAGAATAGTGAGTGCAGCTCTGGGGTATAATACAGGATGTAACTCAGGATCAGTAATGTAATGTATGTACACAGTGACTGCACCAGCAGAATAGTGAGTTCAGCTCTGGAGTATAATACAGGAGGTAACTCAGGATCAGTAATGTGATGTATGTACACAGTGACTGCACCAGCAGAATAGTGAGTGCAGCTCTGGGGTATAATACAGGATGTAACTCAGGATCAGTAATGTAATGTATGTACACAGTGACTGCACCAGCAGAATAGTGAGTTCAGCTCTGGAGTATAATACAGGATGTAACTCAGGATCAGTAATGTAATGTATGTACACAGTGACTGCACCAGCAGAATAGTGAGTGCAGCCCTGGAGTATAATACAGGATGTAACTCAGGATCAGTAATGTAATGTATGTACACAGTGACTGCACCAGCAGAATAGTGAGTGCAGCTCTGGGGTATAATACAGGATGTAACTCAGGATCAGTAATGTAATGTATGTACACAGTGACTGCACCAGCAGAATAGTGAGTTCAGCTCTGGAGTATAATACAGGATGTAACTCAGGATCAGTAATGTAATGTATGTACACAGTGACTGCACCAGCAGAATAGTGAGTGCAGCCCTGGAGTATAATACAGGATGTAACTCAGGATCAGTAATGTAAGGTATGTACACAGTGACTGTACCAGCAGAATAGTGAGTGCAGCTCTGGGGTATAATACAGGATGTAACTCAGGATCAGTAATGTAATGTATGTACACAGTGACTGCACCAGCAGAATAGTGAGTACAGCTCTGGGGTATAATACAGGATGTAACTCAGGATGAGTAATGTAATGTATGTACACAGTGACTGCACCAGCAGAATAGTGAGTGCAGCTCTGGAGTATAATACAGGATGTAACTCAGGATCAGTAATGTAATGTATGTACACAGTGACTGCACCAGCAGAATAGTGAGTGCAGCTCTGAGGTATAATACAGGATCAGCAATGTAATGTATGCACACAGTTGCTCAACTTTTTATATTTATTAATTTTATATGAACTCGATAATGAAGTTGACTTATCATGTAAAGTCTGTACAATGACCAACTGTGGAGAAGTTGCCTTTAGAAATGTGATATTCTAAGGCTCAAAGCAGTTCACTGAAGAACAACAAGATGCAAAAAAATTAGCTGAATTGAATCTAGTGGTGATTAGTACATTGCTGGCTTTGGAGGTTCGGGTGGTCAGTGGTTAGCGTCGTTGCCAGGGAACTGTTCTGGAGGGTAATTTTATGGATCTTCAAACACAGTGATTTGGCCCTAATGCTCATCTATTGCGGGGCCCCTGACTACAGTACATTAATTATAGTAGTCGCCTAATAAGAGCCACAATGACCCTTTGCTTTCAGGGTTCAGCTGAACCCCTTATTCTACCAGCGTCAGTGTACCCTGCGGCTGTAGCAATCCCCAGACCCTCGTCTCTTCTAGTGTCGGAACGACTGAATTGTGGAAATGACATGAAGAGTGGTGAGACGGTGCCTTTGTTGATGGCAGCTCCTCAGCTCTCAGTTTTTAGCGGCAAAACTTATTGTAGACAATTTTCCTTGAGGCAACAAAGACAAAAGCAAATATAAATGCCGCATGTAACACGAGGCCGCGGCGCATTAACTAATGCACAGGGCGGGAGTCTGATATCACAGACAAAGTAGCAGGTGCACAAAGGTGCAAGCTCTGCAGAAGGCGCCGAAACTTATCAGCCCATGGGAATCACATGGAAACGTCTTCATTAACTTCACATTAGTTTTACCTTAATAAGCAAAAAAAATGTTATTTTAAATAACTGAACCTGCGGGAAAGAAGCAGAGAACCATCCTGATCCTACACTATGGAGCCATGAACACCCATCCTGATCCTACACTATGGAGCCATGAACACCCATCCTGATCCTACACTATGAAGCCACGAATACCCATCCTGGATCCTACACTATGGAGCCACGAACACCCATCCTGGATCCTACACTATGGAGCCACGAACACCCATCCTGATCCTACACTATGGAGCCACGAATACCCATCCTGATCCTACACTATGGAGCCACGAATACCCATCCTGATCCTACACTATGGAGCCATGAATACCCATCCTGATCCTACACTATGAAGCCACGAATACCCATCCTGATCCTACACTATGGAGCCACGAATACCCATCCTGATCCTACACTATGGTGCCACGAATACCCATCCTGATCCTACACTATGGAGCCACGAATACCCATCCTGACCCTACACTATGGAGCCACGAATACCCATCCTGATCCTACACTATGGAGCCATGAACACCCATCCTGATCCTACACTATGAAGCCACGAATACCCATCCTGGATCCTACACTATGGAGCCACGAACACCCATCCTGGATCCTACACTATGGAGCCACGAACACCCATCCTGATCCTACACTATGGAGCCACGAATACCCATCCTGATCCTACACTATGGAGCCACGAATACCCATCCTGATCCTACACTATGGAGCCATGAATACCCATCCTGATCCTACACTATGAAGCCACGAATACCCATCCTGATCCTACACTATGGAGCCACGAATACCCATCCTGATCCTACACTATGGAGCCACGAATACCCATCCTGATCCTACACTATGGAGCCATGAATACCCATCCTGATCCTACACTATGAAGCCACGAATACCCATCCTGATCCTACACTATGGAGCCACGAATACCCATCCTGATCCTACACTATGAAGCCACGAATACCAATCCTGATCCTACACTATGGAGCCACGAATACCCATCCTGATCCTACACTATGGAGCCACGAATACCCATCCTGACCCTACACTATGGAGCCACGAATACCCATCCTGATCCTACACTATGGAGCCATGAATACCCATCCTGATCCTACACTATGAAGCCACGAATACCAATCCTGATCCTACACTATGGAGCCACGAATACCCATCCTGATCCTACACTATGGAGCCACGAATACCCATCCTGATCCTACACTATGGAGCCATGAATACCCATCCTGATCCTACACTATGAAGCCACGAATACCCATCCTGATCCTACACTATGGAGCCACGAATACCCATCCTGATCCTACACTATGGAGCCATGAATACCCATCCTGATCCTACACTATGAAGCCACGAATACCCATCCTGATCCTACACTATGGAGCCACGAATACCCATCCTGATCCTACACTATGGAGCCACGAATACCCATCCTGATCCTACACTATGGAGCCATGAATACCCATCCTGATCCTACACTATGAAGCCACGAATACCCATCCTGATCCTACACTATGGAGCCACGAATACCCATCCTGGATCCTACACTATGGAGCCACGAACACCCATCCTGATCCTACACTATGGAGCCACGAATACCCATCCTGATCCTACACTATGGAGCCACGAATACCCATCCTGATCCTACACTATGGAGCCACGAATACCCATCCTGGATCCTACACTATGGAGCCACGAACACCCATCCTGATCCTACACTATGGAGCCACGAATACCCATCGTGATCCTACACTATGGAGCCACGAATACCCATCCTGATTCTACACTATGGAACCACGAATACCCATCCTGATCCCACATAATGGAGCCACGAATACCCATCATGGATCCTACACTATGGAGCCACAAATACCCATCCTGATCCCACATAATGGTGCCATGAATACCCATCCTGGATCCTACACTATAGAGCCACAAATACCCAAACTGATCCCACATTGTGAAGTCACGAATACTGAATACCCATCCTGATCCTATACTATAGGGCCACAAATAACCATCCTGATCCTACACTATGGAGCCACAAAAACCCATCCTGATCGCAAACTATGTACCCACCAATATCCGTTCTGATCCCACACTATGAAGCCATGAATACCCATTCTGATCCCAAACTATGGACCCATGAATACCCATCCTGATCTTACATTAAGGAGCCACGAAAACCAATCCTGATCCCAAACTATGGACCCACGAATACCCATCCTGATCCCAAACTATGGAGCAAAAGAAAATCCATCCTGATCCTACACTATGGAGCTACGATAACCCATCCTGATCCTACACTATGGAGCCACGAGAACACATCCTGATCCTACACTATGGAGCCATGAGAACACATCCTGATCCTACACTATGGAGCCACAAGAACCCATCCTGATCTTACATTATGGAGCTACAGATACCCATTCTGATCCCAAACTATGGAGCCACAATTACCCATCTTAATCCTACACTATGGAGCCATAAAACCCCAACCTGATCCTACAATATGGAGCAACGAATACCCATCATGATCCCAAACTATGGAGCCACGAATACCTGTCCTGATCCTACACTATGTAGCCACAAATACTCAACCTGAACCCAAACTATGGAGCCACGATTACCCATCCTAATCCTACACTATGGAGCCACAAAACCCCATACTGATCATGCATTATGGAGCCAAGAATATTAATCCTAAACTATGGATCCACGAATACTCATCCTGATCTCACACTATGGAGCTACGGATTCACATCCTGCTCCTACACTATGGCACCACAAATACCCATCCTGATCCCACACTATGGAGCCACACATACACATCCTGATCCTACACTCTGGAGCCACGAATGCCCATCCTGATCCCAAACTATGGAGCCACACATACCCATGCTGATTCCACACTATGGAGCCACGATTACCCATCCTAATCCTACATTATGGAGCCACAAAACCCCATCTTGATCCTACAATATGGAGCCATGAATACTAATCCTAATTCCACACTATGGTGCCACGAATACCCATCTTGATCCCAAACTATGGAGCTACGACTACCTGTCCTGATCCTACGCCATGGAATCACAAATACCCAAATACCCATCCTGATCCCAAACTATAGAGCCACGAAAACCCATCCTGATCCCAAACTATAGAGCCACGAAAACCCATCCTGATCCCAAACTATGGAGCCACAAAAACAAATCCTGATCCAAAACTATGAAGCCAAAAATACCTATCCTGATCCCAAACTACGGACTCACGAAAACCCATCCTGATCCTACACTATGGGCCAACAAATACCCATCCTGATCCCAAACTATGGACCCATGAAAACCCATCCTGATTCCAAACTATTGAGCCACAAGAACCTATCCTGATCTTACACTAAGGAGCCACAAGAACCCATCTGACCCTGAACTATAGAGTCACGAATACACATCCTGATACCAAACTATGGAGCCACAAAAACCCATCCTGATCCTACACTATGGACACACGAGTACCCATCCTGATCCCAAACTATGGAGATACGAAAACCTATCCTGATCCTAAACTATGGAGCCACAAATACTCATCCTGATCCTACACTATGTAGCCATGAACACCTATCCTGATCCTACACTATGGACCCACGAATGCCCATACTAATCCCAAACTATAGAGTCACGAAAATCCACCGATCCCCAATTTTGGAGCCACGAATACCCATCCTGATCCTAAACTATGGAGCCACAAATACTCATCCTGAACCTACACTATGGAGACACGAATATCCATCCTGATCCAACACTGGAGACACGAATACCCTTTCTGATCCTACTCTATGGAGTCTGTGAGGTAGCGCTGTCATTCAGTTAGGGGATCCTCGCTAGGCAGCGAACAAAACACATATAGCACCGGTGTTTTCATAAACTCATAACAATCCAGGCGGTTTATTAAACATCATAAACCATGACCAGCAATATATAAACGGCACAGCGTCCATGACAGAGCTTCACTCTGTTAGCAATGTCCAATACGCAGGCTTTTCAGCCTCACAGTTATATCTCACCCCGTCAAGGCTACTTCTCCATACTGTAGACATTCATTCCCTCCAGGGAACTCTCAGGCACTTACAGCCATTAAACACAGCGTCCACACCTACTGTCAGGCAGGAAGCCCCATCTCAGCGAGACCTTCCACACTGGACCGGTCCCAGCATTCACCCCCATGTGACCTACCCTGGCCACATTATATGGTCCATAGCCACGCCCACTGGGTCACATAACTCTGTCCTCATCACAGGCCCTTCAAGCCTTTACACACTCTTTACAATAGTGCTTTAAACACACCCCCTGGGTGGGTTTTTTGGTAACCAGGCCCGCCCATCTCCCTAGTTACCTGGAGACTTGTCCCTTACACATTGAAACAACACCTCAGCAGTATCACTGCTGATCAACACATAAGTCTCCATCCCAAAGCCACCCACTTTGAGATACATAACGGCCATTCAATATTCTGCCATTCAACCTTTCTCCTGGGACATCCACACAGAGCCCCCTAGCGGACTCAGTGGTTACTACACCACATACCTCCCCCCTCTGTTCAAACTTGTGGGGTTGAACACACAACATTACACCAGGGTCTCGCGACCGGGCACTCACTACACCTTGCCCCACAGGTCGAGAGAACCGTCTCCATCTGTCATACGGCCTCGTTCCTACGTTAGACCTCCCCCGCCTCCAGCGGTCAGAATATCGGTCATTGGCTTTGACCCTCCAGTCACGGTCTGTCTGCGTCGTCAGACACTGGTTAGTCACCATCCTTTCTCTATCTAAGCGTCTTGTAACAAATGGTACCCACCACATCTAAGTTTATTTTTCAGTGCATTAACCTCACAGTTCTTTGCATCTGCTATCTCTGTAGCAACCTCCAGTTCACGCTGTAATCTACGGTGCAACGTATTGGCACATTGAGCCTCTTTCTCTGCTTCTTCTATCTGGCGTTTCAACTGTTTCAGACGCACATCATTTCCCTCCGCCAGGTCTTGGTACTGCTCAGAATTACACCTTTCATCATCCATTTGCCTTAGTACAACCTTCAGTTTTTTCTCCGTACGACATACTTGTTTGCTAGCAGATTGTCGCACTTTAATTTCTGCATCACGCTGTTCCTCCAGTAATGCAACCTTTGCTTCTAAGTCCTTATTCTGGCGAACTAATTGCTGACGGGCATTCTCATTCTTCTGAGCCTTACTACGTTCTGTCTTCAGATCAGCATCCATCTGGTCAACCTGAAGTGTGGCCTTTCTCAGCTTGTCATTGGTTAATTCAACGTTGCCCTGTTCTTCCTCCACTTCTTCAAGCTGAACAATGCGAGACTCTAACCGCCTCTTTTCTTCCAAAGCCAGAGCATCTTCACCTCTGTTGTTGGCAATCACATCAGCCAGTTCATCTCTTTCCTGCTGTGCTTGTCTTTCAGCACGCTCTGCAGCAGCAAGCTCCGTCTGCAAACGAATCACCTTTGCTTCCAAACTTTTCAGTTACTTTTTGTCTTCACACTGTTCCTCATTCAGGCCTGGCCGCTGTAAGTCTTCGTCCCACTTCTTCTCCCGCAGAAGACCTCTTACAGTTTTTGTTAGTACTCCTACCTCTTCTCTGAGGGACTTATTCAGACCTTGCCACGATGCCAGGTGACCTTTGAGCTCGAAGACTTCTTTCTCTAGCTCATCCAGTCTGTGCTCCCTTTCTCTCTCAGAGCCACAGTCACCCCTAGAGTCTGAGTCACGCCGATCATCCAAGTCAACCCTCCAGTTACCCTCTGACCATGTGTCCACTCCAGTCACCTCATCTCCCAGCCCACCATCTGTCTTGTCACGAGATGTCAGGTCCGTCAGTTGGGCAGATGTACTTCTTTTCCCGGTCAGTTCTACCTCTGACCTGTCCACGTGAGGAGCCGTCACTGTCTGTGTCTGCTGGCCCCACAGTCGAAACGTCTCCATCGTCCGACCATACGTCATCAAACCAAACAAAGTCCCGGCCCCTCTGCAAGGCATAGACTAAGTCCCGAGGTATCCCGCCCCCTTGGCAGACACCACCTTTGGTCCCCCTCAAACATTACTCGGTCTACTGCATAATTTACCGTGACCCTATGTTTACAGCGAACCTTGGCGTTTTTCTCGGTCAGAGATAAAACAAGCGGAGTTCCTGTCAGAGTCACCTGATTCTCTGCATCCAGTCTACCAGAGACTCCTTCCCGATGCAGCATCACGGTACACACCTGTGGCCCGTCATTATCCGGAAAATACATGCCGCACTCCTCAAAACTTATAGACACACTGTGGTTCCCCAGATATACCCAGTGAGGCAACCAGTGCTGTCATTTCCTGAACCACCCCAATATGGATTGCCGACCCCTGAAGAGACTCCACCCCTTTTTGGCTTACCCCAATTGGGGTCACCATCCCCTCTGGGACTTCACTTCTTTTTGGGTTACCACCCCCTTCTGGGACTCCACCCCCTTTTGGGCCACCGCCCCGTTTCGGGATTTCCCCATGTCTGTTATACCGGTCTCCTTAGACCACAGTTCACAAAACACAGTTTGTCTCTTTTACGATACCACACAAGTCCTTGTTGGCACCACCACAGCTCCTGCTGTCACCGGTCACTGACACCACCGTCTGCTGTTCACGCATAGCGGTTGGTGTTCTCTTCGTAACCCCGCCGAGTTACCGGAAGCCGCTTGTACCCTTCGTAACCCCGCCGAGTTACCAGAAGCCGCTTGTCACCTTCTTGTCACCTTTCCCACTGAGCCACCGCAGGTTAAGTTGAGAAAAGAAGAAAAGAAAACACACCACAAAAACTCACGTGTCCTTTCTGTGTGCTATTCAGGACGTTCCGTCTCCGCCTGAGACTGTCCAACACACAGGGCGCATCGGGTGCTATTCAGGGAGCCGACCCTCCTCCCACGGTTTCCCAACACACCGGCCTCACCAGGTCCAGGGGGTTAGCGGGTGCTCTTCAGGACATCCGTCTCCTCCTGAGACTGCCGAACACTCATGCCTCACCAGGTCCAAGGTCATACCACGTGCTCCAGGGATCCGATTCTTCTCCTAGAATCTCCCAACATTGACCCTCCAGGACCTTGCTCACTCATAGAATCGTAGAGTTGGAAGGGACCTCCTGGGCCATCTGGTCCAACCCCCTGCTCAAAGCAGGATTCGCTAAATCATCCCAGTCAGATGTCTGTCCAGCCTCTGTTTGAAGACTTCCATTGAAGGAGAACTCACCACTTCTCGTGGCAGCTTGTTCCACTCATTGATCACTCTAACTGTCAAAAAGTTTTTTCTAATATCTAATCTGTGTCTCTTCCCATTCAGCTTCATCCCATTGCTTCTAGTCTTTCCTTGTGCAAATGAGAATAAAGTTGATCCTTCTACAATGTGACAGCCCTTTAGATATTTGTAGACAGCTATTAAGTCTCCTCTCAGTCTTCTTTTGCAAACTAAACATTCCCAAATCCTGCAACCTGTCAGGTACACAGTCTTTCCCACTGACCCAGGTCAGTACAACACGAACACCTGTCCGTTACCTGTGTCGGCCCCACAGGTCCTCGGATACCTCTTCTCCACAGAGGCGCCCTATCAATCACCAGTCTCTTTCACACTGACCCCGGTCAGTGCAACACGGTTTTCACGACCGTCACCTTCTGGCCGCGCAGGTTCTCGGACCTCTCTACCACAGAGGTGTCCTATAAGTCTTTCTCACTGACTCCAGTCAGCATATCACACGGCTTTCCAGACCGTCAGCCCTCCTGGCTCAGCGTTGCCAGCACTGCAACATGCGTTTTTGGAAACCGTTACCCTTAGCAACCAAATTTTGCAGTCCTCTTCCGTTGCCCATAGCAACAAGGCTACAACACTGCCCATAGCCTTCACCAATTGTGAGGTAGCGCTGTCATTCAGTTAGGGGATCCTCGCTAGGCAGCGAACAAAACACATCTAGCACCGGTGTTTTCATAAACTCATAACAATCCATGCGGTTTATTAAACATCATAAACCATGACCAGCAATACATAAACGGCATAGCGTCCATGACAGAGCTTCACTCTGTTAGCAATGTCCAATACGCAGGCTTTTCAGCCTCACAGTTATATCTCACCCCATCAGGGTTCTCTCGTGGCTCCTTCTCCATACTGCAGACATTCATTCCCTCCAGGGAACTCTCAGGCACTTGCAGCCATTAAACACAGTGTCCACACGTGCTGTCAGGCAGGAAGCCCCATCTCAGCGGGACCTTCCCCACTAGACCAACCAGGTCCCAGCATTCACCCCCATGTGACCCATCCTGGCCACATTATATGGCACATAGCCACGCCCACCGGGTCACATGACTCTGACCTCATCACAGGTCCTTCAAGCCTTTACACACTCTTTACAAAAGTGCTTTAAACACACCCCCTGGGTGGGTTTGTAAGTAACCAGGCCCGCCCATCTCTCTAGTTACCTGGACTTCTCCCTTACACATTGAAACACCTCAGCAGTATCACTGCTGATCAACACATAAGTCTCCATCCCAAAGCCACCCACTTAGAGATACATAACCGCCATTCAGTATTCTGCCATTCATCCTTTCTCCTGGGACATCCACACAGCGCCCCCTAGCGGACACAGTGGTTACACCACAAGTCACACAAACCCATTCTGATCCCAAACTATGGAGCCAAAAATACCAATCCTGATCCCAAACTATGGAGCCACGAAAAATCATTCTGATCCCAAACTATGGAGCCACAAATACTCATGCTGATCCTACACTATGTAGCTATGAATGCCTATCCTGATCCTACACTATAGACCCACGAATGCCCATACTGATCCCAAACTATGGACCCACGAATACCCATCCTAATCCTATAGCCACAAATACTCATCCTGATCTCAAACTATTGAGCCACAAAAACCCATCCTAATCCTATAGCCACAAATACTCATCCTGATCTCAAACTATGGAGCCACAAATACTCATCCTGAACCTACACTATGGAGACACGAATATCCATCCTGTCCCTATGTACAAGAATATCACTACTATAATACTGCTCCTATGTACAAGAATATAACTACTATAATACTGCCCCTATGTACAAGAATATAGCTACTATAATACTGCCCCCTATGTACAAGAATATAACTACTATAATACTACTCCTATGTACAAGAATATAACTACTATATTACTGCCCCTATGTACAAGAATATAACTACTATAATACTGCCCCCATGTACAAGAATATAACTACTATATTACTGCCTCTATGTACAAGAATATAACTACTATAATACTGCCCCCTATGTACAAGAATATAACTACTATAATACTGCCCCCTACGTACAAGAATATAACTACTATAATACTGCCCCTATGTACAAGAATATAACTACTATAATACTGCCTCCTAGCTGTGAGGTTGTGTGTTTGTAGCTCTCCTGATGTCTGGAGCAAGCCCAGGGGGAGGCCACCCTGGGCGGGGTAACTCCCCAAGCAAGGCCCAGGCTTCCAGGCCTACACTTGGAATAACGCTCAAGTTGTGTCTAAGGCGGATGCAAGTCCCAAAGTTGTTTCTGAGGGAAAGAAAGCTCAGAATGGAAGTAGCAGCAGCAGCAGCAAGAAAGGTGAAGCTGTGAAAGTGCAAAAAGTAACGGAACAAGGAAAAGCCATGGCTGTGGGTAAGAAAATTCCAGTTAAGCAGTCGGCCAGCCAAGGCAAGCAGAGTGAAGGACAACTAGGAGAAATCCAGAAGAAATCTACTGGTGAGAAGCTGAATGGAGGAAAGCAGCCTGCAGCTCAGGAGGTGCCATCACCATCTTCAGGTGTGCAGCTGACTCCCAGCAGACAGAGGAGAACCTCACTGGAGAGACAGACGCTCCAGGAGAACCTGCAGCAGAAGCATGTGGTGGCCAGCATGGCGAGCTCTGGGCGCACAAGGTCGCAGTCAGGTGGCAGCAGTAAAAGTGCTGTGGAGCCTGGAACCACGAAACCAGCGGTGGTGAAAGTTAAGGAGACGTCTGGTTTCAAGCATCCAGGGACTTTGCTGAAAGCAGGATCCCAGGAGGAGACGCCATGTGCAGCTGAGCTTCAGGTCGCAGAGGAGATCCCAGGACTGGTCAAGAGGCTCGGTGAGTTACAGCAGCACAAAGACTTGCTGCAGAAGCAAATAGAAATGTGCTATAATGTAAAGGCTGCTAATCCTGGTGGGGATCACACCTTTTGTGATCAGACTCTGAACATGCTTGGTATACAGCTGGCAAAAGTGGTGACGGACATGGACTGTGTCCTAGAGAAGATGGGGCCCCTGGCAGAGACTTATAGGAACCAGGAACTGTTTATGTCACACAAGCAGGACTCTGCAGGTTCCAGCTCAGACATTGTCCCAGGTGGGCCCCAGAAGCCGGTGCGGCCAGTGCTGCAGCCTGCAAGTTTCTGCTTCCAAAAGGGTCAAATATTGCAGCCGCAGCAGCCTGCGGCAGACCCCAAGCAGCAGCATGTTATGCAGATTCCAGCAGGTGTACCACAAGTCTCAGAATGCCCAGCAGAGCAGCCTGCAGCAGATTCCAAGCAGCAGCATGGACTGCACTTTCCAGCAGAGGGACTACAAGTCTCAGAATGCCAAGCACAACAGTTGGGAAGTGGACATGTGCCGGTCATTACTGATGGTGCCCAGCAGGGCTCTGATGCTGGGGATAACCGCACTGTATCTGGGGGGTCGGGGTCTTGGGGGAGCACAGTATATTTGGTGGACGCTGCACAGTCTGATAATGACATTGATGCTGATGATAACAATGTGCATGATAATGTCTGTGATTTCCCACCTTTAATTTCAAGCACACAAGGTGTGGCTGCCCCTCCTGCTGCAGACCTTCACCCCATCAGTCAACCCAATGTGACCCCGCACGGTCCCCCCAGTAATGCCTGGAGTTGTGGTGCTCCGTCCTTTACCTCTGGTTCCAATTATACAGGCCAGGCGTTTAAACGGAGAAACGTCGTGCGTTTCCGGCACAGAGGTGCCAAGGAGGATCTGCCGGACAGGAGGTTTGTCGTCAGGGAGCTCTTGTGCCACCAGATGGGGTTTGTGCCAGTCAGCATCCTGGCAGTGATTAATCTTCCAGACAGGCAGGGCTATGATGTCAGCTTTAAGCTCATGTCTGATCTGGACAGATTCTGGTCTAGTTTCCCCAAGTTTAGAGACACGGAGGGCTGGAGTAAGTTCAGCTTTATTCCTATCTCTAAGCCAGATACCATTACTGTTAGTGTCATCTTCTGGAATGAGTCTGTTCCCCCGCAGGACATTGTGGTGTGGCTCCGGAGGCATTGTGACCTGGTCTCTGACCTCACCAAAAGCAGAGACAGTGATGGGATCTGGACGGGAGGGTGGCGGGTTTTGGTGAAACTGCGCCAATGCAATAACATCACTGCCCACTTACCCAACTCCTTCTTTATTGGGAGGGAGAGGGGTGTGTGTTTCTATCCTGGGCAGCCTCGTAAGTGCTTTAAATGTGGCAAAGCAGGTCACCTGGCAAATACCTGTACTGTGGTGAAGTGCAGCCTGTGTGGGGAGGTCGGCCATCTAGCTGCAGACTGCCAGAACATCAGGTGCAACCTCTGTGGGAAGATCGGTCACCCTCACAGGGACTGTCCAGACGCCTGGCACAATATCTGTAAGGACTTTTCTGACGAGGACTTGGTGGCAGGGGCAGAGATTCTGGAGGAGGCAGCTTTACTGTCAGGGGAAATACTGACCAGACCAGAGGTCCACCAGGGGTCTACACAGCTAACACCAGAGCAGCAGGGTTCAGAGAGAGAACAGGGGAGTATGGAGGTTGTACCTCAGGGGCAGCGGTCACAGGAAGGCATTACTTCAGTGCTACCATCTGTGTCTGAAGAGTATAGCAATAATCAGAAAAGGAAGAAAAAGGACAAGGCCTCCCGTAAACCTGAGGGGTATGACACTGGCCAAGGAGTCGGGAAGAAATTCCAGAGTTCTGCAGGTGTAATGGTCGTATCTAACAGGTTTGATGTTCTGTCTGAGTCTGACGGCGATTTTGAAGATGACCTTAAAAGAATTGACGCAGAGTGTGATAGGGACGTAGAGGACTGTCCTCCGCCAAAGCGGAAGCCCTTACCTGAGGGCACTCGGGTAGAGTCTGAGATGGAGACCGGTGGTGAACAGAATAACTCCGACTCAGATCTGTGACGCTGTCAACCAGATAATGTCCAAACTCAGATAGGGAAAATCATTAGGAGAAATTAGGAAATGTTAAGATAGAGAAGGATGAATCAGGAATATGATGAGCTCTGTTTGCAAAGTGTTTTTTTTTTTTTTTTCTCTCCTCAAACTAGGAGTATGGACTCTAAGTTAATTTGATGTATAAACTGGATATGTAATGAATGTATGTACAATCCTAGTGAATTCAGTTTTGTATTATTGGAGGAATGTTATTTGTATTTGTTTTTACAATAAAAATTGCCCCCATGTACAAGAATATAACTACTATAATACTGCCTCTATATACAAGAATATAACTACTATAATACTGCCCCTATGTACAAGAATATAACTACTATAATACTGCCCCTATGTACAAGAATATAACTACTATAATACTGCCCCTATATACAAGAATATAACTACTATAATACTGCTCCTATGTACAAGAATATATCTACTATAATACTGCTCCTATGTGCAAGAATATAACTACTATAATACTGCCCCCTGTGTACAAGAATATTACTACTATAATACTGCGCTACGTACAAGAATATAACTACTATAATACTGCCCCTGTGTACAAGTATATAACTACTATAATACTGCTCCTATATACAAGAATATAACTACTATAATACTGCCCCTATATACAAGAATATAACTACTATAATACTGCCCCCTATGTACAAGAATATAACTACTATAATACTGCTCCTATGCACAAGAATATAACTACTATAATACTGCCCCTATGTACAAGAATATAACTACTATAATGCTGCCCCCTATGTACAAGAATATAACTACTATAATACTGAGCTACGTACAAGAATATAACTACTATAATACTGCCCCTATGTACAAGAATATAACTACTATAATACTGCTCCTATATACAAGAATATAACTACTATAATACTGCCCCTATATACAAGAATATAACTACTATAATACTGCCCCCTATGTACAAGAATATAACTACTATAATACTGCCCCCTATGTACAAGAATATAACTACTATAATACTGCTCCTATGTACAAAAATATAACTACTATAATACTGCCCCTATGTACAAGAATATAACTACTATAATATTGCCCCTATGTACAAGAATATAACTACTATAATACTGCGCTACGTACAAGAATATAACTACTATAATACTGCCCCTATGTACAAGAATATAACTACTATAATACTGCCCCCTATGTAAAAGAATATAACTACTATAATACTGCTCCTATGTACAAGAATATAACTACTATAATACTGCCCCCTATGTACAAGAATATAACTACTATAATATTGCCCCTATGTACAAGAATATAACTACTATAATACTGCCCCCTATGTACAAGAATATAACTACTATAATATTGCCCCTATGTACAAGAATATAACTACTATAATACTGCCCCCTATGTACAAGAATATAACTACTATAATATTGCCCCTATGTACAAGAATATAACTACTATAATGCTGCCCCCTATGTACAAGAATATAACTACTATAATACTGCGCTACGTACAAGAATATAACTACTATAATACTGCCCCTATGTACAAGAATATAACTACTATAATACTGCCCCCTATGTAAAAGAATATAACTACTATAATACTGCTCCTATGTACAAGAATATAACTACTATAATACTGCCCCCTATGTACAAGAATATAACTACTATAATATTGCCCCTATGTACAAGAATATAACTACTATAATACTGCGCTACGTACAAGAATATAACTACTATAATACTGCCCCTATGTACAAGAATATAACTACTATAATACTGCTCCTATATACAAGAATTTAACTACTATAATACTGCCCCTATATACAAGAATATAACTAAATACTGCCCCCTATGTACAATATAACTACTATAATACTGCTCCTATGTACAAGAATATAACTACTATAATACTGCCCCTATGTACAAGAATATAACTACTATAATACTGCCCCCTATGTACAAGAATATAACTACTATAATACTGCGCTACGTACAAGAATATAACTACTATAATACTGCCCCTGTGTACAAGTATATAACTACTATAATACTGCCCCTATATACAAGAATATAACTACTATAATACTGCCCCCTATGTACAAGAATATAACTACTATAATACTGCTCCTATGTACAAGAATATAACTACTATAATACTGCTCCTATGTACAAGAATATAACTACTATAATACTGCCCCTATGTACAAGAATATAACTACTATAATACTGCCCCCTATGTACAAGAATATAACTACTATAATACTGCCCCCTATGTACAAGAATATATCTACTATAATACTGCTCCTATGTACAAGAATATAACTACTATAATACTGCCCCTATATACAAGAATATAACTACTATAATACTGCCCCCTATGCACAAGAATATAACTACTATAATACTGCCCCTATGTACAAGAATATAACTACTATAATGCTGCCCCCTATGTACAAGAATATAACTACTATAATACTGAGCTACGTACAAGAATATAACTACTATAATACTGCCCCTATGTACAAGAATATAACTACTATAATACTGCTCCTATATACAAGAATATAACTACTATAATACTGCCCCTATATACAAGAATATAACTACTATAATACTGCCCCCTATGTACAAGAATATAACTACTATAATACTGCCCCCTATGTACAAGAATATAACTACTATAATACTGCTCCTATGTACAAAAATATAACTACTATAATACTGCCCCTATGTACAAGAATATAACTACTATAATATTGCCCCTATGTACAAGAATATAACTACTATAATACTGCGCTACGTACAAGAATATAACTACTATAATACTGCCCCTATGTACAAGAATATAACTACTATAATACTGCCCCCTATGTAAAAGAATATAACTACTATAATACTGCTCCTATGTACAAGAATATAACTACTATAATACTGCCCCCTATGTACAAGAATATAACTACTATAATATTGCCCCTATGTACAAGAATATAACTACTATAATACTGCCCCCTATGTACAAGAATATAACTACTATAATATTGCCCCTATGTACAAGAATATAACTACTATAATACTGCCCCCTATGTACAAGAATATAACTACTATAATATTGCCCCTATGTACAAGAATATAACTACTATAATGCTGCCCCCTATGTACAAGAATATAACTACTATAATACTGCGCTACGTACAAGAATATAACTACTATAATACTGCCCCTATGTACAAGAATATAACTACTATAATACTGCCCCCTATGTAAAAGAATATAACTACTATAATACTGCTCCTATGTACAAGAATATAACTACTATAATACTGCCCCCTATGTACAAGAATATAACTACTATAATATTGCCCCTATGTACAAGAATATAACTACTATAATACTGCGCTACGTACAAGAATATAACTACTATAATACTGCCCCTATGTACAAGAATATAACTACTATAATACTGCTCCTATATACAAGAATTTAACTACTATAATACTGCCCCTATATACAAGAATATAACTAAATACTGCCCCCTATGTACAATATAACTACTATAATACTGCTCCTATGTACAAGAATATAACTACTATAATACTGCCCCTATGTACAAGAATATAACTACTATAATACTGCCCCCTATGTACAAGAATATAACTACTATAATACTGCGCTACGTACAAGAATATAACTACTATAATACTGCCCCTGTGTACAAGTATATAACTACTATAATACTGCCCCTATATACAAGAATATAACTACTATAATACTGCCCCCTATGTACAAGAATATAACTACTATAATACTGCTCCTATGTACAAGAATATAACTACTATAATACTGCTCCTATGTACAAGAATATAACTACTATAATACTGCCCCTATGTACAAGAATATAACTACTATAATACTGCCCCCTATGTACAAGAATATAACTACTATAATACTGCCCCCTATGTACAAGAATATAACTACTATAATACTGCTCCTATGTACAAGAATATAACTACTATAATACTGCCCCTATATACAAGAATATAACTACTATAATACTGCCCCCTATGTACAAGAATATAACTACTATAATACTGCTCCTATGTACAAGAATATAACTACTATAATACTGCTCCTATGTACAAGAATATAACTACTATAATACTGCCCCTATGTACAAGAATATAACTACTATAATACTGCCCCTATGTACAAGAATATAACTGCTATAATACTGCCCCTATGTACAAGAATATAACTACTATAATACTGCCCCCTATGTACAAGAATATAACTACTATAATACTGCCCCTATATACAAGAATATAACTACTATAATACTGCTCCCTATGTACAAGAATATAACTACTATAATACTGCCCCTATATACAAGAATATAACTACTATAATACTGCCCCTGTGTACAAGTATATAACTACTATAATACTGCCCCTATATACAAGAATATAACTACTATAATACTGCCCCCTATGTACAAGAATATAACTACTATAATACTGCTCCTATGTACAAGAATATAACTACTATAATACTGCTCCTATGTACAAGAATATAACTACTATAATACTGCCCCTATGTACAAGAATATAACTACTATAATACTGCCCCCTATGTACAAGAATATAACTACTATAATACTGCCCCCTATGTACAAGAATATAACTACTATAATACTGTTCCTATGTACAAGAATATAACTACTATAATACTGCCCCTATATACAAGAATATAACTACTATAATACTGCCCCCTATGTACAAGAATATAACTACTATAATACTGCTCCTATGTACAAGAATATAACTACTATAATACTGCCCCTATGTACAAGAATATAACTACTATAATACTGCCCCTATGTACAAGAATATAACTGCTATAATACTGCCCCTATGTACAAGAATATAACTACTATAATACTGCCCCCTATGTACAAGAATATAACTACTATAATACTGCCCCTATATACAAGAATATAACTACTATAATACTGCCCCTATGTACACGAATATAACTACTATAATACTGCTCCTATGTACAAGAATATAACTACTATAATACTGCCCCTATGTACAAGAATATAACTGCTATAATACTGCCCCTATGTACAAGAATATAACTACTATAATACTGCCCCCTATGTACAAGAATATAACTACTATAATACTGCCCCTATGTACAAGAATATAACTACTATAATACTGCCCCCTATGTACAAGAATATAATTACTATAATACTGCCCCTATATACAAGAATATAACTACTATAATACTGCGCTACGTACAAGAATATAACTACTATAATACTGCCCCCTGTAGAATAATTGAATCTTGAATACATTGGTAGATTTGACACTGGCAGTAATTTTACACTTATTAACAATTTCTGGTTTTCAAAACTCAATTTTCCATGAAGTATTTCTAATTTTATTGCATTTAAAACACAAACAAAGCCATAAACATTGTGAGATAATCAGCGGATGGATACTTTCTGGAGATAATAGCATCACACCGGTTTACAGACCAATCCCGTTCTTTCTTCTTATGGTTTTTAATTAGGCGAAGTGACAGTAGAGTAAGAATATAACATTGGAATTATCTCCCCAGATAGGAGCGGCAGCCGTTCAGGAGAATTTATTGTCTCTGATACTTCTCTGCAGTTTGAGAGTCTCCAGCGATTTCACAGTAATTTGTGTTCTGCTCGGCTTGAAACCTAAATTAAAGCTCCATGTAAAGTATGTGAGGAGGGAGACGGAGACGTGCAGCAGCTTCCACCTCCTGTGTCCCAGGATTGACGCGGACCGTGAAAACTATAAGGAAGAAATTTACTTTGTGGTGGATTCATTTCCAGAATGCCACAAGTTCTGCATCAATTTTGACACTTTTGGCGGTATTACGCTTGTTTTAAACAAATAGGAGGAGCTTAGGCAGATCAGGGCGTGGCTAAGGGTCCCTGACAAACTCATCATCCTCATTTAGGCCAGACATCATGAAAATTATCACAGGAATGTATGACAGCCTCAGAATACATTGCACAGCACATGCCCTTTAATGAATTTCTCACTTCTCACTCCGCCCCGTCTTAAAGGGGTCATCCACTATTTTTTTTTTTTTTTTACTGAAAGACATGTATTTGAGACTAAAAATGATTTTTGCAATTCGCTTTCATTAAAAATTTGGCATCTTGTGGCTTTTACAGGCTCTCTGCTTCCCGTCACAATCAGCTTTGATGTGGTCTGTGGTCATAAATCATTTTAAATGAGCTCAGAAAAAGACAGATTAAAGTTAAACACTCTCCCACTGAACTGTCGGAATGAGCTCACTGACAGATACTCAGATACTTCATTCTGCAGCCACCAATTGCCAGTTCAACACAGAAGCTACAGAAATCAAGGTGTGCAACATTTTTAGGAGGACAGTGTCAGGAGAATACATCCATAAAAAAGGATGAACGACGGCAGGGGTGTATCTATGATGCAGGGTGGCAGGGATGTATCTATAATGTAGGGTGGCAAGGGTGCATCTGTGACAACACAGCATTTCTTCTTAATTATGCCAGACGTAATTTCGATAGACCCAGAATCAAAAACTGTTGTCTGAAATGTTGACTCTTCCTTTAGGTTGAATTGATATTTGTAAATTGCTGAATGGTTGTTATTTACCTCTTATATCAATTCCTACAGGTATATTGTACTGTTAACTCTGCAAAACAGGGATGCAGGGTCATTGAACAATGATGTTTGCTGAAATGTTGATTACACATTATACCAGGCCATGCAGTTTGTGAGCTTGCAAACTCTGAAGGATAAACTATTATCAAACAATGTGAGTTAACCTCATCACACCTGCGCCTTGAACTGTGAACGATGGCTTAAAGGACAATTTTGAACTATATAGGGAGACTTTGCCTCTGTTCCAAGGTGAGTCTACAGGATGTCAGCTTAGGGGACCACGGACCGAGATAAAAGAACACAGATCTGCTTCATTGACCATCAGTGAACCATGGATACATTTGGAATAGTCAGGATTTGGAACCACCGGTCACCCGAGTCCCATGGATACATTGGGGAAAGCCAGGAATGGGACCCACCAGTCAGTTGGCCTAGTAGGTCAACGGACTGTCAGCTTCCTAGGCTTGTTGTTACCTCCTCTCTGTGAGTGTCACAGATGGGGTAGTTAGCCTGGGAATCTTTGAAGTCACAGCTGCTCTTATCCTGGCGAGTCACCGGAAGGATGAGACTCCATAATTTTTCACTATCTTGGGTGTTATGCCAGGACTGTTTTATGTGGCTATTTTCCTGTTTTGTGGTTCAATAAAGTATTGCCACACTGTTTTACCCTCACCCTGGGATGTCTGAGAAGTATTTCACCTACGGAACAAGGACAGCAGGCAGGGGTATATCAATGGTAGAAGGTGGCAGGAGTATATGGTGGAGGGTGGCAGGGGTGTATCTATGGTGGTGGGTGGTAGGGGTGTTTGTATGATGGAGGGTGGTACGGGTATATCTATGGTAGAGGGTGGCAGGGGTGTATGTATGGTGGAGGGTGGCAAGGGTGTATGTATGGTGGAGGGTCGCAGGGGTTTATCTATGGTAGAGTGTGGCAGAGGTGTATGTACGGTGGAGGGTGGCAAGGGTGTATGTATGTTGGAGGATGTCAGGGGTCTCACTATGGTAGAGGGTGGCAGGGGTGTATCTGAAATGTAGGGTGGCAGGGGTGTATCTATGGTGGAGGGTAGCACTGGCACGCCTGTATATTTGGAGGAAGGTGGTAGTGTCATGGCTGTATATTTGGTGGAAGATGGCAGAGACATGGTGTGATATGTTATGTGGATGTCATTTTTTGTATATTCCTATTTTTAACAATTACAGTTATTTTCATAGTGTTTTTCTTATTACATTGTAAGCCTACAGCCTCACTGTATCTGTCTCTTGATGACCCCCTGTAGTGCATTAATCCCTAAGGCCTTTTGTTCTCCTCTGGGAGGTAACCTGTTTGACTACCCCTGGACAAGGAAGGGGGTGGGGGGAAGAACGGCAGCTGGACAAGTCAGTTCCGGTAGAGACAAGATGGTGAAAAGGCTGCATTTCAGAGAGAAGGACCCATTTTTATCCTCTGGTGCTAGAGTGTTTTGGAATCTCGTTTCCCTGGACATTTTATCCTGATACTGGACTGCATTCTTATTCCGGACTATCCTATCCTTTGTGTGGTGGACTGAATATGGACCTTTTCGTATATTTGCCTGAATAAAGGTCTTGGAATTGTTCACTCTTCGCTTGCTCTGTTGATTGTGTGATACCAGAGAAGGACCCCGTGACAACTGGTGGCAGCGGTGGGATCAACAGAGCGTCACCCAATGGAGAACCACCCACAGAGTGAGTACAGAAATTGGACTGTATGCAGTTTACAGGAGAGAGCCAGAGACCTGGGCCTGAACTACCAGGGACTGACTAAAGAGGCCTTAATCGATCTACTGGTGGGCGCTAGCCCGGCCACCTCCTCCCAGATGTCTGAAGGACGAGCACTGGAGACAGGGATCCCCATCCAGAAAAGCCAGTGGTTGGTGTGGTATGAAGAAGAGATGGCGGTTCTGGGCCCCGGCGTCTCTCAGGAGTACAAGGAGGAGGCTGCCCGCTGGGCACAGCGGAGACAGGAAGCAATGGAGCTTGAAAAAGGGAGCAACGCAATGTGGAGTGTAACCCCAACAATCCGGGAGCCTGTACGGATCACCCGGACAGAGTTTAAGCCATTTGATGAGGCTTCTGGAGATGTGGAGGGGTTCTTCAAAGACTTTGAGCAGCAGTGTGCTGTGATGGAGGTGCTCCACTCTAGATGGATGCGTTTGTTAGTGGGGCTCCTGAACGGAAGCTTGGCGGAGGCTTACCGAACCATTGATGCACTGCGGAATCGTGATTATAACATTGTAAAGCGGACTATCCTGGATTACCATGCTATCACCCCAGACTCATATAGGGCCAAGTTCCGAGACCTCCCATGCACCACGGGGGGATCGTTTAGGATGTACGCACATAAGATGTCCCAGGCATGTCGGAGATGGCTGGAAGCAGAAAACGCCTTTACTGTGGAAGATGTTATACAGGCGTTCCTTATAGAACAATTTCTTGCCAAGTGCCCTGCAGAGGTACGGGAATGGGTCCGGGAGCGCACGCCGTGTACCGTGGATAGAGCTGCAGCCCTGGCCGATGAAGCCCTTACTATCCAGCCGCAATGGAGGAGGCTTCTGGACAATGAACCACGGCCTGCTCCCGCGCCCCGTCCCCCTCCAATTATATCTGCCCTTCCACCTAGTCGCAAGCCGATGACAATCACGCCTCACAATCCTAGGCCCCAACAGTTCCGACCACGACCTGGGGGTATCACAGAGAGGAGGTGTTATGGGTGTGGGCAACCTGGACATTTGCAGTCTGGCTGTCCCTCCAGGATTCCGAGGGAGCCCAACCTCGTCCAGTGCATCTTGTACATTCCACTACACCTGAGGAAGAGCTACCACCACCCCCACCAGAGTGGACCACCGACCACGGCACCATAGATACCCCTCCTGGAGTGTACGGACTCCGGCCTCTGTGCTTTAGCTACTCAGAGCAACGGCAACGCCACCTGCAGGATGTCTTTATTGATGGATACAAAGTGTCAGGATTTAGAGACACGGGGGCATTCTTGACTATCGCTGACCCCCGTGTGGTTCGACCCGAGGCAATTTACCAGGGTCCGGGAATTCCCATTGTCCTGGCGGGCGGTGCCCGCAAATATATACAGCGAGCTTCTGTGCGTTTGGATTATGGTTGTGGAGAAAAACTGTGTTGGATTGGAGTTATGGGAGGACTTCCTGCAGATATCCTCCTTGGTAACGACATTGGGGAGTTACAGTGCCAATTTGTGGGAGCAGTCACCCGACTACAGGCCCTTCAAGCACTACGTCATCCGGACCCCACGGGGAGCAACCACCCCGAACCGCATCAGAGTCGGTAAGCAATACTTTCGCTGCTACTACATTGGGAGAGTCTTGGGACAGAGAGCAGTTTAGGAGAGAAATAGAGGGTGACACTACCTTAGCAGCCCTTAGGCGAAAGGCAGAAACTGGGCACATGGGAGATAATGGGGATGGCTTCACTCGAGAAAAAGGACTTTATTATCGTGTAACAAAGGGCAGTGACCAGGGCAACCCTGACGCAACGACCAGGCAACTCATTGTCCCTCAGAAGTACAGGGCACAGCTACTTCAACTGGCCCATGACATCCCCTTGGCTGGGCATCAAGGGAGAAAAAGGACTGAAAAGAGACTCACCCAAAGTTTTTACTGGCCGGGCGTCTCGCAGTCGGTAGCCCATTATTGCCGCACCTGTGATGTGTGCCAGCGAATGCGGCATCCAGGAGCTCGTCATAAGGTACCCCTGCAATCCCTGCCCATAATTGAGGAACCATTATAACGTGTAGCAGTCGACATCATAGGTCCTCTGGCCCACCCCAGCAGGTCAGGGAAAAAATATATCCTGACCGTGGTGGACTATGCCACTAGGTATCCTGAAGCTGTGGCCCTGTCCAGTATTACAGCAGTAAAGGTAGCCGAGGCCCTTGTTACCATCTTTACCTGGGTAGGGTTTCCTAGTGAAATATTGTCGGATAAAGGCACTCAGTTCATGTCAGATCTGGTCCAGTCCCTATGGCATACCTGTGGTGTTCGAGCCATTCGCACCACCCCATACCACCCGCAGACCAACGGACTATGTGAACGCTTTAATGGAACCCTAAAAATATGCTGAGGGCTTTTGTTGACGTTGAGAAAGACTGGGAAAAGTACCTGCCACATCTCCTCTTCGCCTATCGGAAGGTTCCCCAAGAGTCCACAGGGTTCTCTCCCTTCGAACTACTGTTTAGCCGGAAGGTCCGTGGGCCTCTCACTCTTCTGAAAGAACATTTGGAGGGAGACATCTCAGATACCGGAATGCCCATCGTTCCCTATGTTCTAGAGCTCAGAGACCGTCTCGCCCAGCTAGCTACCTTCGCTAAAGAACATCAGCGAATGGCCCAGTCCAGACAAAAAACCTGGTATGACCGTAATGCCAGGAACCGGGAATTTATGGAAGGACAGCAAGTGCTCATGATTACTGCTTCCCCTGCCAACAAGCTTCAAGCAGTGTGGGAAGGCCCTTATCAGGTTGTCAAGAAAATTAATGACACTAACTATGTTATTGCCCTGGACTCTAGTGGTCGACGACAGAAAACCGTCCACATTAACATGCTGAAAGACTACCACGACCGATCTCTGCCTGTTCTAGCTGTCTGCCACCCCCCTAGTGATACCGCCGCCGACGAGTATCTCCCAGATCTCCTCCAGGTTGCCCAAGCGGGAGGATCACTGGAACAAGTGCCCCTGGGCTCCCATTTATCGGATATACAAAAGGAAGATATTGTCGCCGTACTAAGGCCGAGGTCTGCTGCTTTCTTCTCAAAGCCGGGGAAGACTACTCTCACCAGTCACCATGTGGAAACCCCCGGACAACGCCCCATCCAGCAGGCTGCCTACCGGGTTCCAGAGGCTGTTCAAGGCATGATAAAGAACGAACTGGAGGAGATGAAACAACTAGGAGTTATTCAGCCATCTCACAGTTCTTGGGCCTCTCTTGTCGTCCTGGTCCCCAAGAAGGATGGTACAACACGATTCTGCGTTGATTACAGACGACTAAATGATGCCACCAAGAGTGAAGCTTATCCCATGCCCAGGATTGATGATCTATTGGATCGTCTGGCCAGTGCCCAATTTGTGACCACGTTAGACTTGAGCAAGGGGTACTGGCAGATACCCCTAACGGAGGACGCTCGGGAGCGCTCAGCCTTCATTACTCCATTTGGGCTTTTTGAGTTCCTGGGAATGCCCTTTGGGATGAAAACTGCCCCCGCTACTTTCCAGAGACTGGTGGATCGACTGTTACAACAATGTCAGGACTTTGCCTGTGCTTACTTAGACGACATCGCCATTTTTAGCACAACCTGGTGGAGGGTGGCACGGCTGTATATTTGGTGGACGGTGGCACGGCTGTATATTTGGTGGAGGGTGGCACGGCTGTATATTTGGTGGACGGTGGCACGGCTGTATATTTGGTGGACGGTGGCACGGCTGTATTTTTGGTGGACGGTGGCACGGCTGTATATTTGGTGGAGGGTGGCACGGCTGTATATTTGGTGGACGGTGGCACGGCTGTATATTTGGTGGAGCGTGGCACGGCTGTATATTTGGTGGAGCGTGGCACGGCTGTATATTTGGTGGAGGGTGGCACGGCTGTATATTTGGTGGAGGGTGGCACGGCTGTATATTTGGTGGAGGGTGGCACGGCTGTATATTTGGTGGAAGGTGGCACGGCTGTTTATTTGGTGGAGGGTCGCACGGCTGTATATTTGGTGGACGGTGTCATGGCTGTATATTTGGTGGACGGTGGCACGGCTGTATATTTGGTGGAGGGTGGCACGGCTGTATATTTGGTGGAGGGTGGCACGGCTGTATATTTGGTGGAGGGTGGCACGGCTGTATATTTGGTGGAGGGTGGCACGGCTGTTTATTTGGTGGAGGGTCGCACGGCTGTATATTTGGTGGAGGGTCGCACGGCTGTATATTTGGTGGACGGTGTCATGGCTGTATATTTGGTGGAGGGTGGCACGGCTGTATATTTGGTGGAGGGTGGCACGGCTGTATATTTGGTGGAGGGTGGCACGGCTGTATATTTGGTGGAGGGTGGCACGGCTGTATATTTGGTGGAGGGTGGCACGGCTGTATATTTGGTGGAGGGTGGCACGGCTGTATATTTGGTGGAGGGTGGCACGGCTGTATATTTGGTGGAGGGTGGCACGGCTGTATATTTGGTGGAGGGTGGCACGGCTGTATATTTGGGGGAGGGTGGCACGGCTGTATATTTGGTGGAGGGGTCACAGTGTATCTATGGTGTGGTCATACTCCTAATCATGACACTCGTGGTTTGAAGCTTTCATGACTTCTTCACCACTAATAAAAACAATAAGAAATTTTTAGCCAAAACGAAACCGGATTACAGCAAATATTCCGCCATCTTTCTTCTCGGCAGCTGCGGACGGTGGAAACCGCAGCTCTAATTACAAAACACCATTTCCTCCAATGCTTCCTGTCATCATATTCTCTGTGAATGGAAGATTCACTGGAGGTTTTTGTGC
The DNA here is from genome assembly GCF_039654945.1 of Dendrobates tinctorius. Classification (NCBI taxonomy): domain Eukaryota; kingdom Metazoa; phylum Chordata; class Amphibia; order Anura; family Dendrobatidae; genus Dendrobates; species Dendrobates tinctorius. The sequence goes on along the minus strand of NW_027361998.1, from coordinate 1,282,360 downwards.
TGACACAGAACCCAAAAATCTGTGTTACTGCAACAAGTGGAATCTATGATTTCAGGGCATCATCAGGTCAGAGAGCCGAGATCCGGAGTAATTACTGTAACACACCCCACATAGGGGAGGACGGGAAGAGAAAGTACCGAAATCCGGTGCAACAAATATATCAACAGTGGTAACAACTCAGATCTGTTATCTAATAGTATCGATAGATAGATAGATAGATAGATAGATAGATAGATAGATAGATAGATAGATAGATAGATAGATAGATATGGAACAGCACATGCAATCAAGTAGGCGCACAGGCCTCCAGGCAACTAATCCATATACTCGCCAAACATACAGTAATAAAAAATGGGAAGCAGCACTCCAGGTTTAGCAAAAAATGTAAGAGTGGACATTATTAGGCGTGGTGCAATGTTTCGGCTTCAAAGCGTTGCACCACGCCATACCGGTCGCCTCACTTGGGTCTGTATACAGCTTTTTCTTCATCTCTACCGACAAGTGTTGGATTGGGTTGAGGTCTGGGGATTGTGAGGGCAATCCAGCACCCAGGGGTGAACCGAGCCTCTCTGCTGCCCGAGGCGAACAGCAAAATGACGCCCCCCCCTGCACACAAAGTACATTTTTATATCTATATTGTAAAACTGAGGACAATAGTGGACATTTTGATTTAGATAAATAGAAAAAAAAGGTGTCCAAACACAAGGATGTCAGCGCCATCACACGCACATATAAGAACACAGAAGTATCCAGAATAAGGGTCAATAATGGCAATGGTAGGCCTGGCACAGGGCCGGACTGGGACAAAAAAGCAGCCCTGCCACACAAATCCCACCAGCCCACAAACTATAACACTCATCACCCCGATCAGTGTATTTTTCCTATACTTTTTGGTCCCCTCATCACTCTCTTTAAGGAGTTATTTGAAGAGCCACATGTGAATGGCGCCACAGTGCATATGATTGACCACAGCTCCATTTACATGGTGCTCTTCAAAGCTACGTTTCCCAGGATCATGGGGGTCCCAGCGGTCAGATCCACAACAAACAGAAAGTCATCCCCTATCCCCACACAATGCTCCATACAGTATTATGGGCCCCATATATTACTGCATACAGTATATTGGGCCCCAAATATTATTTCATACAGTATAATGGGCCCAATATATGACTTCATACAGCATAATGGGCCCCATATAATTCTTCTCACCATACCCCGCTGCTCTGGTCTCCTCAGTGTATTCTGATCCTCCACACTGCTTGCACAGGGACATCATTAACTTTATGAATATAATTGTCCACTTGGACTGATAGTAATAGTGATTTGTTTGTACCCTGTTGTCTGGCGCTAGCCCACTTTATGGGGGTGCTCAGGGCATATCATTATACACCAGTAAAAAGTATGAAAGGCTCAATGTGACCAGTGCCACCTAGTTTCCTAACCCTCTTATTCTACCGGTACTGTGGGCACACTGACTGGTACTGAGGAAAAGAAAGAACGGAGAGAGAGAAAAAAGAAAACAGAGAGAGAAAGAAAGAAGATATAGAGAAAGAAAGAGGGGAAAGAAAGAACAGAGAAAGAAAGAAACAGATAGAAAGAACAGAGAGAGAAAAAAAAGAGGGGACAGAAAAAAAGAACAGCAAGAGAGAAAAAAGAAAGAGGGGAAAGAAAGAAAGAACAGAGAAGGAGAGAGAGAAAGAAAGAGGGGAGAGAGAAAGAAAGAGGGGAAAGAAAGAAAACAGAGAGAAAGAAAGAAAGAAAGAAAGAAAGAAAGAAAGAAAGAAAGGAAGGAAGGGAAAGAAACAACAGAGAGAAAGAAACAATGGGGAAAGAAAGAGAACAGAGAAAAAAAGAGGGGACAGATAAAAAGAACAGAGAGAAAAAAGAAATAGGGGAAAGAAAGAACAGACAGGGAGAGAGAAAGAAAGAGGGGAAAGAAAGAACAGAAAGAAAGAGAAAAAAAGAAAGAACACAGAAAGAGAGAGAGAAAGAAAGAAAGAGGGGAAAGAAAGAGAACAGAGAAAGAAAGAACAGAGAGAAAGAAAGGAAGAACAGAGAGAGAAAGAAGAGAGAGAAAGAAAGATTAGAGAGAGAAAGATAGAAAGATTACAGAGAGAAAGAGGGGAAATAAATAGAAAGAAAGAACAGAGAAAGAGGGGAAAGAAAGAACAGAGAGAGAAAGAAAGAGGGGAAAGAAAGAAAGAACAGAGAGATAGAAAAAAGAAAAAGAACAGAGAGAGAAAAAGAAAGAAAGAGGAAAGAAAGAACAGAGAAAGAAAGATGGGAAAGAGAACAGAGAAAAAGAACATAGAGAGAAAGAGAGGAAAGAAAGAACAGAGCAAGAGAAAAAAAGAATGAGGGGAAAGAAAGAGAACAGATAGAGAAAGAAAGAACAGAGAGAGAGAAAGAAAGAAAGAACGAACAGAGAGAGAAAGAAAAAGCAGAGAAAAAAAAGAAAGAAAGATTAGCGAGGGGAAAGAAAGAAAGCACAGGGAGAGAGATAAAGGAAGAGGGGAAAGAAAGAATAGAGAAAGAAAGAAGAGAGAGCAAGAGAGGAAAAAAAGAACAGAGAGAGAGAGAGAAAAACAGAAAGATTAGAGAAAGAAAGAACAGAGAAAGAAAGAAAGATTCTATAAAGATACTACAGCAGTCCGGCTCCCATTGTAGTGCCCACCTGAGCCTCCTGATGCAGGACATATCATGATCCGCTCATATGGCCGGCATCCCTGAGTCCAAGGCAATCCCGCTGTCCGCGCTTTCGGAGGACACAGTGATGGATCTGAAGCATTCCCTGAAGTGCCTCCATGGTTCCGTCACAATCTCCTCCCGAAATTCCCTCATTTACGGTCAGCTTCTATCATGTCACTTCCGGTGGAACGTCATGTGCAAATTTTAAAGTGCTCCTCGGGGCTCCGCCGTGTACTCCTGTGTCCGCGGGAAATGTAAGCTCCCGGCCGGGGCAGACTCTCTCTCAAAATCGGGACTGTCCCGCTGGGAGGTATGGATGCTTCCCACCATACACCTTGTACAAGTATAGCTTCGCACACCTCATACACACAAGGTTCCGCTTTTTATGCCTCTCACACACACGGCTCCACTCAGTACACATGGCTCCACCTAAACCTCAAACACATGCCGCTCTGCTCTGTACACCTTGTACACACATGGCTCCACTCCGTAAACCTTGTACACATGTGGCTTTACTCCATACACCTCGTACACATGCGGTTCCACTCCATAAACACGTGGCTCCACTCCGTACACACATTGCTCTGCTCCGCTCCAGACACACATGGCTCAGCTCCGTACACGTCGTACACACAGGGCTTCGTTTGTACGCCCCATAGCTCCATACACCTCGTACACACGCGGTTCCACTCCGTACACACATTGCTCTGCTCCATACACACACAGCTCCACTCCGTACAACCCTTACACACGTGGCTCCGCTCCGTACACACGCGGTTCCACTCTGTACACCTCGTACACACAGCTCCACTCCGTACAACCCTTACACACGTGGCTCCGCTCCGTACACACGCGGTTCCACTCTGTACACCTCGCACACACACGGCTCCACTCAGTACACACATGGCTCCACTCCGTAAACCTTGTACACATGCAGCCTTGCTCCATACTCCTCACACACACACGGCTCCGCTCCATACACACGCGGCTCCAACCCATATACCCCGTACACATGCTGCTCCGCTCCATACACCTCATACACACACGGCTCCACTCCGTACACCTCACACACACACACACGGCTCCGCTCCATAAACACATGGCTCCGTTTTGTACGCCCCATACACACAGAGCTCTACTCCATACAACCCGTACACGCGCAGCTCTGCGCCATACACCTCGCACACGTGTGGCTCCGCTCCGTACACCTTGCACACGTGCTGCTCCGCTCCGTACACCTCACACACACATGGCTCTGCTCTGTACACCTCACACACACGGCTCTGCTCCGTACACCTTGCACACGTGCGGCTCAGCTACATCCACCCTGTAAACCCCTCCTGACCCCACAAAGAAACTTGCCTCATTCAGCACGATGACAAACCAGCACAGCAGAGTCTTGCTAGAGACGATGCATACACTGAGGCCCCTGATCATGTGACCTCGACTCCTCCCCTCCTGTGACCTCATCACAGGTTCTTGGCCGAGAATAGAATGTAGCGGCAGAGGGGAGCAGGGATGGAGATGATTGATAGACCGAGGGCTGATGCGCACAGGACCTGTGATGAGGTCACAGGAGGGGAGGAGTCAGGGGTCATATGATCAGGGGCCCTGACTCCTTCCCTCCTGTGATCTCATCACTTACAAGCCTTTGCACACTACCAGCAGCACCAGCGTGCAGGCTAAATTGTAGGTGCTGCTGGTAGCAGAGCAAGTAATGCCGCCCCCTGCTGCTTGAGCAGCTCACTCAAATGGCCTCATTATAGGTGCGGCCCTGGCAGCACCTCTACTTCATTGTCATCGACTCATTTCTTTGCAAAACTTGCCGTATGCTTCGGGTCATTCTCCTGCTGGAACACTGTCATCCTTTTCATAACTATAGTACTCGATGTATGAAGTAACATCTTGGAGGACACTCAGGCTATGTGCACACGTATGCAGAAAATTTCTGCATAAAAACCGTACTCCTTCCCAGAAAACGCGCGTGCATTTTTGCCACGCGTCCCCAGACACATAGAAAACAGAAATGTGGAATTTTCCACAAAATTAATGAGCTTGCTACGTTTTTTACCGCGAAGCGCTTTTTTCGCGGAAAAAATCGCATCAATGTGCACAAAAAGTGCAAAATGCATTAAAATGAATGGAATGCTTCTTTTAAGCGTTTTTTGAGCGGATTTTTTTGTAAATCCGTGTGAAAAACGTGAAAAAAACGCTGTGTGTGAACACAGCCTCACATATAGCTCAGCATTGAGACCACAATCGATGCTGATAAATTATCCAAAGCTTTTGGCTGTGAAACCTCCTCAAATCATCAGGCTTACTCCACCGAACTTGACAGTTTCTTCGATTTCTCGATCCGTTAGCCCCTTTTTCCCCTTGTATCTTCCAGACCCATTTGCACTCACCAGAGCCTAGTCTATTGACTTTTGTCTCATTGCTGCAAATCACCCATTTCCAAACTCTTACTTTCCACTTTTCTTGTAAACTTGAGCCGACGTTTCTTACGACGATATTGAAGTCGAAGCTTCTTGACCTTTTTTTTCGGGCCACCATTCCAGAGATCCCGTTTTAATGTAATAAAAGGAGGTCTCTTTGCTAACCACAGGAAACAATATTTTGGGCTCATTGGATATGAGCCTTCATAAATCATTACAGAGGATTAGCAGGAGTTAACAGCGCTCTGTAGGGTTACAATTTGTCTGCTGAGTCAACATTTTAACTGATTTTGATGAATGACTATTTCTTGTCCCAGGACGCATTCTGTTTACAATGATGAGGTACCGCTATGGGCTCAAACATCATGCCTACATATAAAAATAATCCAATGGGCGTGATGTAGGAGTCTAACATCTACGTATGCCACCACTTCAGATGGATATTTTCCTTATTTGATTGGGGGAAGAGCTCGTCTGGAAGAATTTCATATTTCTTAACATTATAGACCCTCATATACTATTTCATTTTATGAAGTCTGAAACATCTATACAATTCCTGGATGTCTGTGGCCATTGACAATAGACATGTTTGTACTGATAAAAAAAAACATCCTCTGCGACTCCTGTAATCAAACGCAAATGATTAAATCACTTCCTTATAGTTAATCTTCGTTTGTAATTTGCATATTGCAATGCACTTGCAATTTGAAGACAAGAATAAATAACCACTGATAGATTCTTCTAAAAAATATAGATCATATTTCCCTTCCACAACTTGGGAGACGACAATAATCACCTCTTGAAATACAGGGAATTTTACAGGATTTAAGAATTAGAAACCTTGAAATCTAAAGGACTGAATGTAGGACTGAACACAGAGGATGTCCTTTGGTGTCTCTAAGCCATGGACACATCTGGGTCGGGTCTCGTATCTCTCCGTGCAGTTTAGTGCATCTTTGACTTCTATTATCTTATGTCTTTATATTTATTCCCTTTTTTCCCACGGAACATATTTATACACGTTGCGCCAGAATACATTGTTACATTTCTGCCTGCTTCTTTGTCTAGTTTTATTGCTGTTTCTTGATTTGTGCCAATTTTTTCATGTAATTTCTGCCGATTTTGAATTCCATTTTGCACTTTTGATCTGTTTTTTTTTCTCTCGGTTCACCACTGTGTGCTTGATTATTGTAATTCCAATGTTTGCAGCAGGTTAATATTTGCGACTTTTAAAAAAAAAAAAAAAAAATTGCTAATTTTTTTCTGGGAATGTACTCCTCATTTTTTGTATGCCAGATATATTTATTCAAATGATAAATTTGTGTGCGACATTTTAACCCCTTAACGACCGGAGATACGCCTTTTAACGGCAGTAGTTAAGGGTACTTAAACCACAGCGCCGTTAATTAATGGCGCTGTGGAAATAGTGTATAGCACCCCCCATAGTTGGATTTTCTCTGGGGTCTCGGCTGCCGGGGGTAGCCGAGTCCCCAGAGAACATAATTTGGGTCGGTTTTTACAGAGCACGCTTTTGCGATCGCCGTTATTAACCGTATAAGGGCGACCACAAAAAAAAGCTGCGATTTTGCATTTACTTTTTCTCTCCTCTGATGTTATTGCACATCAGAGGAGAGAGAAATAGGGCCCCCAATCCCCCCACGGGTACCTCCAGGTGGTCCTCGGACATTCCTGCATCTTCTGGTGGGCGCCGCCATCTTCTCTCGGGAAGAAAATGGCAGGCGCATGCGCAGTGCGCCCGCCGAATCTGCCGGACGGCAGATTCCATTCATTCTTTCAACGTACATTTTGATCACTGTGATAAACCCTATCACAGTGATCAAAATAAAAAAAATAGTAAATAAACCCCCCCCCCCTTTATCACCCCCCTTAGTTAGGGAAATATAATGAAATAATGAAAATATATTTATTTTCATTTTCCATTATGGTTAAGGTTGGAATTAGGGTTAGAATTAGGGTTGGAATTAGGGTTAGGGTTGGAATTAGGGTTAGGGTTAGGATTGGGATTAGGGGTGTGTTGGGGTTAGGGTTGGAGCTAGAATTGAGGGGTTTCCACTAATTAGGCACATCGGGGGGGTCTCCATGGCGCCACCGTTGATTCTAGCCAATCTTGCGCTCAGTCAAACAGTGTTTTACCTCAACATATGGGGCATCAGCGTACTCAGGACAAATTTCACACCAACTTTGGAGGTCTAATTTCTCCTGTTACCCTTGGGAAAATAAAAAAAATTGGGGGCTAAAAAATCACTTTTGTGAAAAAAAATGATTTTTTTATTTTCACGGCTCTGCGTTATAAACTTCTGTGAAGCACTTGGGGGTTCAAAGTGCTCGCCACACATCTAGATAAGTTCCGTGGGGGTCTAGTTTCCAAAATGGGGTCACTTGTGGGGGGGTTTCTACTGTTTAGGCACATCAGGGGCTCTGCAAACGCAACATGACGCCCGTAGAACATTCCATCAAAGTCCACATTCCAAAATAGCGCTCCTTCCCTTCCGAGCTCTCCCACGCGCCCAAACAGTGGTTCCCCCCACATATGGGGTAACAACTTTTGGGGTCCAATTTCTCCTGTTAGCCTTGTGAAAATAAAAAATAGCGGGCTAAAAAAATCATTTTTGAGGAAAAAAAATGATTTTTTATTTTCACTGCTCTGCGTTATAAACTTATGTGAAGCACTTGGGGGTTCAAAGTGCCCACTATACATCTAGATAAGTTCCTTAACGGGTCTAGTTTCTAAATTGGGGTCACTTGTGGGGGTGTTCACTGTTTAGGCACATCAGGTGCTCTCCAAACGCAACATGGTGTCCGATCTCAATTCCAGCCAATTCTGCATTGAAAAAGTCAAACGACGCTCCTTCCGTTCCAAGTCCTGCGATGTCCCCAACAGTGGTTTACCCCCACATATGGGGTATCGGCGTATTCAGGAGAAATTTCACAACAAGATTTGTGGTTCATTTTCTCTTTTTACAGTTATGAAAAAAAAAAAATGGTTCTGAAGTAAAATGTTTGTAAAAAAAAAGTTAAATGTTAATTTTTTCCTTCCACTTTGCTTCAGTTCCTGTGAAGCACATAAAGGGTTAATAAACTTCTGGAATGTGGTTTTGAGCACCTTGAGGGGTGCAGTTTTTAGAATGGTGTCACTTTTGGGCATTTTCTGCCATATAGACCCCTCAAAGTGACTTCAAATGTGAGGTGGTCCCTAAAAGAAAATGGTTTTGTAAATTTTGTTGTAAGAATGAGAAATCGCTGGACAACTTTTAACCCTTATAACTTCCTAACAAAAAAAAAAATGTTGGTTCCAAAATTGTGGTGATCTAAAGCAGACATGTGGGAAATGTTGTGTATTAAGCATTTTTTGTGACATATCTCTCTAATTTAAGGGCATAAAAATTAAAAGTTTGAAAATTGCAAAAATTTTAAATTTTTTTGCCATATTTACGTTTTTTTCATAAATAAACGCAAGTTATATCGAAGAAATTTTACCAGTAACATTAAATAAAATATGTCATGAAAAAACAATGTCAGAATCAGCGGGATCCATAGAAGCATCCCAGAGCTATAACGTCATAAAGTGACAGTGGTCAGAATTGTAAAAATTAGCCAGGTCATTAAGCTGCAAATTGGCTCCGTCACTAAGGGGTTAATTGGATGATCTTATTTTTTGCTCTAAAAAAAGGCCGCAAAAAAGGCAAGAGACAAAAATAAAGAACATTTTTGGTTTTGTGGCGAAAAATGGCAATGAATACTACAAGACAAAAAAAGTTAAAGCAACTTAAAAATTAACTGCAACACACCGAAAAGAGGAAACTGACCAGCGGAGATGGAGTTCTCCACCCGATGAAGATTATTTATGTTTTTCGGACCGTTGTTTAGATTTTTAGCATTTTTTTTTATTCTTTCTGTGTTCCCCGGTTTTATAGGTTGGGGGTTTGAGATAACATTCACATTTATCTGTTGAATACCATAGTGGCATCAGTCTGTATTGTTGGATCATCTGCACTAGGTGCCCCGTGTAGCAGATCTAGCAGGAGGACATAGATACACTACTCAAAAATAATAAAGGGAATGTGAGGAACGGGCGAGACCACTGCCACCAATAGGTCACAATCCCACCACTGACACGGGTTTGTCAGTGGACGGAGGGACGTGACGCACTGCCGGCAAACGGCTGTCACAGGCACAGTGGGGGCTTATCTTAGTTATCCCACCACTGGCACCACGTGACAAAATACAGCAAGCTAATCTTGCCCTAACAATTTATCGCAGGGGGGTATTTTGGATGCCCCACCACTGCTAACAACCTTCCAAGAACTGCGGGGATTTATGTATATCCCACTTTCTCAGTTCCACTTTGGAACTCGCAGCTCTCCGGCGCCCCCTTACCCTTAGGTCAGTCAGGGAACTGCACCTAAGATAATCAGTCGCCGGATGGGCCGCTAGACTACTGCAGTAAGGGAATTATCAATGCTGTGACCGCAGCCCTTTATTCAGCATGTAAGACCCGTCTGTACTGCCAGCTAGCCTAGCCAGCCGCGCACACCACGCTGCCACCAGCCACGCTTTACTTAATCAAAGAGTTAATTAACAGGGTCCGTGACAAACCCCAAATTAGTAGCGATTATCTAAAAAAGGCGCATAGTTCGTTTCTTAGAGCATGGAGGCAGACTAATAGATTTTTACCATTTATTCCCAAAAGGGCAGTGATTACATAGATAAAGAATTGTTACAAAATTGAGACATTAAATATGTACAAATATAATATAAAGGGATTAAAAGACAGAAAGTAACACTCACATGTGTTCAGTCGGTATCAGGCAGACCATGTGGGGTAGAAGGCGGAGCCACACATCTCCACTCATCTGCACGTCTTGTCAGCACGGACTCTGTAGCTCCAACTGACTGGAATTTGGTAGGGAATACCTATAGCCTAGGGTCTGTGACCTCACGAAATGGGCGGTCTGGTGAGGTCCAACCCCCTTCTCTCTCAGTTATAACTTAACTAAAAAAGTTATAACCATATCTTAATGGGGGAAGCTCGAATGAACTCTCCAAGGGTATCATGTTTCTCAGTGTAACAAACCCAACAATAAAACATCAAGAATGCACTAGATAGGACACTCCATTTGGGAGAAATCCATATCTCAATTTCTGGAAGTCCGAGAATCGTGAAACTTAGGGGTTTAGAAAGCTGGCTTCGTGCACTTTGCAGAAATGTGAGTTTCATATCTCTGTCACAAGCGAAGTGCGCGCTAGGCTTCTTTTAATATTTCCTATACCTGTATTCAAGCTTCATGGTTTCAGAACAAAGCAATGCTTTCCCTTGCAGGGGGGAAGGCTGCGAGAGGAAATGGACGGTTTCAGGTTACCAGCAAGCACAGAGCTGATAAGGAGGGGGGTTGCAGCTACATGACAGGCTCGTCTCTTCAGTGTATAGCAATGGGAAATTTCTAGAAGGTTCTAGAAACATCATACTTTACTTTAACATACAGATCTTACAGACATTTTACATTACAGGGAACACTTAAATAACAGACTATAACTCCAAGTACCGTAAATCAAACTTCTGTGAAATCAAACTGTCCACTTAGGAAGCAACACTGATTGACAATCAATTTCACATGCTGTTGTGCAAATGGAATAGACAACAGGTGGAAATTATTGGCAATTATCAAGACACACTCAATAAAGGAGTGGTTCTGCAGGTGGGGACCACAGATCACATCTCAGTATCAATGCTTTCTGGCTGATGTTTTGGTCACTTCTGAATGTTGGTTGTGCTTTCACACTCATGGTAGCATGAGATGGACTCTACAACCCACACAAGTGGCATAGGTAGTGCAGCTCATCCAGGATGGCACATCAATGCGAGCTGTGGCAAGAATGTTTGCTGCGTCTGTCAGCGTAGTGTCCAGAGGCTGGAGGCGCTACCAGGAGACAGGCCAGTACACCAGGAGATGTGAAGGGGGCCGTAGGAGGGCAACAACCCAGCAGCAGGACCGCTACCTCCACCTTTGTTCAAAGAGGAACAGGAGGAGCACTGCCAGAGCCCTGCAAAATGACCTCCAGCAGGCCACAAATGTGCATGTCTCTGCACAAACGGTTAGAAACTGCCTTCATGAGGATGGTCTGAGGGCCCAACGTCCACAGAATGGGGGTTGTGCTCACAGCCCAACACCGTGCAGGATGCTTGGCATTTGCCACAGAACACCAGGATTGGCAAATTCGCCACTGGCGCCTTGTGCTCTTCACAGATGAGAGTAGGTTCACACTGAGCACATGTGACAGACGTGACAGAGTCTGGAGACAACGTGGAGAGCGATCTGCGCCTGCAACATCCTTCAGCATGACCGGTCTGGCAGTGGGTCAGTAATGGTGTGGGGTGGCATTTCTTTAGAGGGCCGCACAGTCCCTCCATGTGCTCGCCAGAGGTCGCCTGACTGCTATTAGGTACCGAGATGAGATCCTCAGACCCCTTGTGAGCCCATATGCTGGTGCGGTTGGCCCTGGGTTCCTCCTAATACTGGACAATGCCATACCTCATGTGGCTGGAGTGTGTCGGCAGTTCCTTCAAGATGAAGGCATTGAAGCTATGGACTGGCCCGCCCGTTCCCCAGACCTGAATCCGATTGAGCACATCTGGGACATCATGTCTCGCTCCATCCACCACCGTCACGCTGCACCACAGACTGTCCAGGAGTTGGCGAATGCTTTAGTCCAGGTCTGGGAGGAGATCCCTCAGGATCACCTCATCAGGAGCATCCCCAGGCATTGTAGGGAGGTCATACAGGCACATGGAGGCCACACACAATACTGAGCATAATTTCCTTGTCTTGAGGCATTTCCACTGAAGTAGGATCAGCCTGTAATTTGATTTTCCACTTTGTTTTTTAGTATCATTCCAAATCCAGACCTCCATGGGATATTCATTTGGATTTACATTGATAATTTTTATGATTTTTTGTTCTCAATGCATTCCACTATGTAATGAATAAAGATTTGCAACTGGAATACTTCATTCAGTGATATCTAGGATGTGGTACTTTAGTGTTCCCTTTCATTTTTTGAGCAGTGTATATATATATATACATACAGACAGTATATATTGTAGTCCCCGCTCGGCCTGTGCCGTCTGCCTGGAGTAGCTGCTTTCCTCCTTACCTCAGCTGACCCTCGCCTGCCATATAGCAGTTTAAAAAGAACCGAGCAAATACAAAAAAAAGGAGAAGCCATGGAAGGTAAATCTCCGTCCATTTATCATGAGTGTGTATATACAGAGAGGGCTACGGAGCTTTTATTCCAGTCCCGTACAAGGTGGCCACTTGTCTAAACTTGTCTAGGAAGGTGGTCATTAATTCTGGATGTTTGGTTTCAGCACCTCCAGAACGCCAGGGCCCATCCTCGGGGGTCAATATTTACTCATTGTTCCCAAAGATTCATCTGCTCTCAAGTGTGCGGCCATGGGATCTACTGTTCTACACTCATGGCCAAAAGTTTTGAAACTGACACAAAGTTTACTGCTTTAATGTATGTACAGCTGGTATAACCTGGGCATCTCCTGTATATAATTATATATGTACAGCTGGTATAACCTGGGTATCTCCTGTATATAATTATATATGTACAGCCGGTATAACCTGGGCATCTCCTCCATATAATTATATATGTACAGCCGGTATAACCTGGGCATCTCCTATATATAATTATATATGTACAGCCGGTATAACCTGGGCATCTCCTATATATAATTATATATGTACAGCTGGTATAACCTGGGTATCTCCTGTATAAAATTATATATGTACAGCTGGTATAACCTGGGTATCTCCTCCATATAATTATATATGTACAGCCGGTATAACCTGGGCATCTCCTATATATAATTATATATGTACAGCCGGTATAACCTGGGCATCTCCTGTATATAATTATATATGTACAGCTGGTATAACCTGGGCATCTCCTGTATATAATTATATATGTACAGCTGGTATAACCTGGGCATCTCCTGTATATAATTATATATGTACAGCTGGTATAACCTGGGCATCTACTGCATATAATTATATATGTACAGCTGGTATAACCTGGACATCTCCTGTATATAATTATATATGTACAGCTGGTATATCCTGGGCATCTCCTGTCTATAATTATATATGTACAGCTGGTATATCCTGGGCATCTCCTGTATATAATTATATATGTACAGCTGGTATAACCTGGGCATCTCCTGTATATAATTATATATGTACAGCTGGTATAACCTGGGTATCTCCTGTATATAATTATATATGTACAGCTGGTGTAACCTGGGTATCTCCTGTATATAATTATATATGTACAGCTGGTATAACCTGGGCATCTCCTGTATACAATGAGTTATATATCTCCTTGTATATAGTGATAAGGACCATGCTGGTATAACCTGGGCATCTTGCTAATTTCTGGCTGCTTACATATTCCTGCCTAACTGAAATGATACAGACAAATGATGATAACTAGTTATGTCTCTGCTTCCAAGCACTGGATTCAGTACCTGACGCTTGAGAAACAATACTAAAGTTGTGGTTTTTTTTTAATCTAAAAAACATAAAAAATCTTGCTCGCTCTAAATAATGAAGCTGCAGACGAGGGGTGCAGCCACATAAACAGAAGGTGTGATATTACACAGAGCAAGGCCACAGTCCTACATGGATTTATGAGATGCTGCATGGTCCTTTTTGGAATATTTTTAGTATTTTTTTTTCTAGATTGTCACTGTTTTGTGCTGTGATTCTTGGTGCCATAATGCTGCAGTTGAGAATTCCCTAGACAAACTGATCTTCAGCATCCGATGCGATAACTGTGAAGGGCCCACTGCACACTGGTAAATGCCACTGCTCCTAGGAACCTCAGGGGTGGCACACAATAATCGTCAGTCACACATATGCCAACCCTCTGGGAAGATCTAGGACGTTCTTTGAAAAAGGCGAGGTTGGCAAATCCTGGATATCACCTAAATTTCGGGACACTTCCTAGACACAATCATTCCTGTACCTTATGCCAGGATGCTTGAGATTACTGTTCACATTTTGCTTCCTTGTAAAGACTGCTTCCTTAGGGGAATGTATCCTTGGAAGGATTGCCTCCTCTGGGGGATGTATCCTTGGAAGGATTGCCTCCTCTGGGGGAATGTATCCTTGGAAGGATTGCCTAATCTGGGGGGGAGTTATCCTTGGGCAGGATGTATCCTTGGAAAGATTGCTCTCTCCGGGGAATGTATCCTTGTAAGTTTTGCCTCCTTTGGGGGAATGTATCCTTGAAAGGATCGCCTCCTCTGGGGGGATGTATCCTTGGAAGGATTGCCTCCTCTGGGGGGATGTATCCTTGGAAGGACTGCCTCCTCTGGGGGATGTATCCTTGGAAGGATTGCCTCCTCTGGGGGATGTATCCTTGGAAGGATTGCCTCCTCTGGGGGATGTATCCTTGGAAGGATTGCCTCCTCTGGGGGATGTATCCTTGGAAGGATTGCCTCCTCTGGGGGGATGTATCATTGGAAGGATTGCCTCCTCTGGGGGGATGTATCCTTGGAAGGATTGCCTCCTCTGGGGGGGATGTATCCTTGGAAGGATTGCCTCCTCTGGGGGATGTATCCTTGGAAGGATTGCCTCCTCTGGGGGATGTATCCTTGGAAGGATTGCCTCCTCTGGGGGGATGTATCCTTGGAAGGATTGCCTCCTCTGGGGGGATGTATCCATGGAAGGATTGCCTCCTCTGGGGGGATGTATCATTGGAAGGATTGCCTCCTCTGGGGGGATGTATCCTTGGAAGGATTGCCTCCTCTGGGGGGATGTATCCTTGGAAGGATTGCCCCCTCTGGGGGATGTATCCTTGGAAGGATTGCCTAATCTGGGGGGATGTATCCTTGGAAAGATTGCCTCCTCTGGGGGGATGTATCCTTGGAAGGATTGCCTCCTCTGGGGGGATGTATCCTTGGAAGGATTGCCTCCTCTGGGGGGATGTATCCTTGGAAAGATTGCCTCCTCTGGGGGGATGTATCCTTGGAAGGATTGCCTCCTCTGGGGGGGATGTATCCTTGGAAGGATTGCCCCCTTTGGGGGATGTATCCTTGGAAGCATTGCCTAATCTGGGGGGATGTATCCTTGGAAAGATTGCCTCCTCTGGGGGGATGTATCCTTCGAAGGATTGCCTCCTCTGGGGGATGTATCCTTGGAAGGATTGCCTCCTCTGGGGGGATGTATCCTTGGAAGGATTGCCTCCTCTGGGGGATGTATCCTTGGAAGGATTGCCTCCTCTGGGGGGATGTATCCTTGGAAGGATTGCCTCCTCTGGGGGGATGTATCCTTGGAAGGATTGCCTCCTCTGGGGGATGTATCCTTGGAAGGATCGCCTCCCTCTGTGGGATGTATCCTTGGAAGGATTGCCTCCTCTGGGGGATGTATCCTTGGAAGAATTGCCTCCTCTGGGGGATGTATCCTTGGAAGGATTGCCTCCTCTGGGGGATGTATCCTTGGAAGGATTGCCTCCTCTGGGGGGATGTATCCTTGGAAGGATTGCTTCCTCTGGGGGGGATGTATCCTTGGAAGGATTGCCCCCTTTGGGGGATGTATCCTTGGAAGCATTGCCTAATCTGGGGGGATGTATCCTTGGAAAGATTGCCTCCTCTGGGGGGATGTATCCTTCGAAGGATTGCCTCCTCTGGGGGATGTATCCTTGGAAGGATTGCCTCCTCTGGGGGGATGTATCCTTGGAAGGATTGCCTCCTCTGGGGGATGTATCCTTGGAAGGATTGCCTCCTCTGGGGGGATGTATCCTTGGAAGGATTGCCTCCTCTGGGGGATGTATCCTTGGAAGGATTGCCTCCTCTGGGGGGATGTATCCTTGGAAGGATTGCCTCCTCTGGGGGGATGTATCCTTGGAAGGATTGCCTCCTCTGGGGGATGTATCCTTGGAAGGATCGCCTCCCTCTGTGGGATGTATCCTTGGAAGGATTGCCTCCTCTGGGGGATGTATCCTTGGAAGAATTGCCTCCTCTGGGGGATGTATCCTTGGAAGGATTGCCTCCTCTGGGGGATGTATCCTTGGAAGGATTGCCTCCTCTGGGGGGATGTATCCTTGGAAGGATTGCCTCCTCTGGGGGATGTATCCTTGGAAGGATTGCCTCCTCTGGGGGGATGTATCCTTGGAAGGATTGCCTCCTCTGGGGGATGTATCCTTGGAAGGATTGCCCCCTCTGTGGGATGTATCCTTGGAAGGATTGCCTCCTCTGGGGGATGTATCCTTGGAAGGATTGCCTCCTCTGGGGGGATGCATCCTTGGAAAGATTGCCTCCTCTGGGGGGATGTATCCTTGGAAGGATTGCCTCCTCTGGGGGGATGTATCCTTGGAAGGATTGCCCTCTCTGGGGGATGTATCCTTGGAAGGATTGCCTAATCTGGGGGGATGTATCCTTGGAAAGATTGCCTCCTCTGGGGGGGATGTATCCTTGGAAGGATTGCCTCCTCTGGGGGGATGTATCCTTGGAAGGATTGCCTCCTCTGGGGGATGTATCCTTGGAAGGATTGCCTCCTCTGGGGGGATGTATCCTTGGAAGGATTGCCTCCTCTGGGGGATGTATCCTTGGAAGGATTGCCTCCTCTGGGGGGGATGTATCCTTGGAAGGATTGCCTCCTCTGGGGGATGTATCCTTGGAAGGATCGCCTCCTCTGTGGGATGTATCCTTGGAAGGATTGCCTCCTCTGGGGGATGTATCCTTGGAAGGATTGCCCCCTCTGTGGGATGTATCCTTGGAAGGATTGCCTCCTCTGTGGGATGTATCCTTGGAAGGATCGCCTCCCTCTGTGGGATGTATCCTTGGAAGGATCGCCTCCTCTGTGGGATGTATCCTTGGAAGGATTGCCCCCTCTGTGGGATGTATCCTTGGAAGAATTAATTCCTCTAGGAGATGTATCTTTGGTCTCATTGTCTCCTCTGGGAAAATGTATCCTTGGAAGGATTGCCTCCTCTGGGGGACGTATCCTTGGAAGGATTGCCCCCTCTGTGGGATGTATCCTTGGAAGGATCGCCTCCCTCTGTGGAATGTATCCTTGGAAGGATCGCCTCCTCTGTGGGATGTATCCTTGGAAGGATCGCCTCCTCTGTGGGATGTATCCTTGGAAGAATTAATTCCTCTAGGAGATGTATCTTTGGTCTCATTGTCTCCTCTGGGAAAATGTATCCTTGGAAGGATCGCCTCCTTTGGGGGATCTATTCTGCCTTTAGGAAATTGCAATCTAAACATCAAACACATCCATAGAGAAACCATTCAGATTGGGCTCCAACAGTCTCATAAATCATTAACGATTCCACCTCCTTCTCTCTAGTTTACTGACTCGTACTCTTTCACTATGAAGCCTACCTGCTGGACAGTTCCAGATTAAACATTTACACGACTCCCCCCAACTCCAGTGTCAAGGTCACTGGTAAAATCTCTCAGCCCGAGAGCGGAGACTCCTCTCCCATATACTGCTATATGCTATATCAGGCTACTCAGATTTGCGTGTCACATAGCGGCATATATTGTAAGAACCTCGGGCGATTCTCTGGGAGTTAATAAGACTGGAAAAGCGAGCCTCAAGTTTTTTGTTACTTAAAATAAATCAAATAAAAAAAGTCACGGTAAAAACTTCCAGAATTGATCGGAATTGAAATCTTTGAGTTTATAGAAGAGCGATGAGTCTCCTCTCATAAGACCTTTCTTCTCATTCTTTGTCCAAAATGTCAAGTGAGCCCAGATTCTAATGCCCTGAGCTTTTATATTAATTGCACAGGTGCAGTGAATGCCTGCCCAACGGCTGGCGAGGTGAAAAACCTCTCAGTTCAGTAAAGTCAGCTTTGTCGTCTCTGCCTATGCAGAGCGCAGCAGCTGTTGCGTTACAAATATTCTGCATTGTTATCTTCCACAGATGTCGGACTTTCCTCTCGCTTGCAATTTTTGTGAGGGGAGAAAAAAAGACATGGGGAGTTGTCCCAAGTTTGAAAAGTGTCCCCTTTAAAAACAACCAACTCAAATAATAATTAATACTACTTTTTATATACTTTTTTTATCCTTGACGAGGGCAGGAGTTAGGGCTGCAACTAGAGATAGTATTAGTTTCAGAGCTAGGGTAAGGATTCAGGCTAGGATTAGCAGTAGTTAGTGTTAAGGCTAGGGTTAGGATTCGGGTTGGGATTAGTGGTAGCGATAGTGTTAAGATTCGGGCTAGGATTAGGGGAAGTGATAGGGCTAGAGTTAGTGTTAGAATTTGGTTATAATTCTGGCTAGGATTAGTGGTAGAGTTAGTCTTAGGGTTTATTGTTAGGATTCGAGCTAAAATTAGTGGTAGAGTTAGGTCTAGGGTTAGGATTCAGGCTAGGATTAGGGATAGTGTTAGCGTTAAGATTCAGTTTAGATTTAATGCTAGGGTTAGGATTTGGGCTAGGATTAGGGGTAGGGTTATTGATAGAGCAAGGGTTAGGATTCGGGTTGGGATTAGTGGTAGCAATATTGTTAAGATTCGGGCTAGGATTAGGGGAAGTGATTGGGCTAGAGTTAGTGTTAGAATTTGGTTATAATTCTGGCTAGGATTAGGATTCAGGCTAGGATTAGTGGCAAAGTTAGTCTTAGGGTTAGGATTCGAGCTAGGATTAGCGGTAGAGTTGGGTCTAGGGTTAGGATTCAGGCTAGGATTAGGGATAGTATTAGTGTTAAGATTCAGTTTAGAATTAACGCTAGGGTTAGGATTTGGGCTAGGATTATTGATAGAGCTAGGGTTAGGATTCAGCTAGGATTGTGAGTAAAGTTAGTGTTAGGGCTAGAGATAGGATTCAGGCTGGGATTAGTGGTAGCGATAGTGTTAAGATTGCGGCTAGGATTAGAAGAAGTGATAGGGCTGGGGTTAGGATTTGGTTAGAATTCACGCTAAGATTAGGATTTGGGTTAGGATTAGTGGTAGGATTATTGTTAGAACTAGGGTTAGGATTTAAGGCCCCGTCACACGCAGCGATTTCACCAGCAAGTGCGCTGATTTTGTGACACCACAGCGATCTCGCCAGCGAAATCGCTGTGTGTGACATGGATCAGCGACCGGCCCCCCCTGCTGGGTATCGCTGATTGTGCAGGATCGTCCTGGGCCGGTTTTTGATCGTTGGTCTCCCGCTGGCCAGCATGTATCGCTGCGTGTGGCAGCGAGAGACCAGCGATGCTGCATGCTGGTTTCCAATGTAAACAGCGGGTAATCTAAGAGCCGCGCGGCTCTTAGATACCTGCTGTTTACCTTGGAAACCAGCGTGCACGCTGGTCCTGATCGCTGGAGGGGCTGTCTATGTGACAGCCAGCGACAGCTGGGACATCGTTATGCTTAACGGGGCCTTTAGGCTAGGGTCGGGGGTAGAGTTAGTGTTAAGGCTAAGGAAAGGGTTGGGATTCGGGCTAGGATTAAGATTCGGTTTAGAATTAGTGCTAAGGATAGAATTTGAGCTACCATTAGGGGTAGGGTTACTGACAGAGCTAGGGTTAGGATTTAGCTAGGATTATGTGTATAGTTAGTGTTAGGGCAAGAGATAGGATTCGGGCTTGGATTATTGGTAGCGATAGTGTTAAGATTCGGGCTAGGATTAGGAGATGTGATAGGGCTGGGGTTAGTGTTAGAATTTGGTTAGAATTCCTTCTAGGGTTAGGAGTCGGGCTAGGATTAGGGGTAGTGATAGGGTTAAGATTCGGCTAAGAATTAGCACTAAGGATAGAATTTGGGCTAGGATTATTGACAGAGCTAGGGTTAGGATTCAGCTAGGATTGTGGTTAAAGTTAGTGTTTGGCTATGTGCACACGCCCTTACCTTTCTGCTGTAGTCCATTTAATAACGAGTGTCCCCTGACGATCTCACGTGTAGAACAGTCACATCGGGAGATGTGACCGTTCTTCCCGGCTTCCGGTGATACAGTGACAGGAGGTGATCCTCCTGCAGTGTTCACTGCGCCACCGTCAGAGGTCACCGGAGATCGTGCTGTCACTTGCGGCACCGCTGAATTTGAAAATTCTCACGCAGCGGTGCCGTAAAGTGAGAGCTCGAACTTCTCTCAGTGATGCACTGCAGGAAGATTACCTACTGTCAGTGTATCGCCGGGTAGAGCAGTCACATCTCCTGATGTGACTGTTCTACAAGTGAGATCGCTGTGGGACACTCGGTAAATGGACTAAAACAGACAGGAAGTATTTGTGTTGGTTTATTTTTTATTTTTGTTGCAGGAGACGAGGGAGTCGGGGATTATGCGATGCAGTAAGAATGATTAATTAAGATTAATAAAGGACTTTACTCTGGCTGTGTGTTTCTTTACAATTATAGGATTAGTAATGGATAGGTGTCTTATAGACGCCTCTCTCTTAGTAATCCGTGGGCTTGATGTCACCAGACAATACAAAGCTGACATCAACCCCACAAATATGAACCCCACTTGCCACTGCTACATGCATAACACTGCGGTTTCTCCGATCTAAGACGCTTACTATATGGTGGAACTTTGTCTCACCATTTTGCTGGTTCTGGTTAGATATGTTATGCACTTTTTGTGCGTTATGTGCGGTGCAATGATACACTGCTATTAAGCCGTTCCAAGTTTTGTTCCTGCTTGGAAATAGTAATCTATGGCTGGGACGCACTCCTGTCACCCCTTCGTCATTTACGGGGGAGCTTCATAGCTGGAACGAATTTGCGCTCCACTTTGCATAGTGACCGGTAATCTATGGATGGAACGCATCTATGTGTTACTCTTTTCGTCACTTCTGAGGGAGTATTTTGATTGGAACGCATTTGCGCTCTACTCTGTATTATGATCGGCACTTGTATGTTACATCATTTCCGGGGGGAAAACCTCAGTTGGAATGCATTTGCGTTCCACCTTCGATAATGAAGTCATATCTGAAAACACCATGTGCGCGTTCCGGACGCCGCTGGATAATGACCCGCAGGTGTTTTATTTTGGTGTCGCTATAAAAATAGGATGGTGAGTGGTTTCTCTCGCAGCATCTGTATCATATGTGTGGCTATTGCATCACCTGATGAACCCCCGTTATTCTCATTGGGGGGAAGCACGTCGGGCATTGCTTTGGAATGTTGCTACTCTTAAATAGAGCCAACCTCCACTGCCAGACAGGGCTCAGCATAGTGGCCCTATAGGGTGTACAAGGCACACACTTTATCCCTTTTTTTATGTCGTAATTTGATTTGAACTTAATCTCATCTTGGTCTTATTAAAAGTTAAATTTACAGGGCAAGTGGGAAGAGCGAGTACCAGAATTGGCGCATCTATAAGATGTGCCATTACTGGGGCGGCTGAGAGCTGATGCTTTTATCCTGGCGGGTGCCAATCTACATGGCCCCTTCCCAGGCTATTAATATCAGCCCGCAGTTGTCTGCCTCGCCTATGCTGGTTCGATTTTATAGGGGGACCTCATGTCAACATTTTTCTGTGGGTACCCCTGTAAAATAACCTGTAAAGGCTAAGCAAAAATCTATGAGTTGATATTAATAGCCTGGGAACCTGTATAGCTATTGGCTCCTTCCCAGAATATTAACATCAGCTCTCAGCTGTCGGCTTTCCCTCTGCTGGTTATGAAAATTACGCGGGAGCGCACGCCAATTTCTCTTTTATTATTCAAAATAAACAGATATTGCATTTCACGCACTATAAGGTGGTATGTGAGCACTATATGTCAGTATGTGAGCACTATATGGCAGTAAATAAGCACTATATGGCAGTATATGAACACTATATGCTGATATGGGGGTATAGCAAATGTTAGAGGAAATATATATATATATATATATATATATATCTCCCCTTACCTACAATTGACGTAATATTCCGTCCATGTGACCATGGACCTAATTACCATGGACGGAATATTACATCACCGCGATTAGCGGCGCCCACGTGGTGAGCGCCGTTGATCGCGGCCGAGTGTCAGCTAATTATCATAGCTGACACCCGGCACAATGTGTCAGAGGCGGTCACGGACCGCCCCCGACACGTTAACCCCTTGCACACCGCGATCAAACACGATCGCGGTGTACCGGGGGTTAAAGGGAAGCATCGATAGGGAGGGGGCTCCCTCCGTGCTTCCCTGAGCCCCCCACGGCAGCGCAATATGCAGCGCTGCTGCCGGGGGCGCCTTTCCTGCAGGTCCCCGGATCCAATATGGCGACGGGGACCTCCGGGGGCCTGCAGGAAGTTGGCTTCCTCAGTGCCTGCAAAGCGCAGGCATGAAGAAGCCTGTGCAGTGCCTGTGACAGATCGCTGATCTGTCACAGTGATCTGTGATGTGACAGATCAGCGATCTGTCACAGGACAGTTATGTCCCCCTGGGACATTGTAATAAAGTAAAAAAAAAATCGCTAAATAAAAAAAAAAAAAAAATTCCCCAATAAATTCATTTTTTGGAAAAAACAAAAACAAAAAACAATAAAAGTACACATATTTGGTATCGCCGCATCCGTAACGACCCGCCCTATAAAACTGTCCCAATAGTTAACCCCTTAAGCGAACCCCTTAAAAAATAAAAATAAAAAACGAAGCAAAAAATAATGATTTATTATCATACCGCCGAACAAAAAGTGCAAGAACGCTCAATCAAAAAGACGCATATAAATATCCATGGTACCGCTGAAAATGTCATCTTGTCCCGCAAAAAACGAGCCGCCATACAGCATCATCAGCGAAAAAATAAAAAAGTTATAGCTCGCAGAATAAAGCGATGCAAAAATAATTATTTTTTATATAAAATTGTTTTCATTGCATAAAAGCGCCAAAACATAAAAAACGACCTAAATGAGGTATCGCTGTAACCGTACTGACCCGAAGAATAAAACCGCCTTATAAATTTTACCGCACCCGGAACGGCGTAAACGCACCACCCAAAAGAAATTCATGAAACGCTGTTTTTTGTAAATTCTGCGTCCCAAAAAACGAAATAAAAAGCGATCAAAAAATGTCAAATGCCCGAACATGATACCAATAAAACCGTCAACTCGTCCCGCAAAAAATAAGACCTCACATGACTCGGTGGGTCAAAATATGAAAAAATTATAGCTCTCAATATGTGGTGATGCAAAAACTATTTTTACAATAAAAAGTGTCTTTTAGCGTGCGACAGCTGCCAAACATAAAAACCGCCATAAATCGTAAATCAAACCCCCCCGTTATCACCCCCTTAGTTAGGGAAAAATAATAAAATTAAAAAAATGTATTTATTTCCATTTTCCCATTAGGGTTAGGGCTAGGGTTAGGGCTAGGCTTAGTGCTAGGGTTAGAATTGGGAGGTTTCCACTATTTGGGCACATCAGGTGCTCTCCAAACGCAACATGGCGTCTGATCTCAATTCCAGCCAATTCTGCGTTGAAAAAGTCAAATGGTGCTCCTTCCCTTCCAAGCTCTGCCATGCACCCAAACAGTGTTTTACCCCCACATGTAGGGTATCAGCCTACTCAGGACAATTTGCAAAACAACTTTTGGGGTCCTATTTCTCCTGTTACCCTTAGGAAAATAAAAATTTGGGGGCAAAAATATCATTTTTGTGGAAAAAAAATTTTTTTTTATTTTCACGCCTGGGCGTTATAAACTTCTGGGAAGCACTTAGGGGTTCAAAGTTCTCACCACACATCTAGATAAGTTCCTTGGGGGGTCTAGTTTCCAAAATGGGGTCACCGGTGGGGGGTTTCCACTGTTTTGGTACATCAGGGGCTCTCCAAACGCGACATGGTGTCCGATCTCAATATGATTTTTTAATTGTACCGCTGTACATTATAAACTTCTGTGAAGCCCTTGTGGGTTCAAAGTTCTCACCACGTATCTAGATAAGTTCCTTAGGGGGTCTAGTTTCCAAAATGGGGTCACTTATGGGGGGGTTCCACTGTTTAGGTACATCAGGGGCTCTCCAAACGTGACATGGCGTCCGATCAGAATTCCAGCCAATTTTGCATTGAAAAAGTCAAAAGGCGCTCCTTCCCTTCTGAGCTCTGCCATGCGCCGAAACAGTGGTTCCCCCCACATATCAGGTATCAGCGTGCTCAGGACAAATTGCACAATAATTTTTGCAGTCCAATTTCTCCTGTTACACTTGGTAAAATAAAAAAAATTGAACCTGAAGTAATTTTTTTTGTGAAAAAGTTAAATGTTAATTTTTTTTAAATATTCAAAAAATTCCTGTGAAGCACCTGAAGGGTTAATAAACTCCCTGAATGTGGTTTTAAGCACCTTAAGGGGTGCAGTTTTTAGAATGGTGTCACTTTTGGGTATTTTCTATCATATAGACCCCTCAAAGTGGCTTCAAATGTGATGTGGTCCGTAAAAATAAAATGGTGTTGCAAAAATGAGAAATCGCTGGTCAACTTTTAACCCTTATATCTTACTAACAAATAAAAATTTTGGTTCCAAAATTGTGCTGATGTAAAGTAAACATGTGGGAAATGTTACTTATTAACTTTTTTGTGTGCCATATCTCTGTGATTTAAGGGCATAAAAATTCAAAGTTGGAAAATTGCGGAATTTTCAAAATTTTCGCCAAATTTCAGTTTTTCTCACAAATAAACGCAAGTTATATGAATGAAATTTTACCACTAACATGAAGTACAATATGTCACGAGAAAACAATGTCAGAATCACCGGGATCCATGGAAGCGTTCCAGAGTTATGGCCTCATAAAGGGACAGTGGTCAGAATTGTAAAAATTGGCCCGGGAGTTAACGTGCAAACCACCCTTGGTAGTGAAGGGGTTAAATATATATATATATGCTCTGGCAAAATTTAAGAGACCACCACATCAAATCCCTGTCATGGCCAGCCCGTTTTCCAGGCCTGAACCCCATTGAAAACCTCTGGAATGTAATCTATAGGAAGATGGAGAGTCACAAGCCATCACACAAAGAAGAACTGCTGACATATGTGTACCAGGAGTGGCATAAGGTCACCCAAAAGCCGTGTGAGAGACTGGTGGAAAGCAGCCAAGACACAGGAAAGCTGGGATTAACAATCATGGGGATTCCACAAAATATTGATTTCTGAACTCTTCCTGAGTTAAAACATTAGTATTGTTGTTTCTAAATGATTACGAACTTGTTTTCTCAGCATTATTTGAGGTCTGCATTTTTTTGTTCTTTTGACCATTTCTCATTTTCTGAAAAAAAAATACAAAATTTATTGCTTGGATATTCGGAGACACGTTGTCAGTAGTTTATAGAATAAAAGAGCAATTCACATTTTACTCAAAAATATAAAGAGAAAAATCAGACAAACTGAACATTTTAGAGTGGTCTCTTAATTTTTGTCAGAGCTGTATGTACTGTATATATATATATATATATATATATATATATATATATACACACACACACACACACACACACACACATTATCAGCCTCAGGAGGAAAGAACTTATTTACTGATGTTGACACGTCTATTAGAATGCTGTAGAACTTTTGTTTATTTACATATGAGGAATTATAAATATGTCCTTAATTCCTGTATGTTCCCCGGACGCAGATGTGGACCATGAGACATAAAAGCCTCCGGTTGGGACACGTGAGACATCAGTGAGTCCTGCCATGCAATTATCATGAGCATATCAGGATGCCAGCTGAGGGATGTGGCTGGGTGCTCTGTGCTATGCTCAGCCCATGCATGCGGAGCGTGCTCAGCCCAGGGATGCAGGGCGTGCTCAGCCTGGGCGTGCTCAGTCAGGTCGTGCGGAGCGTGCTCAGCCCGGGTGTGCTCAGTCTGGGTGTGTTCAGGGCGTGCTCAGTCAGGTCGTGCGGAGCGTGCTCAGCCCGGGTGTGCTCAGTCTGGGTGTGTGCGGAGCGTGCTCAGCCGGGTGTGCTCAGTCTGGGTGTGTGCGGAGCGTGCGCAGTCCGGGCGTGTGGGGCGTGCTCAGTCTGGGTGTGTGCGGGGCGTGCTCAGCCCGGGCGTGCTCAGTCTGGGTGAGTGCGGGGCGTGCTCAGTCCGGGCGTGCAGGCCTGCTCAGTCTGGGTGTGTGCGGGGCGTGCTCAGCCCGGGCGTGCGGGGCGTGCTCAGTCTAGGTGCGTGCGGGGCGTGCTCAGTCTGGGTGCGTGCGGGGCGTGCTCAGCTTGGCTATCCTCAGTGCAGGCATTCCTGTTCATAATGACAATGCAAAACTGCAGCGGTGATGTTGAAGAAAGCCGCAGCAGCCTATAATTAACGCTACTAAGTCACCCTCCGCCTGCCATGTTATGTAAGCCACCAGGTGCCGGCACGCACCGGACTAGGGGGGCCGCAATCGTACCCTGGCCTTGGAAGCTGAAATTCCCTTTTGTTACATAGAAAAAAACATTCATTATTGTCATGTGTGATACTGGGAGCTGAGCTGCTGTATCTAAGCTTATCACGTGTGACACTGCACTGAAGCTGTGCATCTAAGGACACCATACATTATCAGTCATTATCTTCGCTTCTCCATCCATCAGTCACAGGGTGGAGATCGGCACCATATCCTATTCTCGGTTCCCTGGTAATACATCCCATGCCAACATTTATTTCGCCTTCACTTCTGTTGACTTCAGATTTGACCAGTCTCTGGCAGGGAGATGGCCGCTGGAGCAGAATCCCACCCCACGGTTCTGTCTTCAATGATAGGTCAAGCAAAATAAGCTCCACCCCCTCTTAACTAAGCCCTCCCCTGCTTATCTGACCCCAGACAGAAATAGAAGGAAATAGAAGCAGATAAACTTTCCTATTTCTATAAGACAGTTTCAGAAACCTTCATAACTGACTCCTATGTCTGAAGTGTCTTAGTTTCTAGGTGTTACAGAACCCCCCAGCACCCCGAATAGGAGATGCATGTATGATAGGTGTAATGCGAGATGTATGCCCTTAATGCAGCAACCGACCAGCTGCCCCCCGGGCAGAGGTAAACGAGATATCCCACTGCTGTCACCAGTGTAACGAGGTCTTCTGTGCTGTAATACCTCTTACATTACCGCCCCATTTCTCAGGAGGTCCACTCTGCTTTTCCTCACTTCTGTAAGAAGGGCGCTGGCTCGAAAGGCTTTGTAACATGGGAACATATAAAAGATCACTGCTACTCCATGTATTTCCAGTGTGACAACATTTTACTCATCGGTCTAAGAATATATATATATATATATATATATACAGAGGGTAGGACAATCAATATGTGTCGGGCCAGTAGATAACAGGCTCCAATTAAGACGCCAGACGTACATTACAATAGCCGTGGGATTTACAAAGGTGGGGGGAGGTCAGAAGTGGGATATCTCGTTTACCTCTGCCCAGGGGGGCAGCCAGTCAGTTGCTGCATTAAGGGCATACATCTCACATTACACCTATCATACATGCATCTCCTATTCGGGGTGCTGGGGGGTTCTGTAACACTAGGTGTCAGTGTCCCTTTAAATCCTGCCTCTTGGACATACTGGCACCGCTTATCTTCTCCTATTTATGTCTTGTGCCTGGCATAGAAGGAATTATCGTGTGGTGATCCGCCATAGCCTGCCCTCCTGCAGCGCTCTGCCCGCGCTCTCTACAATCCTCCTGTGGTCTCGATAATCTCTTAATGATTTCATTATTGTTAAACCAGTTTCATCTCGTAGCTCAGAAAGCAGCAACATCGCTCCCAGGAGATAAATTACAGCCGTTCCTGGTAATGTCTCCAAGAATCCAAAGAAAGAACAGTGCAGGAAAAAGCCAAGGAAATAAATACACGGAGAAAAGGAGCAACACACGGGCCGCGGAGGAGCGCACAATCCGGCTGGACGTCTCCGAGCCTCGGGGTGACGATTGGGATGTCACCGTCATAAAACAGGGATTTTATCTCCACGTGGGCGCCGCTTATCACGGGCACGGAAAATCGGATTTGTATCAAGTTTGATATCAGCTCCGAGGGGGGAAAAAGGGGCAAAATTTGGACTTGGGAAAAATAATTTGACCACTTCCACCCCCCCAAGGCTAAATGGGAAAACAGTAAAGAGCAAAGTGACAACTTAACAAGTTTGACGATAACTTAACAGGCGAAACATAGGCGCCGCTTATCACCAGGAAAAAAAAAAAATCACTGACCTCAGGGAGTCTTTTCTGCAAAATTAGAATCTCACAGGTTGGATTTTTTTTTTTATCTAAACCCTGCTCTAATAAATGACACCACGTGGCACCGGGCAAACACAGAGAAGATTCAGCAAACAGCTACAAAATTTACTAGACCACGTGACAGTAATTTTCCAGAAGATGAAGACTTGTCACAATCTGTATCAACAAAAACCCACACAACTCCGTCCTAATGAGGCCCAAGACTAAGATCCAGGGGACCAAAGCTCCATCAGTGGCTCCATGCACCCACAAATAGCCGCAGTGTGAAGTGTATAACTTGACGGAAAAAAACAGAAATGTAGAAATTTTTGCCAATTTATTAAAAACATAAGTCATAAGTATTTAGACCCTTTGCTCAGACAATCGTATGTAAGTCACATGCTGTCCATTTCCTTGTGATCCTCCTTGAGATGATTCTACTCCTTCATTGGAGTCCAGCTGTGTGTAATTAAACTGATAGGACTTGATTTGTAGAGCCGCACACCTGTCTATATAAGACCTCACAGCTCACAGTGCATGTCAGACCAAATGGGAATCATGAGGTCAAAGGAACTGGCCAAGGAGCTCAGAGACAGAATTGTGGCAAGGCACAGATCTGGCCAAGGTTACAAAAGAATTTCCGCAGTACTGAAGGTTCCTAAGAGCACTGTGGCCTCCATAATCCTTAATGGAAGAAGTTTGGGACCATCAGAAGTCTTCCTAGACCTGGCCGTCCAGCCAAACTGAGCAATCGTGGGAGAAGAGCCTTGGTGAGAGAGGTAAAGAAGAACCCCAAGATCACTGTGGCTGAGCGCCACAGATGCCGTAGGGAGATGGGAGAAAGTTCCACAAAGTCAACTATCACTGCAGCCCTCCATCAGTTGGGCCTTTATGGCATAATGGCCCGAAAGAAGCCTCTCCTCAGTGCCAGACATATGAAAGCCTGCATAGAGATTGCTAAAAAACACATGAAGGACTCCCAGACTATGAGAAATAAGATTCTCTGGTCTGATGAGCCGAAGATAGAACTTATTGGTGATAATTCTAAGCGGTATATGTGGAGAAAACCAGGCACTGCTCATCACCTGCCCAATACAATCCCAACAGTGAAACATGGTGGTGGCAGCATCATGCTATGGGGGTGTTCAGCTGCAGGGGCAGGACGACTGGTTGCAACTGAAGGAAACATGAATGCGGCCAAGTACAGAGATATCCTGGATGAAATCCTCTTCCAGAGTGCTCTGGACCTCAGACTTGGCCGCCGGTTCACCTTCCAACAAGACAATGACCCTAAACACACAGTTAAAATAACAAAGCAGGGGCTTCAGAACAGCTCTGTGACCATTCTTAACTGGCCCAGCCAGAGCCCTGACCTAAACCCAATTGAGCATCTCTGGAGAGACCTGAAAATGGCTGTCCACCAACGTTCACCATCCAACCTGACAGAACTGGAGAGGATCAGCAAGGAAGCCGGTCAGCTCCACCATATCTGTAATATCTGTTTACCCGTTTGTCCCACTGGGACAGCTGCCTCGTGTCCGGTGTCTAACTGGAGGTAGCACCTGTGTCCCCCAGGTATTCCACTCTGGTCCTGTTCGAGGGATCTTACTACGGATACCTGGGGCTCACTAGTTACGCCCCCTTCGGAGCCCTCTGGACTGAGGTCTTGAGGTTCCACTCAAAAAATAAAAAGTGAATGTGAATTTCATCATTCGTTACAGTGTATAGTGCGGAGCTTCCATGTGGGAAGGTCTGCTGTACCATCAAGAAGACAGAAAGGAGGCATTATTACGATGTAAGGGGCACAGTGATGGCATTACTATGTGGGGCAGTAAGAGGAGCGCTGTTATTGTACCACACAGCAGGTGCAGTAATAGGGACACATACGGCAGCAGCGGCTCAGTATTGGGGTATCAGTGGGATGAGGGGTTTCTGCAGGATGAGGATAGATGGGGACTGTGCAGGAAATAAGAGAAGTCAGATGCGTCTGTGCTGTAATCTCTGCAGACGAGTCCTGGCTGGAGAAGTCGTCATGTCGGTCTGGGCCAGATGGAAAAGATGGGAAAAGTGAATGATTCCATCACAAAAAAAACTCAGCGGTAAGTCACCATCTATAACTGTGCAGTAATCACTTATATGATCTGCAGGACTGGTATCTGCCATTATATGGTCACTGTATGGCGGTAATATCAGCGCTGGCCTTTCTATAGCAGCCGGGTCATTCACTGAGGTTCCCTTACACCTATTATTAGGTTTCGCCACCATGTCATCAGGGTTACCGGTTAGGGCCGACACAGATGTTTCGCCCCCCCCGCTTAGCTGCACCTCTACCATAGTCTGGACCAGGAGAAGTTGAAAATTTCTTGACATTTAAAAGAGTAAATAAAAAACCTAATATAAGATAGAAAAGCTTCCTCTGTAGCAATCAACGGACAATATGGAGCTCTCGTCTGCGCTTTATGGAGTCACCGTTATCGCAGATGGTCAGAACAAGAATGATCTATCGGTGCGGAGCTTCCTCGTGTCACAGGTAATCATTGACAGCGCAGATAATCACACCGGGTCAAAGGGAACAAAAACAATGTGTTTTCTACAGTCATTTTTGGTGTACTGTCACTTTAAATTATCTTAGTAGTAGTAATAATAATAATATCAGATATCATCAATATAAGTATCAATAGCATATTATTGCTCCAAAGCACTTAAGTCCCATCCCAGGCTGTGACCCCGATATACTGCTGCTACAGTATACGGTTAGCATTAATATTAACAGCAATTACCAATTTTGTGCAGCATAAGGTAAATGCAGAAGCCCTGATTCCAGCGCTGTGTCACTTTCTGGGCTGCTTGCTGTGGTTTTCACAATATCAACGTTTTATCTGCTGCAGCTCTGCTAGTCTTCCCAGTGATGAGCTTCGTCTAAACCGCCCAGACAGCAATGATTGTCAGCTTTCTGCCTGCACTGTGCATAGACAGAAATCTGTCAACGGTGGCGGAGACAGGACATCAAGAGCTCCCGAATATTGAGAAGCTCATCACTGAGAAGACTAGCAGAGCTGCAGCAGATAAAACAGAGCTGTGGCAAAAAAAAAGTATAATAAGAAGCCCAAGTAAGTGATACATCACTGGAATCAGGATTTCCGTCTCATATTTATGTTGGGCTGAAAAAAATCTGGTCCGTTGCATCTGCTAATACTGTGACGATTGCTGCACGCGCGATATTTCAGCAGCAGAGACCGCGCTGTCAATCACAGCACAAAACCAACTTCAACAACTTTACATAGCTTTTCCCTTTAAAGTGACAGTACACTATTTTTGTTATAAAGTATCGATTGTTTTCTCCTAGATGTTTTTACCGTCTCTTTTTCGATACAAATGATCAAACAATGTATCTGCCCTTTAAGCTCCGATATAAATAGCCCCGAACTGCAGCGCTCAGAGCAGCGAGGAACATTGGAAATACGCTGGTGCGTCTGTGACCGCTGACAGCTGCTGCGCCCGTAATCAGGTTCCGTGTGTTTATATAACAGGGTTACAGGGTCCGCTCCCGCTACCTGTGTGAAGGAGGCAGCACCAGTCTCCCACCACTGGGGGGGGGGAAACCAGACAAAATACACGGGGAAGAAAACTTCATCAAAAGTTGAAAACATTTTTTTTTTATATATTTTGGGTCAGTTTTGTGGCTGCTTAATTTTTGGTGCTTTTTAATTGTTTTTCATTTGCGCCAAATTCTTCCTTTAATTTGAGCTTTTGTTATGCTAGATTTGGATTTCTAGATATTTTTGGCATATTCATCAAATGACTTTTTTTTTTTAAAAAAGTTGCAAAATTTGGGAGTAAATGTGCTCCTGTCCTTTCTCCTGGAACGGTTTTATGCATTCCTTTGCGCGGTTTGCAAAGCTTTGGTGGAACCTTCCAGACCATAACCATCATCTTTGGGACAACTGCTCATATTTGCAAACAATGGGGGCCTGGAATGCAGCATTTTGTCCCAATAGCAGAGTGGATTGGGCCCTCACCTACCTAAGGGCCACTTGGCAACGACTAGGAAGCTACACAAAAAAGTGTATACAGGGAGCTCCCCCTAGTGGTGGCTGCAGACAGGATCTTATCATGTATCTCTGTATACAGGGAGCTCCCCCTAGTGGTGGCTGCAGACAGGATCTTATCATGTATCTCTGTATACAGGGAGCTACCCCTAGTGGTGGCTGCAGACAGGATCTTATCATGTATCTCTGTATACAGGGAGCTCCCCCCTAGTGGTGGCTGCAGACAGGATCTTATCATGTATCTCTGTATACAGGGAGCTCCCCCTAGTGGTGGCTGCAGACAGGATCTTATCATGTATCTCTGTATACAGGGAGCTCCCCCTAGTGGTGGCTGCAGACAGGATCTTATCATGTATCTCTGTATACAGGGAGCTACCCCTAGTGGTGGCTGCAGACAGGATCTTATCATGTATCTCTGTATACAGGGAGCTCCCCCCTAGTGGTGACTGCAGACAGAATCTGATCATGTATCTCTGTATACAGGGAGCTCCCCCTAGTGGTGACTGCAGACAGAATCTGATCATGTATCTCTGTATACAGGGAGCTCCCCCTAGTGGTGACTGCAGACAGGATCTTATCATGTATCTCTGTATACAGGGAGCTCCCCCTAGTGGTGGCTGCAGACAGGATCTTATCATGTATCTCTGTATACAGGGAGCTCCCCTAGTGGTGGCTGCAGACAGGATCTTATCATGTATCTCTGTATACAGGGAGCTCCCCCTAGTGGTGGCTGCAGACAGGATCTTATCATGTATCTCTGTATGCAGGGAGCTCCCCCTAGTGGTGGCTGCAGACAGGATCTTATCATGTATCTCTGTATACAGGGAGCTCCCCCCTAGTGGTGACTGCAGACAGAATCTTATCATGTATCTCTGTATACAGGGAGTTCCCCTAGTGGTGGCTGCAGACAGGATCTTATCATGTATCTCTGTATACAGGGAGCTCCCCCTAGTGGTGGCTGCAGACAGGATCTTATCATGTATCTCTGTATAAAGGGAGCTACCCCTAGTGGTGGCTGCAGACAGGATCTTATCATGTATCTCTGTATACAGGGAGCTCCCCCTAGTGGTGGCTGATGGAAATCAGAACTTATTCATGCAAGTTTTGAGTCTTAACTGTACGAAATTAATTAGAACAAGTTTATTTATGATCTGTTAGGCCCCATTCACACATCAGTTTTTTGGCGTCTGTCATAATCCGTCAGATCCGTCACAGATTATGAAAAACTGATGCGACGGATCCGTTTTTTAAAATAGATATAGAAAGAATAGATAGATACATTACCTGCGGTAACCTCGTCCCTTGGATTTTCCCACGCTTCTGAGTTAAGTCAGCGCTAGTCACTGAACCTCCGCTTCCAGCAGCTCATTCCTCAGTGCTTTACAGCCGGGGTGGTCGCATTAGCACCGCTCCCGGTTGTAAAGTATTTACCCCCCAGATATGGATTACGCCGTGGGACTTGTAACTCAAGGATTAGTAGTGGATATATTTCTTGATGACACCTCACCATTACTAACCCGGGCTTAATGCCACCTTACAATAGAAAGGTGCCATTAACCCCTTATTACCCCACTTGCCACCGCTACAGGGCAAGAGCCGGCGGGCAAAGCGCCAGAATAAGCGCATATAATAGATGTGCCTTTTCTGGGCAGCTGCGGGCTGCTGTTTTTTGGCTGGGGGGGCCCAAGATCAATGGCCCCTTACCAGCCTGAGAATATTAGACCCCAGCTGTCTGCTTTAGTTAGGCTCAGCGGATTATAATAACTCCCCCCCCCACCATGTACTGACAACATCCTCGCACTCTCAGACAGACCAGCGGCCACTGCAGCCCCTCACTTATACATCCCTGCTCTGTGCGCACAGGACCTGTGATGAGGTCACAGGAGGGGAGGAGTCAGGAGTCACACGATCAGGGGTCTTGGTCGATGACTTTGATCATATGACCCCTGACTCCTCCACTCCTGTGACCTCATCACAGGTCCTGTGCGCAGTGAGCCCTTGGTGTCTGCCGGACTCTGCTGTGCAGGTTGTCATCATGCTGAATGAGGTATGTGTGGGGTCAGGAGGGGTTTACAGGGTGGATGTAGCAGAGCTGTGTGTGCACGAGGTGTACGGAGCGGAGGTGTGTACGAGGTGTACGGAGCGGAGCCGTGTGTGTACGAGGTGTACGGAGCGGAGCGTGTGTGTACGAGGTGTACGGAGCAGAGCCGCGTGTGTACGAGGTGTACGGAGCGGAGCGTGTGTGTACGAGGTGTACGGAGCGGAGCGTGTGTGTACGAGGTGTACGGAGCGGAGCGTGTGTGTACGAGGTGTACGGAGTGAAGCGTGTGTGTACGAGGTGTACGGAGCGGAGCCGCGTGTGTACAAGGTGTAGGGAGCGGAGCCGCGTGTGTACAAGGTGTACAGAGCGGAGCCCTGTGTGTACGAGGTGTACGGAGCGGAGCCGTGTGTGTACAAGGTGTACGGTGCGGAGCCTTGTGCATACAAAGTGTACGGAGCTGAGCCGTGTGTTTACGGAGTGGAGTGAAGCCGCGTGTGTACGACGTGTATGGAGCAAAGCCGCATGTGTACAAGGTTTACAGAGCGTGGCCGTGTGTACAAGGTTTACAGAGCGTGGCCGCGTGTGCGAGGTGTACGGAGCAGAGCCGCGCGTGTACGAGGTGTACGGAACGGAGCCGTATGTGTGTACGAGGTGTACGGAGCCGAGCCGCGTGTGTGTACGAGGTGTACGTAGCGGAGCCCTGTTTGTACAAAGTGTACGGAGCGAAGCCGCGTGTGTACGAGGTGTATGGAGCAAAGCCGCATGTGTACAAGGTTTACAGAGCGTGGCCGCGTGTGCAAGGTGTACGGAGCAGAGCTGCGTGTGTACGAGGTGTACGGAACGGAGCCGTATGTGTGTACGAGGTGTACGGAGCCGAGCCGCGTGTGTGTACGAGGTGTACGTAGCGGAGCCCTGTTTGTACAAAGTGTACGGAGCGAAGCCGCGTGTGTACGAGGTGTATGGAGCAAAGCCGCATGTGTACAAGGTTTACAGAGCGTGGCCGCGTGTGTACAAGGTGTAAGGAGCAGAGCCACATGTGTACGAGGTTTACGGAGCAGAGCCATGTGTGTACTGAGTGGAGCCGTGTGTGTGTGCGAGGTGTACGAAGCGGAGCCTTGTGTGTACGAGGCATACAAAGCGGAACCATGTGTGTATATGAGGTGTGCGTAGCCATGCGCGTACAAGGTGTATGATGGGGAGCATTCATACCTCCCAACCGTCCAAGATTTTGAGAGTCAGCCCCACTGCCAGGACTGGAGCTTACTTTTCCCGCGGACACAGGAGTACACGGCGGAGCTCCGAGGAGCACTTGAAAACTCGCACGTGACGTTCCATTTCAGGAGGAGATTGTGACGGAACCATGGAGGGACTTCAGGGAATGCTTCAGATCATCACCATGTCCTCCTCCGACAGCGCGGACAGCGGGATCGCCTTGGACTCGGGGATGCCGGCCATGTGAGCGGATCGTTATATTTCCTGCATCGGGAGGCTCAGGTGGGCACTACAATGGGAGCCGGGCTGCTATAGTATTTTTATAGAATCTTTCTTTTTGTTTCTCTCTCTCTGTTCTTTCTGTCTCTGTTGTTTCTTTCTTCCCCTCTTTCTCTGTTCTTTCTTCCCCTTTTTTTCTCTCTCTAATCTTTCTCTCTCTGTTCTTCCTTTTTCTCTCTCTGTTCTCTTTCTTTCCCCTCTTTCTTTTTCTCTCTATTCTTTCCCCTCTTTCTTTCTCTCTCTCTCTGTTCTTTATTTCCCCTCTTTCTTTTTCTCTCTCTGTTCTTTTTTTTCAGTCGCCTCTTTCTTTCCCCCTGTTCTTTCTTTCCCTCTCTTTTCTCTTTCTTTCTTTCTATGTTCTTTCTTTCCCCTTTCTTTCTCTCTGTTTCTCTTTCTTTTTTTCTCTCTCTCTCTGTTTTCTTTTCTCTCTCTGTTCTTTCTTTCTTTTCCTCAGTACCAGTCAGTGTGCCCATAATGCCTGCCACTGTGCCCTCAGTACCAGTCAGTGTGATCAGCAGTGCTAAATGGGTGTGGTTGGGGCATGGACATGGGTGTGACTAGTTGTGAAATGGGTGTGGTCGGGCGGCCGGTAACCAATCATCATAGTGCTGAAGTTGTCTGTTTCCATCAACTTTGTTATATGTGGGCAGTGGGCACCTCTAGTAAGGTGGGCATGAGATGGCGGGTCTTGTCGCCTCTGCCTCACACGTTACTATGAGGTGTACTTTATTCCTGCCACATTTCTTTCTTGGCCTACTGAGAGAAATGTTTTGACCAGTTGAAAGTTATACAACCTGAGGATTGTGCATGTGTGCGCTGCCCGCATGTATATGTATATATTTACTTACTCCGATCCCTATATAAACCCTACCCCTCCAACCGCCATCCACTTTCCCATGCTCCTGTTCTAATCCTGGGGTCTTTTTTGTCCCCCCTTGGTCCTCCACATTCTGAACATCTGGGACATGACTAACATTGTGCATTGTGCGTTTGTTCGTCGCCAGATGCAGCGTCGTGTCCAGTGTGTGAGGAGACGGCGACTTGTCTGTGGCGTTAACCCCTCTGCTGCTGTAGGGTCGGTAGGCCGGGCTGGGGGGGGGGGGTGGTACCTCTGTATACCGTGCAGTGACGCACAGACAAAAGATGGAGGCAGATTTCGGGTGCAACAGGCACAAGTTTATTTCCCGCCATCCGACTGACGGCCCTCACGATACACCGCACATTCTCTTCACGGCCCTCTGTGTCCAGGCCCCGTTACACACACACCGTTACACACACACCGTCCCTTTTCGCTTAACGACGTTCCTGTCAGCTCGGTCACTATGGCCGCCTTAGGCCCGTACACCAACAGTAATTTTTCTGGTCAGGTATCGTCTTCAACTCGGTATGTGTTTCCCCGGGGCCTCGTCTGTACTGCGGTACTTCATGTCAGGACCACCCCCCTGACTTCCTTTCTCCCCAGTCCCCTGGTGTAGCTCTCCTCACAGTGCAGCAACTGTCACAGTCTCCTCGTCACTGGAGCTCCCCCTGGGGACTGGAATCTTCTGGAACCCTCCTGTCAAATTTATAGCTTTCCCGGTTCCCTGTAACTCCGCCCCCCATGACCAACGGTTTCTTAGCCATATGCTGATGTCAAATCCTATGCTCACACTCCTCCCTGCCCTCTAATGTCAATTCCAGGTACTGCACGTCACCTACACTTTCCTAGCTGTTTTCCCTTCTGTCATAACTGACATCCTACCTGACAAGTGCAAACCCCTTTGAAACCTGACCAATCAGTCCGTCCGTCAGGTCACCTTCCCTACACTGCCATGTTGGGCACAGGCTTTGACGAGGAGCGTCTCTTCCTGTGTATCCGGCCACAGGCTGCACACCGGAGGCTGCTTCTTCTATCTGGGGAAGTTCATGAAGCAGAAGCCTCTGTGTGACTCATGTGAAGTAACTTGTCTGACAGGTCATGGGTCCAGGTCAGCAGGTGATTGCAGACTATTAGCTGGTTTCGATGTTAGGTACAGGTGAGTCAGGACTAGATGTTGGGTGGAAGCCTTCCAGTATTTATAAGGTCTCGTGCACACGCTCAGTATTTGGTGAGTTTTTACCTCAGTATTTATAAGGTCTCGTGCATACGCTCAGTATTTGGTGAGTTTTTACCTCAGTATTTATAAGGTCTCGTGCATACGCTCAGTATTTGGTGAGTTTTTACCTCAGTATTTATAAGGTCTCGTGCATACGCTCAGTATTTGGTGAGTTTTTACCTCAGTATTTATAAGGTCTCGTGCATACGCTCAGTATTTGGTGAGTTTTTACCGCAGTATTTATAAGGCCTTGTGCACACGCTGAGTGTTTGGTGAGTTTTTACCTCAGTATTTATAAGGCCTCGTGCACACGCTGAGTGTTTGGTGAGTTTTTACCTCAGTATTTATAAGGCCTCGTGCACACGCTGAGTATTTGGTGAGTTTTTACCTCAGTATTTATAAGGCCTTGTGCACACGCTGAGTGTTTGGTGAGGTTTTACCTCAGTATTTATAAGGTCTCGTGCATACGCTCAGTATTTGGTGAGATTTTCACTCAGTATTTGTAAGGCCTCGTGCACACGCTGAGTATTTTGTGTTTTTTACCTCAGTATTTGTGAGGCCTCGCGCACACGTTGCGTATTTGCTGAGTTTTTTACCTCAGTATTTAACCCCTTCCCGCTCCTTGACGCACCGTATGCGTCCTGAAAACTAGTGACTTCCCGACCCCGTCACATGACCGAGGGGCCCACAGAGTCTGAACGGCTCGGGGCCTTGGCTACCCTTAATCCACCCTTGGTTAGGCTGGTTGTCAAAAATGGGGGGGACCCCATGCCGGTTGTTTTTTTTTATTTTTGTTTACATTCAGCGCAGGAGCGACAGAACAATACTCCCATCCGCCGCTCCTGCTCTCACTGCAATTAGTGGTAGTAGGTGTCAGATGATGGGACCAGTTGCCCCAGCAGCTGACACCAGTGACACTGAGCATGCTCAGTTAAAAAAAAACAGAATCTGTCGGTGGATTCCCTCATTTGACGAACTACAGCGGATCCGTCGCCCATAAACATGTGTAAGACAAGGGACACACAAGTACAGAGCGAGAGAGGAGCCTGCCCGCGAGGGCTCACCGTCCTGGCACACATGACCATTAACCCCTCAACCATTACACCTATGGAGATAGGACAGTAACCCCTGTATGTACATTAGCCCGGGCCTCGTCACTAGCTCTGACCTCTAGAGTAACAGCAGAAAGTTGGCAGAGTGAGAGATTTTTATTTTGCCACAACCGAGACCACTAGGAAGCCCCCTAATCCGTCCTCACTGCCCCCTTCCTCTGCTTCCTGCTCAGCTGGGTGCAGGGGCCCCACACATCCTAACTCTGGCGGGCGCGGAGCGGGCTGGAAGCCGCCCGGAAGAGATCAGGAGATGATATGAAGAACAGAACCGATTACTGACAGGAAACAAAGATGGAGGAGCCTGTGCGCGCTATATGCGGGAGGCCGCGCGGTGTGGCCGGGGACAGGGACGCCGTGATCATCGCCGGGGTCGTGCAGAGAGCGAGGAGGTCATGGGGGTGTGCGCGCAGCGTCCAATCACTGCAGAGAGGCGGAGCGCTCAGCACACGCGCCTCTCACCGCCCCGCCCACTAATGGCCTGCTGAGAGGAATCAGGGGCACAAAGAGCGAGAGCGGAATACAGGGGGACAGGGCGCAATACAGGGGGACAGAGCGGAATACAGGGGGACAGAGCGGAATACAGGGGGACAGAGCGGAATACAGGGGGACAGACAGAGCGCAATACAGGGGGACAGGGCGCAATACAGGGGGACAGGGCGCAATACATGGGGACAGAGCGGAATACAGGGGGACAGAGCGCAATATAGGGGGACAGACCGAGCGCAATACAGGGGGACAGACCGAGCGCAATACAGGGGGACAGGGCGCAATACAGGGGGACAGAGCGCAATACAGGGGGACAGACAGAGCGCAATACAGGGGGACAGGGCGCAATACAGGGGGACAGACAGAGCGCAATACAGGGGGACAGAGCGGAATACAGGGGGACAGGGCGCAATACATGGGGACAGAGCGGAATACAGGGGGACAGAGCGCAATACAGGGGGACAGACAGAGCGCAATACAGGGGGACAGAGCGGAATATAGGGGGACAGACAGAGCGCAATACAGGGGGACAGACAGAGCGCAATACAGGGGGACAGAGCGGAATACAGGGGGACAGGGCGCAATACAGGGGGACAGACAGAGCGCAATACAGGGGGACAGACAGAGCGCAATACAGGGGGACAGACAGAGCGGAATACAGGGGGACAGGGCGCAATACAGGGGGACAGGGCGGAATACAGGGGGACAGACAGAGCGCAATACAGGGGGACAGACAGAGCGCAATACAGGGGGACAGACAGAGCGCAATACAGGGGGACAGACAGAGCGCAATACAGGGGGACAGACAGAGCGCAATACAGGGGGACAGACAGAGCGCAATACAGGGGGACAGAGCGGAATATAGGGGGACAGACAGAGCGCAATACAGGGGGACAGACAGAGCGCAATACAGGGGGACAGAGCGGAATACAGGGGGACAGGGCGCAATACAGGGGGACAGGGCGGAATACAGGGGGACAGAGAGCGCAATACAGGGGGACAGACAGAGCGCAATACAGGGGGACAGACAGAGCGCAATACAGGGGGACAGACAGGGCGCAATACAGGGGGACAGGGCGCAATACAGGGGGACAGGGCGCAATACAGGGGGACAGGGCGCAATACAGGGGGACAGGGCGCAATACAGGGGGACAGGGCGCAATACAGGGGGACAGAGCACAATACAGGGGGACAGACAGAGCGCAATACAGGGGGACAGACAGAGCGCAATACAGGGGGACAGGGCGCAATACAGGGGGACAGAGCGGAATACAGGGGGACAGAGCGGAATACAGGGGGACAGACAGAGCGCAATACAGGGGGACAGAGCGGAATACAGGGGGACAGGGCGGAATACAGGGGGACAGGGCGGAATACAGGGGGACAGACAGAGCGCAATACAGGGGGACAGACAGAGCGCAATACAGGGGGACAGACAGAGCGCAATACAGGGGGACAGACAGAGCGCAATACAGGGGGACAGACAGAGCGCAATACAGGGGGACAGACAGGGCGCAATACAGGGGGACAGGGCGCAATACAGGGGGACAGGGCGCAATACAGGGGGACAGGGCGCAATACAGGGGGACAGAGCGGAATACAGGGGGACAGAGCGGAATACAGGGGGACAGACAGAGCGCAATACAGGGGGACAGAGCGGAATACAGGGGGACAGGGCGCAATACAGGGGGACAGGGCGGAATACAGGGGGACAGACAGCGCAATACAGGGGGACAGGGCGCAATACCGGGGGACAGACAGAGCGCAATACAGGGGGACAGGGCGCAATACAGGGGGACAGGGCGCAATACAGGGGGACAGACAGAGCGCAATACAGGGGGACAGGGCGCAATACAGGGGGACAGGGCGCAATACAGGGGGACAGACAGAGCGCAATACAGGGGGACAGACAGAGCGCAATACAGGGGGACAGGGCGCAATACAGGGGGACAGAGCGGAATACAGGGGGACAGAGTGGAATACAGGGGGACAGACAGAGCGCAATACAGGGGGACAGGGCGCAATACAGGGGGACAGAGCGGAATACAGGGGGACAGACAGAGCGGAATACAGGGGGACAGAGCGCCATACAGGGGGGACAGACAGAGCGCAATACAGGGGGACAGAGCGCAATATAGGGGGACAGACAGAGCGCAATACAGGGGGACAGACAGAGCGCAATACAGGGGGACAGACAGAGCGCAATACAGGGGGACAGACAGAGCGCCATACAGGGGGACAGAGCGCCATACAGGGGGGACAGACAGAGCGCAATACAGGGGGACAGAGCGCAATATAGGGGGACAGACAGAGCGCAATACAGGGGGACAGAGCGGAATATAGGGGGACAGACAGAGCGCAATACAGGGGGACAGAGCGGAATATAGGGGGACAGAGAGCGCAATACAGGGGGACAGAGCGGAATATAGGGGGACAGACAGAGCGCAATACAGGGGGACAGAGCGCCATACAGGGGGGACAGACAGCGCAATACAGGGGGACAGAGCGGAATATAGGGGGACAGACAGAGCGCAATACAGGGGGACAGACAGAGCGCAATACAGGGGGACAGACAGCGCAATACAGGGGGGACAGAGCGGAATATAGGGGGACAGACAGAGCGCAATACAGGAGGACAGAGCGGAATACAGGGGGGACAGACAGAGCGCAATACAGGGGGACAGAGCGCAATACAGGGGGGACAGACAGCGCAATACAGGGGGACAGAGCGGAATATAGGGGGACAGACAGCGCAATACAGGGGGACAGAGCGGAATATAGGGGGACAGACAGAGCGCAATACAGGGGGACAGAGCGCCATACAGGGGGGACAGACAGCGCAATACAGGGGGACAGAGCGGAATATAGGGGGACAGACAGAGCGCAATACAGGGGGGACAGACAGAGCGCAATACAGGAGGACAGAGCGGAATACAGGGGGGACAGACAGCGCAATACAGGGGGACAGAGCGGAATACAGGGGGGACAGACAGAGCGCAATACAGGGGGACAGAGCGGAATATAGGGGGACAGACAGAGCGCAATACAGGGGGACAGAGCACAATACAGGGGGACAGAGCACAATACAGGGGGACAGAGCGGAATACAGGGGGGACAGACAGAGCGCAATACAGGGGGACAGAGCGGAATACAGGGGGGACAGACAGAGCGCAATACAGGGGGACAGAGCGGAATATAGGGGGACAGACAGAGCGCAATACAGGGGGACAGAGCGGAATACAGGGGGACAGGGCGCAATACAGGGGGACAGAGCGGAATACAGGGGGACAGACAGAGCGCAATACAGGGGGACAGAGCGCCATACAGGGGGGACAGACAGAGCGCAATACAGGGGGACAGAGCGGAATATAGGGAGACAGAGCGGAATATAGGGGGACAGACAGAGCGCAATACAGGGGGACAGAGCGCCATACAGGGGGGACAGACAGAGCGCAATACAGGGGGACAGAGCGCCATACAGGGGGACAGAGCGCCATACAAGGGGGACAGACAGAGCGCAATACAGGGGGACAGACAGAGCGCAATATAGGGGGACAGACAGAGCGCAATACAGGGGGACAGAGCGGAATATAGGGGGACAGACAGAGCGCAATACAGGGGGACAGAGTGCCATACAGGGGGGACAGACAGAGCGCCATACAGGGGGACAGACAGAGCGCCATACAGGGGGACAGACAGAGCGCCATACAGGGGGACAGACAGAGCGCCATACAGGGGGACAGACAGAGCGCCATACAGGGGGACAGACAGAGCGCCATACAGGGGGACAGACAGAGCGCAATACAGGGGGACAGACAGAGCGCAATACAGGGGGACAGAGCGCCATACAGGGGGGACAGACAGAGCGCAATACAGGGGGACAGACAGAGCGTAATATAGGGGGACAGACAGAGCGCAATACAGGGGGACAGAGCGGAATATAGGGGGACAGACAGAGCGCAATACAGGGGGACAGAGCGCCATACAGGGGGGACAGACAGAGCGCAATACAGGGGGACAGAGCGGAATATAGGGGGACAGACAGAGCGCAATACAGGGGGACAGAGCGCAATACAGGGAGACAGACAGAGCGCAATACAGGGGGACAGAGCGGAATATAGGGGGACAGACAGAGCGCAATACAGGGGGACAGAGCGGAATACAGGGGGGACAGACAGAGCGCAATACAGGGGGACAGAGCGGAATATAGGGGGACAGACAGAGCGCAATACAGGGGGACAGAGCGGAATACAGGGGGACAGGGCGCAATACAGGGGGACAGGGCGCAATATGGGGGGGATGGCGCAATACGGGGGGGATGGCGCAATACGGGGGGGACAGGGCGCCATACGGGGGGACAGGGCGCCATACGGGGGGACAGGGCACCATACGGGGGGACAGGGCGCCATACGGGGGGACAGGGCGCCATACGGGGGGACGGCGCAATACAGGGGAACAGGGAACAATACAGGGGGGACAGGGCGCCATACGGGTGGGACAGGGCGCAATACGGGGGGGACAGGGCGCAATACGGGGGGGACGGCGCTATACGGGGGGACGGCGCAATACGGGGGGGACAGGGCGCCATACGGGGGGGACAGGGCGCCATACGGGGGGGACAGGGCGCCATACGGGGGGACAGACACAGGGCGCAATACGGGGGGGACAAGGCGCAATACGGGGGGGACAGGGCGCAATACGGGGGGACAGGGCGCAATACGGGGGGACAGGGAGCAATACAGGTGGACAGGGAGGATTCCGGGGGGACACGGCGCAATACAGGGGTACAGGGCGCAATACAGGGGGACAGGGAGGATTCCGGGGGACAGGGAGCAATACAGGGGGACAGGGAGGATTCCGGGGGACAGGGAACAATACAGGGAGCTGCTCTGCTGTGACTCCAAACCTGAGATATTGTACTGACTGCTGAGCCGTGTATCTAATCCTCTCCTGTGTGATACTGACTGCTGAGCCGTGTATC
Source organism: Dendrobates tinctorius (assembly GCF_039654945.1). Taxonomy (NCBI): domain Eukaryota; kingdom Metazoa; phylum Chordata; class Amphibia; order Anura; family Dendrobatidae; genus Dendrobates; species Dendrobates tinctorius. The sequence continues at coordinate 1,237,877 of NW_027361998.1, read as the reverse complement.
CAATCCTCTCCTGTATGATACTGACTGCTGAGCCGTGTATCTAATCCTCTCCTGTGTGATACTGACTGCTGAGCCGTGTATCTAATCCTCTCCTGTGTGATACCGACTGCTGAGCCGTGTATCTAATCCTATCCTGTGTGATACTGACTGCTGAGCCGTGTATCTAATCCTATCCTGTGTGATACCGACTGCTGAGCCGTGTATCTAATCCTCTCCTGTATGATACCGACTGCTGAGCCGTGTATCTAATCCTATACTGTGTGATACTGTCTGCTGAGCCCTGTGTCTAATCCTCTCCTGTGTGATACTGACTGCTGAGCCGTGTATCTAATCCTCTCCTGTGTGATACTGACTGCTGAGCCGTGTATCTAATCCTATCCTGTGATACTGACTGCTAAGCCGTGTATCTAATCCTCTCCTGTGTGATACTGTGTGCTGAGCCGTGTATCTAATCCTATCCTGTGTGATACTTAGTGTGCTGAGCCGTGTATCTAATCCTATACTGTGTTATACTGACTGCTGAGCCGTGTATCTAATCCTCTCTTCTGTGATACTGACTGCTGAGCCGTGTATCTAATCCTCTCCTGTGTTATACTGACTGCTGAGCCGTGTATCTAATCCTATCCTGTGTTATACTGACTGCTGAGCCGTGTATCTAATCCTCCTGTGTTATACTGACTGCTGAGCCGTGTATCTAATCCTCTCCTGTGTGATACTGTCTGCTGAGCCATGTATCTAATCCTATCCTGTGTTATACTGACTGCTGAGCCGTGTATCTAATCCTATCCTGTGTGATACTGTCTGCTGAGCCGTGTATCTAATCCTCTCCTGTGTGATACTGACTGCTGAGCCGTGTATCTAATCCTCTCCTGTGTGATACTGACTGCTGAGCCGTGTATCTAATCCTATCCTGTGTGATACTGACTGCTGAGCCGTGTATCTAATCCTATCCTGTGTTATACTGTCTGCTGAGCCGTGTATCTAATCCTATCCTGTGTGATACTGTCTGCTGAGCCGTGTATCTAATCCTATCCTGTGTTATACTGACTGATGAGCCGTGTATCTAATCCTCTCCTGTGTGATACTGACTGCTGAGCCGTGTATCTAATCCTCTTGTGTGATACTGACTGCTGAGCCGTGTATCTAATCCTATCCTGTGTGATACTGACTGCTGAGCCGTGTATCTAATCCTCTCCTGTGTGATACTGACTGCTGAGCCGTGTATCTAATCCTATCCTGTGTGATACTGACTGCTGAGCCATGTATCTAATCCTCTATGTGATACTGACTGCTGAGCCGTGTATCTAATCCTCTCTTGTGTGATACTGACTGCTGAGCCGTGTATCTAATCCTATCCTGTGTAATACTGACTGCTGAGCTGTGTATCTAATCCTATCCTGTGTGATACTGACTGCTGAGCCATGTATCTAATCCTATCCTGTGTGATACTGACTGCTGAGCCGTGTATCTAATCCTCTCCTGTGTGGTGTCTGATTATCCAGTGTATCTAACCTCATTTAGTGATACCACCTTCACACCCGGGTCTGTGCTTCTGCTTGATTAGCCGAGTTGTGGATAAGGAAGGGTTAAAAATTCTTTTCCCCTTTTTCGGTGTTTTCGCCGCCGCCGAGACTCAGTTTGTGGGGAGACGCTTTGGCGTGCGAGCGCGGTCCGTGAGTGCGAGTGACGAGGAGGTAAACAGACAAGAGAGGAGCGCAGCTCTGGAGCACTTCACATACAAAATATACCGTGGAACGCCTTCAAAGCCGCCAACTAGGAAAATATTGTATTGGGGTGTGTGCACACGCTGCGGATTGTCCTGCACGGATTTGTCAAAAACCGCAGGTAAAAAGACCTGAGGTTTATCTGCAGTTTTTCCCTGCGGTTTGACACCTGCCATGGAGTAGGTGCCAAACCGCAGCGGAATCCACACAAAGAAATGACATGCAGCGGTTTTGAAACCGCAACAAATCCGCACCGTGGTTTTTAATTTCCATTGATTTTAATGGTACTGTACACCGCAGGAGAAAAACCGCTGCGGATTCGCAGCACAATCCGCAGCGTGTGCACACACCCTTGGTGGTTGTTGGGGGGGGGGATTAGGAGCCGCGGCAGCTCGGGGGGCGGGTTCAGCTGATGCTCATGAAAAATTAGGATCATAGAATGGTAGAGTTGGAAGGGACCTCCTGGGTCATCTGGTCCAACCCCCTGCTCAAAGCAGGATTTGCTAAATCATCCCAGTCAGATGTCTGTCCAGCCTCTGTTTGAAGACTTCCATTGAAGGAGAACTTACCACTTCTCGTGGCAGCCTGTTCCACTCATTGATCACCATCACTGTCAAAAAGTTTTTTCTAGATCAGGAAGTCTACATTTCAGATATGGCACATTTTGGGCAGATTCAACATTTTTGGGGATTTTGTTTTTACATTACTTCCAGGAAAGTTGACCCCAAACACTGTAACAGGGAACTGCCCGGGGGGCTAAGGACGGCCCCGCGTGGCTCTTCGAATGTTCTTTAGTTTTGTCTTTTTTTTTTTTGCACTAAAATCTTGCAAAATTTGTGCAAAAATTTCCAGCATACATGAAATCATTCAAGGGGATGTTTGCAAAACAATTTTTCAACTTTTCAACTTGTTTTCAGCTTCACCATCGTGAAAGGAGTTTGGAATTTCCAGTTGTTTGTGGCCGATCCATCAATCAAAACTTTAAAAAAACAAAAAATTTTAATTGATGGATCGGCCACAAACAACTGGAAATTCCAAACTCCTTTCACGATGGTGAAGCTTTAAAAAACCAGAGAAAGTCAAAGCGCAAATGAAAACAAGAATACGGAGAAAATAGAAGGGAAACCCCAACTTAACAAACGCCCGGGATTGATTAATTGTATCTCTGGGCATTTAAGGAAAACTGTTTAGCAACAATGTAACAACATGAGTGTAAACATCTCCCTGGCTCTCTGCCTGCAGGATACAGCGAAGAGGTAAATATATAATCCTGTGTTACTACAAGGAGAGGACGGACATTTCAGAGCGCTGGATGGACGCCCACAACACTTGTGCATGGAGTTCCCCTTTAAGTGACCGCGCATTATAAGTTCTGTAGGTTCCGGAATAACGAGGCCTCTAGCTGCGCAGATTCAGCTAATGAAATGCAGAAACCCCAGGACTGATCCTAACAAGCCAGGGAGAAAGAATAGAAACCAACGGCAGCCAATTAGGATCACTGCTACTTACAGCTTTATTAGGGGCTCCAACAATGCCCTGACCTGGGCCCCTGTATAATAAGCCCATTAATCATGGAACCTTAAGCTGTAGAACTGCGCCTGGCCGAGCATGACTAAGGCCTCGTTCACACCAGCTATAAACAAGCCCGTCCACAATCAGCAGACTTGGACAATGCTTTCTCACTCTTTATCCCTATGCAATCCGTTTTTTTATCAGCAGCTATTAATCTTTTATATGAACATATACAGTTTCCTGTTACAGAACTCAAATGTATCCGTTACAATCGGATGATATACTGATGGGCCGGACGGCAGGAATTTATTTTTTATCACACTGTGCCGATTTCAGAGTAAAATCGCATCAATCTCAATACAGTGGAGAAAAAATACAGAGATCTGCACGGACTAATATTTTATCACATTTCATTTATCTGATTTATATGCAAGTGTGAACAAACCCACTCTTCTGCTAGTGCAGTCACTGTGCACATACATTACATTACTGATCCTGAGTTACATCCTGTATTATACCCCAGAGCTGCACTCACTATTCTGCTGGTGCAGTCACTGTGTACATACATTACTGATCCTGAGTTACATCCTGTATTATACCCCAGAGCTGCACTCACTATTCTGCTGGTGCAGTCACTGTGCACATACATTACATTACTGATCCTGAGTTACATCCTGTATTATACCCCAGAGCTGCACTCACTATTCTGCTGGTGCAGTCACTGTGTACATACATTACTGATCCTGAGTTACATCCTGTATTATACCCCAGAGCTGCACTCACTATTCTGCTGGTGCAGTCACTGTGTACATACATTACATTACTGATCCTGAGTTACATCCTGTATTATACCCCAGAGCTGCACTCACTATTCTGCTGGTGCAGTCACTGTGTACATACATTACTGATCCTGAGTTACCTCCTGTATTATACTCCAGAGCTGCACTCACTATTCTGCTGGTGCAGTCACTGTGACATACATTACTGATCCTGAGTTACCTCCTGTATTATACTCCAGAGCTGCGCTCACTATTCTGCTGGTGCAATCACTGTGTACATACATTACTGATCCTGAGTTACATCCTGTATTATACCCCAGAGCTGCACTCACTATTCTGCGGGTGAAGTCACTGTGTACATACATTACTGATCCTGAGTTACATCCTGTATTATACTCCAGAGCTGCACTCACTATTCTGCTGGTGCAGTCACTGTGTACATACATTACTGATCCTAAGTTACATCCCAGAGCTGCACTCACTATTCTGCTGGTGCAGTCACTGTGACATACATTACTGATCCTGAGTTACCTCGTGTATTATGCTCCAGAGCTGCACTCACTATTCTGCTGGTGCAGTCACTGTGTACATACATTATATTACTGATCCTGAGTTACCTCCTGTATTATACCCCAGAGCTGCACTCACTATTCTGCTGGTGCAGTCACTGTGTACCTACATTACTGATCCTGAGTTACATCCTGTATTATACCCCAGAGCTGCACTCACTATTCTGCGGGTGCAGTCACTGTGTACATACATTACTGATCCTGAGTTACATCCTGTATTATACCCCAGAGCTGCACTCACTATTCTGCGGGTGAAGTCACTGTGTACATACATTACTGATCCTGAGTTACATCCTGTATTATACTCCAGAGCTGCACTCACTATTCTGCTGGTGCAGTCACTGTGTACATACATTACTGATCCTAAGTTACATCCCAGAGCTGCACTCACTATTCTGCTGGTGCAGTCACTGTGACATACATTACTGATCCTGAGTTACCTCGTGTATTATGCTCCAGAGCTGCACTCACTATTCTGCTGGTGCAGTCACTGTGTACATACATTATATTACTGATCCTGAGTAACCTCCTGTATTATACCCCAGAGCTGCACTCACTATTCTGCTGGTGCAGTCACTGTGTACCTACATTACTGATCCTGAGTTACATCCTGTATTATACCCCAGAGCTGCACTCACTATTCTGCGGGTGCAGTCACTGTGTACATACATTACTGATCCTGAGATACATCCTGTATTATGCTCCAGAGCTGCACTCACTATTCTGCTGGTGCAGTCACTGTGTACATACATTACATTACTGATCCTGAGTTACCTCCTGTATTATACTCGAGAGCTGCACTCACTATTCTGCTGGTGCAGTCACTGTGTACATACATTACTGATCCTGAGTTACATCCTGTATTATACCCCAGAGCTGCACTCACTATTCTGCTGGTGCAGTCACTGTGTACATACATTACATTACTGATCCTGAGTTAACTCCTGTATTATACTCCAGAGCTGCACTCACTATTCTGCTGGTGCAGTCACTGTGTACATACATTACTGATCCTGAGTTACCTCCTGTATTATACCCCAGAGCTGCACTCACTATTCTGCTGGTGCAGTCACTGTGTACATACATTACATTACTGATCCTGAGTTACATCCTGTATTATACTCCGGAGCTGCACTCACTATTCTGCGGGTGCAGTCACTGTGTACATACATTACATTACTGATCCTGAGTTACATCCTGTATTATACCCCAGAGCTGCACTCACTATTCTGCTGGTGCAGTCACTGTGTACATACATTACATTACTGATCCTGAGTTACATCCTGTATTATACCCCAGAGCTGCACTCACTATTCTGCTGGTGCAGTCACTGTGTACATACATTACTGATCCTGAGTTACCTCTTGTATTATACTCCAGAGCTGCACTCACTATTCTGCTGGTGCAGTCACTGTGACATACATTACTGATCCTGAGTTACCTCCTGTATTATACTCCAGAGCTGCGCTCACTATTCTGCTGGTGCAATCACTGTGTACATACATTACTGATCCTGAGTAACATCCTGTATTATACTCCAGAGCTGCGCTCACTATTCTGCTGGTGCAATCACTGTGTACATACATTACATTACTGATCCTGAGTTACATCCTGTATTATACTCCAGAGCTGCACTCACTATTCTGCTGGTGCAGTCACTGTGTACACACATTACATTACTGATCCTGAGTTACATCCTGTATTATACTCCAGAGCTGCACTCACTATTCTGCTGGTGCAGTCACTGTGTACATACATTACATTACTGATCCTGAGTTACATCCTGTATTATACCCCAGAGCTGCACTCACTAATCTGCTGATACAGTCACTGTGTACATACATTACATTACTGATCCTGAGTTACATCCTGTATTATACTCCAGAGCTGCACTCACTATTCTGCTGGTGCAGTCACTGTGTACATACATTACATTACTGATCCTGAGTTACATCCTGTATTATACCCCAGAGCTGCACTCACTATTCTGCTGGTGCAGTCACTGTGTACATACATTACATTACTGATCCTGAGTTACATCCTGTATTATACCCCAGAGCTGCACTCACTATTCTGCTGGTGCAGTCACTGTGTACATACATTACATTACTGATCCTGAGTTACATCCTGTATTATACTCCAGAGCTGCACTCACTATTCTGCTGGTGCAGTCACTGTGTACATACATTACATTACTAATCCTGAGTTACATCCTGTATTATACCCCAGAGCTGCACTCACTATTCTGCTGGTGCAGTCACTGTGTACATACATTACATTACTGATCCTGAGTTACATCCTGTATTATACCCCAGAGCTGCACTCACTATTCTGCTGGTGCAGTCACTGTGTACATACATTACATTACTGATCCTGAGTTACATCCTGTATTATACCCCAGAGCTGCACTCACTATTCTGCTGGTGCAGTCACTGTGTACATACATTACATTACTGATCCTGAGTTACATCCTGTATTATACTCCAGAGCTGCACTCACTATTCTGCTGGTGCAGTCACAGTTAAGATACATTACATTACTGATCCTGAGTTACCTCCTGTATTATACCCCAGAGCTGCACTCACTATTCTGCTGGTGCAGTCACTGTGTACATATATTACATTACTGATCCTGAGTTACATCCTGTATTATACTCCAGAGCTGCACTCACTATTCTGCTGGTGCAGTCACTGTGTACATACATTACATTACTGATCCTGAGTTACCTCCTGTATTATACTCCAGAGCTGCACTCATTAATGCTGCTTATCTCATTTCACTTCAATTGAAAGTAGCTGCAATACCAGACACAACCTATAGACATGGGGTGGCGCTGTTTTACACCTCTTCAGCCTCGGGAGGCTTACCACACTATTCATTCTGAACCTTCTCGTTATTGAATAGAATGTAAAAACTCCAGTAATGAATGGCACAAGGAACATAAAGAGAAGTAATGGGGGTGGCGGGAACATTGGGGGGCGCCCTCTGAGTCCTGGCTGCCGCTTGGTGTCATGGCGGCCGTCCGCGCAGCACATGGGCCGTGCTCGGAGCCTGGTTACATAAGATGAGATAATGCAGAGCCGCTTACTGTATCTCTTACACAACCCGGCGGGCGGAGCGCACTCAGCACCACAGCAGGAGGGGCGCACACTGTACGCTGCACACACTGCACGCTGCGCATTAACCCCTGCGCTCCGCAGCTGCTGCCAGGCTCCGAACTTTACACCACAGAGAACAATCCGATCACTATGGAAACTTCACGGGTCATTATTCCGAGCGTGGAAATGCAGCAGCTGCCGTACAGCGACCAGGGCGACAAAAAACACCGTCACTGCATATATAATAATACCGCCAAGTAGTGCACAAGTGTGCAGCTTTAGTGGAGAATCTCGCAGGGCGACCAGTGGTGGGAGAAGACACAGCTTAGGCCTCTTTCACACATCAGGTTTTCGCCGTCAGGCGCGATCCGGCACTTTTGACAGAAACCGGATCCGGCGAAATGCAATGCCGGATCCGGTTTCCCCCCCCATTGACTTGCATTTGCGCCGGATCGCGCCGGATGGCCATGCGTTTCATCCGGTTTTCGCCGGATCCGGCAATGTGTCGCGATCCGGCGTCTGGAAAAAACGGCTACTGTAACGTTTTTTGTCTCCGGCGAAAAAGCCGGACACGCCGGATCCGGCACGTCCGGCTTTTTCACACAATGAAAGCCTATGAGCGCCGCAATGCGCCTGATCCGGCGAAAGCCGGATCCGGTGGCCGGATCCTTTTTTTTTGGTCTGAGCATGCTCAGTAGCTCTGCCCACAGGTGATATATAAAAGCAAGACAGTGGGACCCACAGCCACACCCAACATGCCACCCAAGACAGCAACCAGGCGCAGGAGAAGGCAGGAGACCACTGCAGCACCATCCGCACCACCACCACCCCAAATGGAGCAGCAAATGGAACATGCTGAGGAGGGGAGGCCAGCAGCAGATGAGAGACGGTAATTATCAAATTCCCCATTCCTCCAAACTAGGGCCATGGAATATCAAGATATTCATTGGCCCTTTGTTTCTCTTTATTCAACAGCCGCCAAAGAGATGCAGCAGCAGAAATGGCATCACTGGCAGCAGCTGGAACACCACCCACAGCCATGGAGTGTGGCCACCAGGAAGACAGCACATCTTCTTCTGGGAGCCCTCCCTCGCATCGTCAGCGTTTGACGGTAAGTTTTTATTTCCAAAATCCATCATCTCTGTAATATATGTGTATTCATTGCCTTTTATTTCAAAACAGGAATCACAAGATGAAGAGGAGCTCCCAGAAGAAGAAGGAAGGGGTGGACAGACACTTGGAGTGGGCTCACAATTGGTAAGTTTTTTGCATCAAACGCAGAAACACAACATCACACTACACACAACACATAGAAAACAATGTTCTGCAGACCACACACAGCAAACAAATGCCTACATCCAAAGACATAACATTTTTTGTTTTCTTCTCTAGTCTTCCCAATCTGGTGCTCGGCCAAGAGGTCCTCGCAGTGCCTCCCAGGGTCGTCGGCGACAGCAACGCGGCGGTCACCAGCGTGTAAGTATAAATATTTTTGCTTTGTTTTTTTGCACTTTTTATTTCAATTTCTTTTGTGGAGGCTAATTATGTTATTTTTGTCTTTTTCTTTAACAGCCTTCACAGCGTGCTCCCGACTCTGACGGTGAGGATGGAGGGATTGATGTGGACCGCCTCATCGATCTCGTCAGAGAAAGGGAGCCGCTCTGGAATATGGCTGACCGCCGCCACGCTGACCTGATCGTTACCCGACAACTCTGGGAGGAAATCTGTTCGCTCCTTGTGGGCCGCTGGGAGGACCTCGATGTTCGGGCCCAGATTAAAGAGCGTAAGTATATACAGTACCGGTTGCTTGATGTAAACCAGTGTTTCCCGAACTCCAGTCCTCGTGGTCCCCACGGATCATGTGTTCAGGATTTCTATTTACTATGGAAATCCTGAAAACATGACCCCTGGGGACCATGAGGACTGGAGTTTGGGAAACACTGATGTTGTATACTAACCACTCCTTTCTCGTTTCAGGGAACAGAATTGTGAATCGGTGGCGGTCTGTGAGGGATCGTTTCAAGAAGGAGTTCAATAAAGAGATGCGGGCCCCGAGTGGATCTGGAGGACGCAGGAGCAAGTACAAGTACGCAGAAGCCCTGTCGTTCCTCCGGGAAACAATGGTCACCAGAAGGTAAATATTACACACCACATGTGAAAAAAAATGTTAGATGTAACTTTTTTTTTTCAGCCAGGGCCATACCATGTCAGTATTTTAATTGTTTTTTTTTCTCTTTATTCCACAGCACGGTGAGCAGCACTCGGGAGCCTGCACGATTGGACCCTTCTGAGGCGATCCCTGAGGAGACCGGCACTGAGGGACACTTCGACCGCCCCGGTACATCTGCACCTTCCCAGCCTTCCCACACATTCGACCCATCTGTCCCATCCACCAGCACAGGAGCATCGTGGCCGCCTACATTACATGAAGCTGCTGGTGAGGAGATCGCTTTCCCTTTACCCCACCCTTCTGCCCCTGCCACCTCTAGTACACCTGCGGGTACTGGGCGGCAGCGGCAGAGGGGTCAGGAAAAGAGTTATGCGCAAGAGTTCTTGCATCTGAATGCATCTTTCCAGAACTGTCTAAAAGTCTTGTCAGAGCAAATCTCCGCAGGCTTTCAGCAGATCAACTCCAGCATTCTGGAGGTGAAGACACTTCTGCAAACCATGCATTCAGAAGCAAGATCTTCGCCAAACCACACCTTTTTCAGGTCTGTTGTGGAGCGCATGGAAACGCTCTCTCCTGCCCAGCAGATGCATGTAATGCATTCGTGCCACGGTGCTCTACAGCAGGTTACCTCCCAACCTCCACCTCCCACCACTGTAGTTCCTCCACCTGCACCCCCTCCAGCCACTTTCCATCCTCCCCCTCCTATTACATACCAGCAACCTCACCAGTACCAGACATCTCCCCACTTCCAGCAACCTGCCCCGTACCAAACTCCTTCCCCATACAACTTTCCATCAACATCATCTGCTCCTACAGTCCCTGCCCAACCCTCCACTCCACCGCCCACCACCTCTTCTGCCTCCCACATGTCCACCCATTCTGTAGCTTTTTCCACACCTTCACCTCTAACTGTTCCTTCCCCACCACGATCCCAGTCCTCTCTCCACACTCCCAGTGTCGAAGTGTCCCGCAGCCCCTACAGCAGTATTTCCACCCCACACTACACAGATTTGTAATGTGTGTTTTTTGTAATAAAAATGCCCATTGGGTTTAAAACCTTTATTAAAAAAGTTTTTTGCACTTTAAAAACATTTTACAAAAAAAAAAAAAATTTTAAATAAAAGTTAAATTATTGTTTACACTGGTTGTCTGTCATTTCTTTCTGTGGCGAAATATGTTTAAAAAAAAGGTTAAATACAGGGTATTTAAAAGGTGGAATGGTATTCAAAACCAGGTATATAACTGTGGGTAAATTTTAGCTTTTTGCCACAGTTGTGTTCCTGGTTGTGTTTGAAGCAAAGTATTTCACCGAAAAAGTTGTGTTTATTGTTGGTGATTTCCTAACAATGTACACAACTTTTGTTAAAAGGTGAAATACTTTGCATAAAACACAACCAGGTACACACCTGTGGCCTAAAGCTAAAAATAGTAAGACCATGACAAGATAGCCAACTTTGGTTGGCAAAGGTATATACTGTTGGTCCAGAAGGTACACAAGGTTGGTTGGGCCCAAATCTCTCACACTCTGTCATCCTGCCAGTGTACTCTGCCTTGAGGTGACATAAAGTATAGGGCAAAATTGTCCCTGAAACCGTCACAGAACTTCTAGTGGTAATATTTCCAATGACAACATCCATCTTCGCCAGTAACTTGCTCTTCTCTCCAACCTGCACTTTCTCCTCTACAACCTGTCAAAGAAGGGCTGTAGGAACACGCTATATCTAGTTTTCCAGTAGCCAATCCCGTTCGGAAGGCCACAAGGGTCAATTTTAAAAACCGGATCCGGCGTAATCCATCGAAAAACGGATAGAAAAACGGATAGAAAAACGGATGAACCGGATGAGACGGATCCGGTTTTGTCTGTCAAGAACAAGACGGATCCGGCAGAAAACCGGATCCGGCACATCAGGTTTTACAAAACATTTGCCGGATCCGGCATTCCGGCATGACGCCGGATCGCGCCTGACGCCGAAAACCTGATGTGTGAAAGTAGCCTTACTGTGGTTACGAACATGGGGGCACCAGGTAAAGGCAGCACGGACCGCGACGGGGTGACCGCACTCTACACAGCTGTCCGATCCATGGAATTGGCGCCTGATAATCCCACGTGTCCACTGTAGAAGAAAAGAAAAAGAGCAGAGGAGAAAAAAAACACGACAAAGACAATACAGCTGTGCAGGCGAGATAAATAAACCCGTCACCAAGGCCAGAACCACCACATAGTGCTCCAGGAAGGGCCGATCTCAGGGTGCTGGCTGCCCCTAGTGGCCACATCGAGATGACACCTGCAAGACTACTATTGTTTCTAAGTATCAAAATAAAGAGTAGAAAAAGCAGTAATGGCAAGAAACCCTCTGGACGGCACTGATAATGGGGACAGTCAGGATAGCACTATTGATGGGGGCGGTATGGACGGCACTGATAATGGGGACAGTCAGGATAGCACTATTGATGGGAGCGGTATGGACGGCACTGATAATGAGGACAGTCAGGATAGCACTATTGATGGAGGCGGTATGGACGGCACTGATAATGAGGACAGTCAGGATAGTACTATTGATGGAGGCGGTATGGACGGCACTGATAATGGGGACAGTCAGGATAGCACTATTGATGGGAGCGGTATGGACGGCACTGATAATGAGGACAGTCAGGATAGCACTATTGATGGGGGCGGTATGGACGGCACTGATAATGAGGACAGTCAGGATAGCACTATTGATGGAGGCGGTATGGACGGCACTGATAATGAGGACAGTCAGGATAGTACTATTGATGGAGGCGGTATGGACGGCACTGATAATGGGGACAGTCAGGATAGCACTATTGATGGGAGCGGTATGGACGGCACTGATAATGGGGACAGTCAGGATAACACTATTGATGGGGGCGGTATGGACGGCACTGATAATGGGGACAGTCAGGATAGCACTATTGATGGGGGCGGTATGGACGGCACTGATAATGGGGACAGTCAGGATAGCACTATTGATGGGGGCGGTATGGACGGCACTGATAATGAGGACAGTCAGGATAGCACTATTGATGGAGGCGGTATGGACGGCACTGATAATGGGGACAGTCAGGATAGCACTATTGATGGGAGCGGTATGGACGGCACTGATAATGGGGACAGTCAGGATAGCACTATTGATGGAGGCGGTATGGACGGCACTGATAATGAGGACAGTCAGGATAGTACTATTGATGGGAGCGGTATGGACGGCACTGATAATGAGGACAGTCAGGATAGCACTATTGATGGGAGCGGTATGGACGGCACTGCTAATGAGGACAGTCAGGATAGCACTATTGATGGGAGCGGTATGGACGGCACTGATAATGGGGACAGTCAGGATAGCACTATTGATGGGAGCGGTATGGACGGCACTGATAATGGGGACAGTCAGGATAGCACTATTGATGGAGGCGGTATGGACGGCACTGATAATGAGGACAGTCAGGATAGTACTATTGATGGGAGCGGTATGGACGGCACTGATAATGAGGACAGTCAGGATAGTACTATTGATGGGAGCGGTATGGACGGCACTGCTAATGAGGACAGTCAGGATAGCACTATTGATGGGAGCGGTATGGACGGCACTGATAATGGGGACAGTCAGGATAGCACTATTGATGGGAGCGGTATGGACGGCACTGATAATGAGGACAGTCAGGATAGCACTATTGATGGGGGCGGTATGGACGGCACTGATAATGGGGACAGTCAGGATAGCACTATTGATGGGAGCGGTATGGACGGCACTGATAATGAGGACAGTCAGGATAGCACTATTGATGGAGGCGGTATGGACGGCACTGATAATGAGGACAGTCAGGATAGCACTATTGATGGGGGCGGTATGGACGGCACTGATAATGAGGACAGTCAGGATAGTACTATTGATGGGAGCGGTATGGACGGCACTGATAATGAGGACAGTCAGGATAGCACTATTGATGGAGGCGGTATGGACGGCACTGATAATGGGGACAGTCAGGATAGTACTATTGATGGGAGCGGTATGGACGGCACTGATAATGAGGACAGTCAGGATAGCACTATTGATGGGAGCGGTATGGACGGCACTGATAATGAGGACAGTCAGGATAGTACTATTGATGGGGGCAGTATGGACGGCACTGATAATGGGGACAGTCAGGATAGCACTATTGATGGGGGTGGTATGGACGGCACTGATAATGAGGACAGTCAGGATAGTACTATTGATGGGAGCGGTATGGACGGCACTGATAATGAGGACAGTCAGAATAGCACTATTGATGGAGGCGGTATGGACGGCACTGATAATGGGGACAGTCAGGATAGTACTATTGATGGGGGCGGTATGGATGGCACTGATAATGAGGACAGTCAGGATAGCACTATTGATGGGGGCAGTATGGACGGCACTGATAATGAGGACAGTCAGGATAGTACTATTGATGGGAGCGGTATGGACAGCACTGATAATGAGGACAGTCAGGACAGCACTATTGATGGGGGTGGTATGGACGGCACTGATAATGGGGACAGTCAGGATAGCACTATTGATGGGAGCGGTATGGACGGCACTGATAATGAGGACAGTCAGAATAGCACTATTGATGGAGGCGGTATGGACGGCACTGATAATGGGGACAGTCAGGATAGTACTATTGATGGGGGCGGTATGGATGGCACTGATAATGAGGACAGTCAGGATAGCACTATTGATGGGGGCAGTATGGACGGCACTGATAATGAGGACAGTCAGGATAGTACTATTGATGGGAGCGGTATGGACAGCACTGATAATGGGGACAGTCAGGATAGCACTATTGATGGGGGCGGTATGGATGGCACTGATAATGAGGACAGTCAGGATAGCACTATTGATGGGGGCAGTATGGACGGCACTGATAATGAGGACAGTCAGGATAGTACTATTGATGGGAGCGGTATGGACGGCACTGATAATGAGGACAGTCAGGACAGCACTATTGATGGGGGTGGTATGGACGGCACTGATAATGGGGACAGTCAGGATAGCACTATTGATGGGAGCGGTATGGACGGCACTGATAATGAGGACAGTCAGAATAGCACTATTGATGGAGGCGGTATGGACGGCACTGATAATGGGGACAGTCAGGATAGTACTATTGATGGGGGCGGTATGGATGGCACTGATAATGAGGACAGTCAGGATAGCACTATTGATGGGGGCAGTATGGACGGAACTGATAATGAGGACAGTCAGGATAGTACTATTGATGGGAGCGGTATGGACAGCACTGATAATGGGGACAGTCAGGATAGCACTATTGATGGGGGCGGTATGGACGGCACTGATAATGAGGACAGTCAGGATAATACTATTGATGGGAGCGGTATGGACGGCACTGATAATGGGGACAGTCAGGATAGCACTATTGATGGGAGCGGTATGGACGGCACTGATAATGGGGACAATCAGGATAGTACTATTGGTGGGAGCGGTATGGACGGCACTGATAATGGGGACAATCAGGATAGTACTATTGATGGGAGTGGTATGGACAGCACTGATAATGAGGACAGTCAGGATAGCACTATTGATGGGGGCGGTATGGACGGCACTGATAATGAGGACAGTCAGGATAGCACTATTGATGGGAGCGGTATGGACGGCACTGATAATGAGGACAGTCAGGATAGCACTATTGATGGAGGCGGTATGGACGGCACTGATAATGGGGACAGTCAGGATAGCACTATTGATGGGGGCGGTATGGACGGCACTGATAATGAGGACAGTCAGGATAGCACTATTGATGGGAGCGGTATGGACGGCACTGATAATGGGGACAGTCAGGATAGCACTATTGATGGAGGCGGTATGGACGGCACTGATAATGAGGACAGTCAGGATAGCACTATTGATGGAGGCGGTATGGACGGCACTGATAATGGGGACAGTCAGGATAGCACTATTGATGGGAGCGGTATGGACGGCACTGATAATGAGGACAGTCAGGATAGCACTATTGATGGAGGCGGTATGGACGGCACTGATAATGGGGACAGTCAGGATAGCACTATTGATGGGGGCGGTATGGACGGCACTGATAATGAGGACAGTCAGGATAGCACTATTGATGGGAGCGGTATGGACGGCACTGATAATGAGGACAGTCAGGATAGCACTATTGATGGGAGCGGTATGGACGGCACTGATAATGAGGACAGTCAGGATAGCACTATTGATGGAGGCGGTATGGACGGCACTGATAATGGGGACAGTCAGGATAGCACTATTGATGGGAGCGGTATGGACGGCACTGATAATGAGGACAGTCAGGATAGCACTATTGATGGGAGCGGTATGGACGGCACTGATAATGGGGACAGTCAGGATAGCACTATTGATGGGGGCGGTATGGACGGCACTGATAATGAGGACAGTCAGGATAGTACTATTGATGGAAGCGGTATGGACGGCACTGATAATGGGGACAGTCAGGATAGCACTATTGATGGGAGCGATATGGACGGCACTGATAATGAGGACAGTCAGGATAGCACTATTGATGGGAGCGGTATGGACGGCACTGATAATGAGGACAGTCAGGACAGCACTATTGATGGGAGCGGTATGGACGGCACTGATAATGAGGACAGTCAGGATAGCACTATTGATGGGAGCGGTATGGACGGCACTGATAATGAGGACAGTCAGGATAGTACTATTGATGGGAGCGGTATGGACGGCACTGCTAATGAGGACAGTCAGGATAGCACTATTGATGGGGGCAGTATGGACGGCACTGATAATGAGGACAGTCAGGATAGTACTATTGATGGGGGCGGTATGGATGGCACTGATAATGAGGACAGTCAGGATAGCACTATTGATGGGAGCGGTATGGACGGCACTGATAATGAGGACAGTCAGGATAGCACTATTGATGGGGGCAGTATGGACGGCACTGATAATGAGGACAGTCAGGATAGTACTATTGATGGGAGCGGTATGGACGGCACTGATAATGGGGACAGTCAGGATAGCACTATTGATGGGGGCGGTATGGACGGCACTGATAATGAGGACAGTCAGGATAGTACTATTGATGGGAGCGGTATGGACGGCACTGATAATGGGGACAGTCAGGATAGCACTATTGATGGGAGCGGTATGGATGGCACTGATAATGGGGACAATCAGGATAGTACTATTGGTGGGAGCGGTATGGACAGCACTGAAAATGAGGACAGTCAGGATAGCACTATTGATGGGGGCGGTATGGACGGCACTGATAATGAGGACAGTCAGGATAGCACTATTGATGGGAGCGGTATGGACGGCACTGATAATGAGGACAGTCAGGATAGCACTATTGATGGAGGCGGTATGGACGGCACTGATAATGGGGACAGTCAGGATAGCACTATTGATGGGGGCGGTATGGACGGCACTGATAATGAGGACAGTCAGGATAGCACTATTGATGGGAGCGGTATGGACGGCACTGATAATGGGGACAGTCAGGATAGCACTATTGATGGGGGCGGTATGGACGGCACTGATAATGAGGACAGTCAGGATAGTACTATTGATGGAAGCGGTATGGACGGCACTGATAATGGGGACAGTCAGGATAGCACTATTGATGGGAGCGATATGGACGGCACTGATAATGAGGACAGTCAGGATAGCACTATTGATGGGAGCGGTATGGACGGCACTGATAATGAGGACAGTCAGGACAGCACTATTGATGGGAGCGGTATGGACGGCACTGATAATGAGGACAGTCAGGATAGCACTATTGATGGGAGCGGTATGGACGGCACTGATAATGAGGACAGTCAGGATAGCACTATTGATGGGAGCGGTATGGACGGCACTGATAATGAGCAGAGTCAGGATAGCACTATTGATGGGAGCGGTATGGACGGCACTGATAATGAGCACAGTCAGGATAGCACTATTGATGGGGGCGGTATGGACGGCACTGATAATGGGGACAGTCAGGATAGCACTATTGATGGGGGCGGTATGGACGGCACTGATAATGAGGACAGTCAGGATAGCACTATTGATGGGAGCGGTATGGACGGCACTGATAATGAGGACAGTCAGGACAGCACTATTGATGGGAGCGGTATGGACGGCACTGATAATGGGGACAGTCAGGATAGCACTATTGATGGGGGCGGTATGGACGGCACTGATAATGAGGACAGTCAGGATAGCACTATTGATGGGAGCGGTATGGACGGCACTGATAATGAGGACAGTCAGGATAGCACTATTGATGGGAGCGGTATGGACGGCACTGATAATGAGGGCAGTCAGGATAGCACTATTGATGGGAGCGGTATGGACGGCACTGATAATGAGGACAGTCAGGACAGCACTATTGATGGGAGCGGTATGGACGGCACTGATAATGGGGACAGTCAGGATAGCACTATTGATGGGGGCGGTATGGACGGCACTGATAATGAGGACAGTCAGGATAGCACTATTGATGGGAGCGGTATGGACGGCACTGATAATGAGGACAGTCAGGATAGCACTATTGATGGGAGCGGTATGGACGGCACTGATAATGGGGACAGTCAGGATAGCACTATTGATGGGGGCGGTATGGACGGCACTGATAATGAGGACAGTCAGGATAGCACTATTGATGGGAGCGGTATGGACGGCACTGATAATGAGGACAGTCAGGATAGCACTATTGATGGGAGCGGTATGGACGGCACTGATAATGAGGGCAGTCAGGATAGCACTATTGATGGGAGCGGTATGGACGGCACTGATAATGAGGACAGTCAGGATAGTACTATTGATGGGAGCGGTATGGACGGCACTGATAATGAGGACAGTCAGGATAGCACTATTGATGGGAGCGGAATGGACGGCACTGATAATGAGGACAGTCAGGATAGCACTATTGATGGGAGCGGTATGGACGGCACTGATAATGAGGACAGTCAGGATAGTACTATTGATGGGGGCGGTATGGACGGCACTGATAATGAGGACAGTCAGGATAGCACTATTGATGGGGGCGGTATGGACGGCACTGATAATGAGGACAGGCAGGATAGCACTATTGATGGGAGAGGTATGGACGGCACTGATAATGAGGACAGTCAGGATAGCACTATTGATGGGGGCGGTATGGACGGCACTGATAATGAGGACAGTCAGGATAGCACTATTGATGGGAGCGGTATGGACGGCACTGCTAATGAGGACAGGCAGGATAGCACTATTGATGGGGGCGGTATGGACGGCACTGATAATGAGGACAGTCAGGATAGCACTATTGATGGGAGCGGTATGGACGGCACTGCTAATGAGCACTGTCAGGATAGCACTATTGATGGGAGCGGTATGGACGGCACTGATAATGAGGACAGTCAGGATAGCACTATTGATGGGAGAGGTATGGACGGCACTGATAATGAGGACAGTCAGGATAGCACTATTGATGGGGGCGGTATGGACGGCACTGATAATGAGGACAGTCAGGATAGCACTATTGATGGGAGCGGTATGGACGGCACTGCTAATGAGGACAGGCAGGATAGCACTATTGATGGGAGCGGTATGGACGGCACTGATAATGAGGACAGGCAGGATAGCACTATTGATGGGAGCGGTATGGACGGCACTGATAATGAGGACAGTCAGGATAGCACTATTGATGGGAGCGGTATGGACAGCACTGATAATGAGGACAGTCAGGATAGCACTATTGATGGGAGAGGTATGGACGGCACTGATAATGAGGACAGTCAGGATAGCACTATTGATGGGAGCGGTATGGACAGCACTGATAATGAGGACAGTCAGGATAGCACTATTGATGGGAGCGGTATGGACGGCACTGATAATGGGGACAGTCAGGATAGCACTATTGATGGAAGCGGTATGGACGGCACTGATAATGAGGACAGTCAGGATAGCACTATTGATGGAGGCGGTATGGACGGCACTGATAATGAGGACAGTCAGGATAGCACTATTGATGGAGGCGGTATGGACGGCACTGATAATGAGGACAGTCAGGACAGCACTATTGATGGGAGCGGTATGGACGGCACTGATAATGGGGACAGTCAGGATAGCACTATTGATGGAGGCGGTATGGACGGCACTGATAATGAGGACAGTCAGGACAGCACTATTGATGGGAGCGGTATGGACGGCACTGATAATGGGGACAGTCAGGATAGCACTATTGATGGAAGCGGTATGGACGGCACTGATAATGAGGACAGTCAGGATAGCACTATTGATGGGGGCGGTATGGACGGCACTGCTAATGAGGACAGTCAGGATAGCACTATTGATGGAGGCGGTATGGACGGCACTGATAATGGGGACAGTCAGGATAGCACTATTGATGGAGGCGGTATGGACGGCACTGCTAATGAGGACAGTCAGGATAGCACTATTGATGGGGGCGGTATGGACGGCACTGATAATGAGGACAGTCAGGATAGCACTATTGATGGGGGCGGTATGGACGGCACTGATAATGAGGACAGTCAGGATAGTACTATTGATGGGGGCGGTATGGACGGCACTGATAATGAGGACAGTCAGGATAGCACTATTGATGGGGGCGGTATGGACGGCACTGATAATGAGGACAGTCAGGATAGCACTATTGATGGGGGCGGTATGGACGGCACTGCTAATGAGGACAGTCAGGATAGCACTATTGATGGGAGCGGTATGGACGGCACTGATAATGAGGACAGTCAGGATAGCACTATTGATGGGGGCGGTATGGACGGCACTGATAATGAGGACAGTCAGGATAGCACTATTGATGGGGGCGGTATGGACGGCACTGATAATGAGGACAGTCAGGATAGCACTATTGATGGAAGCGGTATGGACGGCACTGATAATGAGGACAGTCAGGATAGCACTATTGATGGGGGCGGTATGGACGGCACTGATAATGGGGACAGTCAGGATAGTACTATTGATGGGAGCGGTATGGACGGCACTGCTAATGAGGACAGTCAGGATAGCACTATTGATGGGGGCGGTATGGACGGCACTGATAATGAGGACAGTCAGGATAGCACTATTGATGGGAGCGGTATGGACGGCACTGATAATGAGGACAGTCAGGATAGTACTATTGATGGGAGCGGTATGGACGGCACTGCTAATGAGGACAGTCAGGATAGCACTATTGATGGGGGCGGTATGGACGGCACTGATAATGAGGACAGTCAGGATAGTACTATTGATGGGAGCGGTATGGACGGCACTGATAATGAGGACAGTCAGGATAGTACTATTGATGGGGGCGGTATGGACGGCACTGATAATGAGGACAGTCAGGATAGCACTATTGATGGGGGCGGTATGGACGGCACTGATAATGAGGACAGTCAGGATAGCACTATTGATGGGAGCGGTATGGACGGCACTGATAATGAGGACAGTCAGGATAGTACTATTGATGGGAGCGGTATGGACGGCACTGCTAATGAGGACAGTCAGGATAGCACTATTGATGGGGGCGGTATGGACGGCACTGATAATGAGGACAGTCAGGATAGCACTATTGATGGGAGCGGTATGGACGGCACTGATAATGAGGACAGTCAGGATAGCACTATTGATGGAAGCGGTATGGACGGCACTGCTAATGAGGACAGTCAGGATAGCACTATTGATGGGGGCGTTATGGACGGCACTGATAATGAGGACAGTCAGGATAGTACTATTGATGGGAGCGGTATGGACGGCACTGCTAATGAGGACAGTCAGGATAGCACTATTGATGGGGGCGGTATGGACGGCACTGATAATGGGGACAGTCAGGATAGCACTATTGATGGGGGCGGTATGGACGGCACTGATAATGAGGACAGTCAGGATAGCACTATTGATGGGGGCGGTATGGACGGCACTGATAATGGGGACAGTCAGGATAGCACTATTGATGGGAGCGGTATGGACGGCACTGATAATGGGGACAGTCAGGATAGCACTATTGATGGGGGCGGTATGGACGGCACTGATAATGAGGACAGTCAGGATAGTACTATTGATGGGAGCGGTATGGACGGCACTGATAATGAGGACAGTCAGGATAGTACTATTGATGGGGGCGGTATGGACGGCACTGATAATGGGGACAGTCAGGATAGCACTATTGATGGGAGCGGTATGGACGGCACTGATAATGAGGACAGTCAGGATAGCACTATTGATGGGAGCGGTATGGACGGCACTGATAATGAGGACAGTCAGGATAGCACTATTGATGGGAGCGGTATGGACGGCACTGATAATGAGGACAGTCAGGATAGCACTACTGATGGGGGCGGTATGGACGGCACTGATAATGAGGACAGTCAGGATAGCACTATTGATGGGAGCGGTATGGACGGCACTGATAATGGGGACAGTCAGGATAGCACTATTGATGGGAGCGGTATGGACGGCACTGATAATGGGGACAGTCAGGATAGCACTATTGATGGAAGCGGTATGGACGGCACTGCTAATGAGGACAGTCAGGATAGCACTATTGATGGGGGCGGTATGGACGGCACTGATAATGAGGACAGTCAGGATAGCACTATTGATGGGAGCGGTATGGACGGCACTGATAATGAGGACAGTCAGGATAGCACTATTGATGGGAGCGGTATGGACAGCACTGATAATGAGCACAGTCAGGATAGCACTATTGATGGGAGCGGTATGGACGGCACTGATAATGAGGACAGTCAGGATAGTACTATTGATGGGAGCGGTATGGACGGCACTGATAATGAGGACAGTCAGGATAGCACTATTGATGGGAGCGGTATGGACAGCACTGATAATGAGCACAGTCAGGATAGCACTATTGATGGGGGCGGTATGGACGGCACTGATAATGAGGACAGTCAGGATAGCACTATTGATGGGAGCGGTATGGACGGCACTGATAATGAGGACAGTCAGGATAGCACTATTGATGGGAGCGGTATGGACAGCACTGATAATGAGCACAGTCAGGATAGCACTATTGATGGGAGCGGTATGGACGGCACTGATAATGAGGACAGTCAGGATAGCACTATTGATGGGAGCGGTATGGACGGCACTGATAATGAGGACAGTCAGGATAGTACTATTGATGGGAGCGGTATGGACGGCACTGATAATGAGGACAGTCAGGATAGCACTATTGATGGGAGCGGTATGGACGGCACTGATAATGAGGACAGTCAGGATAGCACTATTGATGGGGGCGGTATGGACGGCACTGATAATGAGGACAGTCAGGATAGTACTATTGATGGGGGCAGTATGGACGGCACTGATAATGGGGACAGTCAGGATAGCACTATTGATGGGGGCGGTATGGACGGCACTGATAATGAGGACAGTCAGGATAGTACTATTGATGGGAGCGGTATGGACGGCACTGATAATGAGGACAGTCAGGATAGCACTATTGATGGGAGCGGTATGGACGGCACTGATAATGAGGACAGTCAGGATAGCACTATTGATGGGGGCGGTATGGACGGCACTGATAATGAGGACAGTCAGGATAGCACTATTGATGGGAGCGGTATGGACGGCACTGATAATGGGGACAGTCAGGATAGCACTATTGATGGGGGCGGTATGGACGGCACTGATAATGGGGACAGTCAGGATAGCACTATTGATGGGGGCGGTATGGACGGCACTGATAATGAGGACAGTCAGGATAGCACTATTGATGGAGGCGGTATGGACGGCACTGATAATGGGGACAGTCAGGATAGCACTATTGATGGGAGCGGTATGGACGGCACTGATAATGGGGACAGTCAGGATAGCACTATTGATGGAGGCGGTATGGACGGCACTGATAATGAGGACAGTCAGGATAGCACTATTGATGGGGGCGGTATGGACGGCACTGATAATGAGGACAGTCAGGATAGTACTATTGATGGGAGCGGTATGGACGGCACTGATAATGAGGACAGTCAGGATAGCACTATTGATGGAGGCGGTATGGACGGCACTGATAATGGGGACAGTCAGGATAGTACTATTGATGGGAGCGGTATGGACGGCACTGATAATGAGGACAGTCAGGATAGCACTATTGATGGGAGCGGTATGGACGGCACTGATAATGAGGACAGTCAGGATAGTACTATTGATGGGGGCAGTATGGACGGCACTGATAATGGGGACAGTCAGGATAGCACTATTGATGGGGGCGGTATGGACGGCACTGATAATGAGGACAGTCAGGATAGTACTATTGATGGGAGCGGTATGGACGGCACTGATAATGAGGACAGTCAGGATAGCACTATTGATGGGAGCGGTATGGACGGCACTGATAATGAGGACAGTCAGAATAGCACTATTGATGGAGGCGGTATGGACGGCACTGATAATGGGGACAGTCAGGATAGTACTATTGATGGGGGCGGTATGGATGGCACTGATAATGAGGACAGTCAGGATAGCACTATTGATGGGGGCAGTATGGACGGCACTGATAATGAGGACAGTCAGGATAGTACTATTGATGGGAGCGGTATGGACAGCACTGATAATGGGGACAGTCAGGATAGCACTATTGATGGGGGCGGTATGGACGGCACTGATAATGAGGACAGTCAGGATAGTACTATTGATGGGAGCGGTATGGACGGCACTGATAATGGGGACAGTCAGGATAGCACTATTGATGGGAGCGGTATGGACGGCACTGATAATGGGGACAATCAGGATAGTACTATTGGTGGGAGCGGTATGGACGGCACTGATAATGGGGACAATCAGGATAGTACTATTGATGGGAGCGGTATGGACAGCACTGATAATGAGGACAGTCAGGATAGCACTATTGATGGGAGCGGTATGGACGGCACTGATAATGAGGACAGTCAGGATAGCACTATTGATGGAGGCGGTATGGACGGCACTGATAATGGGGACAGTCAGGATAGCACTATTGATGGGGGCGGTATGGACGGCACTGATAATGAGGACAGTCAGGATAGCACTATTGATGGGAGCGGTATGGACGGCACTGATAATGGGGACAGTCAGGATAGCACTATTGATGGAGGCGGTATGGACGGCACTGATAATGAGGACAGTCAGGATAGCACTATTGATGGAGGCGGTATGGACGGCACTGATAATGGGGACAGTCAGGATAGCACTATTGATGGGAGCGGTATGGACGGCACTGATAATGAGGACAGTCAGGATAGCACTATTGATGGGAGCGGTATGGACGGCACTGATAATGGGGACAGTCAGGATAGCACTATTGATGGGGGCGGTATGGACGGCACTGATAATGAGGACAGTCAGGATAGCACTATTGATGGGAGCGGTATGGACGGCACTGATAATGAGGACAGTCAGGATAGCACTATTGATGGAGGCGGTATGGACGGCACTGATAATGGGGACAGTCAGGATAGCACTATTGATGGGAGCGGTATGGACGGCACTGATAATGAGGACAGTCAGGATAGCACTATTGATGGGAGCGGTATGGACGGCACTGATAATGAGGACAGTCAGGATAGCACTATTGATGGGAGCGGTATGGACGGCACTGATAATGGGGACAGTCAGGATAGCACTATTGATGGGGGCGGTATGGACGGCACTGATAATGAGGACAGTCAGGATAGTACTATTGATGGAAGCGGTATGGACGGCACTGATAATGGGGACAGTCAGGATAGCACTATTGATGGGAGCGATATGGACGGCACTGATAATGAGGACAGTCAGGATAGCACTATTGATGGGAGCGGTATGGACGGCACTGATAATGAGGACAGTCAGGACAGCACTATTGATGGGAGCGGTATGGACGGCACTGATAATGAGGACAGTCAGGATAGCACTATTGATGGGAGCGGTATGGACGGCACTGATAATGAGGACAGTCAGGATAGTACTATTGATGGGAGCGGTATGGACGGCACTGCTAATGAGGACAGTCAGGATAGCACTATTGATGGGGGCAGTATGGACGGCACTGATAATGAGGACAGTCAGGATAGTACTATTGATGGGGGCGGTATGGATGGCACTGATGAGGACAGTCAGGATAGCACTATTGATGGGGGCAGTATGGACGGCACTGATAATGAGGACAGTCAGGATAGTACTATTGATGGGAGCGGTATGGACAGCACTGATAATGGGGACAGTCAGGATAGCACTATTGATGGGGGCGGTATGGACGGCACTGATAATGAGGACAGTCAGGATAGTACTATTGATGGGAGCGGTATGGACGGCACTGATAATGGGGACAGTCAGGATAGCACTATTGATGGGAGCGGTATGGATGGCACTGATAATGGGGACAATCAGGATAGTACTATTGGTGGGAGCGGTATGGACGGCACTGATAATGGGGACAATCAGGATAGTACTATTGATGGGAGCGGTATGGACGGCACTGATAATGGGGACAATCAGGATAGCACTATTGATGGGGGCGGTATGGACGGCACTGATAATGAGGACAGTCAGGATAGCACTATTGATGGGGGCGGTATGGACGGCACTGATAATGAGGACAGTCAGGATAGCACTATTGATGGGAGCGGTATGGACGGCACTGATAATGAGGACAGTCAGGATAGCACTATTGATGGAGGCGGTATGGACGGCACTGATAATGGGGACAGTCAGGATAGCACTATTGATGGGGGCGGTATGGACGGCACTGATAATGAGGACAGTCAGGATAGCACTATTGATGGGAGCGGTATGGACGGCACTGATAATGGGGACAGTCAGGATAGCACTATTGATGGGGGCGGTATGGACGGCACTGATAATGAGGACAGTCAGGATAGTACTATTGATGGAAGCGGTATGGACGGCACTGATAATGGGGACAGTCAGGATAGCACTATTGATGGGAGCGGTATGGACGGCACTGATAATGAGGACAGTCAGGACAGCACTATTGATGGGAGCGGTATGGACGGCACTGATAATGAGGACAGTCAGGATAGCACTATTGATGGGAGCGGTATGGACGGCACTGATAATGAGCACAGTCAGGATAGCACTATTGATGGGAGCGGTATGGACGGCACTGATAATGAGGACAGTCAGGATAGCACTATTGATGGGGGCGGTATGGACGGCACTGATAATGGGGACAGTCAGGATAGCACTATTGATGGGAGCGGTATGGACGGCACTGATAATGAGGACAGTCAGGACAGCACTATTGATGGGAGCGGTATGGACGGCACTGATAATGAGGACAGTCAGGATAGCACTATTGATGGGAGCGGTATGGACGGCACTGATAATGAGCACAGTCAGGATAGCACTATTGATGGGAGCGGTATGGACGGCACTGATAATGAGGACAGTCAGGATAGCACTATTGATGGGAGCGGTATGGACGGCACTGATAATGAGCAGAGTCAGGATAGCACTATTGATGGGAGCGGTATGGACGGCACTGATAATGAGGACAGTCAGGATAGCACTATTGATGGGAGCGGTATGGACGGCACTGATAATGAGGACAGTCAGGATAGCACTATTGATGGGAGCGATATGGACGGCACTGATAATGAGCACAGTCAGGATAGCACTATTGATGGGGGCGGTATGGACGGCACTGCTAATGAGGACAGTCAGGATAGCACTATTGATGGGAGCGGTATGGACGGCACTGATAATGAGCACAGTCAGGATAGCACTATTGATGGGGGCGGTATGGACGGCACTGATAATGAGCACAGTCAGGATAGCACTATTGATGGGGGCGGTATGGACGGCACTGATAATGAGGACAGTCAGGATAGCACTATTGATGGGAGCGGTATGGACGGCACTGATAATGAGGACAGTCAGGATAGCACTATTGATGGGAGCGATATGGACGGCACTGATAATGAGCACAGTCAGGATAGC
The DNA here is from genome assembly GCF_039654945.1 of Dendrobates tinctorius. Classification (NCBI taxonomy): domain Eukaryota; kingdom Metazoa; phylum Chordata; class Amphibia; order Anura; family Dendrobatidae; genus Dendrobates; species Dendrobates tinctorius. Next base: position 1,210,086 of record NW_027361998.1, on the reverse strand, counting down.
ACTATTGATGGGGGCGGTATGGACGGCACTGATAATGAGGACAGTCAGGATAGCACTATTGATGGGAGCGATATGGACGGCACTGATAATGAGCACAGTCAGGATAGCACTATTGATGGGGGCGGTATGGACGGCACTGATAATGAGCACAGTCAGGATAGCACTATTGATGGGGGCGGTATGGACGGCACTGATAATGAGGACAGTCAGGATAGCACTATTGATGGGAGCGGTATGGACGGCACTGATAATGAGGACAGTCAGGATAGCACTATTGATGGGAGCGATATGGACGGCACTGATAATGAGCACAGTCAGGATAGCACTATTGATGGGGGCGGTATGGACGGCACTGATAATGGGGACAGTCAGGATAGCACTATTGATGGAGGCGGTATGGACGGCACTGATAATGAGGACAGTCAGGATAGCACTATTGATGGGAGCGATATGGACGGCACTGATAATGAGCACAGTCAGGATAGCACTATTGATGGGGGCGGTATGGACGGCACTGATAATGGGGACAGTCAGGATAGCACTATTGATGGGGGCGGTATGGACGGCACTGATAATGAGGACAGTCAGGATAGCACTATTGATGGGAGCGGTATGGACGGCACTGATAATGAGGACAGTCAGGACAGCACTATTGATGGGAGCGGTATGGACGGCACTGATAATGGGGACAGTCAGGATAGCACTATTGATGGGGGCGGTATGGACGGCACTGATAATGAGGACAGTCAGGATAGCACTATTGATGGGGGCGGTATGGACGGCACTGATAATGAGGGCAGTCAGGATAGCACTATTGATGGGAGCGGTATGGACGGCACTGATAATGAGGACAGTCAGGACAGCACTATTGATGGGAGCGGTATGGACGGCACTGATAATGGGGACAGTCAGGATAGCACTATTGATGGGGGCGGTATGGACGGCACTGATAATGAGGACAGTCAGGATAGCACTATTGATGGGAGCGGTATGGACGGCACTGATAATGAGGACAGTCAGGATAGCACTATTGATGGGAGCGGTATGGACGGCACTGATAATGAGGACAGTCAGGATAGCACTATTGATGGGAGCGGTATGGACGGCACTGATAATGAGGACAGTCAGGATAGTACTATTGATGGGAGCGGTATGGACGGCACTGATAATGAGGACAGTCAGGATAGCACTATTGATGGGAGCGGTATGGACGGCACTGATAATGAGGACAGTCAGGATAGCACTATTGATGGGAGCGGTATGGACGGCACTGATAATGAGGACAGTCAGGATAGCACTATTGATGGGAGCGGTATGGACGGCACTGATAATGGGGACAGTCAGGATAGTACTATTGATGGGGGCAGTATGGACGGCACTGATAATGGGGACAGTCAGGATAGCACTATTGATGGGGGCGGTATGGACGGCACTGATAATGAGGACAGTCAGGATAGCACTATTGATGGGAGCGGTATGGACAGCACTGATAATGAGGACAGTCAGGATAGCACTATTGATGGGAGCGGTATGGACGGCACTGATAATGAGGACAGTCAGGATAGCACTATTGATGGGAGCGGTATGGACAGCACTGATAATGAGGACAGTCAGGATAGCACTATTGATGGGAGCGGTATGGACGGCACTGATAATGGGGACAGTCAGGATAGCACTATTGATGGAAGCGGTATGGACGGCACTGATAATGAGGACAGTCAGGATAGCACTATTGATGGGAGCGGTATGGACGGCACTGATAATGAGGACAGTCAGGATAGCACTATTGATGGGGGCGGTATGGACGGCACTGATAATGAGGACAGTCAGGATAGCACTATTGATGGGAGCGGTATGGACGGCACTGCTAATGAGGACAGGCAGGATAGCACTATTGATGGGAGCGGTATGGACGGCACTGATAATGAGGACAGTCAGGATAGCACTATTGATGGGAGCGGTATGGACAGCACTGATAATGAGGACAGTCAGGATAGCACTATTGATGGGAGCGGTATGGACGGCACTGATAATGGGGACAGTCAGGATAGCACTATTGATGGAAGCGGTATGGACGGCACTGATAATGAGGACAGTCAGGATAGCACTATTGATGGGGGCGGTATGGACGGCACTGATAATGAGGACAGTCAGGATAGCACTATTGATGGGGGCGGTATGGACGGCACTGATAATGAGGACAGTCAGGATAGCACTATTGATGGGGGCGGTATGGACGGCACTGATAATGAAGACAGTCAGGATAGCACTATTGATGGGGGCGGTATGGACGGCACTGCTAATGAGGACAGTCAGGATAGCACTATTGATGGGAGCGGTATGGACGGCACTGATAATGAGGACAGTCAGGATAGCACTATTGATGGGGGCGGTATGGACGGCACTGATAATGAGGACAGTCAGGATAGCACTATTGATGGGGGCGGTATGGACGGCACTGATAATGAGGACAGTCAGGATAGCACTATTGATGGAAGCGGTATGGACGGCACTGATAATGAGGACAGTCAGGATAGCACTATTGATGGGGGCGGTATGGACGGCACTGATAATGGGGACAGTCAGGATAGTACTATTGATGGGAGCGGTATGGACGGCACTGCTAATGAGGACAGTCAGGATAGCACTATTGATGGGGGCGGTATGGACGGCACTGATAATGAGGACAGTCAGGATAGTACTATTGATGGGAGCGGTATGGACGGCACTGCTAATGAGGACAGTCAGGATAGCACTATTGACGGGGGCGGTATGGACGGCACTGATAATGAGGACAGTCAGGATAGTACTATTGATGGGAGCGGTATGGACGGCACTGCTAATGAGGACAGTCAGGATAGCACTATTGACGGGGGCGGTATGGACGGCACTGATAATGAGGACAGTCAGGATAGTACTATTGATGGGGGCGGTATGGACGGCACTGATAATGGGGACAGTCAGGATAGTACTATTGATGGGAGCGGTATGGACGGCACTGCTAATGAGGACAGTCAGGATAGCACTATTGATGGGGGCGGTATGGACGGCACTGATAATGAGGACAGTCAGGATAGTACTATTGATGGGAGCGGTATGGACGGCACTGCTAATGAGGACAGTCAGGATAGCACTATTGACGGGGGCGGTATGGACGGCACTGATAATGAGGACAGTCAGGATAGCACTATTGATGGAAGCGGTATGGACGGCACTGATAATGAGGACAGTCAGGATAGTACTATTGATGGAAGCGGTATGGACGGCACTGCTAATGAGGACAGTCAGGATAGCACTATTGATGGGGGCGATATGGACGGCACTGATAATGAGGACAGTCAGGATAGTACTATTGATGGGAGCGGTATGGACGGCACTGCTAATGAGGACAGTCAGGATAGCACTATTGATGGGAGCGGTATGGACGGCACTGATAATGAGGACAGTCAGGATAGCACTATTGATGGGAGCGGTATGGACGGCACTGCTAATGAGGACAGTCAGGATAGCACTATTGATGGAAGCGGTATGGACGGCACTGATAATGAGGACAGTCAGGATAGCACTATTGATGGGAGCGGTATGGACGGCACTGCTAATGAGGACAGTCAGGATAGCACTATTGATGGGGGCGATATGGACGGCACTGATAATGAGGACAGTCAGGATAGTACTATTGATGGGAGCGGTATGGACGGCACTGCTAATGAGGACAGTCAGGATAGCACTATTAATGGGGGCGGTATGGACGGCACTGATAATGAGGACAGTCAGGATAGTACTATTGATGGGAGCGGTATGGACGGCACTGATAATGAGGACAGTCAGGATAGTACTATTGATGGGGGCGGTATGGACGGCACTGATAATGGGGACAGTCAGGATAGCACTATTGATGGGAGCGGTATGGACGGCACTGATAATGAGGACAGTCAGGATAGCACTATTGATGGGAGCGGTATGGACGGCACTGATAATGAGGACAGTCAGGATAGCACTATTGATGGGAGCGGTATGGACGGCACTGATAATGGGGACAGTCAGGATAGTACTATTGATGGGAGCGGTATGGACGGCACTGATAATGGGGACAGTCAGGATAGCACTATTGATGGAAGCGGTATGGACAGCACTGATAATGAGGACAGTCAGGATAGCACTATTGATGGGAGCGGTATGGACGGCACTGATAATGAGGACAGTCAGGATAGCACTATTGATGGGAGAGGTATGGACGGCACTGATAATGAGGACAGTCAGGATAGCACTATTGATGGGAGCGGTATGGACGGCACTGATAATGAGGACAGTCAGGATAGCACTATTGATGGGGGCGGTATGGACGGCACTGATAAGGAGGACAGTCAGGATAGCACTATTGATGGGAGCGGTATGGACGGCACTGATAATGAGGACAGTCAGGATAGCACTATTGATGGGAGCGGTATGGACGGCACTGATAATGAGGACAGTCAGGATAGCACTATTGATGGGAGCGGTATGGACAGCACTGATAATGAGCACAGTCAGGATAGCACTATTGATGGGAGCGGTATGGACGGCACTGATAATGAGGACAGTCAGGATAGTACTATTGATGGGAGCGGTATGGACGGCACTGATAATGAGGACAGTCAGGATAGTACTATTGATGGGAGCGGTATGGACGGCACTGATAATGAGGACAGTCAGGATAGCACTATTGATGGGAGCGGTATGGACAGCACTGATAATGAGCACAGTCAGGATAGCACTATTGATGGGGGCGGTATGGACGGCACTGATAATGAGGACAGTCAGGATAGCACTATTGATGGGAGAGGTATGGACGGCACTGATAATGAGGACAGTCAAGATAGCACTATTGATGGGAGCGGTATGGACGGCACTGATAATGAGGACAGTCAGGATAGCACTATTGATGGGGGCGGAATGGACGGCACTGCTAATGAGGACAGTCAGGATAGCACTATTGATGGGAGCGGTATGGACGGCACTGATAATGAGGACAGTCAGGATAGCACTATTGATGGGAGCGGTATGGACGGCACTGATAATGAGGACAGTCAGGATAGTACTATTGATGGGAGCGGTATGGACGGCACTGATAATGAGGACAGTCAGGATAGCACTATTGATGGGGGCGGTATGGACGGCACTGATAATGAGGACAGTCAGGATAGCACTATTGATGGGAGCGGTATGGACGGCACTGATAATGAGGACAGTCAGGATAGTACTATTGATGGGAGCGGTATGGACGGCACTGATAATGAGGACAGTCAGGATAGTACTATTGATGGGGGCGGAATGGACGGCACTGCTAATGAGGGCAGTCAGGATAGCACTATTGATGGGGGCGGTATGGACGGCACTGATAATGAGGGCAGTCAGGATAGCACTATTGATGGGGGCGGTATGGACGGCACTGATAATGAGGACAGTCAGGATAGCACTATTGATGGGGGCGGTATGGACGGCACTGATAATGAGGGCAGTCAGGATAGCACTATTGATGGGGGCGGTATGGACGGCACTGATAATGAGGACAGTCAGGATAGCACTATTGATGGGAGCGGTATGGACGGCACTGATAATGAGGACAGTCAGGATAGTACTATTGATGGGAGCGGTATGGACGGCACTGATAATGAGGACAGTCAGGATAGTACTATTGATGGGGGCGGAATGGACGGCACTGCTAATGAGGACAGTCAGGATAGCACTATTGATGGGAGAGGTATGGACGGCACTGATAATGAGGACAGTCAGGATAGTACTATTGATGGGAGCGGTATGGACGGCACTGATAATGAGGACAGTCAGGATAGCACTATTGATGGGAGCGGTATGGACGGCACTGATAATGAGGACAGTCAGGATAGCACTATTGATGGGGGCGGAATGGACGGCACTGCTAATGAGGACAGTCAGGATAGCACTATTGATGGGAGCGGTATGGACGGCACTGATAATGAGGACAGTCAGGATAGCACTATTGATGGGAGCGGTATGGACGGCACTGATAATGAGGACAGTCAGGATAGCACTATTGATGGGAGCGGTATGGACGGCACTGATAATGAGGACAGTCAGGATAGCACTATTGATGGGGGCGGTATGGACGGCACTGATAATGAGGGCAGTCAGGATAGCACTATTGATGGGGGCGGTATGGACGGCACTGATAATGAGGACAGTCAGGATAGCACTATTGATGGGAGCGGTATGGACGGCACTGATAATGAGGACAGTCAGGATAGCACTATTGATGGGGGCGAAATGGACGGCACTGCTAATGAGGACAGTCAGGATAGCACTATTGATGGGAGCGGTATGGACGGCACTGATAATGAGGAGAGTCAGGATAGCACTATTGATGGGAGCGGTATGGACGGCACTGATAATGAGGACAGTCAGGATAGCACTATTGATGGGAGCGGTATTGACGGCACTGATAATGAGGACAGTCAGGATAGCACTACTGATGGGAGCGGTATGGACGGCACTGATAATGAGGGCAGTCAGGATAGCACTATTGATGGGGGCGGTATGGACGGCACTGATAATGAGGACAGTCAGGATAGCACTATTGATGGGAGCGGTATGGACGGCACTGATAATGAGGACAGTCAGGATAGCACTATTGATGGGGGCGAAATGGACGGCACTGCTAATGAGGACAGTCAGGATAGCACTATTGATGGGAGCGGTATGGACGGCACTGATAATGAGGAGAGTCAGGATAGCACTATTGATGGGGGCGGTATGGACGGCACTGATAATGAGGACAGTCAGGATAGCACTACTGATGGTGGCGGTATTGACGGCACTGATAATGAGGACAGTCAGGATAGCACTACTGATGGGAGCGGTATGGACGGCACTGATAATGAGGACAGTCAGGATAGCACTACTGATGGAGGCGGTATGGACGGCACTGATAATGAGGACAGTCAGGATAGCACTACTGATGGGAGCGGTATGGACGGCACTGATAATGAGGACAGTCAGGATAGCACTATTGATGGGGGCGGTATGGACGGCACTGATATTGAGCACAGTCAGGATAGCACTATTGATGGGGGCGGTATGGACGGCACTGATAATGAGGACAGTCAGGATAGCACTATTGATGGGAGCGATATGGACGGCACTGATAATGAGCACAGTCAGGATAGCACTATTGATGGGGGCGGTATGGACGGCACTGATAATGGGGACAGTCAGGATAGCACTATCGATGGGGGCGGAATGGACGGCACTGCTAATGAGGACAGTCAGGATAGCACTATTGATGGGAGCGGTATGGACGGCACTGATAATGAGGACAGTCAGGATAGCACTATTGATGGGAGCACTGTGTGAGATACAGCTAATGTGGACATTCTGGGTGGTGAAATTAATGTGGATACTGTATATCAGAAGAGACTGGTTTGGAAGACATTTTGGATGGTACTTTTGATGAGAACACACCAGATAGCACTATTGATAGGAGCATTCTACATGGCGGTATTAATCGTAGCCCTCCTGATGGCACTGCTATTGAGTACATTCTGAATGGTACTATGAACTCTTTGGATGGCACTATTAACAACTGCACACCTAGGCGATAATTGATACTATAAGGTATTCTGGATGGTTCTACTGATGGGAACGTTCTGGATGCGACACCCTAGACGTTACTATTGTTGGAAGCGGTCTTGATGCCTGTGAGGGCTTTGTATTGAAGGGAGCACTCTGCATGGCGCTGATAATGAGAGCGTTTGTTACCTAAAGCACTGTCATTAGCATTTAGGGTATAATCCAATGTTAGAGTACTGCAGAGGGCAGCGTGGCTTACTGGCATTCCAGGTGGCACTCAGTACCCGGGACTTATGCCCCTCTTATACCCCTGGCGAGCGCACCTGCTGCACCTCCCTTCCTGCCTTCTCCGCCAAGGTGCATGAGACAGCTAGTGGCAGGCACGTGCTGGGCACCGAGCTCCAGCAGGGGGGACGGGGCGATAGGTGACACCCTGTGTGTGATTTGCATGCCCACCGTGTAAGCCCTGATTCAGACGTTACACGGCAGGCTGCTGCATTCCTCATAGAGTGCTACACGCTGCCGCTATGCTCACGGCTATTATTAGACCACGCTGCATTTTGATACGGCGTTAATTAATTGGCAGCCGACGCTCCGCTGGGAGACATCCAGATAATTATTCCGAGCTTCGTTCTGTGGTCGGGTCCATATCCCAGCAGCGTATACAATTACCTGATCTCATTATACAACCATCCGTAAAATCCAGGCAAATGCTCCTCGCACCCCATCACTTACGAAGGAGCTGAGAAAGTCCTTTTATCCGAAAATATTGGTTTTTCCATAACCGTCTGATAATCAGAAACAGATAATATTCCCACCAAGTCCATTCAAAGCTCAATTAAGAATAATTTTAAAAAGAATCTTCCTATTTTGGCTTTCTATACTTAGAAAATATCTCGTGTGTTTCAATATTTAGAATTGTAATATCCTAACATTTAAGGAGTTCCGGCCCTTTAAAAGAACCCTACAAGCAAAATTGATACAATTTGTTATGGCTAGTGCTCAGCTTCAAGGGGAGGAGCATGGTTCAGGCAAGATGTGATAGGTGCTCTGTGAATCCCGTGTCATGCTCCGCCCCTTCATTAACATTCTATCCGTTTCCTTTAATAAGATGGTTTATTTAAAGGGGTTCCTTTAGAAAAAAAAAAAGAACTGCCTTTTCTTTTTTACCCACCTAAAGAAAAATGCTACTAGAGTATATTCACCCAAATTAAAAGTAAACAGACCCTAGTAAAAGACAGGCGGAGTGTGGTACAGATCCTTGTAATGCAAAATGAAGGGAAACTCTCAGTTGTCAGACTCCTTTATTTTTTCTTTTTGGCACTTTGCAGAAAGTTATCTGAACCAGTGGGACCCATTTAATGGTAATATACTCAATAACAAATTTGGAAGAATTTCCCCTTTAATGCAAATTAGCATAACACTAAGCCGTCCCACTTTTAAAGATACAGTCCCTTTTTTTAAATAACATAGTTTATGCAGATTTCTCCATCAGTGGCTTGGTCTGGCCGCCTCTGCATCCCCTAATAACTTTCAGGTCCTGCTGTAACTCTGTGTCCTTCCTTTCCCCACATGGCATGGGAGGATAGAGGAGGGGGGGCAGTGAGTAATGGGACACTGCGCCGTGCAGGATCCCAGAGAATCTGGATGATTCATTATCTACCCTCACCCCTGTCTATTATTAGAGGCAGTGATTTACAGCAGGCGGGGCGTGCGCAGCGTCAGGCTGCGGATTATGGACGGGGCATAGAGGAGATTGTCATCTTCTAGAACTCCTGGTGGCGGTTATCTGTGACATCTGTGCTCTACTATAGGACGGCCAAAGGGATCAGACCCGCTCCAGAAATGATCAAGGCGCATTACAGATACAGGCGAAGAGCAGAATAAGCTCAGATAATAGACAGATAGATAATAGATAATAGATGATAGATACATAGATAGAGGATAGATAGATCATAGATAATAGATAGATAGATAGATAATAGATGATAGATAATAGATAGATGATAGATAGATAATAGATAGACAGATAATATATAGATGATAGATAGATATATAGACAATAGATAGATAGATAGATAATAGATGATAGATTATAGATGATAGATAGATCATAGATGATAGATAGAAAGATAGATAGATAATAGATAGATAATGGATAGATAATAGATAGATAGATGATAGATAGATGGATAATAGATAGATAGAAAGATAGATAATAGATAGATATAATAGATAGATGATAGATAGATGGATAATAGATAGAAAGATAGATAATAGATAATAGATGATAGATAGATGGATAATAGATAGATGATAGATAGATAGATGATAGATAGATAGATGATAGATAGATGGACGCTAGATAGATAGATAGATGATAGATAGATGATAGATAGATGATAGATAATGGATAATAGATAGATAATAGATAATAGATGATAGATAGATGGATAATAGATAGATGATAGATAGATAGATGATAGATAGATAGATGATAGATAGATAGATGATAGATAGATGATAGATAGATAGATGATAGATAGATGATAGATAGATGATAGATAATGGATAATAGATAGATAATAGATAATAGATGATAGATAGATGGATAATAGATAGATGATAGATAGATAGATGATAGATAGATGATAGATAATGGATAATAGATAGATAATAGATAATCTACCATCTCTTATCTACAGTAGCTATCATCTATTATTCATCTATCTACTGTATCTATCTATCATCTATCTATCATCTATCTATAGATAATCTGTCTGTAGCATGTCAGCCCCCGGGGGCAGGGTCGCCTCCCCCTGTATCAGTCGGTCATTGTTAGCTGTCAGTGACATCTGTCCTTTGTATGTGACCCCGTCTCCTGTACCGCACCATGGAACCAATGGCGCTATAGAAATATAAATAATAATAATAGATAATCCGCAGACAGACATCCTCTCTCGGCGCGCGGTGTCTGGAGTTGCGCGTCTCTCGGTTGTTGCCGGCGGTTACATATACGCCAGCGATACAGTCGCTGCTCATCTGCCGCACTCGGGTTGTCACGGTAACCAATTATTCATATACTGTAATAAACAAAGGAGAAGTCAGGAAACCTCAGTCTAATTCTACCCCGTAGAGACCATAAATCAGCGTCTTGTTACATGGTGGCGGCCTGTACGATCTATGGGAGCGGCGTGGGGCATTCTCCTGCGGGGTCACAATGCGCCCCCCACACCTCATAAATGATTATTTAAAACATAGCTGCTGTCTTGTAAAAACAGCGCCACACTTGTCTGCATGGTGAAATGTGGTATGGCAGCCCGGTCTCTGCAGATACCGTACGAAGCTAAAAGAAAAACCGCCACAATACAAACATATACTGCCCTCTAAAAAGCCACAATACCCACAAAACAACAATATATACATTCATATAGTACCAAAGTAATACCGCCATACCCTGCCGAAATAAAGCTGCTACAATGCCCACTTCACAGTTACATAAAATCATATACTGCCCAGATAATAACAACACACATTGCCAAAATAAAACCAACACCGGCAGAACAGAGTTATCTACAGTCGTACAGTGACCAGATAATGGCAACGTACAAAGCAAAAATAACACTACCACGTCAGGCACATAAGAAAATTACATAAAGTCATATAGTGTTCACATAATACCGCCACAGAATGCAATAAAAAGGCCACCACAAAGGCCTAAAACTAATAATAATAATAATTTTTATTTATATAGCGCCAACATATTCCGCAGCACTTTACAATTAAAACTAGATTTATAATAACAATAACACAAAATGCCAACATACAACTGCTACAATACTTCCATAACAAAGTTACATAAAATAAAAAGCACAAATAATACTGCCAAGTACTGCAAAAAAAACACCGCCATAATAGTCACACACATAACAGTTTTATTTATGTAAAAGAGCCCAAATATAAAAACAAACCATTACAAATGAACTGCTACAATATCTGTATAACAGAGTAATAACGTTATACAGTGTTTAAATAATACCGTCACACACTACAGAAATAAAACTGCTACAATACCTCCATAACAGAGATCTCTAATCACAAAGTGCACAAATAAATATGATTGTACAGAGGCAAAACGAAATTTCCACAAAAATTACACAACAGAGTTATGCACTGTAAAGTCATAAAGTGCACAAATAATACCACCAGGTATTGCAACAATAAAACCGCCATAATGCCCACATGAGACAAACATTGACAACACATACTATGACACATGAACTCTGCATGGCAGACTAATATAAAGTTATACAGTTTGTAAATAATACCAACACAAACTACAAAAATAAAACCGCTACAATAGCCTGATGACAGAGATAAATACAATGCCTAAATAATACCGCCACTCACTGTCAACACTCCAGTGCTTCTGCAGTATCCAGATAAAGTGATCAGAGTAATCTGAACCACTGGGGTCTCATTGACCCCCATATAATACCGCCCCCGAATATACCCCCAGGGGTCGTATTAGCATTTGGGCCCCCGTCAGTGTAGGTGTATATATTTGTACGGTAGGATAGGTTTGCCACACACTTTATATGCTGTATATCCCCATTCTGTCGCTTTCAGAAGTGAAAACCTCCGGGGTCTAGGTAGAATCCACAGCACGTCATAGTCACGTGAAGTCCCAGGAGACCGATAGGAATCACATTAGGCGGTGTAAATGTTACCGCTGAAAGAAAACCCACAAGATTGTGCCCTAAATCTCCGAGCGACAATTACCCCACAGCCGCAAATGAGAAACCGTTGAAGGAGAAAACACGATCGTCACAGTGTAGGGTCAACGACCATTGTTAATGGAGAAAAGGAACTTTCTGCCGGGCACTGGGTAAGGTGAAGATCAGCCAGAATAAGCCACGGCGCTCACTACCCACCCTGTGCCGTGCAATTCTTGGGCCGCGTTCAGGGAGAATCTGTCACTAGTCTGAATATATTAATTATGGAAAAGCAAAACAAAAACCAGAGGTGGAGAGAGAAGTCACCTCCAAGACGGGGGTCACAAAGTTATAAATCTCAAATGTGTGGAATTTACCTAATGAAAAATGCTACTAATAGTTCAGCTTCATAATATTAACCATAGGGGCAGTATTATAGTAGTTATATTCTTGTATAATAGGGGGCAGTATTATAGTAGTTATATTCTTGTACATAGGGGCAGTATTATAGTAGTTATATTCTTGTACATAGGGGCAGTATTATAGTAGTTATATTCTTGTACATAAGAGCAGTATTATAGTAGTTATATTCTTGTACATAGGGGCAGCATTATAGTAGTTATATTCTTGTACATAGGAGCAGTATTATAGTAGTTATATTCTTGTACATCGGGGCAGCATTATAGTAGTTATATTCTTGTACATAGGAGCAGTATTATAGTAGTTATATTCTTGTACATAGGAGCAGTATTATCGTAGTTATATTCTTGTACATAGGAGCAGTATTATAGTAGTTATATTCTTGTACATCGGGGCAGCATTATAGTAGTTATATTCTTGTACATAGGAGCAGTATTATAGTAGTTATATTCTTGTACACAGGGGGCAGTATTATAGCAGTATTATATTCTTGTACATAGGGGGCAGTATTATAGTAGTTATATTCTTGTACATAGGAGCAGTATTATAGTAGTTATATTCTTATATATAGGAGCAGTATTATAGTAGTTATATTCTTGTACATAGGAGCAGTATTATAGCAGTTATATTCTTGTACATAGAGGCAGTATTATAGTAGTTATATTCTTGTACATAGGGGCAGTATTATAGTAGCTATATTCTTATATATAGGAGCAGTATTATAGTAGTTATATTCTTGTACATAGGAGCAGTATTATAGTAGTTATATTCTTGTACATAGAGGCAGTATTATAGTAGTTATATTCTTGTACATAGGAGCAGTATTATAGTAGTTATATTCTTGTACATCGGGGCAGCATTATAGTAGTTATATTCTTGTACATAGGAGCAGTATTATAGTAGTTATATTCTTGTACATAGGAGCAGTATTATCGTAGTTATATTCTTGTACATAGGAGCAGTACTATAGTAGTTATATTCTTGTACATCGGGGCAGCATTATAGTAGTTATATTCTTGTACATAGGAGCAGTATTATAGTAGTTATATTCTTGTACACAGGGGGCAGTATTATAGCAGTATTATATTCTTGTACATAGGGGGCAGTATTATAGTAGTTATATTCTTGTACATAGGAGCAGTATTATAGTAGTTATATTCTTATATATAGGAGCAGTATTATAGTAGTTATATTCTTGTACATAGGAGCAGTATTATAGCAGTTATATTCTTGTACATAGAGGCAGTATTATAGTAGTTATATTCTTGTACATAGGGGCAGTATTATAGTAGCTATATTCTTATATATAGGAGCAGTATTATAGTAGTTATATTCTTGTACATAGGAGCAGTATTATACTAGTTATATTCTTGTACATAGAGGCAGTATTATAGTAGTTATATTCTTGTACATAGGGGCAGTATTATAGTAGCTATATTCTTATATATAGGAGCAGTATTATAGTAGATATATTCTTGTACATAGGAGCAGTATTATAGTAGTTATATTCTTATATATAGGAGCAGTATTATAGTAGTTATATTCTTGTACATAGGAGCAGTATTATAGCAGTTATATTCTTGTACATAGAGGCAGTATTATAGTAGTTATATTCTTGTACATAGGGGCAGTATTATAGTAGCTATATTCTTATATATAGGAGCAGTATTATAGTAGTTATATTCTTGTACATAGGAGCAGTATTATAGTAGTTATATTCTTGTACATAGGGGCAATATTATAGTAGTTATATTCTTGTACATAGGGGCAGTATTATAGTAGTTATATTCTTGTACATAGGGGCAGTATTATAGTAGTTATATTCTTGTACATAGGAGCAGTATTATAGTAGTTATATTCTTGTACATAGGAGCAGTATTATAGTAGTTATATTCTTGTACATAGGGGGCAGTATTATAGTAGTTATATTCTTGTACATAGAGGCAGTATTATAGTAGTTATATTCTTGTACATAGGGGCAGTATTATAGTAGTTATATTCTTGTACATAGGAGCAGTATTATAGTAGTTATATTCCTGTACATAGAGGCAGTATTATAGTAGTTATATTCTTGTACATAGGGGCAGTATTATAGTAGTTATATTCTTGTACATAGGAGCAGTATTATAGTAGTTATATTCCTGTACATAGAGGCAGTATTATAGTAGTTATATTCTTGTACATAGGGGCAGTATTATAGTAGTTATATTCTTGTACATAGGAGCAGTATTATAGTAGTTATATTCTTGTACATAGAGGCAGTATTATAGTAGTTATATTCTTGTACATAGGGGCAGTATTATAGTAGTTATATTCTTGTACATAGGGAGCAGTATTATAGTAGTTATATTCTTGTACATAGGGGGCAGTATTATAGTAGTTATATTCTTGTACATAGAGGCAGTATTATAGTAGTTATATTCTTGTACATAGGGGCAGTATTATAGTAGTTATATTCTTGTACATAGGGAGCAGTATTATAGTAGTTATATTCTTGTACATAGGGGGCAGTATTATAGTAGTTATATTCTTGTACATAGAGGCAGTATTATAGTAGTTATATTCTTGTACATAGGGGCAGTATTATAGTAGTTATATTCTTGTACATGTGGAGAAAAATTATAATACTTATATTCTTGTTCATCATGTTGTTACTGTCACAATGAGAGTGATGCAGGATCATTCATTGACCATGGGTTGTCACCAGAAGTGGTTTAATGGTGCTTGGGTTGTCACTGTCCTTGGGTTGTCATCAGAGTGATACAGGATCTCCCATTAGATGGGCATTTTCACCATGGCAGTGGATATTGGACAAGATGTGACAAGCAGGAAGACGCAATAAAGACATTGGTAAAGGAGAGGTCAAGAGTCAAAACCAGGACTTGAACAGCCGGCACCAAGTGAAAAATTAATGGACCGAGAACAAAGCGTGCCCTAATATGAAAGCTAAAAAAGAGGACTATTAAGATAGAAACAAGAGTAAAAATATTATAGAGCAGAGTCACCAAAATCCCTTTTGAGTAGATCACCAGATCAATGACATCAATAAATACCAGTTCCGGCAGTGGACAGAAGGCTTTATTGGAGAGGGGAGAACTGTGGTCACCAGTGGAACCACCTCCCAGAGAATGGTGAGAAGAGTAACAACGCGATCAGGGCAGCGCAGTAAGGTATCACGTGAACTTTGTGGGGCTTTTAGCCATGGGGACGGATTTGAATCATGTCTTCAGGAGCTGTGTGTAAGGATTCCCAAGGGTGAACCCACTGGACCGCGGCAAGCGAACCTCCCCTGGGCGAGCGGACCAGGTGGACCACCCCCTATACAGGGAGCGTTTGGGACAGGCCCAGGGGAAACTACTCACCACGGCAGCTGGTACCCGAGGACGGAGGTGCACAGTAGAGGGTGCAGCGGGCAGGCGGAAGGATGAGCTGGACTGGAACCGGCAGGACTGGAGGCCAGGAACGGAGGCTGAAGGATACAGGCAGGCAAGGCTGGAACGGCAAGACACGGGTCAGACGCAGGGCACAGGCTGAACACGGAGACGAGATGGCGGGCACTGGGAGGAACACAAGGAACGGTTAGACAGGGAGGACGAGGAAAGGGTAAGAGCAGCAGGGAAAAAGGCAGGCAGGCTGGAGCCAGAGTCACAGAGAGAGGAAGTGACGATCAGGCGGTGAGCTGGAGGAAGAGGCTGCCTCTTATAGAGGCAGGAGTTTCCGGGTCAGGTCAGCAGGGTCAGGAGGGCGGGGAGAAGGCCTGGCTAGGCCTGTAGTGGGACCTGGAGCGCAGGGTGCGCATGCGCCCCGGGCCGAATGCCGGGACAGAGCGCGGGGTGGAGGACAGGCGTGCAGGTGAGCGCGCGCCCGCCACGGGAGCACGCCGGAGGTGGCGGGCGCACCCAGCGCGGGGAGAGGCGGCAGCAGGAGCCGAGGACGCGGCGGGAGCGGCGAGCGTGGAGCCGGCGGTGAGCGTGACAGTACCCCCCCTTTTACGCCCCCTCTTCCCACGGCCGGAAAGAAACTTAGCTAAAATTTGGGGAGCCTGAATGTTCTCCCGGGGTTCCCAGGATCTCTCCTCAGGGCCAAAACCTTTCCAGTCAATTAAAAAGAAAGTTTTACCTCTAGATCGTTTCATAGCAAGAATTTCCTTAACCTCAAAGACATCCTGTGCGGAAACGGGCGCGGGAGCGCTGCCAGTAGAAGCATGAAACTGGTTGAGTATGACCGGTTTTAGGAGGGAAACGTGAAACGAATTAGGAATCCGCAGTGAAGCGGGGAGTTTTAGCTTGTAGGCAACGTCATTGATACGGGCTAGAACCTCAAAGGGACCAATGTAGCGGGGACCCAGTTTGTAGGAGGGAATTTTGAGACGAACAAATTTTGAGGATAGCCAAACTTTATCCCCAGGGTGGTACAGCGGAGAATCTAGGCGTTTCTTATCGGCGTGCTTCTTGAACCCGTCTCGTGCTCGCTTAAGTGCGGTTTTGGTCTCCTGCCAGACCCTGGAGAACTCCTTGGTCAGAAGATCGGCCGCCGGCACACCCGAGGTCGGGAGTACCGGCAGAGGTATACCAGGATGTTGACCGTAGACCGTAAAGAAAGGCGACTTGGCGGAGGATTCGCTGGTATGGTTGTTGAAAGCGAATTCGGCCCAAGGAAGCAAGTTGGACCAATTGTCTTGATGGCCGTTGGAAAAATGTCGGAGGTATGCTACGAGGATCTGGTTCGTGCGTTCCGCTTGACCGTTGGACTGAGGGTGATAAGCGGAGGAAAAGTCCAACGTTACCTCCATCAGCTTACATAGAGCCCTCCAGAAACGCGAGGTAAACTGAACCCCTCTGTCCGAGACAATGTGCTTGGGGAAGCCATGAATCCGGAAGACATGAGATATAAAAATTCTCGCCAGGTCAGGAGCGGAAGGAAGACCGGGCAGAGGGATGAAGTGGGCCATCTTGGAGAAGCGGTCCACGACCACCAGAATGACCGTGTGACCTGAGGAACGCGGTAGATCCGTAATAAAATCCATCGCGATATGCTGCCACGGGGCCGAGGGAACCGGAAGTGGATGCAGAAAACCGGAGGGTGGCTGACGTGGGACCTTGTTCTTGGCACACGATGGGCAGGAGAGGATGAAACTTCGGACATCTTGAGACAAAGAAGGCCACCAATAAAAACGAGAGATGAGGGAGAATGTCCTCTATCCTGGGCCCTTCCGGTAATATCCATCTCCTGGTCGCTTCCTCCAGTATTGCAGAAATAGGCACTGAAATAGGCATCAACGGTTCCCCTCCCACACAGGCCTGGTCACGATCACACCCTCTGTGATGCCGATTTGTTATGCCCTCGTATCTAGTAGTTTGTTACAATAAGGCCAGGAAGAAGCGTACGATGAGATCTCCGCTCTACTTCTGAGTCATTATTTGTAGGATTTAGTCACTTCTTACTTGTTTAACTTTCCCTAATCCTTCATAGTGAACAGGCCCCGCACTACCATTAATGCCTGAGGTTTATAGATGGCCGTCTGGAAAATTTCACTACAAAGCTTCAAGTCATGGTGACAAAATCATTGCTGAGGAGGGAACCATCGCTCTGCTGTTCGTATGGAATGATGACGTCACCATTAACATATCAATAGTTAATGTTTTATGTAATGATTTACACAGAGGAACGCAAGGAAAAGGGACAACCGCCTGCTGGCCCTCCAGACCGCGGCCGCAGCCCCGGCACAGCCTGCGGTTCCGCTCCCCTCTCCTCGGCTGGCTAAACCCCCGCGTTATAGTGGCGACCCCAAGATGTGTAGAGGGTTTTTAAATCAATGCCAGTTACATTTTGAGTTGCTGCCACATCAGTACCCCACTGACCGTGCCAAGGTGGCTTTCATTGTGTCCCCTCTTAGAAGGAGAGGCTCTAGCGTGGGTTAACCCCCTCTGGGAGAAAGACGATCCCGTGGTCACTCAACTCTCCTTTTTTCTAGACACCTTTCGTAAGGTGTTTGATGAACCCGGTCGCCTTGCCTCCGCTACCGAGGCACTATTCAATCTGCATCAGGGCACGCTTTCAGTAGGTCAGTATGCCATTCGGTTTCGCACCCTGTCCTCAGAGTTGGGTTGGAACAATGAGGCCTTGGTGGGAGCCTTTTGGCGGGGCCTTTCGGGGCGGATCAAGGACGAGCTGGCGGGGCGGGATACCCCCACCTCCTTGGAGGATTTAATCTCTTTGGCCACCCGCATCGACCTCCGCTTTCAAGAACGTTCCCGAGAGCTCGCTAGGGACAGGAGACCTCTCCGCGCTCCTCCGGCCGCTCGGAGTCCACCTCGAGCCCGCTCGACTCCTGCCTCCACGCTCCCGCTACCGGAACCCATGCAAGTGGATCGCCTCAAACCGGTGGAGGAGCGTCGGAGAGAGAGGGTCGAACAGGGGCTCTGTTTCTACTGTGGGAGTGCGTCCCACTTTCTTCGTGCCTGCCCCACTCGTCCGGGAAACGCCTCCGCCTAGGACAGGTAAGAGAGGTCTTCCTAGGTAATTTTGACTCCTCTCTACCCTTGACCCTATCTGTCCTTTTGCACCTGGATTCTAAACGTTTTTCAGAATGGGCCTATATAGATTCTGGGGCGGCCGGTAACTTCATCCAACTTGAGGCGGTTAGGAGACTTGGAATTCCTGTCAGATCCCTGGAGACCCCTCGGCAGATTGCTTCGGTCGACGGTCAACCCCTGCGGGAGTCCGTTACTCAGGTTACCGAAGAGGTGGAGCTTCAGGTCGGAGCCTTACACCGGGAGAAGATAGTATTCTATGTGCTACCTTCTTTGTCCCATGCCATCCTTCTGGGACTTCCCTGGCTAAGGACCCACGAGCCTATCCTGGATTGGCGCTCTGGTGACGTTCTGCGATGGGGTCGACTTTGTCAAGATAAATGCTTACTCCCTGTACAGCCGCCGAAATTTCCACGTCCTATGTCGATGTCTACCGAATTACCCTCCGCCTACTGGGCCTTTTTGGATGTCTTCGACAAGAAGGAAGCAGAGGTCCTGCCTCCGCATCGTCCATATGACTGCCCCATCGATCTGCTCCCCGGTTCTACGCCGCCTCGTGGTCGCATCTACCCGCTGTCTCCCTCCGAGACCCAGGCCATGTCCGAATACGTTCAGGAAAACTTGGCCAAAGGCTTTATTCGTAAGTCTTCCTCTCCTGCAGGCGCTGGGTTCTTTTTTGTCAAGAAGAAGGACGGGTCCCTGCGTCCCTGTATTGATTATAGAGGGCTCAACGTTATCACCATCAAGAATAAATATCCTCTGCCCCTCATCCCGGAGTTATTTGACCGTCTACGGGGTGCACGGATCTTCACTAAATTGGATCTTCGAGGGGCCTACAATCTGGTCCGGATCCGCTCCGGTGACGAATGGAAGACCGCCTTCAACACTCGTGACGGCCATTATGAATACCTCGTCATGCCCTTCGGCCTATGCAATGCCCCCGCAATGTTCCAAGAATTTGTCAATGATATTTTCCGAGATCTTCTTTACTCCTGCGTGGTGGTTTACTTGGACGACATTCTGGTGTTTTCTCCTGATTTGTCCACACATCGAAAAGATGTGCGTCAAGTTTTACTTCGGTTGAGAACACATCGTCTCTACGCCAAGCTGGAAAAATGCGCCTTCGAACAGTCGTCTCTGCCGTTCTTGGGTTATATCATTTCCGATTCTGGCTTGCGCATGGATCCGGGAAAAGTGTCTGCGGTACTCAACTGGCCGCGTCCTCAGGGAATTAAGGCTATCCAACGGTTCCTGGGTTTCGCCAACTATTACCGGCAGTTTATTCCGCACTTTTCCTCTCTGACTGCTCCCATCTCTGCTCTGATCCGAAAGGGAGCCGATCCTCACCACTGGCCTCCTGAGGCCGAGAACGCCTTCCGAACCTTGAGGCAAGCCTTTGCCACAGCCCCGGTGCTACATCGTCCAGAGGCGAACAAACCATTCACCCTAGAGGTAGACGCTTCTGCCACCGGAGCCGGTGCGGTTCTCTCCCAGAGATCTCCTTCCGGTCGCTTGGTGTCCTGCGGCTTCTTCTCCAAGACTTTCTCCCCTGCGGAGAGAAACTATACCGGTCCACCGAGGCCATGTAGTTCAGGATATGAGCCTGAGTGTCGCGCTGCTGGGCTAGCTCCTGTTGGAGGCCGGCGATCTGGGTGGTACTCCCTGGATCCGAGGCCTGTAGTGACGAGAGACGAGACTCCATGGATTTGAGGAACGACATGATCCTCGCTTGATTTTCCCGCAGGAACAGAAGTTCCTTTTGGGTCGGGGTAGAAGTACCAGCGGGGTCCATGGCCTGATCGTTCTGTAAGGATTCCCAAGGGTGAACCCACTGGACCGCGGCAAGCGAACCTCCCCTGGGCGAGCGGACCAGGTGGACCACCCCCTATACAGGGAGCGTTTGGGACAGGCCCAGGGGAAACTACTCACCACGGCAGCTGGTACCCGAGGACGGAGGTGCACAGTAGAGGGTGCAGCGGGCAGGCGGAAGGATGAGCTGGACTGGAACCGGCAGGACTGGAGGCCAGGAACGGAGGCTGAAGGATACAGGCAGGCAAGGCTGGAACGGCAAGACACGGGTCAGACGCAGGGCACAGGCTGAACACGGAGACGAGATGGCGGGCACTGGGAGAAACACAAGGAACGGTTAGACAGGGAGGACGAGGAAAGGGTAAGAGCAGCAGGGAAAAAGGCAGGCAGGCTGGAGCCAGAGTCACAGAGAGAGGAAGTGACGATCAGGCGGTGAGCTGGAGGAAGAGGCTGCCTCTTATAGAGGCAGGAGTTTCCGGGTCAGGTCAGCAGGGTCAGGAGGGCGGGGAGAAGGCCTGGCTAGGCCTGTAGTGGGACCTGGAGCGCAGGGTGCGCATGCGCCCCGGGCCGAATGCCGGGACAGAGCGCGGGGTGGAGGACAGGCGTGCAGGTGAGCGCGCGCCCGCCACGGGAGCACGCCGGAGGCGGCGGGCGCACCCAGCGCGGGGAGAGGCGGCAGCAGGAGCCGAGGACGCGGCGGGAGCGGCGAGCGTGGAGCCGGCGGTGAGCGTGACACTGTGTTTGTCTCAGGCACATTAAAAAATAATAATCCCATTTGCTCAATCAATGAAGCCTCCTATCTCTCCAGCCATGGAAAGGTGTCGTGAACCCATCTCCAGGCCAGATCGACCTCATTCCCCTCCTCATACTCCCAGTAGTCAGGAATTGGTATTAGAAGGCTCTTCATCCTGTAGGTCACAGAGTTTCCCTGACAGATGACGCCCCCAGTGACTCCTAGTTGTCTGTAAAATGAAAGACAGGAGCGGCCGGTGCACAAAAAAACCCGGTTCTACATGGGCGCCACCATGGAGAAAAAAAGACAATGTGAAAGCGTTTCGGAACCGGTTTGGAGGTCCTGATTTAGAATGGCAGCACTGTGTGGCCACTATATGATCTTACTTCTTGGACCCTGTATGGAAATAATATTTACGTACTGTATTGACACCAAAGTGACACCATCCTAAAAACTGCACCCCTGAAGGTGCTCAAAACCACATTCAAGAAGTGTTTATTAACCCTTCAGATGCGTCACTGGAATTTTTGAAATGTTTAAAAAAAAAAAAATGAACTTTTAACTTTTTTCACTTCAGATCCAATTTGTTTAATTTAACCAAGGGTAACAGGAGAAATTGGACAGCAAAAGTTGATGTACTATTTGTACTGAGTAGTCTGATACCCCATATGTGGGGGTAAACCACTGTTTGGGTGCATGGCAGAGCTCGGAAGGAGCGCCGTTTGACATTTTCAACGCAGAACTGGCTGGAATTGAGATCAGACGCC
The DNA here is from genome assembly GCF_039654945.1 of Dendrobates tinctorius. Taxonomy (NCBI): domain Eukaryota; kingdom Metazoa; phylum Chordata; class Amphibia; order Anura; family Dendrobatidae; genus Dendrobates; species Dendrobates tinctorius. The sequence continues at coordinate 1,187,525 of NW_027361998.1, read as the reverse complement.
ATGTCGCGTTTGGAGAGCACCTGATGTGCCCAAACAGTGGAAACCCCCAATTCTAACTCCAACCCTAACACCAATACACCCCTAACCGTAATCTCAGCCCTAACCATAACCCTAATCCCAACCATAACCCTAATCCCAACCATAACACTAATCCCAATCATAACCCTAAACGGAAAATGGAAATAAAATTTTTTTTTATTTTATTATTTTTCCCTAACTAAGGGGGTGATAACGGGGGGTTTGATTTACTATTTATGGCGGTTTTTATGTTTGGCAGCTGTCGCACGCTAAAAGACGCCTTTTATTGCAAAAATAGTTTTTGCATCACCACATATTGAGAGCTATAATTTTTCCGTATTTTGACCCACCGAGTCATGTGAGGTCTTATTTTTTGCAGAACAAGTTGACGTTTTTATTGGTACCATTTTTGGGCACGTGACATTTTTTGATCGCTTTTTATTCCGATTTTTGGTACACAGAATGAAAAAAAAACAGCAATTCATAAATTTCTTTTTTTTTGGGGGGGGGGCGTTTATACCGTTCCGCGTGCGGTAAAATTGATAAAGCGGTTTTATTCTTCGGGTCAGTACGATTACAGCGATACCTCATTTATATCATTTTTTTTATGTTTTGGCGCTTTTATACAATAAAAACTATTTAATAGAAAAAACATGGATTTTTGTGAGTACTCACCGTAAAATCCTTTTCTCCGAGACGCTCATTGGGGGACACAGAGACTGTGGGTGTGTGCTTCTGCCGTCTGGAGGCTGACACTAAGTATACAAAAAAAGAGTTAGCTCCTCCTCCGCCGCATACACCCTCGCCCCCAGACCGGGCGTAACTCAGTTTAGTGCATAAGCAGTAGGAGAACGCGCCTTAAACTCAGGCAAGAAATTATACGTCTGAAAAAGGGACCACCCTGATCCTTACATAAGGATTTGTATAATTCAAAATAAACAGATGCCAACTGGCTAATAGGGTGGGTGCTGTGTCCCCCAATGAGCGTCTCGGAGAAAAGGATTTTACGGTGAGTACTCACAAAAATCCATGTTTCTCCTTCGTCTCATTGGGGGACACAGAGACTGTGGGACGTCCTAAAGCAGTCCCTGGGCGGGATCTTAGCTCACCCAATCCATGCTATTTTGCGCCCCTGATTAGAGGTGCGGAACTGCTGCCTGGAGAATCTTTCTTCCCAGGCTTGCATCCGAGGATGCCTGGGTATGTACGTTATAATGTTTGACAAACGTATGCAAACTGGACCAGGTAGCTGCTTTGCACACCTGTTCCGCTGAAGCCTGGTGTCGCAGTGCCCATGAGGCACCCACTGCTCGAGCCGAGTGTGCCCTGATCCCTGCCGGAATCGGCGTGCCACTGATTTGATATGATTCTTGGACTGTCAGACGAACCCATCTGGCCAAAGTCGCTCTGGACGCAGCGAGTCCCTTCCGCCGCCCTTCTGGAATCACGAATAGAGAGTCTGTCTGGCGGAATGGCGCTGTCCTTGTCACATACCTCCTAAGGGCTCTTACCAGATCCAGGGTGTGCAATGCCTTTTCTACCCTATGCACCGGTGCCGGGCAAAACGAGGGTAAGACAATGTCTTCGTTGATATGGAATGCAGAGACAACCTTCGGCAAGAAGGGGGGAGTTGGCCTTAAAACTACTTTATCCTTATAAAAAGTCAGGAACGGCGGTTTACAAGATAAAGCCGCCAGTTCCGAAACCCGCCTAATAGATGTTATCGCTACCAGAAAAACGACCTTCCTGGACAGGTAAGGTAAGGAGACTTCTTGTAACGGTTCGAAGGGAGGCTCCTGAAGGGCCCTGAGCACTAAGTTCAGGTCCCATGATTCCATCGGTGCCTTATAGGGGGGTACTAAATGTGCGACCCCTTGCATAAACGTCCTAACCTGCCAGACCGAAGCGACCTTTCGTTGGAAAAGCACCGACAGGGCCGAGACTTGCGTTCTGAGCGAACTCGGAGCCAATCCCGCGTCCAGCCCTGCCTGCAGAAAAGCCAGTACGTTGGGGATCGAAAAAACCAGAGGAGCCACTCCGCGATCCCTACACCAACGGAAAAACACTTCCCAAGTCCGATGATATACCTTCGCCGAGGAAGGCTTTCGGGCACTCACCATCGTGGCCACCACATCACGCCTGAATCTTGCCTGTGTTAACAGCCAAGATTCAATGGCCACGCCGTCAAACACAGGGCCCCTAAGTTCGGATGGCAGATCGGCCCCTGGGACAGTAAGTCCGGCCGATCTGGGAGACGCCAGGGTACGTCCACCACTAGTTGAACCAGATCTGCATACCAGGCCCGCCGAGGCCAGTCTGGGGCCAGCAGAATTGCTGGAACCTTCTCTCTCCTTATCTTTCTGATGACTCTTGGAAGCAGAGGTAGCGGGGGGAACAAGTACGGGAGCCGAAACTGGCTCCACGGAAGCACCAGAGCGTCTGCTGCGATTGCCTGCGGGTCGAGGGATCGAGCGACGAACCTTTGAATCTTGGCGTTCTCTCTGGATGCCATAAGGTCCACGTCTGGTGTCCCCCACCGTTGGCAGATCTGTTGAAAAACCTCGGGGTGCAGGGACCACTCCCCTGCCGCGACCCCCTGTCGGCTGAGAAAATCCGCCGCCCAGTTTTCGATTCCCGGAATGTGCACCGCTGAAATTACCACGTGGTTTTTCTCGGCCCAACGCAGTACCAGCCCGACCTCGCGCATGGCTGCCTGGCTGCGCGTGCCCCCCTGATGGTTCACATACGCTACCGCTGTAGCATTGTCCGACTGAACGCGCACCGGCCGGTTTGTCAGCCAACGCTGAAAATGTTGCAGGGCCAATCGTATTGCCCGTATCTCCAGAATGTTGATCGGGAGAATTACCTCCCGAAAGGACCACCGCCCCTGGGCTGTGTGACTCTGGAAAACTGCTCCCCAACCCTGCAGGCTTGCATCGGTCGTCACCACCAACCACTGTTCCGGGGGAAAGGGTTTCCCCTGAACCAGAGACGAGTCGCGAGTCCACCACTGGAGTGACCGTCGGACCGGTGGAGACAAACTGCACCGATGATTGAGGGAAAGCAGCCTTCGGTCCCATGCTGACAAGAGCGCATGTTGAAGCGGACGGAGATGGAACTGGGCAAACGGGATTGCCTCCATCGCCGCCACCATTCTGCCCAACACACTCATGCCGTACCGGATGGATCTGGAGCCCGGCTGAAGAAGGTTCCGTACCCCCTGTTTGATCCTTTGCGCCTTGTCCTGAGGGAGGATCACCAGCCCCTGGGAGGTGTCGAAAACCATGCCTAGAAATACGATTCTCTGAGCCGGAACCAAGGACGACTTGTTCCGATTGATCAGCCAACCTAGGCGGGCCAGGGTATCCAGAGTGATACCGACATTCTCCTGGCACGCCTGAAACGACGGCCCCTTTACCAAAAGGTCGTCCAGGTAGGGTAGTACCGTTATGCCCCGAGCATGCAGGATGGCCATAACCACCGCCATTATCTTTGTAAAGACTCTGGGGGCAGTGGCCAGACCGAAGGGCAGAGCAACAAATTGGAAATGTCGCCCTCCGATCGCAAAACGCAGGAACCTCTGGTGTGGAGGAAAAAACGGGATGTGTAGATATGCATCCTGCACATCGATCGAGGCCAGGAATTCCCCTGGATCCATGGCTGAAATGACCGAACGGAGGGATTCCATCCGGAATCGCCTGACCCTGATAAATTTGTTCAGGATCTTTAAATCCAGTACTGGCCTTACTGTCCCGTCCTTTTTGGGGACTGAAAACAGGTTGGAGTAAAAACCTTGCGTCTCTTCGCTTTTCGGCACTGGGACAATGACCCCGTTGCGCTGTAGCGTCATTATAGCCTGCAACAGACCTTCCGCCTGCGATTCTGTTCCGGAGAGCCGGGAACGGAAGAAACGCCGTGGCGGGAGTCCGACAAACTCTATCTTGTACCCGGACGATATCAGTTCTGCCACCCAAGCGTCGCGTGCCACTGCGACCCAAACGTGGCTGAACCTTAGTAGGCGTCCGCCCACTCTGTCGTCCGTAGGTACGAAGTGCCTCGAGTCATTTTGCTGGAGGCTTTTGTGATCTGGCCCCCCTCGCTCTGGGCAAACGGCCTCGGCCTCTACCCAGCGGATTGGCCCTGTAAGAAACTTGCCTTTCCCTAATCTGACCATCATTTGCGGAGGTGGATGCCCTGGCCGAAGTCCACCTCCAGGAGCTACGAAAGGGCCGAAAACGCCTCTGCGTCTGCCTGAATGCCGGCCAACTCTTCTGCTGCGGTAGAAAACTACTCTTCCCCCCTGTGGCTTCTGAGATAAGCTTATCAAGCTTTTCACCGAACAACCGATTGCATTGAAAAGTCAATGAGGTCAAGGATTTTTTAGAGATAGAATCCGCTTTCCATAATCTCAGCCATAATGCTCGCCTTACGGCGATCGCATTTGCTGCTGCCACAGCCGAACACTCGGCCGCATCCAGAGCGGCGCCGACGAGATAATCACTCGCTCCTGATATCTGATTTGTCACCTCCAAGATTTCCGCGGGCAGATCCCTGTCTTGGAGGGCCCTATGCAGAGTGTCTGCCCATGAAACCATGGCCTTAGCCACCCAGGTAGCCGCAAAGGAGGGGGCCAGAGCCGACCCTGCTGCCTCATACACTGAGCGGGCAAGCCCCTCTATGAGGCGATCAGTTGGGTCCTTAATAGAAGAACCGCTGGGTATCGACAATAGCGATCTTGATGCTAAACGTGACACCGGTGGGTCCACTACTGGCCACTCCACCCACCCTTTATGGAGTTCAGGAGGAAACGGATACTTTGCTTGCAGCGCCTTTTGCATTGCAAAGCGCTTATCCGGGTGTTCCCTATGTTTCTGGACTAGCTCCTCGAACTCCGGATGTGTGGCAAACCTTCTATGCGGACGCCTGGTTTTCTTGAAGGAGACCTTGTGACCTGAGGCCGTGGACACATCATCCTCGATCTCTAAAGTCTGGTTGACCGCCTCAATGAGGCTGTCCACCGAGTCCTGGTATCCCAGGCTTTCTGGATTCCAGGCTTCCTCCTCCTCCTCCTCGCCCTCGTCCTGATCGCTTCCTGAGCTTGGCGACAGGGAACGAGATGCCCTAAAAATCGCCGCCGACTCCCCAGAGGGCCCGGCCGACGGAGAACGAGCTCTCTTACCATGAGCTTGTCTGGTGCTGGAGCGGCCCCTAACGGACGAAGGGTCCTGAGACGTGGACGAGCTGTCTTCCGCTGGCAGACCACCATCCTTGACCCTGCCCGGGCCCCGAAGGGACTCAATTGCCTTCGTAAGGGACATCATAGAATGCGATAAAGACACTGCCCATTCTGGGGGGTCCTGACCCCTGGGCTCTGCAACAATGGGGGGCTCCTGGGCTCGCTCCGACTCACAGGCTTCGCAAAATTTACCCGGCTGCGCCTTAGGCAGCCTGACCCCACAGGAAACGCAAACAGCGTATAGGAAAGAGTGAGCTTTCCCTTTGCCAGACATATTGCAGGGTAGGGTAGGAGGAGGAGGGTAACCCCTTCCTTGACAACCAGTGCGGCACTCGAAACGGGGATGCACTCACCCACCGGTAACGTCCCACCTCTTCCACGGGGTGCTCTGGACGCAGCGAAAACCCTGAGACGTGGACGAGCTGCTTCACGTGCCGTTACTCGCCGGGGGCACTGCGGTGCACTCTGGAGAGAGGCGGCGGGGCTTCCGACCGCACTCCGGCGAGGAAATGCGAGGAGGGGGAGGGGGCGGGAGTCTCCGGTCACTGTGCGCGCCCGCCGCGCTCCCCGGGCCGCCGGAAGTCAGTGGGCGGGGCTTCCGGCCCCCACCGGAAGCGGCGGGCGGGCCTCGCGCGGAACTCGCGGCCCTCCCCATACAGCGGGAACCGCGGCCGCCGGCGGAGCTTCAGCCGTACTCCGGCGGGGACCTGCGAGGAGGGGGAGGGGGAGGGGGAGGGGGACGCGCGCTCCCCGGTCACTGCGCGCCCGCCGCGCCCCCCGGGCTGCCGGAAGTCAGTGGGCGGGGCTTCCGGCTACCACCGGAAGGGGCGGGCAGGCCTTGCGGATCTCCCCATACCGCGGGGACCGCGGCCGCCGGCGGGACTTCTGGCCGCACTCCGCATGTGGCACTACTCGCACCGGGTTCCACCGGGGAGAGAGTCGGGCCCCGTGAGAAAAAGTAACCCCGTCGGGCGGGGGAACAGACAGCCCCGCGGCGCATTCTGGGGGGTCCCGTTCCGGGGGGTGACCCTACAAAAAAAGGTGAGCCTGGCCGCCGGAGGGGGCTCTCTTGGGGTGCTCTCAACCCCATCCCTGGGCGGGGAGGGGGAGGCTACTGGGGGTGGATGCTTCGATCCCCTGGCTCACCTGCGCCTCCAACTGCACCCCTGGTGTCACTACCTAGGGGTGGAAGGGGCAACCTGAAATCCCGCGTTGCAGGAGAGGAACAAAACGTGGAGTCCGTTGGGGATCGCCCATCGCTCACACGTGCTCGCCCGTTGTAGTTCATGGGGAAATCGAATCCTCTTATCAGGATGCGTTGCCCCTCTTTACAAAATAAAAAAGAAAAATGGTTGTCTGGGGAAAAGTCCCAGATGTGTCCCTCGGTGCGGGAGAGAAAACACGTGGAGGACTACTCACACGTGGTCGCCCGTTGATGATTTGGGGAGATCGGACCCTCTCTATAGGATCCGTCGCCCCTGTCTTATCTTCAAAGAAAGGAAAAAAAAAAAAAAAAAACCTAGTCTGGAGCTCCAGACTGCGTGTGCCTCCATCAGACACTAAGCAAAAACTGAGTTACGCCCGGTCTGGGGGCGAGGGTGTATGCGGCGGAGGAGGAGCTAACTCTTTTTTTGTATACTTAGTGTCAGCCTCCAGACGGCAGAAGCACACACCCACAGTCTCTGTGTCCCCCAATGAGACGAAGGAGAAATAATTATTTTTGCATCGCTTTATTCTGCGAGCTATAACTTTTTTATATTTCCGGTGATGACGCTGTATGGCGGCTCGTTTTTTGTGGGACAAGATGACATTTTCAGCAGTACCATGGATATTTATATCCGTCTTTTTGATCGCGCGATATTCCACTTTTTGTTCGGCGGTATGATGATAAAGGATTTTTTTTTGCCTTTTTTTTAATGGTGTTCACTGAAGGGGTTACCTAGTGGGACAGTTTTATAGGTTGGGTCGTGACATATAATCTGTCATCGCTGCATGCATTTTATACTGACCAGAGAGACTTCCTGGTCGTCACTGCGCATGACAGGAAGTCTCTCAGGTCTGGAGACCCGGATGCCATCGTTATGACATCGGATCTCCATGGCAGCGATCGGGACCCCGTGTCATGCTGCGGGATCTCCGATCCAAAGGCAGAGGGGCTTTCAGCCCATCTGCCAGCTTCGGAACACTGCGATCATGTTTGATCGCAGTGTGCCGGGAGTTAAAGTGCCGGGAGCGGTCTGTGTCCGCTCACAGCTGACACCCGGCTGTGATCAGCTTCACTCCCCCCGTGAGCACGGCTGATCGATGATCATAGAATCGTAGAGTTGGAAGGGACCTCCTGGGCCATCTGGTCCAACCCCCTGCTCAAAGCAGGATTCGCTAAATCATCCCAGACAGATGTCTGTCCAGCCTCTGTTTGAAGACTTCCATTGAAGGAGAACTCACCACTTCTCGTGGCAGCCTGTTCCACTCATTGATCACTCTGTCAAAAAGTTTTTTTCTATTATCTAATCTGTGTCTCCTCCCATTCAGTTTCATCCCATTGCTTCTAGTCTTTCCTTGTGCAAATGAGAATAAAGTTGATCCTTCTACAATGTGACAGCCCTTTAGATATTTGTAGACAGCTATTAAGTCTCCTCTCAGTCTTCTCTTTTGCAAACTAAACATTCCCAAATCCTGCAACCTTTCTTCATAAGACAGGGTTTGCAGACCGGTCACCATTCTGGTCGCTCTTCTCTAATCTTGCTCCAGTTTGTTGATGTCTTTCTTAAAATGTGGTGCCCAAAACTGGACACAATATTCCAGATGAGGTCTGACCAAAGAGGAGTAGAGGGAAATAATGACTTCACGTGATCTAGACTGTATGCTTCTGTTAATACATCCTAGAATTGCATTTGCCTTTTTTGCTGCTGCATCACACTGCTGACTCATATTCAGTCTGTGATCTATTAGTATTCCCAAGTCTTTTTCACATGTGCCGTTGCTTAGCCCTATTCCTCCCATTCTGTATATGCTTTTTTCAATTTTATTGCCCAGATGTCTCAAGGCACATGGATGGGATAGTGCGTCATCTGGCAGAAAGGGGTTAAAGAAATATTATTTAGGTATTATATGGTGGTATTTTTTGGATACTATATGGAGGGATATGATACTACTTGGAGTGTCCATTTATTTGTTGCGGTGCATGGTCCACTTTCCATAAAGCAGGCCCTGGCAGCCCATAACAACTTTAACTTCACAAAAGTTACTCGGCAGGTATTTTTGAAGCCGTCTGATAGCTCGGTGACATTTCGGCTCTTAATTCTACCGCATGTGATTCTATTTTTTCTAAGCTTTATTATATCTATTTAAACTTAAAATATTAGATACAAATTAAATTATAACATATCACTTTAATTGCATTTTTTTTTTTTTAATTTTAATTTGCAAAAACTCGAGAGATATTAAAATGTATCTAAAAATGGAGGAAACTTTAATGAAACTAAATGTAATCATCACTTGCAGATATCAGAAAAACAGGGACTTTCCACATACAGAAACTACTACAGTGCAGCACTATGCAAACGTTTTAGACAGGTGTGTGTGGGGGGGAATAGTGCAAAGTAAGAAGCTTCCAAAAATAATTTGGATACTCAAAAAAGAAATCTAAATCCCATTGATATTTTGGTGACACTGCTTTCATAAATTTTTTTTTTAGATACTTGCTGAAAGTCAGGAATTTTGTGGGAAACAAACAGCTGTGTTGGAGGCTTAAAACTGGACGAGAAACAACAAAACTCTGCTACAACAGTGAGGTTTTATAAGACAGTTTGTCACAGGTCATATACAATGGCAAGACTGAGGAAAGCAACAAGATACAAGGTAGTTATACTGCATCAGCAAGGTGTCTCCCAGGCAAAGATTTGAAAGCAGACTGAGGTTCAAAAATCACCAAGAAATGTGCAACATGGAAGACCGTAGATGCAGTGGTCGGCTAAGAAAACAAGATCCTTCAGAAAAAAAAACATATCATACTTCCCTTAAAAATTGGAAAATGTCCAGCAGTGCCATCAGCTCAGAAGTGGCAGCAACAAGTGGAAGCAGCTGCCCTCATCTACTGTTCAGAGACTTCTCGCCAGACGTGGTGTTAATCTAAGAAATGTGGTCAAAAATATTCTTCTTGGAAACAAGGACAAGTGACTCAGCTACAGTATGCATGGAAACATAGGAACCAGGGTGCAGAAAAATGTCAGCAGGTGCTCAGGACTGAGGAGTCACGATGTGAAATATTCAGCTGTAACAGAAGCAGTTTGTTCTCTGAAGGGCTCACATGTAGCACAATAATGAGGGTCTGCCGCAACAGTGGAGCACGGGGGAATTGGAATTTTGGGGCTACATTTCATGTAGTAATGGTGATACTGGTGATGTATTTCTGTACTGATTAGGGTTGTGATACTGTATTTCTGTACCACCAATATGGTCCTTGTGATGTATTTTCGTACTTCTAGTGGTTCTGGTGATGCATTCCTGTACTGATGTTGGTTTTGGGTATGTATTTTTGTAATTTTGGTGGTTCTGCTGATGCATTCCTGTACTGATGTTGGTTTTGGGGATGTATTTTTGGTGGTTCTGCTGATGCATTCTTGTACAGATGTTGGTTTTGGGGATGTATTTTTGTATTGATGGTGTTTCTGCTAACAAATTCCTGTGCTGTTATTGATTCTGATCCTGTACTCGTGTAAGAATTCATAACTTGTAAGATTACGTGATACTTGGCCATGATATTAACACATTTTGCCATCTGACAAGTTATGGGTTACTCCATTTGAATTTATGTTAGAAGCATTATAGGGATAGTCCAGGTTTAGGTTTAGGATGAAACCCCTTTATAAAATGTAGCATGTTCAATCCTAATAGCGTGTAATACACTCACTGTCAGGATTCGTCTCCGCTAGCTGGTCCCATCGGTCATCACATGACCACTCAGATGCCATTTTCATACTTACGGTCACGTGTTAACGCGCTTCACTCAATGAAGCCGCGGTTGTAGTGCTTCACTGAATATTGGGGGAAGGACCAAACTGAGCCCCTGCCCCGTGCACCGGGAAACCTATACCCGCCTCTGCCATTATGTTACTAGTCTTTATATGCAGTAAATCTTGCTGCTTCTTTCATGCATTAACCTGATCGCGCAGGAAAATTACTTTACTCTCAGGCTATGGAAATTTACTGAAAATAAGGAGTGTGAGAGGGTCACAGACATATCAAATTCTATAAAAAAACGAGAGATAATGTAAAACGAAACACGACTGTGTCAGAGTTTACTAAACAGATGATAGCAGCAGATCAGCCACATTTCCACCTTCGTAACTGGATTATCCGCATTGTTGAGGGAGCGGCTGATTGCAGATCTGGAAAGTACAGGGCTGATCTATAAAGGTAGCGGATTTCTCTAGGTTGCGAAAGGTAGCATTTACTGATATGTAACATAATGTAAAGCCCTGTATACTGTACCATCTACGCAGCATCAACGTTCAGCAGGAGGGGCTGAGGCTGAAAACAAGTCTGTGCAGGCTGGAGGTGAAGTCTATTGTACAGCAAAAATCTGCATACGCTTCAACAGAAACAACCAAATAGAGAGTCAATTTATTATTAAAAATACTGCGTATCATTCCAGAGTTCGTGTAGTGCTACTATGATTTAACTTCAAGGAAAGAATCAGTTTTCTAGAGCTCTTCAAATATGGAAGCATGCAAAACCGTTTATGGCCACTATGTGATGCAAAGAGCCGTGCCTATGTTTTTCCAGCTGAGTATCTCAGTCCTTAGGCGCATTGGGTTGCCGTGTTCTTATAAGCAGGATCAGATGGCAGATCGTTGCCTGAATATTCAGGCAGCATCTCTGTGGCCCTTAATGGTAAATGCTACTCACCCCCACTTGCTAGCTAGCTCAGACATAGTCCTTTTGGCCATACGGCACAGCATCTTCATCCTCTGAATTCCTCGCTCTACCTGCCTGTGTCTGATCTCTGCTGCTGGGTAACAGAAACCTTTTATACTCTCTGCACACTATGAGGGGCATGCATGTGCGTCACTTGGAGTGAATTTTGGAAACTACCCTACTCTACTACATCACCACACTGAGCCACTTAATAAACCGAGTATAGCTACATCGCTCTGTTAATCTACATCGATCAACTCTGTTACTCCTCTTCCATTGAGCCTGCTGGCTCTCCCTGCTCTGCTACATCGCTGGACTCTGCTACATTGCCACACTGAGCCACTTATTAAACCTAGTATTGCTATATTGCTCTGCTAATCTACATCAATCAACTCTATTACTCCTCTTCCATTGAGCCTGCTGGCTCCCCCTGCTTGCTACATCGCTGGGCTCTGCTACATTGCCACACTGAGCCACTTATTAAACCTAGTATTGCTATATTGCTCTGCTAATCTACATCAATCAACTCTGTTACTCCTCTTCCATTGAGCCTGCTGGCTCTCCCTGCTCTGCTACATCGCTGGACTCTGCTACATTGCCACACTGAGCCACTTATTAAACCTAGTATTGCTACATTGCTCTGCTAATCTACATTAATCAACTCTGTTACTCCTCTTCCATTGAGCCTGCTGGCTCCCCCTGCTCTGCTACATCACAGGGCTCTGCTACATTGCCACACTGAGCCACTTATTGAACCTAGTATTCCTACATCGCTCTGCTAATCTACATCGATCAACTCTGTTACTCCTCTTCCACTGAGCCTGCTGGCTCCCCCTGCTCTGCTACATCACAGGGCTCTGCTACACTGCCACACTGAGCCACTTATTGAACCTAGTATTCCTACATCGCTCTGCTAATCTACATCGATCAACTCTGTTACTCCTCTTCCACTGAGCCTGCTGGCTCCCCCTGCTCTGCTACATCACAGGGCTCTGCTACACTGCCACACTGAGCCACTTATTGAACTTAGTATTCCTACATCGCTCTGCTAATCTACATCGATCAACTCTGTTACTCCTCTTCCACTGAGCCTGCTGACTTCCCCTGCTCTGCTACATCGCTGGGCTCTGCTACATTGCCACACTGAGCCACTTAATAAACCTAGTATTCCAGGTAAGACATAACAGATGTTGTATTATCGACTGAATCTTTAGAGTCTAGATGCAAATTTATGGGGTGGGAGAGGAGTGCGCTAAAGGGACATATCAGTAAGGTCAATAGGTTTTTTGTGACTGATCCCATAAGAAATAGGTCTCGTGGTCAGTGATCTCCTCCAAATGATGTTGACCCCTTTTGGACCTTTGAGGCTTAGCTTTGTATCAGACCCTGTAGGGTTCACTGGTCCTTTGTTGGCCCAGTCTGACAAGGCCAATTAGGACCTCGTTCCATAGTTTTCTGTAGGCTCCATGTATTAACGTAAGCCCCGAAACTATAGAGAGTGTAAATCTATGTGCAATATTGCACCCATAATCACATCTCATTGCAAATATAAGACCTTTTCAACAAAGCACAAAAAGCAAGAAAACATCCATCGCAATTTAGTTTTACAATTCTGGAATAACAATGTTCCAAACCGTAACAACAATAAGAACTCCTATCAGTCATTTATTTTCAATTACGAGAAGACGCTCAACTTTGTGGCGGCAGCGAAAGAGCTTGAAGAAGACGTCTGCGCGGTCATGTCACTGCACTCTAGTCCACGTATTGAATCCGTAGGATCCATACATGTGACAAGAACTTTCCGAGAAGCAAATCTGGACTCAGAACTTACCTTTAGCTTTCCGGAACGGCCGATGAACTCATGGGAACTGAAGCTGGTCGAGAAATTAACTCGGGAGGGAAAAGGTGAGATGGTGAAGCAGCAGGAAGAAAGCTCATTGATCTCCCATTGACGGGCTCTAAATGAACGCTTGCGGCAGGAGGTTCTGCATCAATTACCGAGATCTATGGAAGGAAATGAAGAGAAATAAGATAAGAAACGCGTTTCTGGTAACGTCAAAATACCCAATTACATTAAACAATTAAGTGCACTGAGCTAGTATTGACCGGCGTTTGCCCTGACCAACTGGGGCGGTCAAATCTTGGAGGCCCTACCATCGAGAAGCGAGTAATATTTTTAGGTTACATTTAATGGTGCAGATTAAACTTGCTTTTGATGTGTTATTAGGATGTTTCTCAAGTTTTGACTCCTAGGATCCTGGATGCGGAGAACCCTACACGGTTGTCGTAATTGAAAGATAGAAGCCGATCGCTCTGGTCCTTTATCCGGGGCGAGACAGGCTTACCAGACTTTTTATGTGGAAGGTGGGTCGACCTTTTTATTTTAGATAATGTGGTTCTTTGCTCCTTTTAAGAGCATTGAAACAATGGCCCTTGGTGTCCACTCAGGGACGGCGTAATATTACAGACGCACACGGGTAACAGACCATGAATTTTACAGACAGTAAAGTGGTTATTTAGTCGCACATGAGGCAACAGAGGTAGACAACTGGTATACAGCAATGGACTGACAACTGTCAAAATTAACCTTACTGCTGATTGCAGCAGGCTGCTGGCAAGCTCCTCAGCAGCACCTCCTTCACCCTGACATCGTTCCTGTCTCTGTCACAACGTAGCACAGCAAACACAGGCAATGTTCAGAGAGCTGGGAAGAAGAATACCTCTTAGCATGTGCAAACACCATTTTGTTTTCCGTCTCCGTTATTAATTCAATATAGACTGAGAAGTTTCTCTGAAGTTCTAGTAATGGGGAGGTAGTATATATATTTGTATACTTTTAATGACATGACTTATTCACACTCATATAAGGCTACATTCACATTGGCATTGGAGCCTCTGTTAAAATGACTTATATCTAAATGGTAATCAAACAGACCCCAAGATAATTAATAGAGTTCTTCCGTTGCCATAATGGGATACATGTGTTTCTTATGGTGGATCCTTGTTTCTGTTCCTAAGACGGAACCGAAAAACAAAACTTCAGCTGCTCGTGTGAATCCAACCCAATAGACAATCTAATATATAAAGCTCAAGTGTGTGTATGTATGTATGTATGTATGTATGTATGTATGTATGTCTGGGATTGGCATCCGCACCGTCGCAGCTACAGCCACAAAATTTGGCACAGTCACACGTCTGGACCCCGAGAGCGTCCTAAGCTATGTTGTAAGGGGAAATTTTAACCCTGCGTGTTCCAATTCACCAAACAATTTTGCCCCTGTCTACATATTGGGGAAAAAGTGTGTGCGCGTCAAGTCCCGCCCCTCATTATGATGTCACAATGGTTGCCATGGCGACGCTGATGTCATCATAGGTTGCAAGCCCCGCCGCTCATTATGATGTCATAATGGTTGACTATGGGATGGAGGATGTGTGATGGGTATATGGGCACGGAACTATGGAATGGAGAATATGTATGATGGGTATATGGGCACTCGACTATGGGATGGAGGATATGTATGACGGGTATATGCGCATGGGACTATGAGATGAAGGATGTGTGATGGGTATATGGGCACTCGACTATGGGATGGCGAATATGTATGATGGGTATATGGGCACGGGCCTATGGGATGGAGGATGTGTGATGGGTATATGGGCACGGGACTATGGGATGGAGGATATGTATGATGGGTATATGGGCACTCGACTATGGGATGGAGGATATGTATGACGGGTATATGGGCACGGGACTATGGGATGGAGGATATGTATGATGGGTATATGGGCATGGGACTATGAGATAAAGGATGTGTGATGGGTATATGGGCACTCGACTATGGGATGGCGAATATGTATGATGGGTATATAGGCATGGGACTATGGGATGGAGGATGTGTGATGGGTATATGGGCACGGGACTATGGGATGGATATGTATGATGGGTATATGGGCACGGGACTATGGGATGGAGGATAATTATAATTTGTTAGAACTAACCACAGTTAGTTACTATGCCCGGGCAGCGCCGGGCTCTTCAGCTAGTTATTTAATAAAAACATGAATTTAATGTGTTTTTGGACTTACCAGAGTTTTGTTTTTTTTTTTAAGTTTTTGAAGGAAAATGTGCTAAATAGAACACTGCAAATAACTTTATATAAAAACTTGCTGAAGAGACCGGGGCTTGATACACACACTGTTTCCCCAGTATGTAGACAGGGGCAAAATTGTTTGGTGAATTGGAACGCGCGGGGTTAAAATTTCGCTTCACAACATAGCTTAGGACGCTCTCGGGGTCCAGACGTGTGACTGTGCCAAATTTTGTGGCTGTAGCTGCGACGGTGCGGATGCCAATCCCGGACACACACACACACACACACACACACTTGAGCTTTATATATATTACATAATTTTGTAAAAACCCATCTCGGAACCACAAAAACAAATGGATACCATGACCGTGAGGACCTAAACAACCACTGGTGGTGACTTCAAGATATTCCCACACTAGGTTCTTGAGCCTTAGTAGAATCATTGATTATAAAGATACAGGATGACACTGGTAGAAATGTAAAGTCACAATTTTTTTTTCTAAATCCTTGAATGTTGCCTATTTTTCTTTTGCCGCCTTAGGCAATTGCCTAGACCTAACCCTTGTCCTGCCTCACTGACCATAAAAGTAATACACACTACCGTTCAAAAGTTTAGGGTCACTTAGAAATGTCCTTATTTTTGAAAGAAAAGCACAGTTATTTCCAATGAAGCTAACATTAAATGATTCAGAAATACACTCTATACACTGTTAATGTGGTAAATGACTATTCTAGCTGCAAACCTCTGGATTGTCATGCAATATCTTCATAGGTGTATAGAGGCCCATTTCCAGCAACCATCACTCCAGTGTTCTTATGGTACTTTGCGTTTGCTAACTGTGGAAGAAGGCTAATGGATGGTTAGATTACCCTTGAAAACCTTTGTGCAAGTATGCTAGCACAGCTGAAAACAGTTTGGCTGATTAGAGAAGCTATAAACCTGACCTTCCTTTGAGCTAGTTGAGAATCTGGAACATTACATTTG
Organism: Dendrobates tinctorius; assembly: GCF_039654945.1. NCBI lineage: Eukaryota > Metazoa > Chordata > Amphibia > Anura > Dendrobatidae > Dendrobates > Dendrobates tinctorius. The sequence goes on along the minus strand of NW_027361998.1, from coordinate 1,171,276 downwards.
TTGGTTTCATTAAACTCTCAAAATGGCCAGAAAAATAGAACTTGCATGTGAAACTCGACAGTCTATTCTTGTTCTTAGAAATGAAGGCTATTCCATGTGAGAAATTGCCAAGAAACTGAATATTTCCTACAACGGTATGTACTACTCCCTTCAGAGGAGAGCACAAACAGGCTCTAACCAGAGTAGAAAGAGAAGTGGGAGGCCCCGCTGCACAACTGAGCAACAAGACAAGTACATTAGAGTCTGTAGTTTGAGAAATCGACGCCTCACAGGCCCTCAACTGGCAGCTTCATTAAATAGTACACGCAAAACGCCAGTGTCAACGTCTACAGCGAAGAGGCGACTCCGGGATGCTGGCCTTCAGGGCAGAGTGGCAAGAAAAAGCCATATCTGAGACTGGCTAATAAAAGGAAAAGATTAATATGGGCAAAAGAACACAGACATTGGACAGAGGAAGATTGGTAAAAAGTGTTATGGATAGACGAATCCAAGTTTGAGGTGTTTGGATCACACAGAAACATTTGTGAGACGCAGAACAACTGAAAAGATGCTGGAAGAGAGCCTGACGCCATCTGTCAAGCATGGTGGAGGTAATGTGATGGTCTGGGGTTGCTTTGGTGCTGGTAACATGGGAGATTTGTACAAGGGAAAAGGGATTTTGAATAAGGAAGGCTATCACTCCATTTTGCAACGCCGCCATGCCCTGTGGACAGCGCTTGATTGGAGCCAATTTCATCCTACAACAGGACAATGACCCAAAGCACACCTCCAAATTATGCAAGAACTATTTTTTAGGGAAGCAGCAGGCAGCTGGGATTCTATCTGTAATGGAGTGGCCAGCGCAGTCACCAGATCTCAACCCCACTGAGCTGTTGTGGGAGCAGCTTCACCGTATGGTACGCAAAAACTGCCCATCAAGCCAAACCCACTTGTGGGAGGGCCTTCTGGAAGCATGGGGGGAAATTTCTCCAGATTACCTCAGCAAATTAACTGTTAGAATGCCAAAGGCCTGCAATGCTGGAATTGCTGCAATGGAGCATTCTGTGCTGAAAGTAAAGTCTGAAGGAGAAAATTATTATATCAAATAAAAATCTTTTTTTCGAACCTTGTCAATGTCTGGACTAGATTATAAATTCATTTGGCATCTCATTAGATTAATAAAAGTATGAGTTTTCATGGAAAACACAATTGTCCGGGTGACCCCAAACTTTTGAACGGTAGTGTACTTTCACATCAAGTAATGGCAAATCACTCAGAGAGGGCATCATTTATATAGTAAGACTAAAGTAATCCCACCCGATCATGAGGATCAAGGGGCGGAGACACTGTTCTAGAAAATGTAGGATGCATAGAGGAAAATAAAGGAGCTGCGGTTCTCCGCAGAGCTGCACATTCTACAAGAGGGGCTCATTTGCCATGGCTTGACTACCCCTTTAATAGACCTTTTAAAGGGCACAATGGTAACTGTTGAAAATAATTGGATAAAGGCAATAAAGGGATGACTTTTTTTTCTTGTTGAAAATTTGTACAATTTTCAGAGACCATAATTCTCTTTGTGAAACTAGGAATGAACTGGGTGGCGGCAAGGACACAGGCTCAGGGATGATGAATTTTTAGAACGTTCACTTCTGATAATTTTGGTGCCACTAATGGATTCGTTAATCCTTGACTACACTTAGAGGGTCAGCAGGGAAGAGAAGCGAGGAGTAAACTGCTCCACCGTCATTCATTCTCTCTGTGACCTCCGAGCAACGGTTTTATTCAATTTTTCTCTCCTTATCCATTTATAAAATAAAACACATTAATATTCACCTTCTGGCAAATAACGCGTTTCGCTTGATACGTGCGATCAGTCTGGATGAAAGACGACTGCGAATATCAAGACTCCAGCTGGACGTGCGCGGCATAATCTCCTCCGCTGTCCATCACATGGCTGCAGTGGGAACTGTGGTCAGAAAACTGATGGACTGGGGCTAAAGACTTAAAAGGAAAATTAATAACATGTAAATCAGGTTTTTAGGCTTCATGTTGGGGATGTTTTTTGTTTTTTTTCATATCACAATCTGTATTCAAAATAAAAATGAGAAATATGGTACTTTTCACACTAATCACTGGGGCATTTTTAGAGAAATACGATTAAAATGACTGATAACACCTCTATATACAGTAGATATTTTTTCCGCTTGCGACAAAATATTAAAAATGTAAAAGTTATAGATTACTATGATATATTTTGCATTAGTTTTTGTATTTTGTATATAACTATGTTTCCGAAACCCTAGCCCTAACCCTACACCTAGCCCTTACTCTTATCCTAACCCCACCTCTAGACATAGCCATAACCCTACACCTAGCCCTAACCCTAGTACTCACCCCATCACCAACTCTCATTCTAACCCTACACCAAGCCCTAACCCTCGCCCATACCCTAGATCTAACCCCAAAGCTCATCCTTACCCTACATCAAGCCCTAAGCCTTGCCAAGGCCCTAGATCTAGCCCTCTCATCCTAGCCCTAAATCTATCCCTAACCCTCGTCCTTACCCTACACCAAGTCGTAACTCTCATTCTAACCATATCCCTAGACATAGCCATAACCCAAGCCCTAAACCTATACCTTTCCTTAACGCTCATCCTAACACTACACCTAACCCTCGTCCCAACCCTATGTCTAGACTCGACCCTACACTAAGCCCTAATTCTAGTCCTAAACCTATGAGTATCGCTCTCATCCTAACCCTACATCTAGCCCTAATCCTACACCAAGCCCTAACTCTCATCCTAACCATATCCCTAGACCTACCCATAACCCAAGCTCCAACCCTATACCTTTCCCGAACGCTCATCCTAACCCTACATCTAACACTAACCCACGTCCTAAACCTACACGTAGCCTTCTCACCCTAACCCTACATCTAGTACCTCACATCCTAACCATATCCCTAGACATAGCCATAGCCCAAGCTCTAACCCTATACCTTTCCCTAATGCTCATCCTAACCCTACATCTAACACTAACCCTACACTAAGCCCTAATACACGTCCTAATTCCTACATGTAGCCTTCTCATCCGAACCTTACATTTAGCCCTAACCCTACACCAAGCCCTAACGCTCATCCCAACCATACCCTTATACATAGCCATAACTCTAACCCTACACATACCTCTAACTCTTATCCCAGCCCTCTTTCTTAACCTTGTTAATACGATCTTTTTGCCATTTTACATAAGTCCTGTAGAATAAATCCCATTAATTATCCGTCATACAAATGCATATTGGCCTTCATAAAGCGTTTAAAATGATAAACTTAAAATCTCTCTCCAGTCCTAAGAGAATATTTAGAATTGGGAGTCCTCAGTGGTTGATACCTTTTAATGGCTAACTGAAAAGATGGTGACAAGTTGCAAGCTTTCGAGACTACTCAGGTCTCTTCATCAGGCATTGACTAATACAACATCTGAAGATTCACATATTTATACAAAAGACAGCACAGAAATAACCCAATAGCTAAGACAAGTGATGTGAAGTGGAATAGTCATTATGGGGGAGTGATAAGCATAAATATTGGAGCAGTTCATAGATAAGCAGTGTGAAGGTTTTATTGCCCTCTGTCTGGTTCTGTCTTGTGATGACCCCAGAAGGTCTAAAGAGCAAATTCCTTAATTGATGTAAAAAAAACATAAATCTATGCGACACATTCATTCCTGCACTGAATGTTTGGAAAGTTTTCATCACATCTAATGTGGTGTACTTAATTATTTGTACTAAATGTCCAATTGGGGGTCTGTATGTGGGTGAGACAGGGCAAAAACGGAGAACAAGGATGAATGCTCATCGTCACACAATAAGAGAAAAAAGAATTGAGGTAGCTTCAAGTCTCAGAGAGAAAGAAGAATCTCAGAGTACAAATTTATGAAAACTTTCCAAACATTCAGTGCAGGAATGAATATGTTGCATGGATTTATGTCTTTTTACATCAATTAAGGAATTTGCTCTTTAGACCTTCTGGGGTCATCACAACACAGAACCAGAGGGCAATAAAACCTTCACACTGCTTATCTTTGAACTGCTCCAATATTTATGCTTATCACTCCCCCATAATGACTATTCCACTTCACATCACTTGTCTTAGCTATTGGGTTATTTCTGTGCTGTCTTTTGTATAAATATGTTATCCTTCAGATTTTGTATTAGTCTAGCCTGATGAAGAGACCTGAGTAGTCTCAAAAGCTTGCAGTGTGTTACCATCTTTTCAGTTAGCCATTAAAAGGTATCAACCACTGAGGACTCTCAATCCTGAATATTCTTCTATCTACTGGCTAACACAGGACAAAGATACAGATCTTTCCTGTATCTCCAGTCCTAAAGATTAATGCAATGTGCCGGCGAAGGCGACAGCTATAAGACCGGAGTTCAGGTTTTGTATTTCAAGGAGATTTTGGCAACTCAATTTGGTAAATTGCCCCCACCTCCCCCCCCCAACCAATAAATGGCACCAGAATATTTGGCAACCACTTATCAGAAGAAACAAAATGAGTATCCAGGGTTAAAAAAAAATTCTGATATTTACTGTGGTCGATCCATGATGGAAAGTTTTTGTTGCTGACTCAGGCACCTCTGTCATTCCTGAACTTCGGGACGGTTTCTGGTTTGACGAGTCAAATAAATGCAAACAATGAATGTAAGTGAACCATCCTGACATCTCAAAAATGTAAGAAAGTTATGTAGCAATGCAGGTAACCGAGAAAAGGGAGCAAAAATGGGACGAGGCTGAGGCCGACAGGCACGAATGGAGGATAAGCATCGGAGACAAGTCTTAGTCATTGCATTCTGGTTTCTCATCCAGTCCCATTGCCCCCCGCTGTATAATATTCTGTCCCCCCCCGTGTATTTCCCCCTGTGAGTGATATTATTGAGAAGTGGAAGGAGAGCAGTTTAGGAGCATCTCGGACCACCAAGAATATATTGGGGTACGTTGCACTCTTCGTCAGCACTGTCCACAATGTCGCCTCCTTAGCCCTGCATCTTTGCTGTAGGAGTGCTGTCCGAGCCGCTAGTCATCATCACGAGAAGACTTTCTCCTGGACGACTTCCCAACGAGGCGCAAGCTATTGTATGGGTAAAGTACTCTCCCCCGTGTTATTGCATAGAGTATCGCCTCCTTTATGAGTCAATAGCTTATCTGCAGAACACTTTGCATATGTGACTCACGCCGTTATCAAGACTTTTACATGGCTTTTAGTAACTTTATGAGTTTGTTGGTAAAGTGGAATCTTTCAGCCGAGGAGAATTCTTGACATTTTTCTCCTAGCTGTTTTTGCATTGAGCGAACCAGATCTACAAGTCCTGAGGCCGAGCGCTGTAAATCAGATACATATACACCTAGGACAAGGACATATGTTCCCCCATAGTAATGACATCTGCTCCCATTTTTGTCCTGTTGTACATCCCAAACTAAAGATCTCCTTCAGTGGTAAAGTCACGGGCTTTGCCCCACACACAGAGTTTACATTTGGAGACTTTCTGTCTGAGGCTGGATGTATGGATTAGTGCAGGGGTCGTATATGCTGTGCCAAGAACGAGACGGGATTAAGACATGAAAAGAACTTTCATAAACAAAACCTTTGGGAAAATGTCCGATTCTTTCTGCCTCTAGAATCCTCTCCAGTGCTTAGTGCAAAATCTATGGCGTCCTCACGGTTTCATCACTGCCATGTAAAAGTAACCTTAGGTGCATTCCTACCATAATATTAGAGGGTGGAAAGTGCAGCACAAAGGCCCTGAGCACATTTCTGTATCATAGCTATTCATTTGCTGCTATGACAAGAAAACAAAATACTACCTTCATTATACAAGAACTAATACTGCTCCTATGTACAAGAATATAACTACTATAATACAGCCCCTATGTACAAGAATATAACTACTATAATACAGCCCCCTATGTGCAAGAATATATCTACTATAATACTGCTCCTATGTACAAGAATATAACTACTATAATACAGCCCCCTATGTGCAAGAATATATCTACTATAATACTGCTCCTATGTACAAGAATATAGCTACTATAATACTGCTCCTATGTACAAGAATATAACTACTATATTACTGCCCCTATGTACAAGAATATAACTACTATAATACAGCCCCCTATGTGCAAGAATATATCTACTATAATACTGCTCCTATGTACAAGAATATAACTACTATAATACAGCCCCCTATGTGCAAGAATATATCTACTATAATACTGCTCCTATGTACAAGAATATAGCTACTATAATACTGCCCCTATGTACAAGAATATAGCTACTATAATACTGCCCCTATGTACAAGAATATAACTACTATAATACTGCCGCTATGTAAGAATATAGCTACTATAATACTGCCGCTATGTATAAGAATATAGCTACTATAATACTGCCCCCTATGTACAAGAATATAACTACTATAATACTGCCCCTATGTACAAGAATATAACTACTATAATACTGCCCCCTATGTACAAGAATATAACTACTATAATACTGCCCCTATGTACAAGAATATAACTACTATAATACTGCCCCATGTAAAAGAATATAACTACTATAATACTACTCCTATGTACAAGAATATAACTACTATACTTCCCCTATGTACAAGAATATAACTACTATAATACTGCCCCTATGTACAAGAATATAACTACTATAATCCTGCTGCTATGTACAAGAATATAACTACTACAATACTGCCCCTATGCACAAGAATATAATTACTATAATACTGCTCCTATGTACAAGAATATAACTACTATAATACTGCCCCTATGTACAAGAATATAACTACTATAATACTGCTCCTATGTACAAGAATATAATTACTATAATACTGCTCCTATGTACAAGAATATAACTACTATAATACTGCCCCATGTAAAAGAATATAACTACTATAATACTACTCCTATGTACAAGAATATAACTACTATACTTCCCCTATGTACAAGAATATAACTACTATAATACTGCCCCTATGTACAAGAATATAACTACTATAATCCTGCTGCTATGTACAAGAATATAACTACTACAATACTGCCCCTATGCACAAGAATATAATTACTATAATACTGCTCCTATGTACAAGAATATAACTACTATAATACTGCCCCTATGTACAAGAATATAACTACTATAATACTGCTCCTATGTACAAGAATATAACTACTACAATACTGCCCCTATGCACAAGAATATAATTACTATAATACTGCTCCTATGTACAAGAATATAACTACTATAATACTGCCCCCTATGTACAAGAATATAACTACTATAATCCTGCTGCTATGTACAAGAATATAACTACTACAATACTGCCCCTATGCACAAGAATATAACTACTATAATACTGCTCCTATGTACAAGAATATAACTACTATAATACTGCCCCTATGTACAAGAATATAACTACTATAATACTGCTCCTATGTACAAGAATATAACTACTATAATACTGCCCCTATGTACAAGAATATAACTACTATAATCCTGCTGCTATGTACAAGAATATAACTACTACAATACTGCCCCTATGCACAAGAATATAATTACTATAATACTGCTCCTATGTACAAGAATATAACTACTATAATACTGCCCCCTATGTACAAGAATATAACTACTATAATCCTGCTGCTATGTACAAGAATATAACTACTACAATACTGCCCCTATGCACAAGAATATAATTACTATAATACTGCTCCTATGTACAAGAATATAACTACTATAATACTGCCCCTATGTACAAGAATATAACTACTATAATACTGCTCCTATATACAAGAATATAACTACTATAATACTGCCCCTATGCACAAGAATATAATTACTATAATACTGCTCCTATGTACAAGAATATAACTACTATAATACTACCCCCTATATACAAGAATATAACTACTATGATACTGCCCCTATACACAAGAATATAATTACTATAATACTGCCCCCTATGTACAGGAATATAACTACTATAATACTGCTCCTATGTACAAGAATATAACTACTATAATACTGCTCCTATGTACAAGAATATAACTACTATAATACTGCTCCTATGTACAAGAATATAACTACTATAATACTGCCCCTATGCACAAGAATATAATTACTATAATACTGCTCCTATGTACAAGAATATAACTACTATAATACTACCCCCTATATACAAGAATATAACTACTATGATACTGCCCCTATACACAAGAATATAATTACTATAATACTGCCCCCTATGTACAGGAATATAACTACTATAATACTGACCACTATGTACAAGAATATAACTACTATAATACTGCTCCTATGCACAAGAATATAATTACTATAATACTGCCCCCTATGTACAGGAATATAACTACTATAATACTGCTCCTATGTACAAGAATATAACTACTATAATACTGACCACTATGTACAAGAATATAACTACTATAATACTGCTCCTATGCACAAGAATATAATTACTATAATACTGCCCCCTATGTACAGGAATATAACTACTATAATACTGCTCCTATGTACAAGAATATAACTACTATAATACTGCCCCTATGTACAAGAATATAATGACTATAATACTGCCTCCTATGTACAAGAATATAACTACTATAATACTGCCTCCTAGCTGTGAGGTTGTGTGTCAGTGGTTCTCCTGATGTCTGGAGCAAGCCCAGGGAGGGGCCACCCTGGGCGGGGAAGCTCCCCTGGCAAGGCCCAGGCTTCCCGGCCTACACTGGGACTAGCCTCCCAGGCTTCTACTAATGGGAATGTTAATCCCAAAGCCACTGTGAGTCCAGTGAATGCAGCGAGTCAAAGCTGCAGCAGTTCTGTGAAGGAGGAGAAAGCTTTGACTAAAGTTTTGGGAGGAAAACCTTCTCCAGTTCCAGCAAAGAAACAAGAAGGCAATGTGTCAGTGAGTGATGGAATCCAGCTGAATGTGAAGCCTTGTAGCTCCCCAGTCAGTAAGCAGCTCCTGCCAGGTGCACAGGTGAGATCGGCCCCAGCTGTGCAGATCACCTCTCCTGCTCCCAGGCAGAGACAGACGTCTTTGGAAAGGCAGACAATGCAGGAGAACCTACAGCAACATGGCAGTATGGCGCGGTCAGGACGCACACGGTCGCAGTCAGGTGGCAGCGATAACCCTGCTGCGGAGCCTGCATCCAGCCAAGGGGCCACAAAACCATCCGTGGTGGACCCGCACAAGACTGTCTTCAAAAACCCCTGTACCCGTGGTCAAGACTAAGCCTGTGGGGCCGGCGCATGCACCCGAGCTGCAGCTAGCGGATGAGATACCGGGACTTGTCCGAAAACTGGGTGAGTTACAGCAGCAAAAAAAAGCGCTGCAAATGGAGGTAGACTTCATCTATAGCCTAAAGACCACTAATCCTGCCAGTAATGAGGCCTATGACCTGAGACTGAACACACTGGGTGTACAGCTGGCGAGTGTTGTGCAGGACACTGAATCTGTGCTGGAGAGCATGGGGCCCCTGGCAGAGACCTACAGGAACCGCGAGCGGTTCGCCTCCTATAAGCAGGACTGTGCTGTAGAGGCCAGGACCCCTGATGTTCAGGACGGGACCCCCCAGCAGCGGACACGGCCAGTGTTACAGGCTGCCCGCTTCTGCTTCCAGGAGGGAAAACAGCTGCAGCAGCCGGCAGCTCAGTGTGAACAGGAGCATACACTTCAGACTGCAGCAGAGGCACAACAGGTCCCAGAATGCCCCACACAGGAGCAGGACAGTATACGTGAGACTATTTGTGCTGATGAGGCTGAGGCAGCCGAGTGTGAACAGGAGCACACACTGCAGACTCCAGCAGAGGCACCACAGGTCCCAGAATGCCCCACACAGGAGCAGGACAGTATTTGTGAGACTGTTTGTGCTGATGAGGCCGAGGCTGAAGCACAGACTGTGGCTGGGGATGCTGTGCCCATGGGGTCGGGGGTTGGAGGGGTTTCACATTCTGTAATGGACGTCGCACTGTCTGATAATGATGCTGCTTATGATAATGTGCATGATATGTGTGACTATCCCCCTTTGCCATCTAGTCCACAAGGTGTGACAGCCCCCCCTGCTGCAGGCCCTCTCCCTGTCAGTCAGCCCAGTGTGACCCGGCAGGTGCCCCCCAGGAATGCCTGGAGCCGCGGCGCCCCATCCTTCACTTCCAGCGCCAGGTATACCGGCCAGACATTCAAGCGCATTAATGTGGTGCGGTTTAAATACATAGGTGCCAAGGAGGATCTGCCACAACGCAGGTATGTGGTGAGAGAGCTGCTCTGCGGCCAGATGGGGTTTGTGGCAAATGAGATACTGGCGGTGTCTAATCTTCAGGACAGGCAGGGCTACGAGGTCAGCTTCAAGCTCATGTCTGACCTGGATAGATTCTGGGCCAATTACCCCAAGTTCAGAGATGCTGAGGGCTGGAATAAGTTTGTGTTGGTTCCTATCTCCAGACCAGACACTGTCACAGTAAACATCACCTTCTGGAATGAGGCCGTTCCTCCACAGGACATCGAGGTGTGGCTCCGGAGACACTGTGACCTCGTCTCTGGACTCACCAAGGTCAGAGATGAGGATGGTATCTGGACAATGGGGTGGCGGGTCTTGGTAAAATTGCGGCAATGTGAGACCATCACTGCCCACTTACCCAACTCCTTCTTCATTGGGAGGGAGAAGGGATGGTGTTATTATCCCGGGCAACCCAGAAAGTGCTTCAAATGTGGTGGGAAAGGTCATCTGGCTAACGCCTGTACTGTGGTGAAGTGCAATCTGTGTGGGGCAATCGGCCATGTCGCTGCAGACTGCCGGGACGTCAGGTGCAACCTCTGTGGTAGGATGGGCCACCCTCACAGGGACTGTCCAGACGCCTGGCACAACATCTGCAGAGTCTTCCCTGATGAGTTAGTGATGGCAGGGGCAGAGGCTCAGGAGGATGAGGATGTGGTGGCAGGGACACATGAGGAGGAGTGTTTAATGTCAGGAGAGATGTTGACCAGCTCAGATGCCCACCAGGAGTCCACTCAGGCAGCACCAGAGAAGCAGGGTGCAGAGGAATCATAGAATCATAGAATCGTAGAGTTGGAAGGGACCTCCTGGGCCATCTGGTCCAACCCCCTGCTCAAAGCAGGATTCGCTAAATCATCCCAGTCAGATGTCTGTCCAGCCTCTGTTTGAAGACTTCCATTGAAGGAGAACTCACCACTTCTCGTGGCAGCCTGTTCCACTCATTGATCACTCTAACTGTCAAAAAGTTTTTTCTAATATCTAATCTGTGTCTCTTCCCATTCAGTTTCATCCCATTGCTTCTAGTCTTTCCTTGTGCAAATGAGAATAAAGTTGATCCTTCTACAATGTGACAGCCCTTTAGATATTTGTAGACAGCTATTAAGTCTCCTCTCAGTCTTCTCTTTTGCAAACTAAACATTCCCAAATCCTGCAACCTTTCCTCATAAGACAGGGTTTGCAGACCGGTCACCATTCTGGTCGCTCTTTTCTGAACTTGCTCCAGTTTGTTGATGTCTGTTTTAAAATGTGGTGCCCAAAACTGGACACAATATTCCAGATGAGGTCTGACCAAAGAGGAGTAGAGGGAAATAATGACTTCACGTGATCTAGACTGTATGCTTCTGTTAATACATCCTAGAATTGCATTTGCCTTTTTTGCTGCTGCATCACACTGTTGACTCATATTCAGTCTGTGATCTATTAGTATACCCAAGTCTTTTTCACATGTGCTGTCACTTAGCCCTATTCCTCCCATTCTATATATGCTTTTTTCATTTTTATTGCCCAGATGTAGTACTTTGCATTTCTCCCTGTTAAAAACCATTCTGTTAGTTGCTGCCCACTTCTCCAGTTTATTTAAATCTTTTTGAATCCTCTCTCTCTCTTCTCTAGTATTAGCTATCCCTCCTAGCTTTGTGTCATCAGCAAATTTAATCAGTTTACCCTCAATTCCTTCATATAAATCGTTGATAAAGATGTTGAACAATACAGGGCCCAGGACAGAGCCCTGTGGTACCCCACTTGAGACATTCTTCCAACTGGATGTGCAGCCATTTACGACCACTCTTTGGGTCCGATCACTAAGCCAGTTATGAATCCACCTAACAGTTGCCTTGTCCATTCCATACTTAGTCATTTTTTCAATAAGGATTGTATGAGAGACTTTGTCAAATGCTATGCTGAAGTCAAGATATACTATATCTACAGCATTTCCTTGATCCACCCAATCAGTGATACCATCATAGAAGGAAATTAAGTTAGTCTGACATGACTTATTAGTTAGAAACCCATGCTGACTCTGTTTAATCACTTCATTCTTATCCAGGTATTGACATACATGTTGTTTAATAATTTGTTCAAAGATCTTTCCTGGTATAGAAGTCAGACTCACCGGCCTATAGTTGCCTGGGTCCACCTTCTTCCCCTTTTTGAAGATAGGAACAACATTTGCTCTTCTCCAGTCTTCTGGCACTTCTCCTGTTCTCCAAGAATTTTCAAAGATTATGGAGAGGGGTTCAAAAATTTCTTCTGCTATCTCCTTCAGTACTCTGGGGTGTAATTCATCTGGACCTGGAGACTTGAATTCTTTTAGGTTAGCTAAGTGTTTCCTCACTATCTTTCTGTTTATAGATATCCTGGATTCTTCTATTCCCTTAATAGGACAGTGAATAACAGTTGATGTTGCATTTCCTTTCTGAGAGAAAACAGATGCAAAATAGGAATTTAAAAGTTCAGCCTTCTCAACATCCTGTCTTACCATTTCATCATTTTCATCCTGTAAAAATCCTATAGCATCTTTGACTTTTCTTTTACTTTTGACATATCCCCAAAATCCTTTATCATTGCTTTTGACATCTCTTGCAAGCCTCAGTTCATTTTCAGCTTTAGCTAATCTGATTTGTGCCCTGCAGGTACTGCAGACAGCATTATATTCTTCTTTAGATATGCCTCCCTCTTTCCATTTTATAAACATTTTTTTCTTCCTTTTTAGCATGTGCTTAAGTTCTGTGTTCATCCATCCTGGTTTCCTTAAATGCTTCCTATTCTTCCCTCTTTTCGGAATTGTTAACAATCGTATAAGTAGTTCACTCCGTGATCCAGAAATCCAAATCGTTGCTGACGGCACCATCGACGTAGCCAGTTGTTCACCTGCAGAATCTTATTCCACCTCCTTGCTCCATGGCCATCCACTGGGAGGATGGAAGAGAAGACCACCTGCGCTCCCAGTTCTTTCACTTTCTTGCCTAAGTCTTCAAAGTCTCTGCAGATGGTTTCCAGGTCGTTTCTTGCGGTGTCATTTGTCCCCACATGTAGTAGCAGGAATGGGTAGTCATCTGTAGGTCTGAAGAGTCCTGATATCCTGTCAGACACATCTTTAATTTTTGCACCTGGAAGACAGCACATTTCTCTTGTAGTTATATCCGGTTTGCAGATAGCGGCCTCTGTTCCTCTCAGCAGGGAATCCCCCATGACCACCACTCTCCGTTTCTTCTTCACAACATTTTTCTTTCTCCATCCAGGAGGACTCTGAAGGCGTACAAGGTTGCTGTTTGTTGGCAAAGTCTTATCCTGATGTATTTCTTCATCGTTTTCCTGCGTGAGAGCCTGGTACTGGTTTCTGAGCAGTATGGGTGCTGACTGCCTCCTGATCCTCCTGCTTCTCTGGGTCACATGTCTCCATTCCTCTGTTTCTTCAGGTGCACTTCGAATTTCTTCTCTTTCTGTAACATGAAGAGATAATTCTGCTCTGTCCAAGAACTCTTCGCCTTCCTTAATGATCTTCAACGTAGCTAACCTCTCTTCGAGATTTTGCAACTTTTCCTCCAACAGGGACACAAGCTTGCATTTGTGACATGTGAAGTTTGGCTTTTCCACTGGTAAATCTGTGAACATGTAGCAAGAAATGCAGCTCACCAAATGGCTCCTGGCCTCTTCCATCTTGAGATTTCTTAAAAATGATGAAAGATGAGCCAAATTTCCTCTTTTCAGCTGCAACGGCCAAAACCCAGTGATCGTTGAGCTCGCGGAGACTCTTCACTTATCCCAGAAGGCACTGGGAATATGCAAATGATCTCCTCAAGACTCTTCCCCTGGTTTTCCGATTTCCTCTTTTCAGCTGCAACGGCCAAAACCCAGTGATCGTTGAGCTCGCGGAGACTCTTCACTTATCCCAGAAGGCACTGGGAATATGCAAATGATCTCCTCAAGACTCTTCCCCTGGTTTTCCGATTTCCTCTTTTCAGCTGCAACGGCCAAAACCCAGTGATCGTTGAGCTCGCGGAGACTCTTCACTTATCCCAGAAGGCACTGGGAATATGCAAATGATCTCCTCAAGACTCTTCCCCTGGTTTTCCGATTTCCTCTTTTCAGCTGCAACGGCCAAAACCCAGTGATCGTTGAGCTCGCGGAGACTCTTCACTTATCCCAGAAGGCACTGGGAATATGCAAATGATCTCCTCAAGACTCTTCCCCTGGTTTTCCGATTTCCTCTTTTCAGCTGCAACGGCCAAAACCCAGTGATCGTTGAGCTCGCGGAGACTCTTCACTTATCCCAGAAGGCACTGGGAATATGCAAATGATCTCCTCAAGACTCTTCCCCTGGTTTTCCGATTTCCTCTTTTCAGCTGCAACGGCCAAAACCCAGTGATCGTTGAGCTCGCGGAGACTCTTCACTTATCCCAGAAGGCACTGGGAATATGCAAATGATCTCCTCAAGACTCTTCCCCTGGTTTTCCGATTTCCTCTTTTCAGCTGCAACGGCCAAAACCCAGTGATCGTTGAGCTCGCGGAGACTCTTCACTTATCCCAGAAGGCACTGGGAATATGCAAATGATCTCAAGACTCTTCCCCTGGTTTTCCGATTTCCTCTTTTCAGCTGCAACGGCCAAAACTCAGTGATCGTTGAGCTCGCGGAGACTCTTCACTTATCCCAGAAGGCACTGGGAATATGCAAATGATCTCCTCAAGACTCTTCCCCTGGTTTTCCGATTTCCTCTTTTCAGCTGCAACGGCCAAAACCCAGTGATCGTTGAGCTCGCGGAGACTCTTCACTTATCCCAGAAGGCACTGGGAATATGCAAATGATCTCCTCAAGACTCTTCCCCTGGTTTTCCGATTTCCTCTTTTCAGCTGCAACGGCCAAAACCCAGTGATCGTTGAGCTCGCGGAGACTCTTCACTTATCCCAGAAGGCACTGGGAATATGCAAATGATCTCCTCAAGACTCTTCCCCTGGTTTTCCGATTTCCTCTTTTCAGCTGCAACGGCCAAAACCCAGTGATCGTTGAGCTCGCGGAGACTCTTCACTTATCCCAGAAGGCACTGGGAATATGCAAATGATCTCCTCAAGACTCTTCCCCTGGGAAGAGGGGAACATGGAGGTCGTCCATCAGGTCCAGCAGCCTCAGATAGCCCCCCCTTCAGCATCGCTGTCTGTATCTGATGACTGGAGCATTAATAATAATAAAAGGAAGAAATTATTAATAATAATAAAAGGAAGAAAAATAACACATCCTCCCGTAAACCTGAGGCAGAATATGACACTGGTCAGAGTGCTAGTAAGAAGGTTCAGAATTCTGCAGGAGTGATGGTCGTGTCCAACAAGTATGGAGTTTTATCTGACTCCAATGGTGACCATTATGAGGAAGAGTTGAGGAAAGTTGATGCTGAGTGTGACAGGGACATAGAGGACCATCCCCCGCCAAAGCGGAAGCCCTTATCTGTGGACCCTCAGGTAGAGTCTGACATGAACACCAGTGGTGGACAGAACATCTCTGACTCATGATGATGGCTGTTACTCTGCTCCTTCTATATTGTGTTGTGATGGCAGGGTTCTCATTGACAGTGACCTCGAGCAATGTGAATAGCATTAAGCTGAGGAGAACTAGACACACGGTGTATGAACATCTCAAATATCTGGACACAGATGTCATCTTCCTGCAGGAGACACGACTGACATCTCTGGGGCTTATGAGAGAGGCTGAGAGGGAATGGCGGTCCGGTCCTTCTCTCTGGTCACTGGCTGTGGAGCCTTACGCCGGGGTCGCTGTCCTGTTTAACATTAATGATGTGACTGTGCATAGGATGACGGAGGTGGTCATGGGAAGATGTCTGGTCCTGGAAGTCACTATTAATGGGAGGCGACTCCGGCTTATTAACATCTATGGGCCACAGACGGTGACTGACAGGATCCAGCTGTTTAATGACGGCAAGCCCTACCTCTTCACTTCTCTTCCAGTGGTGATGGCGGGGGACTTTAATGCCATAATGACATCAGGTGACAGCTCCTCAAGCAGGGCAGTGACCAGGGACGGTAAGGTCCTACATAGCGTCATAATGCAGGCAGGACTGACTGACGTTTTCACACAGGGTGGGCGACAGCCAAAATTCACATATTCATGATCCAACAGGAGCAGTAGGATAGATTTTGCTTTTGTCAGTCCTACTGAGGCTGTCGGCGCCCTGAGTGAGAAGGTCGTCCCTTACTCTGATCACCTCGCCTTGTGCTTCTCTTTGGGTTCCTCTAACCGTCCGGACATTGGTAGAGGGTTGTGGAAGCTCAATTCCAGTCTCCTGGATGATGCCTATGTTCAGAGCCGTGTTCACTCCCTTATACAGCTTCATCTAGACAGGGTTGACTTCTATGACAACCTGACCGACTGGTGGGAGGACGTCAAGGAGGATATCAGATCCCTCTTAAAGAGACTGTCAGTTAATAAAGGGAGGAATAAGTACAGCCAGTACCTAAAGCTGCGCAAAGAATTGGAGTCACTGTATTCGGCGGGCGGGGATGACAAAGTGAAGATCGACCGGCTGAAATCTGAGATAAAGCAGTATCAGTATAGCAGGTAAACCTCCCTGGTTCTGGAACGGGATTATGGGTCCTTAGGGGCCCCTGATCCCTTTGATAATTGCAGGGAGAGGGTGGCCAAAAAAATGGTCACGGGTCTCACCGACTCCCAGGGTGTATTGCAGGATTCAAGGGAGGGTATCCTGGAGGTGGTGAGATCTTACTATGCTGACTTGTTTCAGAGGAAAGTTTTGGATAAAGATAAGATGGCTCAATTCTTGGAGGCAACTCCAGTGCCTGATACTAATGATCTGGACTTTTCTCCTTTGACAGCAGAATTAACGGTGGAAGAAGTTAAGGAGGCCATTGATAAGTTGCATCTGAAGAAGGCACCAGGTCCAGATGGTATAACAGCAGAATTTTATAAGAAATTCAGAGACGTCCTGGCTCCAATTCTCGTGGATGTGTATAGAAATTGTCTCGAAAATCACCTGATGCCTCCATCCATGAGAGTGTCCTCGTTAATTCTGCTGTCTAAAGGTAAAGAGCCGAGCGACATCAAGAACTGGAGGCCGATTGCCCTCTTGAATGTGGACAGGAAGATTCTAGCAAAGATCCTATTTTCTAGATTAGTCTGTTTGTCCCCGGCACTGTTGGCAGGCTCTCAGTTTGGCACAGTAAAAGGGCGGAACATCTCTGGAGCAGTCATCTGGATACGAGAGATGTTTGAGAGATGTAAAGCTCTGCGGTGTGGGAGATATGTTGTTAGTCTGGACCAGGCTAAAGCCTTTGACAGGGTTGATCATGATTATCTGTGGGCCACTTTGTCAAAGTACGGTATTCCGAGACAAATTGTGGATTGGCTGAAGACGTTGTACAGAGAGGCGGTGAGCTTTCCTCTGATTAATGGTTGGCAGTGTGACACTTTTGGAGTTGAGGCGGGGGTGAGACAGGGCTGCCCAATGAGTCCGCTCCTGTATGTTTTTGCCCTAGACCCGTTTCTGAGGTCACTGCAGGAGTGCGATTTTCAGGGGGTGCCGGTCCCCCACTGCCCGCCTCTGAATGTTGTTGCCTATGCGGATGATGTGACGCTGGTGATCTCCAATCCTCGTGAGGTGCAGATGTTATCTGCGTCCATCAGAAGCTACTCAGAGGCCTCCGGGTCTCTTGTCAACCTTGAAAAGAGCCAAGCTCTGTGGACATTAGATACTGAGCCCAGCTTTGATCTGCCGCAGTTTTCCAAAGCCTCCACCCATATTAAGATCCTAGGGGTTAAATTTGGGAGGGATGATAATGCCACGCTAAATTGGGAGGAGAAATTGGAAACCGGAAATGCAAAGGTTCAGCGATGGAAGAACTGGAGGCTGACCTACAGAGAAAGGGTCACAATGTTGAAGACGTACCTGGTCCCTGTCTTCTTGTATGTCTCTGTCGCTTTCCCTTTGCCAGAATCTTTCTCAGCGAGGCTCCTCAGCCTGTTCTTCCAGCTCTTGTGGGGGAATAGGATGAACCTGATAAAGAGGGGAATAACATACCTACGGCGGAGAGAGGGCGGGCTGGATATGTTAAATCCAAGGGTTTTCTTTGACTCCTTGTTTCTAAAGGTGAATTTTGGGAACATGGACTCAAACAGTAGCTCCCTGTGGGTAAATAGTATCAGGTACTGGATATTGCCTTTTGCAGAATCTTGGGTGCGAGGCGGCAGTCTCAAGAGGAGGAGATGGACAGGTGACCACCTCCCCCAGTATCTGGACTATGGTCTGAAGTATGTTAGGAGGTGGGGACTGGAGAAGTCTTACATTGAGAGCAGTATGAGAAGATACCTGTATGCTCGTGTATGTAGGACTTTCTTCTACTCTCCACTGGCCCTGAGAGATTGTGTCACCACCACCCTGCAAGAAAGCCTTAGGTTCCTAAACGGGAAACGGCTTCCTCCTAAACTGTTTGATGTCACTTGGCTTTCACTGCATAGTCGGCTCTTTGTCAGAGGGAACCTGAAACATCTGTGTGTCTCTGATCGGAATTGTCCCCTTGGTTGTCAGCAGGAGGAAACTATGGAACACTTTATATGTGATTGCTGGGGAGGGAGGAAGATCTGGGAGGAAGTGTCAGATAATCTAAAAATCCCCAGACTGCGGACCCTAAAGTATCCCGACATAATCTATGGTGTCCCCTCCACTGTTAGTAACATCAACAGAGAGACGATGTACATTATAATCAGTGTCATCAAATACTATCACTGGCACATGAGAACCCGGGTGTCACTGCACAATGAGCTGTTCGATCACACCGCTGCCGCCAATCAGGTTATGTCAGAACTCCGGTGGATAAAATCATTGGAAGTTGGAAGGAGTCCGAGAAATATAACGTTATGGAGAAACGTAAAATTCAGTTAGGAAAACATTTTTTTTTTTTTTCTTTTTTCTCAAACTTTCTTTTTCCATCGCCAGGTGTGGACACTTTAATTTATTTACGAATATGATCTGATTATGTAATGCTGTGTATATATTACCTAAGTGGTTTGTGTTTTGTAATACTGGATGATTTTTGTTTTATTATAATTGTATTTATGTTTGGTTTATAATAAAAATTGCCCCTATGTACAAGAATATAACTACTATAATACTGCCTCTATGTACAAGAATATAACTACTATAATACTGCTCCTATGTACAAGAATATAACTACTATAATACTGTCCCTATGTACAAGAATATAACTACTATAATATTGCCTCTATGTACAAGAATATAACTACTATAATACTGCCCCTATGTACAAGAATATAACTACTATAATACTGCCCCTATGTACAAGAATATAATTACTATAATACTGCTCCTATGAACAAGAATATAACTACTATAATACTGCCCCCTATGTACAAGAATATAACTACTATAATACTGCCCCTATGTACAAGAATATAACTACTATAATACTACCTCTATGTACAAGAATATAACTACTATAATACTGCCCCTATGTACAAAATATAATTACTATAATACTGCTCCTATGAACAAGAATATAACTACTATAATACTGCCCCCTATGTACAAGAATATAACTACTATAATACTGCCCCTATGTACAAGAATATATCTACTATAATACTGCCTCTATGTACAAGAATATAACTACTATAATACTGCCCCTATATACAAGAATATAACTACTATAATACTGCCCCTATGTACAAGAATATAACTACTATAATACTGCCCCTATGTGCAAGAATATAATTACTATAAAACTGCTCGTATGTACAAGAATATAAGTACTATAATAATGCTCCTATGTACAAGAATATAACTACTATAATACTGCCCCCTATGTACAAGAATATAACTACTATATTACTGCACGCTATGTACAAGAATATATCTACTATAATACTGCCCCTATGTACAAGACTATAATTACTATATTACTGCACGCTATGTACAAGAATATAACTACTATAATACTGCCCCTATGTACAAGAATATAATTACTATAATACTGCTCCTATGAACAAGAATATAACTACTATAACACTGCCCCCTATGTACAAGAATATAACTACTATCTGTGTACAGGAATATATCTACTATAATACTGCCCCTATGTACAAGAATATAACTACTATAATACTGCCCCTATGTACAAGAATATAACTACTATAATACTGCCCCTATGTACAAGAATATAATTACTACAATACTGCTCCTATGTACAAGAATATAACTACTATAATACTGCTCCTATTTACAAGAATATATCTACTACAATACTGCCCCTATGTACAAGATTATAACTACTATAATACTGCCCCCTATGTACAAGAATATAACTACTATAATACTGCTCCTATGTACAAGAATATAACTCCTATAATACTGCTCCTATGTACAAGAATATAACTCCTATATTACTGCTCCCTATGTACAAGAATATAACTACTATAAGGCTGTGTTCACACACAGCGTTTTTTAGCGGTTTTTACCGCGGTTTTCACTATAAAACCGCTATAAAACCGCTAAAAATAAGCTACACAGTCTTTTCTATGCATTTTTCACTTTTTGTGCACATTGATGCTTTTTTCTACCGCGAAAAAACCGCATCGCGGTAAAAAACGCAGCATGCACGTTAATTTTGCGGATTTTTCCGCGGTTTTGACTTCTAGCATGCGTTTAGAAACCGCTGCGGTAA
Source organism: Dendrobates tinctorius (assembly GCF_039654945.1). NCBI lineage: Eukaryota > Metazoa > Chordata > Amphibia > Anura > Dendrobatidae > Dendrobates > Dendrobates tinctorius. The sequence continues at coordinate 1,150,232 of NW_027361998.1, read as the reverse complement.
AAAACGCATCAAAAAAGCATCAAAACCGCGCAAAAACCGGAGCGAAAAAAAAAGTGCGGTTTCTGGAAGGGATTCAGGTTTTTGTGCAGAAATTTTCTGCAACGTATGCACTTAGCCTAATACTGCTCCCTATGTACAAGAATATAACTACTATAATATTGCCCCCTATGTACAAGAATATAACTACTATAATACTGCCCCCTATGTACAAGAATATAACTACTATAATACTGCCCCTATGTACAAGAATATATCTACTATAATACTGCCCCCTATGTACAAGAATATAACTACTATAATACTGCTCCCTATGTACAAGAATATAACTACTATAATACTGCTCCCTATGTACAAGAATATAACTACTATAATACTGCCCCTATGTACAAGAATATAACCACTATAATACTGCCCCTATGTACAAGAATATAGCTACTATAATACTGCTCCCTATGTACAAGAATATAACTACTATAATACTGCCCCCTATGTACAAGAATATAACTACTATAATACTGCCCCCTATGTACAAGAATATAACTACTATAATACTGCCTCTATGTAAAAGAATAAAACTACTATAATACTGCTCCCTATGTACAAGAATATAACTACTATAATACTGCCCCCTATGTACAAGAATATAACTACTATAATACTGCCCCTATGTACAAGAATATATCTACTATAATTCTGCCCCCTATGTACAAGAATATAACTACTATAATACTGCCCCCTATGTACAAGAATATAACTACTATAATACTGCTCACTATGTACAAGAATATAACTACTATAATACTGCCCCTATGTACAAGAATATAACTACTATAATACTGCCCCTATGTACAAGAATATAACTACTATAATACTGCCCCCTATGTACAAGAATATAACTACTATAATACTGCCCCTATGTACAAGAATATATCTACTATAATACTGCCCCCTATGTACAAGAATATAACTACTATAATACTGCCCCCTATGTACAAGAATATAACTACTATAATACTGCTCCCTATGTACAAGAATATAACTACTATAATACTGCCCCTATGTACAAGAATATAACTACTATAATACTGCCCCTATGTACAAGAATATAGCTACTATAATACTGCTCCCTATTTACAAGAATATAACTACTATAATACTGCCCCCTATGTACAAGAATATAACTACTATAATACTGCCCCCTATGTACAAGAATATAACTACTATAATACTGCTCCCTATGTACAAGAATATAACTACTATAATACTGCCCCCTATGTTCAAGAATATAACTACTATAATACTGCCTCTATGTAAAAGAATAAAACTACTATAATACTGCTCCCTATGTACAAGAATATAACTACTATAATACTGCCCCCTATGTACAAGAATATAACTACTATAATACTGCCCCTATGTACAAGAATATATTTACTATAATACTGCCCCCTATGTACAAGAATATAACTACTATAATACTGCCCCCTATGTACAAGAATATAACTACTATAATACTGCTCCCTATGTACAAGAATATAACTACTATAATACTGCCCCTATGTACAAGAATATAACTACTATAATACTGCCCCTATGTACAAGAATATAACTACTATAATACTGCCCCCTATGTACAAGAATATAACTACTATAATACTGCCCCTATGTACAAGAATATATCTACTATAATACTGCCCCCTATGTACAAGAATATAACTACTATAATACTGCCCCCTATGTACAAGAATATAACTACTATAATACTGCTCCCTATGTACAAGAATATAACTACTATAATACTGCCCCTATGTACAAGAATATAACTACTATAATACTGCCCCTATGTACAAGAATATAACTACTATAATACTGCCCCCTATGTACAAGAATATAACTACTATAATACTGCCCCCTATGTACAAGAATATAACTACTATAATACTGCTCCCTATGTACAAGAATATAACTACTATAATACTGCCCCCTATGTACAAGAATATAACTACTATAATACTGCCTCTATGTACAAGAATAAAACTACTATAATACTGCTCCCTATGTACAAGAATATAACTACTATAATACTGCTCCTATATACAAGAATATAACTACTATAATACTGCCCCTATGTACAAGAATATAACTACTATAATACTGCTCCAATGTACAAGAATATGACTACTATAATACTGCCCCTATGTACAAGAATATGACTACTATAATACTGCCCCCTATGTACAAGAATATAACTACTATAATACTGCCCCCTATGTACAAGAATATAACTACTATAATACTGCCCCCTATGTACAAGAATAAAACTACTATAATACTGCCTCTATGTAAAAGAATAAAACTACTATAATACTGCTCCCTATGTACAAGAATATAACTACTATAATACTGCCCCCTATGTACAAGAATATAACTACTATAATACTGCCCCTATGTACAAGAATATATCTACTATAATACTGCTCCTATGAACAAGAATATAACTACTATAATACTGCCCCCTATGTACAAGAATATAACTAATATAATACTGCCCCTGTGTACAAGAATATATCTACTATAATACTGCCCCTACGTACAAGAATATATCTACTATAATACTGCCTCTATGTACAAGAATATAACTACTATAATACTGCCCCTATATACAAGAATATAACTACTATAATACTGCCCCTATGTACAAGAATATAACTACTATAATACTGCCCCTATGTACAAGAATATAATTACTATAATACTGCTCCTATGTACAAGAATATAACTACTATAATACTGCCCCTATGAACAAGAATATAACTACTATAATACTGCTCCTATTTACAAGAATATATCTACTATAATACTGCCCCTATGTACAAGAATATAACTACTATAATACTGCCCCCTATGTACAAGAATATAACTACTATAATACTGCTCCTATGTACAAGAATATAACTACTATAATACTGCCCCCTATGTACAAGAATATAGCTACTATAATACTGCTCCTATATACAAGAATATAACTACTATATTACTGCACGCTATGTACAAGAATATATCTACTATAATACTGCCCCTATGTACAAGAATATAACTACTATAATACTGCCTCTATGTACAAGAATATAACTACTATAATACTGCCCCCTATGTACAAGAATATAACTACTATAATACTGCTCCTATGTACAAGAATATAACTACTATAATACTGCTCCTATGTACAAGAATATAACTACTATAATACTGCCCCTATGTACAAGAATATAACTACTATAATACTGCCCCTATGTACAAGAATATATCTACTATAATACTGCCCCTATGTACAAGAATATTACTATAATACTCCCCCTGTGTACAAGAATATAACTACTATAATACTCCCCCTGTGTACAAGAATATATCTACTATAATACTGCCCCTATGTACAAGAATATAACTACTATAATACTGCCCCTATGTACAAGAATATAATTACTATAATACTGCTCCTATGTACAAGAATATAACTACTATAATACTGCCCCTATGTACAAGAATATAATTACTATAATACTGCTCCTATGTACAAGAATATAACTATTATAATACTGCCTCTATGTACAAGAATATATCTACTATAATACTGCCCCTATGTACAAGAATATAACTACTATAATACTGCTCCTATATACAAGAATATAACTACTATAATACTGCCCCCTATGTACACGAATATAACTACTATAATACTGACCCCTATGTACAAGAATATATCTACCATAATACTGCCCCTATGTACAAGAATATAACTACTATAATACTGCCCCTATGTACAAGAATATAACTACTATAATACTGCCCCTATATACAAGAATATAACTACTATAATACTGCCCCCTATGTACAAGAATATAACTACTATAAATCTGCCCCCTATGTACAAGAATATAACTACTATAATACTGCCCCTATGTACAAGAATAATCTACTATAATACTGCCTCTATGTACAAGAATATAACTACTATAATACTGCCCCTATGTACAAGAATATAACTACTATAATACTGCCCCTATGTACAAGAATATATCTACTATAATACTGCCTCCATGTACAAGAATATAACTACTATAATACTGCCCCTATGTACAAGAATATAACTACTATAATACTGCTCCTATTTACAAGAATATATCTACTATAATACTGCCCCTATGTACAAGAATATAACTACTATAATACTGCCCCTATATACAAGAATATAACTACTATAATACTGCCCCCTATGTACAAGAATATAACTACTATAAATCTGCCCCCTATGTACAAGAATATAACTACTATAATACTGCCCCTATGTACAAGAATAATCTACTATAATACTGCCTCTATGTACAAGAATATAACTACTATAATACTGCCCCTATGTACAAGAATATAACTACTATAATACTGCCCCTATGTACAAGAATATATCTACTATAATACTGCCTCCATGTACAAGAATATAACTACTATAATACTGCCCCTATGTACAAGAATATAACTACTATAATACTGCTCCTATGTACAAGAATATAGCTACTATAATACTGCTCCTATATACAAGAATATAACTTCTATATTACTGCACGCTATGTACAAGAATATATCTACTATAATACTGCTCCTATGTACAAGAATATAACTACTATAATACTGCCCCCTATGTACAAGAATATAGCTACTATAATACTGCTCCTATATACAAGAATATAACTACTATATTACTGCACGCTATGTACAAGAATATATCTACTATAATACTGCCCCTATGTACAAGAATATAACTACTATAATACTGCTCCTATATACAGGAATATAACTACTATAATACTGCCCCCTATGTACACGAATATAACTACTATAATACTGCCCCCTATGTACAAGAATATATCTACTATAATACTGCCCCTATGTACAAGAATATAACTACTATAATACTACCCCTATATACAAGAATATAACTACTATAATACTGCCCCCTATGTACAAAAATATAACTACTATAATACTGCCCCTATGTACAAGAATATATCTACTATAATACTGCTCCTATGTACAAGAATATAACTACTATAATACTGCCCCCTATGTACAAGAATATAGCTACTATAATACTGCTCCTATATACAAGAATATAATTACTATATTACTGCACAATATGTACAAGAATATATCTACTATAATACTGCTCCTATGTACAAGAATATAACTACTATAATACTGCCTCTATGTACAAGAATATATCTACTATAATACTGCCCCTATGTACAAGAATATAACTACTATAATACTGCTCCTATATACAAGAATATAACTACTATAATACTGCCCCCTATGTACAAGAATATAACTACTATAATACTACCCCTATATACAAGAATATAACTACTATAATACTGCCCCCTATGTACAAGAATATAACTACTATAATACTGCCCCCTATGTACAAGAATATAACTACTATAATACTGCCCCCTATGTACAAGAATATATCTACTATAATACTGCCCCCTATGTACAAGAATATAACTACTATAATACTACCCCTATATACAAGAATATAACTACTATAATACTGCCCCCTATGTACAAGAATATAACTACTATAATACTGCTCCCTATGTACAAGAATATAACTGCTATAATACTGCCCCCTATGTACAAGAATATATCTACTATAATACTGCCCCCTATGTACAAGAATATAACTACTATAATACTACCCCTATATACAAGAATATAACTGCTATAATACTGCCCCCTATGTACAAGAATATAACTACTATAATACTGCCCCCTATGTACAAGAATATAACTACTATAATACTGCTCCCTATGTACAAGAATATAACTACTATAATACTGCCCCCTATGTACAGGAATATAACTACTATAATACTGCCCCCTATGTACAAGAATATAACTACTATAATACTGCCCCTATGTACAAGAATATAACTACTATAATACTGCCCCCTATGTACAAGAATATAACTACTATAATACTGCCCCCTATGTACAAGAATATAACTACTATAATACTGCCCCCTATGTACAAGAATATAACTACTATAATACTGCCCCCTATGTACAAGAATATAACTACTATAATACTGCCCCTATGTACAAGAATATAACTACTATAATACTGCCCCTATGTACAAGAATATAACTACTATAATACTGCCCCCTATGTACAAGAATATAACTACTATAATACTGCTCCCTATGTACAAGAATATAACTACTATAATACTGCCCCCTATGTACAAGAATATAACTACTATAATACTGCTCCTATGTACAAGAATATAACTACTATAATACTGCCCCCTATGTACAAGAATATAACTACTATAATACTGCCCCCTATGTACAAGTATATAACTACTATAATACTGCCCCCTATGTACAAGAATATAACTACTATAATACTGCCCCTATGTACAAGAATATAACTACTATAATACTGCCCCTATGTACAAGAATATAACTACTATAATACTGCCCCCTATGTACAAGAATATAACTACTATAATACTGCTCCCTATGTACAAGAATATAACTACTATAATACTGCCCCCTATGTACAAGAATATAACTACTATAATACTGCTCCTATGTACAAGAATATAACTACTATAATACTGCCCCCTATGTACAAGAATATAACTACTATAATATCGCTCATATATTAAGGTTACTTAAAACTATTGTGTGAATAAGAAACTTGAAGAAAGTAGGTGAAGGAGGCTGTTTCCCCGTACTCAGCACAGCTAGTGAGGAAAGCGCAGACGTTCTACACGGGAAAATTTGATTACAAACCTAAATTAAACGAGGCCCCTGAGTGCTGCGCTGTGTGAAGCACGTGCTTTGTATGACTGCCCTACTTTAAAATTAACTATTTTCACACGTACACTTTTAACTGTAAGCGCGAACAAGAAGGAAAAACTAATTTCAGGAAAACGGAGTTAAAAAAAAACTTTGTAAAAACTAATAGAATAAAAATCTGCCAAGATTATCCTAAATCAGGATTATTAGTAGCATCTTTTCCATTATTTTCACTATTATGTATTGTTAAAAAAATAAATGCATATATTTTTTTTTTTTCTAAATCAACTTTAACGAAAAAAATCTGGAATTCTTTTCTCCTTATTTTGTCTCTTGTAGTTCTCGCCCTGTGGATAAAATCTGAGCTGATTTAATGGAATCTGAAGATTATCCTGTTATCATGAGATGGTTGGTGCAGAGATTTCGGGGACTCCAGTATAAATTTTATAGAGTGGCATAAAGGTGCAATTTATAATACTAAAATCCACTTATGTGGCAGACGAGCCATTGAGCCCCACATGCTAAGATCAAGCCATCTGTGCCCCCCGTACAGCGACCACCCTGTAATGGATCCAATAAATGGATTTTATTGTACTGCAGCAGACCAGATAGGCAGATACCACAATCAGTGGATTGGGCCACAAGGTGAGGATCGGCCTCCTGCTCACAATTCCACAGCAGAAAGCAGGGAGAGTAAAGGGAAGGTTTGGGAGAAGATGTGCGGAATGCATTTTAGAGGTTAATAATGATCGACACTGAACTAATCGATGTCCGACAAGCGGCAGAAATGGAATTTACCTAGAAATCAGAGCAGGCATGTATGCTGTAACAAGGCGCCGATCCGAGAACAGGAAAGTCCCACTGTTACGAGCGGCCTCTGGTCCTTATCACCGGTATTTCCAGTGCCAAAGACTTATTATCCTGTGTGATCTGCGGCGCCGGTAACTGATAGTATACGGCACTCTTGTTGAATGTTTCGTTGTTGTTCAATCTCATAAATGGAGTTAATGACAGGCTGGTGGGGCAATGGAATCATTAGTTACAACCCATGCTGTGAACAGGGAACTGAAGCAGGTTATCTGATGGAAAGCAGACATGGAGTGTTGTGTGCACAGAGTAGTTAACAGTTGTTGGAGAAGCTAACTTTGTCTGTATGTATCCTCATTACTCAAGAGATGATAATCAATGCAAAGTATGGCATGGATGTGGGGACCATCTGTGGGGTGCACTTAGCTCATTGCTGTCCTCAGGCGATAGGTAAGTGGGCGAGTGATTGGGGAGTGGAGACCCCCATTTAAGGTAGTGAGTGGGTAGCGGAGTCCCCATTTAAGGTGGCGAGTGGACATGTGAGTGGGAAGCGGTGTGTCCATGTAAGGTAGTGAGTGGACTAGTTAGTGGGAAGCGGAGTCCCCATTATGCTGCAAGAAACGACCTGGAAACCATCTGCAGAGACTTTGAAGACTTAGGCAAGAAAGTGAAAGAACTGGGAGCGCAGGTGGTCTTCTCTTCCATCCTCCCAGTGGATGGCCATGGAACAAGGAGGTGGAATAAGATTCTGCAGGTGAACAACTGGCTACGTCGATGGTGCCGTCAGCAACGATTTGGATTTCTGGATCACGGAGTGAACTACTTATACGATGGACTACTTGCTAGAGATGGGGTGCACCTTACGAAGACTGGTAAGCATGTATTTGGAAGTCGCCTTGCTACACTTGTAAGGAGAGCTTTAAACTAGAACAACATGGGAAGGGAAGCAAAAGACCAGAAAAAGCCATACACCTGACAAATGCTATTGAGAACTCTGCTATTAGAAGTGGAAAGGAAGAACAAAGACGAAAGAATCTAATTAATAAAAATATTGGAGAAAGAGAAACCAATCACAAACTAAAATGTTTCTATACTAATGCACAAAGCATGGGCAACAAACAAGGAGAATTGGAACTACTAACACAGGAAAAGAAATATGATGTCATTGGAATCACTGAAACTTGGTGGGACAATACACATGATTGGAATACAAGACTAGAAGGATACAACTTATTTGCAAGAAACAGACTTGATAAACGAGGAGGGGGTGTCGCATTGTATGTTAGAAACGCGTATATCTGCACAGAGATTGAAGCTTCAGAGACTGGGAGTTCTGTGGAAACTGTTTGGGTAAGAATACAAGGACAGAACAATGGAAAGGACACCATTGTAGGCATTTACTACAGGCCGCCTGTGCAAGCTGAAGCTATGGATGAACTCTTTATGCATCAAATGGCCAAGTTCTCCAAAAAATATGACATAGTTGTCATGGGAGATTTCAACTATCCAGACATTTGTTGGGAATCTCTCTCAGGCAAAACTAACAGGTCAAGGAAATTCTTATCCTCTCTTGCTGACAACTTTATCTTCCAAAAGGTAAGGGAGAAAACAAGGGGAACTGCTACCTTGGATCTAATCCTTATAAACAGGGAGGAAATGGTTGAGGAGGTAAAAGTGGCTGGGACCCTAGGAGGTAGCGACCATGCTATTTTAGAATTTTGGATAACTAGAGGCGGAAGACCTGTGAAGACTCAGACGTCAAGGTTAGATTTCAGAAAGGCAGATTTTAAGGGATTCAGAAAGAGAATTGGAGGGATCCAATGGCTGGATATCCTTAAAGACAAAAATGTCCAGGAAGGATGGGAAATCTTGAAAAATGAAATTCTCAAAGCACAGTTGTTAACAATTCCGAAAAGAGGGAAGAATAGGAAGCATTTAAGGAAACCAGGATGGATGAACACAGAACTTAAGCACATGCTAAAAAGGAAGAAAAAAATGTTTATAAAATGGAAAGAGGGAGGCATATCTAAAGAAGAATATAATGCTGTCTGCAGAACCTGCAGGGCACAAATCAGATTATCTAAAGCTGAAAATGAATTGAGACTTGCAAGAGATGTCAAAAGCAATAATAAAGGATTTTTGGGATATGTCAAAAGTAAAAGAAAAGTCAAAGATGCTATAGGATTTTTACAGGATGAAAATGATGAAATGGTAAGACAGGATGTTGAGAAGGCTGAACTTTTAAATTCCTATTTTGCATCTGTTTTCTCTCAGAAAGGAAATGTAACATCAACTGTTATTCACTGTCCTATTAAGGGAATAGAAGAATCCAGGATATCTATAAACAGAAAGATAGTGAGGAAACACTTAGCTAGCCTAAATGAATTCAAGTCTCCAGGTCCAGATGAATTACACCCCAGAGTACTGAAGGAGATAGCAGAAGAAATTTTTGAACCCCTCTCTATAATCTTTGAAAATTCTTGGAGAACAGGAGAAGTGCCAGAAGACTGGAGAAGAGCAAATGTTGTTCCTATCTTCAAAAAGGGGAAGAAGGTGGACCCAGGTAACTATAGGCCGGTGAGTCTGACTTCTATACCAGGAAAGATCTTTGAACAAATTATTAAACAACATGTATGTCAATACCTGGATAAGAATGAAGTGATTAAACAGAGTCAGCACGGGTTTGTAACTAATAAGTCATGTCAGACTAACTTAATTTCCTTCTATGACGGTATCACTGATTGGGTGGATCAAGGAAATGCTGTAGATATAGTATATCTTGACTTCAGCAAAGCATTTGACAAAGTCTCTCATACAATCCTTATTGAAAAAATGAGTAAGTATGGAATGGACAAGGCAACTGTTAGGTGGATTCATAACTGGCTTAGTGATCGGACCCAAAGAGTGGTCGTAAATGGCTGCACATCCAGTTGGAAGAATGTCTCAAGTGGGGTACCACAGGGCTCTGTCCTGGGCCCTGTATTGTTCAACATCTTTATCAACGATTTAGATGAAGGAATTGAGGGTAAACTGATTAAATTTGCTGATGACACAAAGCTAGGAGGGATAGCTAATACTAGAGAAGAGAGAGAGAGGATTCAAAAAGATTTAAATAAACTGGAGAAGTGGGCAGCAACTAACAGAATGGTTTTTAACAGAGAGAAATGCAAAGTACTACATCTGGGCAATAAAAATGGAAAAAGCATATATAGAATGGGAGGAATAGGGCTAAGTGACAGCACATGTGAAAAAGACTTGGGTATACTAATAGATCACAGACTGAATATGAGTCAACAGTGTGATGCAGCAGCAAAAAAGGCAAATGCAATTCTAGGATGTATTAACAGAAGCATACAGTCTAGATCACGTGAAGTCATCATTTCCCTCTACTCCTCTTTGGTCAGACCTCATCTGGAATATTGTGTCCAGTTTTGGGCACCACATTTTAAAAAAGACATCAACAAACTGGAGCAAGTTCAGAAAAGAGCGACCAGAATGGTGACCGGTCTGCAAACCCTGTCTTATGAGGAAAGGTTGCAGGATTTGGGAATGTTTAGTTTGCAAAAGAGAAGACTGAGAGGAGACTTAATAGCTGTCTACAAATATCTAAAGGGCTGTCACATTGTAGAAGGATCAACTTTATTCTCATTTGCACAAGGAAAGACTAGAAGCAATGGGATGAAACTGAATGGGAGGAGACACAGATTAGATATTAGAAAAAACTTTTTGACAGTTAGAGTGATCAATGAGTGGAACAGGCTGCCACGAGAAGTGGTGAGTTCTCCTTCAATGGAAGTCTTCAAACAGAGGCTGGACAGACATCTGACTGGGATGATTTAGCGAATCCTGCTTTGAGCAGGGGGTTGGACCAGATGGCCCAGGAGGTCCCTTCCAACTCTACGATTCTATGATTCTATGATTCTATGCTTGCAGTCGTTTCCTCCTGGGTAGAGATGGACCATAATGGAGGGCGCCATTTAAGGTAGTGAGTGGACGAGTGAGTGGGAAGCGGAGTCCCCATTTAAGTTAGGAAGTGGACGAGTGAGTGGGAAGCAGAGTCCCCATGTAAGTTAGTGAGAGGACGAGTGAGTGGGAAGCGGAGTTCCCATTTAAGGTAGCGAGTAGATGAGTGAGTGGGAAGTGGAGTCCCCATTTAAGGTAGGAAGTGGACGAGTAAGTGGTAAGTGGAGTCCCCATGTAAAGTAGTGAGTGGACGAGTGAGTGGGAAGTGGAGTCCCCATTAGGCTTGCAGTCATTTCCTACTGGGTAGCGATGGACCGTAATGGAGGGCACCATTTAAGGTAGTGAGTAGATGATTGAGTGGGAAGTGGAGTTCCCATTTAAGGTAGAGAATGGACGAGTGAGTGGGAAGCGGAGTCACCATTTAAGGTAGCGAGTGGACGAGCGAGTGGAAAGCGGAGTCTTCATTTAAGGTAACGAGTGGACGAGCGAGTGGGAAGTGGAGTCCCCATTTAAGGTAGAGAGTGGACGAGAGAGTGGGAAGTGGAGTCCCCATTTAAGGCAGAGAGTGGATGAGTGAGTGGGAAGTGGAGTCCCCATTGAAGGTAGCGAGTGGACAAGCGAGTGGGAAGCGGAGTCCCCATTTAAGGTAGCGAGTGGGAAGCGGAGTCCCCATTTAAGGTAGCGAGTGGATGAGCAAGTGGGAAGCGGAGTTCCCATTTTAGGTAGCGAGTGGATGAGCGAGTGGGAAGCGGAGTCCCCATTTAAGGTAGCGAGTGGACGAGCGAGTGGGAATCGGAGTCCCCATTTAAGGTAGCGAGTGGGAAGTGGAGTCCCCATTTAAGGTAGTGAGTGGATGAGCGAGTGGGAAGTGGAGTCCCCATTTAAGGTAGCGAGTGGATGAGCGAGTGGGAAGTGGAGTCCTCATTATGCTTGCAGTCATTTCCTCCTGGGTGGCGATGGACCGTAATGGAGGGCACCACGATTCATGGAGGGCTCATCTACACAGCATGGTATCAGAGCCTGCGTCAGCACCTGGCAGAGCTGGAAAGCACGTAATGACCTTCGGGGTCTAGTCGGCCACTGGCGACATAAACTGAACATGTACGGAGGAGATAAGCACCACATGTATGGAGCGAGGTCGGTGATCAGAGCAGGCTCCAATGGCGGGAGTCAGTCACCTTAGATGGCGCTGTCAATGGTGTCAGTGGCTTTTAAGATGGAATAGGAGGGAGGGTCCCTTCCGATGCCCATTGGACCCCCTGCAATTGTAGGGCAGCCGAGAGCTTTCAGGAGGCTTTGTAGGCGCTCAGACACCGCACAGCACGATAAAAGTGAATCGGTGATCAAGTGATTGCAGAAAACTCCTAGGGTGACTAATAAAATACAATTAAAGTAAAGAACTAAACTAAATGACTAAAAGAGAAAAAAATAGAAAATTTCCTGCAAAATACTGTAAATAAAATCTAAAAAAAAAATAATAAATCACATTTGTTATCGTCCCATGTGTAATGGTCGTAAGTAATAAATTATCAGAATATTTATCAAATATGATGAAAGAAAAATAGATAAAATGGCAAAATGGCTGCTTTACGATCACGTCACCTTCCCAAAAAAAGGGAATAGAAAGAAAAAAGTCATATGGACTAAAAAAAAATGGGGATGATAAAAACTACAGTTCATAACGCAAAGAAAAAAAAAAAAAAAAGGAACGCGCCCTGATACATCGCTGTGGATAAAAGAATACGATGAAAAACGTCCGAGTCCTGGAAGGAAAAGTCAAAATCCTTTACTGTGTGCGATGACTCCAGAATCTCTGGTTTGGAAAGATGCACGTTCCCAATAAAAAGATTTCTATAAGGATGTAAAGATGGTCACGGTATAGTTTAATTTCAGGAATATAGATGGCGATTAACAGCCGGGTGTCGCACAGGTGCTAATAAAACTGATGTACGACCCATAAAACGCTCCCGAATCTGCTACAAAGCAAAATATCTCTGGCGCTAACGACACTCGGGAGACGATCGGAACAAAGACCTGGCGCCGGGGCTGCGGTATATTATCACCGCGCTACTGTGCCAGGATACAGCACGAGACACCCAGCGGGGGGGTGGATATACTGCCGGAACCACGTGATGGAGGCAGAAGGGTTAATAAACTGCTGCAATCCCTTAAGAAAACTGAAATGACATCTGAACCCCACAATCTTAATATTTGTCATGTTGTCATGTTTTCAGGAGCAGAAGGGGCCGGAGTTCCCCCACAATGACCCCAACGTATCCCCCATGGCACAAAGGGCATCCGAACATTCCCTGCGCTGTAAGAGCGCTATACGGCGCGATGTCTGTATAGTAAGTGTAACATATAGTACTACTATACTATTTAAGACTCAAAAATATTTAGAACTAGCTGAAGACCCCGGCGTTACCCGGGAATAGTAACCAACTGTGGTTATAACAAATTATAATGATTACATTGCACATCATACAGTATATTCAACACTACAGATTTGCAACAAAATTAAGTAAACGATTGCCAAAGTATTGATAGTATTTTATTTTCAACTCATTCAAGAGCCTTTTGATAAATAAAAATTTTGGTTTTTCCTTTCGGTGCAAAGATGAACAGATTTTTGGCAGTTCCAACTCTTGAACAGGCAACGTAAAGCTGACCATGAGAAAAGCATGGAGATTGCAAATCGATCCCTACTACTTTCAAGGACTGTGCCTGAGCATTGTTAATGGACATTGCAAATAGCAGTCAAAATGGAAACCGGAGGCGTTTAAAATCAAAAGGCAAATCAGATGGAATGAGTGGAATTCTTGGAATGAAAATGTCCTCTCCTTTGGCACATCCTGTTCCTGAGTTGTATCTCTTCCTATCCTGTGTGATACTGACTGCTGAGCCGTGTATATCTAATCCTATCCTGTGTGATACTGACTGCTGAGCCGTGAATCTAATCGTCTCCTGTGTGATACTGACTGCTGAGCCGTGTATCTAATCGTCTCCTGTGTGATACTGACTGCTGAGCCGTGTATCTAATCCTATCCTGTGTGATACTGTCTGCTGAGCCGTGTATCTAATCCTCTCCTGTGTGATACTGTCTGCGGAGCCGTGTATCTAATCCTATCCTGTGTGATACTGACTGCTGAGCCGTGTATCTAATCCTGTCCTGTGTGATACTGTATGCTGAGCCGTGTATCTAATCCTCTCCTATGTGATACTGACTGCTGAGCCGTGTATCTAATCCCATCCTGTGTGATACTGACTGCTGAGCCGTGTATCTAATCCCATCCTGTGTGATACTGTATGCTGAGCAGTGTATCTAATCCTCTCCTGTGTGATACTGACTGCTGAGCCATGTTTCTAATCCTCTCCTGTGTGATACTGACTGCTGAGCCGTGTATCTAATCCTATCCTGTGTGATACTGACTGATGAGCTGTGTATCTAATCCTATCCTGTGTGATACTGACTGCTGAGCCGTGTATCTAATCCTCTCCTGTGTGATACTGACTGCTGAGCCGTGTATCTAATCCTATCCTGTGTGATACTGACTGCTGAGCCGTGTATCTAATCCTCTCCTGTGTGATGCTGACTGCTGAGCCGTGTATCTAATCCTATCCTGTGATACTGACAGCTGAGCTGTGTATCTAATCCTCTCCTGTGTGATACTGACTGCTGAGCCGTGCATCTAATCCTATCCTGTGATACTGACTGCTGAGCCATGTATCTAATCCTCTCCTGTGTGATACTGACTGCTGAGCCGTGTATCTAATCCTGTCCGATACTGACTGCTGAGCTGTGTATCTAATCCTATCCTGTGTGATACTGACTGCTGAGCCGTGTATCTAATTCTATCCTGTGTGATACTGACTGCTGAGCCGTGTATCTAATCCTGTCCTGTGTGATACTGACTGCTGAGCCGTGTATCTAATCCTATCCTGTGTGATACTGACTGCTGAGCCGTGTATCTAATCCTATCCTGTGTGATACTGACTGCTGAGCCGTGTATCTAATCCTATCCTGTGTGATAGTGACTGCTGAGCCGTGTATCTAATCCTATCCTGTGTGATAGTGACTGCTGAGCCGTGCATCTAATTCTATCCTGTGTGATACTGACTGCTGAGCCGTGTACCTAATCCTATCCTGTGTGATACTGACTGCTGAGCCGTGTATCTAATCCTATCCTGTGTGATACTGACTGCTGAGCCGTGTATCTAATCCTGTCCTGTGTGATACTGGGCTCCCCCTGCAGTCTGTGTCAGAGGGTGGTCTGTGTCGGCACGGTAATAAATTGTGTTTTTTCCAGCTTTACAGAAGGACGATAACACCATAGAAATGATAAGAATAATAGGCCTCAGTTACCACAACTGTCTACGAGGACAACCAATCACAGCTCAGCTTCTTTTAAACAGCTCTGGTGAAATGAAAGATGCTTAGTGATTGGTTGCTATGTGGAGTGGGCGTGACTGACACACACAAACATGCACTCATTTTTATATATTCAGAATTGAGAGTCCTCAGTGGTTGATACCTTTTAATGGCTAACTGAAAAGATGGTAACACATTGCAAGCTTTCCAGACTACTCAGGTCTCTTCTTCAGGCTAGACTAATACAACATCTGAAGAATCACATATTTATACACAACACAGCACAGAAATAACGCAATAGATAAGACAAGTGACGTGAAGCAGAATTGTCATTATGGGAGAGGGATAAACAGTTGTGGCCATAAATATTGGAACAATTCTTAGATAAGGAGTCTGAATGTTTTATTGTCCTCTGATTGGGGTCTGGTTCTGTGTTGTGATGCCCCCACAAGGTCTTAGGAGCAAATTCGCCTAAATTGATGTAAAAAGACATAAATCCCTGCGACACAGTCATTCCTGCACTGAGTGTGTCAAAGGTCGTCATGAGTTTATACTCCCAGACTCTTCTGTCTCTGTGAGATTTGGAGTTACCTTTCATCAGTGCAAGTAATTTCATGTCCATGGTGCTATGACCGGGGAGACAAAAATCTTTGGCCACAGGTAGCTCCATTCTTTTTTCTCTTACTGTGTGGCGGTGAAAATTTATCCTTGTTTTCAGCTTTTGCCAGGTCTCCCCCACATACATACCTCCTGTTGGACATTTAGTACAAATAATTAAGTACACCCCATTAGATGTGATGCAGCTGAAAGTACCTGGGATCTTGTAGTCCTGATGCGAGTTGGGGAGCTTTATCTCATCTGTGGTCATTATCAGGGACGGACTCGGACTGGGGCTGGCATTTGAAATCACACAGGCCCATGCTGTCCCCGTCCCCCAGCACCAGATGGGATATATTACTACTAGTATTACCCTGGATGGAGGAAAGCAGGTGACTGAGTCAGTGACTCTGTACTCCATCACAACTCTTAATGGTATGGATGTCTTGAGAACACCAAATCTGTTAGCAACGTAGAGGACAAGGTAGCCCACAACCAGACAGGTCCTTCCGGTATTTGCCAGAATTGCCAGATGGCCAGTCCGGCCCTGGATGTTATAAATGGACTAGGGCCCTAAATAAAACTGAACTCTGCAGTGATGTGGAACATTATTTCAGGACACAGCGCCTGATGGGAATATTTCAATGATACAGAAGAGTCAGAAAACACTCGGACTGAAGGAAAAGGGATCCTAACAACCAAGAAGAGATCAGACTGGACACAACCCTCATTTGGATAAATACAGTGGGTACGGAAAGACCCCTTTAAAGTTTTCACTCTTTGTTTCATTGCAGCCATTTGGGAAATTCAAAAAAGTTCATTTTTTTTTCCATTTTACCGTATTTTTTGGACCATAAGACGCACCCCAAATTTTGAGTGGAAAAATAGCAGAAAAAAAGATTTTTATAAGATGGGGAGTCCGTCTTATTGTCCGAATTTAAGGTATATTAACCCCTTCACGACCAATGACGCCACATAGGTGTCATGAAAACTGGTACAAATCTGACCAGTGACGCCTATGTGGCGTCATGACTTTAAAGCCCCCCTGCGGGTCGGGTGACCTAGGTCACTGAAAGGGCACCCGACCCGCAGATACAGGGGGCTTTGTTCAGCATAGGGGGCGTGGCTTCGCCCCCCACGTGACTACGATCGCTCTGATTGGCTGTTAAAAGTGAAACAGCCAATCAGAGCGATAGTAATATTTCATCAATGAAAACTGATGAAATATTAAAATCCAGCCATGCCCAACGCTGCTGTAGTATCGGACATGGCTGGTGACAGCGATCCGACCCCCCCCACCCGTTAACGGGGGGCGATCTGCCCCCCGCCACTGAATGACAGCAGCGATGTGCCGCCGCTGTCATCATCCCCCCCGCCTTCCCTCCGCTCCCCCCCGGCTTACGATTGCCCCCCCTCCCACCTCCTGGTACTCACCGAGTGCCGTTATGGCTCCCGGTGTCCCGCGGTCCCGGACCATGGGCGCCGCCATATTGGACAATAGCGGGCGCATGCGCATTGCACCCGCCGGCTCCAATTTCCATTCATTCATTTTGATTACTTTCACAGTGATCAAAATAGAATGAAATGTAAATAAACCCCCTGTTTATCACCCCCATAGGCAGGATCAACTGATAAAATAAAGAAATTATTTTTATTTTTCCCTTAGGGTTAGGGTTAGGGTTGGAAAGAGGGTTAGGGTTGGAAAGAGGGTTAGGGTTAGGGTTGGGGTTGGGGTTAGAATTAGGGTTAGGGTTGGGGTTAGAATTAGGGTTAGAATTAGGGTTAGGGTTGGAATTAGGGTTGGAATTAGGGTTAGAATTAGGGTTAGGGTTGGAATTAGGGTTAGGGTTGTGGTTAGGGTTATGGTTAGGGTTGGGATTAGGGGTGTGTTGGGGTTAGGGTTGGGATTAGGGTTAGGGATGTGTTGGGGTTAGGGCTGTGGTTAGGGGTGTGTTGGGGTTAGGGTTGAAGTTAGAATTGAGGGGTTTACACTGTTTAGGCACATCAGGGGGTCTCCAAACGTGACATGGTGCAACCATTGATTCCAGCCAATTTTGCGTTCAAAAAGTTAAACGGTGCTCCCTCCCTTCCAAGCCCCGACTTGTGCCCAAACAGTGGTTTACCCCGACATATGGGGTATCAGTGTACTCAGGAAAAATTGCACAACTTTGGGGGTCTAATTTCTCCTGGTACCCTTGGGAAAATAAAAAATTGGGGGCTAAAAAAAATATTTTTGTGGAAATTTTTTTTTTTTTTTTTATTTTCACGTCTCTGCGTTATAAACTTCTGTGAAGCATTAGGGGGTTCAAAGTGCTCACCAGACATCTAGATAAGTTCCTTGGAAGGTCTAGTTTCCAAAATGGGGTCACTTGTGGGGGGTTTCTATTGTTTAGGCACATGAGGGGCTCTGCAAACTTAACGATGACCGCAGACCATTCCATCAAAGTCTGCATTTCAAAACGTCACTACTTCCATTCCGAGCCCTTATGTGTGCCCAAACAATGGTTCCCCCCCATATATGGGGCACCAGCGTACTCAGGACAAACTGTACAACAACTTTTGGGGTCCAATATATCCTGCTACCCCTGTGAAAATAAAAAATTGCTGGCTGAAAATCTTTTTTTTGAGGAAAAAAAATTATTTTTTATCTTCACGGCTCTGCGTTATAAACTTCTGTGACGCGCTTGGGGGTTCAAGGTGCTCACCACACATCTAGATAAGTTCCTTGGGGGGTCTAGTTTCCAAAATGGGGTCACTTGTGAGGGGTTTCCACAGTTTAGGTACATCAGGGGCTCTGCAAATGTTACATGACGCCTGCAGACCATTCCATCAAAGTCAGCATTTCATAATGTCACTACTTCCCTTCCGAGCCCCGACGTGTACCCAAACAGTGGTCCCCACCCACATATGGGGTACCAGCGTACTCAGGACAAACTGGGCAACAACTTTTATGGTCCAATTTCTCCTGGTACCCTTGTGAAAATAAAAAATAGTGTGCTAAAAATCATTTTTGAGGAAAAAAAAAATATTTTTTATTTTCACTGCTCTGTGTTATAAACTTTTGTGAAGCACTTGGGGGTTCAAAGTGATCACTACACATCTGGGTAAGTTCCTTAAGGGGTCTAGTTTCCAAAATGGGGTCACTTGTGGGGGAGCTCCAATGTTTAGGCACACAGGGGCTCTCCAAACACGACATGGTGTCCGATAACGATTGGAGCTAATTTTCCATTCAAAAAGTCAAATGGTGCTCCTTCCCTTCCTGCCGTGCGCCCAAACAGTGGTTTATGACCACATATGAGGTATCGGTGTACTCAGGAGAAATTGCCCAACAAATTTTAGGATCCATTTTATCCTGTTGCCCATGTGAAAATGAAAAAACTGAGGCTAAAAGAAAATTTTTGTGAAAAAAAAGTACTTTTTTTTTTTTTTACAGATCAATTTGTGAAGCACCTGGGGGTTCAAAGTGATCACTATGCATCTAGATAAGTTCCTTGGGGGGGGTCTAGTTTCCAAAATGGGGTCACTTGTGGGGGAGCTCCAATGTTTATGCACACAGGGGCTCTCCAAACGTGACATGGCAACCGCTAATTATTGCAGCATATTTTCCATTCAAAAAGTCAAATGGCGCTCCTTCCCTTCCAGACCCTGCCGTGCGCCCAAGCAGTGGTTCATGACCACATATGAGGTATCGATGTACTCAGGAGAAATTGCCCAACAATTTTTAGGATCCATTTTATCCTGTTGCCCATGTGAAAATGAATAAAATGATGCTAAAAGAAAATTTGTGTTGGAAAAATTAAAATGTCCATTTTTTCTTTCCACGTTGCTTTAGTTCCTGTGCAGCACCTGAAGGGTTAATAATCTCCTAGAATGTAGTTTTGAGTAGCTTGAGAGGTGCAGTTTTTAGAATGGTGTCACTTTTGGGTATTTTCTGCCATATAGGCCCCTCAAAGTGACTTCAAATGTGAGGTGGTCCCTAAAAAAAATGGCTTTGTAAATTGTATTGTAAAAATGAGAAATCGCTGGTCAACTTTTAACCCTTATGACTTCCTAACAAAAAAAATATTTTGTTTCCAAAATTGCGCTGATGTAAAGTAGACATGTGGGAAATGTTATTTAGTAACTATTTTGTGTCACATCACTCTGGTTTAACAGAAAAAAAATTCAAAATTTGAAAATTGCTAAATTTTCGCCAAATTTCTGATTTTTTCACAAATAAACGCAAAAATTATCGACCTAAATTTACCACTAACATGAAGCCCAATATGTCACGAAAAAACAATCTCAGAATCGCTAAGATGCGTTGAAGCGTTCCTGAGTTATTACCTCATATAGGGACACTGGTCAGAATTGCAAATAATGGCCAGGTCATTAAGGTCAAAATAGGCTGGGTCATGAAGGGGTTAACTGAGGGCCGGCGGTGATCGAGCGGGGTCACAGGAGGCATGGTCCCTTCCTCAGGAAGCCTGCGGGGTGCGATGTTGCAGTGTAACTTTAGGAGACTCTGAACAAGGTTCTTATACACTTACATTATGAAAGAAACTAACGGTCCGGTGTGTGAGTCGGCAAGTCAGAGCTGCAGTCCAAGGATGGAGAAGAGGGACTGGAGCAGCGCTGGAAACGGCAGAAGACGGCGACGAGAAAGTATTATAATGCGTCCACTAATGGCTAATTAGGGGTGTAAATAAAAATAAAAAAAAATAAAATTGGGAGTGGTAATTTAATGTGGATCTATCACCAGATATCACAATGCAAGATCTATATATTTATATAATATATTCCTTAGACCTGATGAGGCTGGTGTAAGCACATGGAAAAAAAAATTAATGGCTGCATGATCCGGATTTTAAATTGAGCAAGTTTACCCAACTAATTATATTAAGACAGGAAATTATTGAAAAAGAAAACAAACAAATAAAATACATTATACAGCCACTCTGACACTGATTTGCAAAGTAAGTACACCAGCCTCATCAGGTCCAAGAGATCTATTTCCTATTGTATTAAAATTTTCAAATATGGCGACAGATCCAATTTAACCTTATAAGTGCCTCCTAGCACTAGTCGGAGGAAACTCAAGAACATGATTAGACTGCCGGTCCCATCCTTCCTTCTTGGGGAACTATTGTGATAACTCCCCTGCAGCACCAGCAATGACCACTAGGGGAATATATTAACCACACATATGTGACTTTCCATCACACGGCTCATATTGACATCTGCTGGTTACAGGCAGACATGGCTGCAGGAGTTCCATAAAGTTGCCTTTAAAATTAAAACGGGGGGCTGGGGTCCTGGCTTTTAACTTACCCCTTGGCTGTCATTACCTATTAGGTAACATAATGTGCTTTGGAAGCCTTAACAGTAACATGCACCGTTTGGCCTGTCTCCAGCGCTACCTTCTTGCTCAACGGTCGTTGGACCCCGGCCATCTCTGTCCTATGCGTGTTCAGGAACGTAAGGAATTTTTTTTTTTTGCAATAAATGTAAAGCTGCTACGTTACACGTATCAAACCCAATCAGAGCCGAGGTTTCAGTTTCCAAATAAAAAAAAATATAACAAAAAGTTGGACCCTTCCGTTATTTGAGAAACATTGTGACCCAGCTGCCTTTCCAGCCGCCCTCCTGACATTGGGCACACGGAAATCACTGTATGAACAAGAGGCCAAAAGTTGGAGACATTTACCAATAATTTCGGAATATTTACTTTATCTGACGGTAGAAAAAAATTCTCAGCTCAGTCAACGAGCCCATTTCTGCCAAAATATATCTCGCAGCCTCTTCTTTTTTTTTTTTCCAAGAGAACCGCGAAGGGAACGGTCTAGGTGGTCCAGATGGACAATCCGTGCCGGCTCATTGCGGATACATAATATTTACGTTTTCTCGCGTCAGCAGCTGAGATTATTTGCACTTTTTCTTCCCTTTGGTGAAAGTTTAGACAACAAACTGGAGGCGAATATTCCTGATCGTCTATAAATATATATATATAATTGTAGGGGCTCATTTGTCGCATGGAGGTGGGGGCAATGTCTGGAGGGTTCTCCGACCAGGATTATAACCTCCTACATGGCACCAATGTTTTTACTCGCCGAATGCTCCCCAATATTTCCATTTTACCAAGCTCCCCAATTTCTAATGTTTGGCATTGGTGCCATATTTATATAGGCAGTCTATACGTGTGTCTGGGTTCCCTCCCTCTGTCTCACCCCTTAGATGCCACAATTGCTCTTGACCTCAGCATCTAAGAGGTTAATCAGTTGGGATCAGCATTTTCCCCAGATATCGGCAGACCACTGCTGCTCCTGTGCTGTCCATATAACACTTATCTATCTTCGTCAGTCCGGATCAGATCAGTGGGAGAACACGAGCGTGTCGCTCATCTACCGCTCCCAGTCCAATAGACAATGATACAGTGGTGTGCATGGGCGTCCATTGCTCTTTTCAGACCGGGCAGTTTAGAACCAAATTCTTGAGTTAGATGGAGATCCGGACAGTGAGACCACCAGAGATCAATGGGAGAACACTGGGAGGTCCGGGATTGGTGGAGGTCCTAGCAGTGAAACAACTTGAGTGCATCGCTCATCTACCTCCATCAGTCCAATAGACAATGATGCAGCAGTACGCGTGGGTGTTCATTGCAATTTTCAGACAGGGCAGTTTAGAACCACTTTCTTGAGATTGGTGGCGATCTGAGCAGTGAGACAATCAGAGACCAGAGGTAGAACATGAGTGCATCACTGATCTAGGTCCATCAGTCCAATAGAGAATGATACAGTGGAGTGCATGGGCATGCATGTTGTGAGGGAGCGGGAACTTGCAGTAAGTCTACATTTGTAGGGGTGTGAGACTGCACCCACTGAAAAAGGAGAAGGCAGTTGCAGTATGTCTCCCTCTGCTGGGGTGTGAGACTGCACGCAGTGATGGAGGGACCAGTTGCAGTATGTCTCCCTCTGTTGGGGTGCGAGACTGCATGCAGTGATGGAGGAGTCAGTTGCAGTATGTCTCCCTCTGTTGGGGTGCGAGACTGCATGCAGTGATGGAGGGACCAGTTGCAGTATGTCTCCCTCTGTTGGGGTGTGAGACTGCACGCAGTGATGGAGGGACCAGTTGCAGTATGTCTCCCTCTGTTGGGGTGTGAGACTGCACGCAGTGATGGAGGGACCAGTTGCAGTATGTCTCCCTCTGTTGGGGTGTGAGGCTGCATGCAGTGATGGAGGGACCAGTTGCAGTATGTCTCCCTCTGTTGGGGTGTGAGACTGCATGCAGTGATGGAGGAGTCAGTTGCAGTATTTCTCCCTCTGTTGGGGTGTGAGACTGCATGCAGTGATGGAGGGACCAGTTGCAGTATGTCTCCCTCTGTTGGGGTGTGAGACTGCATGCAGTGATGGAGGGACCAGTTGCAGTATGTCTCCCTCTGTTGGGGTGTGAGGCTGCATGCAGTGATGGAGGGACCAGTTGCATTATGTCTCCCTCTGTTGGGGTGTGAGACTGCATGCAGTGATGGAGGGACCAGTTGCAGTATGTCTCCCTCTGTTGGGGTGTGAGGCTGCATGCAGTGATGGAGGGACCAGTTGCATTATGTCTCCCTCTGTTGGGGTGTGAGACTGCATGCAGTGATGGAGGAACCAGTTGCAGTATGTCTCCCTCTGTTGGGGTGTGAGACTGCATGCAGTGATGGAGGGACCAGTTGCAGTATGTCTCCCTCTGTTGGGGTGTGAGACTGCATGCAGTGATGGAGGGACCAGTTGCAGTATGTCTCCCTCTGTTGGGGTGTGAGGCTGCATGCAGTGATGGAGGGACCAGTTGCATTATGTCTCCCTCTGTTGGGGTGTGAGACTGCATGCAGTGATGGAGGAGCCAGTTGCAGTATGTCTCCCTCTGTTGGGGTCTGAGACTGCACGCAGTGATGGAGGAACCAGTTGCAGTATGTCTCCCTCTTTTGGGGTGTGAGACTGCATGCAGTGATGGAGGAGCCAGTTGCAGTATTTCTCCCTCTGTTGGGGTGTGAGACTGCATGCAGTGATGGAGGAACCAGTTGCAGTATGTCTCCCTCTGTTGGGGTGTGAGACTGCACGCAGTGATGGAGGAGCCAGCTGCAGTATGTCTCCCTCTGTTGGGGTGTGAGACTGCACGCAGTGATGGAGGAGCCAGTTGCAGTATGTCTCCCTCTGTTGGGGTCTGAGACTGCATGCAGTGATGGAGGAACCAGTTGCAGTATGTCTCCCTCTGTTGGGGTCTGAGACTGCATGCAGTGATGGAGGAACCAGTTGCAGTATGTCTCCCTCTGTTGGGGTCTGAGACTGCACGCAGTGATGGAGGAGCCAGCTGCAGTATGTCTCCCTCTGTTGGGGTGTGAGACTGCACGCAGTGATGGAGGGACCAGTTGCAGTATGTCTCCCTCTGTTGGGGTGTGAGACTGCACGCAGTGATGGAGGGACCAGTTGCAATACGTCTCCCTCTGTTGGGGTGTGAGACTGCATGCAGTGATGGAGGGACCAGTTGCAGTATGTCTCCCTCTGTTGGGGTGTGAGACTGCATGCAGTGATGGAGGGACCAGTTGCAGTATGTCTCCCTCTGCTGGGGGTGTGAGACTGCATGCAGTGATGGAGGAGCCAGTTGCAGTATGTCTCCCTCTGCTGGGGTGTGAGACTGCATGCAGTGATGGAGGGACCAGTTGCAGTATGTCTCCCTCTGTTGGGGTGTGAGACTGCATGCAGTGAGGGAGGGACCAGTTGCAGTACGTCTCCCTCTGTTGGGGTGTGAGGCTGCATGCAGTGATGGAGGGACCAGTTGCAGTATGTCTCCCTCTGTTGAGGTGTGGGACTGCATGCAGTGATGGAGGAGCCAGTTGCAGTATGTCTCCCTCTGTTGGGGTGTGAGACTGCATGCAGTGATGGAGGAGCCAGTTGCA
Source organism: Dendrobates tinctorius (assembly GCF_039654945.1). Taxonomy (NCBI): domain Eukaryota; kingdom Metazoa; phylum Chordata; class Amphibia; order Anura; family Dendrobatidae; genus Dendrobates; species Dendrobates tinctorius. The sequence continues at coordinate 1,124,721 of NW_027361998.1, read as the reverse complement.
GTATGTCTCCCTCTGCTGGGGGTGTGAGACTGCATGCAGTGATGGAGGAGCCAGTTGCAGTATGTCTCCCTCTGCTGGGGTGTGAGACTGCATGCAGTGATGGAGGGACCAGTTGCAGTATGTCTCCCTCTGTTGGGGTGTGAGACTGCATGCAGTGAGGGAGGGACCAGTTGCAGTACGTCTCCCTCTGCTGGGTTGTGAGACTGCACGCAGTGATGGAGGAGCCAGTTGCAGTACGTCTCCCTCTGCTGGGGTGTGAGACTGCACGCAGTGATGGAGGAGCCAGTTGCAGTACGTCTCCCTCTGCTGGGGTGTGAGACTGCACGCAGTGATGGAGGAGCCAGTTGCAGTATGTCTCCCTCTGCTGGGGTGCGAGACTGCATGCAGTGATGGAGGAGCCAGTTGCAGTATGTCTCCCTCTGTTGGGGTGTGAGACTGCATGCAGTGATGGAGGGACCAGTTGCAGAATGTCTCCCTCTGTTGGGGAGTGAGACTGCATGCAGTGATGGAGGAACCAGTTGCAGTATGTCTCCCTCTGTTGGGGTGTGAGACTGCATGCAGTGATGGAGGAGCCAGTTGCAGTATGTCTCCCTCTGCTGGGGGTGTGAGACTGCATGCAGTGATGGAGGAGCCAGTTGCAGTATGTCTCCCTCTGCTGGGGTGTGAGACTGCATGCAGTGATGGAGGGACCAGTTGCAGTATGTCTCCCTCTGTTGGGGTGTGAGACTGCATGCAGTGAGGGAGGGACCAGTTGCAGTACGTCTCCCTCTGCTGGGTTGTGAGACTGCACGCAGTGATGGAGGAGCCAGTTGCAGTACGTCTCCCTCTGCTGGGGTGTGAGACTGCACGCAGTGATGGAGGAGCCAGTTGCAGTACGTCTCCCTCTGCTGGGGTGTGAGACTGCACGCAGTGATGGAGGAGCCAGTTGCAGTATGTCTCCCTCTGCTGGGGTGCGAGACTGCATGCAGTGATGGAGGAGCCAGTTGCAGTATGTCTCCCTCTGTTGGGGTGTGAGACTGCATGCAGTGATGGAGGGACCGGTTGCAGAATGTCTCCCTCTGTTGGGGAGTGAGACTGCATGCAGTGATGGAGGAACCAGTTGCAGTATTTCTCCCTCTGTTGGGGTGTGAGACTGCATGTAGTGAAGGAGGAGCCAGTTGCAGTATGTCTCCCTCTGTTGGGGTGTGAGACTTCATGCAGTGAGGGAGGGACCAGAGGCAGTATGTATCCCTCTGTTGGGGTGTGAGACTGCATGCAGTGATGGAGGGACCAGTTGCAGTATGTCTCCCTCTGTTGGGGTGTGAGACTGCATGCAGTGATGGAGGGACCAGTTGCAGTATGTCTCCCTCTGTTGGGGTGTGAGACTGCATGCAGTGATGGAGGGACCAGTTGCAGTATGTCTCCCTCTGTTGGGGTGTGAGACTGCATGCAGTGATAGAGGGACCAGTTGCAGTATGTCTCCCTCTGTTGGGGTGTGAGACTGCATGCAGTGATGGAGGAGCCAGTTGCAGTATGTCTCCCTCTGTTGGGGTGTGAGACTGCATGCAGTGAGGGAGGGACCAGTTGCAGTATGTCTCCCTCTGTTGGGGTGTGAGACTGCACGCAGTGATGGAGGAGCCAGTTGCAGTACGTCTCCCTCTGTTGGGGTGTGAGACTGCACGCAGTGATGGAGGAGCCAGTTGCAGTATGTCTCCCTCTGCTGGGGTGCGAGACTGCATGCAGTGATGGAGGAGCCAGTTGCAGTATGTCTCCCTCTGTTGGGGTGTGAGACTGCATGCAGTGATGGAGGGACCAGTTGCAGTATGTCTCCCTCTGTTGGGGTGTGAGACTGCATGCAGTGATGGAGGGACCAGTTGCAGTATGTCTCCCTCTGTTGGGGTGTGAGACTGCATGCAGTGATGGAGGGACCAGATGCAGTATGTCTCCCTCTGTTGGGGTGTGAGACTGCATGCAGTGATGGAGGGACCAGTTGCAGTATGTCTCCCTCTGTTGGGGTGTGAGACTGCATGCAGTGATGGAGGGACCAGTTGCAGTATGTCTCCCTCTGTTGGGGTGCGAGACTGCATGCAGTGATGGAGGGACCAGTTGCAGTATGTCTCCCTCTGTTGGGGTGTGAGACTGCACGCAGTGATGGAGGGACCAGTTGCAGTATGTCTCCCTCTGTTGGGGTGTGAGACTGCACGCAGTGATGGAGGGACCAGTTGCAGTATGTCTCCCTCTGTTGGGGTGTGAGACTGCATGCAGTGATGGACTGACAAATTGCAGTATGTCTCCCTCTGTTGGGGTGTGAGACTGCATGCAGTGATGGAGGGACCAGTTGCAGTATGTCTCCCTCTGTTGGGATGTGAGACTGCATGCAGTGATGGACTGACCAGTTGCAGTATGTCTCCCTCTGTTGGGGTGTGAGACTGCATGAAGTGATGGAGGGACCAGTTGCAGTATGTCTCCCTCTGTTGGGGTGTGAGACTGCATGCAGTGATGGAGGGACCAGTTTCAGTATGTCTCCCTCTGTTGGGGTGTGAGACTGCATGCAGTGATGGACTGACCAGTTGCAGTATGTCTCCCTCTGTTGGGGTGTGAGACTGCATGCAGTGATGGAGGAACCAGTTGCAGTATGTCTCCCTCTGTTGGAGTGTGAGACTGCATGCAGTGATGGAGGAACCAGTTGCAGTATGTCTCCCTCTGTTGGAGTGTGAGACTGCATGCAGTGAGGGAGGGACCAGTTGCAGTATGTCTCCCTCTGTTGGGATGTGAGACTGCATGCAGTGATGGACTGACCAGTTGCAGTATGTCTCCCTCTGTTGGGGTGTGAGACTGCATGAAGTGATGGAGGGACCAGTTGCAGTATGTCTCCCTCTGTTGGGGTGTGAGACTGCATGCAGTGATGGAGGGACCAGTTTCAGTATGTCTCCCTCTGTTGGGGTGTGAGACTGCATGCAGTGATGGACTGACCAGTTGCAGTATGTCTCCCTCTGTTGGGGTGTGAGACTGCATGCAGTGATGGAGGAACCAGTTGCAGTATGTCTCCCTCTGTTGGAGTGTGAGACTGCATGCAGTGATGGAGGAACCAGTTGCAGTATGTCTCCCTCTGTTGGAGTGTGAGACTGCATGCAGTGATGGAGGAACCAGTTGCAGTATGTCTCCCTCTGTTGGGGTGTGAGACTGCATGCAGTGATGGAGGGACCAGTTTCAGTATGTCTCCCTCTGTTGGGGTGTGAGACTGCATGCAGTGATGGACTGACCAGTTGCAGTATGTATCCCTCTGTTGGGGTGTGAGACTGCATGCAGTGATGGAGGAACCAGTTGCAGTATGTCTCCCTCTGTTGGAGTGTGAGACTGCATGCAGTGATGGAGGAACCAGTTGCAGTATGTCTCCCTCTGTTGGAGTGTGAGACTGCATGCAGTGATGGAGGAACCAGTTGCAGTATGTCTCCCTCTGTTGGGGTGTGAGACTGCATGCAGTGATGGAGGGACCAGTTGCAGTATGTCTCCCTCTGTTGGGGTGTGAGACTGCATGCAGTGATGGAGGGACCAGTTGCAGTATGTCTCCCTCTGTTGGGGTGTGAGACTGCATGCAGTGATGGAGGGACCAGTTGCAGTATGTCTCCCTCTGTTGGAGTGTGAGACTGCATGCAGTGATGGAGGAACCAGTTGCAGTATGTCTCCCTCTGTTGGGGTGTGAGACTGCATGCAGTGATGGACTGACCAGTTGCAGTATGTCTCCCTCTGTTGGGGTGTGAGACTGCATGCAGTGATGGAGGGACCAGTTGCAGTATGTCTCCCTCTGTTGGAGTGTGAGACTGCATGCAGTGATGGAGGGACCAGTTGCAGTATGTCTCCCTCTGTTGGGGTGTGAGACTGCATGCAGTGATGGAGGGACCAGTTGCAGTATGTCTCCCTCTGTTGGGGTGTGAGACTGCATGCAGTGATGGACTGACCAGTTGCAGTATGTCTCCCTCTGTTGGGGTGTGAGACTGCATGCAGTGATGGACTGACCAGTTGCAGTATGTCTCCCTCTGTTGGAGTGTGAGACTGCATGCAGTGATGGAGGAACCAGTTGCAGTATGTCTCCCTCTGTTGGGGTGTGAGAATGCATGCAGTGATGGACTGACCAGTTGCAGTATGTCTCCCTCTGTTGGGGTGTGAGACTGCATGCAGTGATGGAGGAACCAGTTGCAGTATGTCTCCCTCTGTTGGAGTGTGAGACTGCATGCAGTGATGGAGGAGCCAGTTGCAGTATGTCTCCCTCTGTTGGGGTGTGAGACTGCATGCAGTGATGGAGGAACCAGTTGCAGTATGTCTCCCTCTGTTGGAGTGTGAGACTGCATGCAGTGATGGAGGAACCAGTTGCAGTATGTCTCCCTCTGTTGGGGTGTGAGACTGCATGCAGTGATGGAGGGACCAGTTGCAGTATGTCTCCCTCTGTTGGGGTGTGAGACTGCATGCAGTGATGGACTGACCAGTTGCAGTATGTCTCCCTCTGTTGGGGTGTGAGACTGCATGCAGTGATGGACTGACCAGTTGCAGTATGTCTCCCTCTGTTGGAGTGTGAGACTGCATGCAGTGAGGGAGGGACCAGTTGCAGTATGTCTCCCTCTGTTGGGGTGTGAGACTGCATGCAGTGATGGAGGGACCAGTTGCAGTATGTCTCCCTCTGTTGGGGTGTGAGACTGCATGCAGTGATGGAGGGACCAGTTGCAGTACGTCTCCCTCTGTTGGGGTGTGAGACTGCATGCAGTGATGGAGGAGTCAGTTGCAGTATGTCTCCCTCTGTTGGGGTGTGAGACTGCATGCAGTGATGGAGGAGTCAGTTGCAGTATGTCTCCCTCTGTTGGGGTGTGAGACTGCATGCAGTGATGGAGGAGCCAGTTGCAGTATGTCTCCCTCTGTTGGGGTGCGAGACTGCATGCAGTGATGGAGGAGCCAGTTGCAGTTTGTCTCCCTCTGTTGGGGTGCGAGACTGCATGCAGTGATGGAGGAGCCAGTTGCAGTATGTCTCCCTCTGTTGGGGTGTGAGACTGCATGCAGTGATGGAGGAGCCAGTTGCAGTATGTCTCCCTCTGTTGGGGTGCGAGACTGCATGCAGTGATGGAGGAGTCAGTTGCAGAATGTCTCCCTCTGCTGGGGTGTGAGACTGCATGCAGTGATGGAGGGACCAGTTGCAGTATGTCTCCCTCTGCTGGGGTGTGAGACTGCATGCAGTGATGGAGGAGCCAGTTGCAGTATGTCTCCCTCTGCTGGGGTATGAGACTGCATGCAGTGATGGAGGGACCAGTTGCAGTATGTCTCCCTCTGCTGGGTTGTGAGACTGCATGCAGTGATGGAGGAGCCAGTTGCAGAATGTCTCCCTCTGCTGGGGTGTGAGACTGCATGCAGTGATGGAGGAGCCAGTTGCAGTATGTCTCCCTCTGTTGGGGTGCGAGACTGCATGCAGTGATGGAGGAGCCAGTTGCAGTATGTCTCCTTCTGTTGGGATGTGAGACTGCTTGCAGTGATGGAGAGACCAGTTGCAGTATGTCTCCCTCTGCTGGGGTGTTAGACTGCATGCAGTGATGGAGGAGCCAGTTGCAGTATGTCTCCCTCTGTTGGGGTGCGAGACTGCATGCAGTGATGGAGGAGCCAGTTGCAGTATGTCTCCTTCTGTTGGGATGTGAGACTGCATGCAGTGATGGAGGGACCAGTTGCAGTATGTCTCCCTCTGCTGGGGTGCGAGACTGCATGCAGTGATGGGACCGACCAGTTGCAGTATGTCTCCCTCTGTTGGGGTGTGAGACTGCATGCAGTGATGGAGGGACCAGTTACAGTATGTCTCCCTCTGTTGGGGTGTGAGACTGCATGCAGTGATGGAGAGACCAGTTGCAGTATGTCTCCCTCTGTTGGGGTGTGAGACAGCACGCAGTGATGGAGGAGCCAGTTGCAGTATTTCTCCCTCTGCTGGGGTGTGAGACTGCACGCAGTGATGGAGGGACCAGTTGCAGTATGTCTCCCTCTGCTGGGGTGTGAGACTGTATGCAGTGATGGAGGGACCAGTTGCAGTATGTCTCCCTCTGTTGGGGTGTGAGACTGCATGCAGTGATGGAGGGACCAGTTGCAGTATGTCTCCCTCTGTTGGGGTGTGAGACTGCATGCAGTGATGGAGGGACCAGTTGCAGTATGTCTCCTTCTGTTGGGATGTGAGACTGCATGCAGTGATGGAGGGACCAGTTGCAGTATGTCTCCCTCTGCTGGGGTGTTAGACTGCATGCAGTGATGGAGGAGCCAGTTGCAGTATGTCTCCCTCTGTTGGGGTGCGAGACTGCATGCAGTGATGGAGGGACCAGTTGCAGTATGTCTCCTTCTGTTGGGATGTGAGACTGCATGCAGTGATGGAGGGACCAGTTGCAGTATGTCTCCCTCTGCTGGGGTGCGAGACTGCATGCAGTGATGGGACCGACCAGTTGCAGTATGTCTCCCTCTGTTGGGGTGTGAGACTGCATGCAGTGATGGAGAGACCAGTTGCAGTATGTCTCCCTCTGTTGGGGTGTGAGACTGCACGCAGTGATGGAGGAGCCAGTTGCAGTATTTCTCCCTCTGCTGGGGTGTGAGACTGCACGCAGTGATGGAGGGACCAGTTGCAGTATGTCTCCCTCTGCTGGGGTGTGAGACTGTATGCAGTGATGGAGGGACCAGTTGCAGTATGTCTCCCTCTGTTGGGGTGTGAGGCTGCATGCAGTGATGGAGGGACCAGTTGCAGTATGTCTCCCTCTGTTGGGGTGTGAGACTGCATGCAGTGATGGAGGGACCAGTTGCAGTATGTCTCCCTCTGTTGGGGTGTGAGACTGCACGCAGTGATGGAGTAGCCAGTTGCAGTATGTCTCCCTCTGTTGGGGTGTGAGACTGCACGCAGTGATGGAGGGAAAAGTTGCAGTATGTCTCCCTCTGCTGGGGTGTGAGACTGCATGCAGTGATGGAGGAACCAGTTGCAGTATGTCTCCCTCTGTTGGGGTGTGAGACTGCATGCAGTGATAGACTGACCAGTTGCAGTATGTCTCCCTCTGTTGGGGTGTGAGACTGCATGCAGTGATGGAGGGAAAAGTTGCAGTATGTCTCCCTCTGCTGGGGTGTGAGGCTGCATGCAGTGATGGAGGGACCAGTTGCATTATGTCTCCCTCTGTTGGGGTGTGAGACTGCATGCAGTGATGGAGGGACCAGTTGCAGTATGTCTCCCTCTGTTGGGGTGTGAGGCTGCATGCAGTGATGGAGGGACCAGTTGCATTATGTCTCCCTCTGTTGGGGTGTGAGACTGCACGCAGTGATGGAGGAGCCAGTTGCAGTATGTCTCCCTCTGTTGGGGTCTGAGACTGCACGCAGTGATGGAGGGACCAGTTGCAGTATGTCTCCCTCTGTTGGGGTGTGAGGCTGCATGCAGTGATGGAGGGACCAGTTGCAGTATGTCTCCCTCTGTTGGGGTGTGAGACTGCATGCAGTGATGGAGGGACCAGTTGCAGTACGTCTCCCTCTGTTGGGGTGTGAGACTGCACGCTGTGATGGAGTAGCCAGTTGCAGTATGTCTCCCTCTGTTGGGGTGTGAGACTGCACGCAGTGATGGAGGGAAAAGTTGCAGTATGTCTCCCTCTGCTGGGGTGTGAGACTGCATGCAGTGATGGAGGAACCAGTTGCAGTATGTCTCCCTCTGTTGGGGTGTGAGACTGCATGCAGTGATAGACTGACCAGTTGCAGTATGTCTCCCTCTGTTGGGGTGTGAGACTGCATGCAGTGATGGAGGGAAAAGTTGCAGTATGTCTCCCTCTGCTGGGGTGTGAGGCTGCATGCAGTGATGGAGGGACCAGTTGCATTATGTCTCCCTCTGTTGGGGTGTGAGACTGCATGCAGTGATGGAGGGACCAGTTGCAGTATGTCTCCCTCTGTTGGGGTGTGAGGCTGCATGCAGTGATGGAGGGACCAGTTGCATTATGTCTCCCTCTGTTGGGGTGTGAGGCTGCATGCAGTGATGGAGGGACCAGTTGCAGTATGTCTCCCTCTGTTGGGGTGTGAGACTGCATGCAGTGATGGAGGGACCAGTTGCAGTACGTCTCCCTCTGTTGGGGTGTGAGACTGCACGCAGTGATGGAGTAGCCAGTTGCAGTATGTCTCCCTCTGTTGGGGTGTGAGACTGCATGCAGTGATGGAGGGAAAAGTTGCAGTATGTCTCCCTCTGCTGGGGTGTGAGGCTGCATGCAGTGATGGAGGGACCAGTTGCATTATGTCTCCCTCTGTTGGGGTGTGAGACTGCATGCAGTGATGGAGGGACCAGTTGCAGTATGTCTCCCTCTGTTGGGGTGTGAGGCTGCATGCAGTGATGGAGGGACCAGTTGCATTATGTCTCCCTCTGTTGGGGTGTGAGACTGCATGCAGTGATGGAGGGACCAGTTGCAGTATGTCTCCCTCTGTTGGGGTGTGAGGCTGCATGCAGTGATGGAGGGACCAGTTGCATTATGTCTCCCTCTGTTGGGGTGTGAGACTGCATGCAGTGATGGAGGGACCAGTTGCAGTATGTCTCCCTCTGTTGGGGTGTGAGGCTGCATGCAGTGATGGAGGGACCAGTTGCAGTATGTCTCCCTCTGTTGGGGTCTGAGACTGCACGCAGTGATGGAGGAACCAGTTGCAGTATGTCTCCCTCTTTTGGGGTGTGAGACTGCATGCAGTGATGGAGGAGCCAGTTGCAGTATTTCTCCCTCTGTTGGGGTGTGAGACTGCATGCAGTGATGGAGGAACCAGTTGCAGTATGTCTCCCTCTGTTGGGGTGTGAGACTGCACGCAGTGATGGAGGAGCCAGCTGCAGTATGTCTCCTTCTGTTGGGGTGTGAGACTGCACGCAGTGATGGAGGAGCCAGTTGCAGTATGTCTCCCTCTGTTGGGGTCTGAGACTGCATGCAGTGATGGAGGAACCAGTTGCAGTATGTCTCCCTCTGTTGGGGTCTGAGACTGCACGCAGTGATGGAGGAGCCAGCTGCAGTATGTCTCCCTCTGTTGGGGTGTGAGACTGCACGCAGTGATGGAGGGACCAGTTGCAGTATGTCTCCCTCTGTTGGGGTGTGAGACTGCACGCAGTGATGGAGGGACCAGTTGCAATACGTCTCCCTCTGTTGGGGTGTGAGACTGCATGCAGTGATGGAGGGACCAGTTGCAGTATGTCTCCCTCTGTTGGGGTGTGAGACTGCATGCAGTGATGGAGGGACCAGTTGCAGTATGTCTCCCTCTGTTGGGGTGTGAGACTGCATGCAGTGAGGGAGGGACCAGTTGCAGTACGTCTCCCTCTGTTGGGGTGTGAGGCTGCATGCAGTGATGGAGGGACCAGTTGCAGTATGTCTCCCTCTGTTGGGGTGTGGGACTGCATGCAGTGATGGAGGAGCCAGTTGCAGTATGTCTCCCTCTGTTGGGGTGTGAGACTGCATGCAGTGATGGAGGAGCCAGTTGCAGTATGTCTCCCTCTGCTGGGGGTGTGAGACTGCATGCAGTGATGGAGGAGCCAGTTGCAGTATGTCTCCCTCTGCTGGGGTGTGAGACTGCATGCAGTGATGGAGGAACCAGTTGCAGTATGTCTCCCTCTGTTGGGGTGTGAGACTGCATGCAGTGATAGACTGACCAGTTGCAGTATGTCTCCCTCTGTTGGGGTGTGAGACTGCATGCAGTGATGGAGGGAAAAGTTGCAGTATGTCTCCCTCTGCTGGGGTGTGAGGCTGCATGCAGTGATGGAGGGACCAGTTGCATTATGTCTCCCTCTGTTGGGGTGTGAGACTGCATGCAGTGATGGAGGGACCAGTTGCAGTATGTCTCCCTCTGTTGGGGTGTGAGGCTGCATGCAGTGATGGAGGGACCAGTTGCATTATGTCTCCCTCTGTTGGGGTGTGAGGCTGCATGCAGTGATGGAGGGACCAGTTGCAGTATGTCTCCCTCTGTTGGGGTGTGAGACTGCATGCAGTGATGGAGGGACCAGTTGCAGTACGTCTCCCTCTGTTGGGGTGTGAGACTGCACGCAGTGATGGAGTAGCCAGTTGCAGTATGTCTCCCTCTGTTGGGGTGTGAGACTGCATGCAGTGATGGAGGGAAAAGTTGCAGTATGTCTCCCTCTGCTGGGGTGTGAGGCTGCATGCAGTGATGGAGGGACCAGTTGCATTATGTCTCCCTCTGTTGGGGTGTGAGACTGCATGCAGTGATGGAGGGACCAGTTGCAGTATGTCTCCCTCTGTTGGGGTGTGAGGCTGCATGCAGTGATGGAGGGACCAGTTGCATTATGTCTCCCTCTGTTGGGGTGTGAGACTGCATGCAGTGATGGAGGGACCAGTTGCAGTATGTCTCCCTCTGTTGGGGTGTGAGGCTGCATGCAGTGATGGAGGGACCAGTTGCATTATGTCTCCCTCTGTTGGGGTGTGAGACTGCATGCAGTGATGGAGGGACCAGTTGCAGTATGTCTCCCTCTGTTGGGGTGTGAGGCTGCATGCAGTGATGGAGGGACCAGTTGCAGTATGTCTCCCTCTGTTGGGGTCTGAGAATGCACGCAGTGATGGAGGAACCAGTTGCAGTATGTCTCCCTCTTTTGGGGTGTGAGACTGCATGCAGTGATGGAGGAGCCAGTTGCAGTATTTCTCCCTCTGTTGGGGTGTGAGACTGCATGCAGTGATGGAGGAACCAGTTGCAGTATGTCTCCCTCTGTTGGGGTGTGAGACTGCACGCAGTGATGGAGGAGCCAGCTGCAGTATGTCTCCCTCTGTTGGGGTGTGAGACTGCACGCAGTGATGGAGGAGCCAGTTGCAGTATGTCTCCCTCTGTTGGGGTCTGAGACTGCATGCAGTGATGGAGGAACCAGTTGCAGTATGTCTCCCTCTGTTGGGGTCTGAGACTGCACGCAGTGATGGAGGAGCCAGCTGCAGTATGTCTCCCTCTGTTGGGGTGTGAGACTGCACGCAGTGATGGAGGGACCAGTTGCAGTATGTCTCCCTCTGTTGGGGTGTGAGACTGCACGCAGTGATGGAGGGACCAGTTGCAATACGTCTCCCTCTGTTGGGGTGTGAGACTGCATGCAGTGATGGAGGGACCAGTTGCAGTATGTCTCCCTCTGTTGGGGTGTGAGACTGCATGCAGTGATGGAGGGACCAGTTGCAGTATGTCTCCCTCTGTTGGGGTGTGAGACTGCATGCAGTGAGGGAGGGACCAGTTGCAGTACGTCTCCCTCTGTTGGGGTGTGAGGCTGCATGCAGTGATGGAGGGACAAGTTGCAGTATGTCTCCCTCTGTTGGGGTGTGGGACTGCATGCAGTGATGGAGGAGCCAGTTGCAGTATGTCTCCCTCTGTTGGGGTGTGAGACTGCATGCAGTGATGGAGGAGCCAGTTGCAGTATGTCTCCCTCTGCTGGGGGTGTGAGACTGCATGCAGTGATGGAGGAGCCAGTTGCAGTATGTCTCCCTCTGCTGGGGGTGTGGGACTGCATGCAGTGATGGAGGAGCCAGTTGCAGTATGTCTCCCTCTGTTGGGGTGTGAGACTGCATGCAGTGATGGAGGAGCCAGTTGCAGTATGTCTCCCTCTGCTGGGGGTGTGAGACTGCATGCAGTGATGGAGGAACCAGTTGCAGTATGTCTCCCTCTGTTGGGGTCTGAGACTGCACGCAGTGATGGAGGAGCCAGCTGCAGTATGTCTCCCTCTGTTGGGGTGTGAGACTGCACGCAGTGATGGAGGGACCAGTTGCAGTATGTCTCCCTCTGTTGGGGTGTGAGACTGCACGCAGTGATGGAGGGACCAGTTGCAATACGTCTCCCTCTGTTGGGGTGTGAGACTGCATGCAGTGATGGAGGGACCAGTTGCAGTATGTCTCCCTCTGTTGGGGTGTGAGACTGCATGCAGTGATGGAGGGACCAGTTGCAGTATGTCTCCCTCTGCTGGGGTGTGAGACTGCATGCAGTGATGGAGGGACCAGTTGCAGTATGTCTCCCTCTGTTGGGGTGTGAGACTGCATGCAGTGAGGGAGGGACCAGTTGCAGTACGTCTCCCTCTGCTGGGGTGTGAGACTGCACGCAGTGATGGAGGAGCCAGTTGCAGTACGTCTCCCTCTGCTGGGGTGTGAGACTGCACGCAGTGATGGAGGAGCCAGTTGCAGTATGTCTCCCTCTGTTGGGGTGTGAGACTGCACGCAGTGATGGAGGGAAAAGTTGCAGTATGTCTCCCTCTGCTGGGGTGTGAGACTGCATGCAGTGATGGAGGAACCAGTTGCAGTATGTCTCCCTCTGTTGGGGTGTGAGACTGCATGCAGTGATAGACTGACCAGTTGCAGTATGTCTCCCTCTGTTGGGGTGTGAGACTGCATGCAGTGATGGAGGGAAAAGTTGCAGTATGTCTCCCTCTGCTGGGGTGTGAGGCTGCATGCAGTGATGGAGGGACCAGTTGCATTATGTCTCCCTCTGTTGGGGTGTGAGACTGCATGCAGTGATGGAGGGACCAGTTGCAGTATGTCTCCCTCTGTTGGGGTGTGAGGCTGCATGCAGTGATGGAGGGACCAGTTGCATTATGTCTCCCTCTGTTGGGGTGTGAGACTGCACGCAGTGATGGAGGAGCCAGTTGCAGTATGTCTCCCTCTGTTGGGGTCTGAGACTGCACGCAGTGATGGAGGAACCAGTTGCAGTATGTCTCCCTCTTTTGGGGTGTGAGACTGCATGCAGTGATGGAGGAGCCAGTTGCAGTATTTCTCCCTCTGTTGGGGTGTGAGACTGCATGCAGTGATGGAGGAACCAGTTGCAGTATGTCTCCCTCTGTTGGGGTGTGAGACTGCACGCAGTGATGGAGGAGCCAGCTGCAGTATGTCTCCCTCTGTTGGGGTGTGAGACTGCACGCAGTGATGGAGGAGCCAGTTGCAGTATGTCTCCCTCTGTTGGGGTCTGAGACTGCATGCAGTGATGGAGGAACCAGTTGCAGTATGTCTCCCTCTGTTGGGGTCTGAGACTGCACGCAGTGATGGAGGAGCCAGCTGCAGTATGTCTCCCTCTGTTGGGGTGTGAGACTGCACGCAGTGATGGAGGGACCAGTTGCAGTATGTCTCCCTCTGTTGGGGTGTGAGACTGCACGCAGTGATGGAGGGACCAGTTGCAATACGTCTCCCTCTGTTGGGGTGTGAGACTGCATGCAGTGATGGAGGGACCAGTTGCAGTATGTCTCCCTCTGTTGGGGTGTGAGACTGCATGCAGTGATGGAGGGACCAGTTGCAGTATGTCTCCCTCTGCTGGGGGTGTGAGACTGCATGCAGTGATGGAGGAGCCAGTTGCAGTATGTCTCCCTCTGCTGGGGTGTGAGACTGCATGCAGTGATGGAGGGACCAGTTGCAGTATGTCTCCCTCTGTTGGGGTGTGAGACTGCATGCAGTGAGGGAGGGACCAGTTGCAGTACGTCTCCCTCTGTTGGGGTGTGAGGCTGCATGCAGTGATGGAGGGACCAGTTGCAGTATGTCTCCCTCTGTTGGGGTGTGGGACTGCATGCAGTGATGGAGGAGCCAGTTGCAGTATGTCTCCCTCTGTTGGGGTGTGAGACTGCATGCAGTGATGGAGGAGCCAGTTGCAGTATGTCTCCCTCTGCTGGGGGTGTGAGACTGCATGCAGTGATGGAGGAGCCAGTTGCAGTATGTCTCCCTCTGCTGGGGTGTGAGACTGCATGCAGTGATGGAGGGACCAGTTGCAGTATGTCTCCCTCTGTTGGGGTGTGAGACTGCATGCAGTGAGGGAGGGACCAGTTGCAGTACGTCTCCCTCTGCTGGGGTGTGAGACTGCACGCAGTGATGGAGGAGCCAGTTGCAGTACGTCTCCCTCTGCTGGGGTGTGAGACTGCACGCAGTGATGGAGGAGCCAGTTGCAGTACGTCTCCCTCTGCTGGGGTGTGAGACTGCACGCAGTGATGGAGGAGCCAGTTGCAGTATGTCTCCCTCTGCTGGGGTGCGAGACTGCATGCAGTGATGGAGGAGCCAGTTGCAGTATGTCTCCCTCTGTTGGGGTGTGAGACTGCATGCAGTGATGGAGGGACCAGTTGCAGAATGTCTCCCTCTGTTGGGGAGTGAGACTGCATGCAGTGATGGAGGAACCAGTTGCAGTATGTCTCCCTCTGTTGGGGTGTGAGACTGCATGTAGTGAAGGAGGAGCCAGTTGCAGTATGTCTCCCTCTGTTGGGGTGTGAGACTTCATGCAGTGAGGGAGGGACCAGAGGCAGTATGTATCCCTCTGTTGGGGTGTGAGACTGCATGCAGTGATGGAGGGACCAGTTGCAGTATGTCTCGCTCTGTTGGGGTGTGAGACTGCATGCAGTGATGGAGGGACCAGTTGCAGTATGTCTCCCTCTGTTGGGGTGTGAGACTGCATGCAGTGATGGAGGGACCAGTTGCAGTATGTCTCCCTCTGTTGGGGTGTGAGACTGCATGCAGTGATAGAGGGACCAGTTGCAGTATGTCTCCCTCTGTTGGGGTGTGAGACTGCATGCAGTGATGGAGGAGCCAGTTGCAGTATGTCTCCCTCTGTTGGGGTGTGAGACTGCATGCAGTGAGGGAGGGACCAGTTGCAGTATGTCTCCCTCTGTTGGGGTGTGAGACTGCACGCAGTGATGGAGGAGCCAGTTGCAGTACGTCTCCCTCTGTTGGGGTGTGAGACTGCACGCAGTGATGGAGGAGCCAGTTGCAGTATGTCTCCCTCTGCTGGGGTGCAAGACTGCACGCAGTGATGGAGGAGCCAGTTGCAGTATGTCTCCCTCTGTTGGGGTGTGAGACTGCATGCAGTGATGGAGGGACCAGTTGCAGTATGTCTCCCTCTGTTGGGGTGTGAGACTGCATGCAGTGATGGAGGGACCAGTTGCAGTATGTCTCCCTCTGTTGGGGTGTGAGACTGCATGCAGTGATGGAGGGACCAGATGCAGTATGTCTCCCTCTGTTGGGGTGTGAGACTGCATGCAGTGATGGAGGGACCAGTTGCAGTATGTCTCCCTCTGTTGGGGTGCGAGACTGCATGCAGTGATGGAGGGACCAGTTGCAGTATGTCTCCCTCTGTTGGGGTGTGAGACTGCACGCAGTGATGGAGGGACCAGTTGCAGTATGTCTCCCTCTGTTGGGGTGTGAGACTGCATGTAGTGATGGAGGGACCAGTTGCAGTATGTCTCCCTCTGTTGGGGTGTGAGACTGCATGCAGTGATGGACTGACAAATTGCAGTATGTCTCCCTCTGTTGGGGTGTGAGACTGCATGCAGTGAGGGAGGGACCAGTTGCAGTATGTCTCCCTCTGTTGGGGTGTGAGACTGCACGCAGTGATGGAGGAGCCAGTTGCAGTACGTCTCCCTCTGTTGGGGTGTGAGACTGCACGCAGTGATGGAGGAGCCAGTTGCAGTATGTCTCCCTCTGCTGGGGTGCGAGACTGCACGCAGTGATGGAGGAGCCAGTTGCAGTATGTCTCCCTCTGTTGGGGTGTGAGACTGCATGCAGTGATGGAGGGACCAGTTGCAGTATGTCTCCCTCTGTTGGGGTGTGAGACTGCATGCAGTGATGGAGGGACCAGTTGCAGTATGTCTCCCTCTGTTGGGGTGTGAGACTGCATGCAGTGATGGAGGGACCAGATGCAGTATGTCTCCCTCTGTTGGGGTGTGAGACTGCATGCAGTGATGGAGGGACCAGTTGCAGTATGTCTCCCTCTGTTGGGGTGCGAGACTGCATGCAGTGATGGAGGGACCAGTTGCAGTATGTCTCCCTCTGTTGGGGTGTGAGACTGCACGCAGTGATGGAGGGACCAGTTGCAGTATGTCTCCCTCTGTTGGGGTGTGAGACTGCATGCAGTGATGGAGGGACCAGTTGCAGTATGTCTCCCTCTGTTGGGGTGTGAGACTGCATGCAGTGATGGACTGACAAATTGCAGTATGTCTCCCTCTGTTGGGGTGTGAGACTGCATGCAGTGATGGAGGGACCAGTTGCAGTATGTCTCCCTCTGTTGGGATGTGAGACTGCATGCAGTGATGGACTGACCAGTTGCAGTATGTCTCCCTCTGTTGGGGTGTGAGACTGCATGAAGTGATGGAGGGACCAGTTGCAGTATGTCTCCCTCTGTTGGGGTGTGAGACTGCATGCAGTGATGGAGGGACCAGTTTCAGTATGTCTCCCTCTGTTGGGGTGTGAGACTGCATGCAGTGATGGACTGACCAGTTGCAGTATGTCTCCCTCTGTTGGGGTGTGAGACTGCATGCAGTGATGGACGAACCAGTTGCAGTATGTCTCCCTCTGTTGGAGTGTGAGACTGCATGCAGTGATGGAGGAACCAGTTGCAGTATGTCTCCCTCTGTTGGAGTGTGAGACTGCATGCAGTGATGGAGGAACCAGTTGCAGTATGTCTCCCTCTGTTGGGGTGTGAGACTGCATGCAGTGATGGAGGGACCAGTTGCAGTATGTCTCCCTCTGTTGGGGTGTGAGACTGCATGCAGTGATGGAGGGACCAGTTGCAGTATGTCTCCCTCTGTTGGGGTGTGAGACTGCATGCAGTGATGGAGGGACCAGTTGCAGTATGTCTCCCTCTGTTGGAGTGTGAGACTGCATGCAGTGATGGAGGAACCAGTTGCAGTATGTCTCCCTCTGTTGGGGTGTGAGACTGCATGCAGTGATGGACTGACCAGTTGCAGTATGTCTCCCTCTGTTGGGGTGTGAGACTGCATGCAGTGATGGAGGGACCAGTTGCAGTATGTCTCCCTCTGTTGGAGTGTGAGACTGCATGCAGTGATGGAGGAACCAGTTGCAGTATGTCTCCCTCTGTTGGAGTGTGAGACTGCATGCAGTGATGGAGGAACCAGTTGCAGTATGTCTCCCTCTGTTGGGGTGTGAGACTGCATGCAGTGATGGAGGGACCAGTTGCAGTATGTCTCCCTCTGTTGGGGTGTGAGACTGCATGCAGTGATGGACTGACCAGTTGCAGTATGTCTCCCTCTGTTGGGGTGTGAGACTGCATGCAGTGATGGACTGACCAGTTGCAGTATGTCTCCCTCTGTTGGAGTGTGAGACTGCATGCAGTGAGGGAGGGACCAGTTGCAGTATGTCTCCCTCTGTTGGGGTGTGAGACTGCATGCAGTGATGGAGGGACCAGTTGCAGTATGTCTCCCTCTGTTGGGGTGTGAGACTGCATGCAGTGATGGAGGGACCAGTTGCAGTACGTCTCCCTCTGTTGGGGTGTGAGACTGCATGCAGTGATGGAGGAGTCAGTTGCAGTATGTCTCCCTCTGTTGGGGTGTGAGACTGCATGCAGTGATGGAGGAGTCAGTTGCAGTATGTCTCCCTCTGTTGGGGTGTGAGACTGCATGCAGTGATGGAGGAGCCAGTTGCAGTATGTCTCCCTCTGTTGGGGTGCGAGACTGCATGCAGTGATGGAGGAGCCAGTTGCAGTTTGTCTCCCTCTGTTGGGGTGCGAGACTGCATGCAGTGATGGAGGAGCCAGTTGCAGTATGTCTCCCTCTGTTGGGGTGTGAGACTGCATGCAGTGATGGAGGAGCCAGTTGCAGTATGTCTCCCTCTGTTGGGGTGCGAGACTGCATGCAGTGATGGAGGAGTCAATTGCAGAATGTCTCCCTCTGCTGGGGTGTGAGACTGCATGCAGTGATGGAGGGACCAGTTGCAGTATGTCTCCCTCTGCTGGGGTGTGAGACTGCATGCAGTGATGGAGGAGCCAGTTGCAGTATGTCTCCCTCTGCTGGGGTATGAGACTGCATGCAGTGATGGAGGGACCAGTTGCAGTATGTCTCCCTCTGCTGGGTTGTGAGACTGCATGCAGTGATGGAGGAGCCAGTTGCAGAATGTCTCCCTCTGCTGGGGTGTGAGACTGCATGCAGTGATGGAGGAGCCAGTTGCAGTATGTCTCCCTCTGTTGGGGTGCGAGACTGCATGCAGTGATGGAGGAGCCAGTTGCAGTATGTCTCCTTCTGTTGGGATGTGAGACTGCATGCAGTGATGGAGAGACCAGTTGCAGTATGTCTCCCTCTGCTGGGGTGTTAGACTGCATGCAGTGATGGAGGAGCCAGTTGCAGTATGTCTCCCTCTGTTGGGGTGCGAGACTGCATGCAGTGATGGAGGAGCCAGTTGCAGTATGTCTCCTTCTGTTGGGATGTGAGACTGCATGCAGTGATGGAGGGACCAGTTGCAGTATGTCTCCCTCTGCTGGGGTGCGAGACTGCATGCAGTGATGGGACCGACCAGTTGCAGTATGTCTCCCTCTGTTGGGGTGTGAGACTGCATGCAGTGATGGAGGGACCAGTTACAGTATGTCTCCCTCTGTTGGGGTGTGAGACTGCATGCAGTGATGGAGAGACCAGTTGCAGTATGTCTCCCTCTGTTGGGGTGTGAGACAGCACGCAGTGATGGAGGAGCCAGTTGCAGTATTTCTCCCTCTGCTGGGGTGTGAGACTGCACGCAGTGATGGAGGGACCAGTTGCAGTATGTCTCCCTCTGCTGGGGTGTGAGACTGTATGCAGTGATGGAGGGACCAGTTGCAGTATGTCTCCCTCTGTTGGGGTGTGAGACTGCATGCAGTGATGGAGGGACCAGTTGCAGTATGTCTCCCTCTGTTGGGGTGTGAGACTGCATGCAGTGATGGAGGGACCAGTTGCAGTATGTCTCCTTCTGTTGGGATGTGAGACTGCATGCAGTGATGGAGGGACCAGTTGCAGTATGTCTCCCTCTGCTGGGGTGTTAGACTGCATGCAGTGATGGAGGAGCCAGTTGCAGTATGTCTCCCTCTGTTGGGGTGCGAGACTGCATGCAGTGATGGAGGAGCCAGTTGCAGTATGTCTCCTTCTGTTGGGATGTGAGACTGCATGCAGTGATGGAGGGACCAGTTGCAGTATGTCTCCCTCTGCTGGGGTGCGAGACTGCATGCAGTGATGGGACCGACCAGTTGCAGTATGTCTCCCTCTGTTGGGGTGTGAGACTGCATGCAGTGATGGAGGGACCAGTTGCAGTATGTCTCCCTCTGTTGGGGTGTGAGACTGCATGCAGTGATGGAGAGACCAGTTGCAGTATGTCTCCCTCTGTTGGGGTGTGAGACTGCACGCAGTGATGGAGGAGCCAGTTGCAGTATTTCTCCCTCTGCTGGGGTGTGAGACTGCACGCAGTGATGGAGGGACCAGTTGCAGTATGTCTCCCTCTGCTGGGGTGTGAGACTGTATGCAGTGATGGAGGGACCAGTTGCAGTATGTCTCCCTCTGTTGGGGTGTGAGGCTGCATGCAGTGATGGAGGGACCAGTTGCAGTATGTCTCCCTCTGTTGGGGTGTGAGACTGCATGCAGTGATGGAGGGACCAGTTGCAGTACGTCTCCCTCTGTTGGGGTGTGAGACTGCACGCAGTGATGGAGTAGCCAGTTGCAGTATGTCTCCCTCTGTTGGGGTGTGAGACTGCACGCAGTGATGGAGGGACCAGTTGCAGTATGTCTCCCTCTGTTGGGGTGTGAGACTGCATGCAGTGATGGAGGAGCCAGTTGCAGTATGTCTCCCTCTGTTGGGGTGTGAGACTGCATGCAGTGATGGACTGACCAGTTGCAGTATGTCTCCCTCTGTTGGGGTGTGAGACTGCATGCAGTGATGGAGGGAAAAGTTGCAGTATGTCTCCCTCTGCTGGGGTGTGAGACTGCATGCAGTGATGGAGGAACCAGTTGCAGTATGTCTCCCTCTGTTGGGGTGTGAGACTGCATGCAGTGATAGACTGACCAGTTGCAGTATGTCTCCCTCTGTTGGGGTGTGAGACTGCATGCAGTGATGGAGGGAAAAGTTGCAGTATGTCTCCCTCTGCTGGGGTGTGAGACTGCATGCAGTGATGGAGGAACCAGTTGCAGTATGTCTCCCTCTGTTGGGGTGTGAGACTGCATGCAGTGAGGGAGGGACCAGTTGCAGTATGTCTCCCTCTGTTGGGGTGTGAGACTGCATGCAGTGATAGAGGGACCAGTTGCAGTATGTCTCCCTCTGTTGGGGTGTGAGACTGCACGCAGTGATGGAGGAGCCAATTGCAGTATGTCTCCCTCTGTTGGGGTGTGAGACTGCATGCAGTGAGGGAGGGACCAGTTGCAGTATGTCTCCCTCTGTTGGGGTGTGAGACTGCACGCAGTGATGGAGGAGCCAGTTGCAGTACGTCTCCCTCTGTTGGGGTGTGAGACTGCACGCAGTGATGGAGGAGCCAGTTGCAGTATGTCTCCCTCTGCTGGGGTGCGAGACTGCATGCAGTGATGGAGGGAAAAGTTGCAGTATGTCTCCCTCTGTTGGGGTGTGAGACTGCACGCAGTGATGGAGGAGCCAGTTGCAGTATGTCTCCCTCTGTTGGGGTGTGAGACTGCACGCAGTGATGGAGGGACCAGTTGCAGTATGTCTCCCTCTGTTGGGGTGTGAGACTGCACGCAGTGATGGTGGAGCCAGTTGCAGTATGTCTCCCTCTGTTGGGGTGTGAGACTGCATGCAGTGATGGAGGGACCAGTTGCAGTATATCTCCCTCTGCTGGGGTGTGAGACTGTATGCAGTGATGGAGGAACCAGTTGCAGTAGGTCTCCCTCTGTTGGGATGTGAGACTGCATGCAGTGATGGAGGAGGAACCAGTTGCAGTATGTCTCCCTCTGTTGGGGTGTGAGACTGCATGCAGTGATGGAGGGACCAGTTGCAGTATATCTCCCTCTGCTGGGGTGTGAGACTGTATGCAGTGATGGAGGAACCAGTTGCAGTAGGTCTCCCTCTGTTGGGGTGTGAGACTGCATGCAGTGATGGAGGGACCAGTTGCAGTATGTCTCCCTCTGTTGGGGTGTGAGACTGCATGCAGTGATGGAGGAGCCAGTTGCAGTATGTCTCCCTCTGTTGGGGTGTGAGACTGCATGCAGTGATGGAGGGACCAGTTGCAGTATGTCTCCCTCTGTAGGGGTGCGAGACTGCATGCAGTGATGGAGGGACCAGTTGCAGTATGTCTCCCTCTGTTGGGGTGTGAGACTGCATGCAGTGATGGAGGAACCAGTTGCAGTATGTCTCCCTCTGTTGGGGTGTGAGACTGCATGCAGTGATGGAGGAGCCAGTTGCAGTATGTCTCCCTCTGTTGGGGTGTGAGACTGCATGCAGTGATGGAGGGACCAGTTGCAGTATGTTTCCCTCTGTTGGGGTGTGAGACAGCATGCAGTGATGGAGGAGCCAGTTGCAGTATGTCTCCCTCTGTTGGGGTGTGAGACTGCATGCAGTGATGGAGGAGCCAGTTGCAGTATGTCTCCCTCTGTTGGGGTGTGAGACTGCATGCAGTGATGGAGGGACCAGTTGCAGTATGTTTCCCTCTGTTGGGGTGTGAGACAGCATGCAGTGATGGAGGAGCCAGTTGCAGTATGTCTCCCTCTGTTGGGGTGTGAGACTGCATGCAGTGATGGAGGAGCCAGTTGCAGTATGTCTACCTCTGTTGGGGTGTGAGACTGCATGCAGTGATGGAGGAGCCACTTGCAGTATGTCTCCCTCTGTTGGGGTGTGAGACTGCATGCAGTGATGGAGGAGCCAGTTGCAGTATGTCTCCCTCTGTTGGGGTGTGAGACTGCATGCAGTGATGGAGGAACCAGTTGCAGTATGTCTCCCTCTGTTGGGGTGTGAGACTGCATGCAGTGATGGAGGAACCAGTTGCAGTATGTCTCCCTCTGCTGGGGTGTGAGACAGCATGCAGTGATGGAGGAGCCAGTTGCAGTATGTCTCCCTCTGTTGGGGTGTGGGACTGCATGCAGTGATGGAGGAACCAGTTGCACTATATCTCCCTCTGTTGGGGTGTGAGACTGCATACAGTGATGGAGGGACCAGTTGCAGTATGTTTCCCTCTGTTGGGGTGGGAGACAGCATGCAGTGATGGAGGAGCCAGTTGCAGTATGTCTCCCTCTGCTGGAGTGTGAGACTGCATGCAGTGATGGAGGGACCAGTTGCAGTATGTCTCCCTCTGTTGGGGTGTGAGACTGCATGCAGTGATGGAGGGACCAGTTGCAGTATGTCTCCCTCTGCTGGGGTGTGAGACTGCATGCAGTGATGGAGGAACCAGTTGCAGTATGTCTTCCTCTGTTGGGGTGTGAGACTGCATGCAGTGATGGACTGACCAGTTGCAGTATGTCTCCCTCTGTTGGGGTGTGAGACTGCATGCAGTGATGGAGGAGCCAGTTGCAGTACGTCTCCCTCTGTTGGGGTGTGAGACTGCATGCAGTGATGGAGGGACCAGTTGCAGTATGTCTCCCTCTGTTGGGGTGTGAGACTGCACGCAGTGATGGAGGGACCAGTTGCAGTATGTCTCCCTCTGTTGGGGTGTGAGACTGCATGCAGTGAGGGAGGGACCAGTTGCAGTATGTCTCCCTCTGTTGGGATGTGAGACTGCATGCAGTGATGGAGGGACCAGTTGCAGTATGTCTCCCTCTGTTGGGGTGTGAGACTGCATGCAGTGATAGAGGGACCAGTTGCAGTATGCCTCCCTCTGTTGGGGTGTGAGACTGCACGCAGTGATGGAGGAGCCAGTTGCAGTATGTCTCCCTCTGTTGGGGTGTGAGACTGCATGCAGTGAGGGAGGGACCAGTTGCAGTATGTCTCCCTCTGTTGGGGTGTGAGACTGCACGCAGTGATGGAGGAACCAGTTGCAGTATGTCTCCCTCTGCTGGGGTGTGAGACAGCATGCAGTGATGGAGGAGCCAGTTGCAGTATGTCTCCCTCTGTTGGGGTGTGGGACTGCATGCAGTGATGGAGGAACCAGTTGCACTATATCTCCCTCTGTTGGGGTGTGAGACTGCATGCAGTGATGGAGGGACCAGTTGCAGTATGTTTCCCTCTGTTGGGGTGGGAGACAGCATGCAGTGATGGAGGAGCCAGTTGCAGTATGTCTCCCTCTGCTGGAGTGTGAGACTGCATGCAGTGATGGAGGGACCAGTTGCAGTATGTCTCCCTCTGTTGGGGTGTGAGACTGCATGCAGTGATGGAGGGACCAGTTGCAGTATGTCTCCCTCTGCTGGGGTGTGAGACTGCATGCAGTGATGGAGGAACCAGTTGCAGTATGTCTTCCTCTGTTGGGGTGTGAGACTGCATGCAGTGATGGACTGACCAGTTGCAGTATGTCTCCCTCTGTTGGGGTGTGAGACTGCATGCAGTGATGGAGGAGCCAGTTGCAGTACGTCTCCCTCTGTTGGGGTGTGAGACTGCATGCAGTGATGGAGGGACCAGTTGCAGTATGTCTCCCTCTGTTGGGGTGTGAGACTGCACGCAGTGATGGAGGGACCAGTTGCAGTATGTCTCCCTCTGTTGGGGTGTGAGACTGCATGCAGTGAGGGAGGGACCAGTTGCAGTATGTCTCCCTCTGTTGGGATGTGAGACTGCATGCAGTGATGGAGGGACCAGTTGCAGTATGTCTCCCTCTGTTGGGGTGTGAGACTGCATGCAGTGATAGAGGGACCAGTTGCAGTATGCCTCCCTCTGTTGGGGTGTGAGACTGCACGCAGTGATGGAGGAGCCAGTTGCAGTATGTCTCCCTCTGTTGGGGTGTGAGACTGCATGCAGTGAGGGAGGGACCAGTTGCAGTATGTCTCCCTCTGTTGGGGTGTGAGACTGCACGCAGTGATGGAGGAGCCAGTTGCAGTACGTCTCCCTCTGCTGGGGTGTGAGACTGCACGCAGTGATGGAGGAGCCAGTTGCAGTATGTCTCCCTCTGCTGGGGTGCGAGACTGCATGCAGTGATGGAGGAGCCAGTTGCAGTATGTCTCCCTCTGTTGGGGTGTGAGACTGCATGCAGTGATGGAGGGACCAGTTGCAGAATGTCTCCCTCTGTTGGGGAGTGAGACTGCATGCAGTGATGGAGGAACCAGTTGCAGTATGTCTCCCTCTGTTGGGGTGTGAGACTGCATGTAGTGAAGGAGGAGCCAGTTGCAGTATGTCTACCTCTGTTGGGGTGTGAGACTGCATGCAGTGATGGACTGACCAGTTGCAGTATGTCTCCCTCTGTTGGGGTGTGAGACTTCATGCAGTGAGGGAGGGACCAGATGCAGTATGTCTCCCTCTGTTGGGGTGTGAGACTGCATGCAGTGATGGACTGACCAGTTGCAGTATGTCTCCCTCTGTTGGGGTGTGAGACTGCATGCAGTGAGGGAGGGACCAGTTGCAGTATGTCTCCCTCTGTTGGGGTGTGAGACTGCATGCAGTGATGGAGGGACCAGTTGCAGTATGTCTCCCTCTGTTGGGGTGTGAGACTGCATGCAGTGATAGAGGGACCAGTTGCAGTATGTCTCCCTCTGTTGGGGTGTGAGACTGCACGCAGTGATGGAGGAGCCAGTTGCAGTATGTCTCCCTCTGTTGGGGTGTGAGACTGCATGCAGTGAGGGAGGGACCAGTTGCAGTATGTCTCCCTCTGTTGGGGTGTGAGACTGCACGCAGTGATGGAGGAGCCAGTTGCAGTACGTCTCCCTCTGTTGGGGTGTGAGACTGCATGCAGTGATGGAGGAGCCAGTTGCAGTATGTCTCCCTCTGTTTGGGGTGTGAGACTGCACGCAGTGATGGAGGAGCCAGTTGCAGTATGTCTCCCTCTGCTGGGGTGCGAGACTGCATGCAGTGATGGAGGGACCAGTTGCAGTATGTCTCCCTCTGTTGGGGTGTGAGGCTGCATGCAGTGATGGAGGGACCAGTTGCAGTATGTCTCCCTCTGTTGGGGTGTGAGACTGCACGCAGTGATGGTGGAGCCAGTTGCAGTATGTCTCCCTCTGTTGGGGTGTGAGACTGCATGCAGTGATGGAGGGACCAGTTGCAGTATATCTCCCTCTGCTGGGGTGTGAGACTGTATGCAGTGATGGAGGAACCAGTTGCAGTAGGTCTCCCTCTGTTGGGATGTGAGACTGCATGCAGTGATGGAGGGACCAGTTGCAGTATGTCTCCCTCTGTTGGGGTGTGAGACTGCATGCAGTGATGGAGGAACCAGTTGCAGTATGTCTCCCTCTGTTGGGGTGTGAGACTGCATGCAGTGATGGAGGAGCCAGTTGCAGTATGTCTCCCTCTGTTGGGGTGTGAGACTGCATGCAGTGATGGAGGGACCAGTTGCAGTATGTTTCCCTCTGTTGGGGTGTGAGACAGCATGCAGTGATGGAGGAGCCAGTTGCAGTATGTCTCCCTCTGTTGGGGTGTGAGACTGCATGCAGTGATGGAGGAGCCAGTTGCAGTATGTCTCCCTCTGTTGGGGTGTGAGACTGCATGCAGTGATGGAGGGACCAGTTGCAGTATGTTTCCCTCTGTTGGGGTGTGAGACAGCATGCAGTGATGGAGGAGCCAGTTGCAGTATGTCTCCCTCTGTTGGGGTGTGAGAATGCATGCAGTGATGGAGGAGCCAGTTGCAGTATGTCTACCTCTGTTGGGGTGTGAGACTGCATGCAGTGATGGAGGAGCCAGTTGCAGTATGTCTCCCTCTGTTGGGGTGTGAGACTGCATGCAGTGATGGAGGGACCAGTTGCAGTATGTCTCCCTCTGTTGGGGTGGGAGACTGCATGCAGTGATGGAGGAGCCAGTTGCAGTATGTCTCCCTCTGTTGGGGTGTGAGACTGCATGCAGTGATGGAGGGACCAGTTGCAGTATGTCTCCCTCTGTTGGGGTGTGAGACTTCATGCAGTGATGGAGGAACCAGTTGCAGTATGTCTCCCTCTGCTGGGGTGTGAGACAGCATGCAGTGATGGAGGAGCCAGTTGCAGTATGTCTCCCTCTGTTGGTGTGTGGGACTGCATGCAGTGATGGAGGAACCAGTTGCACTATGTCTCCCTCTGTTGGGGTGTGAGACTGCATGCAGTGATGGAGGGACCAGTTGCAGTATGTTTCCCTCTGTTGGGGTGTGAGACAGCATGCAGTGATGGAGGAGCCAGTTGCAGTATGTCTCCCTCTGCTGGAGTGTGAGACTGCATGCAGTGATGGAGGGACCAGTTGCAGTATGTCTCCCTCTGTTGGGGTGTGAGACTGCATGCAGTGATGGAGGGACCAGTTGCAGTATGTCTCCCTCTGTTGGGGTGTGAGACTGCATGCAGTGATGGAGGGACCAGTTGCAGTATGTCTCCCTCTGCTGGGGTGTGAGACTGCATGCAGTGATGGAGGGACCAGTTGCAGTATGTCTCCCTCTGTTGGGGTGTGAGACTGCATGCAGTGATGGACTGACCAGTTGCAGTATGTCTCCCTCTGTTGGGGTGTGAGACTGCATGCAGTGATGGAGGAGCCAGTTGCAGTACGTCTCCCTCTGTTGGGGTGTGAGACTGCATGCAGTGATGGAGGGACCAGTTGCAGTATGTCTCCCTCTGTTGGGGTTTGAGACTGCACTCAGTGATGGAGGGACCAGTTGCAGTATGTCTCCCTCTGTTGGGGTGTGAGACTGCATGCAGTGATAGAGGGACCAGTTGCAGTATGTCTCCCTCTTTTGGGGTGTGAGACTCCACGCAGTGATGGAGGAGCCAGTTGCAGTATGTCTCCCTCTGTTGGGGTGTGAGACTGCATGCAGTGAGGGAGGGACCAGTTGCAGTATGTCTCCCTCTGTTGGGGTGTGAGACTGCATGCAGTGATAGAGGGACCAGTTGCAGTATGTCTCCCTCTGTTGGGGTGTGAGACTGCACGCAGTGATGGAGGAGCCAGTTGCAGTATGTCTTCCTCTGTTGGGGTGTGAGACTGCATGCAGTGAGGGAGGGACCAGTTGCAGTATGTCTCCCTCTGTTGGGGTGTGAGACTGCACGCAGTGATGGAGGAGCCAGTTGCAGTACGTCTCCCTCTGCTGGGGTGTGAGACTGCACGCAGTGATGGAGGAGCCAGTTGCAGTATGTCTCCCTCTGCTGGGGTGCGAGACTGCATGCAGTGATGGAGGAGCCAGCTGCAGAATGTCTCCCTCTGTTGGGGAGTGAGACTGCATGCAGTGATGGAGGAACCAGTTGCAGTATGTCTCCCTCTGTTGGGGTGTGAGACTGCATGTAGTGAAGGAGGAGCCAGTTGCAGTATGTCTCCCTCTGTTGGGGTGTGAGACTGCATGCAGTGATGGACTGACCAGTTGCAGTATGTCTCCCTCTGTTGGGGTGTGAGACTTCATGCAGTGAGGGAGGGACCAGATGCAGTATGTCTCCCTCTGTTGGGGTGTGAGACTGCATGCAGTGATGGACTGACCAGTTGCAGTATGTCTCCCTCTGTTGGGGTGTGAGACTGCATGCAGTGAGGGAGGGACCAGTTGCAGTATGTCTCCCTCTGTTGGGGTGTGAGACTGCATGCAGTGATGGAGGGACCAGTTGCAGTATGTATCCCTCTGTTGGGGTGTGAGACTGCATGCAGTGATGGAGGAGACAGTTGCAGTATGTCTCCCTCTGTTGGGGTGTGAGACTGCATGCAGTGAGGGAGGGACCAGTTGCAGTATGTCTCCCTCTGTTGGGGTGTGAGACTGCACGCAGTGATGGAGGAGCCAGTTGCAGTACGTCTCCCTCTGTTGGGGTGTGAGACTGCACGCAGTGATGGAGGAGCCAGTTGCAGTATGTCTCCCTCTGTTGGGGTGTGAGACTGCATGCAGTGATGGAGGGACCAGTTGCAGTATGTCTCCCTCTGTAGGGGTGCGAGACTGCATGCAGTGATGGATGAACCAGTTGCAGTATGTCTCCCTCTGTTGGGGTGTGAGACTGCATGCAGTGATGGATGAACCAGTTGCAATATGTCTCCCTCTGTTGGGGTGTGAGACTGCATGCAGTGATGGAGGGACCAGTTGCAGTATGTCTCCCTCTGTAGGGGTGCGAGACTGCATGCAGTGATGGAGGGACCAGTTGCAGTATGTCTCCCTCTGTTGGGGTGTGAGACTGCATGCAGTGATGGATGAACCAGTTGCAGTATGTCTCCCTCTGTAGGGGTGCGAGACTGCATGCAGTGATGGAGGGACCAGTTGCAGTATGTCTCCCTCTGTTGGGGTGTGAGACTGCATGCAGTGATGGATGAACCAGTTGCAGTATGTCTCCCTCTGTTGGGGTGTGAGACTGCATGCAGTGATGGAGGAGCCAGTTGCAGTATGTCTCCCTCTGTTGGGGTGTGAGACTGCAGTGATGGAGGGACCAGTTGCAGTATGTCTCCCTCTGTTGGGGTGTGAGACAGCATGCAGTGATGGAGGAGCCAGTTGCAGTATGTCTCCCTCTGTTGGGGTGTGAGACTGCATGCAGTGATGGAGGAGCCAGTTGCAGTATGTCTACCTCTGTTGGGGTGTGAGACTGCATGCAGTGATGGAGGGTCCAGTTGCAGTATGTCTCCCTCTTTTGGGGTGTGAGACTGCATGCAGTGATGGAGGAGCCAGTTGCAGTATGTCTCCCTCTGTTGGGGTGTGAGACAGCATGCAGTGATGGAGGGACCAGTTGCAGTATGTCTCCCTCTGTTGGGGTGTGAGACTGCATGCAGTGATGGAGGAGCCAGTTGCAGTATGTCTCCCTCTGTTGGGGTGTGGGACTGCATGCAGTGATGGAGGAACCAGTTGCAGTATGTCTCCCTCTGTTGGGGTGTGAGACTGCATGCAGTGATGGAGGGACCAGTTGCAGTATGTTTCCCTCTGTTGGGGTGTGAGACAGCATGCAGTGATGGAGGAGCCAGTTGCAGTATGTCTCCCTCTGCTGGGGTGTGAGACTGCATGCAGTGATGGAGGGACCAGTTGCAGTATGTCTCCCTCTGTTGGGGTGTGAGACTGCATGCAGTGATGGAGGGACCAGTTGCAGTATGTCTCCCTCTGCTGGGGTGTGAGACTGCATGCAGTGATGGAGGAACCAGTTGCAGTATGTCTCCCTCTGTTGGGGTGTGAGACTGCATGCAGTGATGGACTGACCAGTTGCAGTATGTCTCCCTCTGTTGGGGTGTGAGACTGCATGCAGTGATGGAGGAGCCAGTTGCAGTACGTCTCCCTCTGTTGGGGTGTGAGACTGCACGCAGTGATGGAGGGACCAGTTGCAGTATGTCTCCCTCTGTTGGGGTGTGAGACTGCACGCAGTGATGGAGGGACCAGTTGCAGTATGTCTCCCTCTGTTGGGGTGTGAGACTGCATGCAGTGAGGGAGGAACCAGTTGCTGTATGTCTCCCTCTGTTGGGGTGTGAGACTGCATGCAGTGATGGAGGGACCAGTTGCAGTATGTCTCCCTCTGTTGGGGTGTGAGACTGCATGCAGTGATAGAGGGACCAGTTGCAGTATGTCTCCCTCTGTTGGGGTGTGAGAGTGCACGCAGTGGAGGAGCCAGTTGCAGTACGTCTCCCTCTGTTGGGGTGTGAGACTGCACGCAGTGATGGAGGAGCCAGTTGCAGTATGTCTCCCTCTGCTGGGGTGCGAGACTGCATGCAGTGATGGAGGAGCCAGTTGCAGTATGTCTCCCTCTGTTGGGGTGTGAGACTGCATGCAGTGATGGAGGGACCAGTTGCAGTATGTCTCCCTCTGTTGGGGTCTGAGACTGCATGCAGTGATGGAGGGACCACTTGCAGTATGTCTCCCTCTGTTGGGGTGTGAGACTGCATGCAGTGATGGAGGAGTCAGTTGCAGTATGTCTCCCTCTGTTGGGGTGCGAGACTGCATGCAGTGATGGAGGGACCAGTTGCAGTATGTCTCCTTCTGTTGGGGTGCGAGACTGCATGCAGTGATGGAGGGACCAGTTGCAGTATGTCTCCCTCTGTTGGGGTGTGAGACTGCAAGCAGTGATGGAGGGACCAGTTGCAGTATGTCTCCCTCTGTTGGGGTGTGAGACTGCATGCAGTGAGGGAGGGACCAGTTGCAGTATGTCTCCCTCTGTTGGGGTGTGAGACTGCATGCAGTGATGGAGGGACCAGTTGCAGTATGTCTCCCTCTGATGGGGTGTGAGACTGCATGCAGTGATAGAGGGACCAGTTGCAGTATGTCTCCCTCTGTTGGGGTGTGAGAGTGCACGCAGTGATGGAGGAGCCAGTTGCAGTACGTCTCCCTCTGTTGGGGTGTGAGACTGCACGCAGTGATGGAGGAGCCAGTTGCAGTACGTCTCCCTCTGCTGGGGTGCGAGACTGCATGCAGTGATGGAGGAGCCAGTTGCAGTATGTCTCCCTCTGTTGGGGTGTGAGACTGCATGCAGTGATGGAGGGACCAGTTGCAGTATGTCTCCCTCTGTTGGGGTGTGAGACTGCATGCAGTGATGGAGGAACCAGTTGCATTATGTCTCCCTCTGTTGGGGTGTGAAACAGCATGCAGTGATGGAGGAGCCAGTTGCAGTATGTTTCCCTCTGTTGGCGTGTGAGACAGCATGCAGTGATGGAGGAGCCAGTTGCAGTATGTCTCCCTCTGTTGGGGTGTGAGACTGCATGCAGTGATGGAGGAGCCAGTTGCAGTATGTCTCCCTCTGATGGGGTGTGAGACTGCATGCAGTGATGGAGGGACCAGTTGCAGTATGTCTCCCTCTGTTGGGGTGTGAGACTGCATGCAGTGATGGAGGAGCCAGCTGCAGTATGTCTCCCTCTGATGGGGTGTGAGACTGCATGCAGTGATGGAGGGACCAGTTGCAGTATGTCTCCCTCTGTTGGGGTGTGAGACTGCATGCAGTGATGGAGGAGCCAGTTGCAGTATGTCTCCCTCTGTTGGGGTGTGAGACAGCATGCAGTGATGGAGGGACCAGTTGCAGTATGTCTCCCTCTGTTGGGGTGTGAGACTGCATGCAGTGATGGAGGAGCCAGTTGCAGTATGTCTCCCTCTGTTGGGGTGTGGGACTGCATGCAGTGATGGAGGAACCAGTTGCAGTATGTCTCCCTCTGTTGGGGTGTGAGACAGCATGCAGTGATGGAGGGACCAGTTGCAGAATGTCTCCCTCTGTTGGGGTGTGAGACTGCATGCAGTGATGGAGGAACCAGTTGCAGTATGTCTCCCTCTGTTGGGGTGTGAGACTGCATGCAGTGAAGGAGGAGCCAGTTGCAGTATGTCTCCCTCTGTTGGGGTGTGAGACTGCATGCAGTGATGGAGGGACCAGTTGCAGTATGTTTCCCTCTGTTGGGGTGTGAAACAGCATGCAGTGAAGGAGGAGCCAGTTGCAGTATGTTTCCCTCTGTTGGGGTGTGAGACTGAATGCAGTGATGGAGGAGCCAGTTGCAGTATGTCTCCCTCTGTTGGGCTGTGGGACTGCATGCAGTGATGGAGGAACCAGTTGCAGTATGTTTCCCTCTGTTGGGGTGTGAGACAGCATGCAGTGATGGAGGAGCCAGTTGCAGTATGTCTCCCTCTGTTGGGGTGTGAGACTGCATGCAGTGAAGGAGGGACCAGTTGCAGTATGTCTCCCTCTGTTGGGGTGTGGGACTGCATGCAGTGATGCAGGAGCCAGTTGCAGTATGTTTCCCTCTGTTGGGGTGTGAGACAGCATGCAGTGATGGAGGAACCAGTTGCAGCATGTCTCCCTCTGCTGGGGTGTGAGACTGCATGCAGTGATGGACTGACCAGTTGCAGTATGTCTCCCTCTGTTGGGGTGTGAGACTGCATGCAGTGAGGGAGGGACCAGTTGCAGTATGTCTCCCTCTGTTGGGGTGTGAGTCTGCATGCAGTGATGGAGGGACCAGTTGCAGTATGTCTCCCTCTGTTGGGGTGTGAGACTGCATGCAGTGATAGAGGGACCAGTTGCAGTATGTCTCCCTTTGTTGGGGTGTGAGACTGCACGCAGTGATGGAGGAGCCAGTTGCAGTATGTCTCCCTCTGTTGGGGTGTGAGACTGCATGCAGTGATGGAGGAGCCAGTTGCAGTATGTCTCCCTTTGTTGGGGTGTGAGACTGCACGCAGTGATGGAGGAGCCAGTTGCAGTATGTTTCCCTCTGCTGGGGTGTGAGACTGCATGCAGTGATGGAGGAGCCAGTTGCAGCATGTCTCCCTCTGCTGGGGTGTGAGACTGCATGCAGTGATGGAGGAACCAGTTGCAGTATGTCTCCCTCTGTTGGGGTGTGAGACTGCATGCAGTGATGGACTGACCAGTTGCAGTATGTCTCCCTCTGTTGGGGTGTGAGACTGCATGCAGTGAGGGAGGGACCAGTTGCAGTATGTCTCCCTCTGTTGGGGTGTGAGACTGCATGCAGTGATGGAGGGACCAGTTGCAGTATGTCTCCCTCTGTTGGGGTGTGAGACTGCATGCAGTGATGGAGGAGCCAGTTGCAGTATGTCTCCCTCTGTTGGGGTGTGAGACTGCATGCAGTGATGGAGGAGCAAGTTGCAGTATGTCTCCCTCTGTTGGGGTGTGAGACTGCATGCAGTGATGGAGGGACCAGTTGCAGTATGTCTACCTCTGTTGGGGTGTGAGAATGCATGCAGTGATGGAGGGACCAGTTGCAGTATGTCTCCCTCTGTTGGGGTGTGAGACTGCATGCAGTGATGGAGGAGCCAGTTGCAGTATGTCTCCCTCTGTTGGGGTGTGAGACAGCATGCAGTGATGGAGGGACCAGTTGCAGTATGTCTCCCTCTGTTGGGGTGTGAGACTGCATGCAGTGATGGAGGAGCCAGTTGCAGTATGTCTCCCTCTGTTGGGGTGTGGGACTGCATGCAGTGATGGAGGAGCCAGTTGCAGTATGTCTCCCTCTGATGGGGTGTGAGACTGCATGCAGTGATGGAGGGACCAGTTGCAGTATGTCTCCCTCTGTTGGGGTGTGAGACTGCATGCAGTGATGGAGGAGCCAGTTGCAGTATGTCTCCCTCTGTTGGGGTGTGAGACTGCATGCAGTGATGGAGGAGCCAGTTGCAGTATGTCTCCCTCTGTTGGGGTGTGAGACTGCATGCAGTGATGGAGGAGCCAGTTGCAGTATGTCTCCCTCTGATGGGGTGTGAGACTGCATGCAGTGATGGAGGAGTCAGTTGCAGTATGTCTCCCTCTGTTGGGGTGTGAGACTGCATGCAGTGATGGAGGAGCCAGTTGCAGTATGTCTCCCTCTGATGGGGTGTGAGACTGCATGCAGTGATGGAGGGACCAGTTGCAGTATGTCTCCCTCTGATGGGGTGTGAGACTGCATGCAGTGATGGAGGAGCCAGTTGCAGTATGTCTCCCTCTGATGGGGTGTGAGACTGCATGCAGTGATGGAGGGACCAGTTGCAGTATGTCTCCCTCTGTTGGGGTGTGAGACTGCATGCAGTGATGGAGGAGCCAGTTGCAGTATGTCTCCCTCTGTTGGGGTGTGAGACTGCATGCAGTGATGGAGGGACCAGTTGCAGTATGTCTCCCTCTGTTGGGGTGTGAGACTGCATGCAGTGATGGAGGGACCAGTTGCAGTATGTCTCCCTCTGTTGGGGTGTGAGACTGCATGCAGTGATGGAGGAGCCAGTTGCAGTATGTCTCCCTCTGCTGGGGTGTGAGACTGCATGCAGTGATGGAGGGACCAGTTGCAGTATGTCTCCCTCTGTTGGGGTGTGAGACTGCATGCAGTGATGGAGGGACCAGTTGCAGTATGTCTCCCTCTGTTGGGGTGTGAGACTGCATGCAGTGATGGAGGGACCAGTTGCAGTATGTCTCCCTCTGCTGGGGTGTGAGACTGCATGCAGTGATGGAGGGACCAGTTGCAGTATGTCTCCCTCTGTTGGGGTGTGAGACTGCACGCAGTGATGGAGGAGCCAGTTGCAGTATGTCTCTCTCTGCTGGGGTGTGAGACTGCATGCAGTGATGGAGGGACCAGTTGCAGTATGTCTCCCTCTGTTGGGGTGTGAGACTGCACGCAGTGATGGAGGAGCCAGTTGCAGTATGTCTCTCTCTGCTGGGGTGTGAGACTGCATGCAGTGATGGAGGGACCAGTTGCAGTATGTCTCCCTCTGTTGGGGTGTGAGACTGCACGCAGTGATGGAGGAGCCAGTTGCAGTATGTCTCCCTCTGTTGGGGTGTGAGACTGCATGCAGTGATGGAGGAGCCAGTTGCAGTATGTCTCTCTCTGCTGGGGTGTGAGACTGCATGCAGTGATGGAGGGACCAGTTGCAGTATGTCTCCCTCTGTTGGGGTGTGAGACTGCATGCAGTGATGGAGGGACCAGTTGCAGTATGTCTCCCTCTGTTGGGGTGTGAGACTGCATGCAGTGATGGAGGGACCAGTTGCAGTATGTCTCCCTCTGCTGGGGTGTGAGACTGCATGCAGTGATGGAGGGACCAGTTGCAGTATGTCTCCCTCTGTTGGGGTGTGAGACTGCACGCAGTGATGGAGGAGCCAGTTGCAGTATGTCTCTCTCTGCTGGGGTGTGAGACTGCATGCAGTGATGGAGGGACCAGTTGCAGTATGTCTCCCTCTGTTGGGGTGTGAGACTGCACGCAGTGATGGAGGAGCCAGTTGCAGTATGTCTCCCTCTGTTGGGGTGTGAGACTGCATGCAGTGATGGAGGAGCCAGTTGCAGTATGTCTCTCTCTGCTGGGGTGTGAGACTGCATGCAGTGATGGAGGGACCAGTTGCAGTATGTCTCTCTCTGCTGGGGTGTGAGACTGCATGCAGTGATGGAGGAGCCAGTTGCAGTATGTCTCCCTCTGTTGGGGTGTGAGACTGCACGCAGTGATGGAGGAGCCAGTTGCAGTATGTCTCCCTCTGTTGGGGTGTGAGACTGCATGCAGTGATGGAGGAGCCAGTTGCAGTATGTCTCTCTCTGCTGGGGTGTGAGACTGCATGCAGTGATGGAGGGACCAGTTGCAGTATGTCTCCCTCTGTTGGGGTGTGAGACTGCACGCAGTGATGGAGGAGCCAGTTGCAGTATGTCTCCCTCTGCTGGGGTGTGAGACTGCATGCAGTGATGGAGGGACCAGTTGCAGTATGTCTCCCTCTGTTGGGGTGTGAGACTGCACGCAGTGATGGAGGAGCCAGTTGCAGTATGTCTCCCTCTGCTGGGGTGTGAGACTGCATGCAGTGATGGAGGGACCAGTTGCAGTATGTCTCCCTCTGTTGGGGTGTGAGACTGCACGCAGTGATGGAGGAGCCAGTTGCAGTATGTCTCCCTCTGATGGGGTGCGAGACTGCATGCAGTGATGGAGGGACCAGTTGCAGTATGTCTCCCTCTGTTGGGGTGTGAGACTGCACGCAGTGATGGAGGAGCCAGTTGCAGTATGTCTCCCTCTGTTGGGGTGTGAGACTGCACGCAGTGATGGAGGAGCCAGTTGCAGTATGTCTCCCTCTGTTGGGGTGTGAGACTGCATGCAGTGATGGAGGAGCCA
This sequence comes from Dendrobates tinctorius, assembly GCF_039654945.1. NCBI lineage: Eukaryota > Metazoa > Chordata > Amphibia > Anura > Dendrobatidae > Dendrobates > Dendrobates tinctorius. The sequence goes on along the minus strand of NW_027361998.1, from coordinate 1,089,570 downwards.
GTTGCAGTATGTCTCCCTCTGTTGGGGTGTGAGACTGCACGCAGTGATGGAGGAGCCAGTTGCAGTATGTCTCCCTCTGATGGGGTGTGAGACTGCATGCAGTGATGGAGGGACCAGTTGCAGTATGTCTCCCTCTGTTGGGGTGTGAGACTGCACGCAGTGATGGAGGAGCCAGTTGCAGTATGTCTCCCTCTGATGGGGTGTGAGACTGCATGCAGTGATGGAGGAGCCAGTTGCAGTATGTCTCCCTCTGATGGGGTGTGAGACTGCATGCAGTGATGGAGGGACCAGTTGCAGTATGTCTCCCTCTGTTGGGGTGTGAGACTGCATGCAGTGATGGAGGAGCCAGTTGCAGTATGTCTCCCTCTGCTGGGGTGTGAGACTGCATGCAGTGATGGAGGGACCAGTTGCAGTATGTCTCCCTCTGTTGGGGTGTGAGACTGCACGCAGTGATGGAGGAGCCAGTTGCAGTATGTCTCCCTCTGATGGGGTGTGAGACTGCATGCAGTGATGGAGGAGCCAGTTGCAGTATGTCTCCCTCTGATGGGGTGTGAGACTGCATGCAGTGATGGAGGGACCAGTTGCAGTATGTCTCCCTCTGTAGGGGTGCGAGACTGCATGCAGTGATGGAGGAGCCAGTTGCAGTATGTCTCCCTCTGATGGGGTGTGAGACTGCATGCAGTGATGGAGGGACCAGTTGCAGTATGTCTCCCTCTGTTGGGGTGTGAGACTGCATGCAGTGATGGAGGAGCCAGTTGCAGTATGTCTCCCTCTGCTGGGGTGTGAGACTGCATGCAGTGATGGAGGGACCAGTTGCAGTATGTCTCCCTCTGTTGGGGTGTGAGACTGCATGCTATTAGAGACATACCGCTGCAGCATCTCTCCCGCAGTGTCTGAGTATGTGAGACCATATGAGCTGAGGGGAAAGGATTAGGATGCAGAGATTTTTTTTTTCTTAAAATCAGTTCTGTTGTGCGGGTTTATACTGCCACAGGAAAGTGGGGACGGAATCCCATGGAGCTGCAGTAGCTCTCTGAGTGCAGTAGGGCGTGTTCACACGTAGCATTTTTTTTATGCATTTAATAATAATAATCTTTTTCTTATATAGCACTAACATATTCCGCAGCGCTTTACAGTTTGCACACATTATCATCACTGTCCCCAATGAGGCTCACAATCCAAACTCCCTATCAGTATGTCTTTGGAGTGTGGGAGGAACCCGGAGAACCCAGAGGAAACCCACGCAAACACGGGGAGAAGATACAAACTCCTTGCAGATGTTGCCCTTGGTGGGTTTTGAACCCAGGAACCCCAGTGCTGTAAGACTGCAGTGCTAAGCACTGAGCCACCGTGCTGCATTTTTTTTCTTCATAAAAAAGTCATACTATAGACAGGTAACCGCAGCTTAGATTTTGTGCACTTTTCATGCGATTTTGATACGGTCACATGGAAAAACTGCAGTAAAACCGCTGTATTGTATTACTATCTGCACTACAGTATGTGATATTAATATGTAGTCACTGTATACCCTATGTTATATAGAATCTATATGCACCATATGGCATCATCACATGGTCACTGTATACCCTATGTTATATAGAATCTATATGCACCATATGGCATCATCACATGGTCACTGTATACCCTATGTTATATAGAATCTATGCACCATATGGCATCATTACACGGTCACTGTATACCCTATGTTATATAGAATCTATGCACCATATGGCATCATTACACGGTCACTGTATACCCTATGTTATATAGAATCTATGCACCATATGGCATCATCACATGGTCACTGTATACCCTATGTTATATAGAATCTATGCACCATATGGCATCATTACACGGTCACTGTATACCCTATGTTATATAGAATCTATGCACCATATGGCATCATCACATGGTCACTGTATACCCTATGTTATATAGAATCTATGCACCATATGGCATCATTACACGGTCACTGTATACCCTATATAATATAGAATCTATGCACCATATGGCATCATTACACGGTCACTGTATACCCTATGTTATATAGAATCTATGCACCATATGGCATCATCACATGGTCACTGTATACCCTATGTTATATAGAATCTATGCACCATATGACATCATTACACGGTCACTGTATACCCTATGTTATATAGAATCTATATGCACCATATGGCATCATTACATGGTCACTGTATACCCTATGTTATATAGAATCTATGCACCATATGGCATCACTACACGGTCACTGTATACTCTATGTTATATAGAATCTATGCACCATATGGCATCATTACATGGGCACTGTATACCCTATGTTATATAGAATCTATGCACCATATGGCATCATTACATGGGCACTGTATACCCTATGTTATATAGAATCTATTCACCATATGGCATCATTACATGGTCACTGTATACTCTATGTTATATAGAATCTATATGTACCATATGGCATCATTACACGGTCACTGTATACCCTATGTTATATAGAATCTATATGTGCCATATGGCATCATTACACGGTCACTGTATACCCTATGTTATATAGAATCTATGCACCATATGGCATCACTATACGGTCACTGTATACCTTATGTTATATAGAATCTATATGTACCATATGGCATCACTACACGGTCACTGTATACCCTATGTTATATAGAATCTATATTTACCATATGGCATCATTACACGGTCACTGTATACCCTATGTTATATAGAATCTATGCACCATATGGCATCACTACACGGTCACTGTATACCCTATGTTATATAGAATCTATATGTACCATATGGCATCATTACACGGTCACTGTATACCCTATGTTATATAAAATCTATGCACCATATGGCATCATTACACGGTCACTGTATACCCTATGTTATATAGAATCTATATGCGCCATATGGCATCATTACATGGTCACCGTATACCCTTTGTTATGTAGAATCTATATGCACCATATGGCATCATTACATGGTCACTGTACACCCTATGTTATATAGAATCTATATGCACCATATGGCATCATTACATGGTCACTGTATACCCTATGTTATATAGAATCTATATGCACCATATGGCATCATTACATGGTCACTGTATACCCTATGTTATATAGAATCTATATGCACCATATGGCATCATTACATGGTCACTGTATACCCTATGTTATATAGAATCTATGCACCATATGGCATCATTACATGGTCACCGTATACCCTTTGTTTTATAGAATCTATATGCACCATATGGCATCATTACACGGTCACTGTATACCCTATGTTATATAGAATCTATATGCACCATATGGCATCATTACATGGTCACTGTACACCCTATGTTATATAGAATCTATATGCACCATATGGCATCATTACATGGTCACTGTATACCCTATGTTATATAGAATCTATGCACCATATGGCATCATTACATGGTCACCGTATACCCTTTGTTTTATAGAATCTATATGCACCATATGGCATCATTACACGGTCACTGTATACCCTATGTTATATAGAATTTATATGCACCATATGGCATCATTACATGGTCACTGTATACCCTATGTTATATAGAATCTATGCACCATATGGCATCATTACATGGTCACTGTACACCCTATGTTATATAGAATCTATGCACCATATGGCATCATTACATGGTCACCGTATACCCTTTGTTATATAGAATCTATATGCACCATATGGCATCATTACATGGTCACTATATACCCTATGTTATATAGAATCTACAGTCATGGCCAAAAGTATTGACACCCCTGCAATTGTGTCAGATAATATTCAGTTTCTTCCTGAAAATGATTACAAACACAAATTCTTTGGTATTATTATCGTCATTTAATTTGTCTTAAATGAAAAAACACAAAAGAGAATGAAGCAAAAAGTAAAACATTGATCATTTCACACAAAACTCCAAAAATGGGCCAGACAAAAGTATTGGCACCCTCAGCCTAATACTTGGTTGCACAACCTTTAGTCAAAATAACTGCGACTAACCGCTTCCGGTAACCATCAATGAGTTTCTTACAATGCTCTGCTGGAATTTTAGACCATTCTTCTTTGGCAAACTGCTCCAGGTCCCTGATATTTGAAGGGTGCCTTCTCCAAACTGCCATTTTTAGATCTCTCCACAGGTATTCTATGGGATTCAGGTCTGGACTCATTGCTGGCCACCTTAGAAGTCTCCAGTGCTTTCTCTCAAACCATTTTCTAGTGCTTTTTGAAGTGTGTTTTGGGTTATTGTCCTGCTGGAAGACCCATGACCTCTGAGGGAGACCCAGCTTTCTCACACTGGGCCCTACATTATGCTGCAAAATTTGTTGATAGTCTTCAGACTTCATAATGCCATGCACACGGTCAAGCAGTCCAGTGCCAGAGGCAGCAAAGCAACCCCAAAACATCAGGGAACCTCCGCCATGTTTCACTGTAGGGACCGTGTTCTTTTCTTTGAATGCCTCTTTTTTTCTCCTGTAAATTCTATGTTGATGCCTTTGCCCAAAAAGCTCTACTTTTGTCTCATCTGACCAGAGAACATTCTTCCAAAACATTTTAGGCTTTTTCAGGTAAGGTTTGGCAAACTCCAGCCTGGCTTTTTTATGTCTCGGGGTAAGAAGTGGGGTCTTCCTGGGTCTCCTACCATACAGTCCCTTTTCATTCAGATGCTGATGGATAGTACGGGTTGACACTGTTGTACCCTCGGACTGCAGGGCAGCTTGAACTTGTTTGGATGTTAGTCGAGGTTCTTTATCCAACATCCTCACAATCTTGCGTTGAAATCTCTTGTCAATTTTTCTTTTCCATCCACATCTAGGGAGGTTAGCCACAGTGCCATGGGCTTTACACTTCTTGATGACACTGCGCACGGTAGACACAGGAACATTCAGGTCTTTGGAGTTGGACTTGTAGCCTTGAGATTGCTCATGTTTCCTCACAATTTGGTTTCTCAAGTCCTCAGACAGTTCTTTGGTCTTCTTTCTTTTCTCCATGCTCAATGTGGTACACACAAGGACACAGGACAGAGGTTGCGTCAACTTTAATCCATGTCAACTGGCTGCAAGTGTGATTTAGTTATTGCCAACACCTGTTAGGTGCCACAGGTAAGTTACAGGTGCTGTGAATTACACAAATTAGAGAAGCATCACATGATTTTTCGAGCAGTGCCAATACTTTTGTCCACCCTCTTTTTTATGTTTGGTGTGGAATTATATCCAATTTGGCTTTAGGACAATTCTTTTTGTGTTTTTTCATTTAAGACAAATTAAATGAAGATAATAATAACAAAGAATTTGTGTTTGCAATCATTTTCAGGAAGAAACTGAGTATTATCTGACAGAATTGCAGGGGTGTCAATACTTTTGGCCATGACTGTATATGCACCATATGGCATCATTACATGGTCACTATATACCCTATGTTATATAGAATCTATGTACCATATGTCATCATTACACGGTCACTGTATACCCTATGTTATATAGAATCTATATGCACCATATGGCATCATTACACGGTCACTGTATACCCTATGTTATATAGAATCTATATGCACCATATGGCGTCACTACACGGTCACTGTATACTGTTATGATTGAGTCACCGTAGGAGGCAAAAATAGAAATGCTAGCTAAGTCCAGAAAACCAGAGAAGTTGGCAGCTATCGGATTGCAGACCCCTGAACCTATCAACACAACTAGCAGTAGCCGTGGGGGGCTCCTACGATGCCCTAGGTCCCTCGATCACAGCCGGAGGACTACATAGCCTAAAGACAGAAAGGGAAATCTAAACTGCCCCAGAGCAGACCCCAAAGTAAAAGGCAGCCCCCCACATATAATGACGGTGAAGCAAGAAGAAAGAACAAAACACAGACAGAAAGATAGACTGAGCAAAGATGGGGCCCAAGCTAGCTTAGATAGGAAAGGACAGGAAGGCTGCTGTCTGCAATCCGTGAAAAAACCCTATGAAAATAAGAGCCAACAAACTGACAGTAAAAAGGCCCTGAAGACGCTAGGCTTCAAAAAAGGCTATATCAGAACTCAGGAATATTCTGAAGACAGAGCAACAGGCAAAGGGAGATTCAGCTCACCCCAGCAGGGAATGGCAGAATCCAGAAAAGCAAGGAAAACAAAACACTAATGCAAAAAGGCAAAGCAGAAATCTTAGCTTTAGATGAGCAGGAATCAGACTGGTTTCCTAGAAGTCCACAGAGAAATCACCCGCAGGCCAGAAGGGCGTCGGCAGCCTTATATCCAGTCATTAACTCCACTCAGCCAGTCATCATCATCAGCCCCAGGTGTTTGACAATCAGGCTCACTACCTTTCTTCACCAGAAGAGGGAGTTCCTCGGGCCTCAGTAGTGAAGGGGAAAATGAACTCACAACAGTACCTCCCCCTTGAGGAGGCGTCACCGAACCCTCAAGCACGCCACCAGGGCGATCAGGGTGAGCCCGATGAAAGGCACTCACCAATCTTTTGGCATGAATATCAGAGGCAGAGACCCAGGAATTATCCTCCTGACCATAACCCTTCCACTCAACCAAATACTGGAGTCTCCGTCTAGCCAGACGAGAATCCAGTACTTTCTCTACCTCATATTCCATGTTACCTTCAACCAATACAGGGTCTGGAGGTGCCACCCCCGGAACAACAGGTTCAACAAACCTCTTCAACAAAGATTTATGGAACACATTATGGATTTTAAATGTGACAGGAAGAGCCAAACGAAAAGAGACCGGATTAATAATCTCCAAAATCTTGCAAGGTCCAATAAATCTAGGCTTAAACTTAGGAGAAGCCACCTTCATAGCAAAATTTTTTGATGATAACCACACCATATCACCAACCTTAAACTGGGGACCAATGGTCCTATGTCGGTTGGAAAACCGCTGGGCCTTTTCCTGGGAGAGAGATAACTTATCCACCACTTGGTCCCAGGTCTGGTGCATTCCCTCAACCACAGTGTCAACCCCTGGGCAGGCAGAGGGCTCCACCTGCCCTGAAGAAAATCGAGGATGAAACCCAAAAAAGAAATCCTCTGTACTGCAAAAAGGCATTTAGATCCTTTGACATACAGGGAATTCTCCCTCAAGATCCGGAACACAGTCCGAATATGTTCCACATGAGAATCCCAATTCTTGGAGAAGATCAAAATATCATCCAGATAGATAATCAAAAATGTATCGACAACATCTCGGAAAATATCGTTCATGAAGCACTGGAAGACAGAAGGGGCATTAGTGAGCCCAAAAGGCATCACCAGGTACTCAAAATGTCCCTCCGGAGTATTAAACGCTGTCTTCCATTCATCCCCATGCTTAATGCGAATAAGATTATACGCCCCCCTGAGGTCAAGCTTGGTAAACCAGCAAGCACCTTTAACTCTGGAGAATAGATCAGAAATCAGGGGTAACGGATACTGATATTTAACAGTAATTTTGTTGAGGGCACGATAATCAATACAAGGTCTTAATGATCCATCCTTTTTGGCTACAAAAAAAAACCCGGCACCTAAGGGTGACGAGGATGGTCTAATATGACCCTTCTCCAACGCCTCCTTAATATAGGATCGCATAGCCTCGTGCTCGGGTACAGATAAATTGAAGAGCCGACCCTTGGGGAATTTACACCCCTGGCTCAGTTCAATTGCACAGTCATAACTCCTATGAGGAGACAGAGACGCAGACTCATTCTCACTAAATACATCATAAAAGTCCGCTAAATAATCAGGAACATCATGCGACTGAGGAGAGGTGGAAAACACCGGAGCCTCACTAAGGGCACACCGACAACCCCAACTCACCACAGACACAGACTTCCAATCCAAAACTGGATTATGAATTTGTAACCAGGGAAACCCCAGAACAATAGTATCATGCAGATTATGTAACACCAAAAACTTGCAATTTTCTTGATGGTCTGGGGCGACCCGCATTACCACCTGGGTCCAAAACTGAGGTTTATTTTTAGCCAAAGGAGTAGCATCAATCCCCCTCAAAGGGATAGGCGTCTGCAGAGGTGTCATCGGAAATCCACAACGTTTAGCAAAATCCAAGTCCATTAGGTTCAGAACTGCTCCCGAATCCACAAAAGCCTTGGCGGAAAATGTGGACAGGGAGCAGATCAGAGTAATAGCCAGAAGAAACATAGGTTGAACACCACCAACAGAAAACGTGTGAGCAAGGCGTTTCTCTCGTTTAGGACAGACAGAAATAATATGCGAGGCATCTCCACAGAAAAAACACAGCTTATTACGCCTTCTGAACTCCTGACGCTGCTCTCTGGAAAAAACTCTATCACATTGCATAGGTTCAGACATCTGTTCAACAGGTGGCAACACCTCTCGTGCAGCTCTGCGTTCGCGCAAACGCCGTTCAACCTGAATGGCTAAAGACATAGAATCGTCAAGACCAGAGGGAACAGGAAATCCCACCATAGTATTTTTTATGGCTTCTGACAACACCTTCCAAAAGAGAGCAGCCAAGGCATTATCATTCCAGGTAGTAAGTACCGCCCACTTTCGGAATTTTTGACAGTACAATTCTGCAGAATCACGACCCTGGTTCAATGCCAGCAGGGTCTTTTCAGCCTGATCAATGGCATTAGGTTCGTCATACAACAACCCCAAGGCCTGAAAGAATGCGTTCACATTAGTCAGAATAGGATCATCTGGTTTCAAAGAAAACGCCCAATCCTGGGGATCGCCACGCAGCAAAGAGATGACAATTTTAACCTGCTGCGCGGAGCTCCCTGACGAGTTAGGCTTCAAGGCAAAAAATAATTTACAATTATTTTTGAAATTCAAAAATTTAGATCGATCCCCAAAAAATACATCAGGTGTAGGAATCTTTGGTTCAGCAGCATGTGAATGAGCAAGGTAGGCGGAAATTCCCCGCACTTCCGCAGCGAGCTGCTCCACACGATCAGACAATTGCTTTATCTCCATTGAGAAAGAAAAAAAAATTCCCCCTACGGCCTCAGAGATATAGAGGAAAAAATATACACACTTTTTTTTTTTTTTCTATACAATTCTTTCCTGCTATTGAGTACCCTAGGATCTGCGGTATGGCGGGTGATTCTGTTATGATTGAGTCACCGTAGGAGGCAAAAATAGTAATGCTAGCTAAGTCCAGAAAACCAGAGAAGTTGGTAGCTATCGGATTGCAGACCCCTGAACCTATCAACACAACTAGCAGTAGCCGTGGGGGGCTCCTGCGATGCCCTATGCCCCTCGATCACAGCCGGAGGACTACATAGCCTAAAGACAGAAAGGGAAATCTAAACTGCCCCAGAGCAGACCCCAAAGTAAAAGGCAGCCCCCAACATATAATGACGGTGAAGCAAGAAGAAAGAACACAACACAGACAGAAAGATAGACTGAGCAAAGATGGGGCCCAAGCTAGCTTAGATAGGAAAGGACAGGAAGGCTGCTGTCTGCAATCCGTGAAAAACCGTATGAAAATAAGAGCCAACAACTGACAGTAAAAAGGCCCTGAAGACGCTAGGCTTCAAAAAAGCTATGTCAGTACTCAGGAATATTCTGAAGACAGAGCAACAAGGAGATTCAGCTCACCCCAGCAGGGAATGGCAGAATCCAGAAAAGCAAGGAAAACAAAACACTAATGCAAAAAGGCAAAGCAGAAATCTTAGCTTTAGATGAGCAGGAATCAGACTGGTTTCCTAGAAGTCCACAGAGAAATCACCCGCAGGCCAGAAGGGCGTTGGCAGCCTTATATCCAGTCATTAACTTCACTCAGCCAGTCATCATCATCAGCCCCAGGTGTTTGACAATCAGGCTCACTACCTTTCTTCACCAGAAGAGGGAGTTCCTCGGGCCTCAGTAGTGAAGGGGAAAATGAACTCACAACAGTATACACTATGTTATATAGAATCTATACGCAACATATGGCATTATTACATGGTCACTGCATACCCTATGTTATATACAATCTATATGCAATATATGGCATGATTACATGGTCACTGTATACTCTATGTTATATAGAATATATATGAACCATATGGCATTATTACATGGTCACTGTATACCCTATGTTATATAGAATCTATACGCAACATATGGCATTATTACATGGTCACTGTATACCCTATGTTATATACAATCTATATGCACCATATGGCATAATTACATGGTCACTGCATACTCTATGTTATATAAAATATATATGCACCATATGGCATCATCACATGGTCACTGTATACCCTACGTTATATAGAATCTATGCACCATATGGCATCATTACACGGTCACTGTATACCCTATGTTATATAGAATCTATATGCACCAAATGGCATCATTACACGGTCACTGTATACCCTATGTTATATAGAATCTATGCACCATATGGCACCATTACATGGTCACTGTATACTCTATGTTATATAGAATCTATATGCACCAAATGGCATCATTACACGGTCACTGTATACCCTATGTTATATAGAATCTATGCACCATATGGCATCATCACATGGTCACTGTATACTCTATGTTATATAGAATCTATATGCACCAAATGGCATCATTACATGGTCACTGTATACCCTATGTTATATAGAATCTATGCACCATATGGCATCATTACACGGTCACTGTATACCCTATATTATATAGAATCTATGCACCATATGGCAATATTACATGGTCACTGTATACCCTATGTTATATAGAATCTATGCACCATATGGCATCATTACACGGTCACTATATACCCTATGTTATATATAAGCTATGCACCTTATGGCATCATTACACGGTCACTGTATACCCTATGTTATATAGAATCTATATGCACCATATGGCATCATTACATGGTGACTGTATACCCTATATTATATAGAATCTATGCACCATATGGAATCATTACACGGTCACTGTATACCCTATGTTATATAGAATCTATATGCACCATATGGCATCATTACTCGGTCACTGTATACTCTATGTTATATAGAATCTATGCACCATATGGCACCATTACATGGTCACTGTATACCCTATGTTATATAGAATCTATATGCACCATATGGCATCATTACATGGTCACTGTATACCCTATGTTATATAGAATCTATGCACCATATGGCATCATTACTCGGTCACTGTATACTCTATGTTATATAGAATCTATGCACCATATGGCATCATTACACGGTCACTGTATACCCTATATTATATAGAATCTATGCACCATATGGCAATATTACATGGTCACTGTATACCCTATGTTATATAGAATCTATGCACCATATGGCATCATCACATGGTCACTGTATACTCTATGTTATATAGAATCTATATGCACCAAATGGCATCATTACACGGTCACTGTATACCCTATGTTATATAGAATCTATGCACCATATGGCATCATTACACGGTCACTGTATACCCTATATTATATAGAATCTATGCACCATATGGCATCATTACACGGTCACTGTATACCCTATGTTATATAGAATCTATGCACCATAAGGCATCATTACATGGTCACTGTATACTCTATGTTATATAGAATCTATATGCACCATATGGCATCAATACACGGTCACTGTATACCCTATATTATATAGAATCTACGCACCATATGGCATCATTACACGGTCACTGTATACCCTATGTTATATAGAATCTATGCACCATATGGCATCATTACACGGTCAGTGTATACCCTATGTTATATATAAGCTATGCACCATATGACATCATTATACGGTCACTGTATACCCTATATTTATATAGAATCTATATGCACCATATGGCATCAATACACGGTCACTGTATACCCTATATTATATATAAGCTATGCACCATATGGCATCATTACACGGTCACTGTATACCCTATGTTATATAGAATCTATATGCACCATATGGCATCATTACATGGTCACTGTATACCCTATATTATATAGAATCTATGCACCATATGGCATCATTACACGGTCACTGTATACCCTATGTTATATAGAATCTATATGCACCATATGGCATCATTACACGGTCACTGTATACCCTATGTTATATATAAGCTATGCACCATATGACATCATTACACGGTCACTGTATACCCTATATTATATAGAATCTATAAGCACCATATGGCATCATTACACGGTCACTGAATACTCTATGTTATATAGAATCTATGCACCATATGGCATCATTACACGGTCACTGTATACCCTACGTAATATAGAATCTATGCACCATATGACATCATTACACGGTCACTGTATACCCTATGTTACATAGAATCTATAAGCACCATATGGCATCATTACACGGTCACTGAATACTCTATGTTATATAGAATCTATGCACCATATGGCATCATTACACGGTCACTGTATACCCTATGTTATATATAAGCTATGCACCATATGACATCATTACACGGTCACTGTATACCCTATGTTATATAGAATCTATGCACCATATGGCATCATTACACGGTCACTGTATACCCTATGTTATATAGAATCTATGCACCATATGGCATCATCACATGGTCACTGTATACTCTATGTTATATAGAATCTATGCACCATATGGCATCATCACATGGTCACTGTATACCCTATGTTATATAGAATCTATGCACCATATGTCAATACTACATGATCACTGTATACCCTATGTTATATAGAATATATATGCACCATATGCCATCATTATACGGTCACTGTATACCCTATGTTATATAGAATCTATGCACCATATGGCATCATCACATGGTCACTGTATACTCTGTTATATAGAATCTATATGCACCAAATGGCATCCTTACCCGGTCACTGTATACCCTATGTTATATAGAATCTATGCACCATATGGCATCATTACATGGTCACTGTATACTCTGTTATATAGAATCTATATGCACCAAATGGCATCCTTACACGGTCACTGTATACCCTATGTTATATAGAATCTATGCACCATATGGCATCATTACATGGTCACTGTATACTCTGTTATATAGAATCTATATGCACCAAATGGCATCATTACATGGTCACTGTATACCCTATGTTATATAGAATCTATGCACCATATGGCATCATCACATGGTCACTGTATACCCTATGTTATATAGAATCTATATGCACCATATGGCAATATTACATGGTCACTGTATACCCTATGTTATATAGAATCTATGCACCATATGGCATCATTACATGGTCACTATATACCCTATGTTATATAGAATCTATATGCACCATATGGCAATATTACATGGTCACTGTATACCCTATGTAATATAGAATCTATGCACCATATGGCAATATTACATGGTCACTGTATACCGTATGTTATATAGAATCTATATGCACCATATGGCATCATTACATGGTCACTGTATACCCTATGTAATATAGAATCTATGCACCATAGGGCAATATTACATGGTCACTGTATACCCTATGTTATATAGAATCTATGCACCATATGGCATCATTACATGGTCACTGTATACCCTGTGTTATATAGAATCTATGTACCATATGTCAATACTACATGATCACTTTATACCCTATGTTATATAGAATCTATGCACCATATCGCATCATTACATGGTCACTGTATACCCTATGTAATATAGAATCTATGCACCATATGGCAATATTACATGATCACTGTATACCCTATGTTATATAGAATCTATGCACCATATGGCATCATTACATGGTCACTGTATACCCTATGTAATATAGAATCTATGCACCATATGGCATCATCACATGGTCACTGTATACCCTATGTTATATAGAATCTATGTACTATATGGCAATATTACATGGTCACTGTATACCCTATGTTATATAGAATCTATGCACCATATGGCATCATCACATGGTCACTGTATACCCTATGTAATATAGAATCTATGCACCATATGGCATCATTACATGGTCACTGTATACCCTATGTTATATAGAATCTATGTACCATACGTCAATACTACATGATCACTGTATACCCTATGTTATATAGAATCTATATGCACCATATGGCATCATTACACGGTCACTGTATACCCTATGTTATATAGAATCTATGTACCATATGTCAATACTACACGATCACTGTATACCCTATGTTGTATAGAATCTATATGCACCATATGGCATCATTACACGGTCACTGTATACCCTATGTTATATAGAATCTATGTACCATATGTCAATACTACATGATCGCTGTATACTCTATGTTATATAGAATCTATGCACCATATGGCATCATTACATGGTCACTGTATACTCTATGTTATATAGAATCTATATGCACCATATGGCATCATTACATGGTCACTGTATACTCTATGTTATATAGAATCTATATGCACCATATGGCAATATTACATGGTCAATCCATTATTTGATACTATTATGTAGTCATTGTTTATACTATGTGACACTATTTTGTAGGGACTATGCCCACCATATTATTCAGGCACTATATGTGCACACCATATGGCATTACTATGTGGGCATTATATGGCACTATTGTGTCATCATTCTATACATCATAAAACATTATTATGAACTCTATGATGCTATTATGCAATTACTATAAGAACGATATGGCACTATTATGTAAATATTACATGTATCATACTATTTAGGTATTATATGGCACTAATACATACTCACTATTCGCACTAGATGACATTATGTTGTAGACACTACGTACCACTATTTAATTACTATATTCACTATATGAAAGTATATGCACCATCTCGCACTTTTTTCTATGTACTCTATGCTCCATATGGCGCTGCTATGTAGGCAGTATATGTATCATGAAGCACTTATATTGTAGACCGTCACTGTTATCGGAGCCGTATTGTGGCAGTTTTATTCCCAGCGTCTTTACATCAGACGGTGAGCTTTATTTTTCCGTGGTTGTGCATATGAGTGATCTTTGTAAGAACTGGCACCCACCAGTTGGAGGCTCCCGTAGCCGGCAGTGAGGGGCCGAGTCCACCTGGTGAGGGGCTAGCCCCCGAAATACTGATTCACTAAGTAACTCTTAATGTGGTTTAATATTTCACGCGCTGCAACTGTTCAGAGGGAAAAAGCGGAGACTAATGGGATCCAGCTGGAGAGAGGCAGGCTGCTCTAATATATCCGAGGATGGACCGGCAGGATTATTCGGGAAGACAGAGCAGCCGCTCTCCGCAGGCTTCATCATATACCGCACACTCATGCTGTTTAATAAATCTGCTACTCACATACATAGCGAGAAATCACACTGCGATCCACCGCCCATCACTGTGCAAAATCCAAGATAAATACCCCTACAGGAGGTAACAGGGGCCAGCCCGATGAAATAACATATAGAATTCTACATCTATTACATATCTGTCCTGAAGACAAAGCTTCACTTCTAATAATCACCGAAATCTCATAACTGAGCCGAGAATATAAGACGTCTCCTCTAAAAGCAGCATAAAGAGATCAATGCCTTCCAATACCGTATAAGAAGACACAGTCAGATGTCTCTGTCCACAGGAGGCAGTATTATAGTAGTTATATTCTTGTACATAGGGGCAGTATTATAGTAGTTATATTCTTGTACATAGGGGCAGTATTATAGTAGTTATATTCTTGTACATAGGAGCAGTATTATAGTAGTTATATTCTTGTACATAGAGGCAGTATTATAATAGTTATATTCTTGTACATAGGACCAGTATTATAATAGTTATATTCTTGTACATAGGGGCAGTATTATAGTATTTATATTCTTGTACATAGGACCAGTATTATAATAGTTATATTCTTGTACATAGGGGCAGTATTATAGTAGTTATATTCTTGTACATAGGGGCAGTATTATAGTAGTTATATTCTTGTACATAGGAGCAGTATTATAGTAGTTATATTCTTGTACATAGAGGCAGTATTATAGTAGTTATATTCTTGTACATAGGACCAGTATTATAATAGTTATATTCTTGTACATAGGGGCAGTATTATAGTATTTATATTCTTGTACATAGGACCAGTATTATAATAGTTATATTCTTGTACATAGGGGCAGTATTATAGTAGTTATATTCTTGTATATAGGAGGCAGTATTATAGTAGTTATATTCTTGCACATAGGGGCAGTATTATAGTAGTTATATTCTTGTACATAGGAGCAGTATTATAGTAGTTATATTCATGTACATAGGGGCAGTATTATAGTAGTTATATTCTTATATATAGGAGGCAGTATTATATTAGTTATATTCTTGTACATAGGGGCCAGTATTATAGTAGATATATTCTTGTACATAGGAGCAGTATTATAGTAGTTATATTCTTGTACATAGGGGCAGTATTATAGTAGTTATATTCTTGTACATAGGAGCAGTATTATAGTAGTTATATTCATGTACATAGGGGCAGTATTATAGTAGTTATATTCTTGTATATAGGAGGCAGTATTATATTAGTTATATTCTTGTACATAGGGGGCAGTATTATAGTAGATATATTCTTGTACATAGGAGCAGTATTATAGTAGTTATATTCTTGTACATAGGAGCAGTATTATAGTAGTTATATTCTTGTACATAGGGGCAGTATTATAGTAGTTATATTCTTGCACATAGGAGCAGTATTATAGTAGTTATATTCTTGTACATAGGGGGCAGTATTATAGTAGTTATATTCTTGTACATAGGGGCAGTATTATAGTAGTTATATTCTTGTACATAGGGGGCAGTATTATAGTAGTTATATTCTTGTACATAGAGGCAGTATTATAGTAGTTATATTCTTGTACATAGGGGGCAGTATTATAGTAGTTATATTCTTGTACATAGAGGCAGTATTATAGTAGTTATATTCTTGTACATAGGGGGCAGTATTATAGTAGATATATTCTTGTACATAGGGGGCAGTATTATAGTAGTTATATTCTTGTACATAGGGGCAGTATTATAGTAGTTATATTCTTGTACATAGGGGGCAGTATTATAGTAGTTATATTCTTGTACATAGAGGCAGTATTATAGTAGTTATATTCTTGTACATAGGGGGCAGTATTATAGTAGTTATATTCTTGTACATAGAGGCAGTATTATAGTAGTTATATTCTTGTACATAGGGGCAGTATTATAGTAGTTATATTCTTGTACATAGGAACAGTATTATAGTAGTTATATTCTTGTACATAATAATAATACATTTTATTTCTATAGCGCTGACATATTCCGCAGCACTTTACATTTCAGAGGGGACTTGTACAGACAATAGACATTACAGCATAACAATAATCACATAGATTATAACAGATACCAAGAGGAATGAGGGCCCTGCTCGCAAGCTTACAGTCTATGAGGAAAGGGGAGACACGAAAGGTGGGTGGTAACAGTTGCCCTGATTGTATGAACCAGCCATAATGTTAAGTGTGTAACAGTACGGACACAGAGGGCTAATGGATGCATAAAGCATGTGGGAACATGATGCGGGGAACCTGGTTATGGTAAAAACTTTTGGCTGTGCCACACAGGGATAGATTAGGTTAATGTGTTGAGGCGGTAGGCCAGTCTGAATAAATGCGTTTTCAGAGCACGCTTAAAGTTCTGGGGATTGGGAACTAATCGTATTGACCTGGGAAGTGCATTCCAAAGAATTGGCGCGGCACGTGTAAAGTCTTGGAGACGGGAGTGGGAGGTTCTGATTATTGAGGATGCTAACCTCAGGTCATCAGCAGAACGGAGGGCGCGGGTAGGGTGGTATACTGAAACAAGGGAGGAGATGTAGGGTGGTGCTGAGCCATGGAGGGCTTTGTGGGTGAGGGTAATAAGTTTATACTGAATTCTGGAGTGGATGGGTAGCCAGTGTAATGACTGGCACAAGGTAGAGGCATCGGTGTAACGATTGGCGAGGAATGTGATCCTGGCTGCAGCATTCAAGACAGATTGGAGAGGGGAGAGTTTGGTAAGAGGGAGACCGATTAGAAGAGAGTTACAATAGTCGAGACGAGAATGAATAAGAGAAACAGTAAGAGTTTTTGCAGAGTCAAAAGTAAGAAAAGGTCGAATTCTAGAAATGTTTTTGAGGTGCAGATGACAAGAGCGAGCCAGTGATCGAATGTGGGGGGCAAAAGAAAGCTCGGAGTCAAGTATGACCCCAAGACAGCGGGCATGTTGCTGGGGAGTAATAGTGGAACCACCCACAGAAATGGCAATGTCGGGTATAGGTACATTAGTAGAGGGAGGAAACACAAGGAGTTCAGTCTTTGACAGGTTCAGTTTCAGATATAGTGAGGACATGATGTTAGACACAGCGTTTAGACAATCGCCGGTGTTTTCTAGAAAGGCTGGCGTGATGTCAGGAGAAGAAGCGTATAATTGGGTGTCATCAGCATAGAGATGGTACTGGAAACCAAATCTACTGATTGTTTGGCAGTGTACATAGGGGTCAGTATTATAGTAGTTATATTCTTGTACATAGGGGGCAGTATTATAGTAGTTATATTCTTGTACCTAGGAGCAGTATTATAGTAGTTATATTCTTGTACATAGGGGGCAGTATTATAGTAGTTATATTCTTGTACATAGGGAGCAGTATTATAGTAGTTATATTCTTGTACATAGGGAGCAGTATTATAGTAGTTATATTCTTGTACCTAGGAGCAGTATTATAGTAGTTATATTCTTGTATATGTGGGCAGTATTATAGTAGTTATATTCTTGTACATAGGGAGCAGTATTATAGTAGTTATATTCTTGTACATAGGGGGCAGTATTATAGTAGTTATATTCTTGTACCTAGGAGCAGTATTATAGTAGTTATATTCTTGTATATGTGGGCAGTATTATAGTAGTTATATTCTTGTACATAGGGAGCAGTATTATAGTAGTTATATTCTTATACATAGGGGCAGTATTCTAGTAGTTATATTCTTGTACATAGGGGGCAGTATTATAGTAGTTATATTCTTGTACATAGAGGCAGTATTATAGTAGTTATATTCTTATACATAGCAGTATTATAGTAGTTATATTCTTGTACATAGGGACAGTATTATAGTAGTTATATTCTTGTACATAGGGACAGTATTATAGTAGTTATATTCTTGTATATAGGGGGCAGTATTATAGAAGTTATATTCTTGTATATAGGGGGCAGTATTATAGTAGTTATATTGTTGTACATAGGGGGCAGTATTATAGTAGTTATATTCTTGTATATAGGGGACAGTATTATAGTAGTTATATTCTTGTACATAGGAGCAGTATTATAGTAGTTATATTCTTGTACATAGGGGGCAGTATTATAGTAGTTATATTCTTGTACATAGGGGCAGTATTATAGTAGTTATATTCTTGTACATAGGGGCAGTATTATAGTAGTTATATTCTTGTATATAGGAGGCAGTATTATAGTAGTTATATTCTTGTACATAGGGGCAGTATTATAGTAGTTATATTCTTGTACATAGGAGCAGTATTATAGTAGTTATATTCATGTACATAGGGGCAGTATTATAGTAGTTATATTCTTATATATAGGAGGCAGTATTATATTAGTTATATTCTTGTACATAGGGGCCAGTATTATAGTAGATATATTCTTGTACATAGGAGCAGTATTATAGTAGTTATATTCTTGTACATAGGGGCAGTATTATAGTAGTTATATTCTTGTACATAGGAGCAGTATTATAGTAGTTATATTCATGTACATAGGGGCAGTATTATAGTAGTTATATTCTTGTATATAGGAGGCAGTATTATATTAGTTATATTCTTGTACATAGGGGGCAGTATTATAGTAGATATATTCTTGTACATAGGAGCAGTATTATAGTAGTTATATTCTTGTACATAGGAGCAGTATTATAGTAGTTATATTCTTGTACATAGGGGGCAGTATTATAGTAGTTATATTCTTGTACATAGGAGCAGTATTATAGTAGTTATATTCTTGTACATAGGGGCAGTATTATAGTAGATATATTCTTGTACATAGGGGGCAGTATTATAGTAGTTATATTCTTGTACATAGGGGCAGTATTATAGTAGTTATATTCTTGTACATAGGGGGCAGTATTATAGTAGTTATATTCTTGTACATAGAGGCAGTATTATAGTAGTTATATTCTTGTACATAGGGGGCAGTATTATAGTAGTTATATTCTTGTACATAGAGGCAGTATTATAGTAGTTATATTCTTGTACATAGGGGCAGTATTATAGTAGTTATATTCTTGTACATAGGAACAGTATTATAGTAGTTATATTCTTGTACATAATAATAATACATTTTATTTCTATAGCGCTGACATATTCCGCAGCACTTTACATTTCAGAGGGGATTTGTACAGACGATGGACATTACAGCATAACAATAATCACATAGATTATAACAGATACCAAGAGGAGTGAGGGCCCTGCTCGCAAGCTTACAGTCTATGAGGAAAGGGGAGACACGAAAGGTGGGTGGTAACAGTTGCCCTGATTGTATGGACCAGCCATAATGTTAAGTGTGTGACAGTACGGACACAGAGGGCTAATGGATGCATAAAGCATGTGGGAACATGATGCGGGGAACCTGGTTATGGTAAAAACTTTTGGCTGTGCCACACAGGGATAGATTAGGTTAATGTGTTGAGGCGGTAGGCCAGTCTGAATAAATGCGTTTTCAGGGCACGCTTAAAATTGTGGGGATTGGGGACTAATCGGATTGACCTGGGAAGTGCATTCCAAAGAATTGGCGCAGCACGTGTAAAGTCTTGGAGACGGGAGTGGGAGGTTCTGACTATTGAGGATGCTAACCTCAGGTCATCAGCAGAACGGAGGGCGCGGGTAGGGTGGTATACTGAAACAAGGGAGGAGATGTAGGGTGGTGCTGAGCCATGGAGGGCTTTGTGGGTGAGGGTAATAAGTTTATACTGAATTCTGGAGTGGATGGGTAGCCAGTGTAATGACTGGCACAAGGTAGAGGCATCGGTGTAACGATTGGCGAGGAATGTGATCCTGGCTGCAGCATTCAAGACAGATTGGAGAGGGGAGAGTTTGGTAAGAGGGAGACCGATTAGAAGAGAGTTACAATAGTCGAGACGAGAATGAATAAGAGAAACAGTAAGAGTTTTTGCAGAGTCAAAAGTAAGAAAAGGTCGAATTCTAGAAATGTTTTTGAGGTGCAGATGACAAGAGCGAGCCAGTGATCGAATGTGGGGGGCAAAGGAAAGCTCGGAGTCAAGTATGACCCCAAGACAGCGGGCATGTTGCTGGGGAGTAATAGTGGAACCACACACAGAAATGGCAATGTCGGGTGTAGGTACATTAGTAGAGGGAGGAAACACAAGGAGTTCAGTCTTTGACAGGTTCAGTTTCAGATATAGTGAGGACATGATGTTAGACACAGCGTTTAGACAATCGCCGGTGTTTTCTAGAAAGGCTGGCGTGATGTCAGGAGAAGAAGCGTATAATTGGGTGTCATCAGCATAGAGATGGTACTGGAAACCAAATCTACTGATTGTTTGGCAGTGTACATAGGGGTCAGTATTATAGTAGTTATATTCTTGTACATAGGGGGCAGTATTATAGTAGTTATATTCTTGTACCTAGGAGCAGTATTATAGTAGTTATATTCTTGTACATAGGGGGCAGTATTATAGTAGTTATATTCTTGTACATAGGGAGCAGTATTATAGTAGTTATATTCTTGTACATAGGGAGCAGTATTATAGTAGTTATATTCTTGTACCTAGGAGCAGTATTATAGTAGTTATATTCTTGTATATGTGGGCAGTATTATAGTAGTTATATTCTTGTACATAGGGAGCAGTATTATAGTAGTTATATTCTTGTACATAGGGGGCAGTATTATAGTAGTTATATTCTTGTACCTAGGAGCAGTATTATAGTAGTTATATTCTTGTATATGTGGGCAGTATTATAGTAGTTATATTCTTGTACATAGGGAGCAGTATTATAGTAGTTATATTCTTATACATAGGGGCAGTATTCTAGTAGTTATATTCTTGTACCTAGGAGCAGTATTATAGTAGTTATATTCTTGTACATAGGGGCAGTATTATAGTAGTTATATTCTTGTACATAGGGAGCAGTATTATAGTAGTTATATTCTTATACATAGGGGCAGTATTCTAGTAGTTATATTCTTGTACATAGGGGGCAGTATTATAGTAGTTATATTCTTGAACATAGAGGCAGTATTATAGTAGTTATATTCTTATACATAGCAGTATTATAGTAGTTATATTCTTGTACATAGGGACAGTATTATAGTAGTTATATTCTTGTACATAGGGACAGTATTATAGTAGTTATATTCTTGTATATAGGGGGCAGTATTATAGAAGTTATATTCTTGTATATAGGGGCAGTATTATAGTAGTTATATTGTTGTACATAGGGGGCAGTATTATAGTAGTTATATTCTTGTATATAGGGGACAGTATTATAGTAGTTATATTCTTGTACATAGGAGCAGTATTATAGTAGTTATATTCTTGTACATAGGGGGCAGTATTATAGTAGTTATATTCTTGTACATAGGGGCAGTATTATAGTAGTTATATTCTTGTACATAGGGGGCAGTATTATAGTAGTTATATTCTGGTACATAGGGGCAGTATTATAGTATTTATATTCTTGTATATAGGGGACAGTATTATAGTAGTTATATTCTTGTACATAGGAGCAGTATTATTGTAGCTATATTCTTGTACATAGGAGGCAGTATTATTGTAGTTATATTCTTGTACATAGGAGCAGTATTATAGTAGTTATATTCTTGTACATAGGGGGCAGTATTATAGTAGTTATATTCTTGTACATAGGGGCAGTTGTTGTGAATTCACTTTCTGGCCTACCTCTGGTTGCTGGTGAAGGTAGTGGAGATGGTTGTATTGACAGTGGGGTGGCGAGTTCTCTTTCCGGGCTCCCTCTGGTGGTTACAGGAGGTAATGGAGCAGATATAATTAACAGAGGCCTGCCACCTGATAATGAGGACGATTGGACATTGGGAGTTTCTGACTGGATTTAAGACAGCCGACTCCCTCTCTCCCTGCTGGTGATTTTTTCCTGCCTCCTGAGGTCTTAGTTTCCAGCTCAGTCCCTACATGCTCAGCTAAGTGTTCTTTTGCTATTGTTCACATTTGATATGGTTTTGTCTATTTCAGTTCTGTGTGGTCTGCCAGCTCCTGCTGGGGCTGTGCTGAATTTCCATCCTTATGTTACTGTTTGTGCCAGTTTGTTTTTTGTCCCTTATTAGATTGGCCCTCTCTTTGCTCTGTTTTCAGAATATACCAGAGTGCTGATATAGTGGGTGAAGTCTAGTGACTTCGGGTTTTTTTCTGTCAGACGTGTTGGGCATTTCTAAGGGTTTTTTGCGTGATTGCAGACAGTGTCTTTCCTTTCCTGTCCTGTCTAGTTAGTTTGGGCCCCATCGTTTGCTCAGCCTATTTTCCTACCTGCGTTTGTGTTTTCATCTTGTCTCACCGACAATACATGTGTGGGGGCCGTCTACTCCTTTGGGGTCTGCTCTGGGGCAGTTTAGATTTCCCCTTTTACTGTTTTAGGCTTGTCACGGGGTCCTTCTCTGGTATAACACAATCAACAGAGCAAGCGAAGAGTGAACAATTCCAAGACCTTTATTCAGGCAAAAATACGAAAAGGTCCATATTCAGTCCACCACACAAAGGATAAGATAGTCCAGAATAAGAATGCAGTCCAGTATCAGGATAAAATGTCCAGGGAAACGAGATTCCAAAACACTCTAGCACCAGAGGATAAAAATGGATCCTTCTCTCTGAAATGCAGCCTTTTCACCATCTTGTCTCTACCGGAACTGACCTGTCCAGCTGCCGTTCTGCCCCCACCCCCTTCCTTGTCCAGGGGTAGTCAAACAAGTTGCCTCCCAGAGGAGAACAAAAGGCCTTAGGGATTAATGCACTACAGGGGGTCATCAAGAGACAGATACAGTGAGGCTGTAGACTTACAATGTAATAAGAAAAACACTATGAAAATAACTGGAATTGTTAAAAATAGGAATATACAAAAAATGACATCCACATAGCATATCACACCATCACAAGGCTTATTTAGTTCTCCGGCTGTGTCGAGGCGTCTAGTATCATCGTAGGTACGCTCCACGGCTACTGCTAGTTGTGTGGATAGGATCAGGGGTCTGCAATCCGCTTAGTTACCAACCTCTCTGGCTTTCTGTGGCTTAGCTAGGTCTTGCTTTCCTACTCGGTGACCCAATCATAACAGAATCACCAGCCATGCCGCAGATTCTAGGGTACTCAAAAGCAGGAGAGAATAGTACAAAAAAAAAAAAGGTCAGAATTTTTTTTTAGATATATTTTTTCCTCTTTTTCTCTGGGGCCGTAGGAGGATTTTTTCTTTAATGGAGATTAAGCAATTGTCTGATCGTGTTGAGCAGCTCGCTGCTGAAGTGTGGGGAATTTCCGTCTATCTTGCTCAATCATCTGCTGTTGAACCAAAAATCCCTACTCCTGATGTGTTTTCTGGGGATCGGTCTAAATTTTTGAATTTTAAGAATAATTGTAAACTATTTCTTGCCTTGAAACCTAACTCATCGGGGAGCTCTGCGCAGCAGGTTAAAATTGTCATCTCCTTGCTACACGGCGATCCCCAGGATTGGGCTTTTTCTCTGACACCTGGAAATCCTATTCTGACTAATGTGGACGCATTTTTTCAAGCCTTGGGGTTGTTGTATGATGAACCTAATGCTATTGATCAAGCTGAGAAAACCCTGTTGGCATTGAACCAGGGTCAGAATTCTGCAGAGTTAAACTGTCAAAAATTCCAAAAGTAGGCGGTCCTTACTACATGGAATGATAGTGCCTTAACAGCTCTCTTTCGGAAGGGTTTATCAGAAACCGTAAAAGATGTTATGGTGGGATTTCCTGTTCCCTCTGGTCTGGATGGCTCTATGTCATTAGCCATTCAAGTTGATCGGCGTTTATGTGAATGTAAAACTACACTAGAGGCGCTGCCACCTTTTGAACAAACGTCTGAACCAATGCAATGTGATAGGGGTTTGTCTAGGGCACAACGTCAGGAGTTTAGAAGGCGTAATAAGCTGTGTTTTTTCTGTGGAGACGCCTCTCATACTATTTCTGTCTGCCCTAAACGAGAGAAACGTTTTGCGCACACATTTGCGGTGGGCAGTGTACAACCTAAGTTCCTTTTGGCAATTACTCTGATCTTCTCCTTATCTACATTTTCCGCGAAGGCTTTTGTGGATTCAGGAGCAGCTTTGAATCTGATGGATTTGGACTATGCTAAACGTTGTGGTTTTCCCATGATACCCCTGCTGACTCCTATACCTTTGAGGGGTATTGATGCTACTCCTTTGGTGGAGAGTGGACCCTAGTTTTGGACACAGGTGATAATGCGGGTCGCCCTGAACCACCAAGAATATTGTAAATTTTTGGTGCTGCACAATTTGCATGATACTATTGTTCTGACTGCAAACCCATAATCCTGTTTTGGATTGGAAATCTGTGTCCGGGTGAGTTGGGGTTGTCAATGTGTTCTTAGTGACACTCCTGTTTTCTCCACCTCTCCCCAGTCTCATGATATTCCTGACTATTTGGCTGATTTTTATGATGTATTTAGTGAGAGTAAGTCTGCGTCCCTGCCTCCTCATAGGAGTTATGACTGTGCAATTGAGTTGATGCCCGGGTGTAAATTTCCCAAGGGTCGGCTTTTCAGCTTATCAGTACCCGAACATGATGCTATGCAATCTTATATCAAGGAGTTGATGGAGAAGGGGCATAATAGACCACCCTCTTCACCTTTAGGTGCTGTTCTTTTTTTCGTGGCTAAGAAAGATGGCTCATTAAGGCCTTGCATTGACTATCATTCCCTTAACAAAATCACTGTTAAATATCAGTATCTGTTACCCCTGATTTCTGATTTATTTTCCAGAGTTAAAAGTGCTTGCTGGTTTACCAAGCTTAACCTCAGGGGGGCGTATAATCTTATTCGCATCAAGCACAGGGATGAATGGAAGATGGCGTTTAATACTCCGGAGGGACATTTTGAGTACCTGGTGATGCCTTTTGGGCTCACTAATGCCCCTTCTGTCTTCCAGTCTTTTATCAACGATATTTTCCGGGACTTTGTGGATAAGTTTTTGATCATCTCTCTGGATGATATTTTGATCTTTTCCAGTGATTGGGATTCTCATGTGGAACACGTCCGGACTGTGTTCCAGATTTTCAGGGAAAATTCTCTGTATGTTAAGGGATCGAAATGCCTCTTTGGTGTACAGAGGATTTCATTTTCGGGATTTATTTTGTCTCTGTCGACTATTGAAATGGACCCGGTCAAGGTACAGGCCATTTATGATTGGGTTCAGCCTACTTCTTTGAAGGCCCTCCAGAAGTTTTTGGGTTTTGCTAATTTCTATCGTAAATTTATAGGTAATTTTTCTGGTATTGTCAAACCACTGACTGATATGACCAAAAACGGCGCTGATGTGCTGAATTGGTCTCCAGAGGCAGTCTCGGCATTTCAGGAGCTTAAGCAGAGATTCACTTCTGCTCCGGTTCTACGGCAACCTGATGTCTCACTTCCATTTCAGGTGGAGGTAGATGCTTCTGAGATTGGTGCAGGAGCTGTTTTGTCCCAAAAAGATCCGGTGACTTCTAAAATGAATCCCTGTGCCTTCTTTTCTCGAAATTCTCCCCATCTGAACGTAATTATGACATGAGGAACCGGGAACTGTTGGCCATGAAATGGGCATTTGAAGAGTGGAGACATTGGTTGGAGGGAGCTAGACATCAAGCTGTGGTCCTCACCAACCACAAGAATTTGATTTATCTTGAATGAGCCAAACGCTTGAATCCTAGACAGGCTAGGTGGGCTTTGTTTTTCACGCGTTTTAATTTTGTGGTCTCTTTTCTTCCTGGCACTAAGAATGTTAAGGCAAATGCCCTTTCTAGGAGTTTCTTTGCGGATTCTCTTATTGTGACCGAGCCTACTGCCATTCTAGGTGACAGGGTAGTTCTTTCTGCCATCTCGCCCTATTTGAGACGTGCCCTGGAGGGATTTCAGGAGGACAAACCTGAGCGTTGCCCTATGGGAAAATTGTATGTTCCTGACCAGTGGAGGAAGAGAGTAATGTCTGAAATTCATTGCTCCGTGTTGGCTGGTCATCCAGGTATTTTTGGTACCAGAGATTTGGTGAGGTGGTCTTTTTGGCGGCCTGCCTTATCTCGTGATGTCAGGAATTTTGTGCAGTCCTGTGGGATTTGTTTTCGGTCTAAACCCTGTTCTCGTTCTAGTGGGTTGTTGATGCCCCTGCCGGTGCCCAAGAGGCCATGGACACATATCTCAATGGATTTTATTTCTGATCTTCCTGTCTCTCAGAGAATGACTTATCTGGGTGATTTGTGATAGATTTTCTTAGATGATCCATCTTGTACCACTCCCAAAGTTGCTATCTTCTACAGAGTTGGTGCCCTTGTTTTTACAACAGGTGGTTCGGTTGCATGGGATTCCTGAGAACATTGTGTTGGACAAAGGAGTCCAGTTTGTTTCCAGACTTTGGAGAACTTTTTGTTCCAATTTGGGAATTCAGTTATCTTTCTCCTCTGCGTTTCATTCTCAGACCAATGGACAGACTGAGAGAACAAACCAGACTTTGGAGTACTATTTGAGATATTTTATATCTGCTGATCAGGATGACTGGGTCTCATTTTTGCCCTTGGCCGAATTCGCACTAAATAATAGAGCTAGTTCTGCCACTTTCATGTCGCCCTTTTTCTGTAACTTTGGGTTTTATCCTCGATTTTTTTCAGGGCAAGCGGAATCTTCGACCTGCCCAAGTGTGGACACTGTGGTAGAGAGAATGCAGCAGATTTGGGTCCAAGTGGTGGATAAGTTGTCCCTCTCTCAGGAAAAAGCCCAACGGTTTTCCAACCGGTATAGGACCATTGGTCCCCGGTTTAAAGTGGGTGATATGGTTTGGTTGTCATCAAAGAATATTCCCATAAAGGTTGCGTCTCCAAAATTTAAGCCAAGATTTATTGGACCTTATAAGATTTTGAAGATTCTTAATCCTGTTTCTTTTCGATTGGCTCTTACAGTTACGTTTAAGATCCATAACGTGTTTCATAAATCTCTGTTGAAGAGGTTTGTGGAGCCAGTAGTTCCTATGGCAGCACCTCCTGACCCTGTATTGGTTAAAGGCAATGTGGAATATGAGGTAGAGAAAATAATGGATTCTCGTTTGGCTAGACGGAGACTCCAGTACTTGGTCAAATGGAAGGGTTATGGCCAGGAGGATAATTCTTGGGTCTCTGCTTCAAGCAGATAGATTGGTTCGTGCTTTTCACCGGGCCCATCCTAATCAGCTTGGTGGCATGGATGAGGGTTTGATGACCCCTCCTCAAGGGGGGGTACTGTTGTGAATTCACTTACTGGCCTACCTCTGGTTGCTGGTGAAGGTAATGGAGATGGTTGTATTGACAGTAGGGTTGCGAGTTCTCGTTCCGGGCTCCCTCTGGTGGTTACAGGAGGTAATGGAGCTGATATAATTAACAGAGGCCTGCCACCTGATAATGAGTAGGACGAATAGACATTGGGAGTTTCTGACTGGATTTAAGACAGCCGACTCCCTCTATCCCAGCTGGTGATTTTTTCCTGCCTCCTGAGTTATTAGTTTCCAGCTCAGTCCCTGCATGCTCAACTAAGTGTTCATTTGCTATTGTTCACATTTGATTTGGCTTTGTCTATTTCAGTTTTGTGTGGTCTGCCAGCCCCGGCTGGGGCTGTGCTGAATTTCCATCCTTATGTTACTGTTTGTGCCAGTTTGCTTTTGTCCCTTATTAGATTTGCCTCTCTTTGCTCTGTTTTCAGAATATACCAGAGTGATGATACAGTGGGCGAAGTCTAGTGACTTAAGTATTTTTCTATCAGACGTTTTGGGCATTTTTTGCAGGGTTTTTTGCATGATTGCAGACAGTGTCTTTCCTTTCCTGTCTGTCACGGGGTCCTTCTCTGGTATCACACAATCAACAGAGCAAGCGAAGAGTGAACAATTCCAAGACCTTTATTCAGGCAAAAATACGAAAAGGTCCATATTCAGTCCACCACACAAAGGATAAGATAGTCCAGAATAAGAATGCAGTCCAGTATCAGGATAAAATGTCCAGGGAAACGAGATTCCACAACTCTAGCACCAGAGGATAAAAATGTGTGGGCCCCATCGTTTGCTCAGCCTATTTTCCTACCTACGTTTGTGTTTTCATCTTGTCTCACCGACAATATATGTTTGGGGGCTATCTATTCCTTTGTGGTCTGCTCTGGGGCAGATTAGATTTCCCCTTTCTTGCTTTAGGCTTATTTAGTTCTCCGGCTGTGTCAAGGCGTCTAGGATCAACGTAGGTACGCTCCACGGCTACTGCTAGTTGTGTGGATAGGATCAGGGGTCTGCAATCCGCTTAGTTACCAACCTCTCTGATTTTCTGTGGCTTAGCTTGGTCTTGCTTTCCTCCTCGGTGACCCAATCATAACAGGCAGTATTATAGTAGTTATATTCCTGTACATAGGGGGCAGTATTATAGTAGTTATTTTCTTGTACATAGGGGCAGTATTATCGTAGATATATTCTTGTACATAGGGGGAAGTATTATAGCAGATATATTCTTGTACATAGCGGGCAGTATTATAGTAGTTACAGTGCCTACAAGTAGTATTCAACCCCCTGCAGATTTAGCAGGTTTACACATTCGGAATTAACTTGGCATTGTGACATTTGGACTGTAGATCAGCCTGGAAGTGTGAAATGCACTGCAGCAAAAAAGAATGTTATTTCTTTGTTTAATTTTTTTTTAAATTGTGAAAAGTTTATTCAGAGGGTCATTTATTATTCAACCCCTCAAACCACCAGAATTCTGTTTGGTTCCCCTAAAGTATTAAGAAGTATTTCAGGCACAAAGAACAATGAGCTTCACATGTTTGGATTAATTATCTCTTTTTCTAGCCTTTTCTGACTATTTAAGACCCTCCCCAAACTTGTGAACAGCACTCATACATGGTCAACATGGGAAAGACAAAGGAGCATTCCAAGGCCATCAGAGACAAGATCGTGGAGGGTCACAAGGCTGGCAAGGGCTACAAAACCCTTTCCAAGGAGTTGGGCCTACCTGTCTCCACTGTTGGGAGCATCATCCGGAAGTGGAAGGCTTATGGAACTACTGTTAGCCTTCTACGGCCTGGACCGCCTTTGAAAGTTTCCTCCCGTGCCGAGGCCAGGCTTGTCCGAAGAGTCAAGGCTAACCCAAGGACAACAAGGAAGGAGCTCCGGGAAGATCTCATGGC
The DNA here is from genome assembly GCF_039654945.1 of Dendrobates tinctorius. Lineage (NCBI taxonomy): Eukaryota > Metazoa > Chordata > Amphibia > Anura > Dendrobatidae > Dendrobates > Dendrobates tinctorius. The sequence goes on along the minus strand of NW_027361998.1, from coordinate 1,059,170 downwards.
AGTGGGGACATTGGTTTCAGTCAATACCATAAGTAACGTACTCCACCGCAATGGTCTCCGTTCCAGACGAGCCCGTAAGGTACCTTTACTTTCAAAGCGTCATGTCAAGGCTCGTCTACAGTTTGCTCATGATCACTTGGAGGACTCTGAGACAGACTGTTTCAAGGTTCTCTGGTCTGATGAGACCAAGATCGAGATCTTTGGTGCCAACCACACACGTGACGTTTGGAGACTGGATGGCACTGCATACGACCCCAAGAATACCATCCCTACAGTCAAGCATGGTGGTGGCAGCATCATGCTGTGGGGCTGTTTCTCAGCCAAGGGGCCTGGCCATCTGGTCCGCATCCATGGGAAGATGGATAGCACGGCCTACCTGGAGATTTTGGCCAAGAACCTCCGCTCCTTCATCAAGGATCTTAAGATGGGTCGTCATTTCATCTTCCAACAAGACAACGACCCAAAGCACACAGCCAAGAAAACCAAGGCCTGGTTCAAGAGGGAAAAAATCAAGGTGTTGGAGTGGCCTAGTCAGTCTCCTGACCTTAACCCAATTGAAAACTTGTGGAAGGAGCTCAAGATTAAAGTCCACATGAGACACCCAAAGAACCTAGATAACTTGGAGAAGATCTGCATGGAGGAGTGGGCCAAGATAACTCCAGAGACCTGTGCCGGCCTGATCAGGTCTTATAAAAGACGATTATTAGCTGTAATTGCAAACAAGGGTTATTCCACAAAATATTAAACCTAGGGGTTGAATAATAATTGACCCACACTTTTATGTTTAAAATTTATTAAAATTTAACTGAGCAACATAACTTTTTGGTTTGTAAGATTTATGCATCTGTTAATAAATCCTGCTCTTGTGTGAAGTTTGAAGGCTCTAACTTATTTGCATCTTATCAAACCTGCTAAATCTGCAGGGTGTTGAATACTACTTGTAGGCACTGTATATTCTTGTACATAGGAGCAATATTATTGTAGTTACCGTATATACTCGAGTATAAGTCGATCCGAGTATAAGTCAACCCCCCTAAATTTGCCTCAAAAACCTGGGAAAACTTATTGACTCGAGTATAAGTCTAGGGTGGGAATTGCCGAAGATACTGGTAAATTTAATGCTGCACAACATACAGTATGCCCCAAAAATGCTGCACAGTGAATGCTGGCCCAAATAATGCTGCACAACATACAGTATGCCCCCAAAATGCTGCACAGTGAATGGTGGCCCAAATAACGCTGCACAAGATATGCCCCCATAAATGCTGCACAGTGAATGGTGGCCCAAATAACGCTGCACAAGATATGCCCCCATAAATGCTGCACAGTGAATGGTGGCCCAAATAACGCTGCACAAGATATGCCCCCATAAATGCTGCACAGTGAATGGTGGCCCAAATACCGTAATGCTGCCCCCAAAGTGATAGGATGACTGGTAATCCTATCATGTTGCTGCCGCTGCCCCTGCTGGAATTAAAAAAAAAAAAAAAAAAAAAATACACTATATACTCACCTACGTTGATGACAGCTGCTCCTGAGCGTCGCCGGCTCTTCAGTGACTCAGGCAGAGGGCGCGTGCTTTCCACGTCATCGCGCCCCCTGCACGTCACTGCCGGAGGACGGGAAAGAGCGGCGCACAGAGATTTTGAACGCCGCCGCGGCCCTATCATCACCCGCCGCCAGGACGCTGCAGGGGACCGCAGACAAACACCGGGGACCGCGGAGATGACGGGGACCAGGTAAGTTGGCACCGTGACCCGAATATAAGTCGAGGGGGGTCTTTTTCAGCCCCAAAAGGGGGCTGAAAAACTCGACTTATACTCGAGTATATACGGTATGTTCTTGTAAATAGGGGCAGTATTATAGTAGTTATATTCTAGTACATAGGGGCAGTATTATAGTAGTTATGTTCTTGTACACAGGGGCAGTATTATAGTAGTTATATTCTTGTACATAGGAGCAGTATTATAGTAGTTATATTCTTGTACATAGGGGGCACTATTATAGTAGTTATATTCTTGTGCATAGGGAGCAGTATTATAGTAGTTATATTCTTGTACATAGGGGCAGTATTATAGTAGTTATATTCTTGTACATAGGGGTCAGTATTATAGTACTTATATTCTTGTACATAGGGGCAGTATTATAGTAGTTATATTCTTTTACATAGGGGCAGTATTAAAGTAGTTATGTTCTTGTAGACAGGGGCAGTATTATAGTACAGTCATGGCCAAAAGTTTTGAGAATGACACAAATATTAATTTTTACAAAGTCTACTGTTCATTTTTTGTAATGGCAATTTGCATATACTCCAGAATGTTATAAAGAGTGATCAGCTTAACAGCAATTACTTGCAAAGTCAATATTTGCCTAGAAAATGAACTTTATCCCCCAAAACACATTTCAACATCATTGCAGCCCTGCCTTAAAAGGACCAGCTAACATCGTTTCAGTGATTGCTCCATTAACACAGGTGTGGGTGTTGATGAGGACAGGGCTGGAGATCAATCTGTCATGATTAAGTAAGAATGACACCACTGGACACTTTAAAAGGAGGCTGGTGCTTGGCATCATTGTTTCTCTTCTGTTAACCATGGTTATCTCTAAAGAAACACGTGCAGTCATCATTGCACTGCACAAAAATGGCCTAACAGGGAAGAGTATCGCAGCTAGAAAGATTGCACCTCAGTCAACAATCTATCGCATCATCAAGAACTTCAAGGAGAGAGGTTCCCTTGTTGCCAAAAAGGCTCCAGGGCGCCCAAGAAAGACCAGCAAGCGCCAGGACCGTCTCTTAAAAGTGTTTCAGCTGCGGGATCGGGCTACCAGCAGTGCAGAGCTTGCTCAGGAATGGCAGCAGGCAGGTGTGAGTGCATCTGCACGCACTGTGAGGTGGATAATCTTGGAGCAAGGCCTGGTCTCAAGGAGGGCAGCAAAGAAGCCACTTCTCTCCAGAAAAAACATCATGGACAGACTGATATTCTGCAAGAGGTACAGGGAGTGGACTGCTGAGGACTGGGGTAAAGTCATTTTCTCTGATGAATCCCCTTTTCGATTGTTTGGGACATCTGGAAAACGGCTTATTCGGAGAAGACCAGGTGAGCGTTGTTGTGAGTTCATTTTCCCCTCCGTCACTGAGGCCTGGTGAACTCCCTATTCTAGTGAAGGAAGGTAGTGAGCCTGATTATCAGACACCTGGGACTGATGAAGACGATTGGCTGAGTGGAGTCACTGACTGGATTTAAGGCAGCCTACGCCCTTTCTGCCCTGCGGGTGATTTCTCTGTGGACTCTTGGACTCCAGTCTGATTCCTGCTCTCCTAAAGCTACGTTTTCTGTTTTGCCTTTTGCATTTAAGATTTGTTTTTCTTGCTTTTTGGATTCTGCCACTCCCTGCTGGAGTGTGCAGTGTTCCTTGAGCTCTGTCTTCAGAAAGTACCTGAGTGCTGATTTAGTTTTTGAAGCTTAGTTGCTTCAGGGCCATTTTTATATCAGCTTGTTGGCTTTTGTCTCTGATAGGGTTTTGGCAGATTGCTGACAGCAGCCTTCCTATCCGTTCCTATCTAGGTAGTTTTTGGGCCCCGTCTTTGCTCAGCCTGTCTTTCTGTCTGTGTAAGTGTTTTCATCTTGCTTCACCGTCATTATATGTGGGGGGCTGCCTATTGCTTTGGGGTCTGCTCTGGGGCAGTTAGATTTCCCCTTTCCTTCTTTAGGCCTATGTATCTCTCCGGCTGTGATCGAGGGGTCTAGGTCATCGTAGGAACCCCCCACGGCTACTGCTAGTTGTGTTGATAGGTTCAGGGGTCTGCAATCTGATAGTTGCCAACTTCTCTGGTTTTCAGGACTTAGCTAGCATTTCTGTTTTTGCCTCCTACGGTGACTCAATCATAACAGAGCGCTACCACCAGTCTTGTCTCATGCCAACTGTCAAGCATCCTGAAACCATTCATGTGTGGGGTTGCTTCTCAGCCAAGGGAATGGGCTCTCTCTCAGTCTTGCCTAAAAACACAGCCATGAATAAAGAATGGTACCAGAATGTCCTCCGAGAGCAACTTCTCCCAACCGTCCAAGAGCAGTTTGGCGATCAACAATGCCTTTTTCAACATGATGGAGCACCTTGCCATAAAGCAAAGGTGATAACTAAATGGCTCAGGGAACAAAACATAGAGATTTTGGGACCATGGCCTGGAAACTCCCCAGATCTTAATCCCATTGAGAACTTGTGGTCAATCATCAAGAGACGGGTGGACAGACAAAAACCTTCAAATTCAGACAAAATAAAAGCATTGATTCTGCAAGAATGGACTGCTATCAGTCAGGATTTGATCCAGAAGTTGATTGAGAGCATGCCAGGGAGAATTGCTGAGGTCCTGAAGAAGAAGGGTCAACACTGCAAATATTGACTTGCTGCATTAACTCATTCTAACTGTCAATATAACCTTTTGTTACTCATAATATGATTGCAATTATATTTCTGTATGTGATAAAAACATCTGACAAACACACATAAAAACCAGAGGCCAGCAGATCATGTGAAAATATAATATTTGTGTCACTCTCAAAACTTTTGGCCATGACTGTAGATATATTCTTGTACATAGCGGGCAATATTATAGTAGTTATATTCTTGTATATAGGGGGCAGTATTATAGTAGTTATATTCTTGTATATGGGGGCAGTATTATAGTAGTTATATTCTTGTACATAGGAGCAGTATTATAGTAGTTATATTCTTGTACATAGGGGGCAGTATTATAGTAGTTATATTCTTGTACATAGGAGCAGTATTATAGTAGTTATATTCCTGTGCATAGGAGCAGTATTATAGTAGTTATATTCTTGTATATGGGGGCAGTATTATAGTAGTTATATTCTTGTATATGGGGGCAGTATTATAGTAGTTATATTCTTGTACATAGGAGCAGTATTATAGTAGTTATATTCTTGTACATAGGGGCAGTATTATAGTAGTTATATTCTTGTACATAGGAGCAGTATTATAGTAGTTATATTCCTGTGCATAGGAGCAGTATTATAGTAGTTATATTCTTGTACATAGCGGGCAGTATTATAGTAGTTATATTCTTGTATATGGGGGCAGTATTATAGTAGTTATATTCTTGTACATAGGAGCAGTATTATAGTAGTTATATTCTTGTACAATGGGGCAGTATTATAGTAGTTATATTCTTGTGCATAGGGAGCAGTATTATAGTAGTTATATTCTTGTACATAGGAGCAGAATTATAGTAGTTATATTCCTGTGCATAGGAGCAGTATTATAGTAGTTATATTCTTGTACATAGGAGCAGTATTATAGTAGTTATATTCTTGTACAATGGGGCAGTATTATAGTAGTTATATTCTTGTACATGGGGCAGTATTATAGTAGTTACATTCTTGTACATAGGGGCAGTATTATAGTAGTTATATTCTTGTACATAAGGGGCAGTATTATAGTAGTTATATTCTTGTACATAGGGGCAGTATTATAGTAGTTATATTCTTGTACATAGGAGCAGTATTATAGTTGTTATATTCTTGTACATAGGGACAGTATTATAGTAGTTATATTCTTGTACATAGGAGCAGTATTATAGTAGTTATATTCTTGTACATAGGGGCAGTTTTACGGGCAGCACGGTGGCTCAGTGGTTAGCTCGAATCCCACCAAGGACAACATCTGCAAGGAGTTTGTATGTTCTCCCCGTGTTTGCGTGGGTTTCCTCCCACACTCTAAAGACATACTGATAGGGAATTTAGATTGTGAGCCCCATCGGGGACAGTGATGAAAATGTGTGCAAAACTGTAAAGCACTGCAGAATATGTTAGCGCTATATAAAAAATAAAGATTATAAAAAAAAAATAAAGATCATTATAGTTATATTCTTGTGCATAGGGAGCAGTATTATAGTAGTTATATTCTTGTACATAAGGGCAGTATTATAGTTATATTCTCGTACATAGGGGCAGTATTATAGTAGTTGCAGTGTTATAGTAGTTATATTCTTGTACATAGGGGCAGTATTATAATAGCTATATTCTTGTACATAGGGGGCAGTATTATAGTAGTTATATTCTTGTACATGGGGCAGTATTATAGTAGTTACATTCTTGTATATAGGGGCAGTATTATAGTGGTTATATTCTTGTACATAGGGGCAGTATTATAGTAGTTATATTCTTGTACATGGGGCAGTATTATAGTAGTTACATTCTTGTACATGGGGCAGTATTATAGTAGTTACATTCTTGTACATAGGGGCAGTATTATAGTAGTTATATTCTTGTACATAAGGGGCAGTATTATAGTAGTTATATTCTTGTACATAGGGGCAGTATTATAGTAGTTATATTCTTGTACATAGGAGCAGTATTATAGTAGTTATATTCTTGTACATAGGGGCAGTATTATAGTAGTTATATTCTTGTACATAGGAGCAGTATTATAGTAGTTATATTCTTGTACATAGGGGCAGTATTATAGTAGTTATATTCTTGTACATAGGAGCAGTATTATAATAGTTATATTCTTGTACATAGGAGCAGTATTATAGTAGTTATATTCTTGTACATAGGGGCAGTATTATAGTAGTTATATTCTTGTACATAGGAGCAGTATTATAGTAGCTATATTCTTGTACATAGGGGCAGTATTATAGTAGTTATATTCTTGTACATAGGAGCAGTATTATAGTAGTTATATTCTTGTACATAGGAGCAGTATTATAGTAGTTATATTCTTGTACGTAGGAGCAGTATTATAGTAGTTATATTCTTGTACATAGGGGGCAGTATTATAGAAATTATATTCTTTTACATAGGGGCAGTATTATAGTAGTTATATTCTTGTACATAGAAGCAGAAATTATAGTAGTTATATTCTTGTACATAGGAGCAGTATTATAGTAGTTATATTCTTGTATAAAGGGGCAGTATTATAGTAGTTATATTCTTGTACATAGGGGCAGTATTATAGTAGTTATATTCTTGTACATAGGAGGCAGTATTATAGTAGTTATATTCTTGTACATAGGAGGCAGTATTATAGTAGTTATATTCTTGTACATAGGGAGCAGTATTACAGTAGTTGTATTGGTACTTAAAGATAACCCTCTCTAGTGAGGTAAAGGTAAATATAATTCACACATAAAACTTCCAGTATGCTTAGAACTTGCACAGGATGACAGACACTTGTGAATGTTCATCAGCTTAAGGGCTGGAAACCTATAACTGTATGTTCACACTTAAAGATGTGAAATGTTTAACATATTAACAACTGTTCAGCTCAGGATAAAAGTGAAGGAGGTGAAAGAATCAAGATATTAAGTAACACGGCAGGATCGCACTGCTGAAAGCAAAATCAACTGGCCTAATAAATGTGGAGGCATGGAAAAAATATTTAAAGTCAAAGTTATATTAAGTGTATTATTTATACAGGAGATACCCAGGTTATACCTGCTGTACATATATAATTATATACAGGAGACGCCCAGGTTATACCCGCTGTACATATATAATTATATACAGCAGATGCCCAGGTTATACCAGCTGTACATATATAATTATATACAGGAGATGCCCAGGTTATACCAGCTGTACATATATAATTATATACAGGAGATACCCAGGTTATACCAGCTGCACATATATAATTATATACAGGAGATGCCCAGGTTATACCAGCTGTACGTATATAATTATATACAGGCGATACCCAGGTTACAGCAGCTGTACATATATAATTATATACAGGAGATGCCCAGGTTACAGCAGCTGTACATATATAATTATATACAGGAGATGCCCAGGTTACACCAGCTGTACATATATAATTATATACAGGAGATGTACAGGTTATACCAGCTGTACATATATAATTATATACAGGAGATGCCCAGGTTATACCAGCTGTACGTATATAATTATATACAGGCGATACCCAGGTTACAGCAGCTGTACATATATAATTATATACAGGAGATGCCCAGGTTACAGCAGCTGTACATATATAATTATATACAGGAGATGCCCAGGTTACACCAGCTGTACATATATAATTATATACAGGAGATGTACAGGTTATACCAGCTGTACATATATAATTATATACAGGGGATACCCAGGTTACAGCAGCTGTACATATATAATTATATACAGGAGATGCCCAGGTTATACAAGCTGTAGATATACTGTATAATTATATACAGGAGATACCCAGGTTACAGCAGCTGTACATATATAATTATATACAGGAGATGCCCAGGTTATACAAGCTGTAGATATATAATTATATACAGGAGATACCCAGGTTATACCAGCTGTACATATATAATTATATACAGGAGATGCCCAGGTTATACAAGCTGTAGATATATAATTATATACAGGAGATGTCCAGGTTATACCAGCTGTACATATATAATTATATACAGGAGATGCCCAGGTTATACCAGCTGTACATATATAATTATATACAGGAGATGCCCAGGTTATACCAGCTGTACATAAATAATTATATTCAGGAGATGTACAGGTTATACCGGCTGTACATATATAATTATATACAGGAGATGCCCAGGTTATACCAGCTGTACATATATAATTATATACAGGAGATGCCCAGGTTATACCAGCTGTACATATATAATTATATACAGGAGATGCCCAGGTTATACCAGCTGTACATATATAATTATATACAGGAGATGCCCAGGTTATACCAGCTGTACATATATAATTATATACAGGAGATGCCCAGGTTATACCAGCTGTACATATATAATTATATACAGGAGATGCCCAGGTTATACCAGCTGTACATATATAATTATATACAGGAGATGAACAGGTTATACCAGTGTGATCCCTATCAGTATACAGTTTATGGACACACGTAGGATACTGTATATATGTATTGCCGGGTTGGATTGTTGTTGCATACTAATCATCCCTATGTTATATCATACATTAGGGGCTGTTGTTTTTCTTTGCCCGCTTTTACAATACGTCTCTGTCATTTTGTTCTTTTCGGTGACATTTGTCTCATTCCTCCCGTGCAGGCGATATTCGTTTTCTTATTGGAAATCCACATTTGGAACGACGGCATCTGATTAATCCACTCTATAGAAATAAATCCGCTCGCAGGGCCCATCAGTATATGTATACTTTGGCCATGGCGTGAATGATTTTGGCGTGCCCGGAATGTTTCGCTGGAATGTTTTTTTTGATAACTGTGGGAGAGAATCTATATCACAGGCTCGTCGCCAGGACTGTGTGATTTATCCTGGAAAGGCCTTCATAATAATACCCTTCTCAGAAGACATCTGCAAAACTCCATCCGATCCATTCAACGGAATTAAAATAAACACAGCTCGACATGCAATATTAAAAGAAAAAAAAATTGGGAAATATTTCAATGACACATTGTCTGGAAAGGACTCGGGGAGACCCTTGGGGGTTCCCTCGAATTTTAGTTATTTACCAGTTAGACATAATAGAAATATTCAGGTTGGTCATTCTCAAGTTATTGTCAAAGATTGACATGAGATTGACTTTCCATGATGGTTTTGACCAGACTGCAGGTACATCGCCCTTTGGTTCTCACATCATAGAGAGCCCAAATGATTAACCATCTCGAGGTTGCGAGCTTCTAGAGCCAACTTTGCGGTTTGGCCACCCGGATAAATCTTGGATGTTGCACCTAAGATGCAAAAAGGTCAAAAATTTACTTGTTGGCTGTGACCCCCTTTTTTAAGATCATGCCTCACTAAAAGTCCATTCCACACCCCTATCAAAGTGTCAATGAATGAGGAGGCTCCACTCAAGCACCAGACACAGGAAACCATCCAGAAAAGCAGGTGATGTTTCTGGAGGGTTTAGATGGAAATTGGAGATAAGTCATGTCCTTCTCCCACGGAACCTCATTAATGTTTTGGAAAAGTATCCAAGCACTTTTTATTACCCCAGAAATGGTCAACAAAAATGGCTAAAAAGTTTTCTAGAGCATAGTTGCCAAGTTTATGAGTTGGTCATCTGGAAGACTCCTGAACGTTGCTCACAAAATACATTTATGGAACTTGTCCATGGTGGCTATGAACTTTTTTTTTGAGATTATGACTGATCTATGCACCATTACACACCTGTTGGAATGTGCAGTTAGATATGGGACTCCATCATGCCTCAAACATTGAAAACCTTCCAAAAACACATATCCAGAAGGTTCCCCCTGGGGTTAGAATATTAAGCCTGGAAGCCTGGAGATTTGACATCTCTTCTGATAGTTTGAGAGGGCACTTGTTTTCCAGGGAGCTTTCTGATGGTTCCAAAAGAGGCACCAAATATGTTTTAGAGACCCACAAATGGTCAAAAAAGTCCAAGAAACATCTGTTCCGAGGTTTTTATTACTATAAGAAGGCTAGAATGTGTATTTAGGGAATCAATGTTTAATAGATCTGGGATGGGGTCTAATTTTAGAGGTCTGTTCTACAGTCTATTAGTTTAGGAGATCTAATCTGAGGTCCAGTTTTAATGTATCTGGTGTTGGGTTTGTATTACTTTGGGAGGTCAGGTCTCTGATCTATCTTTGGGGATCTGGTGCGGTGAAGTTTTAGGAGATTGTTCTGAGGTCCATTATTAGTTTACGAGATCTAGTTTGGGGTCTAGTATTACTGGTTCTGGTGTGAGGGTTTTATTAATTTGAAAATTCTTACATAGGGACTGTTTGGGTCTGTGATTAGGAGATCTGGTGTAGGGTTTTCCTTTGGGGTCTATATTATCTAAAGAGTTCTCGATTAGTGTCTGAATTTGGAGATTTAGTCTGGATTGTAGTTTAAGGTCTATATTAGTAAAGGAAAACCGATATGGTGTCTCCTTTAGCGAGTGTGACATGGGGTTTGTTTAAGGAGTGTGTTTCTTTTGGGGTCTCGACAGCTGTTTTTCATTAGAGGGTCTAACTCAGGCAAACCTTCATAATATATCGTTAAGGTGCCCACCAACAAACTGTACGAACACAAAAGCAGCCTGTATGCAATCCAGGACACGGGATGGCTTACCATATGTTTCGCACCATAAGATGCACTTTTTTCCCAAAAAATTTGGACGGAAAATGGGGGGGGTGTCTTATGGTGCGAATGAAGGCTTACCGGGGGGGTTGGGGCATCAGAACTGGCGGCGGCAGAGATGTGGCGATGCTGCGGCAGTGGGCGGTGTGGAGTGCACCTGAGCATGGTCCCACCCTCAGGATGCCGGTGGCAGAAATGTGTTCATGCTGATGTCTGGTGTCTACGCTGCTGTCTGGTGTCCACGGCAAAGCGCATCACCGGTTTCCCTGCGGCCATCTTCCTGAAGCCGGAGGCATGCGTTGATTGAAATCTCAGCGGCAATTGGCTTCAGGAAAACGGCCGCCGAGATGGCCACATGGAAACCGGTGATGCGTTCGCTGTGGACACCGGACAGCAGTGTGTACACTGGACAGCAGTGTGGACACATTCCTGCCGCCGGCATCCTGAGGAACGGACCCCGCTTCGGTTCTCTGCCTCACCGCCGACACCGAACCCGCAGCATCGCACCTCGGGACTGCAGCATTGCCCCACTTCTGCCACCGCTGGCTGCCTGAGGAAGGGACCATGCCTGCTATGACCCCGCTGTACCACCACCGGCCCTCAGGTAAGATACCTGAAATTCGGACAATAAGACGGACCCCCATCTCATAAAAATCTTTTTCTGATATTTTTCACCCCAAAATTTGGGGTGTGTCTTATGGTCTGAAAAATATGGTAATTCAATGGGTATAGGAGTAGCCTCGGATTGTTGGATGACCAATTCAGTTACAGGGGTCTGCTATGGATGTCCCACCTTATGGTATATCAAAGCCCAAATAATAAAATCATACAATGTCCAATCTGGGGTGCCAGATAACAGTGAGAAGTGGGCACCCTGAAGAACCACACAAGCCACGCACCACGAAGGCTGGCAATGACTGGGTAATTATTACATAATCATGAACTCTACTAGAGGCCACGGTGTAGTGAGAAGTGCGGGAGATTTCCTTATTGGCAACATCACTACAGATTTTATTTACCCAGTTAATAGGATTATATAGCTGGTTCAGGCCGGCAGCCAACAAGCCGAGTAAGATGTAAATCCAGTATGTTGTGGTCGCCCTGTTGTGTCTCCAGCTTGAGTTTATTGTAGACTGTGAGCCCTCGAGGGCAGAGTCTTCTCTCCTCCTGTACCAGTCAGTGACTTGTATTGTTCATGATTATTTTACTCGTTTTTATTATGTATACCCCTTTTCACATGTAAAGCGCCATGGAATAAAAGTAAAGCGCCATGGAATAAATGTGCTATAATAATAATACAATTATTGTGTTATGGATCAATGATATTGCTACAACCAGATCTAATATCAATGTTATCATCAAAACTAGATCTAAGATCATTGTTATCATCAAAACCAGATCTAAGGTCCATGTCATCACCACAACTAGATCTAATGTCAATGTCATCACAACTTAATCTACTGTCCATGTCATCACCACAACCAAATCTAATGTCCATGCCATGATCAAAACCCGATCTCAAGTTCTTGTCATCACAACTAGCTCTAACGTCCATGTCATCACAACCAAAGCTAATGTCCATGTCATCATCAAAACCCAATCAAATGTCCATGTCATCACTACAACTAGATCTACTGACCATTTTATCATCACAACCAGAACTAATGTCCATATCATTGCCATGACCAGATCTAATTTCAAAGTTATCACCATGACTAGATCAACTGTCCATAACATTGGCACAACCAGATCTAATGTCCATGTCCTCATCAAAACCCGATTTAATGTTCACGTCATCAGCAAAATAAGATCAAATGTCCATGCATGTCATCTCCACAACAAGATCTCAAGTTGGCCATGCACATTAGACTCATGTTGCCTGAACCTGCCGATATCAACGGGTTTGGCCGATGGTCTAATATGTTTAATGGTGTCAGCCAAAAGATGGTTGGAAGTGATGACAATACGACAGGTCTGATTTCTGACTGATGATCGTCTTGTTCTCCCTGAGAAAAGCTGCTGGACAACACCTTAGTTGGTGACTTTCTCGTAAACATGAGCGCTCAGTTGAACGAGTGCTCCTGTGTTGGGGGAGTCAACGCAGATGGCTTTCGGCCGAATTATCTGAAGGCCTACAACCATCTAATGTGTATGGGCTTGCCTTGTCCATGTCATCACACCAACCAAATCAAATGTCAGTGTCATCTATATACATTACATCTGGGCCCATTCCTCCTGACAAAACTGCTGAAACTGATCCAGGTCTGTAGGTCCCCTTGCTCACACCGGTCTTTTCAGCTTTGCGCACAAGGATTGAGATCAGAGCTTTGTGATGGCCACTCCAAAACATTGACTTCGTTATCTGTCGGCCACTTTGCTACCATATTGGCAGTATGCTTCGGGTCATTGTCGATTTGGAACACCCATTTCCGCCCAAGCTTTAACTTCCGCACTGATGTCGAGATGTTGCTTCAGTATTGCCACATAATCTTCTATTCTCATGATGCCATCTATTTTGTGAAGTGCACCAGTTCCTCCTGCAGCAAAAAAACCCCACTCGATGCTGCCACAATCTTACCAGATTCTGCCATCATCTTCACAAGGTCTTTTGCTTTTGTCCTTGGGTTGATATGCACCTGTCGGACCAAAGCACGTTCATCTCTGGGACACAGAACCCATCTCCTTCCTGAGCAGTATGATGGCTGGACATTCCCATCTTGTTTGTACTTGCATATAATTTTTTGTACAGATGAACGAGGCACCTTAAGGTACCTGGAAATTGTACCCAAGGATGAGCCAGACTTGTGCAAGTCCACAATTCTCTTCCTGATATCTTGGCTGAACTCTTTAAACTTTCCCATGATGCTACACAAAGAAGCAGTGTGTTTCAGATGTGCATTACTATACATCCACAGGTGTGTCACTAACCAACACGGATGTCGCAAAAAAACAATCAGAAGCTTCCAAACACATGACATCATATGGGCAGTCCAGAATTGTTTAAAGGCAATGTAATCTTGGCCTTTTTTCAGAGAATATGAATGATAAAATCAAAATTTTTTCTCCACTCATGTTTAGTGGTTGGGTGAAGCCATTGTCAAACTACAGTGTTTTCTCTTTTTAAATCATAATGACAACCCAAAACATTCAAATGACCCTGATTAAAAGTTCACATATCCAATTTCTTAATACCGTCTATTGCCACATCTAACATCAATGACAGCTTGAAGTCTTTTGTGGCAGTTGTGGATGAGGTTCTTTATTTTCTCAGATGGTAAATCTGCTCACTCTTCTTGGCAAAAAGCCTCCGGTTCCTATAAATTCCTGGGCTGTCTAGCATGAACTGTGCGCTTGAGATCTCCCCAGAGTGGCTCAATGATATTGAGGTCAGGAGACTGAGATGGCCACTCCAGAACCTTCACTTTGTTCAGCTGTAGCCAATGACAGGTCGACTTGGCCTTGTGTTTTGGATCGTTGTCATGTTGAAACGTCCAAGTAAAGCGCAGCTTCTGTGCTGATGATTGCAAATTTGCTTCCAGTATTTGCTGATAACGTGCTGCATTCATTTTTCCTTCAACTTTGACCAAGTTTCCTGTGTCTTTCTAGCTCACACATCCCCAAAACATCAGCGATCCACCTCCGTGCTTTACAGTAGGAATGGTGTTCCTTTCATCATAGGCCTTGTTGACTTCTCTCCAAATGTAACGTTTATGGTTGTTGACAAAAAGTTCAATTTTGGTCTCATCACTCCAAAGTACCTTGCTCCAGAAGTATTGAGGCTTGTCTCTGTGCTGTTTTGCATATTGTAGGTGAGATACTCTGTGGCATTTCCGCAGTAATGGCTTTCTTCTGGCGACTCGACCATGCAGCCCATTTTTCTTTAAGTGCCATCTTGAAACAGCCACACCACTAGTTTTCAGAGAGTCCAGTAATTCAGCTGATGTTATTTATGGGTTTATCTTTGCAACCCGAACAATTTTCCTGGCAGTTGTGGAGGAAATTTTTCTTGGTCTACCTGACCATGGTTTTGTTTTTACAGAGCCCCTGATTTTCCATTTGTTAATCACAAGTTGAACGCTGCTGACTGGCATTATCAATTCCTTGGATATCTTTTTGTATCCCTTTCCTGTTTTATACTGTACAGTTCCACTACCTTTTCCTGAAGATCCGTCGACAATTCTTTTGCTTTCCCCATGACTCACAATCCAGAAATGTCAGTGGCTGGATGAAAGATGCAAGAGTCTGTCTGGATCCCAGAAACTCACTCAGCTTTTATATACGCACACTAGAATACAAGCAAACAGATCACAGGTGAGGATGTTACCTTTAGTAGCCATTCAAACCCATTTGTGTCAACTTCTGTGCATGTTATCAGGCCAAAATCACCAGGGTATGGGAACTTTTAATCAGGGTCATTTGGATGTTTTGGGTTGTCATTATGATTTAAAGAGAAAACACAGTAGTTTGACAATGAATGGCTTCACCCAACCACTAACCATGAGTGGAGAAAACGTTTTGGTGTTATTATTCATATTCTCTGAAAAAAGGCCAAGAAATCAAAAATTCTGCCGGGGTATGTAAACTTTTGAGCACAATTGTAAAATTTTGACTTTGGAGTAAGTAATAAAAATAACTTAAAACATTCTCTCTTTCATTATTCTGGCATTTGGCAAATAATAATTATGGTAATCCTAATTGACCCAAAACAGGAAAGGTTTATTCTGATTTCATGTCAGATATTGAGAAAAACATGAAGATGTGTCTTTATATAGTGGATGGAAACTACCGGTTTCAACTGTAAGTTCATAGGCCTCTAGCTACCACTGGATGAAATTTCCCTTGAAATGTTTATTATCTCCAACCGGTGTAGCCGGTATGGTGTTATTACATATTGAGATACTGTCTCTTTAAGAGGGTATTTGTTCAGGACACAGGGGTGTTATTATGACGTTTTTGGTTTTCTCATTATCCGGTTGTGTATGAGGCTGATCTTTTGGGGGGCAGTAGTATACACGGTGCAGACGTGGGAGACAGTCCTACTATACAGAGGTCACGGCTTATGAGAGCAGTAAGACAAGCCTACTAGTTCCGAGCCAGGGACAACTGGAGAGTCTTAGGAAAAGTGATTATCTCTGGTGAAGAATTCAGAAGTGCTCACAAAACCCTCAAGTGCTTCAGATTAGAGATCCGACACCCTTGATAACCATTCCTTCCCCTCATCCTCCATACCAGTGATCTCAATGAGCCTCTAGAGGTCTTCAGAAACTCAAAGATTGCTTAGGAAGACCGCAGATGTGCAAAGTCTTCTCTTCTCCGACTCCCACCACTGCCCACCCTGGGCTGGGTCTGGAGGGTTTGGAGCTTGTTTATCCCTTTAACATTTGCAAAAATTACACTAAGTGCATTATTTGCGGTGTAAGCTTCCGGTAAGCCGAGTGTCATATACAGTCATATGTAAAAGTTTGGGCACCCCTATTAATGTTAACCTTTTTTCTTTATAACAATTTTGGTTTTTGCAACAGCTATTTCAGTTTCATATATCTAATAACTGATGGACTGTTATATTTCTGGATTCAAATGAGGTTTATTTTACTAACAGAAAATGTGCAATCTGCATTTAAACAAAATTTGACCGGTGCAAAAGTATGGGCACCCTTATCATTTTCTTGATTTGAACACTACCAACTATTTTTTACTGACTTCCTGAAGCACTAAATTGGTTTTGTAACCTCATTGAGCTTTGAACTTCATAGCCAGGTGTATCAAATCATGAGAAAAGGTATTTCAAGTGGCCACTTGCAAGTAGTTCTCCTATTTGATTCTCCTATGAAGAGTGGCATCATGGGCTCCTCAAAACAACTCTCAAATGATCTGAAAACAAAGATTATTCAACATAGCTTTTCAGGGGAAGGATACAAAAAGTTGTCTCAGAGATTTAACCTGTCAGTTTCCACTGTGAGGAACATAGTAAGGAAATGGAAGAACACAGGTACAGTTCTTGTTAAGCCCAGAAGTGGCAGGCCAAGAAAAATATCAGAAAGGCAGAGAAGAAGAATGGTGAGAACAGTCAAGGACAATCCACAGACCACCTCCAAAGACCTGCAGCCTCATCTTGCTGCAGATGGTGTCACTGTGCATCGGTCAACAATACAGCGCATGCATAACGCCTTTTTGTATGACCAAACAACTCAATCTTTGTTTCATCAGTCCACAGGACCTTCTTCCAAAATGTAACTGGCTTGTCCACATGTGCTTTTGCATACCTCAGGTGACTCTGTTTGTGGCGTGCTTGCAGAAACGGCTTCTTTCGCATCACTCTCCCATACAGCTTCTCCTTGTGCAAAGTGCGCTGTATTGTTGACCGATGCACAGTGACACCATCTGCAGCAAGATGATGCTGCAGGTCTTTGGAGGTGGTCTGTGGATTGTCCTTGACTGTTCCCACCATTCTTCTTCTCTGTCTTTCTGATATTTTTCTTGGCCTGCCACTTCTGGGCTTAACAAGAACTGTACCTGTGTTCTTCCATTTCCTTACTATGTTCCTCACAGTGGAAACTGACAGGTTAAATCTCTGAGACAACTTTTTGTATCCTTCCCCTGAAAAGCTATGTTGTTTTCAGATCATTTGAGAGTTGTTTTGAGGAGCCCATGATGCCACTCTTCATAGGAGAATCAAATAGGAGAACTACTTGCAAGTGGCCACTTGAAATACCTTTTCTCATGATTTGATACACCTGGCTATGAAGTTCAAAGCTCAATGAGGTTACAAAACCAATTTAGTGCTTCAGGAAGTCAGTAAAAAGTAGTTAGGAGTGTTCAAATCAAGAAAATGATAAGGGTGCCCATACTTTTGCACCGGTCAAATTTTGTTTAAAAGCAGATTGCACATTTTCTGTTAGTACAATAAACCTCATTTGAATCCAGAAATATAACTGAGTCCATCAGTTATTAGATATATGAAACTGAAATAGTTGTTGCAAAAACCAAAATTGTTATAAAGAAAAAAGGTTAACATTAATAGGGGTGCCCAAACTTTTACATATGACTGTATAACATTTGGGGTTAGCTCTGTATATTTTTTAGTTGCTACATGGAATCCATCAGCAACTGGCCTTTGTCAGATTTATATTTTTCTTTCTCTTCTTCCAAGAATCATAACTTTTTTTTCATTTTTCCAATGACCCAGTCATATGAAGGGCAAGAGGGTTAAAAGGGGGTTCTGCAATCAGCCGGTGATGAAGAACGTTGGGCAACTGGTGACGACAAGGTGGTAAGCTAGGCTCTTCTTCGCTCGGGGCAGAGTTACAATTTATTGCCCAAGCATCTGTGTCAATTCCTGGTATCCACTCTTAATTAAGGCTGACAAAGCAGAAGATCAGTGGAAGGAATCACTTTTAGGACCAAGGGACATAGAATACAACAGAACTGGTGATATGGTCTACAGAAAGAGGTAGACTTCTCAAAAAGCTGCGCTATGATTTCATTGTCCGGGGAAAAACTTGAAACTTTTGGGCCCAAAAGCAAAATCTCCACCAAAGCTCCCAACTATCACAGGTCTTCTCATAAAGGTCAAATAGACCTTTGAGCCCCTACTAGGTAGGCTTCAGGGTCCTCACTGCTGTTTCATTGAATACTATGATAATAAGAGGACGGTCCTGGTATCTACTGGACGAAGCAGAGGAAATCCAAGCTCGGTCACTTCTGCTACAAGCCCTAACATCTGCTATAAGAACTTGGAGCCATTCACCTGTACGGCGTTCCCGGAGTGAAATGTAATCTTCTGTAAACCTTATTTACTCACCGTGTAGTCACCCAGAGGATCGGCTGCCAACCTCCGCTTAGATATATTAGATGAGTACATATTCTATGTTGACATAGCAAAGTAGAGTGCTCCGGCATCCGATACTTGAGGCAGAATAACTATTTCACTGCAGGAGATGGTGGCGGAAAGATCATTATAGATCTCATTTTCTTCTCGCTTGTACTTCAAGGATTAGGATTGTACCTCAGTAGGAAGCACAATATGGGGGGGATGATTTGTGAGCAAAACCAGTTGGAAAAGATTCAATTATGTAAGAGGGGCTACATTGTGGACCTTAAAGAAGTTGTCCGGTGAAGATAATCTATAGATCGTGGGTGGTCCAACCGCTGGGATCCGCACTGGTTTGGTACATTAACTTCCGTTAGAGTAAAACAGCAGTGTACGTGCTTGACAGCTGCAACACTCATTCTCTCTACGAGGCTGTCCGAGTGCTCCGTAGGAAAAGAATAAGGTGGAGGTCAGGCATGCACACTGCTTCTCCATTCTATCGAGGGTAAAAGTGCTCCATTCTGCCAATTCGTGCTGGTCCCATCCCACCCATCTATAAGTTACAGCCTATCCTACGGATTCACTGGACAACCCCTTTAGCTCAAACTCCAATGGATCTGCCAAAGTCCATTTACGACCAAGCTTCTCTAGGTGCTGATCCTCTACCACAGCTTGCCCTTCTTAGAAACCACTTTCAGGATCTCACTGACCAATTTCTTTAAGTCTGCTCCATCCATGCCCCTGGGAGTTCTTCCGGCCACCAAGTAACTACTATCTTTCAAGGAATACCTGACTAGCCATGGCTGTGAGCGTGCACATCACCCAATACTCTGCATAACAGGAGCTCAAACCACAAAGTGGCCCACACAGTCTCAGTCGGACTGATGGGAGTAGTCACCAAGCTTCACATCACAAGCTTTAACGCAGTGGCTTCCAACCACCGCTACCTGCCACTAAGTAGATTTGCTGCCGGCAACGCGTATTTTGCTTTTTTTCTTTTAATTTATTATCCATGAATAATTCTCTTTCAAACCAAATCCCCATAGTAATCTTCTGACCAAATTTCACACTCCAGTTGAGGCAGCACAGACAGGCGTTAAATAGGTCTCGTCCGCACATGATGGCGGAAAGTATTCAGACCTCTTTAAAAAAAAAATTTCACTCTTTGTTTCATTGCCGCCATTTGGTAAATTCAAAAAAGTTCATTTTTTTCTCATTAATGTGCACTCTGCACCCCATCTTGACTGAAAAAAGCAGAAATGTAGAAATTTTTGCAAATTTATTAAAAAAGAAAAACTGAAATCTCACATGGTCATAAGTCTTCAGACCCTTTGCTCACTATTGAGTAGACGCACCTTTTGAGCCAGTACAGCCATGAGTCTTCTTGGGAATGACGCCACAAGTTTTTCACCCCTGGATTTGGGGATCCTCTGCCATTCTTCCTTGCAGATCCTCTCCAGTTCCGTCAGGTTGGATGGTGAACGTTGGTGGACAGCCATTTTCAGGTCTCTCCAGAGATGCTCAGTTGGGTTTAGGTCAGGGCTCTGGCTGGGCCAGTCAAGAATGGTCACAGAGTTGTTCTGAAGCCTCTCCTTTGTTATTTTAGCTGTGTGATTAGCGTCATTGTCTTGTTGGAAGGTGAACCGGCAGCCAAGTCTGAGGTCCAGAGCACATGGAAAAGGTTTTCATCCAGGATATCTCTGTACTTGGTCACAATCATGTTTCATTCAATTGCAAGCAGTCGTCCTGTCCCTGAAGCTGAAAAACACCCCCATAGCATGATGCTGCCACCACCATGTTTCACTGTTGGGATTGTATTGGGCAGGTGATGAGCTGTGCCTGGTTTTCTCCACACATACCGCTTAGAATTATCACCAAAAAATTTATCTCATCGGACCAGACAATCTTATTTCTCATAGTCTGGGAGTCCTTCATGTATTTTTTAGCAAACTCTATGCAGGCTTTCATACGTCTTGCACTGAAGAGCAGCTTCCATCAGGCCACTCTGCCATAAAGGCCCGACTGGTGGAGGGCTGCAGTGATAGTTAACTTTGTGGAACTTTCTCCCATCTCCCTACTGCATCTGTGGAGCTCAGTCACAGTGATCTTGGGGTTCTTCTTTACCTCTCTCACCAAGGCTCTTCTCCCACGATTGCTCAGTTTGGCTGGACAGCCAGGTCTAGGAAGACTTCTGGTGGTCCCAAACTTCTTCATTTAAGGATTATGGAGACCACTGAGCTCTTAGGAACCTTGAGTACTGCAGAAATTCTTTTGTAACCTTGGCCAGATCTGTGCCTTGCCACAATTCTGTCTCTGAGCTCCTTGGCCAGTTCCTTTGGCCTCATGATTCTCATTTGGTCTGAAATGCACTGTGAGCTGTGAGGTCTTAAATAGACAGGTGTGCGCCTTTACAAATAAAGTCCTATCAGTTTAATTAAACACAGCTGGACTCCAATGAAGGAGTAGAACTATCTCAAGGAGTATCACAAGGAAATGGACAGCATGTAACTTAAATATGAGTGTCTGAGCAAAGGGTCTGAATACTTATGACCATGTGATATCAGTTTTTCCTCTTTAATAAATTTGCAAAAATTTCTACATTTCTGTCTTTTTTACAGTCAAGATGGGGTGCAGAGTGTACATACCGTATTTTTCGGACTATAAGACACACTTTTTCCCAAAAAAATTTGGGAGGAAAATGGGGGGGGGTATCTTATAGCCCGAACGCAGGCTTACCGGGGGGTTGCGGCAGTGGTGTAGCAGCAGAACCGGTGGCAGAGGTGTGGTGATGCGGAGTGCATCGTTGGTTTCCCTGCTGCCATCTTCTTGAAGCCGTGGGCCGCTGGAGCGGCGCATGCGCAGATTAAGATCTCGGTGGACCTCTGCTTCAGGAAAATGGCCGCCTGAGGAGTCGCGTACGCAGATTGAGATCTCGTTGGCCATTTTCCTGAAGCAGAGGACCGCCGAGATTTCAGTCTGTACACATGCATCAGGAAGATGGCTGCTGAGAAACCGATGATGCACTCGGCTTTACTTGCCGTGGACACCGGGCCGCGGCGTCGCCAGATTTCTGCCTCCGGCATCCTGAAGAAGGGACCCTTCTCCATGCTCTGCCTCACCGCCGACACCGGACCCGCAGCATCGCACCCCGGGTCTGCAGCATTACCTCACTTTTGTCACCGCCGGGTCCTGAGGGAGGAACCATGCCTCCTGTGACCCCGCTCTTTCACCGTCGGCCCCCAGGTAAGATACCTTAAATTCGGACAAGGTAAAAGAGAAAAAAAATGAACTTTTTTGAATTTGTCAAATGGCTGCAATGAAACAAAGAATGAAAAATTTAAAGGGGTCTGAATACTTTCCGTACCCACTGTAGGAACACTAGAGGTACCAAAGTGCCTTTAATGATCTCGTCATGGAGCTTTACACATTTCAAGTCTTTGGAGTAATGAAGGCAGATATTGGAGAATTGTCTCCCAATAAGGATGTTGTCCCAAACCAACGAGAGTGGCCCATCAGGAATCATTAAGCCCATCAGGGCCCATCCGCAAGCCTGCAGCTGTGGTATACTCAAGCAACTCTTCTCAAAAAAAGCACTTATAACCTTGGAATAGTCAGCAAAACCTCTAGATATTACATGCTTCATGGATAGATCAATGTGTTTTGTCCTGACGAAGAAGTATGATCACCTCAAAACGCGCTGATAAAACTGCTTAGGCTATGTGCACACGCTGCGGTTCCGCAGACATGGTACAGTACCATGTAACCCTATGGGTTTTCAAAACCGCAGTGCTCACGCTGCGGTTTTTCTGCGGTTTTTTTTTCCGCAGCATGTCAATTGTTTCTGCGGATTCCGCTGCGGTTTTACACCTTTAACATAGTAGAGGTGTGAAACCGCAGGCCAAAACCACAGGCCAAACTGCAGGTCACTTTACCTGCGATTCCGCAGGAAAAAACCCGCAGGTGAATCTGCAGCGTGTGCACACAGCCTTGCATTCCGCACCTGGTTTCCTATTACATCTTGGACTCAGTTTTACATCTACTCTGATCTCCAAGTTTGATGCTTTATGGATGGCAGTGATCCTTCTAGACTGAGAATATACAACACATCTTTTACTGCTAAGACACCTTCTGTGGAGTCCGGCACAAGCTAATTTCTTTAGTATTCATCTACCAGTCAGGTCTTTACAATTTCTAGAGTCAGATCTGTCTCAGTCCATGAGTCAGAGTAATGTGTCAGCTGCACTGCAATATGACAAGTTGGCCGTCTTTTATCTCCTCACCCACTGATCTCAGTTGTGTGCATCATCGATGCAGCCAAACACAGACCACGTCAGACAGACAATGCCGGCTCCTTTCTTCCTACATTCAAATGTATTTGTATCTTTTAGTGCTGGGAATGGGGCAAAGGAGCGACCGTCAGCCCCCGACCCGACGTGCAGCAGTATGGTGACGTTAGCAGCTGTTGACCTCATCACCCTGCTGCTGGCACCGGAGCCGCAGACGAGCAGAGACGTCGGTCACCGGTAATCGCTCCATGAATGAGTCCAAGATGGAAAGTGGCATCATCTGAGATGAGGGGGCGTCGAGAGGGGATGATAGATACGACTTTCCAAGACACTTTATGGGGCAATTAGGGGGGATTGTGTAGTGAGAGGCAGTGGGGTGGGGGACGTTATGCAGAGTGGGGGAGATATTATGGAATAGAGCAGCTTGGGGGGAGGACATTACATCCAAATGTCAGCGTCATTATCCTGTACCCCGAGTGTCAGTGTCATTATCCTGTACCCCGAGTGTCAGTGTCATTATCCTGTACCCCGAGTGTCAGTGTCATTATCCTGTACCCCGAGTGTCAGTGTCATTATCCTGTACCCCGAGTGTCAGTGTCATTATTCTGTACCCCGAGTGTCAGCGTCATTATCCTGTACCCCGAGTGTCAGCGTCATTATCCTGTACCCAGAGTGTCAGTGTCATTATCCTGTACCCCGAGTGTCAGTGTCATTATCCTGTACCCCGAGTGTCAGCGTCAATATCCTGTACCCCGAGTGTCAGTGTCATTATCCTGTACCCCAAGTGTCAGTGTCATTATCCTGTACCCCGAGTGTCAGTGTCATTATCCTGTACCCCGAGTGTAAGTGTCATTATCCTGTACCCCGAGTGTCAGCGTCATTATCCTGTACCCCGAGTGTAAGTGTCATTATCCTGTACCCCGAGTGTCAGTGTCAGTATACTGTACCCCGAGTCAGTGTCATTATCCTGTACCCCAAGTGTCAGTGTCATTATCCTGTACCCCGAGTGTCAGTGTCATTATCCTGTACCCCAAGTGTCAGTGTCATTATCCTGTACCCCGAGTGTAAGTGTCATTATCCTGTACCCCGAGTGTCAGTGTCAGTATTCTGTACCCCGAGTCAGTGTCATTATCCTGTACCCCAAGTGTCAGTGTCATTATCCTGTACCCCAAGTGTCAGTGTCATTATCCTGTACCCCGAGTGTCAACGTCATTATCCTGTACCCCGAGTGTAAGTGTCATTATCCTGTACCCCAAGTGTCAGTGTCAGCATACTGTACCCCGAGTCAGTGTCATTATCCTGTACCCCAAGTGTCAGTGTCATTATCCTGTACCCCGAGTGTCAGTGTCATTATCCTGTACCCCAAGTGTCAGTGTCATTATCCTGTACCCCGAGTGTAAGTGTCATTATCCTGTACCCCGAGTGTCAGTGTCAGTATACTGTACCCCGAGTGTCAGTGTCAGTATACTGTACCCCAAGTGTAAGTGTCATTATCCTGTACCCCAAGTGTCAGTGTCATTATCCTGTTCCCCGAGTCAGTGTCAATATCCTGTACCCCAAGTGTCAGTGTCATTATCCTGTACCCCAAGTGTCAGTGTCATTATCCTGTACCCCAAGTGTCAGTGTCATTATCCTGCACTCCGATGGTGAGTGTCATCCTGCACCCCAACTATCAGTGTCATTATCCTGTACCCCATGTGTCAGTGTCATTATCCTGTACCCCGAGTGTCAGTGTCATTATCCTGTACCCCCAGTGTCATCATCCTGTACCCCAAGTGTCAGTGTCATTATCCTGCACCCCAAGTGTCAGTGTCATTATCCTGTACCCCAAGTGTCAGTGTCATCATCCTGTACCCCAAGTGTCAGTGTCATTATCCCGTACCCCGAGTGTCAGTGTCATTACATAGATAGATAGGGGGATAGCATCTATGTTCTATGGTTTAATATGTCCTTCTTGAGGAGTTTCTGCAGAAAGCCTGTATCATTTCTGTACTTGGGGCGCACATGTATATTGAATATGTCCAGATTAATATAGAGAAAATTCCGCAGGGAACATGTGATCTCCTGATGAGAGCCAGATGGAAAACGCAGCTTGGGAGACTCTGGAAAGAAGTTTTAAGAGAAGCAGCTCGCCTCCTACAAAGCATTCACCCGCTTCAGTCCAGTTTCCCAACTTGTCAGAACTCCTCGTGGTGAGGTTTACCGGAACCCCCTGTCCTCCCCACTACTACATAACACCCCGCAGATCAAATGAATGTTCCCTAAACTCTCAGCCACCAAGGAGGACCTGTCAAGACGCAACATTTATAAAGACTTCTCAAAAAAATCCTTCAAAAGTTCCCCTAATTATACACAATCCCCATATTTTCTCTGTCGGTGGATCCCATTGGTTTGATAAGACTCCATTTCTCAGTAAGGATAAATTTGGGCTCAGATTTTTTAAAATTGTTCACTAATTAATATTGGTTCCATCCTCCACTGCCATGGTTGAGGTCATTGTAAAAAGAGATGTCCAAAGTTACAGAGCAAGGCCGGGCATGCTGGACATATGGACGGTCAGGTCAAAGATAGTGTATAAGACTGTTGGGACATCTTTCTTGGGCCAACGAGCAGACCACATTTTTCTCTTGGGTTCCCGTTCCACCATGACTGTCCAGGACTACAAGTAAAATTATGATAGCTTTTTTTTCCCCATTGACAACCCTGTCGACATGCCCTTGCCCTCTAAATGTTTTTCAAAAAGGATAAATTTCTTCAAGAATTTACTTGAGGGACATTTATATCTTTCTTCTAAGTAATTATGGAAATCAGGAGATCAGCGAGACCCCACGCGGCTTGGAAGGGAACGAGATGTCCGTACTGGTATACCGTTTCCTGACATCAAGTCTAATGCAGTAGCTGGAAGTCAACAGAAAAGGCTCCCGAGACAAAAGTATGTGGACGTCTCAGATTCCTTAAGTTTCCTCAGGTTTGGCCCCTCGTTCCTCCCAAGTCAATTCTATTTATCCTGAGCAAATCCAGAAAATAAGACCTATTTAAAGAAGCTAATATCTGTCATCACGTAGAGTTACCAGACTTACAATCATAAGTAGAATGCTTAAAACTCCTCGAGAAGGCGACCCACCAGGCCCAATCAAGGTAAATGCTGAAGCCATCAAGGTCAATGAGGATTAATGCCATATTAGACATTAAGTTGACACCAACCTTTATGGTGCTGCAGTCCACAGAGTCTAGATAAATCACCATTCATGTTTATTTGACCTGTGCCTGCACCTAACGACCCCCTTGGATCTCCTAGAATGTAGATATTGGGATCATGGCATCTAAGCACTTGGGAATCTGGGGTTGGAGGAGTCTTGTCTTTGAGCCTTCCATTCCAGGTCTTATACTTCAAAAATAGAGAGGGAGGTTGAACCCATGATGACAATGGCCTTTCATGCGAGAACTGGTCAACTAGGAAAAAGTTCAATCTGAAATCTCAAATTGCCTGTTCAGAGAGAAAGATGACTTAAAATCTATAGAGCCACCTGTTGGAAGCGGCGATCCTACAAGTCACAATCAACCCTTTATGGAGTCTTGCAATTTGACATAACATAAAAGTCAAATAAGAATCTCAATTTGTGGACATGGCGTTTGGGGCTATTGGCCCTCGTGAGTGCAAAGTATGAGAACTGATTTGGCTAGGTGAGAGGCTCTGGACTGGGGTCATGTTTCTCCTTGTGAAGAGTGACATACCAGCCTCTCACCTAACCAAATCAGTTCTCATACTATGCACTGAAGATGGGCAATAGCCCGGAACACCGTGTCTGCATATTGAGATTCTGATTTGGCTTTTATCCTAAGGCCTGTTTCACACTTCCGTTTTTTCAAATCCGTCAAAATCCGTTGTTTTCCGTAAAAAAACGGATCCGCCATTTTTTGCAGGATCCGTTTTTTTGTCCCATAGACTTCCATTACGGTTACCGCGGATCCGTCAAAAAAACGGATCCGTTTTTAAAAAAACGGATCCGTTTGCATCAGTTTCCGTCAAAAAAACGGAAACGGATCCGTTTGGCGGACACAAAAACGGAAGTGTGAAACAGGCCTAAGTCATATTGCAAGGCTCATTAAAGGGTTGATTGTGACGTGTAGGATCCCTGCTTTCAACAGGTGGCGCTATAGAGTTCAAGTCGTCTTTCTTTCTGAAGAGACAATTTGCATATTACATTTCGTAGAGGATCATTGCGCGGCAAATATACCTCCTTACCTTGACATGCCAGAGCTGGTATGTCACTCTCCACAAGGAGAAACCTTACCCCTTAGACCTCAATCTGAAATCTTTGTTCACATAAAAAACAGAACATTCAAATGTTGGATGGAATTAGGAAACAGTGTATAAAAAAAGACCACCAGGATATTAGTAATGGTCGGGTAATTCAACTGCCCCATTGTGGAGGACAGTCGTAGTTCTGGCACATCTGCCAAGTTGAACGTCAGATCACGTCTGCGCATTGAGATGGTGACGGAGGCCTCTCTTGAGGACATGGTGGGCTCCATGGGGAGAGGCTCCACTAACTATTTGTGGAGCTGACCCGAAGGCTCACTCTGTTCCACGATTGACTTTGTGTTCACTTCTCAGGCAGTTATTCAGAGTAGGCACTCTATGGTCCCCTGCTTCTTCTCTAACCACAGAGCCATTCATTTACAAGGTGTCCTCAGCCACTGTTTTCCGTCTGGCCCTGGTTCCTGGAAGCTGAATCGTGCTCTGCTGGCTCAGGCTGAAGTCGTGGAGGAACTTAAAGCCGCCTACGCAACGTGCAGGTCCTACAAAGGTAGCTTCTGAACTGTTTGTGACTGATGTGAGTACGTTAAACTTGAGTTTTGCTGTTTCTTTCAAGCCACGAGTCGACAATAGGCATATGAGAAGAGGAGAGACTTCATAGGACTGCAGCGTGAGCATCACTGCAGGATGTTCTTCACTGTGGCTAGGACGTGAGGGAGGAGCTGGGGGAGACCAAGAAGAGCCTGAAAAGGCACTTTGAGGAGGAGTCCAAGCGAATCGTCTTCTTTTCCTAGGTGCAGAATTTGGAGAAGGGTGAGAAATGTAACTCATTCTTTTTCAGGAAACTCCACACCCCTGAACGAACTGAGACACGAGAGAGGAAATATATGACGTGGGAATGAGGACATGATCAGGGTCATCAGCGACTTCTACAGAGATCTCTACTCCCACAAGACTACCGACCCCGATGCTGCTAATAAGTTCCTGTCAGGTATCACTAACCAATCAAACGGACAATACTCTATACTCCTGCTTCTAGAACTGTCCGCTGCATTTGACACAGTTGACCACTGCCTCCTACTACAGATCCTCTCCTCCTTCGGCATCAAAGGCCTTGCCCTATCCTGGATCTCCTCATACCTTTCCAACCGCACATTCAGCGTCTCCCACACCACCTCCTCATCCCACCCTCTCTCTGTTGGAGTCCCCCAAGGCTCTGTTCTAGGACC
The DNA here is from genome assembly GCF_039654945.1 of Dendrobates tinctorius. Lineage (NCBI taxonomy): Eukaryota > Metazoa > Chordata > Amphibia > Anura > Dendrobatidae > Dendrobates > Dendrobates tinctorius. The sequence goes on along the minus strand of NW_027361998.1, from coordinate 1,030,522 downwards.
CCTACTCTTCTCAATCTATACACTTGGTCTGGGGCAACTCAAAGTCCCACGGATTCCACTACCACCTTTATGCTGATGACACTCAGATCTACCTCTCTGGCCCAGACGTCACCTCTCTGCTGTCCAGAATCCCAGAGTGTCTATCAGCCATAACCTCCTTCTCCTCTCGCTTCCTCAAACTCAATGTAGACAAATCTGAACTCATCATCTTTCCTCCATCTCACAGATCTTCTTTACCCGACCTAGCTATAACACTTTCCCCAGTACCAGAAGTCCGCTGCCTCGGAGTAACCTTTAATTCTGCCCTGTCCTTCAAACCGCACATCCAAGCTCTTTCTACCTCCTGTCGCCTCCAGCTCAAAAATATTTCCAGAATCCGTTCTTTCCTCAACCCTCAATCTACTAAAATGCTTGTGCATGCCCTCATCATCTCCCGCCTCGACTACTGCAACATCCTTTTCTGTGGTCTCCCTGCTAACACCCTCGCACCTCTCCAGTCCATCCTCAACTCTGCCGCCCGACTAATTCATCTCTCTTCTCGCTACTCCTCTGCTTCTCCCCTCTGCAAATCTCTTCACTGGCTCCCATTCCCTCAGCGTATCCAGTTCAAATTACTAATTCTGACCTACAAGGCCATCTATAACCTGTCTCCCCCATATGTCTCTGAACTAATCTCCCGATACCTTCCCTCACGTAATCTCCGGTCCTCCCAAGACCTCCTTCTCTCCTCCACACTTATTCGCTCCTCACCCAACCACCTCCAAGACTTCTCCCGAATAGCCCCTATTCTCTGGAATTCTTTGCCCCAACAAGTCCGACTATCAACCACATTTGGATCCTTCAGACGGAACCTGAAAACCCACCTCTTCAAGAAAGCCTACAGCATGCAATGACCCCGCTACCTCCTTCTCTCTCACCACTACCAGTGATATCACCTCAACCAACAGGTTGCTGCAACCCACCAACCTACTGTCTCCTTCCCCACCATCCTGTAGCATTTAAGCCCGAAAGGGCAGGGTCCTCTCTCCACTCTGTATCAGTCTGTCATTGTTAGTTTGTTTACTGTAAGTGATATCTGTAATTTGTATGTAACCCCTTCTCATGTACAGCACAATGGAATCAATGGTGCTATATAAATAAATAATAATAATAATCTTGACCCTGCAGGCGCGGCAGCCAAGGACAAACATCTGATTGTGGGCAAATTTCTCTCTGCCGCTAAATGATTTAGGACTAGCAGGACCCCAAGAAGTGATGGACTTCCAGCAGAGCTCTATGTAGCGCTGGGAGACGTCATCTGCCCAGACCTGTTGGACCTGTACGAGGAGATGGTGGTGGAGAGTAGAATGCCTCTGCCATTGAGAGACAGGATGGTCACAATCCTGTACAAGCGGAAAGGAGAAAGGTGGGACCTGAAGAATTGGCGTCCCATCACTCTGCTCAACGTGGACTTCAAGATCCTGGCCATGACGATGGCGACACGACTGAAGACATCATCGGACGGATCATCCACCCGGACCAGACCTGTGGCATCCTCAAACGTCGCATCGCAGAGAGCCTCGCTCTCGTGTGGGAAAAAGTTGAGTACATCAAGTTCCGCCACGCACATATGGCCCTGGTCTCCTTGGATCAGAAAAGGCCTTTGACCGGGTCTCTCAGGAGTTCAAGGGCAGAGCTCTGCACAGGTTATGGTTTGGATAACATGTTGTGTTCGTATGTCCATCTCATGTATTTTGATATCCACTGCTCAGTGTTGGTGAACGGTTGGAAGACTGACCCCTTTCCTGTTCTCTCTGGGGTCAGACAAGGCTGCTCTCTATCATCTCATCTTTTTGTTTTTGTTATAGAACTCTTCGCAGAGGCTATCCAGCACAATGGAGAGATCCAGGGGATCACCGCACCGGGTCCGGGACGACACGAGGAAAAGTGCTCGCTCTACATGGATATCCTTGTCCAGACGTGTGAAATATTCGGTCAAGCTTCAGGGGCCAAAGTCAACTGAGAGAAGTCAGAAACCATGCTCTTCAGGGATTGGCCACTGGCCTCCTCCGCCATCTTCCCATTCAACATGCAGCTGGATTTCCTCAAAGTTCTGGTTCGGGAAGAAAGGAGCGGCCCTTAAGTCTTGGCCAAAACACTTGGCCAAGTTTAACCAATATATTGGCCTCTGGCACCTCAGATGCCTCACTTGTGAAGGTAAGGTCCATGTCTTGCGTAATGAAGTACTGCCCATGCTGCAGTACACGGCCTAGGCCTGACCGCCTCATGTCACCGTGTGCAGGACCATCACCAGCACACTGTTTCACTTTGGCTGGGAAGCCAAGATGGACAGAGTAAGGCGGGCCGTCATGTACAAGGAACCTCGCAAGGGTGGGAAGGGGTTCCAGATATCCCCACCCTTCTGTGGTCCTCCTTCGTGTGTGACTGTGTTAGCTGGATTCTGCAAGTCAAGAGAGGTTCTGCGGGCAGGTCCATGTCTCGCTTCTTCCTGCTTCCTCTTTGGAGACCACTTGGCTGGGACAGGTGGGACAGCTCCTACCCCTACAACTGGATGACACCATGGTTCTACGCCTGACTTGCCAAAGAAGATGTTGAGAACATCACAGGACTCCACCAGGACACGCTGGATACTGTGTGGACAAATGTGTCATATGATAGGCTGACCAATGGGCACAAGGATTTGTCGTGGATGGCGATTCAGGGTGGGCTGCTCGTCCACCCACTCATTCATGCATGCCCGGAACCTGTGTAAGACCCGTACTGCCCATGGTGCAGGAAACATCTTTGCATACTTTTTGGGATTGCCTGTTTGCACAGCACCTGTTGACTGCCCTAGAAGATGACTTGTGGAACTCTGTCCCCAGAGCGAGCCTATCGCCCCATGCTGTGCTTTACGGATATTTCCCTGGAGTTCATACCGTCGGGAGTCATCCATCCATGAGGTTTGGCGCAGTATGAACTGTTTTTAAGATGCTATTTGGGTTGCCAGGAACCGGCTCATCTTGAGTAGTGAGAAGATGTCCATCCGGGACTGCTCCAGGGTGATCCACAGCCCGCTCAGAGACTATTCAATCGTCAATAGTCCGGAGGACGAGGATGAGAACTAAACCCCTTTTCTTCCCTCTTATCCCTTATGTGTCCACTCCCGTTCCTCGATCATGGTTTGTCGTTCTGTATTGCTTGACATGCTTTTTGTTTCAGCTCGAGTGTTTTTGTGTAGCATAATGTATAGTTAGTGCGTCGTATTCTTATGTTGTTTACGAATTATGTAGATTTGTGTGTCTACAGGGGTTTTGAATGCATGACAATCAAGATTTCATTCAATCAAAAAAACAGTGTATAATAAAGAGGCGTAATGCAGACCTCCAGGAAAACGATCACGGCTGGTGCCAGTGTGTCATACAATTTTTTACAAAAATTTGACATCTATAGGGCACATGAGTGAAGCTGCACAGATACCAGACGTTTGTGACCACATTTTTAGGAGACGCTTCACTACGTCCCTTCCAGGACCTTTCACACATTCATGCTATAGATTAGTAGTTCATTTACTTTGGGGCTGAAGAATCAGAAACAACTTGCGGGAGAAAGGTGAAGTGAAACAAGATCCAGTCAAGGGGTCAAAGAAACAAGTGCCCCCCTCCAACAATTGATCAGCAAATGCATTATTTATGCTTTACAAGATCCAGTTTTTCCAAGCAGTGGCCTATTGTGATGCATATGTTATTGCATTTTCTGTAATTAAGAGGAACAAACAAATCATTAGAGCTCTTTTTAACAAACCTAAACCTCGTAATTATGCATGGAGGAGACAAAAAGTAGAGGAGGAACCTGCCTGCTCAGTTACTGTAATTATATCGAGGTTGACGAATGCACATCCTTACCTAACCTTATAGACTACAAACCGTGACACACTTAGAATTTGTCTCAAATGGAAATAATATTTTTTCCTACAAGACTTGTAGAGCGTTAACGTGGCTAAACAAAATTTGACATCAATGCATGAAGGAACAGAAGATCACGATCCTGACACTTGAATTTCTGTAGACTCCTAGAAATTCCACCACTGGTTTAACTCAATATCAGAACCTGATTTAAGAGTAATTTGTGGCAATTAAACCTGCCCGAAAGTGCTAACAAACATTAGATGAAGGTTAACCAAAAGAGCCTACCACCAAATGTGTCCTTACTCTCTCCCGATAGATCAAGCATGTTGGATTTCAACATTCTTGTTCCTTTGTTCTCATGGGCAATAGGTTTCTTTCGGCGATTTCTGGCAAATAGCTAATTCCCCTTCCTCCATTGATGAACCAACCCAAGAGTGAATGTCTAGAAGGGGTCAGAAGAACTAGCTGTCGTCTAAACGAGTTCTGCTGCTCCTTGGTTGTGATGTGTGACATCATCAAGTGGCCAAGAAATCATGTTGAATCCATCCCACATTTTCATAGCTGGTGTGAATTTAAGCAGAGATATTGTTTTCCTTGAGCAACTCAACATTACAGAACAAGGTTGCCATTGGGTCACACTGCCGAGTCATAGAAAATTTAGAAAAGTGTTGGCACTTCTTCATTAGACCACCTATTCTATTGACTTTTCTTCCCACCATAATTGGCCCTGACTCTAAAAACAGTTTTTTTGAACTTTTTTTCAGCCAGTCATGCATTTGAGTGACAACCATAATCTTCCAGTCTACTGTTTCTTGGAAAAAATAAAATGGTCTAAGAATAAATAAATCTTAGCGACATTTATACCTTTCTAAGAAGCCATTTATGGAAATCAGGAGACCCCATGTGGCTAGGCAGTGACCATTTCTTGCCTTACATGAGACGCCCATACTGATATGTTTCCTGACATTTAGTTTACTACAGTCAGCAGCAAAGACTACTGTGAAAAAACTATGTGAACATCTCAACTTCCTGGACTTTCCTCACATTCGGTTTCCCATTCCCCCCCCCCCCCCCCGACTTTATTTTAGTTATCCCACCACTGCCACAATATGTTACAAGCTGCCGGGATTTATGTATATCCCACTTTTCGTTCCACTTTGGAACTCGCAGCTCGCCGGCACCCCCCTTACCCTCAGGTCAGTCAGGGAACTACAACTAGGATAATTAGTCGCCGGACAGGTTACTTGTTGTGCCCTGGCTATTAGGCCGCTGCGGTGAGGGAATTATGACTAGTCCTGGCCGCAGGCAGACAACTCAGCTTATAAAACAACCTCTTCCGTCACTGCCAGTTGGCCCACCTAGCCAGAATACACTTCGCTGCCACCAGCTTCAGATTTCTCTTATTAATATTTAAAATTAATGGAGGGGTTCGAAGCAAACTCAAATTAGTAGCGCAATTAGCTTATAGGCACGTGAATTCGTCACAGAGCAAGGAGCTAGAACTAATAAATTTTATATTTACTCCAAAAGGTAGGCAGTGTTTACAGAGATATAAAAAGATTTTACAATGGGAGACAATTAAAATATGTACAATGCAATTACAAATAACATACAGTAAAGGATTAAAACAGAAATACACTTACATAATGCTTAGATCATTTCAGGCAAAACCATGCATTTGAGATCCTATTGCCACGGAATCCCAAGCTAGAATGAGTGAGGGGGTAGGGGAAAATACCTTATAACTTTGGGCTGTTGACCTCACTAAAGGAGCTGATTTACATCCCCCCTCCCCTTTCTCAAAGTACAGATTTGGGTTCTGAAAACTTATAACCATCATATCTGGGCTTGAAAACCTAGCAGAATATCAGCAGAACCATCATACATCTTATATTGAAATTAGCTTTCTGATGACCTCAAACACTAGCTGTCTATTCCGCTTTGTTCAGGAGAAATCCATTTCTCTGGTTCTGTTGGTGCTAGAATTTATCAAGAACCACTGTAGTGAAGCCCGATCAGAGTACGTGACAATATGCCATTTTCATATTTCTATCATAATCTGGCAGCGTTCTATGACCAAGTGATTAGATTCTCATTATTGTCTATGAGACTAGCTGCACATTTTGGAGACAAAGGGACCTTCTTTCCTGGCTAATTAACATTCCTTTGGGAGGGGAGGGGGGAGGAAGGGGCTAGTGTAGTGTTACAAGCTGGGGGAAAGAAAGGGGGGGTTGAATATACAGCGTGTGAGTGTGAATAGAAGAGTCTGGAATGTTCCAGAAATAGTGATAATCAGGGGAATCTTACGTCATATTTTACATTATCGTTACAGTTATATTTCCCCTAATTCTAGAAAGAAAGAAAAAAGCCCATTCTATGGAGCAAATAACGAACGTGCATCATCACAATCATAGAAAAAATGCTACCAACTTAAAGATCTCCTTTTAAAGATGTTTTCAAAGTTTCCTCTTGGATAATTGCTCTGGAAGATACCCTCAGTTCGCCCATTATTGGAAAACTCCTCTAAAAGAATACACCATTTATCTCACTTTGGCGAATTCCTCTAGAAGATGCTCCAACTTGGCCCACACTTGGAGAACTTCTCTAGAAGATGCTCCTACTTGGCCCTCTTCAGGGTAATCTGTGTGGTTCAAAAAGAGCCAAAAAGCCAGACAGGGTCAGTTAGGGATCAGAGGAGAGATGTCTAGACACGATCTTTAGTTGTCAATGGTAGGAAGAGGGCTGAGGTCCTTTCCTGTAAGCCCTGAGGTGCCGCGGATGCCAAGGTCCAGGCTGAAAGGAGAAGTTTTACTGCATGTATAGTTTTATATGGAGAGAACAGACTGCCGGCTGATGAGACTGCCGTGACAGTTGGCTGACATTACACCCCGACACCGTAGAGGCTGACCCAGACAAGAGGTTAACATGGAGAAATTCAAGAAATTATCTTTTCAAAGGACTGGTAGCAACTAAAAAAATCAGGGCATACATATCATTAAGGTAGACGATGTGGCTGCATTGGGACACGAAGTGAGGGGGCTCAACCTTTAACGGACTCCTACCCGTTGCTTTTGGAGGTTAAGAACTTCTGCAGCACTCCTTACTCCAGAGCAACAATGTCAAACTCAAAAACACAGAGGGACACAATAAAAATATTGGACAAAGTGGTGGGCCAACCTTGATTTGGGTTGTCCCACATCATATACACCACTATTGGGTCATAATGGAATAAATATGTAAGAGCAGTAAAAACAGATGGCCCAATGGCCTAATATAAAAATGTAATAAAAACCTTGATAATACAGATAATAAAGTATGATGCCAACAAAAGTGCCCCCAAACACAGCAAGAGGAACTTCATGGTTAGACAACATTTGCACAAGGCAATGGCCCAAAGGTTAAAAAAGTGGAAGCAAGAACTAAGCCCTTCAGGGACATAATCTAAAAAATGGAGCAAAATTTGCACTAAAATTGGAATTTCCATTTATTTGGGAGTGATTCAGAATGGGGAGCTTACAAATGTTGTGTGCCCCATTCAGTCTTTTGCGCAGGTTTCTTCCTCTTGTTTCCTACTAGTGAGAAACAAGAAAGTATAGGTCACATTTTTGAAGTGTCTCCTAATGGAATCTACTCCAAATTGGGCACTGTTCAATCAGAAAGCTAAAAAAAAAAAAAAATAAATAAAAAAAACACTTCCAAAACTCTTCAGGAGATGCTTCAAAAAATGAAAAACGTCTCCAACAACTACCCAAACCAGGAGCGTATCCTCAAGCCATTTCCACTACAAAAGTTGTTCTTTTTGACCATCTAAAGATAAAGTGAGAAAGAAGTAGTCCCAGATCCAGCCACTATGGGAAAAGCAGGTGATCACGTCTGAAAGGTGTCATAGAGAGGAAAATAAGAGCGTGGTTTTGACGTCAAGGAGTTGAGGGCAGATGTTCTTCAAGAGATGCCTGGAAGACATGCAATTGGCCTTTGTAATAGTTCATCCTGCCCTCATCCATTGTGTGGGTGAAGGTGGGCAGATCCTTCATTGTAGACATTCCGACAGGATGGAGCCTTGTTCATTGTAGGTGAGATAATGGACTGGAGGCCATGGAGAATGACCTGGAGCCTGAGAAATTACACAAACCGAGGAACTATTGGGATGTTGTTAGCTGATAAAAGAGAAATGATGCCACTTGAGAGCTTAAGACAATCTTGGGTGTGGGAAAGAACAGTTTTCAGAATAAGGTGTGGGTGTCACGTCCGCCATGTCTGCCATGTCTGTTTGTCTCAAGAACTCCTGGAGCGATGTGCATGCGCATGTTTTGTCTGCTGTCCTGCATGTTCACTAGAGCTGTGTGCGGACTCACCTCATGTCTGAGCTGCAGGATCCCTGCGTTTCTGCTCTGCCTTCTGTGATCTTCTCGTCATGTCTGGAGTCCTTGATCATGTGATGTTTCTTAAGATCCTGCACTGTCTGGTTCTGCAATCATCTCGTCATGTCTAGAATCCCGGATCATGTGTTCTTCCTAGGATCCTGCACTGGTTGGTTCGGTGATCATCTCGTCATGTCTGAAACCCTGATCATGTGACGTTTCCTAAGATCCTGCACTGTCTGGTTCTGCTATCATCTCGTCATGTCTAGAATCCCGGAAGTTCTCCCCTGGTCCTGACCTGAGGAGGAGGTGCTATGCCCTATATCAGGCCGCCTCTTCCTATGCTCAGGGCCTGATTATTGTGTTGCTTCCCTGCAAGGCTCTGGGTCTGTGGGGTCGCTCCCTCTATTCTGTGCCCTTGCACTTTGCTCTGTAGTGCGTCTCTGCACACGCTCCGTGCTCGTATTCCGCCTCTTGTCTTGTGCCATGTCTTGTTGTCTCTTGTGCCATGTTTGTCTTTGCCTTGCTTTGCCTTGTAGTCCTTCTGCTGTTCTTTGTCTTAGTCTGTTTTGCTATGTCTCGCCTTAGCTATGCTTTGACTTGTAGTCCTTCCTTTGTTCTCTGCCTCGCCTGTTTTGCCATGTCTTGCTTTTGCTATGCTTTGACTTGTAGTCCTCCCTGTGTTCTCTGCCTTGCTATTCCTTGCTTTGTGTACCTCCCTATGGTCTCAGTCTTTGCTTGCTCTTCCTCGCTCTCTCCTATGGTGCTCTGTAGTGCTCCCTGGCACACGCACCATTTCTCCTCTCCTTAGTGCTCGTTTCTATGTCTAGTCCCAAGGTCTTCCCTTGGCCCGGCTCTGGGCTTCTGCCTACGCTCCGCTGCTAGACTCTGTCCTCTCTCTGACCTGGCTCTGTTTCTGCCTGTATTCCTTGCCTTGTTCCCTGCCTTGTACTTGCATTGAACCCCGGCGTGGGTTCCCCTTGGCCGTCTCCTGTGCCGTGGTAAGTGCCACGTGTTTGTGTACAGCCGTGTGTACTGGCCAGTGTGGCGTGCCCCCTGCGTGGCTCCTAGCACGCAGCCCTTCCTTGTGCCCTGGCGTGGCTCCTAGCACGCACCCTGCCTTGAACCCTGGCGTTGCTCCTAGCACGCACCCTGCCTTGAACCCTGGCGTGGCTCCTAGCACGCACCCTGCCCTGAACCTGGCGTGGCTCCTAGCACGAAGGTTCCTTTGCCCCCTCCTGTGCCTTAGTCGTGCCTCGTGCTGGCGTTACAGCCGTGTGCATTGGCCAGTGAGGTGTGCGTCCCTGCGTAGCTCCTAGCACGCAGCCCTGCTCTGAACCCTGGCGTGTCTCTACACGCACCCTGCCTTGTGCCTTGGCGTGTCTCTACACGCACTCTATCTTGTACCTTGTGCCTTGGCGTGTCTCTACACGCACTCTGTCTTATCCTATGCTTTGGTGTGGCTCTACACACGCACCCTGTCTCGTTTGTGAACCCTGGCGTGTCCCCTACACACGCACCTCGCTTTGAACCCTGGCGTGTCCCCTACACACGCACCTAGTCTTGAACCCTGGCGTGTCCCCTACACACGCACCTAGTCTTGAACCCTGGCGTGTCCCCTACACACGCACCTAGCCTTGAACCCTGGCGTGTCCCCTACACACGCACCTAGCCTTGGACCTTGGCGTGTTCCCTAAACACGCACCCTGCTTGGATATCTGTCGTGCCTCCTTGCCTGAACCCTGGTTTGCCTGCCGGATGCCCGGAACCTGCCGACCGTTGCCAGAGGTCCGGAACCAGATGACTGCGGCCTGATGTCCGGAGCTGACGTCCGCAGCCTGATCCATGGACCCTGTCGGTTTGCCAGCAGTCCGGAGTCCGATGCCATCATGCCATTACCTGTGCCTAGGCGTGCCATCTGGCACGTACCATGTTATGGACCTTGGCGTGCCCACGCGCGCACCTTGCACGTTTTGCTTGTTTTCTCTGTATGTGATCTTTGTTATTCTAATGAAGATACCTTGCACCAATGTCTAGTCTCGTCTTGCTTCCTGCTCGTCCTTGTCGTCAGACATTCGTCTAGTGTCCCCTGAGCCGGCCGTCTGGTCCCAGCAGTCGTGGTGGCTCACCCCCTTGGTCTTGCCCCTGACACTCCCTGTATAGGGGGTGGAATCTCACAAGGTCAGCTCGCCCTTGGTGGGTGGGTGCCACGACCCAGAGGGTCCACTCAAAAAATGGGCTCAGCAGGAGCTGAGTCCGTCACAGTGGGCTGTCGATGAGGAGATGCTGGCTAACCATCAGCTATAGGAGAAGCTTCAACTCTGAGAGAGACTATAGTGGGGTTCGTAGGGAGCTGTTGGGACATCAGTCTGAGGAGGACCAGCCACCAGCGTGAACCACAAGACGTTGTGATCCTACAATGCAGTTGACTGAATGGGAGTTGGAGAAATTGTTAAAGACAGGCTCTCGGAACTAGGGTCAACAACTGCAAGGAGTTTGTATGTTCTCCCCATGATTACGTGCCTTTCCTTCGGTTTTCTCCCACACTTCAAAGACATTTTGATAAGGAACTTTGATTGTGAGCCTCAATGTGGTCTGTAAAGAGCTGCGGAACTAACCGTGCTGTGTAAAAACAATGTCCTGTCAAAAGCCAGAGCTCATATTCTTAGATTATGTCCCAGAACGTTCAGGTGCTTCACACCCATAGGAACCATGACGACTAATAGCTCCACTGGAAGTGCAAAGTAACCTACAAGATTTTTGTGCCTTCTGCGTGAATTGGAACCATCATGTTATGTGAAGAAAGAAAAGTCTACTGTTTAACCAGTATGGTTTTCGACTGCTTCTTTATTTGGAAACAACCTTATGATTGGATTCTAGGGACGAAAACCTACAAACTGGACAAGATGTGCCACAAGGAACATCATACAGTGCCTTGCGAAAGTATTCGGCCCCCTAGAACTTTTCAACCTTTTCCCACATATCATGCTTCAAATATAAAGATACCAAATGTAAATTTTTGGTGAAGAAACAACAAGTGGGACACAATTGTGAAGTTGAACGAAATTTATTGGTTATTTTAAATTTTTGTGGAAAGTCAAAAACTGAAAAGTGGGGCGTGCAATATTATTCAGCCCCTTTATTTTCAGTGCAGCAAACTCACTCGAGAAGTTCATTGTGGATCTCTGAATGATCCAATGTTGTCCTAAATGACTAATGATGATAAATATAATCCACCTGTGTGTAATCAAGTCTCCGTATAAATGCACCTGCTCTGTGATAGTCTCAGGGTTCTGTTTGAAGCACAGAGAGCATCATGAAGACCAAGGAACACAACAGGCAGGTCCGTGATACTGTTGTGGAGAAGTTTAAAGCCGGATTTAGATACAAAATGATTTCCAAAACTTTAAACATCCCAAGGAGCACTGTGCAAGCGATCATATTGAAATGGAAGGAGTATCATACCACTGCAAATCTACCAAGACCCGGCCGTCCCTCTAAACTTTCATCTCAAACAAGGAGAAGACTGATCAGAGATGCAGCCAAGAGGCCCATGATCACTCTGGATGAACTGCAGAGATCTACAGCTGAGGTGGGACAGTCTGTCCATAGGACAACAATCAGTCGTACACTGCACAAATCTGGCCTTTATGGAAGCGTGGCAAGAAGAAAGCAATTTCTCAAAGATATCCATAAAAAGTGTCTTTCAAGGTTTGCAACAAGCCACCTGGGAGACACACCAAACATGTGGAAGAAGGTGCTCTGGTCAGATGAAACCAAAATTGAACATTTTGGCAACAATGCCATGCAATATGTTTGGCGTAAAGTCAACACAGCTCATCACCCTGAACACACCATCCCCACTGTCAAACATGGTGGTGGCAGCATCATGGTTTGGGCCTGCTTTTTTTCAGCAGGGACAGGGAAGATGGTTATAATTGATGGGAAGATGGATTGTGCCAAACACAGGACCATTCTTGAAGAAAACCTGTTGGAGTCTGGAAAAGACCTGAGACTGGGACGGAGATTTGTCTTCAAACAAGACAATGATCCCAAACAAAGCCAAATCTACAATGGAATGGTTCACAAATAAACGTATCCAGGTGTTAGAATGGCCAAGTCACAGTCCAGACCTGAACCCAATCGAGATTCTGTGGAAAGAGCTGAAAATGTTCACAAACGATCTCCATCCAACCTCACTGAGCTCGAGCTGTTTGCCAAGGAAGAATGGGCAAGAATTTCAGTCTTTCGATATACAAAACTGATAGAGACATACCCCAAGCGACTGCAGCTGTAATCACAGCAAAAGGTAGCGCAACAAAGTATTAAGTTAAAGGGGCCGAATAATATTGCACGCCCCACTTTTCAGTTCTTGAATTTCCACAAAAATTTAAAATATCCAATAAATTTCGTTCACCTTCACAATTGTGTCCCACTTGCTGTTGACTCTTCACCAAAAATTTACATTTGGTATCTTTATGTTTGAAGAATGATATGTGGGAAAAGGCTGAAAAGTTCCAGGGGGCCAAATACTTTTTCAAGGCACTGTATATGTAGTAATATGCACGTACACATATGTACATAGTCCAAAGCTTTGTTTCGACGAAAACCCTTTCGGTGTTCTTGAGAGAAGCTGCTCAGCTAACCTTGATCCATCCATTTCTGAAGACTCTAGTTGGAGAAGCTTCACTACTACTCTTCCAGGACCTTTCACAGTCATGTCACACATTAGCAATTCATGTTCTTTTGGATTGAATGATCAGAAATAACTCTGCGAGTGTGAGAGAGTAGATAAATAATGTAGTAAGGTCCAGCCCAGGCAACTGAGAAACATGAGATGTTCCTTAAAAAAGAGCTCTCAATTGCTCAAAAAAAGAGTTAAATACCTTACAAAAATCCCTGAGGTCCCCTGATTTTTACGCCTTTTTGTTTCACATTTGCTTCTGGAGCGCAGTATGTGAAATCTCTGTTTGCAGTCCAATTGGGCATTTCTTCAGAGTCTTCTCTAGGGGGGTGTGCGCTTTCACCCCCTCAACCAATCAAATTTGCAGATGCAAAGCTAGGAAGGATAGCTAATACTAGAGAAGAAATTCAGAAGAATCTAGATAAGCTTGATCAATGGTCAGCATCTAATCGAATGGTATTTAACAAGTAGAAATGCAAGATTCTACATCTGGGCAAGAAAAATGAAAATTACATCTACAGAATGGGAGGAATAGAACTAAGCAACAGCACATGTGAAAAAGACTTGGGTATACTAATAGATCACAGACTGCACATGAGTCAACAGTGTGATGCAGCAGCAAAAAAGGCAAACACAGTTCTAGGATGTATTAAGAGAAGCATAGAGTCTAGATCACGTGACGGAATTATCCCCCTCTACTCCTCCTTGGTCAGGCCTCATCTGAAATACTGTGTCCAGTTCTGTCCACTACTTTTTAAAAAAGACTTTGAAAAACAGCAAGTTCAGAGAAGAGCTACCAGGATGCTGAGCGGACTGCAAAGTATGTCCTACGAGGAACAGTTAAAGGATCTGGGAATGTTTAGCTTGAAAAAAGGAGGCTAAGAGGAGACTTAATAGCTGCCTACAGTTATCTGAAGAGATGTCACTGTATAGAGGGATCATCATTATTCTCATTGACACATGGAAACACGCGAAGCAATGGAATGAAACTGAAAGGGAGAAGACACAGTTTAGATATTAGAAAAAAACTTTTTGACAGTGAGGGTGATCAATGAGTGGAAAGTGCAGCAACGAGAGTTGGTGAGTTCAACTTCAATGGAAGTCTTCAAACAGATGCTGGACAGACATCTGTCTGAGATGGTTTAGTGAGTCCAGCATTGAGCAGGGGGTTGGGCCCGATGACCCTTGAGGTCCCTTCCAACTCTAACAGTCTAGGATTCTATGTAGAACAGTTTCATTAAATGTCCAGTTGGACTACAAACAGAGATTTCACATGATGAACACCAGAAGAAACAAATGTGAATATCTCTGCAATGGAACGACATAGCACAAAATGGAAAAATGCGGCAAAATCAGAGGAGCTCGGGGATTTTTACAAGTGACAGGTCCTCTTTAAATTGATCCATAAACTATACCCATGATGATGTCTATATAATAAGATCCAGCATTGCTCCCCAGCGCTGGAGGCAGCAGCCTGTTATGATGTATTTTATGAAATAAAGAGGATAAAACAAATCATTAGAGCTCTAACTAAAACTAGACCTCTCAATTATGTATGACGGAAACAACTAGTAGAAGTGGAACCCGACGGTGCAGTGACAGTAATTATATCATTATCAGCCGACATAGGCTGCCGACCCCAGATCCTTATCTAACCTTACAGCCAATGAGCAAAAACACACTAATGATTTCACTCCGATATGAATATCTCCTACAAGACGCCCAATGGAACATTAATGGGACAGAACAAGATCTGATATCACACCTGAGCAGAACGTTATGCAGACTTCCTAATCACACGAAAAAAAAAACCTACACAGATAAATGAATCCAATTTTCAGTTGCAGAAATTGCAGTAACAAAACCTGCAGCTTGGGAATTCTCCCGAAATAGTCACTAATGTTTGAACAAACTTTGCATAAAACAATAATATAAATGAATATACTAAACTGTACTAAATATCTTATCAGTAAACAAAGGAGTCTTGTTCAAAGGACAAGCCACTTCATCCTCATAAAAAGCACAGATTGCGAGGCAGCATATTTTTTATCTCCTCCCAGAGGATTCACAGCTACACTGCTCAGTACTGCTGTATAATGTCCCCCCACCATGCCGCTGCTGCTTTCTAGTGTTTCATCTCACCATCACAGCAGGATTCGCAGCTACACTACTTAGTACTGCTGTATAATGCCCTCCATGCTGCTGTTTTATAGTGTTTCATCTAACACCCCCGAGGATTCACAGCTACACTGCTCAGTATAGCTATATAATGTCCTCCATGCTACTGTTTTCTAGTGTTTCATCTCACCCAAGAGCAAGATTAACAGCTACACTGCTCAGTACTTTTATAGACTATCCTTCCTACTGCTACTTTCTAGTGTTTCATCTCATCCCCCAGAGCAGAATTCCCAGTTACACTGCTCCGTACTGCTGTACAACAACCAACATGCTGCTTGTTATGAATGGGTCACCGAGGAAGAAAACAAGACCAAGCCAAGTCACAGAAAACCTGAGAGGTTGGTAACTACGCGGATTACAGACCCCTGATCCTAACCACACAACTAACAGCAGCCGTGGAGCGTACCTACGATTATTCTAGACGCTTCGTCACAGCCGGAGGACTAAATAAGCCTAAAGCAAGAAAAGGGGAAATCTAAAACTGCCCCAGAGCAGACCCCAAAGGAATAGACAGCCCCCACACATGTATTGACGGTGAAACAAGATGAAAGCACAAACACAGGTAGGAAAATAGGCTGCGCAAACGATGGGGCCCACACTAGCTAGAAAGCACAGGAAAGGAAAGACACTGTCTGCAATCACACCAAAAAACCCTGCAAAAATGTCCAACACTTCTGATAGCAAAAAATACCCTGAAGTCACTAGACTTCTCCCACTATATCAGCTGTTATCAATGAGTCACCGTAGGAGGCAAAAACAGAAATGCTAGTTAAGTCCTGAAAACCAGAGAAGTTGGCAGCTATGGGATTGCAGACCCCTGAACCTATCAACACAACTAGCAGTAGCCGTGGGGGGTTCCTACGAAGCACTAGACCCCTCGGACACAGCCGGAGAACTATATAGCCTAAAGACAGAAAGGGAAATCTAAACTGCCCCAGAGCAGACCCCAAAGCAAAAGGCAGCCCCCAACATATAATGATGGTGAAGCAAGAAGAAAGAACACTAACACAGACAGAAAGACAGACTGAGCAAAGACGGGGCCCAAGCTAACTAGATAGGAAAGGACAGGAAGGCTGCTGTCTGCAATCCGTGAAAAACCCTATGAAAATAAGAGCCAACAAACTGACAGTGAAAAAGGCCCTGAAGACGCTAGGCTTCAAAAAGCTATGTCAGTACTCAGGAATATTCTGAAGACAGAGAAACCGGCAAAAGGAGATTCAGCTCACCCCAGCAGGGAATGGCAGAATCCAAAAAAGCAAGGCAAACAAAAACAAAACACAAATGCTAACAGGAAAGCAGAAAACTTAGCTTTAGAGGAGCAGGAATAAGACTGGTCTCTTAGAAGTCCACAGAGAAATCACCCGCAGGGCAGAAGGGCGTCGGCAGCCTTATATCCAGTCTGTGACTCCACTCAGCCAGTCATCATCATCAGACTCAGGTGCCTGATAATCAGGCTCATTACCTTCCTTTACCAGAATAGGGAGTTCACCAGACCTCAGTGACGAAGGGGAAAATGAACTCACAACAGTACCTCCCCCTTGAGAAGGGGTCACCGAACCCTCAACCACTCCACCAGGGCGATCAGGGTGAGCCCGATGAAAGGCACGCACCAATCTTTTGGCATGAATATCAGAGGCAGAGACCCAGGAATTATCCTCCTGACCATAACCCTTCCACTTAACCAAATACTGGAGTCTCCGTCTAGCCAGACGGGAATCCAGTATTTTCTCTACCTTATATTCCATGTTACCTTCAACCAATACAGGGTCCGGAGGTGCCACCCCAGGAACAACTGGTTCAACAAACCTCTTCAACAAGGACTTATGGAACACATTATGGATCTTAAATGTGACAGGAAGAGCCAAACGAAAAGAGACCGGATTAATAATCTCCAAAATCTTGTAAGGTCCAATAAATCTAGGCTTAAACTTAGGAGAAGCCACCTTCATAGCAATATTTTTTGATGCTAACCACACCATATCACCAATCTTAAACTGGGGACCAATGGTCCTATGTCGATTGGAAAACCGCTGGGCCTTTTCCTGGGAGAGAGATAACTTATCCACCACTTGGTCCCAGATCTGGTGCATTCTCTCCACCACAGTGTCAACACCTGGGCAGGCAGAAGGCTCCACCTGCCCTGAGGAAAATCGAGGATGAAACCCAAAGTTACAAAAAAAAGGTGACATCAAAGTGGCAGAACTAGCTCTATTATTTAAAGCAAATTCGGCCAAGGGCAAAAATGAAACCCAATCATCCTGATCAGCGGAAATAAAACATCTCAAATACGACTCCAAAGTCTGGTTTGTTTCTCTGTCTGCCCATTGGTCTGAGGGTGAAAAGCAGAGGAGAAGGACAACTGAATTCCCAGCTTGGAACAGAAAGTCCTCCAAAATCTAGACACAAACTGAACTCCTCTGTCAGATACAATGTTCTCAGGAATCCCGTGCAAGCGAACCACCTGTTGCAAAAACAGGGGCACCAACTCAGAGGAAGATGGCAACTTAGGGAGTGGTACAAGATGGACCATCTTAGAGAATCTATCACAAATCACCCAAATAACAGTCATTCTTTGAGAGACCGGCATATCAGAGATGAAATCCATAGAAATATGGGTCCAAGGCCTCCTGGGGACCGGCAAAGGCATCAACAACCCACTAGAGCGAGAACAAGATTTAGATCGGGAGCAAGTCCCACAGGACTGCACAAAATTCCTGACATCATGAGACAAGTTGGGCCACCAAAAAGAGCGACTCACCAGATCTCTAGTACCAAAAATACCTGGATGACCAGCCAATGCAGAGCAATGAATTCAGACATCACTCTCTTCTTCCACTGGTCAGGAACATACAACTTTCCACTGGGACAACGCTCAGGCTTGTCCTCCTGGAACTCTTGCAGAGCAAGTCTCAAATCGGGCGAGATGGCAGAAAGAACTACCCCTTCGCCTAAGATGGTAGCAGGCTTGGTCACCACAGGAGAATCAGCAAAGAAGCTCCTAGAGAGGGCGTCTGCCTTGACATTCTTAGTTCCAGGAAGAAAAGAGACCACAAAATCAAAACGTGTAAAAAACAAGGCCCACCTAGCCTGTCTAGGGTTCAAGCGTTTAGCCGACTCTAGGTAAATCAAATTCTTGTGGTCAGTGAGGACCACAACTTGATGTTTAGCTCCCTCCAACCAATGTCTCCACTCCTCAAATGCCCATTTCATGGCCAACAGTTCCCGATTCCCCACATCATTGTTACGTTCAGATCGAGAGAACTTCCGGGAAAAGAAAGCACAGGGATTCATTTTAGATGTTATAGGATCCTTTTGGGACAAAACAGCTCCTGCACCAATCTCAGAAGCATCCACCTCTACGTGGAACAGGAATGAGACATCAGGTTGCCCTAAAACCGGGGTGGAGGTAAATCTTCGCTTCAGCTCCTGAAAGGAAGCAACAGCCTCCGGAGACCAATTCAACACATCAGCACCCTTCTTAGTCAGATCAGTCAATGGCTTGGCAATACTAGAAAATTTTGCTATAAATTTCCGATAAAAATTAGCAAAACCCAAAAACTTCTGGAGGGCCTTCAAAGAAGTGGGCTGAACCCAATCATAAATGGCCTGTACCTTGGCCGGGTCCATTTCAATAGTTGACGGAGACAAAATAAATCCCAAAAATGAAATCCTCTGTACTCCAAAAAGGCATTTCGATCCTTTGACATACAGGGAATTCTCCCTCAAGATCCGGAACACAGTCCGAACATGTTCCACATGAGAATCCCAATCCTTGGAGAAGATCAAAATATCATCCAGATAGATAATCAAAAATCTATCGACAAAGTCTCGGAAAATATCGTTAATGAAGCACTGGAAGACAGAAGGGGCATTAGGGAGCCCAAAAGGCATCACCAGGTACTCAAAATGTCCGTCCGGAGTATTAAACGCCGTCTTCCATTCATCCCCCTGCTTAATGCGAATAAGATTATACGCCCCCCTGAGGTCAAGCTTGGTAAACCAGCAAGCACCTCTAACTCTAGAGAATAGATCCGAAATCAGGGGTAACGGATACTGATATTTAATAGTAATTTTGTTGAGAGCACGATAATCAATACAAGGTCTTAATGAACCATCCTTTTTGGCCACAAAAAAAAACCGACACCTAAGGGTGAAGAGGATGGTCTAATATGACTCTTCTCCAACGACTCCTTAATATAGGACCGCATAGCCTCGTGCTCGGGTACAGATAAATTGAAGAGCCGACCCTTGGGAAATTTACACACAGGGCTCAGTTCAATTGCACAGTCATAACTCCTATGAGGAGGCAAAGACGCAGACTCATTCTCACTAAATACATCATAAAAGTCCGCCAAATAGTCAGGAACATCATGCGACTGAGGAGAGGTGGAAAAAACCGGAGCCTCACTAAAGGAACACCGCAACCCCAACTCACCACAGACACAGATTTCCAATCCAAAACTGGATTATGAATTTGCAACCAGGGAAACCCCATAACAACGGCATCATGTAGACCATGCAACACCAAAAATCTGCAATTTTCTTGATGGTCTGGGGCGACCCGCATGACCACCTGGGTCCAAAACTGAGGTTTATTTTTCACCAAAGGAGTAGCATCAGTCCCCCTCAAAGGGATAGGCGTCTGCAGAGGTGTCATCGGAAATCCACAACGTTTAGCAAAATCCAAGTCCATTAGGTTTAGCTCTGCTCCCGAATCCACAAAAGCCTTGGCGGAAAATGTGGACAGGGAGCAGATCAGAGTAAGTGCCAGAAGAAACTTAGGTTGAACACCACCAACAGAAAACGTGTGTGCAAAGCGTTTCTCTCGTTTAGGACAAACAGAAATAATATGTGAGGCATCGCCACAAAAAAAACACAGCTTATTACGCCTTCTGAACTCCTGACGTTGCGCCCTAGACAAAACTCTATCACATTGCATAGGTTCAGACGTCTGTTCAACCGGTGGCAACACCTCTCGTGTAATCCTGCGTTCACGTAAACGCCGATCAACCTGAATGGCTAACGACATAGAATCGTCCAGACCAGAGGGAACAGGAAATCCCACCATAGTATCTTTTACGGCTTCTGACAAACCCTTCCGAAAGAGAGCAGCCAAGGCACTATCATTCCAGGTAGTAAGGACCACCCACTTTCGGAACTTTTGACAGTACAACTCTGCAGAATCTCCACCCTGGTTCAATGCCAGCAGGGTCTTTTCAGCCTGATCAATAGCATTAGGTTCGTCATACAACAACCCCAAGGCCTGAAAAAATGCGTTCACATTAGTCAGAATAGGGTCATCTGGTTTCAAAGAAAACGCCCAATCCTGGGGATCGCCACGCAGCAAAGAGATGACAATTTTAACCTGCTGCGTGGAGCTCCCTGACGAGTTAGGCTTCAAGGCAAAAAATAATTTACAATTATTTTTGAAACTCAAAAATTTAGATCGATCCCCAAAAAATACATCAGGTGTAGGGATCTTTGGTTCAACAGCATGCGAACGAGCAAGGTAGGCGGAAATTCCCCGCACTTCCGCAGCGAGCTGCTCCACATGATCAGACAATTGCTTTATCTCCATTGAGAGAAAAAAAAAAATTCCCCCTACGGCCTCAGAGATAAAGAGGAAAGAATATACTCACATTTTTATTTTTTTTTAACACAATTCTTTCCTGCTATTGAGTACCCTAGGATCTGCGGTATGGCGGGTGATTCTGGTATGAATGAGTCACCGTAGGGGGCAAAAACAGAAATGCTAGCTAAGTCCAGAAAACCAGAGAAGTTGGCAGCTATCGGATTGCAGACCCCTGAACCTATCAACACAACTAGCAGTAGCCGTGGGGGGTTCCCACGAAGCCCTAGACCCCTCGGACACAGCCGGAGAACTGTATAGCCTAAAGACAGAAAGGGAAATCTAAACTGCCCCAGAGCAGACCCCAAAGCAAAAGGCAGCCCCCAACATATAATGACGGTGAAGCAAGAAGAAAGAACACTAACAAAGACAGAAAGACAGACTGAGCAAAGACGGGGCCCAAGCTAACTAGATAGGAAAGGACAGGAAGGCTGCTGTCTGCAATCCGTGAAAAACCCTATGAAAATAAGAGCCAACAAACTGACAGTGAAAAAGGCCCTGAAGACGCAAGGCTTCAAAAAACTATGTCAGTACTCAGGAATATTCTGAAGACAGAGCAACTGGCAAAAGGAGATTCAGCTCACCCCAGCAGGGAATGGCAGAATCCAAAAAAGCAAGGCAAACAAAAACAAAACACAAATGCTAACAGGAAAGCAGAAAACTTAGCTTTAGAGGAGCAGGAATAAGACTGGTCTCTTAGAAGTCCACAGAGAAATCACCTGCAGGGCAGAAGGGCGTCGGCAGCCTTATATCCAGTGCGTGACTCCACTCAGCCAGTCATCATCATCAGGCTCAGGTGCCTGATAATCAGGCTCATTACCTTCCTTTACCAGAATAGGGAGTTCACCAGACCTCAGTGACGAAGGGGAAAATGAACTCACAACAATCAGCACTCTGAAATATTCTGAGAACAGAGCAAAAAGAGGCCAATCAAATAAGGGACAAAATGCAAACTGGCACATACAGTGACATAAGAGTAGAAATTCAGCACTGCCCCAGCCGCGGCTGGCTGACCACACAAAAAACTGAATAGACCAAACCAAATCAAATGTGAACATTAGCAAAGACAACTTAGCTTGAGAAGGCTGGAACTGAGCTGGAAACTAAGACCTCAGGAGGCAGGAAAAAAATCACCAGCATGGGAACAGGGGGTCGGCTGTCTTAAATCCAGTCTGAGACTCCAGATGTCCACTCCTCTTCCTCATTATCAGGTGGCAGGTCTCTGTTAATTAGATCAGCTTCATTACCTCCTGCCACCACCAGCGGGAGCCCAGAAAGAGAACTCACAATTCCTCTGTCGGCACAACCAGCTCCCTCACCAGAAACCAGAGGCAGACCAGAAAATGAGTTCACAACAGCTGCTGTTTTCTAGTATTTCATCTCAACCCCCCAGAGCAGGATCCACAGCTACACTGCTCAGTACTACTTTACAAAATCCTTCATGCTGCTTTCTAGTGTTTCATCTTACCCTCCCAGAGCAGCATTCACAGCTACACTGCTCAATACTGTCGTACTATATCCTTTATGCGGCTGCTTTCCAGTGTTTCATGTCATCCCCCCTTCCCCAGAACAAGATTCACAACTACACTGCTCAGTACTGCTGTAATGTCCTCAATTCTGCTGCTTTCTAGTGTTTTGGCTCACACCAGTGCTGGACTCACAGCTACACTGTACAGTACTGTCATAATAACCTCCATGCTCCTGCTGCTACTTCTCAACATGGGTTACATAGAGACAGGAGAGCAGGAATCCTTATGAAGTGTGTATAGAGACATCGTAGTAGCCAGGCTACCCAACAACTGAAAATTAGTTAGAGCCAGCAAAAAGGGAAAACTAGGGAAAAATGTAAGATACAATTCATATACTGGCCAGAAATAGTGTTATTCCTTGTGTACACACACAATAACTTATAACGGAAAGTTACTTGAAATGACAAGAACGCATAAAAGCCTAAGCTAGGACAAGTGACATAACGCTCAGCGCTGTGACGCCCCCTAATGGCAGACTCAGTCCCTGCAACTATTTACACAACAATTTATAATCTAAATATTGTACACTGACACTCGGGGTACAGGGTAATGACACGGACACTCGGGGTACAGGATAATGACACTGACACTCGGGGTACAGGATAATGACACTGACACTCGGGGTACAGGATAATGACACTGACACTCGGGGTACAGGATAATGACACTGACACTCGGGGTACAGGATAATGACACTGACACTCGGGGTACAGGATAATGACACTTACACTCGGGGTACAGGATAACGACACTCGGGGTACAGGATAATGACGCTGACACTTGGGGTACAGGATGTTGGCGCTGACACTTGGGGTACAGGATGATGGCGCTGACACTTGGGGGACAGGATAATGACACTGACACTCGGGGTACAGAATAATGACACTGACACTCGGGGTACAGGATAATAACACTGACACTTGGGGTACAGGATAATGACACTTGGGGTACAGGATAATGACACTGACACTTGGGGTACAGGATAATGACACTGACACTCGGGGTACAGGATAATGACACTTGGGGTACAGGATAATGACACTGACACTTGGGTACAGAATAATTAAGCTGACACTTGGGGTACAGGATAATGACACTGACACTTGGGGTACAGGATAATGACACTGACACTCTGGGTACAGGATAATGACACTCGGGGTACAGGATAATGACACTGACACTCGGGGTACAGGATAATGACGCTGACACTTGGGGTACAGGATAATGACACTGACACTTGGGGTACAGGATAATGACACTGACACTTGGGGTACAGGATAATGACACTGACACTCTGGGTACAGGATAATGACACTTGGGGTACAGGATAATGACACTGACACTCGGGGTACAGGATAATTACGCTGACACTTGGGGTACAGGATAATGACACTTGGGGTACAGGATAATGACACTGACACTCGGGGTACAGGATAATGACGCTGACACTCGGGGTACAGGATAATGACACTGACACTCGGGGTACAGGATAATGACACTGACACTCGGGGTACAGGATAATGACGCTGACACTCGGGGTACAGGATAATGACGCTGACACTCGGGGTACAGGATAATGACGCTGACACTCGGGGTACAGGATAATGACGCTGACACTCGGGGTACAGGATAATGACGCTGACACTCGGGGTACAGGATAATGACGCTGACACTCGGGGTACAGGATAATGACGCTGACACTCGGGGTACAGGATAATGACACTGACACTCGGGGTACAGGATAACGACACTGACACTCGGGGTACAGGATAACGACACTGACACTCGGGGTACAGGATAAGGACGCTGACACTTGGGGTACAGGATAATGATGCTGACACTCGGGGTACAGGATAAGGACACTGACACTCGGGGTCCTGGATAATGACACTGACACTTGGGGTACAGGATAATGACACTGACACTTGGGGTACAGGATACTGACACTGGGGGTACAGGATAATGACACTGACACTTGGGGTACAGGATAATGACACAGACACATGGGGTACAGGATATTGACACTGGGGGTACAAGATGACACTGACACTTGGGGTACAGGATAATGACACTGACACTTGGGGTACAGGATAATGACGCTGACACTTGGGGTACAGGATAATGACGCTGACACTTGGGGTACAGGATAATGACACTGATAATGGGGGTACAGAATAGTGATGCTGACACTCGGGGTACAGGATAATGACACACACTCGGGGTACAGGATAATGACACTTGGGGTACAGGATAATGACACTGACACTTGGGGTACAGGATAATGACACTGACACTCGGGGTACAGGATAATGACACTGACACTCGGGGTACAGGATAATGACACTGACACTCGGGGTACAGGATAATGACACTGACACTCGGGGTACAGGATAATGACACTGACACTTGGGGTACATGATAATGATGCTGACACTTGGGGTACATGATAATGACACTGACACTTGGGGTACAGGATAGTGACACTGACACTCAGGGTACATGATAATGACACTGACACTTGGGGTACAGGATAGTGACACTTGGGGTACAGGATAATGACACTGACACTCAGGGTACATGATAATGACACTGACACTTGGGGTACAGGATAATGATGCTGACACTTGGGGTACAGGATAGTGACACGGACACTTGGGTTACAGGATAATGACACTGACACTTGGGTTACAGGATAATGACACTGACACTTGGGGTACAGGATAATGACACTGACACTTGGGGTACAGGATAATGTCACTGACACTTGGGGTACAGGATAATGACACTGACACTTGGGGTACAGGATAATGACACTGACACTTGGGGTACAGGATAATGACACTGAGACTGGGGGTACAGGATAATGACACTGACACTCGGGGTACAGGATAATGACACTGACACTTGGAGTACAGGATAATGACACTGACACTTGGGGTACAGGATAATGTCACTGACACTTGGAGTACAGGATAATGTCACTGACACTTGGGGTACAGGATAATGACACTGACACTTGGGGTACAGGATAATGACACTGACACTGGGGGTACAGGATAATGACACTGACACTGGGGGTACAGGATAATGACACTGACACTTGGGGTACAGGATAATGACACTTGGGGTACAGGATAATGACACTGACACTTGGGGTACAGGATAATGACACTGACACTCGGGGGTACAGGATAATGACACTGACACTTGGGGTACAGGATAATGACACTGACACTGGGGGTACAGGATAATGACACTGACACTCGGGTTACAGGATAATGACACTTGGGGTACAGGATAATGACACTGACACTTGGGGTACAGGATAATGACACTGACACTCGGGGGTACAGGATAATGACACTGACACTCGGGGTACAGGATAATGACACTGACACTTGGGGTACAGGATAATGATGCTGACACTTGGGGTACATGATAATGACACTGACACTTGGGGTACAGGATAGTGACACTGACACTCAGGGTACATGATAATGACACTGACACTTGGGGTACAGGATAGTGACACTGACACTTGGGGTACAGGATAGTGACACTGACACTTGGGGTACAGGATAGTGACACTGACACTTGGGGTACAGGATAATGACACTGACACTTGGGGTACAGGATAATGACACTGACACTTGGGGTACAGGATAATGACACTGACACTTGGGGTACAGGATAATGACACTGACACTTGGGGTACAGGATAATGACGCTGACACTTGGGTTACAGGATAATGACACTGACACTCAGGGTACAGGATAATGTCACTCACACTTGGGGTACAGGATAATGACACTCACACTTGGGGTACAGGATAATGACACTGACACTCGGGGGACAGGATAAAGACACTGACACTCGGGGTACATGATAATGACATTGACACTTGGGGTACAGGATAATGATGCTGACACTTGGGGTACAGGATAATGACACTGACACTCAGGGTACATGATAATGACATTGACACTTGGGGGACAGGATAATGACGCTGACACTTGGGGGACAGGATAATGACGCTGACACTTGGGGGACAGGATACTGACACTGACACTCGGGGGACAGGATAATGTCACTCACACTTGGGGTACAGGATAATGACGCTGACACTTGGGGGACAGGATAATGACACTGACACTCGGGGTACAGGATAATGTCACTCACACTTGGGGTACAGGATAATGACGCTGACACTCGGGGGACAGGATAATGACACTGACACTAGGGGTACAGGATAATGACACTGACACTCAGGGTACATGATAATGACATTGACACTTGGGGTACAGGATAATGACGCTGACACTTGGGGTACAGGATAATGACGCTGACAATCAGGGTACAGGATAATGACGCTGACACTCGGGGTACAGGATAATGACGCTGACACTCGGGGTACAGGATAATGACGCTGACACTCGGGGTACAGGATAATGACACTGACACTCGGGGTACAGGATAATGACACTGACACTCGGGGTACAGGATAATGACACTGACACTTGGGGTACAGGATAATGACACTGACACTCGGGGTTCAGGATAATGACACTGACACTTGGGGTACAGGATAATGACACTGACACTCGGGGTACAGGATAATGACACTGACAATCAGGGTACAGGATAATGACGCTGACACTCGGGGTAAATGATAATGACACTGACACTTGGGGAACAGGACAATGACACTGACACTCGGGGTACTGGGGTACAGGATAATGACACTGACACTCGGGGTACAGGATAATGATACTGACACTCGGGGTACAGGATAATGATACTGACACTTGGGGTACAGGATAATGACGCTGACACTAGGGGTACAGGATAATGATGCTGACACTCGGGGTACAGGATAATGATGCTGACACTCGGGGTACAGGATAATGATGCTGACACTCGGGGTACAGGATAATGATGCTGACACTTGGGGTACAGGATAATGATGCTGACACTTGGGGTACAGGATAATGACGCTGACACTTGGGGTACAGGATAATGACGCTGACACTCGGGGTACAGGATAATGACGCTGACACTCAGGGTACAGGATAATGACGCTGACACTCAGGGTACAGGATAATGACGCTGACACTTGGGGTACAGGATAATGACGCTGACACTTGGGGTACAGGATAATGACGCTGACACTTGGGGTACAGGATAATGACGCCGACACTTGGGGTACAGGATAATGACGCCGACACTTGGGGTACAGGATAATGACGCTGACACTTGGGGTACAGGATAATGACGCTGACACTTGGGGTACAGGATAATGACGCTGACACTTGGGGGACAGGATAATGACGCTGACACTTGGGGGACAGGATAATGACACTGACACTCGGGATACAGGATAATGACACTCTGGGTACAGGATAATGACACTGACACTCTGGGTACAGGATAATGACACTGACACTCGAGGTACAGGATAATGACACTGACACTCGGGGTACAGGATAATGACACTGACACTCGGGGTACAGGATAATGACACTGACACTCGGGGTACAGGATAATGACACTGACACTCGGGATACAGGATAATGACACTGACACTCGGGGTACAGGATAATGACACTGACACTCGGGGTACAGGGTAATGACACTGACACTCGGGGTACAGGGTAATGACACTGACACTTGGGGTACAGGATAATGATGCTGACACTCGGGGTACAGGATAATGACACTGACACTCGGGGTACAGGA
This sequence comes from Dendrobates tinctorius, assembly GCF_039654945.1. Taxonomy (NCBI): domain Eukaryota; kingdom Metazoa; phylum Chordata; class Amphibia; order Anura; family Dendrobatidae; genus Dendrobates; species Dendrobates tinctorius. The sequence goes on along the minus strand of NW_027361998.1, from coordinate 1,002,517 downwards.
TAATGACGCTGTCACTTGGGGTACAGGATAATGACACTCACACTTGGGGTACAGGATAATGACACTGACACTCGGGGGACAGGATAAAGACACTGACAATTGGGGTACAGGATAATGACACTGACACTAGGGGTACAGGATAATGACACTGACAATCAGGGTACAGGACACTCGGGGTACAGGATAATGACACTGACACTCGGGGTACAGGATAATGATGCTGACACTCAGGGTACAGGATAATGACACTGACACTCGGGGTACAGGATAATGATGCTGACACTCAGGGTACAGGATAATGACACTGACACTCAGGGTACAGGATAATGACACTGACACTAGGGGTACAGGATAATGACACTGACACTTGGGGGACAGGATAATGATGCTGACACTCAGGGTACAGGATAGTGACACTGACAATTGGGGTACAGGATAGTGACACTGACACTCGGGGTACAGGATACTGACGCTGACACTCGGGGTACAGGATAATGACGCTGACACTCAGGGTACATGATAATGACACTGACACTCGGGGTACAGGATACTGACACTCGGGGTACAGGATAATGACGCTGACACTTGGGGTACAGGATAGTGACACTGACACTCAGGGTACAGGATAGTGACACTGACACTTGGGGTACAGGATAGTGACACTGACACTCGGGGTACAGGATAATGACGCTGACACTCGGGGTACAGGATAATGACGCTGACACTCGGGGTACAGGATAATGACGCTGACACTCAGGGTACATGATAATGACACTGACACTCAGGGTACAGGATACTGACACTCGGGGTACAGGATAATGACGCTGACACTTGGGGTACAGGATAGTGACACTGACACTCGGGGTACAGGATAATGACACTGACACTTGGGGTACAGGATAATGACACTGTCACTTGGGGTACATGATAATGACACTGACACTCGGGGTACAGGGTAATGACACTGACACTCGGGGTACAGGATAATGATGCTGACAATCAGGGTACAGGATAATGACACTGACACTTGGGGTACAGGATAATGACACTGACACTTGGGGTACAGGATAATGACACTCGGGGTACAGGATAATGATGCTGACACTCGGGGTACAGGATAATGACACTGACACTTAGGGTACAGGATAATGATGCTGACACTCGGGGTACAGGATAATGACACTGACACTCGGGGTACAGGGTAATGACACTGACACTCGGGGTACAGGATAATGACACTGACACTCGGGGTACAGGATAATGATGCTGACAATCAGGGTACAGGATAATGACACTGACACTTGGGGTACAGGATAATGACACTGACACTCGGGGTACAGGATAATGACACTCGGGGTACAGGATAATGATGCTGACACTCGGGGTACAGGATAATGACACTGACACTTAGGGTACAGGATAATGATGCTGACACTCGGGGTACAGGATAATGACACTGACACTCGGGGTACAGGATAATGACACGGACACTCGGGGTTCAGGATAATGACACTGACACTCGGGGTTCAGGATAATGACACTGACACTCGGGGTACAGGATAATGACACTGACAATCAGGGTACAGGATAATGATGCTGACACTCGGGGTAAATGATAATGACACTGACACTCGGGGTACAGGACAATGACACTGACACTCGGGGAACAGGACAATGACACTGACACTCGGGGTACAGGATAATGACACTGACAATCAGGGTACAGGATAATGTCGCTGACACTCGGGGTAAATGATAATGACACTGACACTCGGGGTACAGGACAATGACACTGACACTCGGGGAACAGGACAATGACACTGACACTCGGGGTACTGGGGTACAGGATAATGACACTGACACTTGGGGTACAGGATAATGATGCTGACACTCAGGGTACAGGATAATGATGCTGACACTCAGGGTACAGGATAATGACACTGACACTTGGGGTACAGGATAATGACACACACTCGGGGTACTGGGGTACAGGATAATGACACTGACACTCAGGGTACAGGATAATGACGCTGACACTCAGGGTACAGGATAATGACGCTGACACTCGGGGTACAGGATAATGACGCTGACACTCGGGGTACAGGATAATGACGCTGACACTCGGGGTACAGGATAATGATGCTGACACTCGGGGTACAGGATAATGATGCTGACACTCGGGGTACAGGATAATGACGCTGACACTCGGGGTACAGGATAATGATGCTGACACTCGGGGTACAGGATAATGATGCTGACACTCGGGGTACAGGATAATGATGCTGACACTCGGGGTACAGGATAATGATGCTGACACTTGGGGTACAGGATAATGATGCTGACACTTGGGGTACAGGATAATGATGCTGACACTTGGGGTACAGGATAATGACGCTGACACTTGGGGGACAGGATAATGACGCTGACACTCTGGGGACAGGATACTGACGCTGACACTCAGGGTACAGGATAATGATGCTGACACTCAGGGTACAGGATAATGATGCTGACACTCAGGGTACAGGATAATGATGCTGACACTTGGGGTACAGGATAATGACGCTGACACTCGGGGTACTGGGGTACAGGATAATGACACTGACACTTGGGGTACAGGATAATGATGCTGACACTCAGGGTACAGGATAATGATGCTGACACTCGGGGTACAGGATAATGATGCTGACACTCGGGGTACAGGATAATGACGCTGACACTCGGGGTACAGGATAATGACGCTGACACTCGGGGTACAGGATAATGACGCTGACACTTGGGGTACAGGATAATGACGCTGACACTTGGGGTACAGGATAATGACGCTGACACTTGGGGTACAGGATAATGACGCTGACACTTGGGGTACAGGATAATGACGCTGACACTTGGGGGACAGGATAATGACGCTGACACTTGGGGTACAGGATAATGACGCTGACACTTGGGGGACAGGATAATGACGCTGACACTTGGGGGACAGGATACTGTCACTGACACTCGGGGTACAGGATAATGTCACTCACACTTGGGGTACAGGATAATGTCACTCACACTTGGGGTACAGGATAATGACACTGACACTTGGGGTACAGGATAATGACGCTGACACTTGGGGGACAGGATAGTGACACTGACACTCGGGGTACAGGGTACAGGATACTGACACTCGGGGTACAGGATAATGACGCTGACACTTGGGGTACAGGATAGTGACACTGACACTCGGGGTACAGGATAATGACACTGACACTTGGGGTACAGGATAATGACACTGACACTTGGGGTACAGGATAATGACACTCGGGGTACAGGATAATGATGCTGACACTCGGGGTACAGGATAATGACACTGACACTTGGGGTACAGGATAATGATGCTGACAATCAGGGTACAGGATAATGATGCTGACACTCGGGGTACAGGATAATGACGCTGACACTCGGGGTACAGGATAATGATGCTGACAATCAGGGTACAGGATAATGACACTGACACTCGGGGTACAGGATAATGACGCTGACACTCGGGGTACAGGATAATGACGCTGACACTCGGGGTACAGGATAATGACGCTGACACTCGGGGTACAGGATAATGACGCTGACACTCGGGGTACAGGATAATGACGCTGACACTCGGGGTACAGGATAATGACGCTGACACTCGGGGTACAGGATAATGACGCTGACACTCGGGGTACAGGATAATGACACTGACACTCGGGGAACAGGACAATGACACTGACACTCGGGGTACTGGGGTACAGGATAATGACACTGACACTTGGGGTACAGGATAATGATGCTGACACTCAGGGTACAGGATAATGATGCTGACACTCAGGGTACAGGATAATGACACTGACACTTGGGGTACAGGATAATGACACACACTCGGGGTACTGGGGTACAGGATAATGACACTGACACTTGGGGTACAGGATAATGATGCTGACACTCGGGGTACAGGATAATGATGCCGACACTCGGGGTACAGGATAATGACGCCGACACTCGGGGTACAGGATAATGACGCTGACACTCGGGGTACAGGATAATGACGCTGACACTCGGGGTACAGGATAATGACGCTGACACTCGGGGTACAGGATAATGACGCTGACACTCGGGGTACAGGATAATGACGCTGACACTCGGGGTACAGGATAATGACGCTGACACTCGGGGTACAGGATAATGACGCTGACACTCGGGGTACAGGATAATGACGCTGACACTCGGGGTACAGGATAATGACGCTGACACTCGGGGTACAGGATAATGACGCTGACACTCGGGGTACAGGATAATGACACTGACACTCGGGGTACAGGATAATGACACTGACACTCGGGGTACAGGATAATGATACTGACACTTGGGGTACAGGATAATGACACTGACACTAGGGGTACAGGATAATGATGCTGACACTCAGGGTACAGGATAATGATGCTGACACTCAGGGTACAAGATAATGATGCTGACACTTGGGGTACAGGATAATGATGCTGACACTTGGGGTACAGGATAATGATGCTGACACTTGGGGTACAGGATAATGACGCTGACACTCGGGGTACTGGGGTACAGGATAATGACACTGACACTTGGGGTACAGGATAATGATGCTGACACTCAGGGTACAGGATAATGATGCTGACACTCGGGGTACAGGATAATGACACTGACACTCGGGGTACAGGATAATGACACTGACACTCGGGGTACAGGATAATGACACTGACACTCGGGGTTCAGGATAATGACACTGACACTCGGGGTTCAGGATAATGACACTGACACTCGGGGTACAGGATAATCACACTGACAATCAGGGTACAGGATAATGATGCTGACACTCGGGGTACAGGACAATGACACTGACACTCGGGGTACAGGACAATGACACTGACACTCGGGGAACAGGACAATGACACTGACACTCGGGGTACTGGGGTACAGGATAATGACACTGACACTTGGGGTACAGGATAATGACACTGACACTCGGGGTTCAGGATAATGACACTGACACTTGGGGTACAGGATAATGACACTGACACTTGGGGTACAGGATAATGACACTGACAATCGGGGTACAGGATAATGACACTGACAATCAGGGTACAGGATAATGACACTGACAATCAGGGTACAGGATAATGATGCTGACACTCGGGGTAAATGATAATGACACTGACACTCGGGGTACAGGACAATGACACTGACACTCGGGGAACAGGACAATGACACTGACACTCGGGGTACTGGGGTACAGGATAATGACACTGACACTTGGGGTACAGGATGATGATGCTGACACTCAGGGTACAGGATAATGATGCTGACACTCAGGGTACAGGATAATGACACTGACTCTTGGGGTACAGGATAATGACACTGACACTCGGGGTACTGGGGTACAGGATAATGATGCTGACACTTGGGGTACAGGATAATGATGCTGACACTCGGGGTACAGGATAATGATGCTGACACTCGGGGTACAGGATAATGACGCTGACACTCGGGGTACAGGATAATGACGCTGACACTCGGGGTACAGGATAATGACGCTGACACTCGGGGTACAGGATAATGACGCTGACACTCGGGGTACAGGATAATGACGCTGACACTCGGGGTACAGGATAATGACACTGACACTCGGGGTACAGGATAATGATACTGACACTTGGGGTACAGGATAATGACACTGACACTCGGGGTACAGGATAATGACACTGACACTTGGGGGACAGGATAATGACACTGACACTCGGGGTACAGGATAATGATACTGACACTTGGGGTACAGGATAATGACACTGACACTCGGGGTACAGGATAATGATGCTGACACTCGGGGTACAGGATAATGATGCTGACACTCGGGGTACAGGATAATGATGCTGACACTCGGGGTACAGGATAATGATGCTGACACTTGGGGTACAGGATAATGACACTGACACTTGGGGTACAGGATAATGACACTGACACTCAGGGTACAGGATAATGACACTGACACTTGGGGTACAGGATAATGACACTGACACTCAGGGTACAGGATAATGACGCTGACACTCGGGGTACAGGATAATGACGCTGACACTTGGGGTACAGGATAATGACGCTGACACTTGGGGTACAGGATAATGACACTTGGGGTACAGCACTTGCAGCAGTATTGCCCGGAGTCAGACATTACTAATAGCTCATTGAGTTGAATATTTGGAGAGATGACGGCGTCTCTTCTCGGGGTTGGAGCGTCCAGCCTGGGGTCAGGTGTTGGTGCTGGATCTTGGATCTTTCTTCCAGGGAAATTGATATTAGATTTATTTAATCTACAGAGATAAAGAACTGACAATTATAACTGCAGCTGTAGAGATGTAGCAGAGCTGGCAGTGTACTCTATTGTTATAAATCAATAGTACAAGCGAATGCAAGAAGCTGTGTAATGTATCTCATCAACGTAATATACTTCTTTCTCCACTCATGAGCCACTTCTCCTCCTGCCTCCTGAAATCACCAATCGTTTTTCACTGAGGGATCGTATTACAGCTGCCTACTGAATTCTTTGAAAACAGTAACATAACACAGACACTCAACGACCTTTATGGAGTGTCATTCATCACTAATCTGCAACATTCTACTTTGCAGCACCCCTGAATCCATTAAGTTCCAATTATTTCCTCTTAATAAAGTCTGTGGACAGAAGAGCAGGCAGAAGTAAAGAAGAGCAGAGGGAGGCACAAAAACTTGCGCGGCTGCTGTTTCTCTCATCTGAATGCTGAATTCACAGCTACATTGTTAAGTACTGATGTATACTATTAAAATGTTGCTTTCTAGTAAGTGTTTATCTCCTAAAGTTGCTAGATTCACAGCTACACTCCTAAGTACTAATGTATAATATTAAAATGCTGCTTTCTAGTGTTTATCTCATAAAGATGATAGATTTGCAGCTACACTGCTAAGTACTGAAGTATAATATTAAAATGCTTTTTTTCTTGTGTTTATCTCATAAAGGATGCTAGATTCGCAGCTACACTGTTAAGTACAGAAGTATAATATTAAAATGCTTTTTTCTAGTAAGTGTTTATCTCATAAAGGATGCTAGATTCACAGCTATACTTCTAAGTACTGATGTATAATATTAAAATGCTGCTTTCTAGTAAGTATGCATTTCATACAGATGCTAAATTCGCAGCTACACTGCTAAGTACTGATGTTTTATATTCAAATACTGCTTTCCATTAAGTTTTTTTTTTAATCCAGAGCAGGATTCACAGCTACACTTCCCATTTCTGCTATAAAATATCCTCCAAGCTGCTGCTGCTGCTTATGAATATGTGCTATATAGGAACAGAAGAGCTGGAATCCCTCATGTCTGTGTGTGCTCTGCATGTGAGACATCCTAACGGAAAGTACTAGCTAAGAGACAACTGGGAGAGATCACAAGGAGGGAAAACCTAGTGAAAATGCAGAATACAAGTCATATACAAGTCAATACAGGTCTAAAGAGTCCGATGACACATTCAGCTCTGCTACATCGGAGCTGAAACACCTGTTATCATCAGAAAGTAGCAGAGCTGAATCTGTTCTGTGAACTCACACTGCGATATTGCTGTGAATTGTCAGGATAGATGGGATTTTGTAATTTCTCAACAACTCCCAATAAAGTCCAAAAGCTAAAAAGCGACTTTTCACAGCAGAAGGTTTGTTACAGTTTTATCCAGTCTGGACAAACCCTTTGTGATCAGAGCAGTCTCCCTCCAGGCTGTTTCCATTCACTGACAACATGCAGAGATCTCGAAAGCGACAAGGACCAAATATACTACAAAGTCGTACGCTGTGCGAGATTATCGCCTTATCCAGCAGACTCACCTGCAGTCCCATGTAAAATAACTAAAGCATTTATTTCATACATTGCGATAAATGACAAACTCAGCTCTGCTACATCTAAACTACAACTCCCAGCATTGTGAGCTGCCAGGGTCATTCCTATGGGTGCACGGATAAGACCCGCAGAGTCAGCGGAGCTGGCACCGGACTGGCATCCTGCCCACAGCGCCTGAGCCTGTGAGGTGTCAGAAGGGGTCACGGAACAAGTCAGAGGGTGAAAACTTCTGCAACAGGGAAAAGAAAGTGCGCAGCGGCTCTGAATACTGAGCCCCATTTGGGCGAAGGCTTTGTGTCAGTCTCCATCAGCACCAGGCACTTAGCAGAGCTGAACCTGTCACTGAGGTATCTGGCGCTGCATTATATGTACAACATGCAGTCCTATGTAAATCCACAGGCAACATATGGGGGGGGCAAACTCCACTCTTTACCTGACAGGCTCCACTTTGCCGTATCCTTACTCAGGCAGGTTTGTCTTTGTGCAGTCCTATGTAAAATCCTAGATAGCACGTGGCATTACATTTATGTCAAAAGGAACAAGTTCCACCCAACTACACCTGACACACTCAGCTCTGCTAGCTCTGTATGAAATAAATGCACATTTTACACATTGGGTTAATATATAAGTGTAGCCAGCAGTCCTATGTAAACCAAAGCAAACCTATTATATTATACGATCAAGAAAGTCGCCAATCGACAAGCCCAGCTCTGCTCCATCCATACAGAATGACTGCATATCCTGCCCAGGAGTCATAATAATGGACTAGGGCGGCCTGCAGTCCTATGTAAACCCACAAGAACCACATTATGAAATATTATCATCCTGTGTCAAGAGACAAACCACACACGCCTACACCCGACCAGATCAGCTCTGCTATACCAGTATGAGACAACTGTGACCTCCGCCTCCCATGATGGCATACTGTGCCAGGATTGCCTGCAGTCCTATGTAAAACAACAGGGACCTCATGATATAACCATGACCTGAACCAAGTGACAAACCGCACGCACCTAACAGCTTCAGCTCTGCTACATCAGTATAAGATAGCTTTGTTCTGCAGTGCTACGTAAAACCACATTTTGCCCAGGACCCTTGCTAAGTGATGGACTGAGACAAACTCAGCTCTGCTACAATTGTGCAGAATGGCTATTCACCAACGCTAAGATAAAAGAGCAGGTCTTGCTGCAGTCCTATGTAAAACCATGGATGCCCCACTGGGATACGATCGTGCAGTCCTATGTAACACCATGGATACAGCCACGTTGTGATACGGTGATGAAGCACAGACCCCTCTCCTCCACACCTGCACGGCTCAGCTCTGCTACATCCAGATGGACGAGCTCCAGAGAGCGAGTCCGCCTGCAGTCCCATGCAAGGATCACGTGACCTGACCCGCTCCACACCGTGTGCCCGGTGCTCTCACCTGCAGGTGCTGCTGCTGGCCCGGCCGCCATCGCCGCTCCCGGCTCCATCCACACCGTGCGGTCTCACTGCAGGCTGCCGCTCCTCACTGGCCCGGGGGCCGCCCTCATGGCCGCCATCAATGTGCCCGCTGCACCCTGCGCTCCCCGCGCGTCTCCTGCACCCGAGCGTCTGCTGCTGCTTCCTCCGGCTCCCTCCTCGGTGACTGTGTGCGCGGTCCGCCCGATCCCTGGAGCTGCAGCGCCCCCTGTAGGGCTGTGGCGGCTTCTGCTCGGAGACCTCGGGCTGATGTTGTGTCTGTGATTGTGACTGTGTACAGTCTGTGGCGGCGGCGGCGTGTGCCCGAGCCTCCGTGTGCCCGGCAGTGTGCCCGAGCCTCCGTGTGCCCGGCGGTGTGCCCGGCGGTGTGCCCGAGCCTCCGTGTGCCCGGCGGTGTGCCCGAGCCTCCGTGTGCCCGGCAGTGTGCCCGAGCCTCCGTGTGCCCGGCGGTGTGCCCGAGCCTCCGTGTGCCCGGCGGTGTGCCCGAGCCTCCGTGTGCCCGGCAGTGTGCCCGAGCCTCCGTGTGCCCGGCGGTGTGCCCGGCGGTGTGCCCGAGCCTCCGTGTGCCCGGCGGTGTGCCCGAGCCTCCGTGTGCCCGGCAGTGTGCCCGAGCCTCCGTGTGCCCGGCGGTGTGCCCGAGCCTGCGTGTGCCCGGCGGTGTGCCCGAGCCTCCGTGTGCCCGGCAGTGTGCCCGAGCCTCCGTGTGCCCGGCGGTGTGCCCGAGCCTCCGTGTGCCCGGCGGTGTGCCCGAGCCTCCGTGTGCCCGGCAGTGTGCCCGAGCCTCCGTGTGCCCGGCGGTGTGCCCGAGCCTGCGTGTGCCCGGCGGTGTGCCCGAGCCTCCGTGTGCCCGGCGGTGTGCCCGAGCCTCCGTGTGCCCGGCGGTGTGCCCGAGCCTCCGTGTGCCCGGCGGTGTGCCCGAGCCTCCGTGTGCCCGGCAGTGTGCCCGAGCCTCGGTGTGCCCGGCGGTGTGCCCGAGCCTCCGTGTGCCCGGCGGTGTGCCCGAGCCTCCGTGTGCCCGGCGGTGTGCCCGAGCCTCCGTGTGCCCGGCAGTGTGCCCGAGCCTCCGTGTGCCCGGCGGTGTGCCCGAGCCTGCGTGTGCCCGGCGGTGTGCCCGAGCCTCCGTGTGCCCGGCAGTGTGCCCGAGCCTCCGTGTGCCCGGCGGTGTGCCCGAGCTTCCGTGTGCCCGGCGGGGTGCCCGAGCCTCCGTGTGCCCGGCGGTGTGCCCGAGCCTCCGTGTGCCTGGCGGTGTGCCTGAGGCTCCGTGTGCCCGGCAGGGTGCCTGAGGCTCCGTGTGCCCGGCGGGGTGCCCGAGCCTCCGTGTGCCCGGCGGGGTGCCCGAGTCTCCGTGTGTGCACCTGTAGGTGTATATATACAGTTTGTGCTCAAAAGCTCACATACCCCATTTCTTAATACCGTGTATTGCCCCCTCTAACATCAATGACAGCTTGAAGTCTTTTGTGGTAGTTGTGGATGAGGTTCTTTATTTTCTCAGATGGTAAAGCTGCCCACTCTTCTTGGCAAAAAGCCTCCAGTTCCTGTAAATTCCTGGGCTGTCTAGCATGAACTGCGTGATTGAGATCTCCCCAGAGTGGCTCAATGATATTGTGGTCAGGAGACTGAGAGGGTCACTCCAGAACCTTCACTTTGTTCTGCTGTAGCAAATGACAGGTCAACTTGGCCTTGTGTTTTGGATCGTTGTCATGTTGGAACATCCAAGTACGTCCCATGCGCAGCTTCCAGACTGATGATTGCAAATTTGCCTCCAGGATTTGCTGATAACGTGCTGCATTCATCTTTCCTTCAACTTTGACCAAGCTTCCTGTTCTCACACATCCCCAAAACATCAGCGATCCACCTCCGTGCTTTACAGTAGGAATGGTGTTCCTTTCATCATAGGCCTTGTTGACCTCTCTCCAAACGTAACGTTTAGGGTATGTGCACACAGAGTTTTTTGGAGGTGCGGATTTTGTAGTTAAATCCGCAGGACTAAAGTCCTGTGGTTTATCTGCGGATTTGCCCTGCGGTTTCACACCTCATAATGGATAAGGTGTGAAACCGCAGCGTTTCTGCACAAAAGAATTGACATGCTGCGGATTGAAAACCGCGTGGGAAAAATCCGCAGCATGTGCACAGCGTTTTCCAGTTTACCATTGAAAACAATGGTACTGTACAACGCACCTAAATCTGCTGCAGAAACGCTGCGGATCCGCACCGTGTGCACATGGCCTTATGGTTGTGGACAAAAAGTTCAGTTTTGGTCTCATCACCTTGTTCCAGAAGTTTTGAGGCTTGTGTCTGTGCTGTTTTGTGTATTGCAGGCGAGATACTTTGTGGCATTTGCGCAGTAATGGCTTTCTTCTGGCGACTCGACCATGCAGCCCATTTTTCTTCCTTATTGTGCATCTTGAAACAGCGACACCACTAGTTTTCGGAGAGTCCAGTATTTCAGCTGATGTTATTTGTTGGTTTTTCTTTGCATCATGAACAATTTTCCTGGCAGTTGTGGATGATATATTTGTTGGTCTACCTGACCGTGGTTTTGTTCTTACAGAGCCCCTGATTTTCCATTTGTTAATCACAGTGTGAGCGCTGCTGATCGGCATTATCAATCAGGTCCGGAACTATTGAGGTTGTGTCACTTGTTTCCCGGGGGAAGGCAGAAAGGACCGGACAGGCCCCATGACCCAAGGAGAGGGAGTGTGTTTAAAGAGAGAGCGAGAACCCGGCCAGACACTGAGGGGGAAGCGTGCAAAGCTGCAGAGACACCCCACCGTCCACGGGCAGGCAGCACGCTCCACACCCGAACCGCCGGCGCTGTGCGGACTGCAGCAGACAGACCCAGTGGCCTAGAGAGAGTTGGCGGGAACAGACAGCGCACAGCAGGGACCAGCGAGTGCTCCGGCCCTTGAGCCTCAATATAGCGCAGCTCCGCGCGCGAGCTCACCCACTGACAGAGACTGTGCGGAGAGACGTGCAGGGTGCCCGTTGGTCACCACGGGGCGAGGTGTTGACCATTCCGGTCTAGTGAGTGCGTGCGTGCTGCCTGAGAGAGATCGTGTGCAGGACTGTTTGTTGCTGCCCACGTTGCCACACCGTTTGACCAGGACCCTGACAGTATTGCGGCCCTGCCTGTGTTGGCCGCAGCCAGTTATGGACTAGGGCCCCAGTGGAAGGTACTGGACACCGACCACGGCTGCCAGAAGACAGACCACTGTTACTAGCAGGACCTTCTTGGACAAGCACCGCGCCAGCTGTTGTCAGCGCTACTGACTTTCCAGCAGCATCTACAGTCGGAGAAACTTCTGACACAATAAGTGTCCAACAGAACTTGCCTTGTTCATTAACTCTGCATGTCCTTTTGCAATTAGACTGTTTGTCCCATTACTTCCCTGCATGGAGTATGCCCCTGTTAAGTAAAATTGTTAACCCTTGCTCTGCCTCCTGTCCATCACTGCATCCCACATCCTGCTTACATATACAGTGGGTACAGAAAGTATTTAGAGCAGTACCATAGCTACCGTGGGGGTAGAAAGGGTGGTGGCCCCAGGCCCTGCGCTCTGAGGGGGCCCACCCGGATCTACACTACTGTAATTGTATCACGCAGCACGCCGTTACAGTTACATTCTCTGGCAGAGCAGGGAGAATCGATCTCCTTGCTCTGCCACCTGGCCGCTATGGGGCCCCTGAGCAGGCGGGGGGGCCCGGTGCCAGCAGTGGGCCCCCCCCCCATCCGTCATCACAAGTTCAGCTGTATGGGCTAGATGCCGATACAGCTGACCACATAGATGAGAGAGCGTTAAGCTCCCTCTCCCATCATCCCCCTGTAAGCGTCTGACGTCATCGACACTGACAGCGGGCAAGATGACGTCACAGCACGGCGCCGGTGTCCGGAGATGTGTGGGTGCTCAGAGCAGCAGAGGAACCAGGAGGAAGAGAGGTGAGTATTGGATTTATGCCAGGATCACACATGTGAGAAATTCGGACGACTCTTGTGTAGGGAAGGTGGAGTGACGGACGAACCTGTCTGTAATAGGAAGGCAAAGGGTGTAAGGAAGTGTAGGAGTGAGAGATGGAAAACAGCTGTAGATAAAGAAAACGAAGAGTAGTGTTGGGGTTTGACCATTAGAGGGCAGTGGAGGGTTGTAGGTTAGGACGGAACACCAGCCATTGGCTAAGAAAAACCGTTGAGTCATGGGGGCGGAGTTACCAGAGCAGAAGGTGATAAAAGGCAGATGGAAGGTTCTGGAAGAGTCAGTCAGCGAAGGGAGCACAGGAAACAAGAAGCACGGTTGAGGAAAGGGAAGTTCCTGAGAGGACTGACAGTTGTGCCAGTTACGGGGGGTGGCCCTGACAGGATTAGCCGCAGACAGAGACAGCAGAGGCCACAGACAGAGAGCAAAGAGAGGCCGCAGACAGAGACAGCCTGGGGTACCCCTAAACCGAACGGACTCGGACTGGTGAAACGCTGTGGTGGTAGGCCTTGGGCAGCCACAGTGACAGAGCCGCGAGGGACGTCCATTTGTCAACGAAAGAAAGTGAAGGTACCCGGGCCTGTGTACGAAGTCAAGCAGCTGCTGTGTGCGGCTGTGGAGAGTGACGAGCAGCCGCTGAGGGAGGCTGCGAAGTTTGTCACGCAGCTGTTGACTGATTAATAAAGAAGACCTGTTGGACACGATCCTGTCTCAAGTCTGCGGCCAGTAACGGACCACCCCCCCCAGTTGGTTGCCCCCCCACCTTACCTACACTTGCATCTTAATACCCAGCACTGCCGCCGGCACGACCACCAGCTGTCTGCTTTAGCTTGGCTCGTTTTCAAAAACGAAGGGGGGTCCCACACCGTTTTCTTAAGTTATTTATTTAAATAATTAAAAAAATAAATTGCGTGGGGACTGCTCTATTCTTGATAACCAGCCATGATAAAGCTGACAGCTGAGGGTTGCAGCCACCAGCTGTTAGTTTTTGCCATGCTGGTTATGAGTATACAGTCATGGCCAAAAGTATTGACACCCCTGCAATTCTGTCAGATAATACTCAGTTTCTTCCTGAAAATGATTGCAAACACAAATTCTTTGGTATTATTATCTTCATTTAATTTGTCTTAAATGAAAAAACACAAAAAGAATTGTCCTAAAGCCAAATTGGATATAATTGCACACCAAACATAAAAAAGAGGGTGGACAAAAGTATTGGCACTGTGGGAAAAATCATGTGATGCTTCTCTAATTTGTGTAATTAGCAGCACCTGTAACTTACCTGTGGCACCTAACAGGTGTTGGCAATAACTAAATCACACTTGCAGCCAGTTGACATGGATTAAAGTTGACTCAACCTCTGTCCTGTGTCCTTGTGTGTACCACATTGAGCATGGAGAAAAGAAAGAAGACCAAAGAACTGTCTGAGGACTTGAGAAACCAAATTGTGAGGAAGCATGAGCAATCTCAAGGCTACAAGTCCATCTCCAAAGACCTGAATGTTCCTGTGTCTACCGTGCGCAATATCATCAAGAAGTTTAAAGCCCATGGCACTGAGGCTAACCTCCCTAGATGTGGACGGAAAAGAAAAATTGACAAGAGATTTCAACGCAAGATTGTGCGGATGTTGGATAAAGAACCTCCACTAACATCCAAACAAGTTCAAGCTTCCCTGCAGTCCGAGGGTACAACAGTGTCAACCCGTACTATCCGTCGGCATCTGAATGAAAAGGGACTGTATGGTAGGAGACCCAGGAAGACTCCACTTCTTACCCGGAGACATAAAAAAGCCAGGCTGGAGTTTGCCAAAACTTACCTGAAAAAGCCTAAAACATTTTGGAAGAATGTTCTTTGGTCAGATGAGACAAAAGTAGAGCTTTTAGGGCAAAAGCATCAACATAGAGTTTACAGGAGAAAAAAGAGGCATTCAAAGAAAAGTACACGGTCCCTACAGTCAAACATGGCGGAGGTTCCCTGATGTTTTGGGGTTGCTTTGCTGCCTCTGGCACTGGACTGCTTGACCGTGTGCATGGCATTATGAAGTCAGAAGACTACCAACAAATTTTGCAGCATAATGTAGGGCCCAGTGTGAGAAAGCTGGGTCTCCCTCAGAGGTCATGGGTCTTCCAGCAGGACAATAACCCAAAACACACTTCAAAAAGCACTAGAAAATGGTTTGAGAGAAAGCACTGGAGACTTCTAAGGTGGTCAGCAATGAGTCCAGACCTGAATCCCATAGAACACCTGTGGAGAGATCTAAAAATGGCAGTTTGGAGAAGGCACCCTTCTAATATCAGGGACCTGGAGCAGTTTGCCAAAGAAGAATGGTCTAAAATTCCAGCAGAGCATTGTAAGAAACTCATTGATGGTTACCGGAAGCGGTTGGTCGCAGTTATTTTGGCTAAAGGTTGTGCAACCAAGTATTAGGCTGAGGGTGCCAATACTTTTGTCCGACCCATTTTTGGAGTTTTGTGTGAAATGATCAATGGTTTGCTTTTTGCTTCATTCTCTTTTGTGTTTTTTCATTTAAGACAAATTAAATGAAGATAATAATACCAAAGAATTTGTGTTTTCAATCATTTTCAGGAAGAAACTGAATATTATCTGACAGAATTGCAGGGGTGTCAATACTTTTGGCCATGACTGTATGTGAAAGGCAGAAAGTGTAAGCAGTAGTGGGGTAACCAAAGCAGAATTCACTTTAACCCCTTCATCCCCCAAGCCTGTTTTCACGTTCATGAAGAGGCCAAGTTTTACAATTCTGACCAGTGTCACTTTAAAAGGTGATAACTCAAGAACGCTTTAAAGGCTCTGACTGATTCTGAGAATGTTTTTTTTTTCTGACATATTGTATTCCATGATATTGGTGACATTTCTTTGAAAAGACATTTATTTGTGAAAAAAACTTAACACTTTTAATTTTTTTGCCCATAAATCAGAGAATTATATCACACAAAATATTGAGAAAATTACATTTCCCACATGTCTGCCTTACATCAGCGCAATTTTTGAAACATAACTATTTTTTTTTTAGGAAGTTATAAGGGTTAAAAGTTGACCAGTGATTTCTAATTATTTCAATAAAATTTACAAAACCATTTTTTTTAGGGACCACCTCACATTTGAAGTAACTTTGAGGGGTCTATATGACAGAAAATACCCCAAAGTGACACCATTCTAAAAACTGCACCCCTTTAAGGTGCTCAAAACCACATTCAGGAAGTTTCTTAATCCTTCAGGTGCGCCTTAGGAATTTTTGGAATGTGGAAGGAAATATCAGGAGAAATTGCACTAATCTATTTGTTGTGCAATTTCTCTTGATGAGTACATCAATACCCAATATGTGGGGGCAAACTACTGTTTGGGCGCACAGAAGGGAAGGAGCGCCATTTGACTTTTTGAAAGCAAAATTTGCTTGGAATAATTAGTGGATGCCATGTCGCGTTTGGAGAGCTCCTAATGTTCCTAAACAGTGGAAACGTCCCACAAGTGACACTATTTTGAAAATTAGACCTCTCTAGGGATTTTAGCTATATGTACTGAGCACCTTCAACCCCCATGGGCTTCACAAAAGTTTATAACGAAGAGTCATGAAAATAAAAAAAATCACATTTTTCTCCCAAAAATTATTTTTTTAGCCCCAATTTTATTTATTTTCACAAGGTGACCAGAGAAAATTGACCCCAAAATTTGTTGTGCAATTAATACTGAGTATGCAGATATATGTGGGGGGGGACCACTGTTTGGGCGCACGGCAGGGCTCGGAAGGGAAGCAGTGCCATTTGACTTTTTCAACCTAAAATTGGCTGGAATTGAGATTGGACGCCATGTTGCGTTTGACGAGCCCCCAATGTGCCCAAACAGTGGAAACCCCCCACAAGTGACCCCATTTTGGAAACTAGACCCCCTAAGGAACTTATCTAGATGTGTGGTGAGCATCTTGAACCCCCTAGGGCTTCACAGGAGTTTATAACGCCCAGGCGTGAAAATAAAAAATCATATTTTTTCCACAAACATGACCGTTTAGTCCCCAATTTTTTATTTTCCCAAAGAAAGAAGAAGAAATTGGACCCCAAAAGTTGTTGTCCAATTTGTCCTGAGTACGCTCATACCGTATATGTGGGGGGGACCACTGTTTGGGCGCACGGCAGGGCTCAGAAGGGAAGCAGCGCCGTTTGACTTTTTCAGCCTAAAATTGGCTGGAATTGAGATTGGACGCCATGCTGCGTTTGACAAGCACCCAATGTGCAAAAACAGTGGAAACCCCACACAAGTGACCCCATTTTGGAAACTAGACCCCCTAAGGAACTTATCTAGATATGTGGTGAGAACTTTGAACCCCCAAGTGTTTCACTAAAGTAAATACTGCCCAGGCGTGAAAATAAAAAATCCTATTTTGTGCCCACAAAAATGATCGTTTAGTCCCCAATTTTTAATTTTCCCAAGCGTAACAGGAGAAATTGGACTCCAAAAGTTGTTGTCCAATTTGTCCTGAGCACGCTGGTACCCCATATGTGGGAGAAAACTACTGTTTGGGCACACGTCGGGGCTCAGAAGGGAAGAAGTGACGCTT
Source organism: Dendrobates tinctorius (assembly GCF_039654945.1). NCBI lineage: Eukaryota > Metazoa > Chordata > Amphibia > Anura > Dendrobatidae > Dendrobates > Dendrobates tinctorius. Next base: position 984,606 of record NW_027361998.1, on the reverse strand, counting down.
TGGAATGCAGACTTTGATGGAATGGTCTGCGGGCGTCATGTTCCGTTTGCAGAGCCCCTGATGTGCCTAAACAGTAAAAAAAACCACAAGTGACATTGTTTTGGAAACTAGACCCCCAAGGAACTTATCTAGATGTGCCCCACCTAATCTAATGTTTCCGGTAAAGTAATTTAGTAGTGCATTGAGGTGTGGTACAATTTAAAGTAATTCTTCATACACAGGCCAGGTTTTTCGGGGCAGGTGTCGCATTGATAAATGGTGTCCTTGCATATTCCGTTTTTGTAACACACTCGGCACCTTTTTTGCGATTTACCTCTTTTTGCAGTTTGCAGGACCTCTCCCGGGAAATGCTGACCTGGTACAATACGAGCACCTTCAGTTCCGGAAGTTCTGGGGCCCGCTCCGTCCAGAGTGCCAAACATCAGGGCCTTAACCACTACCTCCTGGAACTCAAGGTACGACGTATCGGTGTGGTGTGCACATTGTGACAGCAGGAATGCGTTGAGCATTGCCAATTGGACGACCAGCTTTTTGTACCACACCTTGGCCTTTCTCAAAGCATTGTACAGTTGAAGGAGTTGATCGGAGCGATCAACGCCCCCATGTTTTTATTGTACCCCAGCACACATTCAGGTTTGCTGACCTGTGCAGAGGTACCCCGTAGAGTGCTGAGGGCGCTGCCATCACTGTTTATGGTGCTCAAGAGAAAGACATCCCTCTTGTCCTTGTACTTGACCACCAGGAGGTGGTCACTACATTGGGCCCTGCTCTCACCTTTTCGGAGCATCTGCCCAAGTAGCGTCTTCGGGAGGCCCCTCTGATTATTGCGGACAGTAACGCAGGCTGCGGTACCTCGCGCAGAGAAGGATTTGTAGAGTGGGATGCTGGTATAAAAGTTATCAGTGTAGAGGTGATAACCTTTATCCAGCAGTGGTGCACCAAATCCCACACAATTTTCCCACTCACTCCCAGGTCAGGAGGACACTCAGGGGGTTGAATCCGGGTGTCCTTCCCTTCGTAAACTCTAAACTTGTGGATGTACCCTGAGGTACTCTCACACAGCTTATAGAGTTTGATTCTGTACCTGGCCCTCTTACTGGGCAGGTATTGACGGAATCCGAGCCTTCCCTTGAAATGGACCAAGGACTCATCCACGCAGATGTTCCTTTGGGGCACGTACACTTCAGCAAACTTTTTGTTGAAGTGTTCGATGACCGGCCGAACTTTGAACAGACGGTCAAAGTTGGGGTCATCTCGTGCGGGACACTGTGCATTATCGTTATAATGCAGAAACTTGTGGATGGCCTGAAAATGCATCCGGACCATGACCATTCAGAACACTGGAGTGTTGTATAAAATATCAACACTCCAATATTGCCGAATTTCAGGCTTCTTCAGGATACCCATGTGGAGGACCAGGCCCCAAAACTGCGTCATTTCAACTGCGTCCACAGGAGACCAGTTAGTATAGGATGAACGCGGGTTTTGCTCCAAAAATTGCCGAGCGTACAAATTAGTTTGCTCCACCATGAGGTTAACAAAATCCTCAGAGAAAAAGACTTTGAAAAAGTCAATTTCTGTGAGGCCGGTGGTGTCAAACTTGATTCCTGATTCTGCCACAAAATCAGGAATCGGTGGCTCGTAATTTTCGGGGGGAGAGGTCCACAGAGGGTTTGCTGAATCAGCTGCGGGCATGGTGGGCACCAGCGTCGGACTGGAACACCTTGGGCCCACCAGAGAAAATCATTCTTGGGGCCCACTATGTAGCTGCATAGAGTTAAATACCAGACCACCAATTGTGCGGTAAAACACGCTAATATCCGGGTATAATATAAGGTTGTACATGTCTTAATTATGTAGCAGGAGTTGGGGTAGCCCCCTCATAGAATATAAAGCAGCCCCCTCATAGAATATAATGTAGACCCCTCATAGAATATAATGCAGCCATCTCATAGAATATAATACAGCCATCTCATAGAATATAATACTGCCCCCCTCATAGGGTATAATGATAGGGTATAATGCACCCCCTCATAGGGTATAATGCACCCCCTCATAGGGTATAATACTGCCCCCCTCATAGGGTATAATACTGCCCCCCTCATAGGGTATAATACTGCCCCCTCATAGGGTATAATGCACCCCCTCATAGGGTATAATACTGCCCCCCTCATAGGGAATAATGCTGCCCCCTCATAGGGTATAATGCTGCCCTCCTCATAGGGTATAATGCTGCCCCCCTCATAGGGTATAATGCACCCCCTCATAGGGTATAATACTGCCCCCCTCATAGGGTATAATACTGCCCCCCTCATAGGGAATAATGCTGCCCCCTCATAGGGTATAATGCTGCCCTCCTCATAGGGTATAATACTGCCCCCCTCATAGGGTATAATGCACCCCCTCATAGGGTATAATACTGCCCCCCTCATAGGGTATAATACTGCCCCCCTCATAGGGAATAATGCACCCCCTCATAGGGAATAATGCACCCCCTCATAGGGAATAATGCACCCCCTCATAGGGTATAATACACCCCCTCATAGGGTATAATACTGCCCCCCTCATAGGGTATAATACTGCCCCCCTCATAGGGAATAATGCACCCCCTCATAGGGAATAATGCACCCCCTCATAGGGAATAATGCACCCCCTCATAGGGAATAATGCTGCCCCCTCATAGGGTATAATACTGCCCCCCTCATAGGGTATAATACACCCCCTCATTGGGAATAATGCACCCCGTCATAGGGAATAATGCTGCCCTCCTCATAGGGTATAATGCTGCCTCCTCATAGGGTATAATGCTGCCTCCTCATAGGGTATAATGCTGCCTCCTCATAGGGTATAATGCTGCCCCCTCATAGGGTATAATGCTGCCCCCCTCATAGGGAATAATGCACCCCCTCATAGGGAATAATGCACCCCCTCATAGGGAATAATGCACCCCCTCATAGGGAATAATGCTGCCCCCTCATAGGGTATAATACTGCCCCCCTCATAGGGTATAATACTGCCCCCCTCATAGGGAATAATGCACCCCCTCATAGGGAATAATGCACCCCCTCATAGGGAATAATGCACCCCCTCATAGGGAATAATGCTGCCCCCTCATAGGGTATAATACTGCCCCCCTCATAGGGTATAATACACCCCCCTCATAGGGAATAATGCACCCCCCTCATAGGGTATAATGCTGCCTCCTCATAGGGTATAATGCTGCCCCCCTCATAGGGAATAATGCACCCCCTCATAGGGAATAATGCACCCCCTCATAGGGAATAATGCACCCCCTCATAGGGAATAATGCTGCCCCCTCATAGGGTATAATACTGCCCCCCTCATAGGGTATAATACTGCCCCCCTCATAGGGAATAATGCACCCCTCATAGGGAATAATGCACCCCCTCATAGGGAATAATGCACCCCCTCATAGGGAATAATGCTGCCCCCTCATAGGGTATAATACTGCCCCCCTCATAGGGTATAATACACCCCCCTCATAGGGAATAATGCACCCCCTCATAGGGTATAATACACCCCCCTCATAGGGTATAATACACCCCCCTCATAGGGTATAATGCTGCCTCCTCATAGGGTATAATGCTGCCTCCTCATAGGGAATAATGCTGCCCTCCTCATAGGGTATAATGCTGCCTCCTCATAGAGTATAATGCTGCCCCCTCATAGAGTATAATGCTGCCCCCTCATAGGGTATAATGCTATATAGATATATAGAGTTAGATAGATATAGATAGAAAGATAGATGTAGAAATAGATAGATATAGAGATAGATAGTAGATAATGGATAGAAAGTAGATAATGGATAGATATAGATAGAAAGATTCATAGAGATAGATATAAAGATAGATATAGAAAGAAATATAGATAGATAGATCGATAGGTAGATAGATATAGAGATAGATAGAAAATAGATAATGGATAGATAGATAGATAGAAAGATATAGAGATATATAGATAGAGATAGATAATAGATAGAGATAGATAATAGACAGAGATATACAGATATAATAATAATAATAATAATAATAATATAGACATATATAGATAGATATAGAGATAAATATATATAGATAGATGGCTATAAATAAAAATAGATATAGAGATATATATATAGAGATAGATAGATATAGAGATAATAGATATAGAGATAGATAGATATAGAGACAGATAGATATAGAAAGATAGATATAGAGATATATATAGAGATAATAGCTAGATATAGAGATATGTATAGAGATAGATAGATATAGAGAGATATAGAGATAGATAGAGATAGCTAGATAGATAGATGGATAGATAGATATAGATAATAGAGATAATAGATAGATATAATAGATATATATAGAGATAGATATAGAGATAGATATAGAGATAGATGGATAGATCAATAGATAGATAGATAAAGAGAGAGAGATAGATATAGATAGATAATGAGATATAGAGATAGATATAAAGATATGGTGTTAGATAGAAAGATAGATATAGAGATAGATAGATATAGAGATAGATATGGATATAGAGATAGATATGGATATAGAGATAACAGATAGATATAGAGATAGATAGATAGATAGATATAGAGATAATATATAGATAGATATAGAGATAATATATAGATAGCTATAGAGAGAAACAGATATAGAGATAGATATAGAGAGAAACAGATATAGAGATAGATATAGAGAGAAACAGATATAGAGATAGATATAGAGAGAAACAGATATAGAGATAGATAGGTAGATAGATATAGAGATAATAGATAGATATAGAGATAGATAGATATAGATATAAAGATAGATAGAGATAGAGAGAGCGGTAGATATAGAGAGAGATAGATATAGAGAGAGATAGATACAGAGATCAATAAATAGATAGAGAGATAGATATGGATATAGATAATAGATAGAGATAGATAGATAAAGATAGATAATAAATATAGAGATAACAGATAGATATAGAGATAGAGTAAGACAGAAAGATATAGAGATAGGTAGATATAGATAATAGAGATAGCTAGATAGATAGACATAATAGATAGATATAGATATAGAGATAGATAGAAAGACAGATGTAGAGACAGAAAGATAGATATAGAGATAGAGCGATAGATAGATAGAGATAGATATAGATAATAGATAGAGATAAATAGATAGATAGATAGAGAAAGATAGATATAGAGATAGAAAGATAGATATACAGAGAGATAGATATAGAGATAGAGATAAATAGATAGATAGATAGATATAGAGATATAGAGAGAAATAGATATAGATATATATAGAGATAGATAGATATAGATATAGAGATAGATACAGAATAAAGATATAGAGATAAATAGATAGAGAAAGATAGATAGATATATAGATATAGAGATAGAGCGATAGATAGATATACAGAGAGATAGATATAGAGATAGATAGAGATATATAGATAGCTATAGAGAGAGATATAGAGATAGATATAGAGAGAAATAGATATAGATATAGAGATAGATAGAGATAGATATATAGATATAGATATAAAGATAGATATAGAGATAGAGCGATAGATAGAGAGAGAAATAGATATAGAGATAGATACAGAGAAAAGATATAGAGATAGATAACGGATAGATAAATAGATAGATAGGTATAGAGATAGATATAGATATTAGATAGATATATATATAGATAAAGATAGATAGATATATATGGTAGCTAGATAGATAATAAATATAGAGATAATAGATATAGAGATAGATAGAGTAAGATAGATAGATATAGAGATAGATGTAGAGATAGAAAGATAGATATAAAGATAGAGCGATAGATAGAGATAGAGATAGATATAGAGATAGATAGATATAGATAATAGATAGAGATAGAAAGATAGATAGATATAAGAGAGATAGAGAGAGATATATAGAGATATAGAGATAGATAGATAGAGAGAGAGAGATATAAAAAACAAAACACAATACTCACCTCTCCTCCTGCTCCCACGCTGATCCCGGCCTCAGTGTCAGGAGCTGCCCCCTCTGCCAGACACACAGCGGGTGCGCGATGTAGTGACGTCATCGCGCACTGGCTGTGAGCCAGGAGCAGAGAGGACTGAGGGCGGCGCCGGCCCTGATGCAGAGCGGCTACTGGGCTGGGGGCGGGGCCTCTGGGGGTGGAGACCTGAAATGATATTCACTGCTTCGCAGTGAATATTCATTTCTCTTTAGCAGCGGGGACAGGGGCTCCTGCCTCCTGACACCCGCTGCTGCTCCGCTGGCAGGGGCCCCCATAGCAGCTGCATGGTGTGCGACACACCACTGGCTGGGGGCCCCTGGAGCAGCGGGGGCCCTAGGCAACTGCTGGCCCTGTATGCCAGCAGGTGCCAGGGCCCACCAGATGCCAGGGCCCACCGGAGAATCCACCGGTTCTCCGGTGGGCCAGTCCGACGCTGGTGGGCACTGCCTCATCTTCTGTCCTGGAGCGTCTGCGTGGCGGTTCTGCAGGACCCGAGGAGGAAGATGAGGAGGGGGAAGAGGATGAAGAATCCGAAAAATAAAGAAAAGTCGGATCGTCATCCTCGCTATCAGTGTCGGAGGCAAGTAAAGCATATGCCTCCTCTATTGAATAGCGCTGTTGGGAGGAACGTGATGGGCGGGACATTTTTTTGTGTAAATATGGTGCTTGGGTGTACTTTATTTATAACTGTGTATGTGGTGGGGGGGGCTAGTGATTGGTGCACACTATCCTGTAAGAAAAAGCTAAAAGGAAATGGGGAGCAAAATACCTGTGAAAAAAAGTCTAAAACAGCAGGTCCTAGATATGATAAGTGAATGGCGTCACTTATCAAAATTTAGTGGCTGCTGGATGTGTGCACAGGGGTGGCTCAAAGGGGGGGGGAGGTGAAAAAGAAAAATGGAAAACAGCCAGCATGAACTTTGATAAGTGAATTGCGTCACTTATCAAAATTCGGCGGCTGCTAAATGTGCACACAGAAACGGCGCAAAGGGGGGTAAAAAGAGGGGGCTGGGGGGATTGGGGTGGATGAATAGAGATCAGGCAGGGATCAACAGTTAGGGTTGTAGTTAGGTGGCACAAAAAGGGGTGAAAAAAATGAAAAACGGCAGGCACAAGCTCTGATAAATGATGTGCGTCACTTATCAAAGTTTTGTGGCTGCGGGATGTGTGTGCGGAGGTGGCGCAAAGGGGGCTAAGGAAAAAAAAGCGAGCACGAGTGTTGATCGGTGAACTGCGTCAATGCTCGGTGGCTGCGCACGGAGGTGGCGCAAAAGTGGGGTGGAGGGGGGTAAAAATAGGGGGAAGGGGATGGGGGGATTGGGGTGGATGAAGAGAGATTGGGCAGGGATCAGTTAGGGTTGAAGTTAGGTGGAACAAAGGGGGGTGAAAAAAATGAAAAACGGGATGTGTGTGCGGAGGTGGCGCAAAGGGGGCTAAGGAAAAAAAAGCGAGCACGTGTGTTGATCGGTGAATTGCGTCACCGATTAACGCTCGGCGGCTGTGCACGGAGGTGGCGCAAAAGTGGGGTGGATGGGGGTAAAAATAGGAGGAAGGGGGATGGGAGATTTGGGTGGATGAAGAGAGATTGGGCAGGGATCAGTTAGGGTTGTAGTTAGGTGGCACAAAGGGGGGTGAAAAAAAATGAAAAACGGGATGTGTGTGCAGAGGTGGCGCAAAGGGGGCTAAGGAAAAAAAAGCAAGCACGAGTGTTGATCGGTGAACTGCGTCAATGCTCGGCGGCTGTGCACGGAGGTGGCGCAAAAGTGGGGTGGAGGGGGGTAAAAATAGGGGGAAGGGGGATGGGGGGATTGGGGTGGATGAAGAGAGATTGGGCAGGGATCAGTTAGGGCTGTAGTTAGGTGGAACAAAGGGGGGTGAAAAAAATGAAAAACGGGATGTGTTTGCGGAGGTGGCGCAAAGGGGGCTAAGGAAAAAAAAGCAAGCACGAGTGTTGATCGGTGAACTGCGTCAATGCTCGGCGGCTGTGCACGGAGGTGGCGCAAAAGTGGGGTGGAGGGGGGTAAAAATAGGGGGAAGGGGGATGGGGGGATTGGGGTGGATGAAGAGAGATTGGGCAGGGATCAGTTAGGGCTGTAGTTAGGTGGAACAAAGGGGGGTGAAAAAAATGAAAAACGGGATGTGTTTGCGGAGGTGGCGCAAAGGGGGCTAAGGAAAAAAAAGCAAGCACGAGTGTTGATCGGTGAACTGCGTCACCGATCAACGCTCGGCGGCTGCGCACGGAGGCGGCGCAAAAGGGGGGGTGGAGGGGGGTAAAAGGGGGAGTGGGGGGATTAAGATAGATTGGGGGGGTGACGATAGATTGGGCAGGGGATCAGGGATCACTTAACACTTACAGTTGTAGCTTTCTTTCTTCTTTCTTCTGCAGGGATTGTGATGCTACAAGCTGTGGCACCACAATACCCAGCACAGGAGCTCTTGCTGCGTCCGAACTCTCTGCAGGAATCCTCAGCTAGAGTGAGGACCCCTGCAGACAGGTCAGAGGCAGGTCAGGGGCAGGTCACGGAGCGGTCACATCGCTGCTGTGACCTGTCATTGGTGGGATCGAATGATTTAATCGATCCCACCAATCCCTGCTCTGCCTGGTGACCATGGTAACTGCCTAGGATCGGAGCTCACAGCTCCGATTACAAGGCAGGTCATGGCCAGGTCATCAGCAGGGCACAGAGCGGTCACAGCGTGACCGCAGCTGTGCCCTGTGGCTGGCACGATCGCCGATCTAATCGATCGCGCCAACCACTTCCTGCTGGCCTTGCTGGGCCTGTCCTAGGCTCCGGCCTAGGATCGGTGCTATTACAGCACCGATCCAGGCCGGTACTGGCAGGGCAAATCGGAGATATTGCGCCGCTGTTTGCTACGATTGGCGCAATTGATTAGATCGGCGATCACGCCAATCTGGGGGCTTTTCTCCGGTGCCTGTCAGGCACCGGTCCTAGGATCGAGTACATCGGTACTCGATCCTAGCCTAGGATCCTGTTGTTTCAGCCAATCTGATTGGCTGAAACAAAGAGAAGCGCTGTGATTGGCTGTTCTGAATTGAACAGCCAATCACAGCTCACAGGGCGGCTGGCCAGGGCGGAGACTGCCCGGGAAGCCGAGGCCATCTATCCTGAGGTAAGATGGCGTCGGCATTTTAATGCGATCACCGCGACTTAAGTCGCGATGTCGCATTAAGGGGCATGGCATACTATTCCGTCCATGGGACTTAGGTCCCAGGTCACATGGATGGAATAGTACGTCCATTGTAGGAAAGGGGTTAAAGAAGTGACATGCTGCATTCTGCAAAAAACAAGCTTTTGCATAAAATACAAGCTGTGTGCATGAGATTTCAGAAATCTCATACACTGTGCTTGGTACTATAAAAAGCTGCTGAAAATTTTCATAAAAAAGCTTAAAAAATGCTGGAAAAAACGCAACATGTGAACATAGTCTTACAGTCCTGAATGTAGGAACAAATGGGTGTTGTTCCAGCGTCATATAAAAAATTCAATTTTATTTTGCAAAATTAAAATGAATCATGACAAACATGATGCACACGTCATGCGTGGCTACACGTTTCGAACACAATATGTCCTTTCTGAAACTTCTTTCCAGGAGTTTGCGAATCCATTGGACCACAAACATCTGTGTATATTAAGTCCAGAAGCTGTTCTGATTTAGTAGTCCTATTCTTAGGAAAGGAATTTCTTGACATCTTCCCTTTAATACAGCCAGGACATTCCATTGTCTGATTGCACTGAACGACTGTTAAACCATCAGCAAGTTGTTTTTGAACTGACTTTCTTATTGCTTCTGGGCGTCTATGTGTAAGACACCTGTGCCATACATGGATACAATTCTTGTGCTGTTCATGTTTATCAGTGTATACACTTCTTGAATTTTAGCTGGTACAACTCCTCTTTGATTTTTCCTGCTTCTAGAGTGTGACTTTCTTTTGAGATGATACTAGGGATGAGCGAGCACTAAGATGCTCGGATGCAATTCCTAATATTCGCATGCTCGTTTCGAGTAATGAGTATAATGGGAAATCCAAGCATTTTTCCAGCAGGCTCTACAAGACGGTCTGGGAGGTCAGTGAAAATTTTGAAATGGATAAAGGGCTGAATGGAAGAAGAACAGCATGCGTAAAACCCCTGGAAGCATATCTGACTCCCAGAACACTGCAGAGAACAATGGGGTCACACTTTTACTCCATTTTAAGGATTGACAATAAAACATTCCAAACTGATGAGAAATTGGAGTTTACAAGGAAAAAAGTTAAGAAACATTTTTTTCCTGTATAATGACTTGAATATAAGTCAAAGTTTAAAAGGATTTTTACTAAGTAAACTACAAGCATTGTCAGGTTGGTGCTGTTAAATAATACCTGGGTTGAAGAAATCCGTCTTGTGGGCAGGTATCTTTTTTTAGTGTTCTGGATTTATCGTCATCATTTTAGGCTTAAGTGACAGGTCACTGAACCGTCAGTGATCTGCCTCCTATTTTAAATACTCTGCTTGCGCAGTTAATATTGTAGTCTTTAAAAAAAAATTTAAGTTCAGCAAAGTGACGCCAGTGGCAGCGCATGCACAATAACATCTATCATAGATGCCTCCTACTTGGGTCTCCACACCATTCTGCGGTATTACACATAAGAAGAATACTGCTACAGTCCTTCCTTAGATTGTTACGGTCCCGCTATAAAATCTACTGTGACAGCACAACTGCGGAAAGGAAATTGGAAGCGAAAATTACATAATGGCACTGAATGTATGGACTTAGAATAATATCCATAGGAACATTGAGAGGAGAGATAACATCTTCCATAAACGGGGAATTCTACAAGTAATCACAAAGCTCATTAATCAGAAGTTGTCAGAGCGTAGGAGCAGCTGATACTTCCAGGGGTGATTGTATTACTTCTGAAAACAATGAACGTAGAGTTAACACCGGGCAGAATCCTCACTAATCAGACCCCACAAAGCCTAATTATACTCCGTTAGTAAATGAGTAATTTGGATACAGCACAAATGGCAGACAGATCAGTAAAAGAATGGAATTTATTAAGGGCAAATATATTATGTCAGAGGTAACACCGGAGAGATCACGCAGATTCCACCGCTGTTACCAGTTTGTCACGCAAAACACCGAGGATATGAATCAAACAGATCCCAGTGCTGCCATCAGTTTGTCACACACAACGCTGGGGAGATCATACAGATCTCACCGCTGCCGCCAGTTTCTGAAGGAGACACAACTCCGCTGCCTCGTCAGGACAATTACGCAATTGACCGACGAGTGATAGACGGGGCCGTGGCTGCTTCCACTACTAGGCCGGTTTTTGGGGAACTCACAATGAACAAACGGCATATACACCTCCAATTCCAACCTATGGAATATATACAGTATATACCCCGTTACGGTCACTTCCAGCTCCACTATAACAAAACTAGTTACAGCTGCCACCATAAATAGTTTATATAGGCCGATTGGATACCCGATAGAAGTACCGTATGGCTTCAGGGGTGCGGTTTACAGAGCAAGAGGAACAGAGCTAATACAATTTTATATAGTTACTCTGGAAAGGTAGGCAGTGTTTGTAAAAATTACTGTATATACATACAATTACATGAAATGAAAGGGATAACCAAAATACTAAACGTGATGTCGTAGGAATGGCTTTTATCTTTATGGAGGGAAGCACTCTGCTTAGGATAATGGAACACTCTCACAGAGAACTGTGTCTTCCAGAAATAAACAATGACAGAAACCCAAACTCTGGTGTTATTTAGATCAAGATTACACACACATACTTCGCCTGCGTGAGCTCATATTGGGCTTGTTGTGGGATATGCTTTTAGAACTTTATGAGGTCCCCAGCTTTCAGGATATCTTTCGCCCCTTGAGGTCCCAGGTGTTAGATATTGTTGTCATTTCCTATTGCAATATCCTGAACTGTCACACCACCACAGAGCAAAGAGGAAGAGATTGGTCCTTCATCATCAGGTCCTTCAATACCTTGAAGGTAGAAACCGATAGTCCTGGACTCGCTGCTCAAAGATGGTTCTGAGCCCATACACCGCATCACAGTAGCTGTCGTGAGGTCCACATTGGAGGGTCCGGAACTTTTATCAATACACCTCAGGAGTCATCTGATATTAGTGCCTGTTTGATGACCTCATAGTTCCCATCTTGATCTAGAGGGAGAGCGCCAAACACCTTCAGAGCTTGGCCTCGTAGCCTTGGGATTAAATATCGCGACCACTGGTCATCAGGCAACTGGTATTGGCTGTAGACCTTTTCAATCCCCCTCAAAAATGTGTCCACATCCACGTCCTGGTCCATGATAGGAAAATGCTCGGGACTGTCACTCAACAGCCTCATGCTTGTCCTGTTGCATTGTAGCCTCTTGCATGGTCTGGGCCTGCCGCTCAATGGCTTTTCATTCGGCTTGGGCCTGTCATTCAACAAATTCACGCTCTGCGTGCTTGTATCACAAGCTGCATCTGCATTTGAGGGTCACATCCTCCCATTTACTGCAGAATGAGCGACAAGCAAGAGTCGATTCTACTTTGGGAGCTGTGGTTGCTGATGGCTTTTTATGAGTCAGACATTTCTGGAAACGGATTCACAACTGGCCATCCTGGTGCTCCAATGGTCCTGGGCTCTGGTCCCAGGGCGGTGTAGATGTGGTTGGCAAGGGGATGTAGAGGCAGGGTCGGACTGGGGTGTCTAGGGCCCACCAAGGGAATTAATTTTAGGGGCCCACCTACAGTAATGTACAACTCAACATTTAGGCTTTGAGACCGCGGAATTACACCATGGGTTCTTTTGCCGTATATCCCACGCCAAATCTGCATCATTTCAGCATCCTAATTCTACTAAAAGCTGCACCGTTGTTCATATGCTGCAGATCTTTCCGCACTACGATTCATTTAATCCTTTAGGGCCACAGGCCTGTTTTCACCTTAATGCCCAGGCCATTTTTTGCAAATCTGACCTGTGTTACTTTGAAGTTAAAAAGTGACCCCATTTTGGAATCTACACCCCCAAGGATTGACGTAGGGGGTATAGTGATCACTTTGTCCCAACAAGAGTTCCATGGTAGATGCTACACAGCCCAGCCAATCAAAGCGTTCGTATCTGCAAGGGGGGCTAAAATTCGCCCGGACCAGCCAGGCAGCGTTGCTGCCTGCCGGTCTTAGCGGCGAAAGCCTCCCGGTACCCGTGCGATTAGCTGCCCCAATAGGCAGCACAGGTCCCCAATAGGCAGCATTGGTCCCTATAGGCAGCACAGGTTCCCAATAGGCAGCACAGGTCCCCAATAGGTAGCACACGTCCCCAATAGGTAGCACACGTCCCCAATAGGCAGCACAGGTCCCCAATAGGCAGCATTGGTCCCTATAGGAAGCACAGGTCCCCAATAGGCAGCATTGGTCCCCAATAGGCAGCATTGGTCCCAAATAGGGAGCAAAGGTCCCCAATAGGCAGCACAGGTCCCCAATAGGCAGCATTGTTCCCAATAGGCAGCATTGGTCCCCAATAGGCAGCATTGGTCCCAAATAGGGAGCACAGGTCCCCAATAGGCAGCACAGGTCCCAATAGGCAGCACAGGTCCCCAATAGGTAGCATTGTACCCAATAGGCAGCACAGGTCCCCAATAGGCAGCACAGGTCCCAATAGGCAGCATTGGTCCCCAATAGGCAGCACAGGTCCCCAATAGACAGCACAGGTCCCTATAGGCAGCACAGGTCCCCAATAGGCAGCACAGGTCCCCAATAGGCAGGCACAGGTCCCTAATAGGCAGCATTGTTCCCTAATAGGCAGCACAGGTCCCTAATAGGCAGCATTGTTCCCTAATAGGCAGAACAGGTCCCCAATAGGCAGGCACAGGTCCCTAGTAGGCAGCACAGGTCCCCAGTAGGCAGGCACAGGTCCCTAGTAGGCAGCACAGGTCCCTAATAGGCAGCACAGGTCCCCAATAGGCAGGCACAGGTCCCTAGTAGGCAGCACAGGTCCCCAATACGCAGCACATACAGACAGTAACTCACTGACCCGGCGTTGGCCTGTGTACCGGATACACAGGCGACAGGCTGCGACGCGTCTGACTCTGAAGAAGAAGACTGTCACTGTAATCCCGCGGCCGCGGTTGAGGCCTCCTGGATGGCCAGGCCCCGCACCGCCCGTCCTGCTCCTCCGGCCTCCGGGTGTGCGCAAATCACCGGTCCGTCACGCTGCCTGAGCTCAGCTCACATTGACTTGACAAGTCTGGGCAGTGGCGGTGACTCCTCCAGCGAGCTCCAGTTACCCGCCAATGCCGCACTGCACACAGGAATCAGTGCGCGGGGCGGGGGCCTCCGGGGTGTGCTGTGCTCTGTCCAGTAGTCAGAGACAGAGCAGAGAACGACCCGACGTATCAATGCGCGGTATCCGGCGGGCGGGACTAGGAAGCAGAGCAAGAGTCCTCCTCTGCTCCTGCTCCTTGCCGGCTGCACTGCAGTAACATCAAAGTACCGGATCGCGGCTGTGAATCTCCCCGGTTCGGGGAACTGGCTGCTTTTTTAACAACCGGTTCCACCGAACCGGGGAGAACCCGCTGAATCCCACCCCTGGGCAGGGCCGGCTCCAGGTTTTTGAGGGCCCCGGGCGAAAAAGTCTCAGTTGGCCCCCCCTTAACACATACCACGACTCATGCCGTGTGACATCCGTGGTGACGGCCAAAAACGGACTTCTCTCTGTGTGGATCACACAGACACGCATGTGATCCACACGGACACTCGCTCTGTGGCAAAACACGTTCATGTGATGGAGGCTACTGATTAGTAGTGTACGCATGAAAGAAAGAAGAGAGGGGAAATAAAGAACAGAGAAAGAAAGAGAGAATGGAAGGAATAACAGAGAAAGATACAGAGAGAGAAAGAAAGAAAGAACATAGAACGAACAGAGAAAGAAAATAAAGAACAGAGAGAAAGAAAGGAAGAACAGAGAGAGAAAGAAAAGAACAGAGAGAAAGAGAAAGAAAGAGGGTAAAGAAAGAAAGAGAACAGATAGAGAAAGAAAGAAAGAGGGGAAAGAAAGAACAGAGAGAAAGAAGAAAGAAAGAAAAAGAACAAAGAGAAAGAAAGAGTGGACTGAAAAAAAGAACAGAGAGAGAAAGAAAGAAAGAAAGAAAGAAAGAGAAAGAAAGAAAGAGAAAGAAAGAGGGGAATAAAGAACAGAGAGGGAGAGAAAAAAGGGGAAAGAAAGAACGGAGAGAAAAAGAGCTGACAGAAAAAAAGAACAGGGAGAGAGAGAAAAAGGAGGGGAAAGAAAGAACAGAGAGGTAGAGAGAAAAAGAAAGAGGGGAAAGAACAGAGAGGAAGAGGGGAAAGAAAGAACAGAGAGAGAGAAATAAAGAGAGGAAAGAGAGAACAGACAGAGAGAAAGAACAGAGACAGAAAGAAAGAAAGAGAACAGAGAGTGAAAGAACAGAGAGAGAGAAAAAAAAGATTAGAGAGAAAGAACAGAGAGAGAAAGAAACAGAGAAAAAAAATTCTATAAAGATACTATAGCAGCCCAGCTCCCATTGTAGTGCCTACCTGAGCCTCCTGGTGCAGGACATATCATGATCCGCTCACATGGCCGACATCTCAGATTCCAAGGCGATCTCGCTGTCCGCTGTCAGAGGAGGACACGGTGATGGATCTGAAGCATTCCCTGAAGTGCCTCCATGGTTCCGTCACAATCTCTTACTGAAATGACCTAATTTCTGGTCAGCTTCCAGCACGTCACTTCCGGTAGAACGTTACGTGCAAGTTTTAAATTGCTCCTTGGGGCTCTGCTGTGTACTCCTGTGTCCCGTGGGGAAAGTAAGCTCCCGACTGGGGCAGTCTCTCTCTCAAAATCGGGACTGTCTCGCTGGATCCGGGACAGTTGGGACTCGGGAGGTATAAATGCTCCCCACCATACACCTCTTACACACACGGCTCCGCTTTGTATGCCTCATACACACACGGCTCCGCTCCGTACACCTTGTACACACGCGGCTTCACTCCGTACACCTCCGGCTCCGCTCCGCTCCATAAACACACAGCTCTGCTCCATAAACACAGGGCTCCGTTCCGTACACCTCGTACACACACGGCTCTGCTCAGTACACCTCGTACACACACGGCTCTGCTCCGTACACCTTGTACACACGCAGCTTCACTCCGTACACCCCCGGCTCTGCTCCGCTCCATAAACACACGGCTCAGCTCCGTACACCTTGTTAAACCCCTCCCTGACCCCACACAAGTACACACACGGCTCTGCTACATCCACCTTGTTAAACCCCTCCCTGACACCACACAAGTACACACACGGCACTGCTACATCCACCTTGTAAACCCCTCCTGACCCCACACAAGTACACACACGGCTCTGCTACATCCACCTTGTTAAACCCCTCCTGACCCCACACAAAGTACACACACGGCTCTGCTACATCCACCTTGTTAAACCCCTCCCTGACCCCACACAAGTACACACACGGCTCTGCTCCGTACAACTTGTAAACCCCTCCTGACCCCACCCAAGAACACACACGGCTCTGCTACATCCACCTTGTTAAACCCCTCCCTGACCCCACACAAGTACACACACGGGTCTGCTACATCCACCTTGTTAAACCCCTCCCTGACCCCACACAAGTACACACTCGGCTCTGCTACATCCACCTTGTTAAACCCCTCCCTGACCCCACACAAGTACACACACGGCTCTGCTACATCCACCTTGTAAACCCCTCCTGACCCCACACAAGTACACACACGGCTCTGCTACATCCACCTTGTTAAACCCCTCCTGACCCCACACAAGTACACACACGGCTCTGCTACATCCACCTTGTTAAACCCCTCCCTGACCCCACACAAGTACACACACGGCTCTGCTACATCCACCTTGTAAACCCCTCCCTGACCCCACACAAGTACACACACGGGTCTGCTACATCCACCTTGTTAAACCCCTCCTGACCCCACACAAGTACACACACGGCTCTGCTACATCCACCTTGTTAAACCCCTCCCTGACCCCACACAAGTACACACACGGCTCTGCTACATCCACCTTGTAAACCCCTCCCTGACCCCACACAAGTACACACACGGGTCTGCTACATCCACCTTGTTAAACCCCTCCCTGACCCCACACAAGTACACACTCGGCTCTGCTACATCCACCTTGTTAAACCCCTCCCTGACCCCACACAAGTACACACACGGCTCTGCTACATCCACCTTGTAAACCCCTCCTGACCCCACACAAGTACACACACGGCTCTGCTACATCCACCTTGTTAAACCCCTCCTGACCCCACACAAGTACACACACGGCTCTGCTACATCCACCTTGTTAAACCCCTCCCTGACCCCACACAAGTACACACACGGCTCTGCTACATCCACCTTGTAAACCCCTCCCTGACCCCACTGTCCCACACATAAACGTTACCTCATCCACCCAGACCAGCACCATAATGAAAAGCGACCAGCACAGCAGAGTCCTGCAGCCGCCCTTATCATGTGACCCCTGACTCCTCCCCTCCTGTGACCTCATCACAGGTCCTATGCCGGCACCGCACACAAGATTACAGCCGAAGGAAGCGATGATCATTGCTGGCTGTAAGGGGCTGCGTCACTGTGTGGGTCCCTCGCGGAGGGCGCAGGATGGGGTCAGTACATGGGGGGCGTGGCAGCGGCCGGCGGGTATCCCAGACAGTGTGAGTGGTCCCTCCCATCTCGCCAGGGCCCCGGCACTTGCGTGGGTGCGCCGGGTGCTGACGCCGGCCCTGCCCCTGGGTACGAGCGACCAGTGAGTGACAGTGACATTCGGGGGAGGGGCCCACCGAGGGATCCAACGGTTCCTCGGTGGGCCAGTCCGAGCCTGTGTAGCAGTGCCGGAAGGGTAGGAAGCAGACAAGACACAGCGGGGTGCAATTTCTGTACCTTTACTTGATAAATGCAGTCCAGGGTCCTGTATACAGATGGTATTGGAGCAGGCTAGCCTGGAAGCAATTCAGGGATTCTCTCTCAGCAGATGGGCTGTGCAGTCTCCTTCCTAGCGCTTACTTGAGGGATCTCCAGTACTGAGTTACACTGAAGTTCCTCCTGTCAAATGTTCCCAAGAACTGTACTTGTACGGCAGACAACTGTAGCCTGTTCCAGGGACTCCTCACTCCCAAGTCCCGGCTCACTATCCGTGTTGCTGTTGTGAGCTCAAATCTTAGATGGGAGTATTGCATTTACAGCCTTCTACTCCTCTGGTGTCTGCTGTAGGACCATCAGTGTCCATACAGCCGTGGAGACCAGGCTCCAGCCAGTTCATGCTCTCTTACAAGAGATGAGCTCTTCCTCTCAGCTCTATCTCAGCGCTCCTTCCACATGTCTGCACACTTCACCCTCCGCAGACTAGCTCCTCACTCCTTCCTCTATGCCCTCAGAGAGCACTCCTCCCCTTAATCCCGGTTCAGAATTCCCCCTGCTGGCCTGGAGTGGAACTCTGTTGCATGCATAGATTGACTGCGAGAGAGACCCGTCATTGCCTCCAAGCCTGGCATTACCCTCTCCTGGAGGAAGGCAAAGCCACTGTGGTGACCATACTCCTGGGGGCACCACATTCCCCCCTTGTGCAAGTCAGCACTCCTGGGCTGAACAAAACATGAAACATATAAACAGTTAAACAATAATAATTGTACAAGATTTAAAAATGAAAAAGTTACAAAAACCAAGTGCTTCAAAAATGGTCCTATGATGATAAGTCCAAGCATCAATGTCCATGGTCCATTCCTGGGCAAATGGCGAACTATTTACATGGAAAGTTTTTAACCACACGCTTTCCTGTGGTGCAATGTCCATAAATAAGGGAAAAAACTGGAAAATTTAAATGAAAGTCTTACAGGTTACCTGTAGGTACAAAAGCTTAAACAGTTACATTACTCAACTTTATTTTATATTGGACAGTTATATGCGGAATCTAACTGGTAGTATGCCTTGGGTGATACGAGTAGATCTGCATAACACTGGTGTTGTAATGGCCCTTACTGATTGTCTGATTCTAACTACTGGTGTAGTATGTGAACTGGGTGGTACATGTCTACGTGTTCTTAGAGTCACTATGGGCATGTCAGATTCACTACTGGCAGGGCGAGGGTTCTCTGTCTCCACTGCTGGTGTAGCATCTGCTGCCTGATTTTCCTGATCTTCAGGGTTTTCTGGAATCACGTCTTCCTGTGCTACCAATTGGGGAAATGTCAACACTGGCACCACTATAGCATCATTTACTTTAGTCCAATTCGCAGGGAATTCTCCAAGTATTGTGCTGACCTTCTCTTCTTCCTCTATGGGTTGGATGTTATCTGGTTCTTCCACTCTTTCCTTCAACAGGTCAGGACATAGTTTCAGGTGATCTCTTGATATTGCTGCTGAGGTTTCTCCTCCATCTTTGCTAATAAGGCACACCTTGGTATTATCAAAGTTTGAGGGCAGAATGGTATAAGGTTCAGCTTCCCATTGATCATCCAATTTGTGCAATCTTCTCTTCCTTTTTAAGACTTGTTCTCCCGGCGACAAAGGAACGGCAGGTGCATTTTGATTGTAAAGCTTTTCCTGCTTTTGTCTTGCCTGGGCTAGACTCTTTTCCACGCATTCTTGAACTCTTCTGTACTGTTGTTGTCTTTTTGTATCCCAGTCAGCATCTGGTGACGTTACTTCAGGCGTAAGGATTCCCATGTCCAAATCAATATGCAGTTTACCAGGTCTTGCTCTCATTAAGTAGGCTGGAGTATAGTTGGTGGGATTCACTGGAATATGGTTGTAGAGGTCCACCAGATCTGGCAACTTCTCTGGCCACAGATTTCTCTCCTCCAAGGGCAAAGTCTTCAGTAGGTAAATCACTACCTGGTTCATCTTCTCACACATGCCATTGGTCTGTGGGTGGTACGGTGTTGTCCGGATCTTCTTACAACCATACAAGTTACAGAATTCCTGGAACACTTCTGCCTCGAAAGCTGGACCTTGATCTGTAAGCACTCTTTCAGGATATCCATGTGGTCTACAGAAGTTCTGTTGGAATGTTCTGGCTGCTGTCCTGGCTGTTTGATCTTTGACAGGCACAACTACCAGGAATCTTGAGTAGTGGTCATAGAATCATAGAATCGTAGAGTTGGAAGGGACCTCCTGGGCCATCTGATCCAACCCCCTGCTCAAGGCAGGATTCGCTAAATCATCCCAGTCAGATGTCTGTCCAGTCTCTGTTTGAAGACTTCCATTGAAGGAGAACTCACCACTTCTCGTGGCAGCCTGTTCCACTCATTGATCACTCTAACTGTCAAAAAGTTTTTTTCTAATATCTAATCTGTGTCTCCTCCCATTCAGTTTCATCCCATTGCTTCTAGTCTTTCCTTGTGCAAATGAGAATAAAGATGATCATTCTACAATGTGACAGCCCTTGAGATATTTGTAGACAGCTATTAAGTCTCCTCTCAGTCTTCTCTTTTGCAAACTAAACATTCCCAAATCCTGCAACCTTTCCTCATAAGACAGGGTTTGCAGACCGGTCACCATTCTGGTCGCTCTTTTCTGAACTTGCTCCAGTTTGTTGATGTCTTTTTTAAAATGTGGTGCCCAAAACTGGACACAATATTCCAGATGAGGTCTGACCAAAGAGCAGTGGAGGGCAATAATGACTTCACGTGATCTTGACTGTATGTTTCTGTTAATACATCCTAGAATTGCATTTGCCTTTTTGCTGCTGCATCACACTGTTGACTCATATTCAGTCTGTGATCTATTAGTATACTCAAGTCTTTTTCACATGTGCTGTTGCTTAGCCCTATTCCTCCCATTCTGTATATGCTTTTTTCATTTTTACTGCCCAGATGTAGTACTTTGCATTTTTCCCTGTTAAAAACCATTCTGTTGGTCCACGATGGTAAGAGTATAGATGTATCCTGAACGGCTTGGAACCAGCTTCACATGGTCCACGGCGACCAACTCGAGTGACTGTTTGGTTACAATTGGCTGCAGAGGAGCACTCTGGCTGTTTCGATCCTTTCTGCACAGGTTACATTGTCCACATTCTCGGCACCACTTTTCAATGGCTTTCCTCATACCAGCCCAATAGAATCTCTCTCGGAGCAAAGCTTCCAACTTCTTCCATCTGAAGTGTCCAGCTCCATTGTGGAATGCTTCTAGGACCATTGATACCTCTCTCTTCGGGACTACCACCTGCCAGACCAGCTCTTGAGTACGGGCATTGATACTCCTCCGACACAGCTTTCCTTCATAGATGAACAGCCGGCCTCTCTCCTTCCACAACTGCTGGGTTTCTTCAGGAGCATCCGACTCTGGGCGTGAGTCAGCTTGTGACAGTAGCTCCTTCACCAGGCAGACTGCAGGGTCACTATCTTGCGTTTCTGCCCAGTCATGATGGGGCAATGGATTCAGGGTGAACTCCTTCAAGCCAGACCATCGGTTTCTCACTCCTTGGGCACGTTGGGCCGCAATTGGCCAGTGGAAGGGAGGTAGCTCTATTTCTTCAAGAGCCTCAGGGTCTTCTCCTGCATCTGGCAAATTAGGCATCCTGGACAGCGCGTCAGCATTGGCATTCTTGTGCCCTGCTCGGTACTTGATGGTGAATTCATAGTTAGATAGCCGAGCCATCCATTGCTGCTCCAGTGCACCTAGTTTTGCAGTTTCCAAGTGGGTCAACGGATTATTGTCCATGAAGATAGTAAACTTAATTCACCGCACACTCAAACAGACTTTATGAAAATAGGTATTCATTTTATTACATGTGGGAGCCAAACAGGAATATAGCACACAGTGGAAGCGATATAAATATTTATATCGCTTCCACTGTGTGCTATATTCCTGCTTGGCTCCCACATGTAATAAAATGAATACCTATTTGCATAAAGTCTGTTTGAGTGTGCGGTGAATTAAATTAACTCGCGATTAGGACCTACTGGTCCGTTGCACCTGCACCTCGTCTATATTTGACTAGAGTGCACGCTAACTACCCAGTTTAAGATAGTAAACTTGGCGGAGGCTAGGTAGTGTTTGAACCTTTCCGTGACAGCCCAGACTATGGCAAGGAACTCCAGCTTGAAAGAACTGTAGTGGTCAGGATTCCTTTCAGTGGGACGCAGCTTCCTGCTGGCGTAGGAGATCACTCTTTCTTTTCCATTCTGTACCTGCGACAGTACTGCTCCTAGTCCCACGTTGCTGGCATCAGTGTACAGCACAAAGGGTTTGTCATAATCTGGGTAGGCCAGAACTTCGTCACCTGTGAGAGCCATCTTCAACCGAGTGAAGGATCTCTCCAACTCTTCAGTCCTTTCAAAGCGGGAATTTTTCTGCTTGTTCTTCTTGGACTGCCCCACCAGAAGGTTTTGCATAGGAGTGGCTATTTCAGTAAAGCCTTTGATGAATCTTCGGTAGTAGCCTACCAGTCCAAGGAATTGGCGTACTTCATGAAGGTTGCTGGGCTTCGGCCAGTCCCGGATGACTGTGACCTTGTCAGGATCTGGTGCCACACCTTCTGCACTGACCACATGACCGAGGTACTGCACCTTGGGCTTCAGGAGGTGGCATTTGGAAGGCTTCACCTTCAGGCCAAAATTGGACAAAGCTTCAAACACTTCAGCCAGGTATTCCAGATGATCTTCATATGTTTTGAAGAAAACAATGACATCATCCAGGTACAACAGGACCGTCTCAAAGTTCATGTGCCCCAGGCAGCACTCCATCAGCCGTTGAAATGTTCCTGGAGTGGTGCAGAGCCCGAAAGGCATAAAATTGAACTCACAGAGACCCACTGGAGTGGTAAATGCTGTTTTCTCCTTGTCTGCCTCTGCCACAGGAACCTGTCAATACCCACTAGTGAGATCTAAGGTGGAAAAGTAATTAGCAGTTTTAAGTGCAGCTAATGATTCCTCGATTCTAGGTAATGGGTAGGCATCTGTATGTGTAATGCTGTTAATTTTCCTGTAATCAACACACATTCTCATGGTACCATCCTCTTTCTTTACAAAAACTATGGGAGCTGCCCAGGGGCTACAACTGTCTCTGATGACCCCAGCTTCCTTCATCTCCCTCAACATACTCTTAGCACATTGATATTGTGTTGGGGGTATAGGCCGGTACCTCTCCTTAATGGGTGGATGGTCTCCAGTGAGGATATGATGTTGAACCCCTTTTGCCTTCCCAAAATCTAGTGGGTGTTTGCTGAATACCCGCTCATACTCTTGTGTCACTCTGTAAACCCCATTTTTCTGGCATGAGGGCGTAGAGTCAGTTCCCACCTGCAGTTGCTGACACCACTCCTCTGGCTGCTTCGCAGAGCCATTGTCCCCCACCTGGTCATATGAGACCAAGGGCTCTGCTGCCTGCAATGAGTTGTTAACAGTGAGCAGCTTAGCAACTGTGGTGTACCGAGGTATTGTGGCCTCCTCCTCCCCACAATTCAAGAGGCGTACAGGCACTCTCCCTTTCGTACGTCAACCACCCCTCTGGCTGTCAGGACAGTGGGCCTGCTATCGGAGTATACTGGTTCCACCAATGCCTGGTAGTCTTTACCTCTGAGACCTATAGCTGCCCGACACCAAATCAACATTTCACACCTGGGGAGTATTGCAATGGGGAAGGGGTCACTCACTCTGACACTGCCAATTTCTCCGCCAGAGAGATCCACCTGTTGTCTTTGCATCAGGGCCTTGATCTCCTTCTGCAGGACTCGTTGTTCACTGGAACCAGCAGTCTCAGCCACCTGTTGCAACAAGACAATAACCTCGGAAAGACACTTTTCAATTACATTTGTACCAAGAGTCATCATGGGATTACATTCACGTCGATCAATATCCACAACTATCAGACCTTGAGATTTTAGCTCCACCCACCCCACTTTAACAGTAATCTTTTTACATCCTATCTGCGGTAAAGACTGACCATTACTAACAACTACTGTCAGTTCATCAGTTGGGCCACGGGTAAGCTCTGAATCAGCCCAATATCTCTTGTACAGAATGTACGGCATAGTGGTCACCTGGGAGCCAGTGTCCAGCAAAGCGTTCATGGGGATACCGTCAGATTGGTCTCCCTCCAACATACTTGGCTCTCCAGTTCTTTGGGCCTGGGGATCCTATTCCTGGGGGTTGGCCCTCTGCCCCAGGGGTTGCTCGTTTAAAGGACAGAATCTTGCAAGATGACCTGCCATATAACAGCGACGACAGATGGGACGTCCGTCCTGGTCATAGCGATCGTTGTTTCCTCCCTCGGAGTGGCGGAGCTCTCCTCTTCCGGAGCCATGGGACATCCTCTGGACTGGAAGCCAGCTGGATCTTTTCCTTGGAGGACACTTGCAGAGACTGCACAGTTTTAGTAAGTGCAGACATTCCTTTGGTCAACTCCTTGACCTGAAGACGCAGCTCTTCAGTTGGATCTTTATCCAGAGTCTGTGCATCAGTCTCCACAGGGATGGAAGGGAAAGACGTTGCTTCCTGGTGGTAGGTGATCGCTGGGCGCCTCAGGGGCACTGGACGGCTGTCAGTGGGTTCCTGCAGTACCCGTATATACCTGTCCTTAAAATCAGCAAAGTCCAGATCAGGGTCTTGCAGGGTTATGATGCGCAACTGTCCTCTGTGGGTACTGGATAGGAGTCCTTCAATGAACTGCTCCTTTAACAGTTTATCTTCCTCCTTCACACTGTCAGGATCAACTTGCTTAACTGCTCGCAGCGCCTCCTGCAGGTTAAGAGCATAGTCCCTTATACTGTCCTGCGCCTTCTGTTTACAGCCAAAGAACCTCATCTTGATTTCAGCTGCAGTGCCGGTGTCAAAGGTGCTTCTCAGCTTGGCCAGGATCTTTGCAACAGTCTCTTTATCAGTGTCCTGCCAGGCTTTCACTTCCCTCTGCGCTGCACCCGTTAGCTGTCCAATCAGGATATTCACTTTCTGGCTTTCAGACAGAGAGTAGACTTTAAACAAACTACACAGTCTCTCTTTGAATTCACTCAGGGTATGCGACTCACTCGAGTACTGCAGTAGCCAGGCCACTCCCGGAAGGTAGGACATAGACAGCGGCATTATGGGGGCCGCTGCGGTGGGCGCTATTCCTTGCGGCACTGAGGGGTGAGCGGCGGCGTCCGCTGCTGCATTGCTGTGGGGCGCAGGCATCCTCTCCCCCCTAGTTAACGTTAGCCAGGGCCGGGGGTTGTGTGAGCTTACCAGCGGCCGCTTCGCAGGCCCGATGTTCTGGGCTGTAGGCCTCAGCTCCCACTTCTTGCGCGCTTTTTCCTCTTCCTGTGCGGGACTTCACTGCTTCGCGCCCTCGGAGGGACTCCACCCACGAAGGCCCGCCTCTCTTGTTTCCCGCGTGCGCGGCAATGGCGGCAATGGCGCCAACACAGTCTTTTACACAAACACAGTCTATGGCACACAGGACCCGGGGGTACCGGGCTCTGTGATCCTGTTCGTGACACCAAGTTGGGTCGCCCTACCAGGGCTGTGGGGTACTCGGTACCGGGCCGGTATCAGTGGGATGTGTCACAGCGGCAGTGACCCGGACCGTGGCCCTGGGCACCCATGTAATAGGAAAATGTGAGTGGTGGAATGTAGTTAGATGAATAGTTTGTGACGCCACCTGTGGTGTTCAGCAAGGGAGGTGTTAAGCCGACGCTGCATGCAGATCCGCTGGGACTGATAGTATGGTGCAGCAAAGATGTAAAAGCTCCCCACAGGTGAAGCTATAGTCCCAGGGCAGTGTAGATGTGGTTGACACGGGGATGTAGCAGTGCCGGAAAGGTAGGAAGCAGACAAGACACAGCGGGGTGCAATTTCTGTACCTTTACTTGATAAATGCAGTCCAGGGTCCTGATTACAGATGGTACCGGAGCAGTCTAGTCTGGAAGCAACTCAGGAATTCTCTCTCAGCAGATGGGCTGTGCAGTCTCCTTCCTAGCGTTTACTTGAGGGATCTCCAGTACTGAGTTACACTGAAGTTCCTCCTGTCAGATGTTCCCAAGAACTCTACTTGTACGGCAGACAACTGTAGCCTGTTCCAGGGACTCCTCACTCCTAAGTCCTGGCTCACTATCCGTGTTGCTGCTGTGCCCTCAAGTCTTAGATGGGAGTATTGCATTTACAGCCTTCTCCTCCTCTGGTGTCTGCTGTAGGACCATCAGTGTCCATACAGCCGTGGAGACCAGGCTCCAGTTCATGCGCTCTTACGGGAGATGAGCTCTTCCTCTCAGCTCTATCTCAGTGCTCATTCCACACGTCTGCACACTTCACCCTCCGCAGACTAACTCCTCACTCATTCCTCTTGGCCCTCAGAGAGCACTCCTCCCCTTAATCCCGGTTCAGAGTTCCCCCTGCTGGCCTGGAGTGGAACTCTGTTGCATGCATAGATTGACTGCGAGAGAGACCCGTAATTGCCTCCAAGCCTGGCATTACCCTCCTGTTATGAATGGGTCACCGAGGAGAAAAAAGCAAAACAAGCTAAGTCACAGAAAACCAGAGAGGTTGGTAACTATGCAGATTGCAGATCCCTGATCCTACCACACAACTAGCAGCAGCCGTGGAGCGTACCTACTATGTTCCTAGACGCTTCGTCACAGCCGGAGGACTAAATAAGCCTGAAGCATGAAAAGGGGAAAACTAACTGCTCCAGAGCAGACCCCAACAGAATAGATAGCCCCCACACATGTATTGATGGTGAAACAAGATGAAAGCACAAACACAGGCAGGAAAATAGGCTGAGCAAACGATGGGGCCCAAACTGACTAGAAAGGAAAGGAAAGGAAAGACACTGTCTGCAACCTGCAAAAAACCCTACAAAAATAATGTCCAACACTTCTGATAGCAAAATTAACCCTGAAGTCACTAGACTTCTCCCACTATATCAGCACTCTGAAATATTCTGAGACAGAGCAAAAAGAGGCCAAACTAGTAAAGGACAAAAAGCAAACTGGCAAAATACTGATAAATAAGAGTGGAAACTAAACAGGATTAAGAATTTCCAAAATCTTATAAGGACCAATAAATCTTGGCTTAAATTTAGGAGATGCAACCTTCATAGGAATATTCTTAGACGACAACCAAACCATATCACCCACTTTAAACCGGGGACCAATAGTCCTATGCCGGTTGGAAAATCGCTGGGCCTTTTCCTGAGAGAGTGACAACTTATCCACCACTTGGTCCCATATCTGCTGCATTCTCTTAACTACAGTGTACACACCTGGGTAGGAAGAAGATTGCACTTGCCCTGAAGAGAATCGAGGATGAAACCCAAAATTACAGAAAAAGGAGAACATCAAAGTGTCCGCTGTGCCAGAGAGACACAGGAAGCAGCCGGAGGGCGGAGGCGGTGATACTGCGGAGCAGACATGTGAGGTAATGTGCTGCCTGTCACTGCTGCTGTGTGTGTGTGTGCGTGTGACTGTGTATGTGTGTGTATGTATGTAGTATGATGATGGGAGTGATGGGGAGAAGGCAATGATGTAGTATGTAGTACAGTGTTAGCGTGGCTGGTCTGGAGCCGGAATCTCTAGGAGTGGACCCTCTGGGTCGTGGCACCGAGGGGCCCCGGGCGAGCTGCCAGGTGGAACCGACCCCTATACAGGGACCGTTAGGAGCAGGCCCAGGGGTTCGAGTACCACGGTAGCCGTTACCGAGAGGGGCTGCTCTGGATTGACTGGAGTAAGACTGTGGGACCGAAATGTAGATGACAGAACAGAGTTGGAACACAGGAGACAGGAGTGGATTAAGACAGTAGACTGGAA
The DNA here is from genome assembly GCF_039654945.1 of Dendrobates tinctorius. NCBI lineage: Eukaryota > Metazoa > Chordata > Amphibia > Anura > Dendrobatidae > Dendrobates > Dendrobates tinctorius. The sequence goes on along the minus strand of NW_027361998.1, from coordinate 956,788 downwards.
CGTGGAGGGATGGCTGGAGCAGGAACACAGGAGACAGGATTAGAGGAGGACAGAAGGACTGGAGTAGGATGGAACTGGAACACCGGAGGCAGGACTGGAGTAGGACGGAAGGACTGGAGCAGGACGGAAGGACTGGAGGAGGATGGAACAGGAACACCGGAGGCAGGACTGGAGTAGGACGGAAGGACTGGAGGAGGATGGAACAGGAACACCGGAGGCAGGACTGGAGTAGGACGGAAGGACTGGAGCAGGATGGAACAGGAACACCGGAGGCAGGACTGGAGTTGGATGGCAAGACTGGAGCAGGATCACCGGAGGCAGGATGTCATGATCCCAGTGCAGGTTTTTGAGCTGCACGTCAGGGGTTAATGTCTGGAGCTCAGTGCAGGTTTTGACCTGCACACCTCGGGTTAATGATTGTGGCCTCTTTTTGGTTCTGGGAGAGCTTCTTAAACCCCTGGGAAGCTCCAATCCCTGCCAGTTATACTTTTGCCTTTGGCCGAGTGTGGTGACCTCCGTGTGCCTGTGCCCGTTCGTTGTTATAGCTTGTTTATATGGTTCTGACCCGGTTCTGTTCCCCGTTGTGAGTTTGCCTGTTGATTCGGTACTGCGCTACCCTCTCTGTGTATGACTCGTTGCCTGTGATCTGACTACTCTCTGCTCACCCCTCTTGTACCTTGCAGCTATCTCTGTGTATGACTCATTGGCTACGTCCTGACTATCCTCCCTGTCTATGCCCCTTGGTAACTTTTTCTCGCAGTTACCCTGCTATGAGTTCTCTTGCAGCTCCTAGCTCTCTGGAGCTTAGGCCACGCCCCCAGCAGTCACGTGCTTCAGGTCCTGCTGTTCTGAAGTACGCACCTACTCAGCTGCTGCCCGCTCCACAGGTATCTTTGAGCACAGTTCGCTTTACTCAGGACACGCGCCCTGGCTCAGTGAGCAAGTTCAGTGCGGTGTTCCTGACACAGGACTGGAGTAGGACGGCAGGACTGGAGCAGGATGGAACAGGAACACTGGAGGCAGGACTGGAGTAGGACGGCAGGACTGGAGCAGGATGGAACAGGAACAACGGAGGCAGGACTGGAGTAGGACGGAAGGACTGGAGCAGGATGGAACAGGAACACCGGAGGCAGGACTGGAGTAAGGCAGGGGACACGGATAGCCAGACTGCAAGGCTCCTGCAGGGAGCACATGAGAACAGGACTGTGAGACTGCAGAGAGCACACGAAGAAGCGAGGTCCAGTGTGCTAGGAAACAACGATCAGGCGCCTCCCTCAGGGGGAAGCGGCCTGATATGCCCCTGTCTGGTCTGCCATTGGTCAGGGGGTGCTTCCGGGTCATGGCATAGCTGGAGCACAAGAAGCAGAAGGGAGGCGCGGCCGCGGCCTATGGCACATGCGCATTACATGCAAAGACGCCGTCGGCCGCACGCCTGTCAGAGGTGACCGCCGTGGCTGTCGGGCGGCGAGGGGCTGCAGCGTGGGAGCGATGGCTGGGTGAGTATGCAGAGAAGGCCTGACAGTACCCCCTCCCCTAAGCCGCCCTCCCCGGAGATTAGCAAGAAATCTCTTGAGGATACGAGGAGCATTGATATTCTCCCGAGGTTCCCAGGATCTCTCCTCAGGACCAAAGCCCTTCCAGTCAACAAGAAAAAATGTCCTACCTCTAACCTTCTTCATGACGATAATGTCCTCCACTTCAAAGACATCATCGGCACCCACCGGCTGAGGACCGGAATCAGGCAAGGAATGGAAGCGATTCAGCACCACAGGTTTCAGGTGAGAGACGTGGAAGGTGTTCGGGACTCGGAGCGAAGAAGGCAACCTCAATTTGTCAGCGACTTCGTTGATACGTCCAAGAATTTCAAACGGACCGATGTAGCGTGGCCCCAACTTGTAGGAAGGCAGTTTCAACCGGATGAATTTGGACGAGAGCCAGACCTTGTCCCCGACACGATAGGGTGGAGGATCCAATCTCTTCTTGTCGGCATAATTCTTCATCCAATCAGCGGACTTCTTGAGAGACGTGTTGGTCTCGGCCCAAATCTTGGAAAATTCGGAGGACAAAGCATTGGCCGCAGGTACCTCGGAGGCAGGGGTTATCGGAAGGGGAACACCAGGATGTCTGTCGAACACAATGAAAAATGGAGACTTGGCCGAGGACTCGCCAGCATGGTTGTTGTAAGCGAACTCTGCCCAGGGAAGTAAGTCAACCCAATCGTTCTGGTGGGCGTTGGAGAAATGACGTAGGTACCCAGTCAACGTCTGGTTGGTACGTTCCACCTGCCCGTTGGACTGTGGATGGTAGGCCGAGGAGAAGTCAAGAGAAACTTTCATGAGCTTGCAAAGTGATCGCCAGAACTTGGAGGTGAACTGAACCCCTCGGTCCGAAACAATGCGTTGAAGTAGTCCATGGAGTCTGAAAATTTGGTGGATGAAGACTTTGGCCAGCTCCGGAGCCGAGGGGAGACCGGGCAGAGGGACGAAGTGGGCCATCTTGGAAAAACGATCCACCACCACCAAGATGACTGTGCAGCCAGAAGAACAGGGTAGGTCGGTGATGAAATCCATGGCGATGTTTTCTCAAGGAACCGCAGGGACGGGCAACGGCAGCAACAAGCCGGACAGAGGTCTTCGTGGCACTTTGTTTTTTGCACAGGATGGACAAGAAGCCACAAAATCCAGTACATCTTGGCGAAGCGTGGGCCACCAGTAGTGACGCGCGATAAGATTCAGGGTCTTCTTAGTCCCAGCATGGCCGGCCAGTTTGGAGGAGTGCCCCCATAGGAGGACTTTTTGCTTGAGGTTCTCAGGCACAAGCGTTTTGCCAGGAGGAGGAGCAAGCCAGTTCACTGGAGCCACTGTGATGATCCTAGTGGGGTCAATGATATGCGAGGGTTCCTCCGTGGTTTCATGTGGCTGGAAGACCCTGGACAGAGCGTCGGCTTTGGTATTTTTGTTGCCAGGATGGAAATGTAGCTCGAAGTCAAATCGGGCGAAAAACAAGGACCATCTGGCCTGACGAGGGTTGAGTCTCTGGGCAGACTGGAGATAGGCCAGATTCTTGTGATCCGAGAAGATGACAAAGGGATGGACAGCTCCTTCCTGGAGGTGACGCCACTCCTCCAAGGCCAACTTGATGGCCAGAAGTTCCCGGTCGCCGATCGAGTAGTTACACTCGGATGGAGAAAAGGCCTTCGAGAAGAAGCCACAAGGGTGCAGACGACCGGAGGCGGATCTCTGGGACAACACTGCCCCGGCACCTGTCAAGGAAGCGTCCACCTCGAGTACAAAAGGTTGGTTGCTCTCCGGGTGATGCAGGATCGGAGCCACGGAGAAAGCCCGTTTTAGGGTCAGAAAGGCCTCTTCAGCCTCCGGAGGCCAATCCTTGGGAGTAGTCCCTTTACGGGTGAGAGCAGAAATAGGTCTTGTGATTGCGGAAAAGTGAGAGATGAATTGCCGGTAATAATTGGCGAATCTGAGAAATCATTGTATCGCCCTTACTCCGACGGGGCGAGGCCATTTGAGAATGGCAGACAACTTCTCGGGGTCCATCCTCAGTCCAGCGTCGGAGATAATGTATCCCAGAAATGGCAGAGAGGTCTGTTCGAAGAGACATTTCTCTACCTTCGCATACAGGCTGTTCTCCCGAAGATGCTGTAACACCAAGCGGACACTCTTTCTATGGGACGAGAGATCTGGCAAGAAGACGAGGATGTCATCCAAGTACAAGACCACACAGGAGTACAAGAGGTCCCGGAAGATCTCGTTGACGAACTCTTGAAACACCGCAGGAGCATTGCAGAGATCAAAGGGCATGACCAGGTACTCGTAATGGCCGTCTCGAGTGTTGAAAGCCGTCTTCCACTCGTCTCCAGCGCGGATACGGACCAGATTATAGGTTCCTCTGAGGTCCAGCTTAGAGAAGACCTGAGCCCCTCTGAGATGGTCAAACAACTCCGGAATGAGTGGAAGAGGGTACCTGTTCTTGATGGTAATCTCATTCAAGCCCCTATAGTCAATGCACGGCCGTAGAGTTCCGTCCTTCTTTTTGACGAAGAAAAACCCGACTCCCGCGGGCGAGGAGGATTTCCATATAAAGCCTTTAGTGAGGTCCTCCCGGACGTACTCGGACATGGCTGTGGTCTCAGCAGGAGACAGGGGGTAGATTCTGCCCCTTGGGGGGGTTGAACCAGGAACAAGTTCAGTTGGGCAGTCAAAAGGCCGGTGTGGATGAAGGACCTCCGCTTCCTTTTTATCAAAGACATTGTTGTAGGAACTGTAGGTTAGTGGGAGACCTGGAAGGTCTGAGGGTGGCCGAGGAGCGGCCGCCAGGCCGACAGGAGTCAGACAGCAAGCTTGGCACGGGTGCCACCAGCAGAGTATCTCCCCAGACGACCAGTCGAGAACAGGCTGATGAGTCCTTAACCATGGAAGACCGAGTAGAATGGCGTGGGAGAGCTTAGGCAAAACGTAAAAGGCTATCTTCTCTCGATGTAAGGCACCGACTTGCAACTCCACTTCTTCAGTGACCAAGGTGACGGTCACCTGTAGCGGTTTACCATCCACCGCGGCAATCTGGAGAGGGTTAGATAGAGCAACCACGGGAATTTGGTATTTGTCCACGTCTTGAGCCCGAATGAAGTTACCTGCCGAGCCTGAATCCACGTAGGCCACCTCGGACTCACGTCTCTCCCCTGAAAGCAAAAGAACAGATATAGTAAGAGGTTGAGAGAGATCATCATCACCTAGGAAGGCCTCTCTTACCTGACCTAGGCGGAGGAGTTTCCCTGTCTCTTAGGACAGGTGCGGATATAGTGTGATGAACCGCCGCAATAAAGGCACAGACCTTGTGCCCGCCTCTCTTGCTGACGCAACTCTGCCAACGTGAGGCGGTCTATCTGCATGGACTCGACCGAGGAGGAAGAAGGGGACCCGGCCGAATGAGGACTGGCAGAACGGGTGAGAAGGGGAGCTGGCCTGGTGGACCTCCTGTCTCTCGCTGACTCCCGAGCGCGCTCCTGGAAGCGTAGGTCAATGCAGGTAGCCAGCGAGATAAGGTCCTCTAAGGTGGGCGGGGTATCTCGACCTGCGAGTTCATCTTTTATTCTGCCTGAAAGACCGTGCCAGAACACCCCTACCAAAGCCGTGTTATTCCAGCCGAGCTCGGAGGAGAAAGCGAAAGCGGATAGCATACTGTCCGACCGTGAGAGAACCCTGATGAAGGTTAAAGAGTGACTCGGTGAGAGGGGCTAACCGACCCGGCTCATCGAAGACTACTATAATACTGCTCCTATATACAAGAATATAACTACTATAAAGGCTCACTTGCAAGAATCATGCGAGTCTCTCGCATGAAAACCTGGCACTGCCACCGGCACTGGGACCGGAGCGCGCGGCTGCAGTACCAGGTTTTCATGCGAGAGACTCGAACGAGAATCGTGCAAGTCTCTTGCAAGTGAGTATGAGCCCTAATACTGCACCTATGTACAAAAGTATAACTACTGTAATACTGCCCCCTTTGTACAAGAATATAACTACTATAATACTGCTCCTATGTACAAGAATATCAATACTATAATACTGCCCCCTATGTACAAGAATATAACTGCTATAATACTGCCCCTATATACGAGAATATAACTACTATAATACTGCCCCTATGTACAAGAATATAACTACTATAATACTGCCCCTATGTACAAGAATATAACTACTATAATACTGCTCCTATGTACAAGAATATAACTACTATAATACTGCCCCTATATACAAGAATATAACTACTATAATACTGCCCCTATGTACAAGAATATAACTACTATAATACTGCTCCTATGTACAACAATATAACTACTATAATACTGCTCCTATGTACAAGAATATAACTACTATAATGCTGCCCCTATGTACAAGAATATAACTACTATAATACTGCTCCTATGTACAAGAATATAACTACTATAATACTGCTCCTATGTATAAGAATATAACTACTATAATACTGCCCCTAAGTACAAGAATATAACTACTATAATACTGCCCACTATGTACAAGAATATATCTACTATAATACTGCCCACTATGTACAAGAATATAACTACTGTAATACTGCTCCTATGTATAAGAATATAACTACTATAATACTGCCCCTATGTACAAGAATATAACTACTATAATACTGCCCCTATGTACAAGAATATAACTACTATAATATTGCTCCTATGTACAAGAATACAACTACTATAATACTGCCTCTATGTACAAGAATATAACTACTATAACACTGCCCCTATGTACAAGAATATAACTACTATAATACTGCTCCTATGTACAAGAATATAACTACTATAATACTGCCCACTATGTACAAGAATATAACTACTATAATATTGCCCACTATGTACAAGAATATAACTACTATAATACTGCTCCTATGTATAAGAATATGACTACTATAATACTGCCCCTATGTACAAGAATATAACTACTATAATACTGCCCACTATGTACAAGAATCTAATACTGCCCCTATGTACAAGAATATAACTACTATAATACTACCCCTATGTACAAGAATATAACTACTATAATACTGCCCCTATGTACAAGAATATAACTACTATAATACTGCTCCTATGTATAAGAATATAACTACTATAATACTGCCCCTAAGTACAAGAATATAACTACTATAATACTGCCCACTATGTACAAGAATATATCTACTATAATACTGCCCACTATGTACAAGAATATAACTACTGTAATACTGCTCCTATGTATAAGAATATAACTACTATAATACTGCCTCTATGTACAAGAATATAACTACTATAATACTGCCCCTATGTACAAGAATATAACTACTATAATATTGCTCCTATGTACAAGAATACAACTACTATAATACTGCCTCTATGTACAAGAATATAACTACTATAACACTGCCCCTATGTACAAGAATATAACTACTATAATACTGCTCCTATGTACAAGAATATAACTACTATAATACTGCCCACTATGTACAAGAATATAACTACTATAATATTGCCCACTATGTACAAGAATATAACTACTATAATACTGCTCCTATGTATAAGAATATGACTACTATAATACTGCCCCTATGTACAAGAATATAACTACTATAATACTGCCCACTATGTACAAGAATCTAATACTGCCCCTATGTACAAGAATATAACTACTATAATACTGCCCCTATGTACAAGAATATAACTACTATAATACTGCTCCTATGTATAAGAATATAACTACTATAATACTGCCCCTAAGTACAAGAATATAACTACTATAATACTGCCCACTATGTACAAGAATATATCTACTATAATACTGCCCACTATGTACAAGAATATAACTACTGTAATACTGCTCCTATGTATAAGAATATAACTACTATAATACTGCCCCTATGTACAAGAATATAACTACTATAATACTGCCCCTATGTACAAGAATATAACTACTATAATATTGCTCCTATGTACAAGAATACAACTACTATAATACTGCCTCTATGTACAAGAATATAACTACTATAACACTGCCCCTATGTACAAGAATATAACTACTATAATACTGCTCCTATGTACAAGAATATAACTACTATAATACTGCCCACTATGTACAAGAATATAACTACTATAATATTGCCCACTATGTACAAGAATATAACTACTATAATACTGCTCCTATGTATAAGAATATGACTACTATAATACTGCCCCTATGTACAAGAATATAACTACTATAATACTGCCCACTATGTACAAGAATATAATACTGCCCCTATGTACAAGAATATAACTACTATAATACTACCCCTATGTACAAGAATATAACTACTATAATACTGCCTCTATGTACAAGAATATAACTGCTATAATACTGCTCCTATGTATAAGAATATAACTACTATAATACTGCCCCCATGTACAAGAATATAACTACTATAATACTGCTCCTATGTATAAGAATATAACTACTATAATACTGCTCCTATGTATAAGAATATAACTACTATAATACTGCCCCTATGTTCAAGAATATAACTACTATAATACTGCTCCTATGTATAAGAATATAACTACTATAATATTGCCCCTATGTACAAGAATATAACTACTATAATACTGCCCCTATGTACAAGAATATAACTACTATAATACTGCCCCTATGTACAAGAATATAACTACTATAATACTGCCCCTATGTGCAAGAATATAACTACTATAATACTGCCCCTATATACAAGAATATAACTACTATAATACTGCTCTTATGTGCAAGAATATAACTACTATAATACTGCCCCTGTATACAAGAATATAATTTCTATAATACTGCCTCCTATGTACAAGAATATAACTACTATAATACTGCCCCTATGTACAAGAATATAACTACTATAATACTGCCCCTATATACAAGAATATAACTACTATAATACTGCTCTTATGTGCAAGAATATAACTACTATAATACTGCCCCTATATACAAGAATATAACTACTATAATACTGCCCCCTATGTACAAGAATATAACTACTATAATACTGCCTCCTATGTACAAGAATATAACTACTATAATACTGCTCCTATGTACAAGAATATAACTACTATAATACTGTCTCTATGTACAAGAATATAACTACTATAATACTGCTCCTATGTACAAGAATATAACTACTATAATACTGCCCCTATGTACAAGAATATAACTACTATAATACTGCCCCCTATGTACAAGAATATAACTACTATAATACTGCCCCTATGTACAAGAATATAACTACTATAATGCTGCCTCCTATGTACAAGAATATAACTACTATAATACTGCTCCTATGTACAAGAATATAACTACTATAATACTGCCCCCTATGTACAAGAATATAACTACTATAATACTGCCCCCTATGTACAAGAATATAACTACTATAATACTGCCCCTATATACAAGAATATAACTACTATAATACTGCTCCTATGTACAAGAATATAACTACTATAATACTGCTCCTATATACAAGAATATAACTACTATAATACTGCTCCTATGTACAAGAATATAACTACTATAATACTGCCCCTATATACAAGAATATAACTACTATAATACTGCTCCTATGTACAAGAATATAACTACTATAATACTGCCCCTATGTACAAGAATATAACTACTATAATACTGCTCCTATGTACAAGAATATAACTACTATAATACTGCCCCTATATACAAGAATATAACTACTATAATACTGCCCCTATGTACAAGAATATAACTACTATAATACTGCCCCTATGTACAAGAATATAACTACTATAATACTGCTCCTATGTACAAGAATATAACTACTATAATACTGCCCCTATATACAAGAATATAACTACTATAATACTGCCCCTATGTACAAGAATATAACTACTATAATACTGCCCCTATGTACAAGAATATAACTACTATAATACTGCCCCTATATACAAGAATATAACTACTATAATACTGCTCCTATGTACAAGAATATAACTACTATAATACTGCCCCTATGTACAAGAGTATAACTACTATAATACTGCCCCTATGTACAAGAATATAACTACTATAATACTGCCCCTATATACAAGAATATAACTACTATAATACTGCTCTTATGTGCTCTCTAGGAATTGATGTTTTTTCAATGTTTAATTCTTTATTGTTTTGTGTTGGAGCGTTTGTATCTGTATGTAGCGATTTTGAGGAATGCTTCTTCTCTCCTGTCACCTCTGTGGCTTCTCCTGATGAGATTGTCCATTACATTGGACAGAGAGTTTCTCCTCCGTTGATTACAATATTTGGCTCCTTTCTCTTCTGTGAGACTCCGGACACGTTATTAGAAACTCTCCTAGTATCTTGCTGTTTACGAGAAGTCGTCGTCACCTGAAGAACCCCCAGATTATGACCGAATCGTGACATCCTGCTGACGCAGCCTCCGAACCTCACAGCTGGACAGAATCTTCTTCAGCTGTCCGCCAAACCAAATTCCTTATCTGGAGGAGAACTCTACAAAGCCTCATCCACCATATATATTCAATTATGAGAAATTCCACCAAGTCTGAGAAAAATGATCTCCTCCTCCAGGACATCGCTCTAAAACGAAGCTCATCAGGCAGTCGTCTGGGTCCCGTATTGCAGAAGATTCCGTAGACTTCAGACCTTGTGGTTATTTACCCCTTTATTTGTGTTTTTACTTTTTTTATTCTTTATCTTTATATGTCTCAATGGCAAAAATGAATGACAACCACCAGTGTGGCCGCCCGTATAATCTCACATGGTTTGTCACCCAGTTTCCTTATGGATTTATTGAACCTTCCCAAAAAGGAAACATTCCAAAAAAGACGAGAATGGAATTCGAGTTCTGTCCTTATTTTTTTCCTTATTTTATCACTTTTTACATCATTTCTTACGTTGGGTCAGACCTTGCCAGCCATAATATACCATTTCTTTAAAGGGACTGGGGCTTTGAGAACTGGCCTAAGTAATTTTCCATTAATTTGGGATCCACAAGATTGGTGATCTTTCCTAGAAGCAGGATAGAGGACCTGCAAGAACCGGAACAGGCACTGTACTCATCAGGATCCACGGAACAGTAACAAGCGGGAAGGCGACGATGCGCAGAGCATGCTCACTACAGTGCGTAGGGCAAAACCAGGACCCGTTTTAGAAAAATTGTGGCCCTTGGCAAAATTCAAAATGGACCCTAACATCCTGAAATTCTGCAACAATACCCTGCAAAAATGTTTATTAAACTCACCAGTTGTTACCTACTTGAATCCAAGAGGTCTGGGACAGGACTAAAAGTCATCACCTCTCTGTTCATCATTCAGCAGCCATGTGACCGCTGCTGCTAGTGATAGGCTGCAGTGCTCAGGTCACATGATCTCCATGCCATCAGATAAATATCCGTCAAGTCACTTGACCACTGCAGCCTATCACAGGCTGCAGTGGTCCTGTGACTCGGTGAAGGACGATGTAATTGCTTCCAGTGCCTGTGCTGACCGCTAAGCGACCTGCGCTGGATCCAGTATTATGTCAGCTAGTGAGCAGGTGAGACACTTTACATGTAGCCCTGACAGCAGCCTTAATGCAGTCAAATTATTATTAGTATTGTTTGTGCTTTTTTTTAAAGTTTGTACATTTATATCTTCCTTCCTTCAGTTGCTTTCAGTCTTTAGGAGACACCTGACAGCACATCAGACTTTAAGGCTGCGTGTACACGTCGTGGCTACAGTATATGGTCCCCATCCTGGTATATATAACATCCATACTATTGTATATGCTCCCTGTCCTGTCATATATGTTCTCCATCCTGGTGTGTATGGTCACCATCGTGGTATATATGACCTCCATCCTGTCAAATATTTTCCCCATCCTATTATATACTGTATGTTCCTCATCCTGGTACATACATCCCCCATCATGGTATATATGTCCTTTATCCTGGACCCCATCCTGGTACATACATCCCCCATCATGGTATATATGTCCTTTATCCTGGACCCCATCCTGGTACATACATCCCCCATCATGGTATATATGTCCCTTATCCTGGTATATATACCCCCGATCCTGGCATAAGTCCCCATGAGCCGCCGGCCAGTCCATGTGCTGTGTTCTGATCTCGGTCCACTTTATATGACCATCTGACTGCTGATGTGCAGCGTCAGGACTATATGGGCTTTTCTGCTTTTCTTGTTACCCATATGTACACTATGCTCTGACTCTGAAAAACTGGCGCCTCCCGAAGAAGCGGTAGCGAAACGCGCGTCGGGGCAGAGGGACACCCAGGGGATTCCATATGCCAGTGAAAGATAACATTATCTAACCTTGTCATTCACCTTATGTATGTGCCTAGTCTCTTCACCTTATGCAATGCCATGTATTCGGGGGTATGTTTATTCACCGTGATATCCTGCTCTTAGTTTACATACATGCTGTCACAGAGGTGTGATGTGTGAGCAGTCAGATGTATACACCCTTTTGCACATATTATTATTTTGCCATTGTTCACATTATTGTACTCTGCCTATGCATAATTTTGCACAGCGAGATTAATGTGTAATATGTGGATGATGCTATACCTCTTTGTGGCTGTTGTGTTGGATACCCTATGGCTGTAAATAGTCCCTCCTTTTAGCATACACACCTCTTTGTTGACTTATATTTTAATATTTTGATGAAATAAAATATTTTAACTATTACCATGGTTATTGGAGCCCAATTTTTGATGTTTCTAATTTGTGATTAATGATCTTACATCTGAGGTACATACCAGTGTTTTCATGGATTGTCATTATTTTTGGGCATTAATTGTGATTAAATTTTCTGAAAAACTGTCAGGGCACAAACTGCTGAAAACGCTTCATTTTTTAGAGATTTTATCTCTTGACTACTTCTTCTTGGATCCATCCAGTATAGAAAGAGTAACCGCAGCCACATTTGTCCGTTCTGAGTCAGAGAGTCTCCCCGGCTTCTGGGAAACTCGTGACCCATGCTCTCTACTCCTACTTAGAATCATAGAATCGTAGAGTTGGAAGGGACCTCCTGGGCCATCTGGTCCATCCCCCTGCTCAAAGCAGGATTCGCTAAATCATCCCAGTCAGATGTCTGTCCAGCCTCTGCTTGAAGACTTCCATTGAAGGAGAACTCACCACTTCTCGTGGCAGCTTGTTCCACTCATTGATCACTCTGTCAAAAAGTTTTTTCTAATATCTAATCTGTGTCTCCTCCCATTCAGTTTCATCCCATTGCTTCTAGTCTTTCCTTGTGCAAATGAGAATAAAGTTGATCCTTCTACAATGTGACAGCCCTTTAGATATTTGTAGACAGCTATTAAGTCTCCTCTCAGTCTTCTCTTTTGCAAACTAAACAATCCCAAATCCTGCAACCTTTCCTCATAAGACAGGGTTTGCAGACCGGTCACCATTCTGGTTGCTCTTTTCTGAACTTGCTCCAGTTTGTTGATGTCTTTTTTAAAATGTGGTGCCCAAAACTGGACACAATATTCCAGATGAGGTCTGACCAAAGAGGAGTAGAGGGAAATAATGACTTCACGTGATCTAGACTGTATGCTTCTGTTAATACATCCTAGAATTGCATTTGCCTTTTTTGCTGCTGCATCACACTGTTGACTCATATTCAGTCTGTGATCTATTAGTATACCCAAGTCTTTTTCACATGTGCTGTTGCTTAGGCCTATTCCTCCCATTCTGTATATGCTTTTTTCATTTTTATTGCCCAGATGTAGTACTTTGCATTTTTCCCTGTTAAAAACCATTCTGTTAGTTGCTGCCCACTTCTCCAGTTTATTTATATCTTTTTGAATCCTCTCTCTCTCTTCTCTAGTATTAGCTATCCCTCCTAGCTTTGTGTCATCATCAAATTTAATCAGTTTACCCTCAATTCCTTCATCTAAATCGTTGATAAAGATGTTGAACAATACAGGGCCCAGGACAGAACCCTGTGGTACCCCACTTGAGACATTCTTCCAACTGGATGTGCAGCCATTTACGACCACTCTTTGGGTCCGATCACTAAGCCAGTTATGAATCCACCTAACAGTTGCCTTGTCCATTCCATACTTAGTCATTTTTTCAATAAGGATTGTATGAGATACTTTGTCAAATGCTTTGCTGAAGTCAAGATATACTATATCTACAGCATTTCCTTGATCCACCCAATCAGTGATTCCATCATAGAAGGAAATTAAGTTAGTCTGACATGACTTATTAGTTACAAACCCATGCTGACTCTGTTTAATCACGTCATTCTTATCCAGGTACTGACATACATGTTGTTTAATAATTTGTTCAAAGATCTTTCCTGGTATAGAAGTCAGACTCACCGGCCTATAGTTGCCTGGGTCCACCTTCTTCCCCTTTTTGAAGATAGGAACAACATTTGCTCTTCTCCAGTCTTCTGGGACTTCTCCTGTTCTCCAAGAATTTTCTAAGATTATGGAAAGGGGTTCAAAAATTTCTTCTGCTATCTCCTTCAGTACTCTGGGGTGTAATTCATCTGGACCTGGAGACTTGAATTCATTTAGGTTAGCTAAGTGTTTCCTCACTATCTTTCTGTTTATAGATGTCCTAGATTCTTCTATTCCCTTAATAGGACAGTGAAGAACAGTTGATGTTACATTTCCTTTCTGAGAGAAAACAGATGCAAAATAGGAATTTAAAAGTTCGGCCTTCTCAACATCCTGTCTTACCATTTCATCATTTTCATCCTGTAAAAATCCTATAGCATCTTTGTCTTTTCTTTTACTTTTGACATATCCCCAAAATCCTTTATTATTGCTTTTCTTTTCTCTTGCAAGCCTCAATTCATTGTCAGCTTTAGATAATCTGATTTGTGCCCTGCAGGTTCTGCAGACAGCATTATATTCTTCTTTAGATATGCCTCCCTCTTTCCATTTTATAAACATTTTTTTCTTACTTTTTAGCATGTGCTTAAGTTCTGTGTTCATCCATCCTGGCTTCCTTAAATGCTTCCTATTCTTCCCTCTTTTCGGAATTGTTAATAATTGTGCTTTGAGAATTTCATTTTTCAAGATTTCCCATCCTTCCTGGACATTTTTGTCTGTAAGGATATCCAGCCATTGGATCCCTCCAATTCTCTTTTTGAATCCCTTAAAATCTGCCTTTCTGAAATCTAACCTTGACGTCTGAGTCTTCACAGGTCTTCCTCCTCTAGTTATCCAAAATTCTAAAATAGCATGGTCGCTACCTCCTAGGGTCCCAGCCACTTTTACCTCCTCAACCATTTCCTCCCTGTTTATAAGGATTAGAGCCAAGGTAGCAGTTCCCCTTGTTTTCTCCCTTACCTTTTGGAAGATAAAGTTGTCAGCAAGAGAGGATAAGAATTTCCTTGACCTGTTAGTTTTGCCTGAGAGAGATTCCCAACAAATGTCTGAATAGTTGAAATCTCCCATGACAACTGTCATATTTTTTGGAGAACTTGGCCATTTGATGCATAAAGAGTTCATCCATATCTTCAGCTTGCACAGGCGGCCTGTATTAAATGCCTACAATGGTGTCCTTTCCATTGTTCTGTCCTTGTATTCTTACCCAAACAGTTTCCACAGAACTCCCAGTCTCTGAAGCTTCAATCTCTGTGCAGATATACGCGTTTCTAACATACAATGCGACACCTCCTCCTCGTTTATCAAGTCTGTTTCTTGCAAATAAGTTGTATCCTTCTAGTCTTGTATTCCAATCATGTGTATCGTCCCACCAAGTTTCAGTGATTCCAATGACATCATATTTCTTTTCCTGTGTTAGTAGTTCCAATTTTCCTTGTTTGTTGCCCATGCTTTGTGCATTAGTATAGAAACATTTTAGTTTGTGATTGGTTTCTCTTTCTCCAATATTTTTATTATTTAGATTCTTTTGTCTTTGTTCTTCCTTTCCACTTCTAATAGCAGAGTTCTCAATAGCATTTGTCAGGTATATGGCTTTTTCTTGTCATGATCCAGTGTTGGATCTGGCGGTATTAAAAGCACAAAGTGAACTTTTTTTACTTTGGAAAGTTCCAAGGTGTCTTGACTGTCCCCGGTGGTGGTGAGTGGTATTGCACTTTAGGGTTTTTTGCACTTAATTATGGATCAGGTGTGACACCCTATAAAGGTGTGCTCAGGGTGTTCACTCACTGCCTGTGATATTGTGAGATTGCTTTCACTTTGAAGTGGAGAGCCTGGAGGAAGGATGGAGCTGGTGAGGAGTCCTGCGCAGCTTAGCCAGGGGGGACTTGTTGCAGCTATGGTGTCTGGACGAAGGGCTGGCATGGCGTGGTGGGGTCACAGTGATGGAGTCAGCGGGAAGTGTCTGCCTGGTCTGGTGGAGTGGCTACTATGGAGAGTGGCACTCACCATGTGGGACTTGGCCGCTGAGCTGGACTCAAGCATGCTTGACTTTGTGGCAGAAGCTGAACACTTCCTTGGGACTCTGGTACTAAGCAGCTGCAAATGGTGTTGGACTCTGCTCCAAGGCTGCACTAAGGTGAAGGATCCTGTTATGGTGATGGATCCAGGTGGAGGAGAAGATGCACTCAGGTGGAGGGCTCTGTTGCTAGGAGCGCACGCAGCAGAGCAAAGCTAAGTGGTGTTTCCCCTGTATTGTCTCTTTCCTCACGTGTGTTATTAGTGCAGTGGTGGGATTAGTCTCCGCACCGACCCATTCCCTAGTGAGGGTTTAGGGTCAGGGTGAGCAAGGGCGTTAAGGTACGCGTGCGGCGACAGGTGCGGAGCCTGTTTAGGGAATGTAAGGAGTGCAGGGACACTGGCTCAGGGGAGCTTAGGAGGTCTCCATGTCCCCATTCCCTATCACAGGGCCCACCATTGTTAAAGTTTCCCAGTTTCCCCCTTTATTATTTGATTATTGTATGTATAACGTGTAATACCTAAATTCGCCAGGTGGAGGCGGCGTATCCACCTGCACGTTTTATTATTTAAATGCGCCCCACTGGAGGCGGTGTATCCAGGGTCACGTGTGTTATGGGTCCGCCTTGCGGCATCATCTGCGTCCTGACACACGTGATCATGACATTTCTGGTCTTTTGCTTCCCTTCCCATGTTGTTCTAGTGTAAAGCTCTCCTTACAAGTGTAGCAAGGCGACTTCCAAATACATGTTTTCCAGGCTTCGTAAGGTGCACCCCATCTCTAGCAAGTAGTCCATCGTATAAGTAGTTCACTCCGTGATCCAGAAATCCAAATCGTTGCTGACGGCACCATCGACGTAGCCAGTTGTTCACCTGCAGAATCTTATTCCACCTCCTTGTTCCATGGCCATCCACTGGGAGGATGGAAGAGAAGACCACCTGCGCTCCCAGTTCTTTCACTTTCTTGCCTAAGTCTTCAAAGTCTCTGCAGGTGGTTTCCAGGTCGTTTCTTGCAGTGTCATTTGTCCCCACATGTAGTAGCAGGAATGGGTAGTCATCTGTAGGTCTGAAGAGTCCTGATATCCTGTCAGACACATCTTTAATTTTTGCACCTGGAAGACAGCACATTTCTCTTGAAGTTATATCCGGTCTGCAGATAGCGGCCTCTGTTCCTCTCAACAGGGAATCCCCCATGACCACCACTCTCCGTTTCTTCTTCACAACATTTTTCTTTCTCCATCCAGGAGGACTCTGAAGGAGTACAAGGTTGCTGTTTGTTGGCAAAGTCTTATCCTGATGTATTTCTTCATCGTTTTCCTGCGTGAGAGCCTGGTACTGGTTCCTGAGCAGTATGGGTGCTGACTGCCTCCTGATCCTCCTGCTTCTCTGGGTCACATGTCTCCATTCCTCTGTTTCTTCAGGTGCACTTCGAATTTCTTCTCTTTCTGTAACATGAAGAGATAATTCTGCTCTGTCCAAGAACTCTTCACCTTCCTTAATGATCTTCAACGTAGCTAACCTCTCTTCGAGATTTTGCAACTTTTCCTCCAACAGGGACACAAGCTTGCATTTGTGGCATGTGAAGTTTGGCTTTTCCACTGGTAAATCTGTGAACATGTAGCAAGAAATGCAGCTCACCAAATGGCTCCTGGCCTCTTCCATATAGATATTTCTTAAAAACGATGAAAGATGAGCCTAAATTCTCTGGGAATATGCAAATGATCTCCTCAGGACTCTTCCCCTGGTTTTCCGATTTCCTCTTTTCAGCTGCAACGGCCAAAACCCAGTGATCGTTGAGCTCGCGGAGACTCTTCACTTATCCCAGAAGGCACTGGGAATATGCAAATGATCTCCTCCAGACTCTTCCCCTGGTTTTCCGATTTCCTCTTTTCAGCTGCAACGGCCAAAACCCAGTGATCGTTGAGCTCGCGGAGACTCTTCACTTATCCCAGAAGGCACTGGGAATATGCAAATGATCTCCTCCAGACTCTTCCCCTGGTTTTCCGATCTCCTCTTTTCAGCTGCAACGGCCAAAACCCAGTGATCGTTGAGCTCGCAGAGACTCTTCACTTATCCCAGAAGGCACTGGGAATATGCAAATGATCTCCTCAAGACTCTTCCCCTGGTTTTCCGATCTCCTCTTTTCAGCTGCAACGGCCAAAACCCAGTGATCGTTGAGCTCGCAGAGACTCTTCACTTATGCCAGGAGGCACTGGGAATATGCAAATGATCTCCTCAAGACTCTTCCCCTGGTTTTCCGATCTCCTCTTTTCAGCTGCAATGGCCAAAACCCAGTGATCGTTGAGCTCGTGGAGACTCTTCACTTATCCCAGAAGGCACTGGGAATATGCAAATGATCTCCTCAAGACTCTTCCCCTGGTTTTCCGATCTCCTCTTTTCAGCTGCAACGGCCAAAACTCAGTGATCGTTGAGCTCGCAGAGACTCTTCACTTATCCCAGAAGGCACTGGGAATATGCAAATGATCTCCTCAAGACTCTTCCCCTGGTTTTCCGATCTCCTCTTTTCAGCTGCAACGGCCAAAACCCAGTGATCGTTGAGCTCGCGGAGACTCTTCACTTATCCCAGAAGGCACTGGGAATATGCAAATGATCTCCTCAAGACTTAGCTCGCCTATTGTCCACTCTGAGTACAGAGTCACCCCGGCTTCAGGGAACCCGTGGCCCATGCTCTCTACTCCTACTTAGCTCGCCTATTGTCCACTCTGAGTCACCCCGGCTTCTGGGAAACCCGTGGCCCATGCTCTCTACTCCTACTTAGCTCGCCTATTGTCCACTCTGAGTACAGAGTCACACCGGCTTCTGGGAAACCCGTGGCCCATGCTCTCTACTCCTACTTAGCTCGCCTATTGTCCACTCTGAGTACAGAGTCACACAGGCTTCTGGGAAACCCGTGGCCCATGCTCTCTACTCCTACTTAGCTCGCCTATTGTCCACTCTGAGTACAGAGTCACACCGGCTTCTGGGAAACCCATGGCCCATGCTCTCTACTCCTACTTAGCTCGCCTATTGTCCACTCTGAGTACAGAGTCACACAGGCTTCTGGGAAACCCGTGGCCCATGCTCTCTACTCCTACTTAGCTCGCCTATTGTCCACTCTGAGTCACAGAGTCACCCCGGCTTCTGGGAAACCCGTTTCCCATGCCCCGTGGCCCATGCGCTCTACTCCTACTTAGCTTGCCTATTGTCCACTCTGAGTCACAGTCACCCCGGCTTCTGGGAAACCCATTTCCCATGCCCCGTGGCTCATGCTCTCTACTCGTACTTAGCTTGCCTATGGAATTTAATGCAACTGATCGGAGAAGAACTCAATGCCGTCCCGGTGGAGCGAAATCTCCACATGACGCCATACAGCCATGGCTGTGGCTTTAATCACAAACTCCAGTTGCCTATTTTTTCCCCTCCAGTCCGGGATGAAGTCTGCGCTTCTGCGATGATTAATTTCCCTATAATACGGATGTTTCCACTTAGCGAGCTATGGATGATAAGAGCGCACATTTCTCATCGTCTGCAGAGCCCTGGAAGAGGTTTTTGGGCTTTGTTATGTCCCCCTCCAATCCAGGCTTGACCTCGTCTGGTAGCAGCGTTTTTGATCTCTTGTACATGTGGTAATGATTCTGACTGATTTCTCATTACTTAATCCGCTCCTTTATGGGAAATAATTGCCAGCCGTTATCTGGGTGGCGAAGATATGGATTATTACTGCGCACTTCAGCCTCATAATGGTGGGAAGATACACACTGGGCCTATCAGGATGGTCACACCGTCGCTGTGCCCGATCAGTCTCTGGCGGGAACCTGGCTCTGGCACGTGTTCACACTTTCTTCACAAATCCTGGGATCAGAGGAAACTCCAATCCCGGCTCATGTACAGTAGCTCTGTGTGGAAACCTGCCGGAATTGTTTACTGACACGTATAACTGTAGCAGATTATTGTGAGTTAAAAATTATTTTAAAAAATAAAAAATTAGACATCTTTTTTTTTTTCTGCTCAGCTTGTGAGGCTGTTGTATCTATTATTTTCCACCTTAACCATCTAGAACGATTTTTAAGATTTTCCATACCCACTGGTCAAATGGACTTTTTTTATTTGATTTTTTTTCATTTTTACATTTTTTTTTATCCTGTAATAGATGAAATTTAGTGAGATGGATTCTATGCACAAGCAGCTCGAACTATCCATATTCCCCCTAAAATGGCTGCTGTGTTCCCTACCTTGGCTTTTATACAAGCTAGGATAGTGCCTGTTGATTGGCTGCACTGTACCATGTAATGTGATAGTTGCAAGGCATTAAGGGTAAGTTCACGAGGTCACATCCAAGATCATGTAAGCCGTCTCTGGCTGATCCAATATCTGCATTGTGTACAATATAGTCGACCATCCTTGACGGGTCCAGCAAATTGCAAATTATTTGAGTTCGACAGGTACAGGGAATTCCTAAAAATTCAACACAATTTCAAATGGCATAAAATTAATTCACTGATCTATACTACTAAGACATAGGGAATTAAGAAGAGCTGGTAAATAATAACAGCTCTGACCATAGGAGCTTACAGTTTATAAGGTGCGGGTCCCATTGTCCCATTATTCCATTGTGCAGCCTTCTTCCTAACTTCAGTTGTTCAGCTTCAGGCTATGGCTCCACCCATGAGCAAAGGATTCTGGAGTAGCACCTCCCCCATATCCGCCTCTGCTAATCAGAGAAACTTTCTAGATAGGGAATCTCAGAAATACATCCCATTATCACCTCTAAATCATTTTCTCAAAGTTTTTGTAAAAAGTTTTTATTTGACAGTCCTCATATTAGGGGGTCTTAGGCCTCTTTCACACATCCGGTTTGTGCCGTCAGGCACAATCCGGCATGTGTGTAAAAAAAACGGTTCCGGGTTTTTTTTACAGCCGGATGCGCTTTTTTGTCATTGAGAAGCACATGCGCCGGATCGCGCCGCATGTGCTTCCGTTTGTTCCGGTTTTTACCGGATCCGGCTGAATTCCTCTGTCCGGCGGCCGGACAGGACGGGTGCTGCAGCGTTTTTTTGTCCGGCGAAAAAAGCCGGACATGGACGTATGCAGCCCTTCCGGCTCTGCGGGACAATGTTTCTCAAAGGCACATTCCGACCGCCGGATCAGGTTTCTACCTGATCCGGCCACCGCATGCACGGTTTTACCCTGTGCGCATGCCTGGATATCTCTCTCTCTTTCATACCTCGTTCTCTCTCTCTTTCATACCCCGGTCTCTCTCTCTTTCATACCCCGTTCTCTCTCTCTCTCTTTCATACCCCGTTCACCGGCTCGTGGATCCTTTTCTTCCCCGGCGACTCCTTTGCAACATAGCCGTGTCAGGCGCCGTAAGATGCGCCGCATATACTTCCGGTCCCTCCGTTCACGGCTGGATCCGGCACTCCATCTTTTTGCCGCACGGCGCCGGAATGCCACCGACGGACATGTGAAAGTAGCCTTAACCTAAAGGAGACCAGCATACAGCTCTATAATATATTTGCCTCCTTATAAAAATTGTTTAAAGGGGGTTCTAAGACTAAGACATTGACATATTAATGATGGTCTCTGTCCACTTACGTCCTGACCAAACCTTCCCAAGTTCTTACACTGAATCAATTCCTTCAGAATTTGTTTTGGCCTCTTTGATTGGCAGCAAATCCCATTTATTATCCTCCGGGGACGACATCATTCTTATGCCGGATGACTTATGACATTTCACAAATCATCACCTTCACTACTGACCTCCTGACAGAGGAAGTCTATACCTCCCCAGAGGTTCACTCTGAATCTCATGTAAAAATCAAGCGCTGTGTTTTATGAGTTATTGAGGCGACTGTGGAAAAATAATGAAGGGGTCACTTATTTTATTTCCTTAAGGCAAAATTAACATTGGACAGCGGAGGTGATTATGGTGCACTGCATGGCACAATTATTAGGACAATATATACCGTAGATGATTTTAAGGATTATTATTTAAATTCAGCATGGTCACTTTGTAGATACGAACAGATTATTGTATTTTAGCATGGTATTGTATTTTTATTTGGATGTTTTATAGACATTATATTTTGATACTTTCTGCTTTTTTTATTTATGCGCTGTATGGTGATTTTATTTGGATACTTTCTGGCGCTCTTATTTATTCACTGTGGATTCAAGAACATTAAATTGTTAGAGGCCTTTAGTTGCTTAGAGGTTACCTTGGGTTCCTTTTGTGACCTCATGGACTACATGCCTTGCATTTAGAGTGATGTTTGTTGGTTGACCATTCCTGAGAAAGGTAATAATAGTCCCAAATGTCATCCATCTATAAATAATCTTTCTTCCTGTGGATTGGTAGAGTCCAGACTCTTTAGAGATGGTTTTGTAGACATTATATTTTGATACTTTCTGCTTTTTTTATTTATGCGCTATATGGTGATTTTATTTGGATACTTTCTGGTGCTCTTATTTATTCACTGTAGATTCAAGAACATTAAACTTTTAGAGGCCTTTAGTTGCTTAGGGGGTACCTTTGGTTCCTTTTGTGACCTCATGGACTACACGCCTTGCACTTAGAGTGATGTGTTGTGAATTCGCTTTCTGGCCTACCTCTGGTTACTGGTGAAGGTAGTGGAGCTGGTTATATTGACAGAGGGGTCGCGAGTTCTCTTTCTGGGCTCCCTCTGGTGGTTACTGGAGGTAATGGAGCTGATCTGATTAACAGATAAGAAAAAAATCCGGCACTCCCAAATGCAAAAAGAAGTTCCTTTTTATTTTTCACAGCTTAATAATCCACATGATGTACATTCAATAACGTTTCGGTCTCTATAATGGACCTTCTTCAGACTGAAAGTGACACAATGAAAGAAAAAAGAAAACAAAAAATACATAAATAAAATAAATAAAACAAAGCTGGTTCTCAAAACGCCTATCAAAATACAAATACTATCAATGAAGACTAGATCTGCACAGGAAACCAGATTATATAAGAGTGAATCATATGCGCATCATATTTATCTAGTGGTCACAAAAATAAGAACACATAGTAATCATATTTCAGAGAGGTAAAGTATCCCATATGAGACAACACCAAAAATATCATACAGCATAATGTAGAGAAATACAAATACAGATGGAACTCCCAATACACGGGTTACTGAAGAGATCTTCCATATAGCTATCAAATCGTCATTTAGCTAATATCATTAACAAAAGCAAGTGAAAAAATGCCCAAAAGACTGACATCAGAGATCTTGAAAAAAAAAAAAAAAAAAAAAAAAGGGGGAAAGGGATAAATAGCTAGTAGAGCAGAAATACTCAATGACCTAGTATATGTCTAACAACTTGAATAATATTATTAAGGTTCAAAGTGACCCAATAGGTCACAATCATGTTGATTAATCTAAATAGACTCCACTGCTTCAAAAAACAGAGGCTGAACAGTCCAACTGACATCCATAAACGCAGAAAAAGTGCAAAAAAAGTAATGCAATAGTGCTTACCATGTGGAGCTGTGAGAATCGTCACGTGCAGGAAAACATGCGCTGTCAGTTGTATGCTGCCATAAGAAAAAGTGCGCTACTGGCGGTTGTATGCCGCCGGGATATATACCCGATGGGAGTGCGCGCACATGCGCACTGGTGTAAACTCACAACTGGGGAGAGGCCGAGAGTGAGGGGTGAAACGCTCCATGGAGCGCAAACCGGAAGTGCGTCATAGAGACTGCCCGCGACCGGAAGTAGTGGAACGCAGTATAGATGAAGCGATATATTCAATGGTGACTCATTCCTTCAATGTGGCTAATCCCTCAATGCAGTGACACTAGGTAGAAAGAAACAAATGCGCGTTATATGGCAGCAATTTATATGTTGCGTAATGTACAATGTTAATAAGAGAAAAAAGGAAAATTAATTTATTATCATGCTCAAACAAAAGGAAGAATAGGGAAAAGGGGAACAAAGAAAAAATATAAAGTAAAAATATGCATAAAACTAGAAAAAAATTAGAAAATAACTACATAAAAAACAGACAAATAACTAAATAAAAAATAAAAAATATAACTATACGATGGGAATCAGAAAAACAAAAAATGAAAATTAAAGAATAACAAAATATTATAAACACCATACCCCTCAAAAGATACTTTCTAACGAGATTGCTGCTGCTGTGAAAAAATGAAAAAAAAGGGGGGGGGGGGGGGGGGAAGAAAAAGAGGGTTAAAAAAGATCTCATGATATCAACCTTAAAATAAACTCATAACATCGTATTCTCTATTCAACCCTTTGGGTTCCAAAGTTTGTAACGAATGAATCCAAAAGGCCTCTCTGAGCTTTAATGATTTAACCTGATTGCCCCCTCTTCTATGTGCTGGAATGTGTTCGAGGACAAGAAACTTTAATTGGGCTATAGTATGTCCCGCATTATGAA
The DNA here is from genome assembly GCF_039654945.1 of Dendrobates tinctorius. NCBI lineage: Eukaryota > Metazoa > Chordata > Amphibia > Anura > Dendrobatidae > Dendrobates > Dendrobates tinctorius. The sequence continues at coordinate 932,413 of NW_027361998.1, read as the reverse complement.
AATGAAACGGTATGGGTAGATGATGGCGTCCACAACGTATATCTGACTTATGGTGAGAAATCCTATCTTTCACGTTCTGTGTCGTTTCACCTACATACAATTTGCCACAAGGGCATTTAATCGCATACACCACAAATTTAGAATCACAGGTGTAGTACCCCTTGATAGGGATGTCTACACCTGTCTGTGGATGTGAAATAGAGGAACCTTTTAAGACATTAGCACATTGTGCACACTGTAAACACGGAAAGGTCCCTCTTTTCTGTGTTTGGAGAAAACTTTGCCTAGAAATTTTTAATGCAGAGCCAATATCTGCTCGAACGATCTTATCTCTCAGATTATTGGGTCTCCTAAAACATGGGAGAAAAGGGACCTGAAAATCGGGTATCTTCGGGAAACTATCCCGAAGTATAGACCAATGTTTACGGATTTTCTTGTGCAGTCTGTACATGAAAGGATGGAAAGTATGCACGAAGGGAATTCTAGAACCCATACTCAGTTTATTGCGGGAACGGTTGTCATCCCGGCATTTCTTGAGCAAATGGCGGGGATAACCCCTCTCCACAAATTTATCTTCCATACTGTTTAATCGTGTGGAACATATTAGGGGATCACTAACAATCCTTTTAACTCTATCAAATTGTGAAATGGGAATTGATTTTTTCACTGCCACTGGATGACAGCTTTGATATAGCAACAAGTTATTCCGGTCCGTTTCCTTTGTAAATAAATCTATCGAGAGATTACCAGAGGAATCTTGTATAATCAAAGTATCTAGAAAACTAATACTAGTTTTATGACTATTCAAGGTAAAGGTCAATTCAGGCCAAACACTATTGAGGTATATATGAAATTCCTCTAATGAGTCAAGTGATCCATGCCAAAGGCAAAATACGTCATCGATGTACCTACGCCAAAGTAAACAATGAGATTGGTAGTTGTCATGTGGATATATGAATTCTGACTCAAACTGAGCCATGAAGCAGTTGGCATAGGGGGGTGCCATATGCGACCCCATAGCTGTCCCCTGTATCTGAAGATAAAAAGAATCTTCAAAAAGAAAAAAATTCTCTGTCAGTACCATTCTCAATAAATCCATCAAAAAATTAATGGCATTAGGCTCAATTGTAGACCTCTCTAATAGAAGTTTAGTTGCTCTCATTCCCTTCTCATGTTGAATAGAAGTATACAAGCTGTTAACATCAAAGGTCACCAATAAGGTGCCTTCTGGTAATTGACCAAAACTCTTTATAATCTCCAGAAATGCCCCAGTGTCCAAAATAAAAGAGGGAGTATCCTTAACTAATGGAGTAAGTGTTCTCTCTAGAAGTTGGGACAAAGGGGATAAAATGGAGTCAGTTGATTCGACTATCGGTCTACCTGGGGGATTATAAAGCCTTTTATGTATCTTTGGGAGTGTGTAGAAAACAGGAATAATCGGCTCTATCTTAGATAGAAAATCTCTCGTCTTCTTATCGATCGTACCTTCCCCCAATGCACGTGTCAATATCTCCTCAACTTTATCCCGAATAGATCTTGTGGGATTATGAGGTAGTGGTAAATAAACCTCCCTATTCATAAGTTGTAATAAAATCTCGTTGCGATAAGCTAAGCGGTCCATAACGACCGTGGCTCCCCCCTTATCCGCTGGTTTGATAATTATATCATGATCATGGATTAGGGCTTGTAAGGCATCCCGTTCTGTCTGATTCAAATTAGAGCGGAAACTCAATTCACCCTTGGTGATCTGTTTAGTATATAATAAAACTTCCTTCTCTATTAGGGAAATAAAAGTTTCGACCGGTGGACTTGTTCTAGGTGGATTAAAGGTACTCTGTAGTCTAAGGCCCAAATCAGTAATGTTTACCGGTGTTTTAACATATTCTAATCCCCTAGATGGAGTGGGTAACTGTGTACCAAAATGAGCCTTTAGCCTCAGGTTCCTATAGAACCTTTGTAGATCTAGATCTAACTGGAAGGTGTTAAATTTATATGTAGGACAAAAAGACAGTCCTTTTTTTGCACTTTTTCTGCGTTTATGGATGTCAGTTGGACTGTTCAGCCTCTGTTTTTTGAAGCAGTGGAGTCTATTTAGATTAATCAACATGATTGTGACCTATTGGGTCACTTTGAACCTTAATAATATTATTCAAGTTGTTAGACATATACTAGGTCATTGAGTATTTCTGCTCTACTAGCTATTTATCCCTTTCCCCCCTTTTTTTTTTTTTTTTCAAGATCTCTGATGTCAGTCTTTTGGGCATTTTTTCACTTGCTTTTGTTAATGATATTAGCTAAATGACGATTTGATAGCTATATGGAAGATCTCTTCAGTAACCCGTGTATTGGGAGTTCCATCTGTATTTGTATTTCTCTACATTATGCTGTATGATATTTTTGGTGTTGTCTCATATGGGATACTTTACCTCTCTGAAATTTGTATATGATTACTATGTGTTCTTATTTTTGTGACCACTAGATAAATATGATGCGCATATGATTCACTCTTATATAATCTGGTTTCCTGTGCAGATCTAGTCTTCATTGATAGTATTTGTATTTTGATAGGCGTTTTGAGAACCAGCTTTGTTTTATTTATTTTATTTATGTATTTTTTGTTTTCTTTTTTCTTTCATTGTGTCACTTTCAGTCTGAAGAAGGTCCATTATAGAGACCGAAACGTTATTGAATGTACATCATGTGGATTATTAAGCTGTGAAAAATAAAAAGGAACTTCTTTTTGCATTTGGGACTGCCGGATTTTTTTCTTATATGATTTATTGGGACTGGTATCCTGTTCTGAGCACCCCTTATCGAATTATCGGAGTGACGTGTCTTTTTGTTATACTGATCTGATTAACAGAGGCTTGCCACCTAATAATGAGGAGGACGATTGGAGATCTGGAGTTTCTGACTGGATTTAAGACAGCCGACTCCCTCTATCCTTGCTGGTGATTTTTTCCTGCCTCTTTAGCTCTTAGTTTCCAGCTCTGTCCCTGCATGCTCACCTAAGTGTTCTTTTGCCATTGTTCACATTTGATCTGGTTTTGTCTATTTCAGTTTTGTATGGTCGGCCAGCTCCGGCTGGGGCTGTGCTGAATTTCCATCCTTATGTTACTGCTTGTGCCAGTTTGTTTTTGTCCCTTATTAGATTGGCCTCTTTTTGCTCTGCTTTCAGAATATACCAGAGTGCTGATATAGTGGGCGAAGTCGTGCGACGTCAGTATTTTTCTGTCATATGTGTTGGACATTTTTTGCAGGGTTTTTTGCATGATTGCAGACAGTATCTTTCCTTTCCTGTCCTGTCTAGTTACTGTGGGCCCCATCGTTAGCTCAGTCTATTTCCTACCTGCGTTTGTATTTTCATCTTGTCTCACCGACAATATATGTTTGGGGGCTATCTGTTCCTTTGGCTTCTGCTCTGGGACAGTTTAGATTTCCCCTTTCTTGCTTTAGACTTATTTAGCTCTCTGGCTGTGTCGAGGCGTCTAGAATCATCGTAGGTACGCTCCACGGCTACTGCTAGTTGTGTGGATAGGATAAGGGTTTGCAATCCGCTTAGTTACCAACCTCTCTGGTTTTCTGTGGCTTAGCCTGGTCTTGCTCTCCTCCTCAATGACCCAATCATAGCAGTGATGTATATTGGTTGACCATTCCTGAGAAAGGTAATAATAGTCGCAAATTTCATCCATCTATAAATAATCTTTCTTCCTGTCGATTGGTGGAGTCCATACTCTTTAGAGATGGTTTTGTAGACATTATATTTTGATACTTTCTGCTTTTTTTATTTATGCGCTGTATGGTGATTTTATTTGGATACTTTCTGGTGCTCTTATTTATTCATTGTAGATTCAAGCACATTCAATTGTTAGAGGCCTTTAGTTGCTTAGAGGTTACCTTGGGTTCCTATTGTGACCTCATGGACTACACGCCTTGCACTTAGAGTGATGTTTGTTGGTTTACCATTCCTAAGAAAGGTAATAATAGTCCTGAATTCCTGAATTTCCTCCATCTATACATAATCTTTCTGACTGTGGATTGGTTGAGTCCACACTCTTTAGAAATTGTTTTGTAGACATTTTGATACTTTCTGCTATTTTTTTGTTTTTGAACTGTATGGTGATTTTATTTGGATACTTTCTGATGCTTTTATTTATTCATTGTAGATTCAAGAACATTAATTTGATAGAGGCCTTTAGTTGCTTAGGGGTTATCTTGGGTTCCTTTTGTGACCTCATGTACTACTACACGCCTTGTACTAAAAGTGAAGTTTGTTGGTTGAGCACTCCTAAGAAAGGTAATAATAGTCCTGTATTTCGTCCACCTATACATAATCTTTCAAACTGTGTATTGGTGGAGTTTAAACTGTTTAGAGATGGTTTTGCATCAACAACCCTTTTTCTGAGGTCCTCTGAAATCTCCATTGTTTGGCTAAGATACACTTCCACAAACATGTTGTGAAGATTTGACTTTGACAGATCCTTGCTCTTTAAGTAAAACAGGTCGCCCACTCACATCTGATTGTCATCCTATTTATTGGAGTCACCAGACTCTAACTTCACCTTCATTTTATCTGATAATCTTAAAGGTTCACATACTTTTGCCACACACAGACATGTGATATTGAATCATTATAAAGTCTAATATTTATAACAAATTCTTTTGGTTTGGTTCTCTTTTCGTGCATTTAGGACTGGTGTAAAAATCTGATGTAGTCTTCTAGGTAAAATATATGCAGAAATATGGAAAATTCAAAAGGGTCCACAAACTTCAAAACAGCATTGTATATGGCACTGTTTACTTCATGTGGTCTGTTATAGCAGTATTACCTTATCACTATATGGTGACATTATGTGCTGTGTATATCGGCAATTTTCTTCACACTACATGTGAATATTATACAGTCTTTAAAAGACAGTATTGTCTTAGAATTACCGTATATGGTGATGTTATCCGGTCATTTTATAACTGTGTTGTGTGAGTAATATATGGCAATATTATTTGATCAGTATGTAGCAATATTAATTTTCTACAGTGATATTATATGGTTTGCATATAACAGTTACATCTTGGCAATATATGTGGGTATTATGTTGCTGTATATGGCAGTATTATTTTGACAGCATACGTTGTTATTATACCATCTGTACATGTCAGTAATATATTTGCAGTATATAGCGGTAATATGTTGCCTACACATGACAGTGCTATCTTGGTAGTATGTTGCAATGTTATGCCATCTGTACTTAGCAGGACATGGTGTTATTATGCCATCTGTACATGGCAGTATTAAGTGGTGACATTGTATTGCCTGTACATGGCAGTATTATCTTGGAAATATATGTCAGTATTATGCCACCTATACGTGGCAGCAATATCTTCTTGGCAGTATATGGTGGTATTTTGTTGCCCGTACATGACAGTAATATCTTGGCAGTATATGGTGATCTTATGCCATCTGTACTTAGCTCTATATGGTCTTATTATACCATCTGAATGTGGCAGTATTAACTTGGCAGTATATGGTGGCATTAAGTTGCTTGTACATGTCAGTATTATCTTGGCAGTGTGTGGGGGTATTATGCCACCTGTACTTGGCAGTATATGACAATATTATGCTGTCTGTACATGGCAATATTATCTTGTCGGTACATGGGGGTATCATGTCACCTGTACATGGCAGCATTTGTTTTGTCAGTATATGGTAGCATTATGCTACCTGTTAACATAGAAAAAAGGATCTATAAAACTAATCTTTGTTAGATATACATTAAAAGGATAAACAATCCAGAAGGTCAACACATACATGCATAAAGTGATAAAAATGCAATAACAGGAAATAGCACAGTCCTACCAAGGAACCTGCTCTGTTGCCTGCCTGTCAGCGGAGGTTAACAATAATAATAATAATAATAATAATAATAATAATAATGTGGTCTCAGGCACAAAGTAATCTTTATTTAGGGTCTTATAGGTACAGCAGGGGCACCCGGCGATCAGTGGGGGCGCCACTGTCATACACTATAAGGTGCCAACCTCCGCTGGTAGGCAGGCAACACAGCAGATTCCTGTGTCGGACTGGGCTGCCAAGGGCCCACCAGTAACACTGACTTTGGGGGCCCACTTGCATACAATTATTACACTCCCCTCGTTCACAAATTTACCTCTATCTCTATATAATAATAAACTGGGTAGTGTGGTTAATGAGTGATGAGATGCTGCTTTTTCTGTACAGAATCAATTGAATTATGCCAAGCACTGCTCATACAGAGGGGTTGGGGGCCAGATCTGCACAGGGGCCCACCGGGGGATTCCCCTGTTACCCAATGGGCCAGTCCGAGCCTGGTGCTAGCTATGTCCTGTTATTGCATTTTTATCACTTTATGCATGTATGTGTTGACCTTCAGGATTGTTCGTCCTTTTTAATGTATATCTAACAAATATTAGATTTATTGGTCCTTTTTTCTATGTTAACCAATTTCTTTGAAACCTTCATTGACATTCTACTCTGCTATATTATGCCACCTGTACATGGCAGTGTTATCATGCCAATATATGGCGGCATTATGCTGTCTGTACATGGCAGTATTATCTTGGCTGTACGTGGCAGTATTATGCTGACTGTACATGGCAGTATTATCTTGGCAGTATATGACAGTATTATGCTATCTGTACATGGCAGTATTATCTTGACAGTATATGGTGGTATTATGCCACCTGTACATGGCAGTATTATCTTGGCAGTATTATTGTGCCAATATATGGCGGTATTATGCTGTCTGTACATGGCAGTATTATCTTGGCTGTACATTGCAGTATTATGCTGTCTGTACATGGCAGTATTATCTTGGCAGTATATGGCAGTATTATGCTGTCTGTACATGGCAGTATTATCTTGGCAGTATATGGCAGTATTATGCTGTCTGTACATGGCAGTATTATCTTGGCAGTATATGGTGGTATTATGCCACCTGTACATGGCAGTATTATCTTGGCAGTATTATTGTGCCAATATATGGCGGTATTATGCTGTCTGTACATGGCAGTATTATCTTGTCAGTATATGGAAGCATTATGCCACCTGTACATGGCAGTATTATGCCAGCTCTACATAGCAGTATTATTGTGCCAATATATGGCGGTATTTTGCTGTCTGTACAGTATTATCTTGTCAGTATATGGCAGTATTATGCCACCTGTAATTGGCAGTATTATCTTGTCAGTATATGGCAGTATTATGCACCTGTACATGGTAGTATTATCTTGGCAGTATATGGCGGTATTATGCTGTCTGTACATGGCAGTGTTTTCTTGTCAGTATATGACAATATTATGCCACCTGTACATGGCAGTATTATCTTGGCAGCATATGGCAGTATTATGCCACCTGTACATGGCAGTATTTTCTTGTCAGTATATGGTGGTATTATGCTTTATTCTCATTTGCACAAGGAAAGACTAGAAGCAATGGGATGAAACAGAATGGGAGGAGACACAGATTAGATATTAGAAAAAACTTTTTGACAGTTAGAGTGATTAATGAGTGGAGCAAGCTGCCACGAGAAGTGGTGAGTTCTCCTTCAATGGAAGTCTTCAAACAGAGGCTGGACAGACATTTGTCTGGGATGATTTAGCGAATCCTGCTTTGAGCAGGGGGTTGGACCAGATGGCCAAGGAGGTCCCTTTCATACTCTACCATTCTATGATTCTATGTTGCGTGTATATGGCAGTATTATTTTGCCAGTATAGAGCAATACTATATGGGCTAAAAACAGTTTAATATCACTCGCCAGCGGGATGAGGCCCTGCTGTACTTATTTCCTAGAACCTTTATGTTCTGTGAGTAGAATGTGAAATTACTTTACAGAAGAGGAGATTTCATGACTTTTGCTTCCAGGTAATTTTTTAGTAAGATGAGAAAATTTATATTTCATTTGTTTTACGTTTTATAATGTTTAGAAATGTGAAACTCGGCAGCTACTGGAACTCCAGGTGCCTTCATCCAGCGGAGCCCGGCGATATATACATCCCCTCACTAGTAATGAGCCCGAGCCTCCGTCCTGGGAAGAATATCCGAACGCTCCTCACTTTTATCCATCAGAATTTCCACTTCCCGGTAACAATGTAAATAATCCGCATTATCCAATGTAAACCCGTCATCGCTGGGTCCTCGCTCCACATTACGTCTGTCATTTGTAATGCCAGGCGAAGATGTGTATATCATAATGTCTCCCCAAATCATATACATAGAACAGCAGTCACGGGAAGAATCTGATACTGAGTCATGTAGGAAATATGCAGAGTAAGTAATGTGTCCTGCAGCCCGCCTGCCGCTCCTGATTATACGTGTTTGGGTATCACGGCACAGAGGATATTTGGTAATAAAATGACATTTTCTGTTTTGATTTCTCCGATAAAAGTCATACAAGATCAGTGGTAGACAGTCGGTTGTCTGGGGAAAGGCAAATATTTTGCACCCCCTTAATCTATGAACCGTACCTTCACCCAGTCATCTCCACACTGTACAGTGGCCACCACATAGCCATCCACACAGTATGATGGACCCCACAAGAACAACCACACTACAGTATAATGGCCCCCAACAGCCCTCCAAACAGTCTAATGCCCCCCCCATAGCCCTGCCAACAGTATAATGGCCCTCACATAGCCCTTCAAACAGTTTAATGTCCCCCACATAGCCCTCCAAACAGTATAACGGCCCCCACATAGCCCTCCAAACAGTACAATTGGGTCGCCCCTCACACCCAGGGCAGCAGGGTACTCGGTACCGGGCTGGTGTCAAGGGGGAATGTGTGTCACAGCAGCGGTGACCCGGTCCGTGGCCCTGGGCGCCCAATATCAATAGCGGTGATGTTAATGGTGTTAAAGTTTATTATTGCCTACTGGAGCCTGCGGTACCACCGTTGGGGGTTCCGGTGTCTCCCCTCGGGGACTGGCTTCCCGATCCCAGACCAGGTCTAGTACAACCTGGCTGGCCACTGCAACGGTGGGGCAACCCCGGGTCTTTTCGGGTGAAGGGGCGCCGGATAAAACCTGAGGTCTCCCGGCGGTGCGGCCTCTGCTCCGGTGCAGGTGATGAAGGAGCAGGTGCGGACTCTGGATCCGCAGGGGTCTCGGTAGGGTCCGGCACAGCCGCGTCAGGTCCAGGCGGGAGCTCCGCTTCCTCTCCCGGGTCCTCCGATAACTTCTCCGGGCAGGTGGTGCTCAACCGCACGGTCAGGGTAGATGTGTAGGTCAGCGCCGTCCGGGGGCAGTCCGGTGTAGCAGCGAGTACCGGTGAACTGGGTACGTTACTGGTAGGCCCCGCCTGGGCGCGCTGCCGTCTCAGCCTCTCCAGCGCTTCTCTTCTTAGCTGCAGACGAGTAGTGAGTTCCGTGATCTCATCCTGTAGCTGCCGGCAACTCATGCCAGTTTCAGGGTTGGAGCCGTCAGCCATGGCGCCGGGGGTTTGCACTTCCCCGCGCTTCGCAGGCCTCCTTCGCTCACTCTCCAAAATGGCGTTCTGGCGTTCTTCTTCCTGCCTTGGCCCCTTTCCCGCCACTGGCTTCTTCTGCCCCTCCTTCCGGGGGCGGCGTCTTCTTCCAGCGCCTCCATACCAAGCCAGGATGCGTACCCCTCAGGGGGTGGGCCATGTATCTGTCACATAGTAATTCAGGCAGGGAAGGCCCAAGACTCTTCGCAGTCTTTTCTTAGGACATCCCGTCCTTGTTCTCCGCGCCAGTGGCCATTTCTAATGTCCATGTTACAGTCTATTAAATTTGGTCTTTTGCACATTTTCAAAAGTTGTAAATCCAAGGCACACAGAACCCAACGGTATCGGGTCTCGTCATCCTGTTCGTGACGCCAAAATTGGGTCGCCCCTCACACCCAGGGCAGCGGGGGTACTCGGTACCGGGCCGGTGTCAAGGCGGGAATGTGTCACAGCAGCGGTGACCCGGTCCGTGGCCCTGGGCGCCCAATATCAATGGTGGTGATGTTAATGGTGTTAAAGTTTATTAGAATAGTTCGTGACTCCACCCGTGGTGTTTGGCAAGTAAGATGTTGAGCCAACGCTGCGTGCAGATCCACTGGGACTGATGGTGTGGTGCAGCAGAGATGGTGTAGCTCCCCACAGGTGGAGCTGTAGTCCCAGGGCAGTGTAGGGGCAATGGACGAGGAGAGGCGTATAATGGTAGAGATGTTGTTACCCAGGTGTAGTGGTGCGGGAATAACTGGAGGACACCAGAGCATGCAGTTCCAAAGCTTTACTCACTGTTTACAGTTCACACAACTGCCTACCTCCGCACTGTGTTCTCCAGGTCAGGGCTCCAGCCAACCTCCAGGCAGGACAGGATTCTCCCCACCACACTCCGCCAATATGTACTTTACTGAACGACTCCTCCAATGCGCCTTTAGGTGCGAAGCACTCCAGTACTTAGTTACCCTGGAATGCCTCTCTCTAGGTGTTCCTAGTCTCTACTTGTATGACAGACAGCTGTAGCCTGCTTCGGGGACTCCTCACTGCGTCCCGGCTCTCTATTCAGTTGCTGTTGTGTCCCAAGTCTATGATGGGAGTAAGGCGTTAGTGGCTCACTACTCCTCCGGTGTCTGTTGCCGGACATAAAGATCCAATCAACCTCGGGGACCGGGCCCCGGCCTTTGCGCTCTGGACTGGAAGGGTTCTCTCTCTTTCTCAACCTGCTTCCCACCGTCCTTCTATTCTCCTTCGTTCCGATCTGTTCTATCTCTCTTATGGAATCTGTAGTCTCCAGTCTACGTCTCCTTCCTTCTCTTCCTTTCCCGTGCCAGCTGGCTCAGGTCACTGAGGCAGCTGCAGCACTCCTTCCTCCATCCCTCTTCCAGGGATCCTCACTCCTGTCTGAGTGACCTCCTTCTCTCTCTCAGACTCCCCGTCTGACTGACCTGAAATCCTACACCTTCCCTCTCTTTTATAGCTAACTCCACCCGCCTCCCCAGCACCTCTCGTGTTACGAAGCCAGGGACCACAAAAGGCACCCCATGACCTTTCCAGCATAAAGCATGGATGGGTCCCTGCTGAACTATCCTGTGTGTGGGTGCAGGTGTTGGAATGCGGAAGGGAGTTCCCAGCCTACCTGGATGGTGGGGCACCACACCTTAGGAGAAGGTGCAGTACCTCTGTGGCGACTGAAGCCTCAGGGGCGCCACATAATGTCCCCCACATAGCTCTCCAAACAGTATAATGTCCACCAGATAGCACTGCAAATAGTATAATGCCCACCCACATAGCCCTGCAAACAGTATGATGTACCCCACATAGACCTGCAAAACAGAATAATGGCCACCACATAGCACTGCAATCAGTATAATGTCCCCCACATAGCCCTCCAAACAGTATAATGTCCCCCACATAGCACTGCAAACAGTATAATGCCCCCCCACATAGCCAAGCAAACAGTATGATGTCCCCCACATAGCACTGCAAAACAGAATGGCCACCACATAGCCCTCCAAACAGTATCATGTCCCTCACATAGCCCTGCAAAACAGAATAATGTACCCCACATAGCACTGCAATCAGTATAATGTCCCCCACATAGCCCTGCAAACAGTATAATGTCCCCCACATAGCCCTGCAAAACAGAATGGCCACCACATAGCCCTCCAAACAGTATCATGTCCCCCACATAGCCCTCCAAACAGTATAATGTCCCCCACATAGCTCTGCAAACAGTATAATGCCTCCCACATAGCACTGCAAACAGTATGATGTCCCCCACATAGCCCTCCAAACAGTATAATGTCCCCCACATAGCTCTGCAAACAGTATAATGCCCCCCACATAGCACTGCAAACAGTATCATGTCCCCCACATAGCCCTCCAAACAGTATCATGTCCCCCACATAGCCCTCCAAACAGTATCATGTCCCCCACATAGCTCTGCAAACAGTATAATGCCCCCCACATAGCACTGCAAACAGTATAATGCCCCCCACATAGCCCTTCATCACAGTATAATGGCCCCCCTATAGCCCTGAAAAGTTTAATGACCCCATATAGCCCTGAAACCAGTATAATGGCCCCCCCACATAGCCCTGCAAACCATATAATGGCCCTCATGTAGCCCTCCAAACAGTATAATGGCCACCACACAGGTCTCCATACAGTATGAAGGACCACACACAAACCTCTACACAGTATAATTACTTGCATACAGTGTAATGGCCCCCATTAGCCCCCAATCAGTATAATGGGCCCCATAAAGCCCTGTAAACAGTGTAATTGTCAGTCACATAGCCCTGCAAACAGTATAACGGCCCCCACATAGTTCTCCAAACTGTATAATGACGCCCACACAACCTTCCAAATATTAAAATGGCCTCCACATAGCCCTTCATATAGTAGAATGGCCTCTACATAGCCCTCCAAATATTATAATTGCCTCCACATAGCCTTCCATATAGTATAATGACCCCCACAATGTAGTCATTGATAAAATAAAAAATTACTTGCCTGTCCTCATTCCCTTCTGCTAAAGTCTCCATAACATCTGGTCTGCAGCTCCTCACAGCTCGCCACAGCGGGTGCAATGTAGTGATGTCACTGTGCCCGCCGCGCTGAGACGTTAGAGCTCAGATGCGGAGTGAGAACAATGAAGGGGGAGCTGTGGCCCCCTCTTCCATCTTTGCTTTCAACTGTATCGGCATTCAGGATACCGATTCAGTTGAAAGTCAATGCTAGGTAGGGGGAGCCTGGTTCCGTTGCTGGCACCAGGATCCACAACTCACGGGCCCTATAGTGACCACGTGGTCTTCCACTATTGGTAGTACATCACTGCACTATACCAAGCTAATACAGTGTTTGTCTTGGGGGTCCAGTAGGTCACACTTATTCATTCATAATCTCACGTTATTGTAGGAGGATTTTCAGGGATAATGGGCTACCTAACCTGTCCCTCAAAGTAGGGGAACCCTTGGCTATCCCTGACCACCAGATTAACCCTGATGGTGGGGATGCCTGGGTCTCGTATCTCGCTATACTCCTATCTGAACACATCTATTCCCTCCCCCACCCAAGGACGTAGGGACAGAAGCATAAGGAATGACACAAACCTGACACACAGGATAAAACAGACAGGGATAAAAGAAAACCACAATTATACAAATAGACTCACAAAACAACTGAGTGGGAATCAAGGGAGGGTTAGGTGGGACAAACCAAATGGGAAGATGATTAGGAGAAACACAAACCAAATCCAAGCAGACGGCTACCTCTTAATTACTCTGCATACACACTCCATGTCTGCCATTCATCAGATAACCTGCTTTAATTACCTGTTAACAACAGAGGGTGCCGGCAGTGATCCAATGCCCCCAGCCTTTAACTTTTATATCTCACAACCTCACTTATGACAGCTGCAAGAGTCAGTGATCATAGCTATTTTATAGCAGATAGAAAGCCTGTACCAGGAACAGTAAGGTGGCTGATAACAGAGAGACTCCGCTTATCTGCTTCTTCTATACTTGTGCCTATGAGCCTGCAACAAAGTGTATAGAAAACAAGAATAAGTAGCTAATATTGGACGATACATGGCTCCAGAGCAGAACTAATTAGTGACATTAATTATCTCCGGGTAAGATAATAATACGATCCCACAGCGACAACGACTACAGCTAATAACTGCAACTCATCATGGGAAATTCATGTCCTGTCCTGTAGCTGCCGTCAACCGTAGAAGACTCACACAGATCCGGAGAACTTTTAAGACCTACTGATGGGACGAAACAGGCCGAAATAGTCATACAAAAGATACTGTATCTCTTTTCTATGTACACTATTTTGAAAAATTTTAGGCAGATGTAGAAAAAATGCTGTAAAGTAAGAATGTTTTAAAATAAAGTGTTAATAGTATTTTTTTATCAATTAACAAAACGCAAAGTGAATGAAAAGAAGAGAAATTTAACTCCCATCAGTATCTGGTGAGAGCCCGTCACCTCCATCATCAGTATCTGGTGACCATCCGTCACCTCCATCATCAGTATCTAGTGATTGCCCATCAGCTCCATCATCAGTATCTGGTGACCGCCCGTCGCCTCCATCATCAATATCTGGTGATCACCTGTTGCCTCCATCATTAGTATCTGGTGACCTCTGTCACCTCCATCATCAGTATCTGGTGATTGCCCGTCACCTCCATCATCAGTATCTGGTGAATGCCCATCAGCTCCATCATCAGTATCTGATGACCGCCCGTCGTCTACATCATCAGCATCTGGTGACTGCCCGTCACCTCCTCCATCATAAGTATCTAGTGACTGCCCGTCGCCTCCATCATCAATATCTGGTGATCATCTGTTGCCTCCATCATCAGTATCTGGTGACCTCCGTCGCCTCCATCATCAGCATCTGTTGACCTCCGTCGCCTCCATCATCAGTGTCTGGTGATTACCTGCCACCTCCATCATCAGTATCTGTTGACCTCCGTTGCCTCCATCATCAGTGTCTGGTGATTACCCGCCACCTCCATCATCAGTATCTGTTGACCTCCGTTGCCTCCATCATCAGTATCTGGTGATTACCCGCCGCCTCCGTCATCTTTTTTTGGTGACCGCTCGTTGCCTCTATCATCAGTATCTGGTGACCGCTTGTTGCCTCTATCATCAGTATCTGGTGACCGCCCGTCGCCTCCATCATCAGTATCTGGTGACCGCCCGTCGCCTCCATCATCAGTATCTGATGACCGCCTGCTGCCTTCATCATCAGTATCTGGTGACCTCTGCTGCCTCCATCATCAGTATCTGGTGACCGCCCGTCGCCTCCATCATCAGTATCTGGTGACTGCCCGTCGCCTCTATCATCAGTATCTGATGACTGCCTGCTGCCTCCATCATCAGTATCTGGTGACCTCTGCTGCCTCCATCATCAGTATCTGGTGACTACCCGTCACCTCCATCATCAGTATCTGGTGACCTGCGTCGCCTCCATCATCAGTATCTGGTGGCCGCTCGTCGCCTCCATCATCAGTTTCTGGTGATTGTCTGTCGCCTCCATCATCAGTATCTGGTGACCGCCCGTCTCCTCCATCATCAGTATCTGGTGACCGCTCGTCGCCTCCATCATCAGTATCTGGTGATCGCCCATCACCTCCATCATCAGTAACTGGTGATCGCCCGTCGCCTCCATCACTTCTCCTCGTCACTTGTACACAGGTTATGGAGGATCTCGGCAGGAGGTTGTACCAAACATCTTGGAGTCCTGACCCCAGATCTTCTGTGTATGAGGCTTGTGCGGATCCTTCTGTCTCCTCATGTGATTCCAGACAGACTGGATGATGTGAGATCAGGGCTCTGTGTTCCTGGATCATCACCCCCAGGACTCCTCATTATTAATGACATAGGCTGGATGTTGGGGGTCGTTGCCTGAATGCAGAATAAATTTGGAGCCGATCAGACGCCTCCTGATGATATTACATGATGGATCTGCCGGGATTTCTCAGCACTGAGGACACCATTAATCCTGAGCAAATCCTCACCTTCATTTGCTGAAATGCAGCCACAACCTTGCAGGACCCTTCACCGTGCTCCACTGCTCCTCTAGACCCCCATTATTGTGCCGCTCAGGCCTCCGGGGAACAATCTGCTTCTGGTACATCGAAACATTTCACATTGTGACTCCTCAGTGTGGATATGTGAGGTGGCCAGGGTAGCAGTCATGGCGAGGGGCTATTGTGTTCCCACACCCTGGCACCCAGCGAAGAAAACATAATGTCACGTCTGATGTGTGGTGTGGGAGTGTAATGACCAGGCCGAACATTGCCTGCTGTCCACCCCCACACGGTGTCCACAACCGAAGGAATTACGACACACACCGGTCTCGGGGATAACAGTTGCTTTTACTTCAGCAGGAACGGGAATTATAACTTGGAACAAATGAGGAGCAGTCTCTCATGGGTAGTCCACGGCAATTACAGTTCACACTTAGATGCTGAGATGTGATTGGGGTCTGGAGCTTTAAGAGCACTGGACAGAGTCTTTTGGTATTCTACAGAGGGAGGTAGACGCAGCAATTAGAGGTTACAGACCTGTACTTGAGGTTATCTCCACGGTGTGTCACGGCACGTGCACAAGAACTTATAGGTGAATGTAGAAACTGTGGTGAAACTTGTCAGCAATAATTGAGATGTGGTGAATCCTTACAGCAATTGTCACGCTCGCGCCTTGGCTGATTGTCGTGAGCCGGGGGGTTGTGGCCCCACTGTGCCACAAACCAGACTACCCTGGAAGGGGCGTGATTACGGCGGCTACCTTGGTCTTCGCTGGAGCCTCTGATGGTGAGGTCAGGCTTGTGCGGCAGGTAGCTGCCGGGTGCCACTCCAGGGTGGTGTCTGGCTGTGACTGCTGATCCCACTCGGGGACAAGTCACTTGGTCAGGTGTGACTGACAGGCAGGCACGGCTGAGACACAGGGCAGGAAGGAGTGGAATATGAAGGAACAGGTTTTGGACCTGTTCACACAGGAGATGTAGGTATGGATACAGGCAGGAGTGCGGAGTAGGTGGAGCCGCAGGAGTGCGGAGTAGGCGGAGGCGCAGGAGTGCAGAGAGAAGCTGCAGAAAGAGGTTCTGCAGCGGCAGCAGGAGCGGAGCAAAGCTGAACCACAAGGTCTGTGGAGAGAAGCTGCAGCAAGAAGTTCTGCAGCAGCAGAGAAGACAGAGCTGCAAGGCTGCAGAGACACAGACAGAGCTGCAAGGCTGCAGAGGCACAGACAGAGCTGCAAGGCTGCAGAGGCACAGACAGCTGCAAGGCTGCAGAGGCACAGACAGAGCTGCAAGGCTTGCAGAGGCACAGACAGAGCTGCAAAGCTTTCAGAGGCACAGTGTTGTGAGTTCATTTTTCCCTTCACCATTGAGGTCTGATGAACTCCCTCCTCTGGTGAAGGAAGGTAGTGAGGCTGATTATCAAACACCTGGGCCGCTAGATGATGACTGGGTGACTGGAATTGAGAACTGGATATAAGGCTGCCGACGCCCTTCTGCCTTGCTGGTGATCCTGCTGGATTCTTGGAGACCAGTCTGATTCCTGCATCTCAAAGCTAAGTTTTTCTGCTCTGCTTTGTACTCTTCAGTTTTGTTTTTGTTTTTCCTTGTTTTTTGGGAGTTCTGCCATCCCCGGCCGGGGGTGAGCTGAATTCCATTTTTGTCTCTGATCTGTTGATCTTTTGCTCTGTCTTCAGAATATACCTGAGTGCTGATATAGTCTTTTGAAGCCTAGCGACTTCAGGGCCTGTTTTTCCTATCAGTCGGTTGGCTCATTTTGACAGGGTTTTTGCGGATGGCAGACAGCAGCTTTCCTATCCTGTCCTATGTAGTTAGCTTGGGCCCCATCATTTGCTCAGCCTATCTTTCTATCTGTGTTAGTGTTTTCATCTTGCTTCACCGTCATTCTATGTTGGGGCTGCCTATTGCTTTGGGGTCTGCTCTGGGGCAGTTTAGTTTTTCCCCTTTCTGTCTTTAGGCTGTGTAGCTCTCCAGCTGTGATCGAGGGGTCTAGGGCACCGTAGGAACCCCCCACGGCTACTGCTAGTTGTTGTGGATAGGTCCAGGGGTCTGCAATCTGATAGCTGCCAACCTCTCTGGTTTTTCTGGACTTAGCTGGTATTTTGTTTTTTCCTCCTTCGGTGACTCATCATAACAGAATCACCAGCCAAACCGCAGATCCTAGGGTACTCAATAGCAGGGGAGAATTGTAGAAAAAAAAAAAAAAGTGTCAGAATTTTTTTTATTTTTGTGTGCATATTTTTTCCTCTATATCTCTGAGGCCGTAGGGGGAATTTTTCTCTCAATGGAGATGAAGCAATTGTCTGATCGTGTGGAGCAGCTTGCTGCTGAAGTGCGGGCAATTTCTGCCTATCTTGCTCATTCACATGCTGCTGAGCCAAAGATTCCTACTCCTGATGTGTTTTTTGGGGATCGGTCTAAATTCTTGAATTTCAAGAATAATTGTAAATTATTTTTTGCCTTGAAGCCTAACTCGTCGGGGAACTCGGCGCAGCAGGTTAAAATTGTCATCTCTTTGCTGCGCGGCGATCCCCAGGATTGGGCGTTTTCTTTGAAACCTGATGATCCTATTCTGAATAATGTGAACGCATTTTTTCAAGCCTTGGGGTTGTTGTATGATGAACCTAATGCTATTGATCAGGCTGAAAAGACCCTGTTGGCATTAAGCCAGGGTCGGGATTCGGCAGAGATGTGCTGTCAAAAATTCCAAAAGTGTGCGGTCCTTACTACCTGGAATGATGGTGCCTTGGCAGCCCTCTTTCGGAAGGGTTTGTCAGAAACTGTAAAAGATACTATGGTGGGATTTCCTGTTCCCTCTGGTCTTGACGATTCTATGTCATTAGCCATTCAGGTGGATCGGCGTTTACGTGAACGCAAAACTACACGAGAGATGTTGCCACCTGTTGAACAAATGTTTGAACCTATGCAATGTGATAGAGTTTTGTCTAGGGTGCAACGTCAGGAGTTCAGAAGGCGTAATAAGCTGTGTTTTTTTTGTGGAGATGCCTCGCATATTATTTCTGTCTGCCCTAAACGAGAGAAACGTTGTGCACACACGTTTTCTGTGGGTGGTGTTCAACCTAAGTATCTTCTGGCAATTACTCTGATCTGCTCCCTGTCTACATTTTCCGCCAAGGCTTTTGTGGATTCAGGAGCAGCTCTGAACCTGATGGACTTGGATTTTGCTAAACGTTGTGGATTTCCTATGACACCTCTGCGGACGCCTATCCCTTTGAGGGGTATTGATGCTACTCCTTTGGCTAAAAATAAACCTCAGTTTTGGACCCAGGTGGTAATGCGGGTCGCCCCAGACCATCAAGAAAATTGCAGATTTCTGGTGTTGCATAATTTGCATGATACCATTGTTCTGGGGTTTCCCTGGTTGCAAATCCATAATCCAGTTCTGGATTGGAAATCTTTGTCTGTGGTGAGTTGGGGTTGTCGGTGTGCCCTTAGTGATGCTCCTGTTTTCTCCACCTCTCCCCAGTCGCATGATGTTCCTGACTATTTGGCTGACTTTTATGATGTATTTAGTGAGAATGAGTCTGCGTCTTTGCCTCCTCATAGGAGTTATGACTGTGCAATTGAGCTGAGCCCGGGGTGTAAATTCCCCAAGGGTCGGCTTTTCAATTTATCTGTACCCGAGCACGAGGCTATGCGATCCTATATTAAGGAGGCATTGGAGAAGGGTCATACTAGACCATCCTCTTCACCCTTAGGTGCTGGTTTTTTTTTCGTGGCTAAAAAGGATGGTTCATTAAGGCCTTGTATTGACTATCGTGCCCTCAACAAGATTACTGTTAAATATCAGTATCCGTTACCCCTGATTTCTGATCTATTCTCCAGAATTAAAGATGCTTGCTGGTTTAACAAGCTTGACCTCAGGGGGGCGTATAATCTTATTCGCATTAAGCATGGGGATGAATGGAAGACGGCGTTTAATACTCCGGAGGGACATTTTGAGTACCTGGTGATGCCTTTTGGGCTCACTAATGCCCCTTCTGTCTTCCAGTGCTTCATGAACGATATATTCCGAGACTTTGTGGATAAATTTTTGATTATCTATCTGGATGATATTTTGATCTTCTCCAAGAATTGGGACTCTCATGTGGAACATGTTCGGACTGTGTTCCGGATTTTGAGGGCGAATTCCCTGTATGTCAAGGGATCGAAATGCCTTTTTGGGGTACAGAGGGTTTCATTTTTGGGATTTATTTTGTCTCCGTCAACTATTGAAATGGACCCGGCCAAGGTACAGGCCATTTATGATTGGGTTCAGCCCACTTCTTTGAAGGCCCTCCAGAAGTTTTTGGGTTTTGCTAATTTTTATCGGAAATTTATAGCTAATTTTTCTGGTATTGCCAAGCCATTGACGGATTTGACTAGGAAGGGTGCTGATGTGCTGAATTGGCCTCTGGAGGCTGTTTCTTCCTTTCAGGAGCTGAAGTGAAGATTCACTTCTGCTCCGGTTTTGCGGCAACCTGATGTCTCACTCCCGTTTCAGGTGGAGGTGGACGCTTCTGAGATTGGTGCAGGAGCGGTGTTGTCCCAAAAGGATCCTGTAACATCTAAAATGAATCCTTGTGCTTTCTTTTCCCAAAAGTTCTCCCCATCCGAACGTAGCTATGATGTGGGGAATCGGGAACTGTTGGCCATGAAATGGGCATTTGAGGAGTGGAGACATTGGTTGGAGGGAGCAAAACACCAAGTCATGGTCCTTACTGACCACAAGAATTTGATTTACCTGGAGTCGGCCAAGCGCTTGAATCCTAGACAGGCTAGGTGGGCCTTGTTTTTCACACGTTTTGATTTTGTGGTCTCTTTTCTTCCGGGCACTAAGAATGTTAAGGCAGACGCCCTCTCTAGGAGCTTCCTTGCTGATTCTCCTGTTGTGACTAAGCCTGCTACCATCTTAGGCGAGGGGGTAGTTCTTTCTGCCATCTCGCCCGATTTGAGACGTGCTCTGGAAGAGTTTCAGGAGGACAAACCTGAGCGTTGTCCCAGTGGAAAGTTGTATGTTCCTGACCAGTGGAGGAAGAGAGTGATGTCTGAAGTTCATTGCTCTGCATTGGCTGGTCATCCAGGTATTTTTGGTACTAGAGATCTGGTGAGTCGGTCTTTTTGGTGGCCCGCCTTGTCTCGTGATGTCAGGAATTTTGTGCAGTCCTGTGGGACTTGCTCCCGGTCTAAACCTTGTTATCGCTCTAGTGGCTTGTTGATGCCTTTGCCGGTGCCCAGGAGGCCATGGACCCATATTTCAATGGATTTTATCTCTGATATGCCTGTCTCTCAGAGAATGACTGTTATTTGCGTGATTTGTAATAGATTCTCTAAGATGGTCCATCTTGTACCACTCCCTAAGTTGCCATCTTCCTCTGAGTTGGTGCCCTTGTTTTTGCAACAGGTGGTTCGCTTGCACGGGATTCCTAAGAACATTGTATCTGACAGAGGAGTTCAGTTTGTGTCTAGATTTTGGAGGACTTTCTGTTCCAAGCTGGGAATTCAGTTGTCCTTCTCCTCTGCGTTTCACCCTCAGACCAATGGGCAGACGGAGAGAACAAACCAGACTTTGGAGTCGTATTTGAGATGTTTTATTTCTGCCGATCAGGATGATTGGGTTTCATTTTTGCCCTTGGCCGGATTTGCTTTAAATAATAGAGCTAGTTCTGCCACTTTGATGTCACCTTTTTTTTGTAACTTTGGTTTTCACCCTCGATTTTCTTCAGGGCAGGTGCAGCCTTCTTCCTGCCCAGGTGTTGACACTGTGGTGGAGAGAATGCACCAGATCTGGGACCAAGTAGTGGATAAGTTGTCTCTCTCCCAGGAAAAGGCCCAGCGGTTTTCCAACCGGCGTAGGACCGTTGGTCCCCAGTTTAAGGTGGGTGATATGGTTTGGTTGTCATCAAAAAATATCGCTATGAAGGTGGCTTCTCCTAAGTTTAAGCCTAGATTTATTGGACCTTACAAGATTTTGGAGATTATTAATCCGGTCTCTTTTCGGTTGGCTCTTCTTGTCACATTTAAAATTCATAATGTGTTTCATAAGTCCTTGTTGAAGAGGTTTGTTGAACCAGTAGTTCCTGTGGTGGCACCTCCTGACCCTATATTGGTTGAAGGTAACATGGATTATGAGGTAGAGAAGATACTGGATTCCCGTCTGGCTAGACGGAGACTCCAGTATTTGGTTAAGTGGAAGGGTTATGGTCAGGAGGATAATTCCTGGGTCTCTGCCTCTGATATTCATGCCGAAAGATTGGTGCATGCCTTTCATCGGGCTCCCCCGGATCGCCCTGGTGGCATGGATGAGGGTTCGGTGACCCCTCCTCAAGGGGGAGGTACTGTTGTGAGTTCATTTTTCCCCTCACCATTGAGGTCTGATGAACTCCCTCCTCTGGTGAAGGAAGGTAGTGAGGCTGATTATCAAACACCTGGGCAGCTAGATGATGACTGGGTGGCTGGAATTGAGGACTGGATATAAGGCTGCCGACGCCCTACTTCCTGGCTGGTGATTTTCCTGCTGGATTCTTGGAGACCAGTCTGATTCCTGCATCTCAAAGCTAAGTTTTTCTTCTCTGCTTTGTACTCTTCAGTTTTGTTTTTGTTTTGCCTTGTTTTTTGGGAGTTCTGCCATCCCCGGCCAGGGGTGAGCTGAATTCCATTTTTGTCTCTGATCTGTTGATCTTTTGCTCTGTCTTCAGAATATACCTGAGTGCTGATATAGTCTTTTGAAGCCTAGCGACTTCAGGGCCTGTTTTTCCTATCAGTCGGTTGGCTCATTTTGATAGGGTTTTTGCGGATGGCAGACAGCAGCTTTCCTATCCTGTCCTATGTAGCTAGCTTGGGCCCCATCATTTGCTCAAACCTATCTTTCTATCTGTGTTAGTGTTTTCATCTTGCTTCATCGTCATTCTATGTTGGGGGCTGCCTATTGTTTTGGGGTCTGCTCTGGGGCAGTTTACTTTTTCCCCTTTCTGTCTTTAGGCTGTGTAGCTCTCTGGCTGTGATCGAGGGGTCTAGGGCACCGTAGGAACCCCCCACGGCTACTGCTAGTTGTTGTGGATAGGTTCAGGGGTCTGCAATCCGATAGCTGCCAACCTCTCTGGTTTTTCTGGACTTAGCTGGTATTTTGTTTTTTCCTCCTTCGGTGACTCATCATAACACACAGACAGAGCTGCAAGGCTTGCAGAGGCACAGACAGAGCTGCAAAGCTTGCAGAAGCACAGACAGAGCTGCAAAGCTTGCAGGGGCACAGACAGAGCTGCAAGGGTGCAGAGGCACAGACAGGGAGGACACAAGGAAAGACACAGCAGAGAAGGAAGCCAAAGACAAGGAGGCAGGGGTAGGACAGAGTTCAGACAAGGTACAGGGACAAGGACTCAAGGACCAGGATATTCAGCCTCCTGGCAGGCAGAAGGACAAGTAAACACAAAGCTAGGACCAAGACACAGAGACCAGGATATGCAGCCTCCTGGAGGGCAGACAACGTACACAAAGCAAGGCTAAGAGAATTCCTACAGAGAAGGAGATACACAGAACAGGGCCTGGCTTCCTCAGCAGCAAGATACTAACTGAGTTTAGACATTGCACAGGCAATGTTCAGTGGGTGTAGCGGATCTAAATAGTCGAGGGCTCTAGGCAATTGGTCAGGGACAGATTAGGCAGGTGCACCCTGACTGCATAAGAACCAGAGAGTTCTGGCACCGCCCCCCTATACACACATAGCCAGGAAGCATACAGGAGAGCAGAGACACTGAGCACAAAGCATAGGACTGGCAGCAAACAGAATTCACAGCATGACCCGGAGCAGTGAGTAAGTTGGTGTGCGGGGATGGGAAGCCATGCAGTGATGTCAGCAGGGTTGTTACAGCAATTCTTTAGATGTGGTGAATCCTGTCAGCAATACTTTACATGTGGTGAATCCTGACAGCAATACTTTACATGTGGTGAATCCTGTCAGAATGATGTCTGTACAGGTTAGAGGGTACTTAGGCTTTTACGCCTGCAGGAGACCTTGAGGTAAAAACCTCCTCCACATGTGTTTTGCTCTCCCTGAAGGCATCCCTCAGGCTAAAGAACATTCTAGACTTGCCTGGAAAAACAGCTCCTCCTATTGACCATGTTACTAGGAGCTGGCCAATAGGAGACCAAATTCACATCTCAGATCCTTACAAAACAATAATTCAGTCATTGTACACTTTCACCATTAGATTGCGACAGAACACAGCAAAGGAGAAATGCATTGCATCTAAAATGGAGGTGACTAGAAATGGAGAATTACAGTTCACATAAAGGGGCAGTTAGAGAATGAGCAGTAGTGTACAGAAGCTACTTACAATTCAGTATTACTTAAAGGGACAGAACAACTCTGGACAGGGTCACTACAGGAGTATTGCACAAAACTCACGTTTCTGGTTGCAAATCCTGCTGATCTCATAGTCCCGTCTCCGGACGATATCACACACTCAGGAACAGACACCATATTCCGCTCTCAGGCCAAATACACACAGCCAGTATTTGTAAGCCAAAACCAGGAGTGGGTGAAAAGTGCAGAAGGGGTGCAAATGTTTCTATGATGCTTTTGTGGCGCCCCTGAGGCTTCAGTCGCCACAGAGGTACTGCACCTTCTCCTAAGGTGTAGTGCCCCACCATCCAAGTAAGGTGGGAACTCCTGACCACGCTCCACACCTGCATTCCACACACAGGATAGTTCAGTGGGGCCACCTAACAGCTTCAGGCTGGGGGTTAGCAGAGCACCCCTTGTGGAACCCTGCTTCGTAACACGAGATGTGCTGGGAGGCGGGTGGAGTGAGATGATATAAAAGAGTGGGAAGAGTGAAAGTTAGGGGGGAGTAGTTAGAGGAGAGAGAGGAGAGAAGATGGGTGTCTGAGGGACGTGCTGCAGCAGGTCCCAGTAATCTGGGCTGCTGGCATGAGAAAGACCAGAGAAAGAGACTGATAAGATTGATAACCTAACCTTCCATAAGAGAGATAGAACAGATCGGAACGAAGGAGAATAGAAGGATGGTGGGAAGCTGGTTGAAGAAAGAGAACCCTTCCAGTCCAGAGAGCGCAAAGGCCAGGGCCCGGTCCCCAAGGTTGAATGGAACTTTATGTCCGGCAACAGACACCGGAGGAGTAGTGAGCCGCTAACGCCTTGCTCCCATCATAGACTTGGGACACAACAGCAACTGAATAGAGAGCCGGGACGCAGAGTGGAGTCCCCGAAGCAGGCTACAGCTGTCTGTCATACAAGAAGAGACTAGGAACACCTAGAGAGAGGCATTCCAGGGTAACTAAGTACTGGAGTGCTTCGCACCTAAAGGTGCATTGGAGGAGTCATTCAGTAAGGTACATGTTGGCGGAGTGTGGAGGGGAGAATCCTGTTATGAATGAGTCACCGCAGGAGGCAAAAACAGAAATGCTAGCTAAGTCCAGAAAACCAGAGAAGTTGGCAGCTATCGGATTGCAGACCCCTGAACCTATCAACAACAACTAGCAGTAGCCGTGGGGGGTTCCTACGGTGCCCTAGACCCCTCGATCACAGCCGGAGAACTGCCTAGCCTAAAGGCAGAAAGGGAAATCTAAACTGCCCCAGAGCAGACCCCAAAGCAATAGGCAGCCCCCAACATATAATGACGGTGAAGCAAGAAGAAAAAACACTAACACAGATAGAAAGATAGACTGAGCAAATGATGGGGCCCAAGCTAACTAGATAGGACAGGATAGGAAGGCTGCTGTCTGCAATCCGCGAAAAACCCTATCAAAATAAGAGCCAACAGACTGACAGGGAAAAAGGCCCTGAAGACGCTAGGCTTCAAAAAGACTATGTCAGTACTCAGGTATTTTCTGAAGACAGAGCAAACCGACAAAAAGGAATT
The DNA here is from genome assembly GCF_039654945.1 of Dendrobates tinctorius. Classification (NCBI taxonomy): domain Eukaryota; kingdom Metazoa; phylum Chordata; class Amphibia; order Anura; family Dendrobatidae; genus Dendrobates; species Dendrobates tinctorius. The sequence continues at coordinate 907,000 of NW_027361998.1, read as the reverse complement.
CAGCTCACCCCAGCAGGGAATGGCAGAATCCAGAAAAGCAAGGCAAACTAAAACCAAAACACAAATGCAAAAAGGCAAAGCAGAAAACTTAACTTTTGAGGAGCAGGAATCAGACTGGTCTCCTAGAATTCCACAGAGAAATCACCAGCGAGGAAGAAGGGCGTCGGCTGCCTTATATCCAGTCAGAGATCCCCGTCTCCCTGTCATCCTCTCCCAGCTCAGGTGCTTGGTAATCAGCCTCACTACCTTCCTTCACCAGAAGAGGGAGTTTATCAGACCTCAATGGTGAAGGGGAAAATGAACTCATAACAGTACCCCCCCTTGAGGAGGGGTCACCGAACCTTCATCCACGCCACCAGGGCGATCAGGGTGAGCCCGATGAAAGGCACGCACCAATATTTTGGTGCGAATATCAGAGGCAGAGACCCAGGAATTATCCTCCTGACCATAACCCTTCCACTTAACCAAATACTGGAGTCTCCGTCTAGCCAGACGGGAATCCAGTATCTTCTCTACCTCATATTCCATGTTACCTTCAACCAATACAGGGTCCGGAGGTGCCACCCCAGGAACTACTGGTTCAACAAACCTCTTCAACAAGGACTTATGAAACACATTATAGATTTTAAATGTGACAGGAAGAGCCAACCGAAAAGAGACCGGATTAATGATCTCCAAAATCTTGTAAGGCCCAATAAATCTAGGCTTAAACTTAGGAGAAGCTACCTTCATAGTGATATTTTTTGATGATAACCAAACCATATCACCCACCTTAAACTGGGGACCAATGGTCCTATGTCGGTTGGAAAACCGCTGGGCCTTTTCCTGGGAGAGAGATACTGTAACTTATCCACCACTTGGTCCCAGATCTGGTGCATTCTCTCCACCACAGTGTCAACACCTGGGCAGGCAGAAGGCTCCACCTGCCCTGAAGAAAATCGAGGATGAAATCCAAAGGTGCAAAAAAAAGGTGACATCAAAGTGGCAGAACTAGCTCTATTATTTAAAGCAAATTCGGCCAAGGGCAAAAATGAAACCCAATCATCCTGATCAGCGGAAATAAAACATCTCAAATACGACTCCAAGGTCTGGTTTGTTCTCTCCATCTGCCCATTGGTCTGAGGGTGAAACGCAGAGGAGAAGGACAACTGAATTCCCAGCTTGGAACAGAACGTCCTCCAAAATCTAGACACAAACTGAACCCCTCTGTCAGATACAATGTTCTCAGGAATCCCGTGCAAGCGAACCACCTGTTGCAAAAACAGGGGCACCAACTCAGAAGAAGATGGCAACTTAGGGAGTGGTACAAGATGAACCATCTTAGAGAACCTATCACAAATCACCCAAATAACAGTCATTCTCTGAGAGACAGGCATATCAGAGATTAAATCCATTGAAATATGGGTCCATGGCCTCCTGGGTACCGGTAAAGGCATCAACAACCCACTAGAGCGAGAACAAGGTTTAGACCGGGAGCAAGTCCCACAGGACTGCACAAAATTCCTGACATCACGAGACAAGGCGGGCCACCAAAAAGACCGACTCACCAGATCTCTAGTACCAAAAATACCTGGATGACCAGCCAATGCAGAGCAATGAACTTCAGACATCACTCTCTTCTTCCACTGGTCATGAACATACAACTTTCCACTGGGACAACGCTCAGGTTTGTCCCTCTGGAACTCTTCCAGAACACGTCTCAAATCGGGTGAGATGGCAGAAAGAACTACCCCTTCGCCTAAGATGGTAGCAGGCTTGGTCACCACAGGAGAATCAGCAAAGAAGCTCCTAGAAAGAGCGTCAGCCTTGACATTCTTAGTGCCAGGAAGAAAAGAGATCACAAAATCAAAACGTGTAAAAAACAAGGCCCATCTAGCCTGTCTAGGGTTCAAGCGTTTGGCCGACTCCAGGTAAATCAAATTCTTGTGGTCAGTGAGGACCACGACTTGATGTTTAGCTCCCTCCAACCAATGTCTCCTCTCCTCAAATGCCCATTTCATGGCCAACAGTTCCCGATTCCCCACATCATAGTTACGTTCAGATGGGGAGAACTTTCGGGAAAAGAAAGCACAGGGATTCATTTTAGATGTTACAGGATCCTTTTGGGACAAAACAGCTCTTGCACCAATCTCAGAAGCGTCCACCTCTACCTGGAACGGGAGTGAGACATCAGGTTATCGCAAAACCGGGGCAGAAGTGAATCTTCGCTTCAGCTCCTGAAAGGAAGAAACAGCCTCCGGAGACCAATTCAACACATCAGCACCCTTCTTAGTCAGATCAGTCAATGGCTTGGCAATACTAGAAAATTTTGCTATAAATTTCCGATAAAAATTAGCAAAACCCAAAAACTTCTGGAGGGCCTTCAAAGAAGTGGGCTGAACCCAATCATAAATGGCCTGTACCTTGGCCGGGTCCATTTCAATAGTTGACGGAGACAAAATAAATCCCAAAAATGAAACCCTCTGTACCCCAAAAAGGCATTTCGATCCTTTGACATACAGGGAATTCTCCCTCAAGATCCGGAACACCGTCCGAACATGTTCCACATGAGAATCCCAATCCTTGGAGAAGATCAAAATATCATCCAGATAGATAATCAAAAATTTATCCACAAAGTCTCGGAAAATGTCGTTCATGAAGCACTGGAAGACAGAAGGGGCATTAGTGAGCCCAAAAGGTATCACCAGGTACTCAAAATGTCCCTCTGGAGTATTAAATGCCGTCTTTCATTCATCCCCATGCTTAATGCGGATAAGATTATACGCCCCCCTGAGGTCAAGCTTGGTAAACCAGCAAGCACCTTTAACTCTGGAGAATAGATCCGAAATCAGGGGTAACGGATACTGATATGTAATAGTAATTTTGTTGAGGGCACGATAATCAATACAAGGCCTTAATGAACCATCCTTTTTGGCCACGAAAAAAAACCCAGCACCTAATGGTGAAGAGGATGGTATAATATGACCCTTCTCCAACGCCTCCTTAATATAGAATCGCATAGCCTCGTGCTCGGGTACAGATAAAATGAAGAGTCGACCCTTGGGAAATTTACACCCCGGGCTCAGTTCAATTGCACAGTCATAACTCCTATGAGGAGGCAAAGACGCAGACTCATTCTCACTAAATACATCATAAAAGTCCGCCAAATAGTCAGGAACATCATGCGACTGAGGAGAGGTGGAAAAAACCGGAGCCTCACTAAGGGCACACCGACAACAACAACTCACCACAGACACAGATTTCCAGTCCAAAACTGGATTATGAATTTGCAACCAGGGAAACCCCAGAACAATGGTATCATGCAAATTATGCAACACCAAAAATTTGCAATTTTCTTGATGGTTTGGGGCGACCCGCATTGCCACCTGGGTCCAAAACTGAGGTTTATTTTTCGCCAAAGGAGTAGCATCAATTCCCCTCAAAGGGATAGGCGTCCGCAGAGGTGTCATAGGAAATCCACAACGTTTAGCAAAATCCAAGTCTATTAGGTTCAGGGCTGCACCCGAATCCACAAAAGCCTTGGCGGAAAATGTGGACAGGGAGCAGATCAGAGTAATTGCCAGAAGAAACTTAGGTTGAACACCACCAACAGAAAACGTGTGTGCAAAACGTTTCTCTCATTTAGGACAGACAGAAATAATATGCGAGGCATCTCCACAAAAAAACACAACTTATTACGCTTTCTGAACTCCTGACGTTGCTCCCTGGACAAAACTCTGTCACATTGCATAGGTTCAGACACTTGTTCAACAGGTGGCCACAACTCTCGTGCAGTCCTGCGTTCACGTAAACGCCGATCAACCTGAATGGCTAATGACATAGAATCGTCCAGACCAGAGGGAACAGGAAATCCCACCATAGTATCTTTTATGGCTTCTAACAAACCCTTCTGAAAGAGAGCTGCCAAGGCATTATCATTCCAGGCAGTAAGGACCACCCACTTTCGGAATTTTTGACAGTACAATTCTGCAGAATCTCGACCCTGGCTCAATGCCAACAGGGTCTTTTCAGCCTGATCAATAGCATTAGGTTCATCATACAACAACCCCAAGGCTTGAAAAAATGCGTTCACATTAGTCAGACTAGGATCATCAGGTTTCAAAGAAAACGCCCAATCCTGGGGATCGCCATGCAGCAAAGAGATGACAATTTTAACCTGCTGTGCGGAGCTCCCTGACGAGTTAGGCTTCAAGGCAAAAAATAATTTACAATTATTCTTGAAATTCAAAAATTTAGACCGATCCCCAAAAAACACATCAGGAGTAGGGATCTTTGGTTCAGCAGCATGTGAATGAGCAAGGTAGGCAGAAATTCCCCGCACTTCCGCAGCGAGCTGCTCCACACGATCAGACAATTGCTTTATCTCCATTGAGAGAAAAAAAAAATCCCCCTACGGCCTCAGAGATATAGAGGAAAAAATATACACACTTTTTTTTTTTTTCTTTCCTGCTATTGAGTACCCTAGGATCTGCGTAAGGCTGGTGATTCTGTTGTGAATGAGTCACCGTAGGAGGCAAAAACAGAAATGCTAGCTAAGTCCAGAAAACCAGAGAAGTTGGTAGCTATCGGATTGCAGACCCCTGAACCTATCAACAACAACTAGCAGTAGCCGTGGGGGGTTCCTACGATGCCCTAGACCCCTCGATCACAGCCGGAGAACTGCTTAGCCTAAAGACAGAAAGGGAAATCTAAACTGCCCCAGAGCAGACCCCAAAGCAATAGGCAGCCCCCAACATATAATGACGGTGAAGCAAGATGAAAAAACACTCACACAGATAGAAAGATAGGCTGAGCAAAAGATGGGGCCCAAACTAACTACATAGGACAGGATAGAAAAGCTGCTGTCTGTAATCTGCCAAAACCCTATCAAAACAAGAGGCAACAGCTGATAGGGAAAAAAGCCCTGAAGACGCTAGGCTTCAAAAAAGACTATATCAGCACTCAGGTATCTTCTGAAGACAGAGCAAAAAGGAATTCAGCACACCCAGGCAGGGAATGGCAGAAATCCAGAAAAAACAAGGAAAAACAAAACCAAAACACAAATGCAAAAGGCAGAGCAGAAAACTTAGCTTTTGAGGAGCAGGAATCAGACTGGTCTCCTAGAATCCCTCAGAGAGATCACCAGCAAGGCAGAAGGGCGTCGGCTGCCTTATATCCAGTCAGCAATTCCCGTCACCCAGTCATCATCATCCTGCCCAGATGCTTGGTAATCAGCCTCACTACCTTCCTTCACTAGAAGAGGGAGTTCATCAGACCTCAATGGTGAAGGGGAAAATGAACTCACAACAGGGCAGCCCCCAGCCACCCCAGAAGATGCGCCAATTCCGGCACTTAGCCTCTCTCTTCCCACTGCCCTGTAGCAGTGGCATATGGGGTAATAGGGGGTTAATGTCACCTTTGTTTTGTAAGGTGACATTAAGCCCGGCTTAGTAATGTAGAGGTGTCAATAAGACACCTATCCATTACTAATCATATAGTATGTAAGGGGTTAAATAAACACAGCCAGAAAAAAAGTATTTTAATTAAATGAAACACCACACAATTTTGCCATCTTTATTGTTCTGTTAATCCAAACGACGCCCTCGATCTCCTGTAATAAAAAAACAACAATATACCACACCTGTCCGGCGTTCCGTTCCACGCTATAATCCATATCTGGAGGATATATAGTTTACAACCAGGAGCAGTGCTAATGCGATTGCCCTGGCTGTAAACCACTGATGAATGAATGAGAAGCTGCCAGCGGCAGCATCAGCGACTAGCGCTGATGTCACTGATGCTGTGCAGCCTCACAGCCTGACCTGCGATGAACTCTGCAGTGTGAGAAAATGAACGGTCACATCTTACATTTTTTCTAGCATTGCACTCGTCCATATTCCTCTCTAGTGTGACTCCGGCCTAACAGTGTAACTTTACTTGACAACAAAGAATCCATGGTAGTTTCAGTACAGCACAAGTTCATGTTATCAACCTGAGCTTTACTTCTCAGTGCTGGCTCCTCTAGCCTCTGAGATGCTCTTCCTGGCTCTGCGGTCTCATATTCAACCTGAGCTTTACTTCCCAGTGCTGACTCCTCTAGCCTCTGAGATGTTCTTCCTGGCTCTGGGGTCCCCATATTTCTGCACCCCATATTTTCCACTCCAGTTCTCCTTCACTGGGAGATGAAAAAGGTTCCTTTGTACTGATTTAGCCATAGGCCCTGGATTCTCTAAGGGATACCCTCGTACCAAGTGGCGACTGACCGCGTTCTGCTTTTCCCAAGTGTTCTGTGTCTTTCCATACTGTGTGGCCCTCTGGCTTGTTCTGCCTTCTGAATCACTCTCCAGCACTTTCTTAATGTTACAACCTCTCTCCAAATGTAACATTTATGGTTGTGGGCAAAAAGTTCAATTTTGGTCTCATCGCCTTGTTACAGAAGTTTTGAGGCTTGACTCTGTGCTGTTTTGCGTATTGTAGGCGAGATACTTTGTGGCATTTGCTCAGTAATGGCTTTCTTCTGGCGACTCGATCATGCAGCCGATTTTTCTTCCAGTGCCTCCTTATTGTGCATCTTGGAACAGCCACACCGCTAGTTTTCGGAGAGTCCAGTATTTCAGCTGATGTTATTTGTGGGTTTTTCTTTGCATCATGAACAATTTTCCTGGCAGTTGTGGATGACATTTTTGTTGGTCTACCTGACCGTGGTTTTGTTTTTACAGAGCCCCTGATTTTCCATTTGTTAATCACAGTCTGAACGCTGCTGACTGGCATTATCAATTCCTTGGATATCTTTGTGTATCCATTTCCTGTTTTATACAGTTCAACTACCATTTCCCGTAGATCCGTTGACAATTTTTTTGCTTTACCTATGACTCATAATCCAGAAACGTCAGTGGCTGGATGAAAGATGTAAGAGTCTGTCTGGATCCCAGAAACTCACTCAGCTTTTATGAACACACACTGATTACAAGCAAACAGGTCACAGGTGAGGATGTTACCTTTAGTAGCCATTCAAACCCATTTGTGTCAACTTCTGTGTATGTTATCAGGCCAAAATCACCAGGGTATGTAAACTTTTTATCAGGGTCATTTGGATGTTTTGGGCTGTCATTAAGATTTAAAAATAGAAAACACAGTAGTTTGACAATAAATGGCTTCACCCAACCACTAACCATGAACGGAGAAAAACTTTTGGTGTTATCATTCATATTCTCTGAAAAAAGGCAAAGAAAACAAAAATTCTGCCGGGGTATGTAAACTTTTGAGCACAACTGTAACATCCACATTATTATAAAAAGGTACACATAAGCATCATTTACATTACCACATATTAGTTTTATGCACATGAACACTAGGGGGAGATGTACATGACAGCTTCTGTCACACTCCTACAGAAACATGCAGACATTTTGTCAGTACTCCGGTTCCTATGCTTTTTGAGTATAGTTGAGTCACTTGCCCTTGTTTCCATGTAAAATGTTTGGCTTTTGGTCACAATTCTTCCTTGAAGAGCACCTGTAGACAAACTTTTCCAAACAGTAGATATGTGTAGCGGTGTCCCATTAGTTGCTGCCAGTTCTGAGCTGATGGCGTTGCTGGACATCTTCTGATTTCCAAGGAAAGTAACATGAAATGTCTCATCTTCTGTCCTAAGTTTCCGTAGCTGATCATTGCATCTACGCTCTTCAACATTGCCCATTTCTTGGTGCTTTTTCAAATGCACTTGAACAGAACATCTTGACACAGAACATCTTGGGTCCAGAATTGGGAGAAGGCCGCACTTCTTTTCCCACCTGCTCTCCTTCTCTCTGTTTCTCCTCACTGCTGGTGACAAATCTCCCAATCCTGGACCCTCATAGCTGATACTTCCCATTAATTCCCGCTCCTATTGCTCCCTACCTAATATGAACTTCCGGAATCTTTCCTATGTAAATCCCATGCCCTTGATGCGCATCCCCCGGCTCCCTCCCTCTGGAGCCCTCTGCAACGCCTGATCTGTCTGCAACAAGCTCCATGTGATTCACAACCTCTTTACCTCTCACAGTCTTTCTTTCTTGGGCCTCACCGGAACATGGATGACACCCTCCAACACAGCCTCCCCTGCTGTGCTGTGTTACGTTGGCCTCCAGTTCACCCACACTCCTCGTCCTAGCAACAGACATGGTGGAGGAGATGGGTATGATGCTAGTCACGTCTCACGGCCAAGCCGTGAGTCAGAGTGGTCAAGGGGTTCAAGGTCAGAAGGAGGGTACGCCATGAACAGTAGGAAGAGACAAAAGCATAGTCAAGTGACGTTCTGAGTTCAGAGTACCGGGAGGTTAACGGATCAGAGCTGAAGGAGTTAAACAGGCGAATAGTCAGAACAAAGTCCAAGATCAGGCAAAATGAGCTTGTTTGCTGAATTGATCAACTACCACCCAAATAGCAGTCTTCCCATCAGATAGAGGCAAATCAGTAATGAAATCCATGGACAAATAAGTCCATGGTCCTTCTGGAATAGGCAATGGGGCCAGTTCCCCAACCAGCCGGCTATGACTAACTTTGGTGTGTGCGCAAACTTCACAAGCAGATACAAAATCCTTAATATCCTTACGCTTGGATGGCCACCAAAAACGTCTAGCGATGGCTTTACTTGTGGCAGCAACATGGTACTCTGTTTGTTTGTTCTTTTGGATTTCTGACCTCTGGCTTCCCTTCTGACAATCCTGTCTCACCCCTTTGGTACCTTGTGATCTCCTGGCTCTGATCTTAGCTTGACTACTCTCCTGTGTTTATCTTCTCCTCTGCACCCCGGCGTCTGGCTCCACCCCTACTCTGTCACATGGTTCAGGTCCTGTCTGTTACCTGGTTAGTTACCCGGCGCTCTGCTCTCAGGTCCCTTGCTGCGGCGCACAGTTATGCCCGCAGCAGTAATACCCGGGAGTCGTGACACTAGATACTCGCACACTCTCTGACTCTATTCTACCACTGGCATCCATATCTTTGCTCCACGACACAGACAGTGCCACTGCTTTCTACAATGCTACTCTCACATCAGCTATTGACTCTGTCGCCTCTCTCATTCATGGCAGAGTGCGATGTATCAATAGACAATCCTGGCACAATAACCTCACTGAAAATCTTTGGCAAGTGTCCAGGGTTGTGGAGCAGCGTTGGAAGAAAACACATTCACAAGAAAACTTCACTGCTTTCAAACAAGCAACACTCAAATCAGTCCTCACCTCTGCTAAACAGGCCTACTTTACATCCCTTGTATCTTCCCTATCCTACAACCCCCAACAGTTATTCAGCACTTTTAACTCCCTCCTCCGCCCACCACTGCCATCTCCAACCTCCCTCATCTCTGCTGAGAACTTTGTCACACACTTCAAAAATCAGATAAACCAAGCAAGGCAAGTCTTTATTGTTCAACCACCACAACTCCTTTGTACTGCAGGCCAATGCCCTTCCTCCATAACTTTCCTCACCGCCATCACTGAAGGAGAGCTCATTTATCTCCCCAAATCACACCTCACCACTTGTGCACTTGACCTCATTCCATCCCATCTCCTTCTCAACCTCACCCCCACACATATCCCATGCCTAACCCATCTCTTTAACCTACCACTAACTTCTGGTACCTTCCCTTCTGCTCTCAAACATGCAACAATTATTATTATTTATTATTAAAGCGTCATTTATTCCATGGCGCGTTATATGTGAATCAGGCCTGTCCTCAAATAGCCATCTCTTGACCTGACTGCTATGTCCAGCTATCGCCCATATTGCTGCCCTCATTTGCTTCCAAACTCCTTGAACACTCCAACAGACAGTGCTCCTGAGAAGAGATAATAGCTGGGGAAAGAGGGAGAATCCATACTGCCAAAATAGCCGTAACACAGAAAATCCAAGTGAGCAGAGCTGAGAAAGCGAGTGCCGGCTCATGCTACCAAAAGTATCTACCATAACCAGATCTAATGGCGTACAGCCAGTAAAGGGAAGAGATGGCTGCATCTGAAGCAACCAGTGGCCTAAAGACAGGTGGAAGAGGTTGATAATCCAGATGGATAAAGTCCGACTGTGCAGGTGCATTGTGAGGATGAAGGCCTGGAGTGCATGTTCACGAGGCAACCATTCCAGTGCGCAAGTGGTCACTCTAATGGTGAGTGCTTTGAGTAACGTGAAAGCTGTGGAGAGAATGCCAGTGTGAGACTGAGCATAATAGAAAGATCCAGGGAACTGGTCCTAAGAGCGTGACAGCCAGGGTCTGAAGTGACTGCAAGTGCAGTGGTGTTCAAGGGTCAACGTGAACTCAGGTGCACCAAGAAAGGTGGAGAATCCAGAGTATACATTATCCTAAAAGTTTTGCTGTTGTGCAAAGTGAAAAAGTACAATTGTCTCCATGTTACTTGAACTGTTCCTATTGTTTGGTTTCTTGTTTGGAGCCTGGGTAAGCTAGGGTGCACACTACATCCGGTCTGCCACCCCTCTTACACGTGCCAGGAAGCCAGGGTGTCGGGAGGTTATTCCATGGGATGAATCATTAGTTGTGAACTACAAGTTACTAAAACTCCAGTGGAAAACGATAAAGTTCTCAACTCACATGAAAAGCATTAATAAAAGGAGGCCATAAAACCATAAACCATCACGTACCAGGTCCAACTGATGCCGGGTAAAAATACCTTTTCTGTATTTGCATTGTAAGGTGGCTGCCTGACACACAGTGGATGGGAGATATGTATCACGGAGGAGGTTGATCTCTGTGATGTAAACCTGGAGTAAAGCTCTAGTACGCAGTACCAAGAGGGGTTAATCTGCCATGACAGATTGATTGTGAGCAGCTGAAGAGTTAGGGCGGGATGGCTGCTCACCATATCTCCTCCCCTGGGTGTGGTTCACACTGTAAAATGGGGCCTGTTTATCTGACACATGTTCTGTGTTTGGAGGTTTGCAGACCTCCAGGATTGTATGCTTTTGCTAAGAGACTAAGGGGTACTTAACACATAGCAAGATCGCAGCGAGATCGCTGAAACGTCACAGGTTTTGTGATGCAACAGCGACCTCTCCAGCGATCTCGCAACGTGTGACACATAGCGGCGACCGGCCCCCCCGCTGCGATATCGCTGATCGTGCTCGAATGTCCTAGGCCATATTTTGACTATTGGTGTCCCGCTGGGGCCAGCATGCATCGCTGTGTTTAACGCCATATCAACGACGAGCAACCTCGTTAGCGACTCAGAACTCAGGGATGCAGGCGCCTATCGAGGTCTGAGTCGTCAGAATAGCTGCTGTGTGATAAGGTCCCAACGACCGCCGAGGTCGGTATACGGATCGCCGTATTGTTGCTGCGTCGTTGCGTTGATCTGCCTGTTTGATGGCTTACTAGCGACCATATAGCGACGCACCAGCGATTCTTACCAGGTCATATTGTCGGGATCGCTGGAGCACCGCTATGTGTAACGGGACCCTAAGAAGCTGAACTCTATCCCAACTGGGTGAACCAGCACTATTGCATACCTTTACCTTATGTTTCACTTTGTACCGGTCAAGGACTGAGTCACGGGGTCCTTCTCTGATACCACACAATCAACAGAGCGAGGGAAGTGTGAACAATCCCAAGACCTTTATTACAGGCAAAATTAGAAGGTCCATAAACAATCCACCACACTGAGGATGCAATAGTCCAGAACAAGAATGCAGTCCAGTAACAGGATAAAATGTCCAGGGAGACGAGATTCCAAAACTCTAGCACCAGAGGATAAAATGGGTCCTTCTCTCTGGGGTGCAGTCTTCACGAAGCTCTCCACACAGGAACTGACTTGTCCACCTCCTCTCCTCCCCACCCCCTTCCTTGTGTACAGCTTCTGTCCTCCCCAGCCCCCTCCTTATGTCCAGGGGTAGTCAGACAGGTTGAGGAGACAAAGGAGCCTTGGGGATTAAGGAACTACAGGGGGTTATCAAGAGACAGATACAGTCAGGCTATAGACAAACAAGGCAGCAAGAAAAACACTATGAAAATAAGTGAAATAGAAATATACACAAAATGATATCCACATAGCCTATCACACCATCACAACCTGGATTGAATTTTTCCTGTGATGCGGTTCATGAGGAATGAAATAAACCAGCCTGGCTTATAAATAGAAACGAATCCTGTGAGAACTCATCCTGCGCCCCGGTGAGTAGCATTGTTACAGTATACAGCACGACATTGAGGCTATGTGCCCACGTTGCAGAAATGATGCGGAATTGTCCGCAGCATTTCAGCAACTCCCTGTGGCGGGTAAAACGCATGCGGAATTCGCATGTGTTTTCCTGCAAAATACAAGCGTTTTTAGCATGCAGAATGCTAATGCTTTTCCAAGCGATTTGAAGCATAGAATGGAAAAGTGATTGACAGGTTGGTCAAACTTGTCAAGCATAGTGCTTGACAAGTGTGACCAACTTTTTACTATTGATGCTGCCTATGCACCATCAATAGTAAAAGCTAGAATGTCAAAAATAATAAAAAAAATAAAAAATAGGGATATACTTACCCCCGGAGTCCTCCCTGTCCTCATCGGCGCTGCCAGCAAGTTCCGTTCCCAGGGATGCATTGCGTGAATGACCTCTGATGACGTAACGGACCGCGATATCATCTCAGGTGATTCGCGCAATGCATCCCTGGGAACGGAACTTGCTGGCAGCGCTGATGAGGACAGGGAGGACTCTGGGGGTAAGTATATCCCTATTTTTTATTTTAATTCTACTTTTTACAGGAATATGGTACCCAGGGCCTGGAGGAGAGTTTCCTCTCCTCCCGACCCTGGGTACCATCCGCACATAAAACGCTCACTTTTCGCTTGGTGGGCATAGCCACATGCATAAAGTGAGCATTTCAATGCAATCCTATGGCGACGGAATCGCTGTGATTCCGCAAAATTAGTGGACATGCTGTGGATTTTACCACGATGTGATTCAGCAGCGGAAAAATCCACAGTATGATCACAGCAATTGTGTATGTGATGCGATTTGTTAGCGTTTTCTAGGCGTTTCCGCAGCGGCAAAAAGGCGGCGGAAACGCTTAAAAAATGCAACATGGGCACACAGCCTTATAGATGGGTTACTTTTCAAAAGTTCCAGAATTTCCATGGCATCATCCAAAGGTCTTTTCAAGAATAATACGCAGCTTGAAAGAAGTAATATCTGTGTTTGGTATATGCTCAGGCTCGGACTGGCCCACCGAGGAACCGTTGGATCCCTCGGTGGGCCCCGCCCCCGAATGTCACTGTCACTCACTGGTCGCTCGTACCCAGGGGCAGGGCCGGCGTCAGCACCCGGCGCACCCACGCAAGTGCCGGGGCCCTGGCGAGATGGGAGGGCCCACTCACGCTGTCTGGGATACCCTCCGGCCGCTGCCACGCCCCCCATGTACTGACCCCATCCTGCGCCCTCCGTGAGGGACCCACACAGTGACGCAGCCCCTTACAGCCAGCAATGATCATCGCTTCCTTCCGCTGTAATCTTGTGTGCGGTGCCAGGACAGGACCTGTGATGAGGTCACAGGAGGGGAGGAGTCAGGGGTCACATGATCAGGGCGGCTGTAGGACTGCTGTGCTGGTCGCTTTTCATTATGGTGCTGGTCTGGATGGATGAGGTAACGTTTATGTGTGGGTCAGTGGGGTCAGGGAGGGGTTTAACAAGGTGGATGTAGCAGAGCCGTGTGTGTACTTGTGTGGGGTCAGGAGGGGTTTACAAGGTGGATGTAGCAGAGCCGTGTGTGTACTTGTGTGGGGTCAGGGAGGGGTTTTACAAGGTGGATGTAGCAGAGCCGTGTGTGTACTTGTGTGGGGTCAGGAGGGGTTTAACAAGGTGGATGTAGCAGAGCCGTGTGTGTACTTGTGTGGGGTCAGGAGGGGTTTTACAAGGTGGATGTAGCAGAGCCGTGTGTGTACTTGTGTGGGGTCAGGGAGGGGTTTAACAAGGTGGATGTAGCAGAGCCGTGTGTGTACTTGTGTGGGGTCAGGAGGGGTTTAACAAGGTGGATGTAGCAGAGCCGTGTGTGTACTTGTGTGGGGTCAGGAGGGGTTTTACAAGGTGGATGTAGCAGAGCTGTGTGTGTACTTGTGTGGTGTCAGGAGGGGTTTAACAAGGTGGATGTAGCAGAGCCGTGTGTGTACTTGTGTGGGGTCAGGGAGGGGTTTTACAAGGTGGATGTAGCAGAGCCGTGTGTGTACTTGTGTGGGGTCAGGAGGGGTTTAACAAGGTGGATGTAGCAGAGCCGTGTGTGTACTTGTGTGGGGTCAGGAGGGGTTTTACAAGGTGGATGTAGCAGAGCCGTGTGTGTACTTGTGTGGGGTCAGGAGGGGTTTAACAAGGTGGATGTAGCAGAGCCGTGTGTGTACTTGTGTGGGGTCAGGAGGGGTTTAACAAGGTGGATGTAGCAGAGCCGTGTGTGTACTTGTGTGGGGTCAGGGAGGGGTTTTACAAGGTGGATGTAGCAGAGCCGTGTGTGTACTTGTGTGGGGTCAGGAGGGGTTTACAAGGTGGATGTAGCAGAGCCGTGTGTGTACTTGTGCGGGGTCAGGAGGGGTTTTACAAGTTGGATGTAGCAGAGCCGTGTGTGTACTTGTGTGGGGTCAGGGAGGGGTTTAACAAGGTGGATGTAGCAGAGCCGTGTGTGTACTTGTGTGGGGTCAGGGAGGGGTTTTACAAGGTAGATGTAGCAGAGCCGTGTGTGTACTTGTGTGGGGTCAGGGAGGGGTTTAACAAGGTGGATGTAGCAGAGCCGTGTGTGTTCTTGAGTAGGGTCAGGAGGGGTTTAACAAGGTGGATGTAGCAGAGCCGTGTGTGTACTTGTGTGGGGTCAGAAGGGGTTTACAAGGTGGATGTAGCAGAGCCGTGTGTGTTCTTGAGTAGGGTCAGGAGGGGTTTTACAAGTTGGATGTAACAGAGCCGTGTGTGTACTTGTGTGGGGTCAGGGAGGGGTTTAACAAGGTGGATGTAGCAGAGCCGTGTGTGTTCTTGGGTGGGGTCAGGAGGGGTTTACAAGTTGTACGGAGCAGAGCCGTGTGTGTACTTGTGTGGGGTCAGAAGGGGTTTACAAGGTGGATGTAGCAGAGCCGTGTGTGTACTTGTGTGGGGTCAGGAGGGGTTTACAAGGTAGATGTAGCAGAGCCGTGTGTGTACTTGTATGGGGTCAGGGAGGGGTTTAACAAGGTGGATGTAGCAGAGCCGTGTGTGTACTTGTGTGGGGTCAGGGAGGGGTTTTACAAGGTGGATGTAGCAGAGCCGTGTGTGTACTTGTGTGGGGTCAGGGAGGGGTTTAACAAGGTGGATGTAGCAGAGCCGTGTGTGTACTTGTGTGGGGTCAGGAGGGGTTTAACAAGGTGGATGTAGCAGAGCCGTGTGTGTACTTGTGTGGGGTCAGGAGGGGTTTACAAGGTGGATGTAGCAGAGCCGTGTGTGTACTTGTGTGGGGTCAGGGAGGGGTTTTACAAGGTGGATGTAGCAGAGCCGTGTGCGTACTTGTGTGGGGTCAGGAGGGGCTTTACAAGGTGGATGTAGCAGAGCCGTGTGTTCTTGGGTGGGGTCAGGAGGGGTTTACAAGTTGTACGGAGCAGAGCCGTGTGTGTACGAGGTGTACGGAGCAGAGCCGTGTGTGTACGAGGTGTACGGAGCGAAGCCGTGTGTGTACGAGGTGTATGGAGCAGAGCCGTGTGTGTACGAGATGTACGGAACGGAGCCCTGTGTGTATGGAGCAGAGCCGTGTGTTTATGGAGCGGAGCAGAGCCGGGGGTGTACGGAGTGAAGCTGCGTGTGTACAAGGTGTCCGGAGCGGAGCCGTATGTGTACGAGGCATACAAAGCGGAGCCGTGCGTGTACGAGGTGTATGATGGGGAGCATTTATACCTCCCGAGTCCCAACTGTCCCGGATCCAGCGAGACAGTCCCGATTTTGAAAGAGAGACTGCCCCAGCTTACTTTCCCCGCGGGACACAGGAGTACACAGCGGAGCCCCAAGGAGCAATTTAAAACTTGCACGTAACGTTCTACCGGAAGTGACGTGCTGGAAGCTGGCCAGAAATTAGGTCATTTCAGTAGGAGATTATGACGGAACCATGGAGGCACTTCAGGGAATGCTTCAGATCCATCACCGTGTCCTCCTCTGACAGCGGACAGCGAGATCGCCTTGGAATCTGAGATGTCGGCCATGTGAGTGGATCATGATATGTCCTGCACCAGGAGGCTCAGGTAGGCACTACAATGGGAGCTGGGCTGCTATAGTATCTTTGTAGAATTTTTCTTTCTCTGTTTCTTTCTCTCTCTGTTCTTTCTCTCTAATCTTTTTTTTCTCTCTCTCTGTTGTTTCGCTCTCTGTTCTCTTTCTTTCTGTCTCTGTTCTTTCTCTCTGTCTGTTCTCTCTTTCCTCGCTTTCTTTCTCTCTCTCTGTTCTTTCTTTCCCCTCTTCCTCTCTGTTCTTTCCCCTCTTTCTTTTTCTCTCTACCTCTCTGTTCTTTCTTTCCCCTCCTTCTTTTTCTCTCTCTCCCTGTTCTTTTTTTCTGTCAACTCTTTTTCTCTCTCCATTCTTTCTTTCCCCTTTTTCTCTCCCTCTCTGTTCTTTATTCCCCTCTTTCTTTCTTTCTTTCTTTCTTTCTTTCTTTCTTTCTTTCTTTCTTTCTTTCTTTCTTTCTTTCTTTCTTTCTTTCTCTGTTCGTTCTTTCTATGTTCTTTCTTTCTTTCTCTCTCTGTATCTTTCTCTGTTCTTCCTTCCATTCTCTCTTTCTTTCTCTGTTCTTTATTTCCCCTCTCTTCTTTCTTTCATGCGTACACTACTAATCAGTAGCCTCCATCACTTGAACGTGTTTTGCCACAGAGCGAGTGTCCGTGTGGATCACATGCGTGTCCGTGTGATCCACACAGAGAGAAGTCGGTTTTTGGCCGTCACCACGGATGTCACACGGCATGAGTCGTGGTATGTGTTAAGGGGGGGCCAACTGAGACTTTTTCACCCGGGGCCCTCAAAAACCTGGAGCCGGCCCTGCCCAGGGGTGGGATTCAGCGGGTTCTCCCCGATTCGGTGGAACCGGTTGTTAAAAAAGCAGCCAGTTCCCCGAACCGGGGAGATTCACAGCCGCGATCCGGTACTTTGATGTTCCTGCAGTGCAGCCGGCAAGGAGCAGGAGCAGAGGAGGACTCTTGCTCTGCTTCCTAGTCCCGCCCGCCGCGCCGGATACCGCGCATTGATACGTCGGGTCGTTCTCTGCTCTGTCTCTGACTACTGGACAGAGCACAGCACACCCCGGAGGCCCCCGCCCCGCGCACTGATTCCTGCGCGCAGTGCGGCATTGGCGGGTAACTGGAGCTCGCTGGAGGAGTCACCGCCACTGCCCAGACTTGTCAAGTCAATGTGAGCTGAGCCCAGGCAGCGTGACGGACCGGTGATTTGCGCACACCCGGAGGCCGGAGGAGCAGGACGGGCGGTGCGGGCCTGGCCATCCAGGAGGCCTCAACCGCGGCCGCGGGATTACAGTGGCAGTCTTTTTCTTCTTCAGAGTCAGACGCGTCGCAGCCTGTCGCCTGTGTATCTGGTACACAGGCCAACGCCGGGTCAGTGAGTTACTGTCTGTATGTGCTGCGTATTGGGGACCTGTGCTGCCTACTAGGGACCTGTGCCTGCCTATTGGGGACCTGTGCTGCCTATTAGGGACCTGTGCTGCCTACTAGGGACCTGTGCCTGCCTATTGGGGACCTGTGCTGCCTATTAGGGAACAATGCTGCCTATTAGGGACCTGTGCCTGCCTATTGGGGACCTGTGCTGCCTATTGGGGACCTGTGCTGCCTATAGGGACCTGTGCTGTCTATTGGGGACCTGTGCTGCCTACTGGGGACCAATGCTGCCTATAGGGAACAATGCTGCCTATTGGGGACCTGTGCTGCCTATTGGGACCTGTGCTGCCTATTGGGGACCTGTGCTGCCTATTGGGTACAATGCTACCTATTGGGGACCTGTGCTGCCTATTGGGACCTGTGCTGCCTATTGGGGACCTGTGCTGCCTATTGGGACCTGTGCTGCCTATTGGGGACCTGTGCTCCCTATTTGGGACCAATGCTGCCTATTGGGGACCAATGCTGCCTATTGGCAACAATGCTGCCTATTGGGGACCTGTGCTGCCTATTGGGGACCTGTGCTGCCTATTGGGGACCTGTGCTGCCTATTGGGGATTGCTAACCTGTTCCTGGGGCTGTGGGAGAGGGACCTCCCCCTGCCAGATGGATCATCGCCGACATTTTAATAATCTGGCAGGGTTCAGGTGACGATCTCCATTCTTTCATGAGGTCACTTAATATTAATGGAATGAATATTTTCATTACGTACAAATTCGATCCCGTGACGATTGAATTTTTGGACGTCACCTTGAAAAAAGATATTGGAGGGGAAATACATACCTACATATTTAGGAAGCCAACTTCCACAAATATGTTATTGCATGCGACCTCTTCCCATCCTGACCACATGATCCAATCTGTTCCAACGGGTCAATTTTTGAGACTACGCAGATTATGTTCCACTGACGAGGATTTCTTTAGACAGAGTGATGACTTAAAAGTAAGACTGTCTGAACGTGGGTATAGTAATAGAAGGATTAAACGAGCATTCAACAGGGCTAGACACTCATCGAGAGATGTGCTCTTATATGGGCAGAAATCTAGGGGTGAGACAAATAAAGTTAGATTTGTCACCAATTTTCACTCACACTTTTCTCGTATGAGGCGAATATTGGATAAATCCTGGCATATTTTGAAGGCTGACCCGGTATTATCTGGGTTCCTTCCTGAGAGGGCTGCCATTGCGGCTAGGAGATCTAGGAACTTACGTGATACATTAGTCAGTAGTCACTACACGAGTGTGATGCCGGAGACATTTTTGGATCGGATGGCCAGGCGATGTGGGAGTTCCTCGTGTGGACATTGCGTGGCCTGCCCCAATATGGAACGCACTGAGGTTTTTACTAGCCAGGACGGTGTACGTGAATATAAAATTAAAAAACATATCACATGTGAAAGTCGAAATGTTATTTATTATGCGGTCTGCCCATGTAACTTGATATATGTGGGCATGACTACTAGACAGCTTAAAAAACGTATACGCGAGCACGTATTGGGGATTGAGGCAGCAGTGTCCACTGAGGACCCCACATCGCTAAAAACCATCCCCCGCCATTTCAGGAGTTTCCATGGCTGCAATGGTAGTCTTCTCAGGGTTAGAGGTATTGACATGTTGAATGTTGGTATTCGTGGTGGAAATACGTCTAAGAGGTTGGCCCAGTTGGAATCCAGGTGGATTTGGACATTGGGCACCGTCCATCCATCTGGATTAAATGAACATATTAGCTTTGCCCCATTCCTTTGATCACACCGTTCTGATTTAGGGAGAACGCTCAGGTTTTGTGTGGTCCATATTTTAATTTTTTGATTTTATATTTTAGTTTAATTATCATCATGATGATGGCTCATGTGTGCTGGATGTGTATCGGACTAGCGGCTTTCCTGACAATGTATGAGGAACTACGTCCTATGATCGGCGTTGGAAGCGCTGATGAAGAAGTGACTGATATCCATATACATGTCTACTTTGTTAATAAATATTAGGATTTTGTTAATCCCTCTTCTTTTTCCTGTATATATGTGGTATCTATATTTCTGTGTATTTTTGTATAAGCCTCTATTTATGATACTTCCAGTTTTACATTTTGTCACTCTGATGTATTTTTTTAATTGATTGGTCTATTTCTGTGTGACTAGCTTTCCCGACCTGTACGCGCCTGTTTGTCATCGCCTCCTGCGCCCGCCTGCTTTCGGCGTCTTCATGCGTTGGTGGTTCCTTGCGGGCCCCTCCTCCAGCATGACGCCGACGCTCGCTGGCGTCGTTGGCATCTTGACAACGGAGCGCGTCACTTCCGGTCCGGGACCGCTACTTCCGGTCGCGCGGTTAAACACGCTTTGACCGGGCGGTATATAAAGACAGGCAGCCATCAATGTAGTTATGCCCCCTGATGAAGGAGGATCGAAACGCGCGTCGGGGCTGACGTGCTCATCCCGGATACTTTATAGTTCCTGCTGCAGCTGTGACCTGCTGGTAATTTAACCCCCTATTGGAATGGTAACTCTGGGGTAGTGATTAATACATGGAGGTCACTTACTGCTAGCAGGGTGGGATCTTTATGGACATTGCTAAGGGAAATGATTGTGGTATTTATCCCTGTTGTGCATTGTTATGTCCATCATATTCCCTGTGATATTATTATACATTATAGCGGTTTTTTTCCCCATGTGGGTTAAATCACAATTGTGTGATTAGTATATCTAATGCTGTTATATATTAATCTGGATGTGTACGTCACTTTGCATGTGCTTATGTACCACCACTATGTGTGCGTTCTTCTACATCGTTCCCATATGTACCTGTCAATTGGATTTTATTAGATGCTTTAATAAAATTGTATTTTTTTATATATTATTTTGGCCTTGTGTTCACCATTTTCTTGGTTTAGTCTATTGGGGACCTGTGCTGCCTATTGGGGACCGTTGCTCCCTATTTGGGACCAATGCTGCCTATTGCGGACCAATGCTGCCTATTGGGGACCTGTGCTGCCTATTGGGGACCTGTGCTGCCTATTGCGGACCAATGCTGCCTATTGGGGACCTGTGCTGCCTATTGGGGACCTGTGCTGCCTATTGGGGATGTGTGCTACCTATTGGGGACCTGTGCTGCCTTTTGGGGACCTGTGCTGCCTATTGGGGAGTTGTGCTGCCTATTGGGAACCTGTGCTGCCTATAGAGACCAATGCTGCCTATTGGGGACCTGTGCTGCCTTTTGGGGACCTGTGTTGCCTATTGGGGAGTTGTGCTGCCTATTGGGAACCTGTGCTGCCTATAGGGACCAATGCTGCCTATTGGGGACCTGTGCTGCCTATTGGGGCAGCTAATCGCATGGGTACCGGGAGGCTTTCGCCGCTAAGACCGGCAGGCAGCAACGCTGCCTGGCTGGTCCGGGCGAATTTTAGCCCCCCCTGCAGATACGAACGCTTCGATTGGCTGGGCTGTGTAGCATCTACCATGGAACTCTTGTTGGGACAAAGTGATCACTATACCCCCTACGTCAATCCTTGGGGGTGTAGATTCCAAAATGGGGTCACTTTTTAACTTCAAAGTAACACAGGTCAGATTTGCAAAAAATGGCCTGGGCATTAAGGTGAAAACAGGCCTGCGGCCCTAAAGGATTAAATGAATCGTAGTGCGGAAAGATCTGCAGCATATGAACAACGGTGCAGCTTTTAGTAGAATTAGGATGCTGAAATGATGCAGATTTGGCGTGGGATATACAGCAAAAGAACCCATGGTGTAATTCCGCGGTCTCAAAGCCTAAATGTTGAGTTGTACATTACTGTAGGTGTGCCCCTAAAATTAATTCCCTTGGTGGGCCCTAGACACCCCAGTCCGACCCTGTATATGCTTGTTTTCCTTTGATTCTTGATATGAAACCTCCCGCGCCTTATGGCAGGGAATCTCCATGACTTGTCACCTCACTGCCCTCAACATGCTGCAAGCTGAACACATAGACTGAGAGGCTTTAGTTATGGGGGCCTCCGGGCAGAGGTTCAGGGTCCTGACTGTGCTCAGTCATACTTGTCACAGACATTCTGCAGAGTCTCATTCCCTGGAGGGAGGGGGTGATTTTGGCAGGGACAAGGCGCTATGCCTGACGCCCGCTCTCCTTGACCTTTTTGGGATTGATTGAAGGAAATCTAGTTAAGAACAAGCCCCACTACTGCACTAATCATACCCCTCCTACAGAACCTCAGCAGACCTGTCTCCAAAATACTTACAGGGGAGAGGGATCTTGGTTCTTGCAGCTGTTGGTAGATGACAGGTAATGTTTTACTTCTATGGTGTCAGAGCAATCAGAAGGAAATAGACGATCTTAGAAGTTTCTTCTTCAAAGCAATAAGCTGTGTCATACAGATCACAGAATGTTTACACAGGATGCAATCATAAATTATTCTCAGAATTACTTCTATTATAAAATATATCTCACAGTCCATCCACTGTCCCAATTATGGAGCCTTAAAAGGAGCAGTATTATAGTAGTTATATTCTTGTACATAGGGGCAGTATTATAGTAGCTATATTCTTGTATATAGGGGGCAGTATTATAGTAGTTATATTCTTGTATATAGGGGGCAGTATTATAGTAGTTATATTCTTGTACATAGGGGGCAGTATTATAGTAGTTATATTCTTGTACATAGGGGGCAGTATTATAGTAGTTATATTCTTGTATATAGGGGGCAGTATTATAGTAGTTATATTCTTGTATATAGGGGGCAGTATTATAGTAGTTATATTCTTGTACATAGGGGGCAGTATTATAGTAGTTATATTCTTGTACATAGGGGGCAGTATTATAGTAGCTATATTCTTGTACATAGGGGGCAGTATTATAGTAGTTATATTCTTGTATATAGGGGGCAGTATTATAGTAGTTATATTCTTGTATATAGGGGGCAGTATTATAGTAGTTATATTCTTGTACATAGGGGCAGTATTATAGTAGTTATATTCTTTTACATAGGGGGCAGTATTATAGTAGTTATATTCTTGTACATAGGAGGCAGTATTATAGTAGTTATATTCTTGTACATAGGAGCAGTATTATAGTAGTTATATTCTTGTACATAGGGGGCAGTATTATAGTAGTTATATTCTTGTACATAGGGGCAGTATTATAGTAGTTATATTCTTTTACATAGGGGGCAGTATTATAGTAGTTGTATTCTTGTATATAGGGGGCAGTATTATAGTAGTTATATTCTTGTACATAGGAGCAGTATTATAGTAGTTATATTCTTGTACATAGGGGCAGTATTATAGTAGTTATATTCTTGCACATAGGAGCAGTATTATAGTAGTTATATTCTTGTACATAGGAGCAGTATTATAGTAGTTATATTCTTGTACATAGCGGCAGTATTATAGTAGTTATATTCTTGTACATAGGAGCAGTATTATAGTAGTTATATTCTTGTACATAGGGGCAGTATTACAGTAGTTATATTCTTGTACATATGGGCAGTATTATAGTAGTTATATTCTTGTACATAGGGGGCAGTATTATAGTAGTTATATTCTTGTACATAGGGGCAGTATTATAGTAGTTATATTCTTGTACATAGGGGCAGTATTATAGTAGTTATATTCTTGTATATAGGAGCAGTATTATAGTAGTTATATTCTTGTACATAGGAGCAGTATTATAGTAGTTATATTCTTGTACATAGGGGCAGTATTATAGTAGTTATATTCTTGTACATAGGGGCAGTATTATAGTAGTTATATTCTTGTACATAGGGGGCAGTATTATAGTAGTTATATTCTTGTACATAGGGGCAGTATTATAGTAGTTATATTCTTGTACATAGGGGAAGTATTATAGTAGTTATATTCTTTTACATAGGGGGCAGTATTATAGTAGTTATATTCTTGTACATAGGAGGCAGTATTATAGTAGTTATATTCTTGCACATAGGAGCAGTATTATAGTAGTTATATTCTTGTACATAGGAGCAGTATTATAGTAGTTATATTCTTGCACATAGGAGCAGTATTATAGTAGTTATATTCTTGTACATAGCGGCAGTATTATAGTAGTTATATTCTTGTACATAGGAGCATTATTATAGTAGTTATATTCTTTTACATAGGGGGCAGTATTATAGTAGTTATATTCTTGTACATAGCGGCAGTATTATAGTAGTTATATTCTTGTACATAGGGGCAGTATTATAGTAGTTATATTCTTTTAAATAGGGGGCAGTATTATAGTAGTTTTATTTTTGTACATAGGGAGCAGTATTACAGTAGTTATATTCTTGTACATAGCGGCAGTATTATAGTAGTTATATTCTTGTACATAGGGGGCAGTATTATAGTAGTTATATTCTTGTACATAGGGGGCAGTATTATAGTAGTTATATTCTTGTACATAGGGGCAGTATTATAGTAGTTATATTCTTGTACATAGGGGCAGTATTATAGTAGTTATATTCTTGTACATAGTGGCAGTATTATAGTAGTTATATTCTTGTACATAGGGGCAGTATTATAGTAGTTATATTCTTGTACATAGGGGCAGTATTATAGTAGTTATATTCTTGTACATAGCGGCAGTATTATAGTAGTTATATTCTTGTACATAGGAGCATTATTATAGTAGTTATATTCTTTTACATAGGGGGCAGTATTATAGTAGTTATATTCTTGTACATAGGGGGCAGTATTATAGTAGTTATATTCTTGTACATAGGGGGCAGTATTATAGTAGTTATATTCTTGTACATAGGAGCAGTATTATAGTAGTTATATTCTTGTACATAGCGGCAGTATTATAGTAGTTATATTCTTGTACATAGGGGCAGTATTATAGTAGTTATATTCTTTTACATAGGGGGCAGTATTATAGTAGTTTTATTCTTGTACATAGGGGCAGTATTAGTTATATTCTTGTACATATCGGCAGTATTATAATAGTTATATTCTTGTACATAGGGGCAGTATTATAGTAGTTATATTCTTGTACATAGGAGCAGTATTATAGTAGTTATATTCTTGTACATAGGGAGCAGTAGTATAGTAGTTATATTCTTGTACATAGGGGCAGTATTATAGTAGTTATATTCTTGTACATAGGGAGCAGTATTATAGTAGTTATATTTTTGTACATAGGGGGCAGTATTATAGTAGTTATATTCTTGTATATAGGGGCAGTATTATAGTAGTTATATTCTTGTACATAGGGGCAGTATTATAGAAGTTATTTACCCTAGAGATAGTACCAGTACTGTATATGATGCTGATGTTAGTATATGACGGATTTTCTGTACCTGCCTAGAGGTGTTTGTAGAGATAGGGTAAATATCTAATATCATCTGGAATAATAAGACACATTACAGTATACACACAGTATAAATATTAGACTTCATTCTTTCAGGCTGTGTTCCTCTTCCTAATTACATCCAGCCAGCTTTGCTCTCTAAGATCATGAACTTCACAAAGTTTTGTTGTGGTCTTCACGGAGCACGTTGTTGCTGGTACATCACAGGCGTTCGGCACATAAGTATTTGCAGCATTTCATCATGGGCCATTTCCAATCAATCATTAAGTTAGTCGTTTTACATCTGACTCACTGCGTGCATTAAAAAGACATTAAAAAGCTATTCCAAGTTCTTCTGTTCCTGATTTCTTCTCCTTGGGGGTTTGAGGTCTGCCGGAGCTTCTCCTTCATCTAAACAGTTGAAGTCTTGTAAATTGTTCATGCATTTTCTGAAGATGCAATGTTCAGGTTTGATTAAAAAAGCCACAAAGATCTCTCAGAAACTGAGTTCTTCTTTATCAAAAAAGCAATTCATACTCTAATCTCAACACGTTACTGAATAATGATGAAATGATTAGTAGTTTACTTCCAACAGCGATCAGAGGATCAGCAGATCGTGATCTCCCAACGTGGATCGTTCTTCCCTGTGATTGCTTCATAAGGCATCCTCACAGGCTCGGACTGGCCCACCGGGATACCGGTGAAATGCTCGGTGGGCCCCTGGGCCCCAGAGAGGAGGGAGAAGAAAAAAAAATTTAAGGACGTGGGCCCTTTAAAACGGAGGGAGGCAGAGGCGCGCGCAGACGCATGCACGCTATCCCGACCCACCTCCAGGACCAGGGCCGGCGGCACCACCCGACGAACCCAGGTAAGGCTGGTTTCACATTTGCGTTTTTTAGCGCTGGAAAAAAACGCATATGTGCGCATGCGTTTTTTCCCCTATATTTAACATGGGTGCGCATACCTGCGCGCTTGTAAGCGCATGTATGCGATTTTCATGCGCTGCGTTTTTTTGGGGTGTGCGTTGGTATTTTCCAGACGCAGCATGTTGCATTTTTTGGCCCTGCAAAAAAGCGCATGCGCACATATGCGCACGTTTTGCGCTAAAAATGGCCATTATAGCCTATGGATGCGCATATGTGCGCACTGGCATGCTCATGTATGCGTTTTTTTGCATATGCGTTTTTTTTTTTTAACCATGGAATTTAGGGGTTTGGGTTAGAGTTAGGGTTAGTTAAGGGGGTTTAGGGTTAGGGTTAGGGTCAGGGTCAGGGTTAGGGTTGGGGTTTGGGTCAGGGTTAGGGTTAAGTATGGTTTGGTTAAGGGTTAGGGTCAGGGTTAGGGTCAGGATTAGGGTTAAGTATGGTTTTGTTAAGGGTTAGGGTCAGGGTTAGGGTCAGGGTTAGGGTCAGGGTTAGGGTTAAGTATGGTTTTGTTAAGGATTAGGGTCAGGGTTAGGGTCAGGATTAGGGTTAAGTATGGTTTGGTTAAGGGTTAGGGTTAGGGTTAGGGTCAGGGTTAGGGTTAGGGTCAGGGTTAGGGTTAGGGTCAGGGTTAGGGTTAAGTATGGTTTTGTTAAGGGTTAGGGTCAGGGTCAGGATTAGGGTTAAGTATGGTTTTGTTAAGGGTTAGGGTCAGGGTTAGGGTCAGGGTTAGGGTCAGGATTAGGGTTAAGTATGGTTTGCTTAAGGGTTAGGGTCAGGGTTAGGGTTAGGGTTAGGGTCAGGGTTAGGGTTAAGTATGGTTTTGTTAAGGGTTAGGGTCAGGGTTAGGGTTAGGGTCAGGGTTAGGGTCAGGGTTAGGGTTAGGGTCAGGGTTAGGGTTAGGGTTAGTTAGGGTTTAGGGTTTGGGTTAAGTATGATTTGGTTAAGGGTTAGGGTCAGGGTTAGGGTTAGGGTCAGGGTCAGGGTTAGGGTCAGGGTTAGGGTTAGTAAAGTCATGGTTTGGGTAGTGTGAGGGGCCACCTAAAAATGTTGGAAAAAAACGCAAACGCGGTAAAAACGCACTAAAAACGCATACAAACGCATAAAAACGCTGCGTTTTTTTCATGCATGCTCATAAAAATGCTTGAAAAAAACGCAGCAGTTGTATGCTTTTGTATGCGTTTTTTCAATGCGTTTTTTTGCGGGAAAAACGCGCTGCAAAAAAAAGCAAGTGTGAAACTAGCCTAAGCGCTGGGGGCCCTGGGCGAACGAGGAGTGGGACAGACAGCATGGGGTCCTCATGAAATGATTTGATCCTATACCTTGTGTGCATTAAAAGGCCTTAGAATTATCTGACCTTATTTCATATTTTATGAAAGAAAATAATGGCCGCTTTTGTTTTTAAGAAAGAATCAAAAATAATAAGCTTTGAAATATATCTTCTGAAAGATTTCTGCTTCTTTCTTCACCTATGAGCCGCTTCTTCTCCTGCCTTCTGCCGAACTTATCACCCACTCCGGGGAATATCTCATATCCTTCCCAGTTAAGACAACACTGCAAAGACACTGAGAGATCAGATTACAGCTATGCATTGAAGTCTATACAGATGTGGAATTATCGAGGGTCTAGTGATTGCTTATCTCACCTACAATACTGGATTCACAGCTACACTGCTCAGTATTGGTGTTTAATTTACTTCATGCTGCTTATTAATGTATATGTTATCCAAAGCTAGAGCTGGTCTGAAAGTTTTACTCCACAGAATGGCTGAAGAATGTCCTCCTCTATGCTGCTACTGCTTACAAAGTGTATTTATCCCACCTTAATGCTGGTTTCACATCCCACTGTTCAGTACTGCTGTGTAATGTACTCCATGCTGCTGTTATTGTTGTGTTTTATACCACCATAGCGATGGTCTCACAGTTACACTGCTCAGAACTGCATGCAATGTCCTCAATTCTGCTGCTTACTAATATGTATTTTATTCCGCCCTAGTGCTGGTATCACAGTTACACTGTTCATAACTACTGTCGTCCGTAATGCTACTTACTAATATAGATTTAATCTCACCCAATACTGGTCTCACAGTTACACTGCTCAGAACTGCTGTATAATGTCCTCCATGCTGCTGCTGCTTACTAATATGTATTTTATCCCACCCTAGTACTGGTCTCACAGTTACACTGCTCAGAACTGCTGTGTAATGTCCTCTATTCTGCTGCTTACTAATATGTATTAAATTCCACCCTAGAACTGATCAGAGTTCCCAAAAACAGAGTCCTCACAAAAATGTGATCAGAAGGTGAGTGTGACACTCGGGTGACATGGCGCAGTTCACACTGGTAGTGCAGAGAGAGTCAAATCCAGATATTTAGCAGGCACAGGGAAGTCCAGAACAAGTTCACAGGTTGATCCCAGACGCAGCAAAAACACAAGAAAGTCCAGAAGCTGATCCACAAGTTGGTCCCAGAAGCGACGTGAACACAAGTGAGTCCAGAAACAGGTTCACATCAAAGTATAAGGTCGGTGATAGTTCCCACAGCTCTCACCGGGGAGAGTGAAGGATTGCGGCAACACACAATTCAGAAACACAGGTCTTACCGAGGGTTAAGTTCCAAAGTCAAACAGACTAATGATAGCACAGATGAGTGCAGCTTTCCTAAGCAGAGAACAGAGAATGTCCCTAGCCACAGTAGAAGCACCCTGAGGAAGCGAACAGCACAGCTGACGGGAAGCAGAAGCAAAATACTCCAGCAAGGAAGGCAGCACCTGGACCGGGTTTTATACAAATGAACAGGAAGTAGGGCAGAGAAACAGCAACCTCCATCTTGATAAAGGGCAAAGTCATTCACAAGATGACTTAGAAAAAACTCGGAATACTGACATTACTCCCCCCTCTAGAAACGGCCTCAGGACGATCCCGGACCAGGTTTGTCTGGGAACCTCCGATGAAACTGCGCAACCTTCAGGGGAGCATTGATGTTGCTTACTGGTTCCCACGAATCATTTTCAGGAGAGTAACCCTGCCATCTAATTAGATACTGAAGCCGGTTTCTATGAAGTCGTGAATCAATAATGTCCTGAACCACAAATTGTTCTTCGCCATCAACCAACACTGGTGGAGGAGGAGGTACGATACTTCCCTGAAACATGGTAGGAGAAACCGGTTTTAATAAAGAAACATGAAATACTGGGTGTACCTTTAGAGTTTGTGGTAGCTCCAGCCGACAAGCAACGGAGCTCACAATCCCGGTAATTTTGAATGGGCCGATGAACTTTTGTCCCAATTTCTGCGAAGGAACACCCAACCTTAGATTCTTGGTAGACAACCAAACCAAGTCTCCTACCTTATACATAGGTGCTGGCTTCTGGAATCTATCTGCCGACCTTTTGTAACGCTCCAGTGCTACAGTCAGGGAGTCCTTCAAAACTTCAAAATTATGTTGCAACAGCGCCACTCTGTCTTGAACCGCTGGTACCGAAGAAACGATCAGAGATGTAGGAAGAATATTTGGATGATACCCCAGATTGGCAAAAAAGGGCGTTACCTTCGTGGAACTGCTCTGTGAGTTGTACGAAAATTCCGCTAAAGGAAGTAGCTTCAGCCAGTCATCCTGCAAATGACTGACGTAGCAGCGTAGATATTGCTCCAAGGTTTGATTGGTCCGTTCGGTCTGCCTGTTGGTCTGAGGGTGATATGCAGAAGACAAGCAAACATTAATGTGGTGCGCAGAACAAAATCCTTTCCAAAACCTAGAGGTAAACTGTATTCCCCAGTCAGAAATTATCTCATCTGGTACCCCATGCAGCCGAAAAACGTTCTGGATAACCAGGTCCACTGACTCTGTAGCTGAGGGGAGACCGGTACGAGGAATGGAATGAGCTGCCTTCGTTAAACGGTCTACTATCACCAAAATAGTATTTTTACCGCTAGAGGTGGGTAACTCCACAATAAAGTCCATCGAAATAGACCCCCAAGGGCGAGATGGTACGGGTAGTGGTTTAAGAAGACCAGTAGGTGAGACACGAGGAACCTTGTACCGGGCACAAACCTCAGAAGAGCAGACATAGTCATTCACATCCTTCAGGCAGGTAGGCCACCAGAAAAAACGACTTAAAAATTCCTGCGTCTTCTGTACCCCCCTATGACCAGCCAATACGGATTCGTGGACCAATTTGAGAGTTCGAAGTCTCACAGCCTCTGGGACGTAAATACGTTGATCTCTAAGCCACACCACATTCTGAAAGACAAGATTCACGTTGTCAGGTGGAGTAGCAAGAAATACATCACCGTCGTAGGCCAGCTTGATCTCCTCCCACAAGTCCCGTCCTGGAGCACTCCTATGAAATTGGCATCGGCCAAGATGGTCTTAGACAGGGTCCCAGGCACGGAGTCCACCGTGTGGATTCGGGATAACGCATCGGCCATTACGTGAACCTGGGCGGTACGAGATAAAAAAATCAAACTGGTTCAGAAACAAACTCTACCTAGCTTGTCGAGGAGAAAGACACCTGGCGGATTTAAGGAATTCCAAATTACGATGATCTGTGAGCACTACTACCTGTTGAGTTGCTCCCTGCAAATGGTGTCTCTATTCCTTAAAAGCAGAAATGATTGCCAAAAATTCCTTATCTGCAATATCATAATTCAGTTCAGCGGAAGAAAACCCGCGTGAAAAGAATGGCATCACTAAATATTCATAATGTCCATACCGGCATCTAAAAGCTGTCTTCCATTCGTCTCCGGGACGTATACGGAGTAAATTATATGCGCCACGGAGATCTAATTTGGTAAATATTTTGGCTTGACGAACTCTCTCCAACATTTCAGGGATTAGCGCAAACAGGTATCTATTACGAATGGTTACCTTATTTAGCTCCCGGTAGTCAATGCAGGGTCTTAGAGTCCCATCTTTCTTCTTTACAAAGAATATGGGGGCTCCCACTGGTGAAGAAGATGGTCAGATAAACCCCTTGGCTAGATTTTGATCTATATATTCTCGTAATGTCTTTAGTTCTGGAGTTTACCAGCTGGAGTTGCCAGCTGGTAAACATGGCCGAAATGAATCGCTGCCCCAGGAAGAAATTCTATGGGGCAGTCATATGGTCTATGTGGTGGGAGCTGGTCTGCCCTCCTCTTGTCACAAACGTCCGCGAATTCCTGATAAACCAGAGGGACAGTAGGTACCTGTATTGGCTCTTCCACGTTCTGGGTAACTGGAACCGTTACTGTTGGACTGATGGTAGGACGACACTTCGGGAGGAAGGATATTTCCTTGGTTTCCCAATTGATGTGTGGATTTTGTGACCGTAACCAGGGAATTCCTAAAATTATAGGAAAGTGAGGAGAAGATATTAACATAAATGAAAGGGTCTCCTGATGATCTGGTTTCATCTTACATTCCAGAAGCACCGTCTCCCGGTCTACTGGTCCGGAAGCTAATGGGGAAACATCCACCGTTTCCATGGTGACTAGTGAAGCTCTTAATTGGGTCCTTATGCCATGTTCCCTGGCAAAAGAAGAATCCATGAAATTCCCACCTGCACCAGAGTCTATCATGGCCGAACTTGATATCCACTGACCTTCCCACAGAATCTGAATAGGAAGAGAACAATGTGAATATTTCTCCCCTTGATCTTTGGGGGAGGTGGACAACAATGTTGGGGGAAACACAGCGTCTAGATGTAAACTGGCCTCCGAAACCTCAGACTCAGCGTCAGTATTGTCATAATCCCCTACTGCCGCCAGCACCTTGTTAGGTCGCCTGGGACATTTAGGACAATTAATGAGGAAATGGTCTGATAGACCACAATAAAAACATAAGTGTTCGCGGAAACGGCATTCCCGGTGTTCATTATTCTCACGTCTATATAGCGAATCCACTTGCATAGGCACCTCCTCGGCCTCCCGCGGGTTTTTGCCTGTAGTTTCCCTAGATGGAAGAGCAAAATTAGTGATGCGATTTAAAGCTGCCCATTTCTCTTGTCTGCGTTCAGTTAGGTGAATATCAATACGCACACAGTGTTGTAAAAACAACTCGAACTCCTGTGGAGACTCTGAACGAGTTAGCTCATCCTTAATTGCACTGGACAGCCCATTCCTAAAAATTGGCAACAAAGCATTGTTGTCCCAGTTGGTATCCACCACTAACCTCTTAGGCTACTTTCACACATCAGGTTTTCGGCGTCAGGCGCGATCCGGCGTCGTGCCGGAACGCCGGATCCGGCAAATGTTTTGTAAAACCGGATGTGACGGATCCGGTTTTCTGCCGGATCAGTCTTTTTCTTGACAGACAAAACCGGATCCGTCTCATCCGGTTCATCCGTTTTTCTATCCGTTTTTCGACGGATTACGCCGGATCCGGTTTTTAAAATTGACCCTTGTGGCTACTGAGCATGCTCAGACCAAAAAAAGCCGGATCCGGCGCATTGCGGCGCTCATAGGCTTCCATTGTGTGAAAAAGCCGGACGCGCCGGATCCGGCGTGTCCAACTTTTTCGCCGGAGACAAAAAACGTTACAGTAGATGTTTTTTCCAGACGCCGGATCCGGACACATTGCCGGATCCGGCGAAAACCGGATGAAACGCATGGCCATCCGGCGCGATCCGGCGCAAATGCAAGTCAATGGGGGGGAAACCGGATCCGGCATTGCATTTCGCCGGATCCGGTTTCTGTCAAAAGCGCCGGATCGCGCCTGAAGGCGAAAACCTGATGTGTGAAAGAGGCCTTAAATTCGGTAACATATTCTATGACTGCATGCTTCCCCTGGCATAAGGAAAGCAAGGCAGATTCAGCGGTGGCACGGCGGTTGGGGGTCGTCGAACATTTGCGCCATAGCTGTCAGAAAATCATCCAAATTATTTAGACGGGTATCATGACTTTCAACCATAGGATTTGCCCACGCCAGAGCCCGCGATGTCAACAACATAATAATACATAGAACTTTAGATCTATCAGACCGGTAGTAAGAGGAATGTACATCAAAAAATAATATGCATTGATTGACAAACCCACGAAATTGACTTCGATCACCATTAAACCGGAATGGAGGCAATTTGGGCATACTGAGGAACGGTGTATGCTCAGTGGGTAAGGCCTCCTGGACTTCTGTCCTGGTACGTAGATCTTGGAGAGCCTGACCAAACACCTGTGCATTGTGGTCAACCCGGGACTCCAAGTCTCTAAGTTTATTTTGTATAGCCCCCACCTCCTGCTGCAAGGAGTTAATCATAGAAAACATTTTGTCTGCCCTTCACTCTGACATTGCCCCAGCAGAATCCTCTTTTTGGCTGGAGTATCCTATAATACTATTGTAGAAACTCGAGGATTCTCATAGCGTGGGGCAATGAACAGACAGAGACAGGTTTCTTTGTGTGCAAACAGTGTATTTTTACACAGTGATAATATCCCAAACGGTATACTGATAACCTTCAATGAGACCAGTCCTCGACCTATATAGCTGTGGCGCCCCCAGGGGGTATGGTCGCCACACTGGCTTTGCCTTCCTCCAGGGGAGGGTAAATGCCAGGCTTGGAAGCAGTGATGGGTCTCTCCAGCAGTTAACCTAATGCATACAACACAGTTCCAGGAGGATTCTGGAGAGGAGTGTCCTCTGAGGGCCAGAAGGAAGAAGGATCAGATAGTGTGAGGAGGTCCACATGTGCAGACGTGTGGAGCGGGGTGGAGGTTGAGCTCCGGGAGGAGAGCTCCCTCACCGCTAGAGCGCAAAGACTGGAGCCTGGTCTCCATGGTGGTACAGATACTGACGGTCCTGCCACAGATACCAGAGGAGTAGGAGGCTGTAAATGCTACAGCTGTCTGTCATACAAGTATAGTTCTAGGAACATCGGAGGAGAGGCGTTCCAGAGTAACTAAGTACTGGAGTGCTTCACACTACAAAGCGCTAGGAAGGAGACTGCACAGCCCTTCTGCTGAGAGAGAATCGTGATCTGCTTCCAGGCTAACCTGCCCCAATACCATCTGTAATCAGGACTCTGGACTGCATATACTCAGTAAAGGTACAGAAACTACAACCGCTGTCTTGTCTGTTCCCTACGCTTTCGGCACTGCTACATCCCCGTGCCAGCTACATCTACACTGCCCTGGGACTACAGCTCCACCTGTGGGGAGCTTTACCATCTAAGCTGCACATACCATCAGCCCCAGCGGATCTGTATGCAGCGTTGGCCTAACACCATATTTGCCAAACACCACGGGTGGCGTCACAAACTATTCTACCATTAACTACATCTCCCCATTGCTTGGGCGCCCAGGGCCACGGACCGGGTCACCGCTGCTGTGACACATTCCCCTGACACCGGCCCGGTACCGAGTACCCCGCTGCCCTGGGAGGGCGACCCATAGCAAGTTGGCAGAGTTCCCAAAAACAGAGTCCTCACAAAAATGTGAACAGAAGGTGAGTGTGACACTCGGGTGACGTGGCGCAGTTCACACTGGTGGTGCAGAGAGAGTCAAATCCAGATATTTAACAGGCACAGGGAAGTCCAGGACAAGTTGATCCCAGACGCAGCAAAAACACAAGAAAGGCCAGAAGCTGATCTATAAGTTGTTCCCAGAAGAGACGTGAACACAAGTGAGTCCAGAAACAGGTTCACATCAAAGTATAAGGTCGGTGATAGTTCCCACAGCTCTCACTGGGGAGAGTGAAGGATTGCGGCGACACACAATTCAGAAACACAGGTCTTACCGAGGGTTAAGTTCCAAAGTCAAACAGACTAATGATAGCACGATGAGTGCAGCTTTCCTAAGCAGAGAACAGAGAATGTCCCTAGCCACAGTAGAAGCACCCTGAGGAAGCGAACAGCACAGCTGACGGGAAGCAGAAGCAAAATACTCCAGCAAGGAAGGCAGCACCTGGACCGGGTTTTATACAAATGAACAGGAAGTAGGGCAGAGAAACAGCAACCTCCATCTTGAAAAAGGGCAAAGTCATTCACAAGATGATTTAGAAAAAACCCGGAATACTGACACACCCAAGCGCTGGTTTCACAGTTATGTAGGGTTCTAGCAGGTTCGCAAGATGCAGTGACAAGACATGAGACTGAGTGTGGTTTGTGGAAATAACTTTTATAAACTGTAGCCGCTGGGGCTATATTGAGCAACCAAAAAAAGTATTAACAGCAACCAGTCCACGCAGGGACTCAACAAACCTAACAACACTTTCTTATGGGTAATGCGACTAACCCGGTTGGCCCGGGTGCTATAGGCCACATATGACCAAACTGAGGGGGTCCTTATCTCTTATAATAAACTTAAGCCCCCGTTACACACTGCGATATCACTAGCAATATCGCTGTAAAGTCACCGATTTTGTGACGTTGCAGCGATATTGCTAGCGATATCGCTGCATGTGATACCTCCGACCCGCGCCCCCGCTGATTATCGCTGATCACGCGAGAAGCTGCTGGACCATTCCTCGTCGGTCACTTCCTGCGGCGCTTCCTGCTGTGACGACGAGCGACGCGTGGAGCCGGGCGGGAGGACGCAGGATCGCCGCGTCTGACAGATAAGTAGCGACCCCCGTCCCCAGCGATGTCGCTGGTGAGATCTGCCTGTGTGGCAGCTCACTAGCGACCACCTAGCGATGCACCAGCGACCCTGACTGCGTCATATCGCTAGTCGGGATCGCTGGTGCATCGCTAGGTGTAACGGTACCCTTATCCTTCCAGGAGTCTGTCAGGATCACAGGCGTGGCTGCGTAGAGGTCGCTGATGCGGCTGCCTTGACGCCTCGATATTCCGGGATGGTTCTGGGCACAACAGGCCCTGAAGAAACGAGGACGGTGTGGCGCAACAGGCCCTGAACAAACGATGACGATGGGGCGCAACAGGCCCTGAACAAACGATGACGGTGGGGCACAACAGGCCCTGAACAAACGATGACGGTGGGGCACAACAGGCCCTGAAGAAAAGATGACGGTGGGGCGCAACAGGCCCTGAAGAAACTGACGGTGGGGCGCAGCAGGCCCTGAAGAAACTGTGCCGGTGGGCGCAACAGGCCCTGAAGAAACAATGACGGCGGGGCGCAACAGGCCCTGAAGAAACTGATGGTGGGGCGCAACAGGCCCTGAAGAAACTGTGCCGGTGGGCGCAACAGGCGTCTCCTTGCTGCTCTCGTCTCACCGCGGGGTTATGACGCAGTCTCAAAATATAACCGTTCACCAACCTCTGCTCAGGGTCCCTGAGCAAACCGGACGGGGGCCTCTACTACTGCCTGTAGTGAGGTGGCCCCCCCTGGGGCCAGTGATGACAGGGGCACAGCTGTGGTAGAAGGCAGGGGGCAGTGTCCTGACCGTTGTAAAGGAATGGTCTGTCGTCGCTGCGGTCGCCTGAGGTAGCCGCCTTGTCATAACAGGGTGGGAAGCAGCAGGAGTCGCTGTATGGGACAGTATGCGGGGAGCGGCCGCCGGTGCAAGTCTCTCACGTGTCACTAGTCGGTGAGTCCGCAGCTTTCCTTTCACAGGCCCCTGACGGTCTCTCCCCAACACACCGTCTGCTCCCTCGGTCCTCTCTCACACGGCTTTCTGTCTGTTGTCCTGCTCTCTGTCAACTGCCACTTCAGCGCGCTCCCTGCTCCTTTTAAGCTTGCCCCGCCCCCTGTTTCCCTGACAATTTCAGTCAAGTCTTTCCTTTTACTGTCTTCCCAGTATCGTTCCCTCAGGAACCCTGATGGCGATCCCCTGGGTACCTGTCCTTTCACTATCTGGGTGTCCTCCTCTCCACAGTTACACAGCTCGGAACTGCTGTATAGTATCCTCTAGTCTGCTGCTTCTGAACATGAATCCCTCATGTGTGATGGGAGACATCATAATAGCTGATGCCATTCAGTTGGTAACAGTCAGAAGTAAGAAAAGGCGAAGGGTATGGGACACTTGAAAGTGGAATGGTTGACCATCATCAGGAACGCATTCTATTGAGTAACAGTCATTGTATCAGAGAATTACAGTTAGGTCCATATATATTTGGACAGAGACAACATTTTTCTAATTTTGGTTCTAGACATTACCACAATGAATTTTAAACAAAACAATTCAGATGCAGTTGAAGTTCAGACTTTCAGCTTTCATTTGAGGGTATCCACATTAAAATTGGATGAAGGGTTTAGGAGTTTCAGCTCCTTAACATGTGCCACCCTGTTTTTAAACAAAACAAAAGTAATTGGACAGATTAAATAATTGGAAATAAAATGTTCATTTCTAGTACTTGGTTGAAAACCATTTGTTGTCAATGACTGCCTGAAGTCTTGAACTCATGGACATGACCAGACGCTGTGTTTCCTTCTTTTTGATGCTCTGCCAGGCCTTCACTGCGGTGGTTTTCAGTTGCTGTTTGTTTCTGGGTCTGAAGTTTAGTCTTTAACAAGTGAAATGCATGCTCAATTCTGTTGAGATCAGGTGACTGACTTGGCCATTCAAGAATGTTCCACTTCTTTGCTTTAATAAACTCCTGGGTTGCTTTGGCTTTATGTTTTGGGTCATTGTCCATCTGTAGTATGAAGCGACGACCAATCAGTTTGGCTGCATTTGGCTGGATCTGAGCGCACAGTGTGGCTCTGAATACCTCAGAATTCATTCGGCTGCTTCTGTCCTGTGTCACATCATCAATAAACACTAGTGACCCAGTGCCACTGGCAGCCATGCATGCCCAAGCCATCACACTGCCTACGCCGTGTTTTACAGATGATGTGGTATGCTTTGGATCATGAGCTGTACCACGCCTTCGCCATACTTTTCTCTTTCCATCATTCTGGTAGAGGTTGATCTTGGTTTCATCTGTCCAAAGAATGTTCTTCCAGAACTGTGCTGGCTTTTTTAGATGTTTTTTAGCAAAGTCCAGTCTGGCCTTTTGATTCTTGATGCTTATGAGTGGCTTGCACCGTGCAGTGAACCCTCTGTATTTACTTTCATGCAGTCTTCTCTTTATGGTAGATTTGGATATTGATACGCCGACCTCCTGGAGAGTGTTGGTCACTTGGTTGGCTGTTGTGAAGGGGTTTCTCTTCCCCATGGAGACTATTCTGCGATCATCCACCATTGTTGTCTTCCGTGTGCGCCCAGGTCTTTTTGCATTGATGAGTTCACCAGTGCTTTCTTTCTTTCTCAGGATGTACCAAACTGTAGATTTTGCCACTCCTAATGTTGTAGCAATTTCTCAGATGGGTTTTTTCTGTTTTTGCGGCTTAAGGATGGCTTGTTTCACCTGCATGGAGAGCTCCTTTGACCGCATGTTTCCTTCACAGCAAAACCTTCCAAATGCAAGCACCACACCTCAAATCAACTCCAGGCCTTTTATCTGCTTAATTGAGAATGACATAACGAAGGGATTGCCCACACCTGTCCATGAAATAGCCTTGGAGTCAATTGTCCAATCACTTTTGGTCCCTTTAAAAACAGGGTGGCACATGTTAAGGAGCTGAAACTCCTAAACCCTTCATCCGATTTTAATGTGGATACCCTCAAATGAACTGGAGATGCGAAATGATGACCATGCCATCTCAGGTCCAAAAAGTCTAACTACACAAATA
The DNA here is from genome assembly GCF_039654945.1 of Dendrobates tinctorius. NCBI lineage: Eukaryota > Metazoa > Chordata > Amphibia > Anura > Dendrobatidae > Dendrobates > Dendrobates tinctorius. The sequence continues at coordinate 868,663 of NW_027361998.1, read as the reverse complement.
CTGATTGAGAAAACCTTGGCAGAAGAGGGAACGTTTAAGTCGCCATCCCTCTGGTCCTGCCCTCAATTTTGCCTAGGAATAGCCCCAAACAGACCTGAAATGCACACCTTAGAGATATCATTACATGAACCCAAGCTCTTTTTTGCCCAGGACAGCCCCAAATTTGTTGAGATTGATTTAAAAAAATTAAGACAGTCCTGAAAAATTTGTGAAAATTGGCATCAATTGGCTTAAAATTAGGATCCTCTAAGCCAAGTGATGTTCAAGGGTTCACCATCTTTAGGCAACTTTCTATATATTATACGTACTGTATATCCTGTGTCTATATATATTTTTGCTTTTTCCAAGACTGTGACACCCACCACCCCCGCAGTTTTTCCAAAGACTGGTCGTCGAGGTGAAGACCAAATGTTGATTCCTGAGATTCTATTGAACTTCGGTCCTTGAAGAAGATAAATTCCACTTCTTTTATCAGAAAAAAAAAAACCCCTAATTCCCCCATTCTGCAGCCTGAAACACTGCAATTTTGCCTCTTTCCTCAGAGTTGCAGGCGGATTATGGGTTTAATTCACTAACCACTCGAGTGGGTCTTTAGTGCATTAATACATGTGAAAGATGCTTTACTTAATGGAACACAACTGAAGGAAGAAAGTAAGTGCGCCTTCAATAACAGATCACCGGGGATAATTACACAGAGGAATCGGGGACTCATTTTACTCTTGGCCAAATAAGCCGAAATAAATCTTTATAATACAAAGGCGATTAATCATTTAAATTACCAAAATATATAAATCTGACAAACAGGAGAAAGAGGCCATTTCTCATCCACGGCTCTGTTATTTCACATTGTCAGTAACATATAGCAATATTGGATAGAACTGAGAGCTAGACATTAGTGGTTGAAAAAAGTCTTCCAAGAGGGGACGTGGCTGCTGACGGGCGGAGTACAACATCCAGGCTCAAGGGGCTGCACATATAAAACGACTCAGTGATGGACAGCGCCATACAACGGCATTCATCACACCGGTGCAACTAACAATTGCTAAAGAATATAACTACTATAATACTGCCCCGATGTACAAGAATATAACTACTATAATACTGCCCCCTATGTACAAGAATATACTACTATAATACTGCCCCGATGTACAAGAATATAACTACTATAATACTGCCCCCTATGTACAAGAATATAACTACTATAATACTGCTCCTATATACAAGAATATAACTACTATAATACTGCTACTATGTACAAGAATATAACTACTATAATACTGCCCCTATGTACAAGAATATAACTACTATAATACTGCTCCTATGTACAAGAATATAACTACTATAATACTGCCTCCTATGTACAAGAATATAACTACTATAATACTGCCCCGATGTACAAGAATATAACTACTATAATACTGCCCCCTATGTACAAGAATATACTACTATAATACTGCCCCGATGTACAAGAATATAACTACTATAATACTGCCCCCTATGTACAAGAATATAACTACTATAATACTGCTCCTATATACAAGAATATAACTACTATAATACTGCTACTATGTACAAGAATATAACTACTATAATACTGCCCCCTATGTACAAGAATATAACTACTATAATACTGCTCCTATGTACAAGAATATAACTACTATAATACTGCCTCCTATGTACAAGAATATAACTACTATAATACTGCCCCTATATACAAGAATATAACTACTATAATACTGCTACTATGTACAAGAATATAACTACTATAATACTGCCCCTATGTACAAGAATATAACTACTATAATACTGCTCCTATATACAAGAATATAACTACTATAATACTGCTACTATGTACAAGAATATAACTACTATAATACTGCCCCCTATGTACAAGAATATAACTACTATAATACTGCCCCTATGTACAAGAATATAACTACTATAATACTGCTCCTATGTACAAGAATATAACTACTATAATACTGCTCCTATGTACAAGAATATAACTACTATAATACTGCCTCCTATGTACAAGAATATAACTACTATAATACTGCCCCGATGTACAAGAATATAACTACTATAATACTGCCCCTATATACAAGACTATAACTACTATAATACTGCCCCTATGTACAAGAATATAACTACTATAATACTGCTCCTGTGTACAAGAATATAACTACTATAATACTGCTCCTGTGTACATGAATATAACTACTATAATACTGCTCCTATGTACAAGTGTTATGAATGAGTCACCGTAGGAGGCAAAAACAGAAATACTAGCTAAGTCCAAAAAACCAGAGAAGTTGGCAGCTATCGGATTGCAGACCCCTGAACCTATCAACAACAACTAGCAGTAGCCATGTGGGGTTCCTACGGTGCCCTAGACCCCTTGATCACAGCCAGAGAACTAAATAGCCTAAAGACAGAAAGGGAAATCTAAACTGCCCCAGAGCAGACCCTAAAGCAATAGGCAGCCCCCAACATATAATGACGGTGAAGCAAGATGAAAAAACACTCACACAGATAGAAAGATAGGCTGAGCAAATGTTGGGGCCCAAGCTAATTAAATAGGAAAGAATAGAAAAGCTGCTGTCTGCAATCCGCCAAAACCATATCAAAACAAGAGCCAACAGACTGATAGGGAAAAAAGCCCTGAAGACGCTAGGCTTCAAAAAGACTATATCAGTACTCAGGTATTTTCTGAAGACAGAGCAAAAAGGAATTCAGCTCACCCCAGCAGGGAATGGCAGAAATCCAGAAAAACAAGGCAAAACAAAACCAAAACACAAATGCAAAAAGCAGAGCAGAAAACTTAGCTTTTGAGGCGCAGGAATCAGACTGGTCTCCTAGAATCCCTCAGAGAGATCACCAGCAAGGCAGAAGGGCGTCGGCTGCCTTATATCCAGTCAGCAATTCCAGTCACCCAGTCATCATCATCCTGCACAGGTGCTTGGTAATCAGCCTCACTACCTTCCTTCACCAGAAGAGGGAGTTCATCAGACCTCAATGGTGAAGGGGAAAATGAACTCACAGCATACAAGAAAATAACTACTATAATACTGCCCCTATGTACCAGAATATAACTACTATAATACTGCTCCTATGTACCAGAATATAACTACTATAATACTGCTCCTATGTTCAAGAATATAACTACTATAATACTGCCCCTATGTACAAGAATATAACTACTATAATACTGCTCCTATGTACAAGAATATAACTACTATAATACTGCCCCTATGTACAAGAATATAACTACTATAATACTGCTCCCTATGTACAAGAATATGACTACTGTAATACTGCTCCTATGTACAAGAATATAACTACTATAATACTGCCCCCTATGTGCAAGAATATAACTACTATAATACTGCTCCTATGTACAAGAATATAACTACTATAATACTGCCCCCTATATACAAGAATATAACTACTATAATACTGCCCTCTATGTACAAGAATATAACTACTATAATACTGCTCCTATGTACAAGAATATAACTACTATAATACTGCCCCTATATACAAGAATATAACTACTATAATACTGCCCCCTATGTACAAGAATATATCTACTATAATACTGCTCCTATGTACAAGAATGTAACTACTATAACACTGCCCCCTATGTGCAAGAATATAACTACTATAATACAGCCCCCATTGTAATGTACTGTATGGCATGATTTTGTTGGAACCTTCCAGAATCCTCCATTCTAGGAGAAAACCTCTTTGTCACACAGCTGCAGCCCCCCTCCTTTTGTTTCTCCCTCCTTATTCACTTACAGCTCTCTGCCTGCATTTGGGTAACAGGACACCATCCATTTCCTATTGAGAAAGGAATGTTAATTAGATAAGGGAAAGTATTCCTTTGTCCTGGCCATGAGGCTGGATAAAGGTATAGGAAATATTAAAAGAAGCTCCAGCATGCACTTCGCTAGCGGCAGAGATATAATAATTGCATTTCTGCCAAGGGCACGAAACCAGCTTTCTAAACCCCTAATTTTCACGGTTCTAACCCCTCCAGAAACTGAGATATGGATTGCTCCCAAATGGAGTGTCTTAATTATGGCATGTTTGATGTTGTTTTATTGTATTTGATAAACTACAACCAATGAGACCCTCGGTGTGTCTATACGAGCTTCCCTCATTTAGATATGGTTATTATAAGTTTTTTTAGTTAAATGGCAACTTGGAGATAGGGGGGTTGAACTTCTGCAGACTGCCCCTTTCGTGATGTAACCGACCCTAGGCTATAAGATACCTCTCCCTTAAGACTCCTCAGTTGAAGCTGGAGTTTTGATGCTGACAAGACGGGCAGATGTCCGGGGATGTGTGGTTGGCTGCCCCTCCCCCTAGCACATGGCTTGCCTAAAGAACCATAAGCAACTGTAAGTGTACTTTCTGTTTTTTCATCCCTGTTATGTTATATTTGCATTGTACATATTTAATGTCTCAACTTTGTAACAACTTTTATCTGTGTAATCACTGCCCACCTTTTTGGGAATAAATGATAAAATTATCAGTTTGTCTCCATGCTCTAAGAAACGAACTATGCGCCTTTTTTAGATAATTGCTACTAATTTGGGGGTTTGCCACAGACCCTCTTAATTAACTCGTTGATTAAGTGAGTCGTGGCTGGTGGCAGCGTGGTGTGTGCGGTTGGTTAGGCTAGTTGGCAGTACGGAAGGGTCTAATATTGCTGAATGAGTGGCTGAGGCCAAGGTATTGATAATTCCCTTACTGCAGTAGTCTGATTGCCCGTGCACAACAAGCAGCCCATCCGGCGACTAATTATCCTAGGTGCAGTTCCCTGACTGACCTGAGGGTAAGAAGGGTGCCGGAGAGCTGCGAGTTCCAAAGTGGAACTGGCAAAGTGGGATACCCATAAATCCCCGCAGTTCTTGGAAGGTTGTTAGCAGTGGTGGGGCATCCAAAATAACCCCCTGTGGTAAATTGTTAGAGCGAGATTAGCTTGCTGTGTATTTTTGTCACATGGTACCAGTGGCGGGTGTTATGAGCTCATTTTCTGCTCCACCAGCTGGGAGTTCTCCTTCCGTTCTCCCTCTGGTAGTGACAGGAGGTAGTGAGGTTAGTTTAATTGGTAATGGTCTGCCACCTGACGAGGAGGATAGTGATTGGATCTCCGGAGTATCAGAGTGGATGTAAGACAGCCAACGCCCTATCCTGTTGCTGGTGATTCAGTCTGTTTCTCAGGTCTTGGACTTCAGCTCTGCTCCAGTCATCTCAAGTTAAGTTTGTTTTTTTGCTAATGTTCACACTTGCTCTTGTTGGTCAACTCAGTTTTTGTGTGGTCAGCCAGCCTGGCTGGGCTGTGCTGAATTTCCACTCTTATTTATCTGTATTTGCCAATTTGCCTTTTTGTCCTTTATTAGATTGGCCTCTTTTTGCTCTGTCTCAGAATATTCCAGAGTGCTGATATAGTGGGAGAAGTCTAGTGATTTCAGGGTTAATTTTGTTATCAGAAGCGTTGGACATTATTTTTGGTAGGGTTTTTTGGCAGATTGCAGACAGTATCTTTCCTTTCCAGTCCTTTCAAGTTAGTTTGGCCCCATCGTTTGCTCAGCCTATTTTTCTGCCTTTGTTTGTGTTTTCATCTTGCTTCACCGTCAATACATGTGGGGGGCTGTCTTTCCTTTGGGGTCTGCTCTGGGGAGTTAGTTTTCCTCTTTTCTTACTTTAGGCTTATTTAGCTCTCCGGTTGTGATGAGACGTCCAGGACCACCGTAGGCACGCTCCACGACTGCTTCTAGTTATGTGTTAAGATCAGGGCCCTGCAGTCTGCATAGTTACCAAGCTTTATGGTTTTCTGAGACTAAGGCTGGTTTCACACTTGCGTTTTTTTGCGCTGGATTTTAGCGCTAAAAAACGCATGCGTTTTTTTCCCTATATTTTGTATGGGATGCGCTTATGTGCGCATACACATGCTTTTGTATGCGTTTTTCCGCGCATGCGTTTTTTTGTGGTGTGCGCTCAGGCGCACAAAATGCATCCTGTTGCATTTTTTGGGCGTCCGACTTGCCTCAAAAAAACGCATGCGCGTGCAATGCGTTTTTTTTACAGCAAGACACCCATTATAAGTCTATGGGTGCGCATATGTGCGCATTGCCATGCTCATGTATGCATTTTTTGCGCATGCGTTTTTTTGTTGACCATTACTTAGACAATGGAATTTAGGGGTTTGGGTTATAGTTAGGGTTAGTTAAGGGGGTTTAGGGTTAGGGTTTGGGTTAGGGTTAGTATGGTTTGGTTAAGGGTTAGGGTTTAGGGTTAGTTAGGGTTTAGGGTTAGGGTTTGGGTAGGGTTTGGTTAAGGGTTAGGGTTAGTATGGTTTGGTTAAGGGTTAGGGTATGGTTTGGTTAAGGGTTAGGGTCAGGGTTAGGGTTAGTAAAGTCATGGTTTGGGTTAGTGTGAGGGGCCAACTAATGTTGGAAAAAAACGCAAATGCGGTAAAAACGCACTAAAAACGCATACAAACGCATAAAAACGCTGCGTTTTTTTCATGTATGCTCATAAAAATGCTTGAAAAAAACGCAGTATTTGTATGCGTTTTTTCCATGTGTTTTTTTGCGGGAAAAACGCGCTGCAAAAAAAAGCAAGTGTGAAAGTAGCCTTAGCGTGTTTTGCTTTTTTCCTCCTCGGTGACCCATTCGTAATAGAATCACCAGCCATACCGCAGATTCTAGGGTACTCAAAGGCAGGAAGGAATTGTTTAAGAAAAAAAAAAGGAAAGAAAAAAAAAGTGTCAGAATTTTTTTTTTAATATTTTTTCCTCTTTTTCTCTGGGGCCGTAGGAGGATTTTTTTTTTCCTAATGGAGATTAAGCAATTGTCTGATCGTGTGGAGCAACTTGCTGCTGAAGTGCGGGGAATTTCTACCTACCTCATTCAGTCACATGTTGCTGAACCCAAGATCTCTACTCCTGATGTGTTTTCTGGGGATCGGTCTAAATTTCAGAATTTTAAGAATAATTGTAAATTATTTCTTGCCTTGAAGCCTAACTCATCGGGGAGCTCTGCACAGCAGGTTAAAATTGTCATCTCCTTGCTGCGCGGCGATCCCCAGGATTGGGCGTTTTCTCTGACACCTGAAAATCCTATTCTGACTAATGTGGATGCATTTTTTCAGGCTTTGGGGTTTTTGTATGATGAACCTAATGCTGTTGATCAAGCTGAGAGAACCCTGTTGGCATTAAACCAGGGTCAGGATCCTGCAGAGTTATACTGTCAAAGATTCCAAAAGTGGGCGGTCCTTACTACATGGAATGATGGTGCATTGGCAGCTCTCTTTCGGAAAGGTTTATCAGAGACTGTAAAAGATGTTATGGTGGGATTTCCTGTTCCCTCTGGTCTGGATGGCTCTATGTCATTAGCCGTTCAAGTTGATCGGCGTTTACGTGAACACAAGACAACACGGGAGGCGCTGCCACTTTCTGAACAAACGTCTGAACCTATGCAATGTGATGGGGTTTTGTCTAGGGCGCAACGTCAGGAGTTTAGAAGGCGTAATAAGCTGTGTTATTTCTGTGGAGATGCCTCTCATACTATTTCTGTCTGCCCTAAACGAGGGAAACGTTTTGCACACACATTTGCTGTGGGCAGAATACAACTTAAGTTCCTTTTGGCAATTACTCTGATCTGCTCCTTGTCCACATTTTCCATTAAGGCTTTTGTGGATTCAGGAGCAGCGTTGAATCTGATGGATTTGGACTTTGCTAAACATTGTGGTTTTTCCACGACACCTCTGCAGACGCCTATTCCTTTGAGGGGTATTGATGCCACTCCTTTGGCAGAAAATAAACCTCAGTTTTGGACCCAGGTGATAATGCGAGTTGCCCCAGACCACCAAGAAAATTGTAAATTTTTGGTGCTGCATAATTTGCATGATACAATTGTTCTGGGGTTCCCCTGGTTGCAAACTCATAATCCAGTTTTGGATTGGAAATCTGGGTCTGTGGTGAGTTGGGGTTGTCAGTGTGTTCCTAGGGACGCTCCTGTTTTCTCCACCTCTCCTCAGTCTCATGATATTCCTGATTATCTGGCCGATTTTTCTGATGTATTTAGTGAGAGTAAGTCTGCATCTTTGCCTCCTCATAGGAGTTATGACTGTGCAATTGAGCCGGGGTGTAAATTTCCCAAGGGTCGGCTTTTCAACTTATCTGTACCCGAACATGATGCTATGCGATCCTATATTAAGGAGTCGTTGGAGAAGGGTCATATTAAACCATCCTCTTCACCTTTGGGCGCTGGGTTTTTTTTTGTGGCCAAGAAAGATGGTTCATTAAGACCGTGTATTGATTATCGTTCCCTTAACAAGATGACGGTTAAATATCAGTACCCGTTGCCTATGATGTCTGATTTATTCTCCAGAGTTAAGAGTGCCTGCTGGTTTACTAAGCTTGACCTCAGGGGGGCGTATAATCTTGTTCGCATCAAGCACGGGGATGAATGGAAGACGGCGTTTAATACTCCGGAGGGACATTATGAGTACCTGGTGATGCCTTTTGGGCTCACTAATGCCCCTTCTGTCTTCCAGTCCTTTATGAATGATATTTTTCGAGACTTTGTAGATAAGTTTTTGATCATCTATCTGGATGATATTCTGATCTTTTCTAGTGATTGGGATTCTCAAGTGGAACATGACTGTGTTCCGGATTTTGAGGGAGAATTCCCTGTTTGCTAAGGGATCGAAATGCCTCTTTGGTGTACAGAGGATTTCATTTTTGGGATTTGTCTTGTCTCCATCGACTATTGAAATGGACCCGGCCAAGGTACAGGCCATTTATGATTGGGTTCAGCCTACTTCTTTGAAGGCCCTCCAGAAGTTTTTGGGTTTTGCTAATTTCTATCGTAAATTTATAGGTAATTTTTCTAGTATTGTCAAACCACTGACTGATCTGACCAAGAAGGGAGCTGATGTGCTGAATTGGTCTCCTGAGGCTGTCTCAGCATTTCAGGAGCTTAAGCGGAGATTTACTTCAGCTCCAGTTCTACGGCAATCTGATGTCTCACTTCCATTTCAAGTGGAGGTAGATGCTTCTGAGATTGGTGCAGGAGCTGTGTTGTCCCAAAAAGACCCTGTGACTTCTAAGATTAATCCCTGTGCCTTCTTTTTTCGAAAGTTCTCCCCATCTGAACACAACTATGATGTGGGGAATCAGGAATTGTTGGCCATGAAATGGGCATTTGAGGAGTGGAGACATTGGTTGGAGGGAGCTAGACATCAATTAGTGGTCCTCACCGATCACAAGAATCTGATTTATCTGGAGTCGGCCAAGCGCTTGAATCCTAGACAGGCTAGATGGGCCTTGTTTTTCACGCGTTTTAATTTTGTTGTTTTGCTGCATATAAGGGGCTGTTGGGGGGGCTCATAAAATGTAAAAGGGGCTGTGCTCGGGTTCAAATGATATATGTTGGCATTCATAATTCTGCTCAATATACAATTCTGATACAATTAATATTAATAAAATTATCAATAATATAATAATTATAAAATATCAATATTAACCCCTTCACCCCCAAGGGTGGTTTGCACGTTCATGACCGGGCCAATTTTTACAATTCTGACCACTGTACCTTTATGAGGTCATAACTCTCGAACGCTTCCATGGATACCGGTGATTCTGACATTGTTTTCTCGTGACATATTGTACTTCATGTTTGTGGTAACATTTCGTTCAAATAACTTGCGTTTATTTGTGAGAAAAACGGAAATTTGGCGAAAATTTTGAAAATTTCGCAATTTTCCAACTTTGAATTTTTATGCCCTTAAATCACAGAGATACGGCACACAAAAAACTTGATAACTAACATTTCCCACATGTTTACTTTACATCAGCACAATTTTGGAACCAAAATTTTTTTTTGTTAGGAAGTTATAAGGGTTAAAAGTTGACCAGCGATTTCTCATTTTTACAACACCATTTTATTTTTAGGACCACATCACATTTGAAGCCACTTTGAGGGGTCTATATGATAGAAAATACCCAAAAGTGACACTATTCTAAAAACTGCACCCCTTAAGGTGCTCAAAACCACATTCAAGAAGTTTATTAACCCTTTAGGTGCGTCACAGGAATTTTTTTGAATATTTAAAAAAAAATGAACATCTAACTTTTTTTCATAAAAAAAATACTTCAGGTTCAATTTTTTTTATTTTACCAAGGGTAACAGGAGAAATTGAACTGCAAAAGTTATTGTGCAATTTGTCCTGAGTACGCAGATACCTGATATGTGGGGGGGGGAACGACTGTTTCGGCGCATGGCAGAGCTCAGAATGGAAGGAGCGCCGTTTGACTTTTTCAATGCAAAATTGGCTGGAATTCAGATTGGACGCCATGTCACGTTTGGAGAGTCCCTGATGTACCTAAACAGTGGAAACCCCCTACAAGTGACCCCATTTTGGAAACTAGACCCCCCAAGGAACTTATCTAGATATGTGGTGAGAACTTTGAACCCACAAGGGCTTTACAGAAGTTTATAACGTACAGCGGTACAATTAAAAAATCATATTTTTTCCACAAAAATGATCTTTTCACCCCAATTTTTATTTTCCCAAGGGTAGCAGGACCCTAAAAGTTATTGTGCAATTTGTCCTGAGTACGCTGATACCCCACATGTGGGGGTAAACCACTATTTGGGCGCATGGCAGAGCTCGGAAGGGAAGCAGCGCCATTTGACGTTTTTGGCTGGAATTGAGATCGGACACCATGTCGCGTTTGGAAAACCCCTGATGTACCAAAACAGTGGAAACCCCCCACAAATGACACCATTTTGGAAAATAGACCCCCTAAGGAACTTATCTAGATGTGTGGTGAGAACTTTGAACCCCCATGGGCTTCACAGAAGTTTATAACATAAAGCCATACAATTAAAAAATCATATTTTTTCAACAAAAATGATCTTTTCACCCTCAATTCTTATTTTTCCAAGGGTAACAGGACCCTAAAAGTTATTGTGCAATTTGTCCTGAGTACGCTGATACCCCACATGTGGGGGTAAACCACTATTTGGGCGCATGGCAGAGCTCGGAAGGGAAGCAGCGCTATTTGACGTTTTTGGCTGGAATTGAGATCGGACACCATGTCGCGTTTGGAAAACCCCTGATGTACCAAAACAGTGGAAACCCCCCACAAATGACACCATTTTGGAAACTAGACCCCCTAAGGAACTTATCTAGATGTGTGGTGAGAACTTTGAACCCCCATGGGCTTCACAGAAGTTTATAACATAAAGCCATACAATTAAAAAATCATATTTTTTCCACAAAAATGATCTTTTCACCCTCAATTCTTATTTTTCCAAGGGTAACAGGACCCTAAAAGTTATTGTGCAATTTGTCCTGAGTACGCTGATACCCCACATGTGGGGGTAAACCACTATTTGGGTGCATGGCAGAGCTCGGAAGGGAAGCAGCGCCATTTGACGTTTTTGGCTGGAATTGAGATCGGACACCATGTCGCGTTTGGAAAACTCCTGATGTACCAAAACAGTGGAACCCCCCCACAAATGACACCATTTTGGAAACTAGACCCCCTAAGGAACTTATCTAGATGTGTGGTGAGCACTTTGACCCCCCCAGTGCTTCACAGAAGTTTACAATGCCCGGGCGTGAAAATAAAAAATTCGTATTTTTTCCACAAACATGATCTTTTAGTCACCATTTTTTTATTTTCCCAAGGGTACCAGGAGAAATTGGACCCCAAAAGTTGTTGTCCAATTTGTCCTGAGTATGCTGATACCCCATATGTGGGAGAAAACTACTGTATGGGCACACGTCAGGGCTCGGAAGGGAAGTAGTGACGTTTTGGAATGCAGACTTTGATGGAATGGTCTGCGGGTGTCATGTTGCCTTTGGAGAGCCCCTAATGTACCTAAACAGTGGAAACCCCCCACAAATGACACCATTTTGTAAACTAGACCCCCCAAGGAACTTATCTAGATGTGTGGTGAGCACTTTGACCCCCCCAGTGCTTCACAGAAGTTTACAACGCCCGGGCGTGAAAATAAAAAATTCGTATTTTTTCCACAAACATGATCTTTTAGTCACCATTTTTTTATTTTCCCAAGGGTACCAGGAGAAATTGGACCCCAAAAGTTGTTGTCCAATTTGTCCTGAGTACGCTGCTACCCCATATGTGGGAGAAAACTACTGTATGGGCACACGTCGGGGCTCGGAAGGGAAGTAGTGACGTTTTGGAATGCAGACTTTGATGGAATGGTCTGCGGGTGTCATGTTGCCTTTGGAGAGCCCCTAATGTACCTAAACAGTGGAAACCCCCCACAAATGACACCATTTTGTAAACTAGACCCCCCAGGAACTTATCTATATGTGTGGTGAGCACTTTGACCCCCCAGTGCTTCACAGAAGTTTACAACGCCCGGGCGTGAAAATAAAAAATTCGTATTTTTTCCACAAACATGATCTTTTAGTCACCATTTTTTTATTTTCCCAAGGGTACCAGGAGAAATTGGACCCCAAAAGTTGTTGTCCAATTTGTCCTGAGTACGCTGACACCCCATATGTGGGAGAAAACTACTGTATGGACACACGTCGGGGCTCGGAAGGGAAGCAGTGACGTTTTGGAATGCAGACTTTGATGGAATGGTCTGCGGGTGTCATGTGCGTTTGGAGAGCCCCTGATGTACCTAAACTATTGAAACTCCCCACAAGTGACCCCATTTTGGACACTAGACCCCCCACGGAACTTATCTAGATGTGTGGTGAGCACTTTGAACCCCCAAGTGCTTCACAGAAGTTTATAACACTCGGATGTGAAAATAAAAAAATCATTTTTTTCCACAAAAATGATATTTTTGCCCCCAATTTTTTATTTTCCTAAGGGTAACAGGAGAAATTGGACCCCAAAAATTGTTTTGCAATTTGTCCTGAGTAGGCTGCTACCCTACATGTGGGGGTAAAACACTGTTTGGGCGCATAGCAGAGCTTGGAAGGGAAGGAGCACCATTTGACTTTTTCAACTCAGAATTGGCTGGAATTGAGATCAGACGCCATGTTGCATTTGGAGAGCCCCTGATGTGCCCAAACAGTGGAAACCCCCAATTCTAACTCCAACCCGAACCCCAACACGCCCCTAACCCTAGCCCTAACCCTAGCCCTAACCCTAGCCCTAGCCCTAGCCCTAGCCCTAACCCTAGCCCTAACCCTAGCCCTAGCCCTAACCCTAGCCCTAACCCTACCCCAACCCTACCCCAACACACCCCTAGCCCTAACCCTAGCCCTAACCCTAATGGAAAAATGGAAATAAATACATTTTTTTTATTTTATTATTTTTCCCTAACTAAGGGGGTGATAACGGGGGGTTTGATTTACTATTTATGGCGGTTTTTATGTTTGGCGGCTGTCGCACGCTAAAAGACGCTTTTTATTGTAAAAATAGTTTTTGCATCACCACATATTGAGAGCTATAATTTTTCCTTATTTTGACCCACCGAGTCACGTGAGGTCTTATTTTTTGCGGGACGAGTTGACGTTTTTATTGGTACCATTTTCGGGCACGTGAAATTTTTTGATCGCTTTTTATTCCTATTTTTGGGACGCAGAATGAACAAAAACCAGCGTTTCATGAATTTCTTTTGGGGGGTGCGTTTACACTGTTCCGCGTGCAGTAAAATTGATAAGGTGGTTTTATTCTTCGGGTCAGTACGGTTACAGCGATACCTCATTTAGGTCGTTTTTTTATGTTTTTGTCGGTTTTATGCAATGAAAACTATTTTATATAAAAAATAATTATTTTTGCATCGCTTTATTCTGCGAGTTATAACTTTTTTATTTTTTCGCTGATGATGCTGTGTGGCAGCTTGTTTTTTGCGGGACAAGATGACGTTTTCAGCGGTACCATGGATATTTATATGCGTCTTTTTGATCGCGCGTTATTGCACTTTTTGTTTGGTGGTATGATAATAAATCATTATTTTTTGCTTCGTTTTTTATTTTTATTTTTTAAGGGGTTCGCTAAAGGGGTTAACTAATGGGACAGTTTTATAGGGCAGGTCGTTACGGACGCGGCGATACCTAATATGTGTACTTTTATTGTTTTTTTTTTTTATTATTTTCAAAAAATGAATTTATTGGGGAATATTTTTTTTTTTTTTTACTAATTTATTTGGCGATTTTTTTAAATTTATTTTTACACTTTTTTTTTATTTTTTTTTTACTTTATTACATAGTCCCAGTTGGGACATCACTGTCCTGTGACAGATCGCTGATCTGTCACATCACAGATCACTGTGACAGATCAGCAATCTGTCACAGGCAGTGCACAAGGCTTCCTCATGCCTGCGCTTTGCAGGCACTGAGGAAGCCAGCTTCCCCAGGCCCCCGAAGGCCCCCGTCGCCATCTTGGATTCGGGGGCCTGGAGGAAAGGAGCCCCCCGCAGCAGCGCTGCAAATTGCGCTGCCGTGGGGGGCTCAGGGAAGCACGGAGGGAGCCCCCTCCCTGCCGATGCTTCCCTTTAACCCCCGGTACACCGCGATCATGTTTGATCGCGGTGTGCAAGGGGTTAACGTGTCGGGGGCGGTCCGTGACCGCCCCTGACACGTAGTGCCGGGTGTCAGCTGTGATAATCAGCTGACACCCGGCCGCGATCAGCGGCGCTCACCACGTGGGCGCCGCTGATCGCGGTAGACGTACTATCCCGTCCCCGGTCATACGGGCCCGGGTACCGTGGACGGGATAGTACGTCTCATGTCAGGAAGGGGTTAATATTGAGAAGAATTAATTTTGGCCTATTGGTTCGGCCCTCCACGACAGTCATGGTCTCTCATGTGGCCCCTCAGGAAAATTAATTGCCCACCCCTGTTATAGCAGGTTACAACCACATTACAGAGGTTCACATCCACATTGCAGTGGGTCTCAAACATTATAGAGGGTCACATCCACATTTTAGAGGGTCACATGATGTGACCCTCTAAAATGTGGATGTGACTCTACAATGTGGATGTGTCCTTCTAAAATGTAGATGGGGTCCTCTAAAATGTGGATGTGGCCATCTAAAATGTGGATGTTACTCTCTAAAATGTGGATGTGACCCTGTGTAATTGGGATGTGACCCTCTGTAATTGGGATGTGGCCCTCTGTAATGGGGATGTGGCCCTCTGTAATGGGGATGTGGCCCTCTAAAATGTGGAGAGAGAAAGAACAGAGAGAAAGAAGGAAAGAAAGAACAGAGAGAGAAAGAAAAAGAAAGAAAGAACGAACAGAGAGAGAGAAAGAAAGAGGGGAAAGAAAGAGAACAGAGAAAAAAGAAGAGAGAGAGAAAAAAAGATTAGAGAAAAAGAAAGGGAAAAAAGAAAGAACAGAGTGAAAGACAGAACAGAGAGAGAGAAAGGAAGAGGGGAAAGAAAGGAGAGAGAAAGAAAGAACATAGAGAGAGTGAAAGAAAGAACAGAGAGAGAAAGAAAGAACAGAGAGAGAAAGAAAGAACAGAGACAGAAAGAAAGATTAGAGAGAATGATTAGAGAGGGAAAGGAAGAGGGGAAAGAAAGAAAGAACAGAGAGCGATAGAAACAAAAAAAAGAAAGATTAGAGAGAGAAAGAAAGAAAGAACAGAGAGAGAAAGAAACAGAGAGAAAAAGAGAGATTCTATAAAGATACTATAGCAGCCCGGCTCCAATTGTAATGCCCACCTGAGCCTCCCGATGTAGGACATATCACGGCCGACATCTCCGAATCCAAGATGATCCCGCTGTCCGCGCTGTCGTCGGAAGACACAGTGATGGATCTGAAGCATTCCCTGAAGTGCCTCCATGGTTCCGTTACAATCTCCTCCTGAAATTACCTCATTTCCGGTCAGCTTCTAGCATGTCATTTCCGGCGGAACGTCACGTGCAAATTTTATAGTGCTCCAATGTGTACTCCTGTGTCCGTGCGAAAAGTAAGCTCCCAGCCGGGGCAGACTCTCTCAAAATCAGGACTGTCCAGCTGGATCCAGGATGGTTGGGAGGTATAAATGCTCCCCACCATACACCTCGTACACACACGGCTCCGC
This sequence comes from Dendrobates tinctorius, assembly GCF_039654945.1. Classification (NCBI taxonomy): domain Eukaryota; kingdom Metazoa; phylum Chordata; class Amphibia; order Anura; family Dendrobatidae; genus Dendrobates; species Dendrobates tinctorius. The sequence continues at coordinate 852,617 of NW_027361998.1, read as the reverse complement.
ACACCTCGTACACACACGGTTCGGCTTTCTATGCCTCGTACACACATGGCTCCGCTCCGTACACCTTGCACACACATAGCTCCACTCAGTACACACATGGCTTCACTCCGTAAACCTCATACACATGCGGCCACGCTCTGTACACTTTTTACACACATGGCTCCACTCCGTGAACCTTGTACACATGCAGCTTTGTTCCATACACTTCGTACACAGGTGGCTCTGCTCCATACACATGCGGCTCCACCCCGTACACACATGGCTCTGCTCCGCACACACACGGCTCAGCTCCGCACACACATGGCTCCGTTTCGTACGCCACATACACACGCGGCTCTGCTCCGTACAACCCATACAGACGGCTCCGCTCCGTACACCCCGTACACATGCTCCGTACACCCCGTACACACGCGGCTCCGATCCGTACACTTCGTACACACGTGGCTCCGCACACTTCGTACACACGCGGCTCCGCACACCCCGTACACACGCGGCTCCGATTCGTACACCCCGTACACAGGTGGCTCCGCTCCGTACACTGTTGTGAGTTCATTTTCCCCTTCTTCACTGAGGTCTGGGGAACTCCCTATTCTGGTAAAGGAAGGTAATGAGCCTGATTATCAAGCACCTGAGTCTAATGAGGATGACTGGCTGAGTGGAGTTACTGACTGGATATAAGGCTGCCGACGCCCTTCTGCCCTGCGGGTGATTTCTCTGTGGACTTCTAGGACACCAGTCTGATTCCTGCTTCCCTAAAGCTAAGTTTCTGCTTTGCCTGTTTGCATTTATGTTTTGTGTTCGTTTTCCTTGCTTTTCTGGATTCTGCCATTCCCTGCTGGGATGAGCTGAATCTCCTTTTGCCGGTTGCTCTGTCTTCAGAATATTCCTGAGTACTGACATAGCTTTTTTGAAGCCTAGCATCTTCAGGGCCTTTTTCACTGTCAGTCTGTTGGCTCTTATTTTCATAGGGTTTTTCACGGATTGCAGACAGCAGCCTTCCTGTCCTTTCCTATCTAGGTAGTTTTGGGCCCCGTCTTTGCTCAGTCTATCTTTCTGTCTGTGTTAGTGTTTTCATCTTGCTTCACCGTCATTATATGTTGGGGGCTGCCTATTGCTTTGGGGTCTGCTCTGGGGCAGTTTAGATTTCCCCTTTCATTCTATAGGCCTATTTAATTCTCCGGCTGTGATCGAGGGGTCTAGGGCATCGTAGGAGTCCCCCACGCACGACTACTGTTAGTTGTTGTGATAGGATCAGGGGTCTGCAATCCGATAGCTGACAACCTCTCTGGTTTTCTGGACTAAGCTAGCATTTTTGTTTTTGCCTCCTACGGTGACTCAATCATAACAGAATCACCCGCCATACCGCAGATTCTAGGGTACTCAATAGCAGGAAAGAATTGTGTTTAAAAAAAAAAAAAAAAAAAGTGTGTGTATATTCTTTCCTCTATATCTCTGAGGCCGTAGGGGGAATTTTTTTTTCTCTCAATGGAGATAAAGCAATTGTCTGATTGTGTGGAGCAGCTCGCTGCGGAAGTGCGGGGAATTTCCGCCTACCTTGCTCGTTCACATGCTGTTGAACCAAAGATCCCTACACCTGATGTATTTTTTGGGGATCGATCTAAATTTTTGAGCTTCAAAAATAATTGTAAATTATTTTTTGCCTTGAAGCCTAACTCGTCAGGGAGCTCCGCGCAGCAGGTTAAAATTGTCATCTCTTTGCTGCGTGGCGATCCCCAGGATTGGACGTTTTCTTTGAAACCAGATGATCCTATTCTGACTAATGTGAATGCATTCTTTCAAGCTTTGGGGTTGTTGTATGACGAACCTAATGCTATTGATCAGGCTGAAAAGACCCTGTTGGCATTAAACCAGGGTCGAGATTCTGCAGAGTTGTACTGTCAAAAGTTCCGAAAGTGGGCGGTCCTTACTACCTGGAATGATAATGCCTTGGCTGCTCTCTTTCGGAAGGGTTTGTCAGAAGCCGTAAAAGATACTATGGTGGGATTTCCTGTTCCCTCTGGTCTGGACGATTCTATGTCATTAGCCATTCAGGTTGATCAGCGTTTACGTGAACGCAGGATTGCACGAGAGGTGTTGCCACCGGTTGAACTGACGTCTGAACCTATGCAATGTGATAGAGTTTTGTCTAAGGCGCAACATCAGGAGTTCAGAAGGCGTAATAAGCTGTGTTTTTTCTGTGGAGATGCCTCGCATATTATTTCTGTTTGTCCTAAACGAGAGAAACGCTTTGCACACACGTTTTCTGTTGGTGGTGTTCAACCTAAGTTTCTTCTGGCAATTACTCTGATCTGCTCCCTGTCCACATTTTCCGCCAAGGCTTTTGTGGATTCGGGAGCAGCGCTAAACCTAATGGACTTGGATTTTGCTAAACGTTGTGGATTTCCGATGACACCTCTGCAGACGCCTATCCCTTTGAGGGGGATTGATGCTACTCCTTTGGCTAAAAATAAACCTCAGTTTTGGACCCAGGTGGTCATGCGGGTCGCCCCAGACCATCAAGAAAATTGCAGATTTTTGGTGTTGCATGGTCTGCATGATGCCGTTGTTCTGGGGTTTCCCTGGTTGCAAATTCATAATCCAGTTTTGGATTGGAAGTCTGTGTCTGTGGTGAGTTGGGGTTGTCGGTGTGCCTTTAGTGAGGCTCCGTTTTTTTTCACCTCTCCTCAGTCGCATGATGTTCCTGACTATTTGGCGGACTTTTATGATGTATTTAGTGAGAATGAGTCTGCGTCCTTGCCTCCTCATAGGAGTTATGACTGTGCAATTGAACTAAGCCCGGGGTGTAAATTTCCCAAGGGTCGGCTCTTCAATTTATCTGTACCCGAGCACGAGGCTATGCGGTCCTATATTAAGAGGCGTTGGAGAAGGGTCATATTAGACCATCCTCTTCACCCTTAGGTGCCGGGTTTTTTTTTGTGGCCAAAAAGGATGGTTCTTTAAGGTCTTGTATTGATTATCGTGCCCTCAATAAAATTACTATTAAATATCAGTATCCATTACCCCTGATTTCGGATCTATTCTCTAGAGTTAGAGGTGCTTGCTGGTTTACCAAGCTTGATCTCAGGGGGGCGTATAATCTTATCGGCATTAAGCAGGGGGAGGAATGGAAGACGGCGTTTAATACTCCGGAGGGACATTTTGAGTACCTGGTGATGCCTTTTGGGCTCACTAATGCCCCTTCTGTCTTCCAGTGCTTCATGAACGATATTTTCCGAGACTTTGTCGATAAATTTTTGATTATCTATCTGGATGATATTTTGATCTTCTCCAAGGATTGGGATTCTCATGTGGAACATATTCGGACTGTGTTCCGGATCTTGAGGGAGAATTCCCTGTATGTCAAAGGATCGAAATGCCTTTTTGGAGTACAGAGGATTTCATTTTTGGGATTTATTTAGTCTCCATCAACTATTGAAATGGACCCGGCCAAGGTACAGGCCATTTATGATTGGGTTCAGCCCACTTCTTTGAAGGCCCTACAGAAGTTTTAGGGGTTTGCTAATTTTTATCGGAAATTTATAGCAAAATTTTCTAGTATTGCCAAGCCATTGACTGATCTGACTAAGAAGGGTGCTGATGTGTTGAATTGGTCTCCGGAGGCTGTTGCTTCCTTTCAGGAGCTGAAGCGAAGATTTACCTCCGCCCCGGTTTTGCGGCAACCAGATGTCTCACTCCCGTTCCAGGTAGAGGTGGATGCTTCTGAGATTGGTGCAGGAGCTGTTTTGTCCCAAAAGGATCCTGTAACATCTAAAATGAATCCCTGTGCTTTCTTTTCCCGAAAGTTCTCTCCATCTGAACGTAACTATGATGTGGGGAATCGGGAACTGTTTTCCATGAAATGGGCATTTGAGGAGTGGAGACATTGGTTGGAGGGAGCTAAACATCAAGTTGTGGTCCTCACTGACCACAAGTATTTGATTTACCTAGAGTCGGCTAAACGCTTGAACCCTAGACAGGCTAGGTGGGCCTTGTTTTTTACACGTTTTGATTTTGTGGTTTCTTTTCTTCCTGGAACTAAGAATGTCAAGGCAGACGCCCTCTCTAGGAGTTTCTTTGCTGATTCTCCTGTGGTGACCAAGCCTGCTACCATCTTAGGCGAAGGGGTAGTTCTTTCTGCCATCTCGCCTGATTTGAGACTTGCTCTGCAAGAGTTCCAGGAGGACAAACCTGAGCGTTGTCCCAGTGGGAAGTTGTATGTTCCTGACCAGTGGAAGAAGAGAGTGATGTCTGAAGTTCATTGCTCTGCATTGGCTGGTCATCCAGGTAATTTTGGAACTAGAGATCTGGTGAGTCGCTCTTTTTGGTGGCCCACCTTGTCTCATGATGTCAGGAATTTTGTGCAGTCCTGTGGGACTTGCTCCCGGTCTAAATCTTGTTCTCGCTCAAGTGGGTTGTTGATGCCTTTGCCGGTCCCCAGGAGGCCATGGACCCATATTTCAATGGATTTCATCTCTGATATGCCGATCTCTCAAAGAATGACTGTTATTTGGGTGATTTGTGATAGGTTCTCTAAGATGGTTCATCTTGTACCACTCCCTAAGCTGCCATCTTCCTCTGAGTTGATGCCCCTGTTTTTGCAACAGGTGGTTCGCTTGCACGGGATTCCTGAGAACATTGTATCTGACAGAGGAGTTCAGTTTGTGTCTAGATTTTGGAGGACGTTCTGTTCCAAGCTGGGAATTCAGTTGTCCTTCTCCTCTGCTTTTCACCCTCAGACCAATGGGCAGACAGAGAGAACAAACCAGACCTTGGAGTCGTATTTGAGATGTTTTATTTCCGCTGATCAGGATGATTGGGTTTCATTTTTGCCCTTGGCCGAATTTGCTTTAAATAATAGAGCTAGTTCTGCCACTTTGATGTCACCTTTTTTTTGTAACTTTGGGTTTCATCCTCGATTTTCTTCAGGGCAGGCGGAGCCTTCTGCCTGCCCAGGTGTTGACACTCTGGTGGAGAGAATGCACCAGATCTGGGACCAAGTGGTGGATAAGTTATCTCTCTCCCAGGAAAAGGCCCAGCAGTTTTCCAATCGACATAGGACCATTGGTCCCCAGTTTAAGATTGGTGATATGGTGTGGTTATCTTCAAAAACTATTGCTATGAAGGTGGCTTCTCCTAAGTTTAAGCCTAGATTTATTGGACCTTACAAGATTTTGGAGATTATTAATCCGGTCTCTTTTCGTTTGGCTCTTCCTGTCACATTTAAAGTCCATAATGTGTTCCATAAGTCCTTGTTGAAGAGGTTTGTTGAACCAGTTGTTCCTGGGGTGACACCTCCAGACCCTGTATTGGTTGAAGGTAACATGGAATATGAGGTAGAGAAAATACTGGATTCTCGTCTGGCTAGACGGAGACTCCAGTATTTGGTTAAGTGGAAGGGTTATGGTCAGGAGGATAATTCCTGGGTCTCTGCCTCTGATATTCATGCCAAAAGATTGGTGCGTGCCTTTCATCGGGCTCACCCTGATCACCCTGGTGGCGTGGTTGAGGGTTCGGTGACCCCTCCTCAAGGGGGAGGTACTGTTGTGAGTTCATTTTCCCCTTCTTCACTGAGGTCTGGGGAACTCCCTATTCTGGTAAAGGAAGGTAATGAGCCTGATTATCAGGCACCTGAGTCTAATGAGGATGACTGGCTGAGTGGAGTCACTGACTGGATATAAGGCTGCCGACGCCCTCCTGCCCTGCGGGTGATTTCTCTGTGGACTTCTAGGACACCAGTCTGATTCCTGCTTCCCTAAAGCTAAGTTTCTGCGTTGCCTGTTTGCATTTATGTTTTGTGTTCGTTTTCCTTGCTTTTCTGGATTCTGCCATTCCCTGCTGGGATGAGCTGAATCTCCTTTTGCCGGTTGCTCTGTCTTCAGAATATTCCTGAGTACTGACATAGCTTTTTTGAAGCCTAGCGTCTTCAGGGCCTTTTTCACTGTCAGTCTGTTGGCTCTTATTTTCATAGGGTTTTTCACGAATTGTAGACAGCAGCCTTCCTGTCCTTTCCTATCTAGGTAGTTTTGGGCCCCGTCTTTGCTCAGTCTATCTTTCTGTCTGTGTTAGTGTTTTCATCTTGCTTCACCGTCATTATTTGTTGGGGGCTGCCTATTGCTTTGGGGTCTGCTCTGGGGCAGTTTAGATTTCCCCTTTCTTTTTTTAGGCCTATTTAATTCTCCGGCTGTGATCGAGGGGTCTAGGGCATCGTAGGAACCCCCCACGGCTACTGTTAGTTGTTGTGATAGGATCAGGGGTCTGCAATCCGATAGCTGCCAACCTCTCTGGTTTTCTGGACTTAGCTAGCATTTTTGTTTTTGCCTCCTACGGTGACTCAATCATAACAGTACACCCCGTACACACGTGGCTCCGCTCCTTACACCCCGTACACACGCGGCTCAGCTCCGTACACCCCGTACACATGCGGCTCAGCTCAGTACACATCGTACACATGCAGCTCCGCTCAGTACACTTCGTACAAATGCATCTCTGCTCCGTACACCTCGTACACACGACTCCGCACCGTACACCTCGTACACACGCGGCTCTGCTCCGTACACCTCGTACACACGCGGCTCTGCTCCGTACACCTCGTACACACGCGGCTCTGCTCCGTACACCTCGTACACACGCGGCTCTGTACACCTCGTACACACGCGGCTCTGCTCCGTACACCTAGTACACACGCGGCTCTGCTCTGTACACCTAGTACACACGCGGCTCTGCTCCGTACACCTCGTACACATGCAGCTCTGCTCCGTACACCCCGTAAACACGCTGTTCCGCTCCGTACACCCCGTACACATGCGGCTCCGCTCCGTACACCTCGTACAAACGCGGCTCAGCTCAGTACACTTCGTACAAACGCATCTCTGCTCCGTACATCTCGTACACACGCGGCTCCGCTCCGTATACCTTGTACACACGCGGCTCCGCTCCATACACACGTGGCTCCGCTCCGTACACCCTGTACACACGCGGCTCTGCTCCATACACACGCGGCTCCACTCCGTACACCCACGGCTCTGCTCCGCTCTGTACACACACGGCTCTGCTCCGTACACATGCGGCTCTGCTACATCCACCCTGTAAACCCCTCCTGACCTGACACAGAAACCTCACCTCATCCAGCACAATGACAAGCAACACAACAGAGTCCGGCTGCATACACTGAAGTGAAGTGAAGGCCCTCATCATGTGACCCCTGACTCCTCCCCTCCTGTGACCTCATCACAGGTCCTGTGCACTGTACACAGAAAAGATTGAACATAGTGTCCGGGCGCAGAATGTAAGTGGGCCACTGCCCCCTCTGCCCTCCCCCTCCCCGGTAGTTACCTACTGGTCAATTCCAGTGCGCTTCGGCTACCACAGCAACGCGGTCTCAGCCTGCAGTCAGTGCAGTGACTGAATCCCTCCCGGCGCTGTGTCTGCTCTGTGTGTGGCCGGCCACTCAGTCGCCTCTCCCGCGGCCATGTTTTCCAACATGTAATGTGTACATGCTGTAGTTGCTGGTCGGGCAGGTGAGCGGCGCGGCCCTGTCTGATGCTGATTGACCGGCCCGGGGGGCAAATGCCTCTCTGCTACCCGGCCCAGCCCATCCCTGCCACAGGGATACAGTAACCAAAATAAGGAGGCAAGGAAAGCGGCAACATCCAAAAGAAAAGATGGAAGCTGCAGATGTGAAGACATGAAAGCTCCTCACTATGCATGGAGGTCTCCACCCTAAGTCTAGCACCCAAAGATTATATGCCAACAGAAAGGAGAGTGGTCGAGGCTTGATAAGCATCCAAGCCACCATCACGGATGAAACAAGGAGTATCCAGGAATACATCAGAAGAATGGCACCAAAAGATGAGATGCTGAGAGAAAGCCTAAGGCAGCAACAACAACAGATCTGGAAGGAAGAACAAGAACATGAAGCACCATGGCAAGACAAGCCGCTGCATGGGATGTACCATCGACAGATAATGGAGGTGGCTGACATGGAAAAATCCTACCAATGGCTGGAGAAAGCTGGACTCCGAGACAGCACAGAGGCCCTAATCATAGCGGCACAAGAGCAAGCACTAAGTACCAGGTCCATAGAAGCTGGAATCTACCACACAAGACAAGACCCAAGGTACAGACTATGCAAGGAAACCTCAGAAACCGTCCAACACTGTGGCAGGATGTAAAATGCAAGCAGGAACAGCGTATACTGAATGACACAACCAAGTAGCGGGAATTGCATATAGGAGTATGGTCGCCACACTGCCTTTGCCTTCCTCCAAGAGAGGGTAATGCCAGGCTTGGAGGCAATGATGGGACTCTCTCACAGTCAATCCATACATACAACACAGTTTCACTCCTGACCAGCAGGGGGAGCTCTGACCCAGGTTTGAGGGGAGGAGTGATTCCTGAGGGCCAGGAGGAAGTAGAGTTAGTTAGTCTGCGGAGGGTGAAGTGTGCAGACGGGAGAATACGAAGCTGGAGGTTGAGCTGCACCAGGCGAGCTCCCTCAGCTTGATAGCGCACAGAACTGGAGTCGGGTCTCCACGGTGGTACGGGTACTAACGGCTCTGCCACAGATACCCAAGGAGTAGGAGGCTGTAGATGCCCTGCTCCCACCAAAGACTTGAGGCACAACAGCGAAACGGATAGAGAGCCGGGGACTTAGAGAGTGAGAGGAGTCCCAGAGAGAGGCTACAGCTGTCTGCCATGCAAGGAGAGTTCTAGGAACATCTGATAGGAGGAACTTCAGAGTAACTAAGGACTGGAGTACTTCACAAACACAGCGCTATTAAGGAGACTGCACAGCCTGTCTGTGAGAGAGAATTCCTGAGTTGCTTCCAGGCTACCCTGCTCAATACCATCTGTAATCAGGACCCTGGACTGCAGTTACCAAGTAAAGGTACTGAAATTGCACATCGCTGTGTTGTGTCTGCTTCCTAACCTGTCGGCACTGCTACATCACCGTGCCCATCACTTATACACTGCCCTGGGGTTACAGCTTCACCTGTGGGGATCTACACCATCTAAGCTGCAACACACCATCAGCCCCAGAGGATCTGCACGCAGCGTTGGCTAACATCTCACTTGCCAAATACCACGGATGGCGTCACGAACTTTACATTACAAGCAAACACCACCGCCATTGATATTGGGGCCCAGGGCCACGGACCGGGTCACCGCTGCTGTGACACACCATCCCCCTGACACCGGCCCGGTACCGAGTACCCCACTGCGCTGGGCGAGCCGCGGGTCGACCCAATTTTTGGCGTCACGAACAGGATTACGGAGCCCGGTATCCCCGGGTCCTATGTGCCATAGACTGTGTTAAAAGACTGTGTGAAATTTGGCACCAGTTGCCGCCATTGCCACGCTGCTTGGCGCGCGCGGGAAGAAAAGAGGCAGGCCTTCGTGGGCGGAGACTGCCACAGAGCGCGAAGCGGTGAAGTGCCGTGCTGGAAGAGCGCGCGAGAGGAGGAGGAGCTGAGACCTACAGCCCGGGGCATCGGGCCTGTGAAGCAGCCGCCGGTGAGCTCCTGCAACCCCCGGCCCTGGCTAACGTTCACTAGGGGGGGAGAAGATGTCCGCGCCACAAGCCAACGCAGCGGCGGACGCTGCCGCCAACCCCGCGGTCCCGCCAGGAGATGCACCCGCCGCAGTGGTGCCCATTATGTCGCTGTCTATGCCCTACATACCGGGAGCGGCCTGGCTACCGCAGTACTGGGGTGAGTCGCATACCCTGAGTGAATTTAAAGAGAGACTGTGCAGCCTGTTTAAAGTTTACCCCCTGTCTGAAAGCCAGAAAGAAAATATCCTGATTGGACAGTTAACGGGTGCAGCGCTGAGAGAAGTGAAAGCCTGGCAGGACACGGATAAAGAGACTGTTGCAAAGGTCCTGGCCAAGCTGTAGAGCACTTTTGACACCCCCACTGCTGCTGAGATTAAAATGAGGTTCTTTGGTTGAAAGCTGAGACTATGCTCTAAACCTGCAGGAGGCGCTGCGAGCAGTTAGACAAGTGGATCCTGACAGCGTAAAGGAAGAAGATAAACTGTTGAAGGAGCAGTTCATTGCAGGACTCCTGTGCAGTACCCACAGAGGACAGTTGCGTATCATAACCTTGCAAAACCCTGATCTGGACTTTGCTGAATTTAAGGACAGGGCTATCCGGGTACTGCAGGAGTCCACTGACAGCCGTCCAGCGCCCCCTAGGCGCCCAGCGATCACCTATCATCAGGAAGCAGCATCTTTTCCTTCCGTCCCTGTGGAGGCCGATGCACAGACTTTGGACAAGGACCCCACCGAGGAGCTGCGTCTACAGGTCCAGGAGTTAACCAAGGGAATAGCTGCACTCACCAAAACCGGGCAGTCCCTACAGATGTCCTCCAAAGACAAGATCCAGCTTGCCTCCTGTCCAGAGGATGTCCCGTGGCTCCGGAGGAGGAGAGCCCCGCCACTTTGAGGAAGGTCCAACGATCGCTATGATCAGGACAGACGTCCCATCTGTCGTTGCTGTCAGAAGTCAGGTCATCTTGCCAGGTACTGTCCTTTAAACGAGCAACCCCTGGGGCAGAGGGCCAACCCCCAGGAGTAGGATCCCCAGGCCCAAGAAACTGGAGAGCCAAGTATGTGGGAGAGAGACCAGTTCTTCCTGTGGTGATTGATGGTATCCAAATGAACGCTTTGCTGGACACTGGCTCCCAGGTGACCACTATGCCGTATATTTTGTACAAGAGGTACTGGGCTGATTCTGAACTCACCCGTAGCCCAACTGATGAACTAACAGTAGTTGCTAGTAATGGTCATACCTTGCAACAGATTGGATGCAAGGAAATTACTGTTAAAGTGGGGCGGGTGGAGCTAAAATCACAAGGACTGATAATTGTTGATATTGATCGACGTGAATGTAATCCCATGATGACTCTTGGTACAAATGTAATTGAAAACTGTCTTTCCGAGGTTATTGTCTTGTTGCAACAGGTGGCTGAGACTGCTGGTTCCAGAGAGCAAAGAGTCCTGCAGAAAGAGATCCGAGCCATGATGCAAAGGCAACAAGTGGAACTCGCTGGTGGTGAGATTGGCAGCGTCAGAGTGAGTGATGCTTTCCCCATTGCAATACCCCCCAGATGTGAAATGTTGGTATGGTGTCGGGCAGCCATAGGTCTTAGAGGGAGAGATTACCAGGCATTGGTAGAACCAGTATACTCCGAGAGTAGGCCCACTGTCCTGACAGCCAGAGGGGTGGTTGATGTCAAAAAAGGGAGAGTACCTGTACGTCTTCTGAATTGCGGGGAAGAGGAAGCCACAATACCTCGGTACGCCACAGTTGCTAAGCTGCTCACCGTTAACAATAACTCTTTGCAGGTAGCAGAGCCTTTGGTCTCATCCGATCAGGGGGAGCACAATGGTTCTGTGAAACAGCCGGAGGAGTGGTGTCAGCAACTGCAGGTGGGAACTGACTCTACACCTTCATACCAGAGAAATGGGGTCTACAGAGTGACACAAGAGTACGAGCGGGTATTCAGCAAACACCCACTAGATTTTGGGCAGGCAAAAGGGGTCCAACATCATATGACCACAGGAGACCATCCACCCATAAAGGAGAGGTACAGACCAATATCCCCAACACAGTACCAGTGTGCTAAGAGTATGTTGAGGGAGATGAAGGAGGCTGGGGTCATCAGAGACAGTTGTAGCCCCTGGGCAGCTCCCATAGTGTTTGTAAAGAAAAAGGATGGTACCATGAGAATGTGTGTAGATTACAGAAAAATTAATAGCATTACACATAAATATGCCTACCCATTACCTAGAATTGAGGAATCATTAGCTGCACTTAAAACTGCTAATTACTTTTCCACCTTGGATCTCACCAGTGGGTATTGGCAGGTTCCTGTGGCAGAGGCAGATAAAGAGAAAACCGCATTTACCACTCCAATGGGTCTCTGTGAGTTCAATTATATGCCATTCGGGCTCTGTACTGCTCCAGGAACATTTCAATGGCTGATGGAGTGCTGCCTGGGACACATGAACTTTGAAACAGTGCTGTTGTACTTGGATGATGTCATTGTTTTCTCCAAGACCTATGAAGAGCATCTGGAACACCTGGCTGAAGTGTTTGAAGCTTTGTCCCATTTTGGCCTGAAAGTGAAGCCCTCCAAGTGTCACCTCCTGAAGCCCAAGGTACAATAACTCGGTCATGTGGTCAGTGCAGAAGGTGTGGCACCAGACCCTGACAAGATCACAGTCATCCGGGACTGGCCAAAGCCCAGCAACCTCCACGAGGTACGCCAATTCCTTGGACTGGTAGGCTACTACCAGAGATTCATCAAAAGCTTTACTGAGATAGCTACCCCGATGCAAAACCTTCTGGTGGGGCAGTTCAAGAAAGGCAAGCAGAAGAATTCCACGTTTGAATGGACTGAAGAATTGGAGAAGTCCATCACCAGATTGAAGATGGCCCTCACTGGCGATGAGGTTTTGGCCTACCCAGACTATGAGAAACCCTTTATTCTGTACACAGATGCCAGCAATGTGGGACTAGGACCGGTACTGTCTCAGGTACAGAATGGAAGAGAAAGAGTGATCTCATACGCCAGCAGGAAGTTGCGTCCCACCGAAAGGAACCCTGATAATTACAGTTCTTTCAAGTTGGAGTTCCTTGCCATAGTCTGGGCTGTCACTGAAAGATTCAAGCATTACCTAGCCTCCGCCAAGTTTACAACCTTCACGGACAACAATCCGTTGACCCACTTGGAGCAGCGATGGATGGCTCGGTTGTCCAATTATGAGTTCACTATCAAGTACCGAGCGGGGCACAAGAATGCCAGTGCTGATGCGCTGTCCAGGATGCCGAACCTACCAGATGCAGGAGAAGATCCTGAGGCTCTTGAAGAGATAGAGCTACCTCCCTTCCATTGGCCACTGGCGGCCCAACGTGCTCAAGGAGTGAGAGATAGACGGTCTGACTTGAAGGAGGTCACCCTGAATCCTTTGCCCCACCATGACTGGGCAGAAACGCAAGATAGTGACCCAGCAGTCCACCTGGTGAAGGAAATGTTGATACGAGCTGACTCACGTCCGGAGTCGGATGCTCCTGAAGAAACCCAGCAGCTGTGGAAGGAGAGAGGCCGGATGTTTATCTATGAAGGGAAGCTGTGTCGGAGGAGTATTAATGCCCGCACACATGAGCTGGTCTGGCAGGTAATAGTCCCGAGGAGGGAGGCGTCAATGGTCCTGGAAGCATACCACCAAGGAGCTGGACACTTCGGATGGAAGAAGTTGGAAGCATTGCTCCTAGAGAGGTTTTACTGGGCTGGTATGAGGAAAGCCATTGAGAGGTGGTGCCGGGAGTGTGGACGATGTAACCTGCGCAGAAAGGATCGAGACAGCCAGAGAGCTCCCCTGCAACCAGTCATCACCAAACAACCCCTCGAGCTGGTAGCCCTGGACCATGTGAAGCTGGTTCCAAGCCGGTCAGGCTACAGCTATGGTCTCACCATTGTGGACCACTAAAGATTCCTGGTAGTGCTACCCGTCAAAGATCTCACTGCCAGAACAGCAGCCAGAGCCTTCCAACAACACTTCTGTAGGCCGCATGGGTATCCTGAGAGAGTACTCACCGATCAAGGTCCAGCTTTCGAGGCGGAAGTGTTCCATGAGTTCTGCAACTTGTATGGTTGTAAGAAGATCCCGACAACACCTTATCACCCACAGACCAATGGCATGTGCGAGAAGATGAACCAGGTAGTGACTGTCCTGCTGAAAACGCTGCCCTTGGAGGAGAGGAATCTGTGGCCTGAGAAGTTGCCAGATCTGGTAGACCTCTACAATCATATACCAGTGAACTCTACCAACTGTACTCCAGCATACCTGATGAGAGCAAGGCCTGGTAATCTGCCTATTGACTTGGACATGGGAGTCCTGACGCCTGAAGTAACATCACCAGATGCTGACTGGGACAGGGAGAGGCAGCAGCAGTACAAAAGAGTACAGGAGTGTGTGGAGAAGAGTCTGGCCCAGGCAAGACAAAGGCAGGAGAAGTTTTACAATCAGAATGCACCTGCTGTCCCCTTTTCGCCGGGAGAAGTAGTCCTCAAAAGGAATAGGAGGTTGCACAAGCTGGATGATCAGTGGGAGGCCGAACCTTATACCATTCTGCCCTCAAACTTTGAAAACGCCAAAGTATGCCTTGTGGGTAAAGATGGAGGAAATACCTCGGCAGTGGTATCCAGGGACCATTTGAAATTATGCCCTGACCAGTTGAAAGCAAGAGCAGAAGAGTCAGAGGATATCCAACCTGTAGAGGCAGAAGAGAAGGTCAGCACAGTGCTTGGAGAGTTCCCGGCGAATTGGACTAGAGTTAATGATGCAATCGTGGTACCAGTGTTGTTATTTCCCCAAGTGGAAGCACAGGAGAACAGGACTCAAGAAGACCTTGAAGATCGAGAAAATCAGGCAACAGAGGCCACACCAGCAGTGGAGCCAGAGAACCCTCGCCCTGCCAGTGGTGAACCTGTTGTACCCATGGTGAGTCTAAGAGTCCATAGGAGAATGCTACCTAGTTTGTCTACACTAGGGTTACGTAGATCCACTCGCACCACACAAGGAATACCACCAGTTAGATACCGCATCTAAAGTAAATGTAAATGTTGAAACTGTTGAAATGTAAATATGTAACTGTTTTTCAAGCTTTTGTACCTACAGGTAATCTGTAAGAGTTCCTTTGATTTTTATGGATACTGAACCACTGGAATTGTGTGTGGTCAAAAACTTTATTTATAACTATTTACCAATTGCCCAGGAATGGACCATGGACATTGATGCTGGACTTACCATCATAGGACCATTTTTGGAAACACTTGTTTTTTGTACATTTTTCCTTTTTCAAATCTTGTACAAATATTATTGTTCAACTGTTTATATGTTATCTATGTTTTCTTTTGTTCAGCCCAGGAGTTATGACTTTCACTAGGGGGGAATGTGGCGCCCCCAGGAGTACGGTCGCCACAATGGCTTTGCCTTCCTCCAGGGGAGGGTAATGCCAGGCTTGGAGGCAATGATGGGACTCTCTCACAGTCAATCCATGCATACAACACAGTTTCACTCCTGACCAGCAGGGGGAGCTCTGACCCAGGTTTGAGGGGAGGAGCGATTCCTGAGGGCCAGGAGGAAGTAGAGTTAGTTAGTCTGCGGAGGGTGAAGTGTGCAGACGTGAGAATATGAAGCTGGAGGTTGAGCTGCACCAGGCGAGCTCCCTCAGCTTGAGAGCGCACAGAACTGGAGTCGAGTCTCCACGGTGGTACGGGTACTAATGGCCCTGCCACAGATACCCGAGGAGTAGGAGGCTGTAGATGCCCTGCTCCCACCAAAGACTTGAGGCACAACAGCGAAACGGATAGAGAGCCGGGGATTCAGAGAGTGAGAGGAGTCCCAGAGAGAGAGGCTACAGCTGTCTGCCCTACAAGGAGAGTTCTAGGAACATCTGATAGGAGGAACTTCAGAGTAACTAAGGACTGGAGTACTTCACACACACAGCGCTATTAAGGAGACTGCACAGCCCATCTGTGAGAGAGAATTCCTGAGTTGCTTTCAGGCTACCCTGCTCAATACCATCTGTAATCAGGACCCTGGACTGCAGTTACCAAGTAAAGGTACTGAAATTGCACCCCGCTGTGTTGTGTCTGCTTCCTAACCTGTCGGTGCTGCTACATCACCGTGCCCATCACATATACACTGCCCTGGGGTTACAGCTTCACCTTTGGGGAGCTACACCATCTAAGCTGCAACACACCATCAGCCCCCGAGGATCTGCACGCAGCGTTGGCTAACATCTCACTTGCCAAATACCACGGGTGGCGTCACAAACTTTACATTACAAACAAACACCACCGCCATTGATATTGGGGCCCAGGGCCATGGACCGGGTCACCGCTGCTGTGACACACCATCCCCCTGACACCGGCCCGGTACCGAGTACCCCACTGCCCTGGGCTAGCCGCGGGGCGACCCACATACAGGAACATCTCCACAGCATATGGGCTAAGCCCCCCTAAGTCCAGGTAGGAGACCCCAGAGAAAGTGGTGGAGAATGAAAGGGCTAAAATCCTGTGGGACTTCAAGATCCAGACGGATAAGCAGGTGTTGGCTAACCAACCAGACATTGTCATAGTAGACAAGGATCAGAAGACAGCAATGATAATAGATGTAGCAGTGCCAAGTGACAGCAACATCAGAAAGAGGGAATATGAGAAACTGGAGAAATACCAGGGCCTCAAAGGAGAACTGGATAAGATGTGGAAGGTGAAGGCAACAGTGATTCCAGTGGTGATAAGAGCACTTGGAGCAGTGACCCCTAAGGTGGAAGAATGGCTACAACAGATCCCAGGAGCAACATCTGAGCTCTCTGTCTAGATAAGCGCAATACTGGGAACAACTAAGATCCTGCGCAGAACCCTCAAACTCCCAGGCCTCTGGTAAAGAACCCGAGATTGAGAAGGGACAACAAAGACCACCCCCATTGAGGGGTGAGAAGGAAGTTTTTTTCAGTATATATATATATATATATATATATATATATTCCATGCGTTCAAATCGGAGAAGTATATACCATACACCAGGCCCTGATGGCACCCTTGGGTATTAAGGGAGTTAAGTAATGTGATAGACAGGCCTCTATTCCTTATATTTAAAGACTCTATAGAAACAGGGTCTGTTCCTTTTGATTGGCGGCAAGCAAATGTGGTACCAATATTCAAAAAGGGGTGTAAAAGGGAACCTGGAAACTATAGGCCGGTAAGCTTAACATCTGTTGTGGGTAAAATTTTTGAAGGGTTTCTAAGGGATACCATTATGGAATATCTCAATGTTAATAAATGTTTAACTCCATATCAAAATGGATTTATGAAGGATCGCTCCGGTCAGACTAACCTGATCAGCTTCTATGAGGATGTAAGCTCTCAAATGGACCAAGGAGAATCATTGGATGTCATTTATCTCGACTTCTCTAAAGCATTTGACACTGTCCCACATAAAAGATTGGTAAGTAAGAGGAGAAAGCTTGGGCTGGGGGAAAATGTGTGTAGATGGGTAGGCAGCTGGCTTAGTGATAGAAAACAAAGAGTGGTTATTAATGGGGCATCCTCAGATTGGGCCAGGGTTACTAGTGGGGTACCACAGGGGTCTGTATTGGGCCCCCTACTATTTAATATATTTATCAATGATCTAGTGGATGGCTTACACAGTAAAATATGAGTATTTGCAGATGATACAAAACTATGTAAGGTAGTTAACACAAAGGAGGACAGTTTGCAACTACAGACAGATTTGAGTAAATTGGAGAATTGGGCTGAAAAATGGCAAATGAGGTTTAACACAGATAAGTGTAAGGTTATGCACATGGGAGGAAAAACAGATGCTACAATTACTTACTAAATGGGAAACTGCTGGGGAAATCAGACATGGAAAAAGACTTAGGCATCTTAGTCAATAAGAAGCTAAATTGGAGTGCCCAGTGTCAGGCAGCTGCCACCAAAGCAAATAGGGTCATGGGATGGATTAGAAGAGGTCTGGGGACACGAGATGAAAACATAATTCTCCCTCTGTACAAATCACTCCTCAGACCACACTTGGAGTATTGTGTGCAATTTTGGATGCCGGTGCTCAAGAAAGACATTACTGAACTTGAAAGGGTTCAAAGGCGGGCTACTAAAATGATAAATGGAGATGGTTCACTGCAATACCCAGAAAGGTTATCAAAATTAGGTCTATTTACTCTAGAAAAGAGAAGACTTAGGGGAGACCTAATATATATGTACAAGTATATCAGAGGACAATACAGAGATCTCTCCAATGAACTGTTTGTACCAAGGACTGTGACAAGAACAAGGGGGCATTCTCTTTGTTTGGAGGAAAGACAATTTCTGCACCAGCATAGAAGAGGGTTCTTCACGGTAAGAGCAGTGAGGCTCTGGAATTCTCTTCCTGAGGAAGTGGTGATGGCCAACTCACTGAATGTAAGAAAGTAATGGATGCTTTTCTTGTGAGTAACAGTATAGAAGGTTACGAATAACATAATATTATAGGTAGATGGTTGACCCAGCTTAGGGGAAGGAATTTTTTTCCCTATGGAGAAAATTGGCTTCTACTCTGTGGGTTTTTTGCCTTCCCCAGGATCAACAATGCAGAACAGTTGCACTAAAAATAGGCTGAACTAGATGGACATAAGGTCTTCCTTCAACCTTCAAAACTATGTTACTATGTTACACTTATACAGTTGTGGCCAAAAGTATTGACACCCCTGCAATTCTGTCAGATAATACTCAGTTTCTTCCTGAAAATGATTGCAAACACAAATTCTTTGGTATTATTATCTTCATTTAATTTGTCTTAAATGAAAAAAACACAAAAAGAATTGTCCTAAAGCCAAATTGGATATAATTCCACACCAAACATAAAAAAGAGGGTGGACAAAAGTATTGGCACTGTTCGAAAAATCATGTGATGCTTCTCTAATTTGTGTAATTAACAGCACCTGTAACTTACCTGTGGCACCTAACAGGTGTTGGCAATAACTAAATCCCACTTGCAGCCATTTGACATGGATTAAAGTTGACTCAACCTCTGACCTGTGTCCTTGTGTGTACCACATTGAGCATGGAGAAAAGAAAGTAGACCAAAGAACTGTCTGAGGACTTGAGAAACCAAATTGTGAGGAAGCATGAGCAGTCTCAAGGCTACAAGTCCATCTCCAAAGACCGGAATGTTCCTGTGTCTACCGTGCGCAGTGTCATCAAGAAGTGTAAAGCCCATGGCACTGTGGCTAACCTCCCTAGATGTGGAGGGAAAAGAAAAATTGACAAGAGATTTCAACGCAAGATTGTGCGGATGTTGGATAAAGAACCTCGACTAACATCCAAACAAGTTCAAGCTGCCCTGCAGTCCGAGGGTACAACAGTGTCAACCCGTACTATCCATCGGCGTCTGAATGAAAAGGGACTGTATGGTAGGAGACCCAGGAAGACCCCACTTCTTACCCCGAGACATAAAAAAGCCAGGCTGGAGTTTGCCAAAACTTACCTGAAAAAGCCTAAAACGTTTTGGAAGAATGTTCTCTGGTCAGATGAGACAAAAGTAGAGCTTTTTGGGCAAAGGCATCAACATAGAATTTACAGGACAAAAAAAGAGGCATTCAAAGAAAAGAACACAGTCCCTACAGTCAAACATGGCGGAGGTTCCCTGATGTTTTGGGGTTGCTTTGCTGCCTCTGGCACTGGACTGCTTGACCGTGTGCATGGCATTATGAAGTCTGAAGACTACCAACAAATTTTGCAGCATAATGTAGGGCCCAGTGTGAGAAAGCTGGGTCTCCCTCAGAGGTCATGGGTCTTCCAGCAGGACAATGACCCAAAACACTCTTCAAAAAGCACTAGAAAATGGTTTGAGAGAAAGCACTGGAGACTTCTAAGGTGGCCAGCAATGAGTCCAGACCTGAATCCCATAGAACACCTGTGGAGAGATCTAAAAATGGCAGTTTGGAGAAGGCACCCTTCAAATATCAGGGACCTGGAGCAGTTTGCCAAAGAAGAATGGTCTAAAATTCCAGCAGAGCATTGTAAGAAACTCATTGATGGTTACTGGAAGCGGTTGGTCGCAGTTATTTTGGCTAAAGGTTGTGCAACCAAGTATTAGGCTGAGGGTGCCAATACTTTTGTCTGGCCCATTTTTGGAGTTTTGTGTGAAATGATCAATGATCTTTTTGCTTCATTCTCTTTTGTGTTTTTTCATTTAAGACAAATTAAATGAAGATAATAATACCAAAGAATTTGTGTTTGCAATCATTTTCAGGAAGAAACTGAGTATTATCTGACAGAATTGCAGGGGTGTCAATACTTTTGGCCACAACTGTAGTTAGTTCCCAATAACTGGCCTAGTAGTGGAAGCCGCCGTGGTCTCGTCCATCACTCGTTATACAATTTCTTAATTGTTTTGACGATTGGAGGCAAATTGTGTTCCCATGACAACTGGTAACAAATGTGGGTTCTGTGTGATCTCTTCGGTGTTATCTTTGACAGTTGGTGGCAAGTGGTGGGATACTATCATGCATCAGTTATCTGATTTCCTGTCACTGAAAATTTCCACGGTCCTTGAGCGGATTCTGTGTAGAGCTGTCAGGATCAGACTCAGTGTTTTATTTTTCTCCTGGGACAATACTGTACGTTTAGCAGTTACATCCCTCCCCTCTCTATTTTTGTTCTGTCCTAGCTTTTGTTTGGCAATTATGGCTATGCTTGGGGAGGCCTGGTACAGCTAACTGAAGAAGGGAACTCTTACTGCCGTTTGTGCAGTCAGACAGATTGACTCCAATGGCAAAAACATGCAACAAATGATCACTGCACTGTTGCAATTTGACAATTTGACGCAGAGCAAGTCTGTCATCTGAGCCCTGATAAACGAGAGGCCAACCAAGGCATAGTTGGCACTGCTGCAGAAGTCCCACTTATGGAAGCAAGCCACATCAGCAACTAGGATAGCGTGGATGAGTCTTCCTGCAGATGGCCCTACTGAAATTCAGTGCAGATGATCATGAAGGATGGTTGAGGCTCATTCAGTAAAACCAAGAGAAAGACAATTGAAAGGCCGAGCAAGAGGCTGAGAGAGCGGAGTGACAGGCCCAAGCTGAGCGAGAGGCTGCTGAGCGAAAAGCCGAGTGAGTGCACCAGCTGGAATTAATCTTACTCCAGAAGGAGCCTTCCACCCCACTGAACAGTGAATTCAGTACTGTCCACACCTTTAAACCCAATCCTGAGCATTTTTCTGAGATGGAAAGGGATAGGGAGTTGGACATATGTCTGCGGGGATTTGAAAAGACTTGCACCAGTTGCTTGATGACCAGTGGGCATGATACTTAACTCTAGGGTTGCAGGGCAAAGCCCAGAAAATGTTCACCACTCTCCCTTGAGATCAAGATGGAAAGCGTATATCTGCACAGAGATCCAAGCTTCAGAGACTGGGAGTTCTGTTGAAACTGTTAGTGTAAGAATACAAGGAGTGAACAATGGAAGGGACACCATTGTAGGCATTTACTACAGGCCACCTGTGTAAGCTGAAGATATGGAAGTACTCTTTATGCATCAAATGGCCAAGTTCTCCAAAAAATATGACATAGTGGTGATGGGAGATTTCAACTGTCCAGACATTTGTTGGGAATCTCTCTCAGGCAAAACTAACAGGTCAGGCAAATTCTTATCCTCTCTTGCTGACAACTTTATCTTCCAAAAGATAGTGGAGAAAACAAAGGAATCTGCTATCTTGGATCTAATCCTTATAAACAGGGTGGAAATGGTTGAGGAGGTAAGAGTGGCTGGGACCCTAGGAGGTAGCGACCATGCTACTTTAGAATTTTGGATAACTAGAGGAGGAAGACCTGTGAAGACTCAAACGTCAAGGTTAGATTTCAGAAAGGCAGATTTTAAGGGATACAGAAAGAGAATTGGAGGGATCCAATGGCTGGATATCCTTAAGGACAAAAATGTCTAGGAAGGATGGGAAATTTTGAAAAATGAGATTTTCAAAGCACAATCATTAACAATTGTGAAAAGAGGGAAGAATAGGAAGCGTTTAAGGATACCAGGATGGATGAACACAGAACTTAAATGCATGCTAAAAAGGAAGAAAGAAATGTTTATCAAATGGAAAGAGGGAGGCATATCTAAAGAAGAATATAATGCTGTCTGCAGAACCTGTAAGTGACGCATCAGATTAGCTAAAGCTGACGATGAATTGAGGCTTGCAAGAGATGCCAAAAGCAATAAAAAAGGATTTTGAGGATATGTCAAAAGTAAAAGAAAAGCCAAAGATGCTATAGGATTTTTACAAGATGAAATTGATGAAATGGTAAGAAAAAGGTAATTAGACCTACCGGTAATTGTGTTTCCAGGAATCCCTCCTGACAGCATGCTGGAGGAGGTCCTTCTTATCTACAGTGGGACAGGAAACCACGAGAGCTTAAAAGGACCCTCCCCCTGCCACCCTTCAGTGATTTCTCAAAGTAACACATCTGGATGAATGCAAAAGGAGATTTTTTATTTAAACCAACATTTTTCATACACATGTTACATCACAGTCGTATGGAAAATATCATAGGGAGGGAACTAACAGTGCTGTCAGGATGGATTCCTGGAAACACAATTACCGTTAGGTCTTATTACCGTTTTCCAGGTCAACGCCTGACTGTACGCTGGAGTAGTACCAAAGGAGATTGGTCCTAGGGTGGGACTACTGCATGGAGCACTTTTCTCCCAAATGCCAATTGTGTGGATGCCACGTCTAATTTATAATGCTTAGAGAAGGTACTGAGACTGGCCCAAGATGCCACTCTGCAGATCTGTTCTGCTGAGGCTCCTCCCTTCTCTGCCCATGACTTGGCCATGGCTCTAGTTGAGTGGGCTCTAAGGCTCCCTGGGGGACTCTGACCCTGTGCCCTATAGACTAGGCTAATTGTGGATCTAATCCACCTTGCTATTGTGGATTTTGATGCCTTCTTCCACTTATTCGGACCTCTGTATTGGACAAAGAGATTATTATCCTGTCTCCAAGGCCTGGTTGCGTCCAGGTACCTGAGTACTGTCTCCCTGACATCCAAGTTATGGTAGGTACTTTCCTTCTTATTCTTAGGAAACTGACAGAATGAAGGGAGCACTACCTCCTGATTCATATTTGAGTCTCAGATAACCTTGGGGAGAAAGGCCGGGTCGAGCCTTAGGACTAGTCGTCGAACACCTGTAAGTAATGATCTTGGATAGATAGGGCCTGAAGTTCCCCTAGTTTCTTCGCTGACGTGATCGCTACCAGGAAAGCCGTTTTGAGTGAGAGATTACCGATCTCTATCTCTGCCCCTAGCTGGTATGGGTGTTTACATAGTGCATTCAGGACTAAGTTAAGGTCCCAAGGAGGGACGGTCTTCATTATTAAGGGTTTAAGCCTCTGCACAGCCCTGGAGAAACGGGTTATCCAAGGGTGCGACGAGAGGGTTGCATCATAGAATACGCTTAAGGCTGCAATCTGTACCCTTAGAGTACTGGGTCTAAGGCCCTTTCTGAACCCTGCCTGTAAGAAGTCAAGGATCTTTGGGATGTCAGGTTGGTCAGCATTGACTGTCGCCTCTCCACAGAAGCCGCAGAATCTTTTCCAGATCTTGCTATATATTGCTGCGGTCACTGGTTTTCTACTTGCTTGGAGGGTAGATATAACTTTGTCCGATAGACCCCTTGCTCTCAGGACCTGGCGCTCAGGATCCAGGCTGATAACTGGAGTGCTTCTGGTCTCTGGTGCAAGACCGGACCTTGGTGGAGGAGGTCTTTTCTTCTTGGTAGGAGAATGGGCTCCTCTTGTGATATCTTCTTGAGCAGGGAGAACCAACTTCTTCTTGGCCAGAAGGGCACCACTAGTATGACTTTGGCTCTGTCTTCGTAAATTTTCCTGAGGGTTCGTAGAATGAGAGAGAGAGGCGGGAAGGCGTATAACAGGCCTCTACTCCAAGATTATGACAGAGCGTCAATTCCTACTGGATCTCCCAGAGGGTTCAGAGAATAGGAGGTCTTGACCTTTGCGTTCTGTTTGACTGCGAATAGGTCTATCTCCAGTCTTTCCCACCGGTCGCATAGGCTGTTGAACACCTCCTTGTTGAGTTCCCATTCCGTTGCAGCTATTCTTCTCCTGCTGAGGAAGTCCGTGACCTGGTTCCTGGTACCCTCCAGATGTACTGCTGAGATTGAGAGGACCTCTCTCTCTGCCCAGCTGAAGATTTGTTCTGCTAGGCGTTGTAGCGCTGGATGTCTTGGACCGCCCTGGTGACGGAGAAAGGCTACTGTCGTGGTATTGTCTGACAGTACCTTGACGTGTCTGTTTCTCACCAGGGATCGGGCGGACAGTAGTACCTTCCAGACCGCATGAAGTTCTCTGAAGTTGGAGGACTCGTTGCTGTCCTCCGGACTCCATCGTCCCTGGTAGTGTCTTCCTTGGACGTGTCCGCCCCAACCTTGTTGACTTGCGTCCGTTGTCACTATGACTTCTGGAGACTGGATCCACGAGACACCGGCTAGTAAATTTCTCGGAATGGTCCACAACACGACACGGGGAGACAACTGAATTTTCTTGTCTAGCGGGTTCTGCCTCCTGTCCCAGGAAGCTAGGACTGCCCGTTGTAGATCTTGAGAGTGAAATTGACTCCACTTGACGCAAGGAATGCAGGAGGTCATCAGGCCCAAAATCCTCATCACGTCCCTGAGGTTCCTTGAGAACTGACGAATCCTCTTCGGCATGCTGGCTTGCTTTTCCTTCGGTAGATAAGACATTCTTATTTCTGGGTCTAGCATGACTCCCCAAAATTTTATTCTGGGCTTGGGTATTAGATCTGATTTTGACCAATTTATGATCCAACCCAACTTCTGCAGTGTGGAGATCGAAAATTGACAGTCGACTCTGAGCTGAGCTACTGAATCTGCTACAATTAAGAAGTCGTCTAGGTAAGGGACTACAGTGATATTTCGACCCCTTAGGTAGGCCACTACCTCCACCATCAATTTTGTAAAGACTCTTGGGGCTGACGCTAGGCCAAAGGGGAGGCAGCGAAACTGATAATGGTAGATCCTGCCATCCTTTTCGACTGCAAATCTGAGATATCTTTGATGATCTGGGTAGATGGGAACGTGGTAATATGCACTCTTTAAATCTAGAGTGTACATTACCACTCCCTTTCCCAGAAGGGGAATCGTGGATCTTATTGATTCCGTCTTGAACCGTTTGTATGTTAACCATCTGTTTAAGGGTTTGAGATTTATTATCGTTCTGGATTCCCCAGATGGTTTTTTTATCGAGAAGAGGCTCGAGTAGTGTCCTCTCTCCTCTACTCGGGCGGGTACTGGAACGATTGCAGACGTCTCCAAGAGGTCCTGGATATCCGACCACATACTGGAAGCTGAACTGAGGCGAGAGCTGGTTACTAGAAATCTGTTCGGGGGGAGGGAGTCGAACTCTATCCTGTACCCCTGAGAGATGACATGTAGCACCCAGGGGCTGGTGGAATCTTCCTGCCATCCCTTCAGGAACCTGAGCAATCGCCCCCCTACTCTGGTGGCGTAATTTTCTTCGGGATCTTGACCCTGAGCCGGAGAAGATGGTATCTCTATTTCTACCTCTGCTCTCTCCCCCTTTGGGGTAGCTCCATCTTCCCGATTTCCCCTTCCCTCTGTAGTCCATTTTCTGATTATAACGGGGTCTACAAAAGGGCTGATACTTTTTGCGTTTCTCTTCAGGGAACCCCTTCTTCTCGTCCGAAGCTTTCTCTAAAATATCGTCGAGAACAGGCCCAAAAACCCTCCCCCCGAGAAGGGAATTGAGCAAAGCTTATTCTTTGATTGCATATCCCTTGACCAACTCTTTAGCCAGATGGCTCTTCTGGCTGCGTTGGACAGGGACTGACTTCTGGACGCGAATCTGACGGACTCTGCCGAGGCATCAGTTAAAAAACCCGTTGCTAACTTTAGTTAGGGAAGGGATTTTAGGATAGTTTCTCTCGGAGTTCTATCTGTCAGGTGCTGCTCCAAATCATCTATCCATAGATGCATGGAGCACGCTACTGATGTTGCAGCTATATTGGTTCTTATGACTGCTGCTGAACTCTCCCAGGCCCTCTTTAAGAGCCCATCCACCTTCCGATCCAAGGGCTCATTTAGGTTAGAGGAGTCCTTGAAAGGAATAGCCGTCTTTTTTGATACCTTCGCTACCGGGAAGTCTATTTTGGGGATTTCCTACCAGACTTTGACCTCCTCTGGGTCAAACGGCAAGCGAAGTCTAAAGTCTCTGTGAATAGTCAGTCATTTCTCCGCTTCTTCCCATTCCTCTAATATCATCGCCCGTATATGGGTGTTTACTGGGAAGACCATCGAGGTCTGCGAGCGCAGCCCCCCCCAAGAATCTCGTCCCGTACTGAGAGAGTTGCCGGGGGCTCCTCGATCTGCATAGTCTGCCGTACCTCTCCCAACAGCTCGTCTGTATCCCCGGACGAAAAGAGATATCTCTTTCCCTTCTCTGGGGGCTCTCTAATCTCTTCCTCTTCCACCTCTGATTCGGACAGGATCTCCTCAGATGAGGTGTCCGATTCCCTCTGCCTTTTCCTGGATACCTGGGGGTTCGTCTGCGGGGTCTGGGGGACGACAATGCCTGACACCGAAGCCTGCACCTCTTCCCTTATAATTGATCTCTTGTTAGACATGAGTGTAGCTTGCTCCTCCCCCACTATGCATCTTGTACATGCATCACAGAGGGTTTTTTGCCATGTATCCTTTAGCTTCTTAGAGCAAAGCGGGCACTTCTTATCTTTCCTCCTGGGCTCCTTCATCTCTGAGGTGGAGGTTCCAGTCTTCGCCTGATCCTCGGTAGGGAGGACTGCTTTGGGCTGTTGTACCGCCTGCTGACCGCGTCCTGCCTTTCTGTGGCACGCTGCGCTGTCCGATCCGCTCCGGAACTGGAGAAGACGCCACTCTCCTTCGTGATCCGGTCTTATGCAGGCCGCGGCCCGGAAATGACGCCTGTCAGCCGCGACCCGGAAGAGACGCGGCCTAATGCGGCGACCGGAAGTGACGCGGCCACCTGTGATGCCGCGACTGGAAGGGATGCGGCCACCTGTGATGCTGCAGGCTCCGAGCTGTCCGCTTCCCTCCTTCTGTGCCGGGAGCGTTGTGCCGCGTCCGGACTGCGGGGGATGCCCTGCTGCGGTGATCTATTCCTGGGACCCGCTTCTGGAGCCGGTGGAGTCCATAGAGGTGGCCCGGGCTCAGGGACATCAGCGGCTGCGTTCTGAGTCGAGAGCCCCCCTCAGAAGGAAGCGACCCCATCTCCCAGGAGCAGCGCTGCACTGGCTGTGCTGAGGGACCCTCTGGCGGGTGTCAGCTGCAGAAGTCTTGAGGTAGGAAGGGAAAGGCTTGGCCCCCCGATCCTCACCATCTGCCCGGAACGGTCGGATCTTCTCTCGCCATTCCTATCCGCAGTGGGAAAGGAAAAACACTGAAGGGTGGCAGGAGGAGGGTCCTTTTAATCTCGTGGTTTCCTGTCCCACTGTGGATAAGAAGGACGTCCTCCAGCGTGCTGTCAGGTGGTGACCTGGGAAAGATGTTGAGAAGGCCGAACTTTTAAATTCCTATTATACATCTATTTTCTCTCAGAAAGGAAATGTAACATCAACTGTTCTTCACTGTCCTATTAAAGGAATAGAAGAATCAAGGCTATCTATAAACATAAAGATAGTGAGGAAACACTTAGCTAACATAAATGAATTCAAGTCTCCAGGTCCAGATGAATTACACCCCAGAGTACTGAAGGAGACAGCAGAAGAAATTTTTGAACCCCTCTCCATAATCTTTGAAAATTCTTGGAGATCAGGAGAAGTCCCAGAAGACTGGAGAAGAGCAAATGTTGTTCCTATCTTCAAAAAGGGGAAAAAGGTGGACCCAGGCAACTATAGGCCGGTGAGTCTGACTTCTATACCAGGAAAGATCTTTGAACAAATTATTAAACAACATGTATGTAAGGCTAGTTTCACACTAGCATATTTGCTCGCAGCACTCGGCGCCGCTAAGCCCCGCCCCCTGCCGTGGCCCTCCGGTCATCTCCTACTATCGCACAGCGCTGCATGCGATCTGCGCACCCTATCTTTAGCATAGGGTGCGCAGACCGTGCGCTGGTCGTGCGCTAGTAGGATTTTTCGTGCGCTGTGCCCTTTTGACGGTGCGCCGATGTGCGCCGAACGCACCATCTTGCCTTTTGGTGCACTCAGTGCACCGTCAAAAGGGCGTAGCGCATGCAAAATCCTACTAGCGCACGGCCAGCGCACGGTCTGCGCACCCTATGCTAAAGATAGGGTATGCAGATCACATGCAGCGCTGTGCGATAGTAGTAGGAGATGACCGGAGGGGGCGCGGCAGGGGGTGGGGCTTACGGCACCGTGTGCTGCGACCAAATACGCTAGTGTGAAACTCGCCTAAGTACCTGGATAAGAATGAAGTGATTAACCAGAGTCAGCATGGGTTTGTAACTAATAAGTCATGTCAGACTAACTTAATTTCCTTCTATGACAGAATCACTGACTGAGTGGATCAGGGAAATGCTGTAGCTATAGTATATCTTGACTTCAGCAAAGCATTTGACACAGTATCTCACACAATCCGTATTAAAAAAATTACTAAGTATGGAATGGACAAGGCAACTGTTAGGTGGATTCATAACTGGCTTAGTGATCGGACCCAAAGAGTGGTCGTAAATGGCTGCACATCCAGTTGGAAGAATGTCTCAAGAGGGGTACCACAGGGATCTGTTCTGGGCCCTGTATTGTTCAACATCTTTATCAACAATTTAGATAAAGGAATTGAGAGGAAACTGATTAAATTTGCTGAAGACACAAAGCTAGGAGGGATGGCTAATAGTAGAGAAGAGAGAGAGGATTCAAAAAGATATAAATAAACTGGAGCAGTAGGCAGCAACTAACAGAATGGTTTTTAACAGGAAAAAATGCAAAGTACAACATCTAGGCAATAAAAATGTAAAAAGGATATACAGAATGGGAGGAATAGGGCTAAGCAACAGCACATGTGAAAAAGACTTGGGCACAGGTGGGCACGGCTTGGAGACACAGGACAGGCGGGCACGGTGTAAGAAGGGACAGGTATGGATATAGGCAGGAGTGCGGAGTAGGCGGAGCCGCAGGAGTGCGGAGTAGGCTGGGCTGCAAGGGAGCCGGGCAGGCAGAGCAGCTAGGGAGCTGGGCAGGCAGAGCGGCTAGGGAGCCGAGCAGGCAGAGCGGCTAGGGAGCCAAGCAGGCAGAGCTGCAAGAGAGCAGATGCACAGACAGAGCTGCAAGGGTGCAGATGCACAGACAGAGCTGCAAGGGTGCAGATGCACAGACAGGGAGGACACAAGGAAAGACACAGCAGGGAAGGAAGCCACAGACAAGGAGAAAGGTAGACTAAGGTAGGACAGAGTACAGACAAGGTACTGGGACCAAGACTCAAGGGCCAGGATTTTCAGCCTCCTGGCAGGCAGACAAAGAACACAAAGCAAGGCTAAGAGTATTCCTAAAGAGAAGGAGATACACAGAACAGGGCCTGGCTTCCTCAGCAGCAAGACACTAACTGAGTATAGACATTGCACAGGCAATGTTTCAGTGGGTGTGGTGGAACTAAATAGTCAAGGGCTCTAGGTGATTGGTCAGGGATAGATTAGACAGGTGCACCCTGACTGCATAAGAACCAGAGAGTTCTGGCGCCGCCCCCCTATACACACATAGCCAGGAAACTTACAGAAGAGCAGAAGCATGGAGCACAGGACTGGCAACAGACAGAATTCACAGCATGACCCGGAGCAGTGAGTAAGTTGATGTGCGGGGGGATGGGAGGCCATGCAGTGACGCCAGCAGGGTTGTTACAATTCTCATTTGCACAAGGAAAGACTAGAAGCAATGGGATGAAACTGAATGGGAGGAGACACAGATTAGATATTAGAAAAAACTTTTTGACAGTTAGGGTGATCAATGAGTGGAACAGGCTGCCACGAGAATAGGTGATTTCTCCTTCAATGGAAGTTTTCAAACAAAGGCTGGACAGACATCTGTCTGGGATGATTTAGTGAATCCTGCTTTGAGCAGGGGGTTGGACTAGATGACCCAGGAGGTCCCTTCCAACTCTATCATTCTATGCTTCTATGAGACTACGAGGTTATCAAGCAGGCCCTGATAAAGAAGTACCAGCTGACTCCTGAGGTACACCGAAAAGAGTTCCAGACCCTCCAACGTGGACCTCAGCTCTTGGCAGCTACCGTGATGTGGTGGGAAGTCTCAGAAATAAACTTTGAGCAGTGGGTTTAGGGAATATCAGTTACCACCTTCAAGGAATTGAAGGATCTGATGGTGAAGGACCAATTGCTTCATCTTTGCAGTGTGGAGGTGTGACAGTTCGTGAGGGACCGAGAGCCAAAGGAAGTAGATAAACTGCCGATACCTATGAGGCCAACCTTATACCTCAGGTGCGAAAGTTAGCCGCTGCCAGCTTGAAAGGGGGTAAGCCAATAACCACCACTAATGCCTCTGCCAGTTTGTATTCAGGAGGTCCTGCCCCTTCTTCCAGCACCAGGCCTGCATCGAACTCTCGTCTGTGCTATACCTGTGACTGAACTTGCCACATCAGCCTCACCTACTTGCAGAGGCAGAAGAAGAACCCCACATCCATGGCCAAGGGGCCTAAAGCAGCTGTTCTTTTTGGGGTGGGGTAGTTGGGAGGGTCTCTGACAACTTGCAGCCACTCACTGTGGGTGACACCGTCACTCTGGGGCTCAAGGACTCCAGTCCAGAAAGAACCCTCATCCGCCCTGAATTGATGTCCTCTGAAGATTTTGTCCCTGGGAAGACCATGTCTGTGACCAGGATTGGGGGTGCCCACCCACCTTTACCGATGGCCTGGGTTTCACTTGACTTGGATGATGGGATGGAGTTGAGGCAAGTGGGGGTTTCCGTGACCCTCCCCACAAATGTTTTATTGTGAACTGATCTGGGACAGTTGGTCACTCAATATATTTCTGACCACCCTCTAAGATCCGATACCTCCTGTGATTCAGTTGTTAATAAATAATGTGAATGTCAATGTGACAGATGATGCAGGGGTAGCATGAAGCAGGTGGTCCCGTGCAGCTGACCTGTGTCACAACAGACAGTGACATGGCCGGTGTTAGCTGCCCTATGATTTGCACTGCTCCTGAGGTATTAAGGGCGGATGGAAAGTGGTACCCACAGTCTGTCAAGCTGATGGAAAAGTGTTGTCCTCCAGGGAGACAGCTTACACAGCTGCTGTCACCCACAGTCAAAGTTCCCATAATGCAGGTAATGAGCTTCCTTCTGGACCCTCATCAGCCAGCTGGAAAACAGAATCGGTTGTTGATCCAGAGCAGGTCCCAGACCGTTCTAGTGAGGTTGGGGACTTAACGCTACTTCTGGCTGCTTCTAGCTAGGATTTCCAGGTGCACTCAGATGCAGGTCTAGAGAGGCAGAAGGACCTTGCAGAGAAGCCCATCTCTGAGTCCGACAAGGAAAGGGTATTCTGGAACCAGGAGAGACTGTACCAGGAGATTGTTCCCTGCAACCCCCTATCGATTTATGGATGAGTTTTTGCAGATTGCCCATGAGATTCCACTGGCTGATCACTTGGGGGTCAGCAAAACCAAGGCTCGGCCATCACACCTCTATCACAAAATCGGGGCAGATGTTGCCAACTAGAGTTGGGCGAAACGGGTCGAAAAATTTCAAAAGTCGCCGACTTTTGGCAAAGTTGGGTTTCATGAAACGAAACCCGACCCTAGGATGAGGTCGGCCACGAGGTCGGCGACTTACGCGCCAAAGTCGCGTTCCAAAAGTTTGTTTTGCGCTCTTTTTCAGCCAATCAGGATCCACGGACACTGTGGGCAACGTGATGACATAGGCAGGGGTCACCACCATCTTTCAGAAGGGCATGCAAGTGATTGGCTTGCTTTGGTGGGCGTCACAGGGGTTATAAAAGGGCGTGCACGCCGACCGCCATCTTACTTCTGCCGATCTTAGCATAGGGAGAGGTTGCTGCTGCTGATTCTGTAGGGAGAGCGTTAGGCAGGGAAGAAGAAAAAAAACTGCTTCTGCTGCTAGCGATTTTGCCTGTACAACACACCAGTCACTGTGTGTGCAGTGCAAGGGGAGGCTATATTGTGGTGGATCAGTGGTGTTGGTTGTTAGGCTGCCTTCTAAGGCTTCCTGACAGCTGCATTGCTGTTTACCCACTGCTCTGCAAACTGCTTTTTTAAAAGCAATCCCAATTTTTTTTTCTGTCCTGCTGAGGTAGTGAGCGTGCATTTTTTCACACCAAACAGCGGTGTACGCTCCTCACACAGTACCGTGTAACGGCTGTTATCACAGCCACAGTGAAGCTATCTGTGTGTCACTCTGTGAGAATAAGTCGAGGACATGTTCCGTTCTTACAGACCTGCACCTACTAGTTTTGTCTAGCTTTCAAACAGTTAAATATATTTGCTGTTTGATCACATTCAAAACTATAGAGAGACAGCGTGTGTCAGTCCGTATACTTAAAAAACACGGAGCTTGACAATTTTACGTACACCGGACAGCCGTGTACGTGCACGCTCCTCTCAGTACCGTGTAACGGCTGTTATCACGGCCACAGTGAAGCTATCTGTGTGTCACTGTGGAAGGATAAGTGGAGGACTTGTTCCGTTCTTAGGCTGGTTTCACATTAGCGCTTTTTAAGCGCACGCACGGCCGGGGGTAGCTCCGCCCCCGAGCCGGCTCTCTGCCCGGCGTGCCCGCCCCTTGCTTGTAGCGCCACCTCCTAGCGGACAGCGGCGCCTGCGATCGGCGCACCCTGTCTTTAGCATAGGGTGCGCAGATCGTGCGCAGGCCGTGCGCTAGTTGCGCTGCGCACTTTTGACGGTGCGCCGTGCGCGCCAAAATCGAACTTTTCGGATTTTGGCGCGCACGGCGCACCGTCAAAAGTGCGCAGCGCTGGTCAAAGCGCAACTAGCGCACGGCCTGCGCACGATCTGCGCACCCTATGCTAAAGATAGGGTGCGCCGATCGCAGGCGCCGCTGTCCGCTAGGAGGCGGCGCTACAAGCAAGGGGCGGGCACGCCGGGCAGAGAGCCGGCTCGGGGGCGGAGCTACCCCCGGCCGTGCGTGCGCTTAAAAAGCGCTAATGTGAAACCAGCCTTACAGACCTACACTCTAGGGAGATTCCTATTCTGCCCAATTCTACATACACCTTGTAGTTTGTGATACACTAGCCAATTTCTGCCTGTGACATAGCGCTCTGATATTCAGTGGGCCTCACACAATCCAAAAGTGTCCAGTGTCCACTAGTATGTACAGAAATTCAAAATCTCCCTTATCCTGTAGTCACTTTTTTCACACCTGTGCCATCGAGCCTGTGACATAGCGCTGTGATATTCAGTGGGCCTCACACAATCCATAAGTGTCCAGTGTCCACAAGTGTGTGCAGAAATTCAAAATCTCTGTGATCCTGTAGTCACTGTTTTCACACCTGTTCCATCGAGCCT
This sequence comes from Dendrobates tinctorius, assembly GCF_039654945.1. NCBI lineage: Eukaryota > Metazoa > Chordata > Amphibia > Anura > Dendrobatidae > Dendrobates > Dendrobates tinctorius. The sequence continues at coordinate 819,499 of NW_027361998.1, read as the reverse complement.
GTGACATAGCGCTGTGATATTCAGTGGGCCTCACACAATCCAAAAGTGTCCAGTGTCCACAAGTGTGTGCAGAAATTCAAAATCTCCCTTATCCTGTAGTCACTTTTTTCACACCTGTGCCATCGAGCCTGTGACAAAGCGCTGTGATATTCAGTGGGCCTCACACAATCCATAAGTGTCCAGTGTCCACAAGTGTGTGCAGAAATTCAAAATCTCTGTGATCCTGTAGTCACTTTTTTCACACCTGTGCCATCGAGCCTGTGACATAGCGCTGTGATATTCAGTGGGCCTCACACAATCCATAAGTGTCCAGTGTCCACAAGTGTGTGCAGAAATTCAAAATCTCCCTTATCCTGTAGTCACTTTTTTCACACCTGTGCCATCGAGCCTGTGACATAGCACTGTGATATTCAGTGGGCCTCACACAATCCAAGTGTCCAGTGTCCACTAGTGTGTGCAGAAATTCAAAATCTCCCCTGTCCTATAGATACCTTGTACCTTGTTTTACATTACTATATAGTTTGTTGGATTTTGTCTACATTTCTACAAAAAATGAGGAAGGCTGGTGGAAGAGGCCGTGGAATTGGGCGGGGGTTGGCAGCTGGTAATGATGGTGTTGGTGGTGGATCTGATGGTAGTGGCAAGAGCAAAATAGGACCGAATGCAGGAGGTGTTGAGCCTGCGTCATCGTCTGGCTCCATAAGGCTTCGAAGGCTTAGTTTTCTAGGAGTTGGCAAACCGCTTTTAAAGCCAGAGCATCAGGAAAAAGTTTTGTCTTACATTGCTGACTCAGCCTCCAGCTCTATCGCCTCCTCTTCTGAAGTTGTAAAAAGTAAAAGCACTGAGTCGTCATTGGAGGCTCATGTTCATGAACCACACCTTTCCTTGTGTCCTTCACCCCAACCAAGATTGAAGGATGACGCAGGCCATACTACTGATTACTCCATGGAGCTGTTTTCACATACCATGCCTGGATTATCAAGTGAAATGGTGAATTACCCAGGCCAAGATGAATCTGACATGGAGTGCACTGATGCACAGCCGCTGATAGATGATTCTGCTGGTACATTCACTCAGAGCACTACATTGTCCTCGCAGTGTACAGAGCCAGATTCTGACCCTGATGAGACTCAGGTGCCCCTTCCCGCACACTATACCACCATACACGGTGACACAGAGGAAGGTGCACATGACATTGAAGAGGAGGTGATGGATGACCCAGTTGTTGACCCAGATTGGCATCCATTGGGGGAAGAGGGTGCTGCTTCCAATAGCTCAGATGAGGAGCATCCACAGCAGACATCGACATCGCAACAGCTGTTATCTGGCAGGCCCGGAGCACTCCAAAGACAGGTTCCAAAAATCAAAAGAGTTGCTGGACAGCTTGTCCAGAGGGTCAAAAGATCACAACGTGCTAGGCGCAAAATGTCTGCCAAAGTAGGAAGAGTGCAGTGTGGCACTTTTTTGAACAAAATCCTCATGATCAGGCCAAGGTTATCTGTAAGAAGTGCGCAAAGACCTTTAGCCGAGGGAAAAATCTGAAAAATTTGAATACCAGTTGCATGCTTAGACATTTAACCAGCATGCACTTTCAAGCGTGGACACAACACCAAACCTCAAGTGCCACATGTGCAACTGATCACAAAGAAGGTAGTCAGCAACGCTATATTGTTTCCCCCACTGTAAGCCCACCGGTTAGCACAGCAGCAAATGTTGAGGTGTCATTGCAAGGCCACAGCAGTCAGGGAATCCCACTGTTATATCAACGAAATACTGAATCTAGGCCATCAGAAAGAACACCAACTCCATCACCATCATCAACCCTCTCTCAGTTCGCCCTGTCCACCGCTACTTCCACCATATGCAGCTCTCCAGTCCAGCTCACCCTCCCAGACACTATGAGTAGGTCAAGAAAGTACTCAGTCTCTCATCCGCGTACACTGGGTTTGAACGCCCACATTGCCAAACTAATCTCGTTTGAGATGATGCCCTATCGGTTGGTGGAAAGCGCAGCTTTCCGCGAACTCATGGCCTATGCAGTACCACGCTATGACCTACCCAGTCGCCACTTCTTCTCTCGCAAAGCCATCCCAGCCCTCCACCATCATGTGAAAGACCGCATTGTCCATGCACTCAAGCAGTCAGTGAGTGGAAAGGTGCACCTCACAACTGATGCATGGTCCAGTCGGCATGGCCAGGGCCGTTACGTGTCCATCACTGCGCACTGGGTTAATGTGGTGGATGCAGGGTCCACAGGGGACAGCGGTGGTGGGACAGTGCTGCCTAGGCCACGGTATAGGAAACAGTTGGCTGTAGGCGTTCTACCCTCCTCCTCCTCCAGAAGCGAAAGCTCGTCCACAGAGCGCAGTCGTACGAGCACTCCATCTGCAGCTGCCACTGTTGCACACGAGGTGTCCCCCTATCGAGCAGCTAGTGGAAAGCGTCAGCAGGCTGTGTTGCAGATGATGTGTTTGGGCGACAGACACACCGCCGAGGTGCTGGCCGAGTACTTGAAGCGACAAACTGAGTCAAGGCTGGGCAGTGTACATCTTGAGGCAGGCAAGGTAGTTAGTGATAACAGCCGTAATTTTGTGGCTGCCATAGCCCTTTCAAAACTCAGCCACATACCTTGCTTGGCTCACACCTTGAACCTGGTGGTGCAGTGCTTCCTCAAAAATTATCCAGAGTTAACAGCCCTGCTCCAGAAGGTGCGAAGACTGTGCGCGCACATCCGCCGGTCGCCTGTACACTCCGTTCGTATGCAGAAGCTGCAGCGATTGCTCCACCTTCCCAACCACCGCCTCATTATCGACATTGCAACAAGGTGGAACTCCACCCTGCACATGGTGGAGCGGCTGTGCGAGCAGAGGCAGGCCATAATGCATTTGTGGGAGGATACACGGCCAGGCACTTTGAGAGCAGACATGGAGTTGACAGGTGTGCAGTGGTCGAAGCTGAAAGACCTCTGTAAAGTCCTTCAGTGTTTTGAGGAATGCACACGGCTGGTAAGTGCAGACGACGCCATCCTAAGCATGAGCATCCCACTTATGCGTCTGCTCATGCAAACTTTGACGCACCTTAAGGAGCAGGCGTCTGCAGCCAATGTTGACGAGGAGGGAATCCTTGATGACATTCAGCCATTGTCTGCTCAGGGATCTCTCCTGGACGAGGTGGAGGAAGAAGAGGAGGAGGAGGATGATGATGGGGATGATTACTTAGGGGAGGAGGATGCATCTCGTGGGGCAAGTGAAAATGTTGGCGTGGCAAGGTCTGGTACAGGGTTTGTGCGTGACTGGAGGGATGTGGATTTGCCAGAAAGTGCTCCTCCAACCAGCACTCGCAGTGCATCATTGACACCGGGAACATTGGCCCACATGTCAGATTATGCCTTGCAGATCCTAAAAAGGGACCCCCGCATTGCCAAAATGATGAACGATGACGACTACTGGTTGGCCAGCATCCTGGATCCACGCTATAAAGGCAAATTACAAAACATCATGCCACAGGAGAACCTTGACCTAATATTGGCTAATAAACAAGCAACTCTGGTAAATCGGTTGCTTGAGGCATTCCCAGCACACAGCAGCGGTGATGGTTCTCACACGAGCCGTACGGGACGGGGGCAGCTTGGCAGAGGTGTTCATGGTGCACACAGCAGAAGTGGCGTTGGAGACAGGGGTTTCATGACAATGTTGTGGACTGATTTTTCAAGTACCGCTCACACAACTGGTAATACTGCATCGATGGAAAGTGACAGGAGACAGCAGTTGTCAACTATGGTTACAAACTACTTTTCCTCCCATATCGATGTTCTCCCACACAAGTCATTCCCCTTTGACTATTGGGCTTCTAAACTGGACACCTGGCCTGAATTGGCACAATATGCCTTACAGGAGCTCGCTTGCCCAGCTGCAAGTGTGCTATCGGAAAGAGTCTTCAGTGCAGCTGGATCAATCCTGACAGAAAAAAGGACCCGTCTGTCAACCCAAAATGTGGATGATCTAACCTTCATTAAAATGAACCACGCATGGGTTTCCAAGGATTTTGTCCCACCTTCCCCTGATGACACATAGGGTGACAGAAAAATGGCTTGCTTTGGTCCACCTCTTCCTGGGACTTCACCTATTTCGCCTTTTGCATCAGCTGAATGTCCAACATCAACATATGCCACTTTCTAAAACTCCCCAACTGTGCTGCCTCCCCCCCCATGGCCGGGGTCACCACCTAGCGCACGACACCGTGCGAGTGCCGTTGCCCTGGACAGGTGGGTAGGCCGACTCTTGGGCGCGGGCACTGGCACAGGGTCCCTCATAGTGCAATCAAGTGTCTCTGACGGTGGTGGTGCACACCCTCCGTCAGACACACCGCCGTACTATGAGGGGCCCAGTGCCAGTACCGACGCCCACGAGTGGGCCCCCCTTGCTTGGGCAGGGCCCCAGCATTTGCAATCTTTACCTCTCCCTGCTCCTCCGCTGTGTAGTCTGGGCCGTCAAATCCATACTGTGCCTGACACCGTCTGAGCCTGCCTCCTGATGTATAGACATATATTTTGAATGTGTACACTATGCTATCCATACATGTTATCCGGGGATACGGTACCCTTTCTCACCTTTGTGCAATCACGTGCAATCCATACTGGGCCTAACACCGTCTGAGCCTGCCTCCTGATGTATAGACATATATTTTGAATGTTAAAAACAAAACCAGTGTGCATAAAAATGCACAGGATGACATCACCACCTGGTGAGCCTCCCAGCAAACAAATACACCAACTCCAATAGATTATGCCATAACAAGAGAAACTGGAGTACACAGTGACAGCAAGAAAAATACTTTTTTATATATAAATATAAATGTTTATTATGCATACAAAATATATAAATAATCATACATGGTAAGATAGTGCACCAAGGTGCATACAAGCAAAACACAAGGGCCGCCCCTCTGGCAAAGCAATCCTGTTGTAAGCAAATACTCAGGTCAAGTGACCGAAAGAGGAAATGTATAAAAGGCTGGTCAGGGAGTTCCCATCGCGGATCGCAGTAGTACCGTGATATCCCCTTGAGAAAGCAGGCTTCAGAGCCCGCGAAATGTGCGTCGGGGGTGGACATCTGGCCCTGGGGCTCCCTCTCTGGCTTCTCAGATCCCGGTAAGCTGCATTGTTCATCTGTTAAACTTGGCTGTTCCGGATATATCACGGTACTACTGCGATCCGCGATGGGAACTCCCTGACCAGCCTTTTATACATTTCCTCTTTCGGTCACTTGACCTGAGTATTTGCTTACAACAGGATTGCTTTGCCAGAGGGGCGGCCCTTGTGTTTTGCTTGTATGCTCCTTGGTGCACTATCTTACCATGTATGATTATTTATATATTTTGTATGCATAATAAACATTTATATTTATATATAAAAAAAGTATTTTTCTTGCTGTCACCGCGTACTCCAGTTTCTCTTGTTATGGCATATATTTTGAATGTGTACGCTATCCATACATGTTATCCGGGGATACGGTACCCTTTCTCACCTTTGTGCAATCACGTGTAACCCATACTGGGCCTGAGAATGGCTGGCGAGCTGTTAAGCAAGCTACAGCACCTGTGGTTTGCACACGTAAGTTTTTCATTTTTTCAGGAATGACGGTTAGGCCTAATTCCGGAACTGCGGTTGACCAGCACTTACTGGGAAATCATCGTTCGCGGGTAATAATTGTAATCAGTGATCCCCATCACTAACGTTGATCAGCGGGTTATCTGCACCTGTAAGCGACAAACGCTGGCCTTTTCAGTGTAGCGCACATGCAGCCACGGACATGTAAGGGCATGACACACCAGTTATTGGCCAATCTCATGTGCCAGAGCCTCACGTGTCCCTCTAGTAAGCCGGACTCGGACCGTGGGGCATGACGGAGTCTCGTTCATTAACGGAATTAAGCTTGCAATGTGTGCATCTTTTCTGTAGCTGGCATGGTTGAGGTTTCCCAGGTGGAGTCGAATTTAACCGTAGGCTCCACTCCTGGTGGTGCCCTTCTGGACATTCCTTTAAGGTTCAGCTTTGCAACCATACTGCCCACGTAAAACAAACACTTTGCCTTCATGAACGCTGTTTGGAGGGTCATGACTCATGGGAATAACGCCGCCCAATCAGTTAACCTGCTAGAGAGATCCTTCGTTGCTCCCAAGCATGACATCACACTCCCTAGGAGGAAGGTAATGCCACTGTGGCGACCGTACTCCTGGGGGCGACACAAGTGCACTGATGCCCAGCCACTGCTCGATGAATCTGCTGGTACATTGACCCAGACCACTACATTCCCCTCGCACACTACACGGCCTGAATCTGACCCTGATGAAACTCAGGTTACCCTTCCCATATACAGTTCCATCTTACACGGTGACAAAGAGGAAGCTGCAGATGAAAGTGCAGGTTCGGCCCACCCGCCATCAGACACACCACCGTACTATCAGGGGCCCTGTGCCAGTGCCATCGCCAACGAGTGGGCCCCCCCTGCTTGCTCAGGATCACAGCACTTGTAAGGTTGAAATACTGTGCAGTGAGATGGAAGATGGGGACGACGAGGAGTCCAGACTAGTACAGGGATTCCCTAGCGAGGAGACTTATTTGATTGTTTTCAATGTTGGGACAGCAATTTTTGGGGAGCACTATACTCTGGAGAATGATAGATGGGGCCCACCATACACTGGAACATTCCAAAGGTGGACATCAGACACTGGAGCAGCATTTACAGGGCCCATTATACACTAGAGCATTAGAAATGGGGCCCATTATGTTTGGAGCATTATTTGGGCCCATAAGACAGTGGAGCTTCATCCATGGGGACCAACATATACTGTAGCATTATGTGGAGCTCATCATATACTGTTTCAAACATTATATGGGAATAATGATTCTGTATGGAGAAATAGATGGGCCTCGTCCTGAGATGTAAAAAGTGAGGTATTTTTCATTGTACTATACCGCTATTTCTCTGCCGTATCGGAGCATGATGAGTTGTGGTATGTGTTAAAGGGGCGCTCTTTCGCCCAGGGCACATGAAAACCTGCAGCCAGCCCTCCCCCCCCACAACTTTAGCCAAATAACCCCCATTTTTCAGTGCGTAACTTGTATTATGAAGTTAATTAAGGTTGACAAGCTCAAGTAAGAAGAATTGATGCTTTTGGCATTCAAATGGGCACTGTAGGTGTGTTTCCTGTCCTCCTCTCACTGCCGACTTTTATTCCCCATTGAGTTACATTGGGTTTCGTGTTTCGGGACGACCCCGACTTTTCCCTATAATCGGACGATCTTGCTCGACCCGACTTTTGGAAAAGTCGGGTTTCACGAAGCGAAACTCGACCCTAAAAAACCAAAAGTCGCTCAACTCTATTGCCAACTATTGTTGCTCCTGTATCACGTGGAAAAGTGTGGGAAAGTTGGGGCCTTCTCCCAAAGCTCCCGGAATACCTTTGCTAGTAATAAAGGAGCCTTTCCAGTGGATTGCTGTGGACATTGTTGAGCCACTTGCCATTGCTTGCAGCTCTGGAAAATGCTTCATTCTTACTATGGTAGACTGTGCTACTACTGTAGGTAGTGGCTTTGTCTTCAGTTAGGGACGATCAGGTGGCAGATGCCCTTTTGCCATATTTTCCAGGGCAGGATTTCCCAGGAAGATACTTACACACCAGGGAACTCAGTTCATGTCTCAGTTTATGGAAGCCTTCTGTAAGAAAATGCAGGTGCAACACCTGGTATGGTGTGTATCACCCACAGACTAATGGCTTGTGTGACCAATTCAATGGTACCCTTCAGTAGATGATTAACCCCTTCACTACCAAGGGTGGTTTGCACGTTAACTCCCGGGCCAATTTTTACAATTCTGACCACTGTCCCTTTATGAGGTCATAACTCTGAAACGCTTCCATGGATCCCTGTGATTCTGACATTATTTTCTCGAGACATATTGTACTTCATGATAGTGGTAAAATTTCATTCATATAACTTGCGTTTATTTGTGAGAAAAATGGAAATTTGGCAAAAATTTTGAAAATTTCGCAATTTTCCAAATTTGAATTTTTATGCCCTTAAATCACAGTGATACGGCACACAAAAAACATAATAAATAACATTTCCCACATGTTTACTTTACATCAGCACAATTTTGGAACCAAAATTTTTTTTTGTTAGGAAGTTATAAGGGTTAAAAATTGACCAGCGATTTCTCATTTTTGCAACACCATTTTATTTTTAGGGACCACATCACATTTGAAGCCACTTTGAGGGGTCTATATGATAGAAAATACCCAAAAGAGACACCATTCTAAAAACTGCACCCCTTAAGGTGCTTAAAACCACATTCAAGAAGTTTATTAACCCTTTAGGTGCGTCACAGGAATTTTTTGAATATTTAAAAAAAAAATGAACATTTAACTTTTTTTCACAAAAAAAATACTTCAGGTTCAATTTTCTTTATTTTACCAAGGGTAACAGGAGAAATTGGACTGCAAAATTTATTGTGCAATTTGTCCTGAGTACGCTGATACCTGATATGTGGGGGGGAACCACTGTTTCGGCGCATGGCAGACCTCAGTAGGGAAGGAGCACCGTATGACTTTTTCATTGCAAAATAGGCTGGAATTCAGATCGGACGCCATGTCGCGTTTGGAGAGCCCCTGATGTAACTAAACAGTGGAAACCCCCCACAAGTGACCCCATTTTGGAAACTAGACCCCCCAAGGAACTTATCTAGATATGTGGTGAGAACTTTGAACCCACAAGGGCTTCACAGAAGTTTATAACGTACAGCGGTACAATTAAAAAATCATATTTTTTCCACAAAAATGATCTTTTCACCCCCAATTTTTATTTTTCCAAGGGTAACAGGACCCTAAAAGATATTGTGCAATTTGTCCTGAGTACGCTGATACCCCATATGTGGGTGTAAATGACTATTTGGGCGCATAGCAGAGCTCGGAAGTGAAGCAGCACCATTTGACGTTTGTGACTAGAATTGAGATCGGACACCATGTCGCGATTGGAAAGCCCCTGATGTACCAAAACAGTGGAAACCCCCCACAAATGACACCATTTTGGAAACTAGACCCCCCAAGGAACTTATCTAGATGTGTGGTGAGCACTTTGAACCCCCCAGTGCTTCACAGAAGTTTATAACGCCCGGGCGTGAAAATAAAAAAATCGTATTTTTTCCACAAACATCATCTTTTAGTCCCCATTTTTTTTATTTTCCCAAGGGTAACAGGAGAAATTGGACCCCAAAAGTTGTTGTCCAATTTGTCCTGAGTATGCTGACACCCCATATGTGGGAGAAAACTACTGTATGGGGACACGTCGGGGCTCGGAAGGGAAGTAGTGACGTTTTGGAACGCAGACTTTGATGGAATGGTCTGCGGGTGTCATGTTGCCTTTGGAGAGCCCCTAATGTACCTAAACAGTGGAAACCCCCCACAAATGACACCATTTTGGAAACTAGACCCCCTGAGGAACTTATCTAGATGTGTGGTGAGCACTTTGAACCCCCAAGGGCTTCACAGAAGTTTATAATGCCCAGGCATGAAAATAAAAAAATCATATTTTTTCCACAAACATGATCAATTAGTCTCCAATTTTTTTATTTTCCCAAGGGTAACAGGAGAAATTGAACCCCAAAGGTTGTTGTCCAATTTGTCCTGAGTACGCTGATACCTCATATGTGGGAGAAAACTACTGTATGGGCACACGTCGGGGCTCGGAAGGGAAGTAGTGACGTTATGGAATGCAGACTTTGATGGATTGGTCTGCGGGTGTCATGTGCGTTTGGAGAGCCCCTGATGTACCTAAACTATTGAAACTCCCCACAAGTGACCCCATTTTGGAAACTAGACCCCCCATGGAACTTATCTAGATGTGTGGTGAGCACTTTGAACCCCCAAGTGCTTCACAGAAGTTTATAACGCCTGGGCGTGAAAATAAAAAAATCATTTTTTTCCGCAAAAATGATATTTTTGCCCCCAATTTTTTATTTTCCTTAGGGTAACAGGAGAAATTGGACCCCAAAAGTTGTTTTGTAATTTGTCCTGAGTAGGCTGACACCCCATATGTGGGGGTAAAACACTGTTTGGGCGCATGGCAGAGCTTGGAAGGGAAGGAGCACCATTTGACTTTTTCAACGCAGAATTGGCTGGAATTGAGATCAGACGCCATGTTGCCTTTGGAGAGCACCTGATGTGCCCAAACAGTGGAAACCCCCCAATTATAACTCCATCCCGAACCCCAACACACCCCTAACCCTAATCTGAGCCCTAGCCCTAGCCCTAACCCTAGCCCTAACCCCAGCCCTAGCCCTAACCCTAGCCCTAGCCCTAACCCTAGCCCTAACCCTAGCCCTAACCCTAGCCCTAACCCTAATGGGAAAATGGAAATAAATACATTTTCTTTTAGTTTTATTATTTTTCCCTAACTAAGGGGGTGATAACGGGGGGTTTGATTTACGATTTATGGCGGTTTTTATGTTTGGCAGCTGTCACACGCTAAAAGACGCTTTTTATTGTAAAAATAGTTTTTGCATCACCACATATTGTGAGCTATAATTTTTCCTTATTTTGACCCACCGAGTCATGTGAGGTCTTATTTTTTGTGGGACAAGTTGACGTTTTTATTGGTACCATTTTCGGGCACGTGACATTTTTTGATCGCTTTTTATTCCGATTTTTGGGAAGCAGAATGAACGAAAACCAGCGTTTCATGAATTTCTTTTGGGGGGTGCGTTTACACCGTTCCGCGTGTGATAAAATTGATAAAGCGGTTTTATTCTTCAGGTCAGTACGGTTACAGCGATACCTCATTTAGGTCGTTTTTTATGTTTTGTCGGTTTTTTGCAATGAAAACAATTTTATATAAAAAATAATTATTTTTGCATCGCTTTATTCTGCGAGCTATAACTTTTTTATTTTTTTGCGGATGACGCTGTATGGTGGCTCGTTTTTTGCGGGACAAGATGACGTTTTCAGCGGTACCATGGATATTTATATGCGTCTTTTTGATCGCGCATTATTGCACTTTTTGTTCGGTGGTATGATAATAAATCATTATTTTTTGCTTCGTTTTTTATTTTTATTTTTGAAGGGGTTCGCTAAAGGGGTTAACTAATGGGACAGTTTTATAGGGCGGGTCGCTACAGACGCGGCGATACCAAATATGTGTACTTTTATTGTTTTTTTTTTTTTTTACTTTGAAAAAATAGATTTATCGGGGAATTTTTTTTTTTTTTTTTACTTTATTACCTTGTCCCAGGTGGGACATCACTGTCCTGTGACAGATCGCTGATCTGTCACATCACACATCACTGTGACAGATCAGCGATCTGTCACAGGCAGTTCTGCAGACTTCCTCATGCCTGCGCTTTGCAGGCAGTGAGGAAGCCAGCTCCCTACAGGCCCCTGTCGCCATCTTGGATCCGGGGGCCTGTAGGGAAAGAGACCCCCGCAGCAGCGCTGCACATTGCGCTGCCGTGGGGGGCTCAGGGAAGCAAGGAGGGAGCCCCCTCCCTGTCGATGCTTCCCTTTAACCCCCGGTACACCGCGATCGCGTTTGATCGCGGTGTACAAGGGGTTAACGTGTCGGGGGCGGTCCGTGACCGCCCCTGACACATTGTGCTGGGTGTCAGCTGTGATAATCAGCTGACACCTGGCCGCGATCAGCGGCGCTCACCACGTGGGCGCCGCTGATCGCTATGACGTACTATGCCGTCCATGGGAATTAGGTCCAGGGTCACATGGACGGAATATTACGTCCATTGTAGGTAAGGGGTTAAATGGAACCTGTCAGCAGGATTGTGCACAGTAACCTACAGACAGTGTCAGGTCGGCGCCGTTATACTGATTATACCTAGTGATGAAATCCGTCTCGTGCAATCTTTATTTTCAGGTAATGAGATTCTTGTTCTCCGGGGCAGCCTGTGGGTGTGTCTGTGGTGGCCTGTGGGTGGGGCTGTGGGTGGGCTGGGCTGTGGCAGCCTGTGGGCGGGGTCTGTATGTGGTGCCCTGATTAGGTATTCATCTGTATGGCTTATAACAGGTCACTGATCCCTCAGTCATCTGCCCCCTATTTTACATACTGAATATAATATGATTTGAAGAAAACAGCTTCACAATGGCGCAGGCGATGGCGCCTGAGCAGTAGCATTTATGGAGTTCCGAATGATGTTACTGCGCAGGCGTGGCCGGCGCCATCTTAAGGAAGATTTTTTTTTTTTAAAGAAATTTGTCAGTAAATAAAATAACAATATAGATATTATAGCATCGATCATGCCACAGCAAAGGAGCCGCCTGCATGATGAATGTATCATATTTTTCAGATCATAAGACGCACCTAGGTTTTAGAGCAGGAAATTAGAAAAAAAAATTTAAGTAAGAAATTTGGTCAATGCTGTTCTTAACCCCTTCACTACCAAGGGTGGTTTGCACGTTAACTCCCGGGCCAATTTGTACAATTCTGACTACTGTCCCTTTATGAGGCCATAACTCTGGAACGCTTCCACGGATCCCGGTGATTCTGACAATGTTTTCTCGTGACATATTGTACTTGATGTTAGTGGAGAAATTTCATTCAAATAACTTGCGTTTATTTGTGAAAAAAATGGAAATTTGGCGAAAATTTTGAAAATTTCGCAATTTTCCAACTTTGAATTTTTAAATCACAGAGATACGGCACACAAAAAACTTAATAGATAACATTTCCCACATGTTTACTTTTCATCAGCACAGTTTTGGAACCAAAATTTTTTTTGCTAGGAAGTTATAAGGGTTAAAATTTGACCAACGATCTCTCATTTTTACAACACATTTTTTTTTTTAGGGACCACATCACATTTGAAGCCACTTTGAGGGGTCTATATGATAGAAAATACACTAAAGTGACACCATTCTAAAAACTGCACCCCTCAAGGTGCTCAAAACCACATTCAAGAAGTTTATTAACCTTTCAAGTGCTTCACAGGAATTTTTGAAATTTAACTTTTTTTCACAGATTTATTTCAGATCCAATTTGTTTGATTTTACCAAGGGTAGCAGGAGTAATTGGACCCCAAAAGTTGTTCTACATTTTGTCCTGAGTATGCTGATACCCCATATATGCAGGTAAACTACCGTTTGAGCTCGGAAGGGAAGGAGCGCCGTGTGACTTTTCAATGCAAAATTGGCTGGAATGGAGCTCGGACGCCACTTCGCTTTTGGAGAGCCCCTGATGTGCCTAAACAGTAGAAAACCCCCACAAGTGACAAAAGTAGACCCCCAAAGGAACTCATCTAGATGTGTGGTGATCACTTTGAACCCCCCAAGTGCTTCACAGAAGTTCATAATGAAAAAAAAAACAAAACAAAAATTGAGCTTGGTTTGAGTTGGTATACATGCAGCATACAAACGCATGTCCCGACCAGTGGACACTCTGAATTACTTAAATGCACTTTTGCTTTTTATTTATTTAATTACAGCAGGGTTTTTCTCATTTTGTCTTTTGTAGGTTTTGTATGCTCTATGGCCAATGTGAGCATGCGTTTATATGCTGCATGTACAGTATACCAACTCAAACTAAGCTAAATTTTTGTGTTTTTTTTACTTTGTATTTTTGCATTCTGTGCAAGCCGGGGTGTGGCCTCCCTCTCCTGAGCTGGAAATTGTATGTAAAGGCTTCCCCTGACTGGTGTCCACTGGATGGAACCCGGTCCTTTTGTCTGTCCTTATTCACACACGTCAACTTTGACACATGATAAGGTTTTTAATATTAGACAGTGTAGGACCGCCCCGATCACAGAGTCACCTTGTCGATGGAGGGACGGCTTTTATGCTATATTTGATCAAATACAGTATTACTAAGAACTCAGAATTGCGTAAATGCACTTTTGCTTATTTATTTAATTACAGCAGGGTTTTTCTCATTTTGTCTTTTTTAGGTTTTGTACAGAAGTTTATAATGTAGAGCCGTAAAAATAAAAAAAATCATATTTTTTTCACAAGAATGATCTTTTCGCCCCAATATTTTATTTTCCAAGGATATCAGGAGAAATTGGACCCCAAAAGTTGTTGTGCAATTTGTATGCTGATATCCCGTATGTGGGTGTAAGAGGAGGAAGCAGTTCGTCTGATGTAGTGAGTAACAGGAGACAGAGAAGGCTTAACAGTTTTTTTTACTAAACAATTGAGCACAGCAATACTCCTGCAGGGAGGCAATGAAAAAGAGTAACAGGAGCATGCAAAATAAACTGTGAACTTATTGGTTGAAGTTCTGGCAGGGGGAAGGTTGGAATATCCCCCGGCAATGTTGCAAATGGCACACAAAGTCTCTGGCTCTGTTCCGCAGGAAGGAATAGTACTGTCGCCCGACAGTGCCGAAGGATTCAGTTCTCTTTGCCTTTAATGCACTGTAACGTGGAAACGATCTTCTGGATGAATGTCCCAGGAATGGCGCCGGTCACAAGCATGTGCACTAGCCACAACAGCACGCGGTCTCTCAAAGTAGTCTTTAGGCTGTGCCAACGGTATCCCTGGAGAAACAACAGTATCCAATGGTTTGCTCACAGACGGTAAATCAATAGCATTAGGGTTAATCTCTAAGTCAGCACACGGAGGTCTGGAAGCATGGGAGTCATCAGTAGGAGCCGCGAAGAAGGTGTCAACCGTCTCCTTTCGCTTTCTCACCAAGTCTGCTCTGTTCCCAAGCTCAGGCACCCTTAAGTACCCCCCCGCCCCCTACCGTCTGACCAGATGGTTTCTCCCTCCCAGGGGAAAACTCCCCCCCGCTAGCAGTGGTGACAGCCCCAATAGTTCCAGCCTTAAAGGGCACTGCAAACCTCTGATTCCGTCTTGTCTCATCTTCTTAAATGGGGATAAATCACTGTTTGGGCGCATTACAGAGCTCGGAAGGGAAGGAGCAGTATTTTACTTTTTCAACACAGAATTGGCTGGAATTGAGATCAGACACATGTCGCGTTAGGAGAGCACCTGATGTGCCTAAACAGTGGAAACCCCCCAATTCTAACTCCAACCATAACCCCAACACTCCCCTAACCCTAATCCCAACCCTAACCACAAATCTATCCCTAAAACACCCCTAACCCTAACCCCAACCCTAACCATAATTCCAACCTTAGCCCCATCCCTAACCCTAACTTTAGCCTCAACCGTAACCCTAACTTTAGCCCAACCCTAACCCTAATGGGAAAATGAAAATAAATACATTTTTTTATTTTATTATTTTTCCTTAACTAAGGGGGTGATAAAGGGGGGTTTGATTTACTATTTATATTGGGTTTTTATGTTTGGCAGCTGTTACACAAAGATGCTTTTTATTGCAAAAAATAGTTTTTGCATCACCACATTTTGAGAGCTATAATTTTTCTATATTTGGCCCACAGAGTCATGTGAGGTCTTATTTTTGGCAGGACGAATTGATGTTTTTATTGGTACTATTTTCGGGCACGTGACATTTTTTGATCGCTTTTTATTCAGATTTTTGAGACGCAGAATGAACAAAAACAAGCGTTTCATGAGTTTCTTTTGGGGGGGGGCGTTTATACCGTTCCGCGTGTGGTAAAATTGATAAAGCAGTTTTATTCTTCGGGTCAGTACGATTACAGCGATACCTCATTTATATCTTTTTTATGTTTTGGTGCTTTTATACAATAAAAGCTATTTTATATAAAAAATAATTATTTTTGCGTCGCTTTATTCTGAGAGCTATCACTTTTTATATTTTTCCAGTGATGGAGCTGTTTGGTGGCTCATTGTTTGCGGGACAAGATGACGTTTTCAGCGGTACCATGGTTATTTATATCCGTTTTTTTGATCTCGTGTTATTCCACTTTTTGTTCGGCGGTATGATGATGAAGCATTATTTTTTTTGCCTTGTTTTTTTTTTATGGTGTTCACTAAAGGGGTTAACTAGTGGGACAGTTGTATAGGTTGGGTCATTACGGATGCTGCGATACTAAATATATGTACTTTTATTATTTAGATTTTTTTTAATTCAAATATTTATTGATGGAATAAATATTGATTTTTAATTATTTTTTTAAATACTTTTAAAATTATTTAAATTTTTTAAAATTTAATTCTTACTTTTAGGCTGTGTTCACACGTTGCATTTTTTTTCCACGTTTTTACCAAATAAAACGCTTAAAAAACGCTTAAAAGAAGCTTCCCATTCAATTTAATGAATTCTGCACTTTCTGTGCATAGTGATGCGTTTTTTTCTGCAAAAAAAGCATTGCGGGAAAAAACGCAGCATTCTCATTAATTTAGTGGAAAATTCTACATTTCTAGCTATTTTCTATGTGACTGGGACCGTTCTGGAAAAAAATCGCATTAAAAATGTGTGTTTTTTGCGCAAAAACCACGCAGAAAACGCGCAGAAAACTCACAAAAAAAAACCGCGTGTTTTCTGGGAAGGAGTCAGGTTTTCATACAGAAATTTTCTGCATACATGTGCACATAGTCTTTCACTTTTACTCATTTTGTGCAGGCTGATTGCTTCTATAGAATGCAGATCTACATGCTATAGAAGCTGTCAGCGCTGCATGTATTTTATACTGACCTGAGCGACTTCCTGGTCATCACTGCGCACGACAGGAAGTCTCTCAGGTCTGGAGACCCGGATGTCATCATGACATTGGGTCTCCATGGCAGTGTGGCGCCCCTGAGGCTGTCGCCACAGAGGTACTGCACCTTCTCCTAAGGTGTAGTGCCCCACCAACTAGGTAAGTTGGGAGCTCCTTTCCACACTCCAACACCTGCACCCCCCACACACAGGATAGTTCAGCAATGGACCAGATTGCGGCTCCATGCTTAGAGGGTAGCAGAGCACCTTTCGTGGGTCCTTGATTCGTAACACGAGATGTGCTGGGAGGTGGGTGGAGTTCGATATAAAAGAGTGGAAGGTTTAGAATTGGAGTTCAGTTCAGTTCAGTTTGAGAGGAGACTGGAGGAGAGCAGGCTGAAAGAAGGTCAGCCTGAGGGGAGCTCAAGGCAGAGCAAGACAGTCCGTCAGGCGAGACTGAGGACTGGTCTTAGTGGAACGAGCTCCCTAGGAAAGGAACAGAAGGAGAAAGACGTAGAACTGCAACCTAAGCTTCCATAAGAGAGAGAAGGAACAGCGCGGAACGAAGGAGTAGGAGAACAGAGAGGAGACGTGGGTTGGAAGAGGAACCCTGCCTATAGGTTCTCGGCGCAAGGCCGGGGCCCGGTCCCCGAGGTTGTATGGACACTTATGGTTCTGCAGCAGACACCGCTGGAGTAGTTGGCTGTAAATGCATTACTCCCATCCAAGACTTGGGACACAACAGCAACACGGATAGAGAGCCGGGGTCCAGGAGGTCCCTGATCAGGCTACAGCTGTCTGTCATACAAGTAGAGTTGTTAGGAACATCTGACAGGAGGAACTTCAGAGTACCTCGGTACTGGAGCTCTTCACACTAAAAGGCGCAATAGCGAAGTCGTTCAGGACATGTACATGTTGGCGGAGTGTTGGAGAGGAGAAGCCTGACTTGCCCGAGAGGTTGATTGAGTCTCTGCCCCGCAGGACACGGCACGGAGGCAGGCACCAGTGTGTACCATGTACAGTGAGTAAAGCTTTGGAACTACAAGCCCTGGTGTCTTCCAGTCATTGTGCGCCAACACCGTCAGCACCGATACATCTGGGTATCATCCTTTACACTACCTGCGCCTACACACTGCCCTGGGGTTACAGCTTCACCTGTGGGGAGCTACACCATCTATGCTGCAACACACCATCAGCCCCAGAGGATCTGCACGCAGCGTTGGCTTGACATCTTGCTTGCCAAACACCACAGGTGGCGTCACAAACTATTTCATCACCTAAACTATCACAAACCACCATTGATATTGGGCGCCCTGGGCCACGGGGACCAGGTCACAGCTGCCGTGACACATCCCACTGACACCGGCCCGGAACCGAGTACCCCACAGCCCTGGGACCTGGGGCGACCCAGCAGCGATCAGGACCTCGCGTCATATCGCTGGGTCTCCGATCAAAAGGCAGAGGGGCTGCTAGCTCCTCTGCCGCCTCCAGAATGCTGCGATCATGTTTGATTGCAGTGTGCCTGGGGTTAAAGTGCTGGGAGCGGTCCGTGTCCCCCCCGGCACTTAGTGCTGGGTTTCAGCTGTGAGTCAGCTGACACCCGGCTGCAATCAGCCACGCTCCCCCCGTGACTGCGGCTGATCCCCTATGACGTACTATTCCGCCCATGGGAACTATGTCCCAGGGCACATGGACGGGATAGTACATCTAATGTCAGAGAGGGGTTAATATCCCCATCCTGGTATGCATGGCCCCCTTATCCCTATCCTGGTTTGCAATAACTTGTATTATACTTCTTTGTATTTTTTTTTAACTTATTCATTTTATTTATATTTAAATAAATTACTTTTACACATTCTTACCACCAGGTGTCGGTACAAATGATTGACCTACACCTACATGAAAGAAAGAGCAGTCTGTGTAGTTTTATTGATAAAAAAATTCATATACACAATACTCCATGTGGTCAAGCAGATTACAGCAAGCGAAACAGAAAGAAACAACAGTAATTTAGAGGAAAAAAGAAAGCTGACTCCCTCATCCCACATACACACACACACAAATATATATACATATATAGATAGCAGTTATATTCCTGTACATAGGAGCAGTATTATATTAGTTATATTCTTGTACATAGGGGGCAGTATTATAGTAGTTATATTCTTGTATATAGGGGCAGTATGATAGTAGCTATATTCTTGTATATAGGGGCAGTATGATAGTAGTTATATTCTTGTATATAGGGGTCAGTATTATAGTAGTTATATTCTTGTATATAGGAGCAGTATTATAGTAGTTATATTCTTGTATATAGGGGCAGTATTATAGTAGTTATATTCTTGTACATAGGGGCACTATTATAGTAGTTATATTCTTGTACATAGGAGCAGTATTATAGTAGTTATATTCTTGTACATAGGGGGCAGTATTATAGTAGTTATATTCTTGTACATAGGGGGCAGTATTATAGTAGTTATATTCTGGTACATAGGGGGCAGCATTATAGTAGTTATATTCTTGTACATAGGAGCAGTATTATAGTAGTTATACTCTTGTACATAGGGGGCAGTATTATAGTAGTTATATTCTTGTACATAGGAGCAGCATTATAGTAGTTATATTCTTGTATATAGGGGGCAGTATTATAGTAGTTATATTCTTGTATATAGGGGGCAGTATTATAGTAGTTATATTCTTGTATATAGGGGGCAGTTTATAGTAGTTATATTCTTGTATATAGGGGCAGTATTATAGTAGTTATATTCTTGTATATAGGGGGCAGTATTATAGTAGTTATATTCTTGTATATAGGGGCAGTATTATAGTAGCTATATTCTTGTACATAGGGGCAGTATTATAGTAGTTATATTCTTGTACATAGGAGCAATATTATAGTAGTTATATTCCTGTACATAGGGGGCAGTATTATAGTAGTTATATTCTTGTACATAGGGGCAGCATTATAGTAGTTATATTCTTGTACATAGGAGCAGTATTATAGTAGTTATATTCTTGTACATAGGGGCAGTATTATAGTAGTTATATTCTTGTACATAGGAGCAGTATTATTGTAGTTATATTCTTGTACATAGGGGGCAGTATTATAGTAGTTATATTCTTGTACATAGGGGGCAGTATTATTGTTGTTATATTCTTGTACAAAGGAGCAGTATTACAGTAGTTATATTCTTGTATATAGGGGCAGTATTATAGTAGTTATATTCTTGTACATAGGAGCAGTATTATAATAGTTATATTCTTGTATATAGGAGCAGTATTATCAGGGCCGCCATCAGGGCATTACTGCCCTGACTGGCGTATGGGGCCCGGCGGGCAGAGTGGGCCCGCATTGGGCCCAGTCTCCTCTTTGCTTCCCGGGCCCCTACCGGCAGGTAAACCGGGCCCTGGCTAGCGGCGCTGCGGGCGGCAGCTAAACGCTATTGACATGTGGGCCCGGCGGCCCGCACGTCAATAGTTAACAGCTGCCAGTCAATCGGAGGCTGGCAGCTGACGTCAGCCGCAGCGCGCACCTCGCCGGCGTCTGACGTCAGTGTCAGTCGCCGGCTAGAGCGCGCTGCAGCGTGGAGGGATGGAGGGAGGCTTGCCCGCCACTAGACAGCGGCCAGGTAAGGAGAACTTTTTTTTTTTGACAGCGGGGATCCAGGGGGCCCGGGGGCAGAGTGCTGGGGGGCAGAATGCTGCACTGGGGGCAGAATGCTGAACATGGGGCAGAATGCTGGACTGGGGCAGAATGCTGGACTGAGGGCAGAATGCAGGACTGGGGCAGAATGCTGAACATGGGGGCAGAATGTGAGACATGGGGCAGAATGCTGGACTGGGGCAGAATGCTGGCTATGGGGCAGAATGCTGAACATGGGGCAGAATGCTGGACTGGGGCAGAATGCTGGCTATGGGGCAGAATGCTGGACTGGGGGCAGAATGCTGAACATGGGGCAGAATGCTGGACTGGGGCAGAATGCTGAACATGGGGCAGAATGCTGGACTGGGACATAATGCTGGCCTGGGGCGGAATGCTGGACTGGGGGCAGAATGCTGAACATGGGGCAGAATGCTGGACTGGGGGCAGAATGTGAGACATGGGGCAGAATGCTGGACTGGGGCAGAATGCTGGCTATGGGGCAGAATGCTGGACTGGGGGCAGAATGCTGAACATGGGGCAGAATGCTGGACTGGGGGCAGAATGTGAGACATGGGGCAGAATGCTGGACTGGGGCAGAATGCTGGCTATGGGGCAGAATGCTGGACTGGGGGCTGAATTCTGAACATGGGGCAGAATGCTGGACTAGGGGCAGAATGCTGAACATGGGGCAGAATGCTGGACTGGGGGCAGAATGCTGGACATGGGGCAGAATGCTGAACATGGGGGCAGAATGCTGGACTGGGGCAGAATGCTGGCTATGGGGCAGAATGCTGGCTATGGGGCAGAATGCTGAACATGTGGCAGAATGCTGGGCGCTGGGGCAGAATGCTGGACATGGGGCAGTGTTGGGAGTTCATTTTCCCCTTCACCGTCGATGTCTGATGAACTCCCTCTTCTGGTGAAGGAAGGTAGTGAGGCTGATTACCAAACACCTTGTCTGGTAGATGATGACTGGG
The DNA here is from genome assembly GCF_039654945.1 of Dendrobates tinctorius. NCBI lineage: Eukaryota > Metazoa > Chordata > Amphibia > Anura > Dendrobatidae > Dendrobates > Dendrobates tinctorius. The sequence goes on along the minus strand of NW_027361998.1, from coordinate 798,297 downwards.
TAACAGGAAATTCTGACTGGCTATAAGGCAGCCGACGCCCTTCTGAGTCGCTGGTGATTTCTCTGCTGGATTCTTGGAGACCAGTCTGATTCCTGCTTCCCAAAGATAAGCTTTTGCTCTGCTATTGAACTTATTAGTTTTGTTTTGTTTACCTTGTTTTTTTGGAGTTCAGCCATCCCCGGTCGGGGGTGTGCTGAGTTCCATTTTTGTCTCTGATCAGTTTGTCTCTTTGCTCTGTCTTCAGAATTTACCTGAGTGCTGATATAGTCTTTTTGAAGTCCTAGCGACTTCAGGGCCTGTTTTTCCTATCAGACGGTTGGGACATTTTTTGGTAGGGTTTTTTACGGATTGCAGACAGCAGCTTTTCTATCTTGTCCTTTTTAAGTTAGCTTGGGCCCCATCGATTGCTCAACCTATCTTTCTATCTGTGTTAGTGTTTTCATCTTGCTTCACCGTCATTATATGTTGGGGGCTGCCTATTGCTTTGGGGTCTGCTCTGGGGCAGTTTAGATTTCCTCTTTCTTTCTTTAGGCCTATTTAGTTCTCCGGCTGTGATCGAGGGGTCTAGGACATCGTAGGAACCCCCCACGGCTACTGTTAGTTGTTGTGGATAGGATCAGGGGTCTGCAATCCGATAGCTACCAACCTCTCCGGTTTTCTGGACTTAGCTTGTATTTTTGTTTTTTCCTCCTTCGGTGTCTCATTCATAACAGGGCAGAATGCTGGACATGGGGCAGAATGCGAGACATGGGGCAGAATGCTGGACTGGGGCAGAATGCTGGCTATGGGGCAGAATGTTGAACATGGGGCAGAATGCTGGACATGGGGCAGAATGCTGGACTGGGGCAGAATGCTGGACTGGGGCAGAATGCTGAATATGGGGCAGAATGCTGGACTGGGGGCAGAATGCTGGACTGGGGCAGAATGCTGGCTATGTGGCTATGGGGCAGACTGCTGGACTGGGGGCAGAATTCTGAACATGGGGCAGAATGCTGGACTGGGGCAGAATGCTGAACATGGAGGCAGAATGCTGGACAGGGGCAGAATGCTGGCTATGGGGCAGAATGCTGGATTGGGGCAGAATGCTGAACATGGGGCAGAATGCTGGGCGCTGGGGCAGAATGCTGGACATGGGGCAGAATGCTGGACATGGGGCAGAATGCGAGATATGGGGCAGAATGCTGGACTGGGGCAGAATGCTGGCTATGGGGCAGAATGTTGAACATGGGGCAGAATGCTGGGCGCTGGGGCAGAATGCTGGACATGGGGCAGAATGCTGGACTGGGGCAGAATGCTGGACTGGGGCAGAATGCTGAACACGGGGCAGAATGCTGGACATGGGGGCAGAATGCTGGACATGGGGGCAGAATGCTGGACATGGGGCAGAATGCTGGACATGGGGCAGAATGCTGGACTGGGGGCAGAATGCTGAACATGGGGCAGAATGCTGGACTGGGGGCAGAATGCTGAACATGGGGCAGAATGCTGGACAGGGGGCAGAATGCTGAACATGGGGCACAATGGTGAACATGGGGCAGAATGCTGGGTGCTGGGGCAGAATGCTGGACATGGGGCAGAATACTGGACATGGGGCAGAATGCTGGACTGGGGACAGAATGCTGAACATGGGGCAGAATGCTGGACTGGGGCAGAATGCTGGACTGGGGCAGAATGCTGGATATGGGGCAGAATGCTGAACATGGGGCAGAATGCTGGACATGGGGGCAGAATGCTGGATATGGGGCAGAATGCTGGATATGGGGCAGAATAATGGACATGGAGGAAGAATGATGAATACGGGGCAGAATGCTGGATACGGGGCAAAATGCTGGACTGGGGCAGAATGCTGGACTGGGGCAGAGTGCTGAACATGGGGGCAGAGTGCTGAACATGGGGGCAGAGTGCTGAACATGGGGGCAGAGTCCTGAACATGGGGGCAGAATGGAAATATGGGGCATGACAGGAGACAGATCGCACAGGATCATAGGGCAGAATGGATACTCATGAGGGCAGGATGGGAGAACATATGGCTAAAGCCAGGAATGAGACACACGGGGGTCAGGATGGGGGATATTATTACCATAGGGGCTAATTAAGGGATTTTATTACTGCAGTGATGTATTTAATTTTTTGAGGATACTGTTTTAAATGGGGGGGCGGTCCTGTTACTGTGCAGAGCGACACTATGTCGCCTTTTTTTATTCATTTGGTGTAATGTAGAAGTTGGGAAAAAATAAGTAATGTGTTCTGCAAGCGGAGCTCTAGATAACCGTGTTATTTCCTGCAGAGACAAGTCCTGGCTGGAAGACGTGATGGCGATCTGTGCTGGATGAATGTACATAGGGGCAGTATTATAGTAGATATATTCTTGTACATAGGAGGCAGTATTATAGTAGTTATATTCTTATACATAGGGGCAGTATTATAGTAGTTATATTCTTGTAAATAGGGGCAGTATTATAGTAGTTATATTCTTGTACATAGGGGGCAGTATTATAGTAGTTATATTCTTGTACATAGGGGACAGTATTATAGTAGTTATATTCTTGTACATAGGGGGCAGTATTATAGTAGTTATATTCTTGTACATAGGAGCAGTAGTATAGTAGTTATATTCTTGTAAATAGGGGCAGTATTATAGTAGTTATATTCTTGTACATAGGGGGCAGTATTATAGTAGTTATAGTCTGTACATAGGGGACAGTATTATAGTAGTTATATTCTTGTACATAGGGACCAGTATTATAGTAGTTATATTCTTGTACATAGGAGCAGTATTATAGTAGTTATATTCTTGTACATAGGAGCAGTATTATAGTAGTTATATTCTTGTACATAGGGGCAGTATTATAGTAGTTATAGTCTGTACATAGGGGACAGTATTATAGTAGCTATATTCTTGTACATAGGAGCAGTATTATAGTAGTTATTTCTTGTACATAAGGGCAGTATTATAGTAGTTATATTCTTGTACATAGGAGCAGTATTATATTAGGTATATTCTTGTACATAGGGGGCAGGATTATAGTAGTTATATTCTTGTACATAGGGGGCAGTATTATAGTAGTTATAGTCTGTACATAGAGGCAGTATTATAGTAGTTATATTCTTGTACATAGGAGCAGTATTATAGTAGTTATATTCTTGTACATAGGAGCAGTATTATAGTAGTTATATTCTTGTACATAGGGACAATATTATAGTAGTTATATTCTTGTATATAGGGGCAGTATTATAGTAGTTATATTCTTGTACATAGGAGCAGTATTATAGTAGTTATATTCTTGTACATAGGAGCAGTATTATAGTAGTTATATTCTTGTACATAGGGGACAGTGTTATAGTAGTTATATTCTTGTACATAGGGGCAGTATTATAGTAGTTATATTCTTGTACATAGGAGCAGTATTATAGTAGTTATATTCTTGTACATAGGGGACAGTGTTATAGTAGTTATATTCTTGTACATAGGGGCAGTATTATAGTAGTTATATTCTTGTACATAGGGGGCAATTTTTATTGTAAAAACCAAACAAATACAAATAAATTTAACAACATTCCTCCAATAATACAAAACTAAATTCACTTGGATTGTACATACATTCATTACATATCCAGATTATACATACTCCTAGTTTGTGGGGAGAAAAAAAAAAAAAAAATCACTTTACAAACAGAGCTCATAATGTTCCTACCCAGTGACTCATCCTTCCCTATCTTAACATTTCCTAATTTCTCCTAATGATTTTCCCTATCTGAGTTTGGACATTATCTGGTTGACAGCGTCACAGATCTGAGTCGGAGTTATTCTGTTCACCACCGGTCTCCATCTCAGACTCTACCCGAGTGCCCTCAGGTAAGGGCTTCCGCTTTGGCGGAGGACAATCCTCTACGTCCCTATCACACTCTGCATCAATTCTCTTAAGGTCATCTTCAAAATCGCCGTCAGACTCAGACAGAACATCAAACCTGTTAGATACGACCATTACACCTGCAGAACTCTGGAATTTCTTCCCGGCTCCTTGGCCAGTGTCATACTCCTCAGGTTTACGGGAGGCCTTGTCCTTTTTCTTCCTTTTCTGATTATTGCTATTCTCTTCAGACACAGATGGTAGCACTGAAGTAATGCCTTCCTGTGACTGCTGCCCCTGAGGTACAACCTCCATACTCCCCTGTTCACTCTCTGAACCCTGCTGCTCTGGTGTTAGCTGAGTAGACCCCCGGTGGACTGGTCTGGTCAGTATTTCCCCAGACAGTAAAGCTGCCTCCTCCAGAATCTCTGCCCCTGCCACCAAGTCCTCGTCAGGAAAGTCCTTACAGATATTGTGCCAGGCGTCTGGACAGTCCCTGTGAGGGTGACCGATCCTACCACAGAGGTTGCACCTGATGTTCTGGCAGTCTGCAGCTAGATGGCCGACCTCCCTACACAGGCTGCACTTCACCACAGTACAGGTATTTGCTAGGTGACCTGCCTTGCCACATTTAAAGCACTTACGAGGCTGCCCAGGATGGAAACACACACCCCTCTCCCTCCCAATAAAGAAGGAGTTGGGTAAATGGGCAGTGATGTTATTGCATTGGCGCAGTTTCACCAAAACCCGCCACCCTCCCGTCCAGATACCATCACTGTCTCTGCTTTTGGTGAGGTCAGAGACCAGGTCACAATGCCTCCGGAGCCACACCACAATGTCCTGCGGGGGAACAGACTCATTCCAGAATATGACATTTATGGTGACAGTATCTGGCTTAGAGATAGGAATAAAGCTGAACGTACTCCAGCCCTCCGTGTCTCTAAACTTGGGGAAACTAGACCAGAATCTGTCCAGATCAGACATGAGCTTAAAGCTGACATCATAGCCCTGCCTGTCTGGAAGATTAATCACTGCCAGGATGCTGACGGGCACAAACCCCATCTGGTGGCACAAGAGCTCCCTGACGACAAACCTCCTGTCTGGCAGATCCTCCTTGGCACCTCTGTGCCGGAAACGCACGACGTTTCTCCGTTTAAACGCCTGGCCTGTATAATTGGTACCAGAGGTAAAGGACGGAGCACCACGACTCCAGGCATTACTGGGGGGACCATGCGGGGTCACATTGGGTTGACTGACGGGGTGAAGGTCTGCAGCAGGAGGGGCAGCCACACCTTGTGTGCTCGAAATTAAAGGGGGGAAATCACAGACATTATCATGCACATTGTTATCATCAGCATCAATGTCATTATCAGACTGTGCAGCGTCCACCAAAGATACTGTGCTCCCCCAAGCCCCCGACCCCTCAGATACCGCACGGTTATCCCCAGCAACAGAGCCCTGCTGGGCACCATCAGTTATGACCAGCACATGTCCACTGCCCAACTGTTGTGCTTGGCATTCTGAGACTTGTAGTCCCTCTGCTGGAAAGTGCAGTCCATGCTGCTGCTTGGAATCTGCTGCAGGCTGCTGTGCTGGGCATTCTGAGACTTGTGGTACACCTGCTGTAATCTGCATAACATGCTGCTGCTTGGGGTCTGCCGCAGGCTGCTGCGGCTGCAGTATTTGACCCTTTTGGAAGCAGAAACTTGCAGGCTGCAGCACTGGCCGCACCGGCTTCTGGGGCCCACCTGGGACAATGTCTGAGCTGGAACCTGCAGAGTCCTGCTTGTGTGACATAAACAGTTCCTGGTTCCTATAAGTCTCTGCCAGGGGCCCCATCTTCTCTAGGGCGCAGTACATGTCCGTCACCACTTTTGCCAGCTGTATACCGAGTGTGTTCAGAGTCTGATCATAAAAGGTGTGATCCCCACCAGGATTAGCAGCCTTTACCTTATAGCCCATGTCTATTTGTTTCTGCAGCAAGTCTTTGTGCTGCTGTAACTCACCGAGCCTCTTGACCAGTCCTGGGATCTCCTCTGCGACCTGAAGCTCAGGTGCACATGGCGTCTCCTCCTGGGATCCTGCTTTCAGCAATGTCCCCGGATGCTTGAAACCAGATGTCTCCTTAACTTTCACCACCGCTGGTTTTGTGGCTCCAGGCTCCACAGCACTTTTACTGCTGCCACCTGACTGCGACCTTGTGCGCCCAGAGCTCGCCATGCTGGCCACCACATGCTTCTGCTGCAGGTTCTCCTGGAGCGTCTGTCTCTCCAGTGAGGTTCTCCTCTGTCTGCTGGGAGTCAGCTGCACACCTGAAGTTGGTGATGGCACCTCCTGAGCTGCAGGCTGCTTTCCTCCATTCAGCTTCTCACCAGTAGATTTCTTTTGGATTTCTCCTAGTTGTCCTTCACTCTGTTTGCCTTGGCTGGCCGACTGCTTAACTGGAACTTTCTTACCCACAGCCATGGCTTTTCCTTGTTCCGTTACTTTTTGCACTTTCACAGCTTCATCTTTCTTGCTGCTGCTGCTACTTCCATTCTGAGCTTTCTTTCCCTCAGAAACAACTTTGGGACTTGCATCCGCCTTAGACACAACGTGAGCGTTACTTCCAAGTGTAGGCCTGGAAGCCTGGGCCTTGCTTGGGGAGTTACCCCGCCCAGGGTGGCCCCCCCTAGGCTTGCTCCAGACATCAGGAGAGCTACAAACACACAACCTCACAGCTAGGAGGCAGTATTATAGTAGTTATATTATTGTACATAGGGGCAGTATTATAGTAGTTATATTCTTGTACATAGGAGCAGTATTATAGTAGTTATATTCTTGTACATAGGAGTAGTATTATAGTAGTTATATTCTTGTACATAGGAGCAGTATTATAGTAGTTATATTCTTGTACATAGGGGGCAGTATTATAGTAGTTACATTCTTGCACATAGGAACAGTGTTATAGTAGTTATATTCTTGTACATAGGAGCAGTATTATTGTAGTTACATTCTTGCACATAGGAACAGTGTTATAGTAGTTATATTCTTGTACATAGGGGCAGTATTATAGTTGTTATATTCTTGCACATAGGGGGCAGTATTATAGTTGTTATATTCTTGTACATAGGGGCAGCATTATAGTAGTTATATTCTTGCACATAGGGGGCAGTATTATAGTAGTTATATTCTTGTACATAGGGACAGTATTATAGTAGTTATATGCTTGTACATAGGGGGCAGTATTATAGTACTTACTTTCTTGCACATAGGCACAGCATTATAGTAGTTATATTCTTGTACATAGGAGCAGTATTATATTAGTTATATTCTAGTACGTAGGAGCAGTATTATAGTAGTTATATTCTTGTACACAGGAGCAGTATTATAGTAGATATATTCTTGTACATATGGGGCAGTATTATAGTAGATATATTCTTGTACATAAGGGGCAGTATTATAGTAGTTATAGTCTTGTACATAGGGGCAGTATTATAGTAGGTATATTCTTGTACATAGGAGCAGTATTATAGAAGTTATATTCTTCTACATAGGAGCAGTATTATAGTAGATATATTCTTGTACATAGGGGCAGTATTATAGTAGTTATATTCCTGTGCATAGGGGCAGTATTACAGTAGTTATATTCTTGTACATAGGGGCATTATTATAGTAGTTATTGTGATGGTGTTATATGCTATGTGGATGTCATTTTTTGTATATTCCTATTTTTCTATTTCAGTTATTTTCATAGTGTTTTTCTTATTACATTGTAAGTCTACAGCCTCACTGTATCTGTCTCTTGATGACCCCCTGTAGTGCATTAATCCCTAAGGCCCTTTGTTCTCCTCTGGGAGGCCTGGAAACCGCCCCCAACTTGTTTGACTTTCCCTGGACCAGGAAGGGGGTTGGGGGAGAACAGGAGCTGGGCAAGTCAGTTCCGGTGTGGACAGGATCGTGTAAAGACTGCATTTCAGAAAGAAGGACCCATTTTATCCTCTGGTGCTAGAGTTTTGGAATCTCGTTTCCCTGGACATTTTATCCTGATACTGGACTGCATTCTTATTCTGGACTATCTTATCCTTTGTGTGGTGGACTGAATATTGACTTTTTCGTATTTTTGCCTGAATAAAGGTCTTGGAATTGTTCACTCTTCGCTTGCTCTGTTGATTGTGTGATACCAGAGAAGGACCCCGTGACAACTGGTGGCAGCGGTGGGATCAACAGAGCGTAACCCAATGGAGAACCACCCACAGAGTGAGTACAGAAATTGGACTGTATGCAGTTTACAGGAGAGAGCCAGAGACCTGGGCCTGAACTACCAGGGTCTGACTAAAGAGGCCTTAATTGATCTACTGGAGGGCGCTAGCCCGGCCATCTCCTCCCAGATGTCTGAAGGACGAGCACTGGAGACAGGGATCCCCTTCCAGAAAAGCCAGTGGTTGGTGTGGTATGAAGAAGAGATGGCGGTTCTGGGCCCCGGCGTCTCTCAGGAGTACAAGGAGGAGGCTGCCCGTCGGGCACAGCGGAGACAGGAAGCAATGGAGCTTGAAAAAGGGAGTAACCCAATGTGGAGTGTAACCCCAACAATCCGGGAGCCTGTACGGATCACCCGGACAGAGTTTAAGCCATTTGATAAAGCTTCCTGAGATGTGGAGGGGTTCTTCAAGGACTTTGAGCAGCAGTGTGCTGTGATGGAGGTGCCCCACTCTAGCTGGATGCGTTTGTTAGTGGGGCTCCTGAACGGAAGCATGACGGAGGCTTACCGAACCATTGACGCACCTCGGAATCGGGATTATAACATTGTAAAGCGGACTATCCTGGATTACCATGTTATCACCCCAGACTCACATAGGTCCAAGTTCCGAGACCTCCCATGCACCACGGGGGGATCGTTTAGGATGTATGCACATAAGATGTCCGAGGCATGTCGGAGATGGCTGGAAGCAGAAAACGCCTTTACTGTGGAACATGTTATACATGCGTTCCTTATAGAACAATTTCTTGCCAAGTGCCCTGCAGAGGTACGGGAATGGGTCCGGGAACGCACGCCGTGTACCGTGGATAGAGCTGCAACCCTGGCCGATGAAGCCCTTACTATCCGGCCGCAATGGAGGAGGCTTCTGGATAATGAACCACGGCCTGCTCCCGCGCTCCGTCCCCCTCCAATTATATCTGCCCTTCCACATAGTCGCAAGCCGATGACAATCACGCCTCACAATCGTAGGCCCCATCAGTCCCGACCACGACCTGGGGGTATCACAGAGAGGAGGTGTTATGGGTGTGGGTAACCTGGACATTTGCAGTCTGGCTGTCCCTCCAGGATTCGGAGGGAGCCCCACGCAGCCCCACCTCATCCAGTGCATCTTGTACACTCCACCACACCTGAGAAAGAGCTACCACCACCCCCACCAGAGTGGACCACTGACCACGGCATCATAGATACCCCTCCTGGAGTGTACGGACTCCGGCCTCTGTCCTTTAGCTACTCAGAGCAACAGCAACGCCACCTGCAGGATGTCTTTATTGATGGATACAAAGTGTCAGGATTTAGAGACACGGGGGCATTCTTGACTATCGCTGACCCCCGTGTGGTTCGACCCGAGGCAATTTACCAGGGTCCGGGAATTCCCATTGTCTTGGCGGGGGTGCCTGCAAATATATACAGCGAGCTTCTGTGCGTTTGGATTATGGTTGTGGAGAAAAACTGTGTTGGATTGGAGTTATGGGAGGACTGCCTGCAGATATCCTCCTTGGGAACGACATTGGGGAGTTACAGTGCCAATTTGTGGGAGCAGTCACCCGACTACAGGCCCTTCAAGCACTACATCATCCGGACCCCACCGGGGAGCAACCACCATGAACCGCATCAGAGTCGGTAAGCAATACTTTCGCTGCTACTACATTGGGAGAGTCTTGGGACAGGGAGGAGTTTAGGAGAGAAATAGAGGGTGACACTAGCTTAGCAGCCCTTAGGCGAAAGGCAGAAACTGGGCACATGGGAGATAATGGGGATGGCTTCACTCGAGAAAACTGACTGTATTATCGTGTAACAAAGGGCAGTGACCAGGGCAACCCTGACGCAATGACCAGGCAACTCATTGTCCCTCAGAAGTACAGGGCACAGCTACTTCAACTGGCCCATGACATCCCCTTGGCTGGGCATCAAGGGAGAAAAAGGACTGAAAAGAGTATCACCCAAAGTTTTTACTGGCCGGGCGTCTCGCAGTCAGTAGCCCATTATTGCCGCACCTGCGATGTGTGCCAGCGAATGCGGCATCCAGGAGCTCGACATAAGGTACCCCTGCAATCCCTGCCCATAAATGAGGAACCATTTCAACGTGTAGCCGTCGACATCATAGGTCCTCTGGCCCACCCCAGCAGGTCGGGGAAAAAATATATCCTGACCGTGGTGGACTATGCCACTAGGTATCCTGAAGCTGTGGCCCTGTCCAGTATTACAGCAGTAAAGGTAGCGGAGGCCCTTGTTACCATCTTTACCCGGGTAGGGTTTCCTAGTGAAATATTGTCGGATCAAGGCACTCAGTTCATGTCAGATCTGGTCCAGTCCCTATGGCATACCTGTGGTGTTCGAGCCATTCGCACCTTGGCCAAGCCACTAACCGACCTGACCCGCAAGAACATGCCTAGGAATGTGACGTGGACGACGGCATGCGAGGAGGCCTTTTCAGCGTTAAAGACTGCCCTCGTCACTGCTCCTGTCTTGGCTGTCCCCGGATTATAAACGCAGGTTCCTCGTGCAGACAGATGCCTCCACCTTTGGGATTGGGGCAGTACTTAGCCAAGTGAACGCCGCCGGAGAAGAACATCCTGTTGCTTTTGCCAGTCGGAAACTACTGGATCGGGAAGTTGCCTATGCCACTATTGAAAAGGAGTGCCTTGCCATCGTATGGGCGCTAAAAAAATTGCAGCCATACTTGTATGGCAGAGACTTTACAATTGTTACAGACCACAACCCCCTCACATGGCTGAATCGCGTATCAGGGGACAATGGAAGATTGCTGCGGTGGAGCTTGTCCTTACAACTCTACAGCTTCTCCATCCAATACAAGCAGGGAAGCCAACACCAGAACGCCGATGGACTGTCTCGACAAGAAGAACCATAGGCTCCCCAGGCTGACCTACCCCTGCCACTGTACAAGGAACTATAAATAACTGAGTAATGTGGAATAAAGTGAGCAGGCCAGAGGTCTGTGTAGACCTCATGGCGTGCTCACTTATTATGGGGGGGGTGAGAGGTTGAGGTTGTGATGGTGTGATATGTTATGTGGATGTCATTTTTTGTATATTCCTATATTTCTATTTCAGTTATTTTCATAGTGTTTTTCTTATTACATTGTAAGTCTCTCACTGTATCTGTCTCTTGATGACCCCCTGTAGTGCATTAATCCCTAAGGCCCTTTATTCTCCTCTGGGAGGCCTGGAAACCGCCCCCAACTTGTTTGACTTTCCCTGGACAAGGAAGGGGGTCGGGGGAGAACAGGAGCTGGGCAAGTCAGTTCCGGTGTGGACAGGATCGTGTAAAGACTGCATTTCAGAGAGAAGGACCCATTTTATCCTCTGGTGCTAGAGTTTTGGAATCTCATTTCCCTGGACATTTTATCCTGTTACTGGACTGCATTCTTATTCTGAACTATCTTATCCTTTGTGTGGTGGACTGAATATGGGCCTTTTCGTATTTTTGCCTGAATAAAGGTCTTGGAATTGTTCACTCTTCGCTTGCTCTATTGATTGTGTGATACCAGAGAAGGACCCCGTGACAGTTATATTCTTATATATAGGGGCAGTATTATAGTAGTTATATTCTTGTACATAGGGGCAGTATTATAGTAGTTATATTCCTATATATAGGGGTAGTATTATAGTAGCTATATTCTTGTACATAGGAGCAGTATTATAATAGTTATATTCCTGTACATAGGGGCAGTATTCTAGTAGTTATATTCTTGTACATAGGGGCAGTATTCTAGTAGTTATATTCCTATATACACTCACTGGCCACTTTATTAGGTACACCTGTCCAACTGTGTGTTAAGACTTAATTTCTAATCAGCCAATCACATGGCGGCAACTCAGTGCATTTAGGCATGTAGACATGGTCAAGACAATCTCCTGCAGTTCAAACCGAGCATCAGTATGGGGAAGAAAGGTGATTTGAGTGCCTTTGAATGTGGCATGATTGTTGGTGCCAGAAGGGCTGGTCTGAGTATTTCAGAAACTGCTGATCTACTGGGATTTTCACGCACAACCATCTCTAGGGTTTACAGAGAATGGTCCGAAAAAGAAAAAAAATCCAGTGAGCGGCAGTTCTGTGGCCGGAAATGCCTTGTTGATGCCAGAGGTCAGAGGAGAATGGGCAGACTGGTTCGAGCTGATAGAAAGGCAACAGTGACTCAAATTGCCACCCGTTACAACCAAGGTAGGCAGAAGAGCATCTCTGAACGCACAGTGCGTCGAACTTTGAGGCAGATGGGCTACAGCAGCAGAAGACCACACCGGGTACCACTCCTCTCAGCTAAGAACAGGAAACTGAGGCTACAATTTGCACAAGCTCATCGAAATTGGACAGTAGAAGATTGGAAAAACGTTGCCTGGTCTGATGAGTCTCGATTTCTGCTGCGACATTCGGATGGTAGGGTCAGAATTTGTCGTAAACAACATGAAAGCATGGATCCATCCTGCCTTGTATCAACGGTTCAGGCTGGTGGTGGTGGTGTCATGGTGTGGGGAATTTTTTCTTGGCACTCTTTGGGCCCCTTGGTACCAATTGAGCATCGTTGCAACGCCACAGCCTACCTGAGTATTGTTGCTGACCATGTCCATCCCTTTATGACCACAATGTACCCAACATCTGATGGCTACTTTCAGCAGGATAATGCGCCATGTCATAAAGCTCGAATCATCTCAGATTGGTTTCTTGAACATGACAATGAGTTCACTGTACTCAAATGGCCTCCTCAGTCACCAGATCTCAATCCAATAGAGCATCTTTGGGATGTGGTGGAACGGGAGATTCGCATCAGGGATGTGCAGCCGACAAATCTGCGCCAACTGTGTGATGCCATCATGTCAATATGGTCCAAAATCTCTGAGGAATGCTTCCAGCACCTTGTTGAATCTCTGCCACGAAGAATTGAGGCAGTTCTGAAGGCAAAAGGGGGTCCAACCCGTTACTAGCATGGTGTACCTAATAAAGTGGCCAGTGAGTGTATAGGGGCAGTATTTTAGTAGTTATAATCTTGTACATAGGGGCAGTATTATAGTAGTTATATTCTTGTATATAGAGGCAGTATTATAGTAGTTATATTCTTGTACATAGGGGCAGTATTATAGTAGTTATATTGCTATATATAGGGGCAGTATTATAGTAGTTATATTCTTGTACATAGGGGCAGTATTATAGTAGTTATATTCTTGTACATAGACCATAACCAGATTAAGTATAAAAAACCCATATAAACTATTTAAGACATATACTAATAAGCAATGGTAAGTAGAGGGTTAATATGCAGAAGGAAAATATGGAAAATTGCAAAAATCATAAACGTAGACACAGGAAAAAACAGGCGATCAAGAAAGTCCAGAAGACTAGATAAATTCAAAAGGTAAAAAATTGAATCTTTATTATAATACGACCAAGGTATATGGAAAAGGAAAACAAGTCAAACATGACCATGGTAGCACGAGGGCGACCCAGTGGGGCATACACTGGGCTTATGGACAGTACAGGGGAAAACAGGTTGCTTATACATAATGTGATGGTGTGATATGCTATATGGATATAATTTTGTGTATATTGCCATTTCACTGATTTGCATAGTGTTAATCTTGATGCCTTGTATGTCTGCAGCCTGACTTTTATCTTTGACTCTTGATGACCCCCTGGAGTGTCATAATCCCCCAGGCACCTTTTGTCAAGTCTGGGAGGCCTGAAAACCGCCAAACCAGTTTGACTCTCCCTGGACATAATGAGGGGGCTGGGCAAGTCAGTTGCTGTGTGCAGAGCATGGTGTGAAGACAGGACTTGGAGAGAAAGAAGAATATATGGAACATGTTATCACTGTCAGCTGGATTTTGGACTCTCATCTCCTTGGACATGTGATACTGTTACTGAACTGCATTCAGATTCTGGACTATCTATTTTTTGTGTGGTGGACTGAATATGGACCTTTCATATTTTTGCCTAAATAAATGTCTTGGAATTGTTCACTCTCCTCTTGCTCTGTTTATTGTGTGATACCAGAGAAGGACCCCGTGACAACTGGTTGGCAGCGGTGAAATCAACAGAGCGTAACCCAATGGAGAACCACCCACAGAGTGAGTACAGAAATTGGACTGTATCCAGTTTACAGGAGAGAGCCAGAGACCTGGGCCTGAACTACCAGGGACTGACTAAAGAGGCCTTAATTGATCTACTGGAGGGCGCTAGCCCGGCCATCTCCTCCCAGATGTCTGAAGGACGAGCACTGGAGACAGGGATCCCCTTCCAGAAAAGCCAGTGGTTGGTGTGGTATGAAGAAGAGATGGCGGTTCTGGGCCCCGGCGTCTCTCAGGAGTACAAGGAGGAGGCTGCCCGCCGGGCACAGCGGAGACAGGAAGCAATGGAGCTTGAAAAAGGGAGTAACACAATGTGGAGTGTAACCCCAACAATCCGGGAGCCTGTACGGATCACCCAGACAGAGTTTAAGCCATTTGATAAAGCTTCCGGAGATGTGGAGGGGTTCTTCAAGAACTTTGAGCAGCAGTGTGCTGTGATGGAGGTGCCCCACACTAGCTGGATGCGTTTGTTAGTGGGGCTCCTGAACTGAAGCATGGCGGAGGCTTACCGAACCATTGACGCACAGCGTAATCGGGATTATAACAGTGTAAAGCAGACTATCCTGGATTACCATGCTATCACCCCAGACTCATATAGGGCCAAGTTCCGAGACCTCCCATGCACCACAGGGGGATCGTTTAAGATGTATGCACATAAGATGTCCCAGGCATGTCGGAGATGGCTGGTAGCAGAAAACGCCTTTACTGTGGAAGATGTTATACAGGCGTTCCTTATAGAACAATTTCTTGCCAAGTGCCCCGCAGAGGTACGGGAATGGGTCCGGGAACGCACGCCGTGTACCGTGGATAAAGCTGCAGTCCTGGCCGATGAAGCCCTTACTATCCGACCGCAATGGAGGAGGCTTCTGGACAATAAACCACGGCCTGCTCCTGCTCCCCGTCCCCCTCAGATTATATCTGCCCTTCCACCTAGTCGCAAGCCACTGACTATCATGCCTCCCAATCCTGGGCCCCAACAGTTCCGACCACGACCTGGGGGTATCACAGAGAGGAGATGTTATGTGTGTGGGCAACCTGGACATTTGCAGTTTGGATGTCCCTCAAGGATTCGGAGGGAGCCCCACGCAGCCCCACCTCGTCCAGTGCATCTGGTGCACTCCATCTCGCCTGAGGAAGAGCTACCACCATCCCCACCAGAGTGGACCACCGACCACGGCACCATAGATACTCCTGGAGTGTACGGACTTCAGCCTCTGTCCTTTGGCTACCCAGAGCAATGGCAACGCCACCTGCAGGATGTCTTAATTGATGGATGCAAAGTGTCAGGATTTAGAGACACGGGGGCATTTCTGACTATCGCTGACACCCATGTGGTTCGACCCGAGGCAATTCACCAGGGTGCAGGAATTCCCATTGTCTTGGCGCGAGTTTTGTCCGCAAATATATAAAGCGAGCTTTGGTGCATTTGGATTATGGATTTGGAGAAAAACTGTGCTGGATTGGAGTTATGGGAGGACTTCCTGCAGATATCCTCCTTGGGAACGACATTGGGGAGTTACAGTGTCATTTTGTGGGAGTAGTCACCCGACTACTGGCCCTTCAAGCACCACAACATCCGGACCCCACTAAGGAGCAATCTGTTTGGCCAGAAGGTCCGTGGGCCTCTCACTCTTCTGAAAGAACAATTGGAGGGAGATATCGCAGACATTGGAATGCCCATCATTCTCTACGTTCTAGAGTTTAGAGTTCAGAGATTGTCTCACCCAGCTAGTGGCTAATGATCAACAGCAAATGGCCCAGTCCAGTCAAGAAACCTGGTATGACCGTAACGCCAGGAGCCGGGAATTTATAGAAGGACATCAAGTGCTTATAATTATTGCAACCCCTGCCACTGTACAAGGGACTATAAACGACTGAGCAATGTGGACTATAGTGAGCAGGCCAGAGGTCTGTGTAGACCTCATAGCATGCTCACTTATTATGGGGGGGGAGAGGTTGTGATGGTGTGATATGCTCTATGGATATCATTTTGTGTATATTGCTATTTCACTGATTTGCATAGTGTTAATCTTGATGCCTTGTATGTCTGCAGCCTGACTTTTATCTATGACTCTTGATGACCCCCTGTAGTGTCATAATCCCCCAGGCACCTTTTGTCAAGTCTGGGAGGCCTGAAAACCGCCAAACCGGTTTGACTCTCCCTGGACATAATGAGGGGGCTGGGGAGGACAGGGGCTGGGCAAGTCAGTTGCTGTGTGCAGAGCATGGTGTGAAGACAGGACTTCGGAGAGAAAGAAGAATATATGGAACATGTTATCACTGTCAGCTGGATTTTGGACTCTCATCTCCTTGGACATGTTATACTGTTACTGAACTGCATTCAGATTCTGGACTATCTATCTTTTGTGTGGTGGACTGAATATGGACCTTTCATATTTTTGCCTAAATAAATGTCTTGGAATTGTTCACTCTCCTCTTGCTGTGTTGATTGTGTGATACCAGAGAAGGACCCCGTGACACATAATTATGCTGATAACATTGAAAATATAGCACCCATCTCCAGATCATACATGTTACATAAAGAACCCAACGGGATATACTGATATGGAGATAGCACTATACCATAATAACACATGAAAACATCTTTACCTGTTGGAATAATAAGTGGAGGTCCACCCAGGTATGACCCCCCCCCAACGCACGTTTCGGCAAACGGCCTTTCTCAAGGGGTGATGGGAAGAGGGAAGTGAGGGATATTTAAGATAGAGTCCACCAATGAAATAGTGGATCACACACATGTGACAAGTCAGGCCAATCATACATATATCAAGAATCACTCCCAAATATGGCGCTTGTAACCATGGTTACAACACACAAACCAAGCAGCTCCACATATCAACATCTCATATATCAGTACCGAGCAAGGAAAGACGGACAAGTACCACGTCCGGTTTTATTATAGACACGGCGCCATCACTATCCTATGAAAGATACCGCAAAGAATATCTAATATTAGGGCATAAAATGCTGCGCCCCGTCCTGCTTTGATGACATCTATTGGCGCGATAACATGAGCAAGAGTAACGTCGGATAGACTCCTCCCCCTAGTGGGTCACAAACAACGGAGCATCCAATCATAATGACGCAGTTACAGGAACGAGATCCACGTCACAGACTCCTCCCCCTAGTGAGTCATATGTGACGACGCGTCCAACCATAATGACGCGCTACGTCACCCTGGCAACCATAACGGCGGGCGGCATCGAACAGTCGTGACGCCACATCACGTGACTGGGATGATTTGGGGAATCCTGCTTTGAGCAGGGGATTGGACCAGATGGCCCAGGAGGTCCCTTCCAACTCTACGATTCTATGATTCTATGATTCTATGACTGATCACAGGACCCGATGCCAAGAGCCGATCGACGTGTGGGAGACAGCGGCGCGTGCGCGTACGGAGGAAGCGCCAGTCACATAAAGAGGGAATTAGACTCATGCTGGTACAGAACCTATAAGGATATGAGTGCCGATATTGTAATCACAGAAAAATAATCAAAAACAAAAAAGGAAATCAGAGCTGCCTAGACATATATAAAATTGGTATCTGATGCCTAAAGCATATATGGCTACTGGACCATATGTTCAACCATGTAAAATTGTATATATACTACGCCAACAAAATTTACTAACAATATTAACTAGTACAATAGCCTAAGTATATATAAATAAAGGCCTTTATAATACTACATTAATACTGTGGTATACAAGAGCAGAAGAGGAGAGACATTAAGACATTATATAGATATATCGTCAAAACATCAAATATACGAAAACCACAAAATAGCATGGGCAAAACTATACAGTATATATAGCATTCAAAATATTGGACAACATCGCAGGTACACCCGAAACCACAAATATGCGATGTAAATTGCCACGAAGATGCCCATAATGTTCCTCATCTTCAAGATATGATATACCAGGATGTATTCAAATAGGGGAGGACCAAGTAGATTTCCAAGAGGCGCGAGAGTTGATGCACAAATGTGTAATATTGGAGAACTCTAATGATAAAAACACAAAATTAGAAACTAAAAAATGAAAATAAAAGAAATATAAAAACACAGGCCCAAGGCCACATATAAAGATGGAAGCCGTTTAGAGGAATGGAGCAAAGCTGATCGCCTCATTTAGTCCCTTCTGATGAACCGTGTCTAATAACCAAATCCAGCATGTCTCACATTGTAAAAGTCTCTGGGTCAGATTACCTCCACGAACCCCTGGGTTGATAGCATCAATGCCATGAACGCGGAGCAACGATGCATCACAACCGTGTTTCAATTTGAAATGACGAGGTAACGTCCTAAGTGTGGCCGGATCATCATGGCCGACTGCCGCCTGTCTCCCCAATACATGCTCACGGACACACGTCTTCAATGGCCGGGTAGTCATGCCTATATATATCAGGTTAAATGGACATAATGCAAAGTATATAACATAGCGGGTGGTACACACAATGCGATGCCGAATAGTAAATGTCCTATTCCCTGATGAATTGAAGAACGTGTAGTTATATTCTTGTACATAGGGGCAGTATTATAGTAGTTATATTCTTGTACATAGGGGCAGTATTATAGTAGTTATATTCTTGAACATAGGGAGCAGTATTATAGTAGTTATATTCTTGTACATAGGGGGGCAGTATTATAGTAGTTAGATTCTTGTACATAGGGGCAGTATTATAGTAGTTATATTCTTGTACATAGGGGCAGTATTATAGTAGTTATATTCTTGTACATAGGAGAAGTATTATAGTAGTTATATTCTTCTACATAGGGGGCAGTATTATAGTAGTTATATTCTTGTACATAGGGGCAGTATTATAGTAGTTATATTCTTGTACATAGGGGCAGTATTATAGTAGTTATATTCTTGTACACAGGAGCAGTATTATAGTAGTTATATTCTTGTACATAGGGGCAGTATTATAGTAGTTATATTCTTGTATATAGGAGCAGTATTATAGCAGTTATATTCTTGTACATAGGGGCAGTATTATAGTAGTTATATTCTTGCACATAGGGGCAGTATTATAGTAGTTATATTCTTGTACATAGGAGCAGTATTATAGTATTTATATTCTTGTACACAGGAGCAGTATTATAGTAGTTATATTCTTGTACATAGAGGCAGTATTATAGTAGTTATATTCTTGTACATAGGGGCAGTATTATAGTAGTTAGATTCTTGTACATAGGGGCAGTATTATAGTAGTTATATTCTTGTACATAGGGGCAGTATTATAGTAGTTATATTCTTGTACATAGGAGCAGTATTATAGTATTTATATTCTTGTACACAGGAGCAGTATTATAGTATTTATATTCTTGTACATAGAGGCAGTATTATAGTAGTTATATTCTTGTACATAGGGGCAGTATTATAGTAGTTATATTCTTGTATATAGGAGCAGTATTATAGTAGTTAAATTCTTGTACATAGGAGCAGTATTATAGTAGTTATATTCTTGTACATAGTGACAGTATTATAGTAGTTATATTCCTATATATAGGGGCAGTATTATAGTAGTTATATTCTTGTACATAGTGACAGTATTATAGTAGTTATATTCTTGTACATAGTGACAATATTATAGTAGTTATATTCCTATATATAGGGGCAGTATTATAGTAGTTATATTCTTGTACATAGGGGCAGTATTATAGTAGTTATATTTCTATATATAGGGGCAATTTTTATTGTATAAAACCAACAAATACAATTAAAATAAACAGAATTCTTCCTTAATACAAAACATAAATTCTCATGAATGCATCAGACAATAATTATAGAACTAAATTAATACATTAGGAATAAAGGTAACTTAGAGTTCACTCCTGTGGAAGGAAGAATATGAAATAAACACTTTTAGTAACACGATCATGTTATTATCCCACAGACACATTCCTCCATAGTCTCTCATTACTCTGACTTTTCTTTATCTCTAACGCTCTTATCCATCTGAGCTCGGACAGTATCTTTGTGGCTACGGTGATGGGATGGAAGGGCTCGCTGTGGAGGGACACTCGGGTTCTCATGTGCCAGTGGTAATATTTAATGGAGGTAATGATCAGGTACATTGTCCCCCTGTCGATGTTACCGTCAGTGGATGGGACTCCATAGACAATGTCAGGGTAATTCAGGGACAGCAGTCTGGGGATTTTCAGCTTGGTCGATACTTCCGTCCATATTTCCCTACCTCCCCAGCAATCACAAATAAAATGCTCCATGGTTTCCTCTTGCTGACAACCAAGGGGACAGTTCCAATCCGAAACACTTAAATATTTTAAGTTTCCCCTCACAAAGAGCTTCCCATGTAGCGACAGCCAAGCAATGTCAAAAAACTTTGCCGGAAGTCGCCTCCCGTTGAGGAACCGGAGACTGTCCTGAAGGGTCCTGGTGGCACAATCTCTTAGGGCCAGTGGAGAGTAGAAGAAAGTCCTACATATATGAGCACACAGATCTTTCCTCGTATTACTCTCAATGTAGGACTTCTCCAGTCCCCACTTCCTGACACACTTCAGACCATATTCCAGATACTGGGGGAGGTGGTCACCTGTCCATCTCCTCCTCTTGAGACTGCCGCCTCGCACCCAAGATTCCGCAAAAGGCAATATCCAATACCTGATACTATTCGCCCACAGGGAGCTACTGTTTGAATCCATGCTCCCAAAATTTACTTTCAGAAACAAGGAGTCAAAGAAAACCCTTGGATTTAACATATCCAGCCCGCCCTCACTCCGCTGTAGGTACGTTATTCCCCTCTTTATCAGGTTCATCCTGTTCCCCCACAAGAGCTGGAAGAACAGGCTGAGGAGCCTCGCCGAGAAGGATTCTGGCAAAGGAAAAACGACAGAGACATACAAGAAGACGGGGACCAGGTAAGTCTTCAACATAGCAACCCTTTCTCTGTAAGTCAGCCTCCAGTTCTTCCATCACTGAACCTTTGCATTTCCGGTCTCCAATTTTTCCTCCCAATTTAGGCTGGCATTATCCTAAGATCTTAATATGGGTGGAGGCCTTAAACTGCGGCAGATCAAAGTCTGGGTCAGATTGCAATGTCCACAGAGCTTGACTCTTCTCAAGGTTGACCAGAGACCCGGAGGCCTCTGAGTAACTTCTGATGGCCGCAGACAACATCTGCACCTCATGAGGATTAGATATCACCAGCGTCACATCATCCGCATAGGCAACCACCTTCAGAGGCAAGCAGTGGGGGACCGGCACCCCCCAAAAGTTACACTCCTGCAGTGACCTCAAAAACGGGTCTATGGCAAAAACATACAGGAGTGGACTCAGCGGGCAGCCCTGTCTCACCCCCGCCTCAACTCCAAAAGTGCCACCCTGCCAACCATTAATCAGAGGAAAGCTCACCGCCTCTCTGTACAAAGTCTTCAGCCAATCCACAAATTGTCCTGGAATACCGTACTTTGACAAAGTGGCCCACAGATAGTCATGATCAACTCTGTCAAAGGCTTTAGCCTGGTCCAGACTGACAACATATCTCCCACACCGCAGAGCTTTACATCTCTCAAACATCTCCCGTATCGAGATGACTGCTCCAGAGATGTTCCGCCCTTTTACCGTGCCAAACTGAGAGCCTACCAACAGTGCCGGGGACAAACAGACTAACCTAGAAAACAGGATCTTTACCAGAATCTTCCTGTCAACATTCAAGAGGGCAATTGGCCTCCAGTTCTTGATGTCGCTCGGCTCCTTACCTTTAGACAGCAGAATTAATGAGGACACTCTCATGGATGGAGGCATCAAGTGATTTTCTAGACAATTTTTGTAAACATCCACAAGAATTGGAGCCAGGAGGTCTCTGAATTTCTTATAAAATTCTGCTATTATACCATCCGGACCTGGTGCCTTCTTCAGATGTAACTTATCAATGGCCTCCTTAACTTCCTCCACTATTAATTCTGCTGTCAAAGGAGAAAAGTCCAGATCATTAATATCAGGTGTTGGAGTTGCCTCCAAGAATTGAGTCATTTTATGTTTATCCAAAGCCTTCCTCTGAAACAAGTCAGTATAATAAGATTTCACAACCCCCAGGATACCCTCCCGAGATTCCTGCAACACACCCTGGGAGTCAATGAGACCTGTGACCAATTTATTGGCCACCCGCTCCCGGCAATTCTCAAAGGGATCAGGTGCCCCTAAGACCCCATAATCTGGTTCGAGAACCAACTAGGTATACCTGCTGTACTGATACTGCCTTATCTCAGATTTCAACCGGTCGATCTTCTCTTTGTTACCCCCGCCCTCTGAATAGAGTGACTCCAATTATTTGCGCAGCCTTAGGTACTGGCTATACTTACTCCTGCCTTTCTTAACTGACAGTCTCTTCAAGAGGTATCTGATATCATCCTTGACGTCCTCCCACCAGTCGGCCATGTTGTCATAGAAGTCCACTCTCTGTAGATGACCCTGCAAAAGGGAGTGGACACAACTCTGGACAGAGACATCATGGAGGAGGCTAGAATTGAGTCTCCATAACCCCCTACCAACATCAGCTCGCTTAGTGGCCCCCAGGCAGAAATATAGGGCAAGATGGTCTGAGTATGGGACGACTCTCTCACTCATGGCACCAATGACTTCCATGGGACTTACAAAAGCCAGATCTATTCTACTGCCTCTATTAGAGCAGGAATAGGTTATTTTTGGCTTTCGTCCTCCCCGTTTAAAGACGTCCCCTAATCCGGCCTGCAAGACTATGTTATTCAAGATCCTACCATCCCTTGTCACGGTCCTACCTGAGGAGCTGTCACCTGCTGTCAGTATGGCATTAAAGTCCCCCGCCATTATCACTGGAAGAGAGGTGAACAGATAAGGCTTGACATCATTAAATAACTGTATCCTGTCAGTCACCGTCTGTGGCCCATAGATGTTAATAAGCCGGAGTCGCCTCCCATGGACAGTGACTTCCAGGACCAGACACCTTCCCATAACCACCTCCGTCATCCTATGTACTGTCACATCCCTGGTGTTAAACAGAATGGCGACCCCGGCGTACGGCTCCACAGCCAGTGACCAAAAAGAGGGACCAGACCGCCATTCCCTCTCAGCCTCCCTCATGAGCCCCTGAGTCGTCAGCCGCGTCTCCTGCAGAAAGATGACATCTGCGTCCAGGTATCGGAGATGGACATAGACAGCGTGCTTCGTCCTCCTCACCTTAATGCTGTTCACATTACTGGATGTTACTTTTAATGAGAAATCTGCCATCACAATACCACAACAGAGGAGCAGAGATGTAAAAGCCGCTATCATAAGTCTGGGTCACAGATGTTCTGACTACCACCGGTCTCCATGTCAGACTGTATCTCAGTGTCAGCAGGTACAGGCTTCCGTTTTGTAGGGGGATGGTCCGCTACGTCCCTGTCATACTCAGTCTCTATTCTTTTTATCTCTTCCTCCAAGTCCCCATCAGACTCAGACAAAACATCAAACTTATTGGACACGACCATCACACCTGCCAAACTCTGGATTTTTTTCCTGCCACCCTGGCTAGTGACATACTCCTCCTTAGCTTTACGGGAGGCCTTGTCCTTTTTTTTCCTTTTAACCTGATTACAGCCACTTTCTTCAGCTAGAGATGGTGATACTGAAGTGGTGGCTACATGTGGCTGCTGGACCTGAGGGACGACCTCCATGCTCCCCTCTGTACCCGCTGTGCAAAGCTGCTCTGATGTCACCTGAGCGGACCCCTGGTGGACCTCTGACCTGGTCAGTATTGTCCCTGACATTACAGCCTCCTCCTCCTGAGCCTCTGTCCCTGTCACTAACTCCTCATCAGGAAGGAGCTTGCATATATTGTGCCAGGCATCAGGACAGGCCGACCTCCCCACAGAGGTTACACTTGATGTTCTGGCAATCTGCCGCTAAGTGGCCGACTTCCCCGCACAGGCTGCACTTTACCACGGTACAGGTGTTTGCCAGGTGACCCACTTTACCACACTTAAAACACTTTCGTGGCTGCCCAGAGTAGAAGCAAACCCCCTTCTCCCTCCCGATAAAGAAGGAGTTGGGTAAGTGAGCCGTGATGTTGTTGTGCTGGCGTAATTTCACCAGCACCTTCCATCCACCGGTCCATATACCGTCCTCATCCCTGTTTTTGGTGAGGTCGGAGACAAGGTCACAATGTCTCCGGAGCCACACCACAATGTCCTGCGGGGGAACAGCCTCATTCCAAAAGATGATATTAACCGTGGCGGTATCCGGCTTAGATATTGGAATGAAGCTGAACTTATTCCAGCCATCAGCGTCCCTGAACTTGGGGAAATTGGCCCAGAATCTGTCCAGATCAGACATAAGCGTAAATCTGATATCATAGCCCTGTCTGTCTGGCAGATTGATGACCGCCAAGATATTAACCGGCGCAAACCCCATCTGGCAGCACAGAAGCTCCCTGACCACCAGCCTCCTCTCCGGCAGATCCTCCTTGGCACCTCTGTGCCTGAACCGCACCACATTCCTCCTTTTGAAAGCCTGCCCGGTGTAATTGGCGCCGGAGGTAAAGGACGGAGCGCCGCGGCTCCAAACATTACTGGGAGGGACTTGTGGGGCCACACTGGGCTGACTGACAGGGCGAGGGTCTACAGCGGAGGGGCCTGCAGCACCTTGTGTGCTGGAAACCAAAGGGGGGAAATCACAGACATTTTGCACATTATTATCATCATCATCATCATCATCAATCTCAATAACATCATCAGGATGCGCAATGTCCACCACAGACTCTGTACCCCCTCCAGCCCCCAACCCCACATGAACAGTATCAATATCCCCAGAATTAGTGCTCTCCTGGACACCAACAGTAGATGCAGTCTCATGTCCACTGTCTTGCTGTTGTGCTGGGTATGCTGGGACTTGTGGTACTGCTGGGATCTGAGCCTCTTGCTCCTGCTTGGGGTCTGCCGCAGGTAGTTGCGGCTGCTGGTGCAGTATCTGACCCTCCTTAAAACAGAAGCTAGCGGGCTGCAGCACCGGCCGTGCCTGCTGCCGGGTCCCCCCTGGGACAATGTCTGTGCGGGAACCAGCAGAGTCCTGCGTGCAGGACCTAAACCGCTCCTGGTTCCTATATGTCTCTGCCAGGGGCCCCATCCTCGCCAGCACACAGTCTATGTCCCGCACCACAGTCGCCAGCTCTACCCCCAGTGCATTCAGTCTCTGGTCATATACAGAGTGATCCCCAGGATTAGCAGCCTTCAACTTGTAAATACAGTCAATTTCCATTTGCAGAAGATTCCTCTGCTGCTGCAACTCACCCATCCTCCTGACCAGTCCTGGTATCTCCTCTGCCAGTTGTAGCTCCGGGGCACGCGGCGGCTCCTTCTGGGGTCTTGCTTTAGGGGTTGACACGTTAGTTTTTAATGTCGCTGGTTTTGTGACTCACAACACTTTTACCACTGCCACCAGCCTGCAACCTCGTGCATCCAGAGCTCGCCATGCTGGTCACCACATGTCTCAGCTGAAGGTTCTCCTGGAGTGTTTGCTTCTCCAGAGATGTCCGTCTATGTCTGCCTGGAGTGAGCTGCACACCTGAAGCTGGTGATGGACTCTGCCTCACCTTCTGTGCAGCCACCTGCCCTCCAGCACTCAGGTTCTCAGCAGAAGATGCCTTCTGGGATTTCCTTCCAGGCTCTGGACACTGTTTGCCTTGACTGGCCGACTGTTTAACAGAAACATCCTTGCACACAGACAAAACTTTCTCCTGTTTCTTTCCTGTGCTGAACTTCAACACATGATCTTTCTCCATGCTGCTGGGACTTCCATTCTGAGGTTTATTTTCCCCAGAGGCAACTCTGGGATTTCCATCCACATGAGAAGGTTGGGAGTTTCCTCCCAGTGTAGGCCTGGAAGCCAGGGCCTTGCTTGGGGAGCTTCCCCGCCCAGGGTGGCCCCTCCCTGGGCTTGCTCCAGACATGAGGAGAACCACAGACACACAACCTCAAAGCTAGGAGGCAGTATTATAGTAGTTATATTCTTGTACATAGGGGCAGTATTATAGTAGTTATATTCTTGTACATAGGAGCAGTATTATAGTAGTTATATTCTTGTACATAGGGGCAGTATTATAGTAGTTATATTCTTGTACATAGGAGGCAGTATTATAGTAGTTATATTCTTGCACATAGGAGCAGTATTATATTAGTTATATTCTTGTATATAGGGGCAGTATTATAGTAGCTATATTCCTGTACTTAGGGGCAGTATTATAGTAGTTTTATTCTTGTACATAGGAGCAGTATTATAGTAGTTATATTCCTATATATAGGGGCAGTATTATAGTAGTTATATTCTTGTACATAGGGGCAGTATTATAGTGGATATATTCTTGTACATAGGAGGCAGTATTATTGTAGTTATATTCTTGTACATAGGGGCAGTATTATAGTAGTTATATTCTTGTACATAGGGGCAGTATTATAGTAGATATATTCTTGTACATAGGGGCAGTATTATAGTAGTTATATTCCTATATATAGGGGCAGTATTATAGTAGTTATATTCTTAAACATAGGGGCAATATTATAGTAGTTATATTCCTATATATAGGGGCAGTATTATAGTAGTTATATTCTTATACATAGGGGCAGTATTATAGTAGTTATATTCTTAAACATAGGGGCAATATTATAGTAGTTATATTCCTATATATAGGGGCAGTATTATAGTAGTTATATTCTTATACATAGGGGCAGTATTATAGTAGTTATATTCTTGTAAATATGGGCAGTATTATAGTAGTTATATTCTTGTACATAGGGGCAGTATTATAGTAGTTATATTCTTGTACATAGGAGCAACATTATAGTAGTTATAGTCTGTACATAAGAGCAACATTATAGTAGTTATAGTCTGTACATAGGGGACAGTAATATAGTAGTTATATTCTTGTACATAGGAGCAGTATTATAGTAGTTATTTCTTGTACATAGCAACAGTATTATAGTAGTTATATTCTTGTACATAGGGGGCAGTATTATAGTAGTTATATTCTTGTACATAGCGGCAGTATTATAGTAGTTATATTCTTGTACATAGGAGCAGTATTATAGTAGTTATATTCTTGTACATAGTGACAGTATTATAGTAGTTATACTGTATTCCTGTATATAGGGGCAGTATTATAGTAGTTATATTCTTGTACATAGTGACAGTATTATAGTAGTTATATTCCTATATATAGGGGCAGTATTATAGTAGTTATATTCTTGTACATAGTGACAGTATTATAGTAGTTATATTCCTATATATAGGGGCAGTATTATAGTAGTTATATTCTTGTACATAGGGGCAGTATTATAGTAGTTATATTCTTGTACATAGGGGGCACTATTATAGTAGTTATATTCTTGCACATAGGGGCAGTATTATAGTAGTTATATTCTTGTACATAGGGGCAGTATTATGGTAGTTATATTCTTGCATATCGGGGCAGTATTATAGTAGTTATATTCTTGTACATAGGGGGCACTATTAAAGTAGTTATATTCTTGTACATAGGAGCAGCATTATAGTAGTTAGATTCTTGTACATAGGGGCAATTTTTATTGTAAAAACCAAACAAATACAAACAACATTCCTCCAATAATACAAAACTGAATTCACTAGGATTGTAGATACATTCATTACATATCTAGTTTATACATCAAATTAACTTAGAGTCCATACTCCTAGTTTGAGGAGAAAAAAAAAAAAAAAAAACACTTTGCAAACAGAGCTCATCATGTTCCTACCCAGTGACTCATCCTTCCATATCTTAACATTTCCTAATTTCTCCTAATGATTTACCCTATCTGTGTTTGGACATTATCTGGTTCACAGCGTCACAGATCTGAGTCGGAGTTATTCTGTTCACCACCGGTCTCCATCTCAGACTCTACCCGAGTGCCCTCAGGTAAGGGCTTCCGCTTTGGCGGAGGACAGTCCTCTACGTCCCTATCACACTCTGCGTCAATTCTCTTATGGTCATCTTCAAAATCGCCGTCAGACTCAGACAGAACATCAAACCTGTTAGATACGACCATTATACCTGCAGAACTCTGGAATTTCTTCCCGGCTCCTTGGCCAGTGTCATACCCCTCAGGTTTACGGGAGGCCTTGTCCTTTTCCTTCCTTTTCTGATTATTGCTATACTCTTCAGACACAGATGGTAGCACTGAAGTAATGCCTTCCTGTGACCGCTGCCCCTGAGGTACAACCTCCATACTCCCCTGTTCTCTCTCTGAACCCTGCTGCTCTGGTGTTAGCTGAGTAGACCCCTGGTGGACCTCTGGTCTGGTCAGTATTTCCCCTGACAGTAAAGCTGCCTCCTCCAGAATCTCTGCCCCTGCCACCAAGTCCTCGTCAGGAAAGTCCTTACAGATATTGTGCCAGGCGTCTGGACAGTCCCTGTGAGGGTGACCGATCTTCCCACAGAGGTTGCACCTGATGTTCTGGCAGTCTGCAGCTAGATGGCCGACCTCCCCACACAGGCTGCACTTCACCACAGTACAGGTATTTGCCAGGTGACCTGCCTTGCCACATTTAAAGCACTTACGAGGCTGCCCAGGATAGAAACACACACCCCTCTCCCTCCCAATAAAGATGGAGTTGGGTAAATGGGCAGTGATGTTATTGCATTGGCGCAGTTTCACCAAAACCCGCCACCCTCCCGTCCAGATCCCATCACTGTCTCTGCTTTTGATGAGGTCTGAGACCAGGTCACAATGCCTCCGGAGCCACACCACAATGTCCTGCGGGGGAACAGACTTATTCCAGAAGATGACATTTATGGTGACAGTATCTGGCTTAGAGATAGGAATAAAGCTGAACTTACTCCATCCCTCCGTGTCTCTAAACTTGGGGAAAGTAGACCAGAATCTGTCCAGGTCAGACATGAGCTTAAAGCTGACATCATAGCCCTGCCTGTCTGGAAGATTAATCACTGCCAGGATGCTGACTGGCACAAACCCCATCTGGTGGCACAAGATTTCCCTGACGACAAACCTCCTGTCTGGCAGGTCCTCCTTGGCATCTCTGTGCCGGAAACGCACGAAGTTTCTCCGTTTAAACGCCTGGCCTGTATAATTGGTACCAGAGGTAAAGGACGGAGCACCATGACTCCAGGCATTACTGGGGGGACTGTGCGGGGTCACATTGGGTTGACTGACGGGGTGAAGGTCTGCAGCAGGAGGGGCAGCCACACCTTGTGTGCTTGAAATTAAAGGGGGGAAATCACAGACATTATCATGCACATTGTTATCATCAGCATCAATGTCATTATCAGACTGTGCAGCGTCCACCAAAGATACTGTGCTCCCCCAAGCTCCCAACCCCCCAGATACAGTGCGGTTATCCCCAGCATCAGAGCCCTGCTGGGCACCATCAGTAATGACCAGCACATGTCCACTGCCCAACTGTTGTGCTTGGCATTCTGAGACTTGTAGTCCCTCTGCTGGAAAGTGCAGTCCATGCTGCTGCTTGGAATCTGCTGCAGGCTGCTGTGCTGGGCATTCTGAGACTTGTGGTACACCTGCTGGAATCTGCATAACATGCTGCTGCTTGGGGTCTGCCGCAGGCTGCTGCGGCTGCAGTATTTGACCCTTTTGGAAGCAGAAACTTGCAGGCTGCAGCACTGGCCGCACCAGCTTCTGGGGTCCACCTGGGACAATGTCTGAGCTGGAACCTGCAGAGTCCTGCTGGTGTGACATAAACAGTTCCTGGTTCCTATAAGTCTCTGCCAGGGGCCCCATCTTCTCTAGGACACAGTCCTTGTCCGTCACTAGAGTTGAGCGAAACGGATCGAAAAATTTCAAAAGTCGCCGACTTTTGGCAAAGTCGGGTTTCATGAAACGAAACCCGACCCTAGGATGAGGTCGGCCACGAGGTCGGCGACTTACGCGCCAAAGTCGCGTTTCAAAAGTTTGTTTTGCGCTCTTTTTCAGCCAATCAGGATCCACGGACACTGTGAACAACGTGATGACATAGGCAGGGGTCACCACCATCTTTCAGAAGGGCATGCAAGTGATTGGCTTGCTTTGGTGGGCGTCACAGGGGGTACAAAAGGGCGTGCACGCCGACCGCCATGTTCCTCATGCTGATCTCAGAATAGGGAGAGCTGCTGCTGCTGCTGATTCTGTAGGGAGAGCGTTAGGCAGGGAAGAAGACACCAAAAACTGCTTCTGCTGCTAGCGATTTTGCCTGTACAACACACCAGTCACTGTGTGTGCAGTGCAAGGGGAGGCTATATAGTGGTGTATCAGTGGTGTTGGTTGTTAGGCTGCCTTCTAAGGCTTCCTGACGGCTGCATTGCTGTTTACCCACTGCTCTGCAAACTGCTTTTTTAAAAGCAATCCCAATTTTTTTTTTTGTCCTGCTGAGGTACTGAGCGTGCATTTTTTCACACCATGCAGCGGTGCACACTCCTCACACAGTACCGTGTAACGGCTGTTATCACAGCCACAGTGAAGCTATCTGTGTGTCACTCTGTGAGAATAAGTCGAGGACATGTTCCGTTCTTACAGACCTGCACCTTCTAGTTTTGTCTAGCTTTCAAACAGTTAAATATATTTGCTGTTTGATCACATTCAAAAATATAGAGAGTCCTCCTCTCACTGCCGACTTTTATTCCCCATTGACTTACATTGGGTTTCGTGTTTCGGGACGACCCCGACTTTTCCCTATAGTCGGCCAATCTTGCTCGACCCGACTTTTGGAAAAGTCAGGTTTCACAAAATGAAACTCGACCCTAAAAAACCAAAAGTTGCTCAACTCTATCCGTCACCACTTTTGCCAGCTGTATGCCAAGCATGTTCAGAGTCTGATCAAAAAGGTGTGATCTCCACCAGGATTAGCAGCCTTTACATTATAGCCCATTTCTATTTGCTTCTGCAGCAAGTCTTTGTGCTGCTGTAACTCACCGAGCCTCTTGACCAGTCCTGGGATCTCCTCTACGACCTGAAGCTCAGGTGCACATGGCGTCTCCTCCTGGGATCCTGCTTTCAGCAATGTCCCTGGATGCTTGAAACCAGACGTCTCCTTAACTTTCACCACTGCTGGTTTCGTGGTTCCAGGCTCCACAGCACTTTTACTGCTGCCACCTGACTGTGACCTTGTGTGCCCAGAGCTCGCCATGCTGGCCACCACATGCTTCTGCTGCAGGTTCTCCTGGAGCGTCTGCCTCTCCAGTGAGGTCCTCCTCTGTCTGCTGGGAGTCAGCTGCACACCTGAAGATGGTGATGGCACCTCCTGAGCTGCAGGCTGCTTTCCTCCATTCAGCTTCTCACCAGTAGATTTCTTTTGGATTTCTCCAAGTTGCACTTCACTCTGCTTGCCTTGGCTGGCCGACTGCTTAACTGGAACTTTCTTACCCACAGCCATGGCTTTTCCTTGTTCCGTTACTTTTTGCACTTTCACAGCTTCACCTTTCTTGCTGCTGCTGCTACTTCCATTCTGAGCTTTCTTTCCCTCAGAAACAACTTTGGGACTTGCATCCGCCTTAGACACAACTTGAGCATTACTTCCAAGTGTAGGCCTGGAAGCCTGGGCCTTGCTTGGGGAGTTACCCCTCCCAGGGTGGCCTCCCCCTGGGCTTCCTCCAGACATCAGGAGAGCTACAAACACACAACCTCACAGCTAGGAGGCAGTATTATAGTAGTTATATTCTTGTACATAGGAGCAGTATTATAGTAGTTATATTCTTGCACATAGGGGGCAGTATTATAGTAGTTATATTCTTGTACATAGGAGCAGTATTATAGTAGTTATATTCTTGCACATAGGGGGCAGTATTATAGTAGTTATATTCTTGCACATAGGAGGCAGTATTATAGTAGTTATATTCTTGTACATAGGAGCAGTATTATAGTAGTTATATTCTTGCACATAGGGGGCAGTATTATAGTAGTTATATTCTTGTACATAGGAGGCAGTATTATAGTAGTTATATTCTTGTACATAGAAGCAGTATTATAGTAGTTATATTCTTTCACATAGGGGGAAGTATTATAGTAGTTATATTCTTGTACATAGGAGGCAGTATTATAGTAGTTACATTCTTGCACATAGGAACAGTATTATAGTAGTTATATTCTTGTACATAGGGACAGTATTATAGTAGTTATATTCTTGTACATGGGGGCAGTATTATAGTAGTTATATTCTTGTACATAGGGGGCAGTATTATAGTAGTTATATTCTTGTACATATGGTGCAGTATAATAGTAGTTATATTCTTGTACATATGGGGCAGTATTATAGTAGTTATATTCTTGTACATAGGAGCAGTATTATAGTAGTTATATTCTTGTGCATATGGTGCAGTATAATAGTAGTTATATTCTTGTACATATGGGGCAGTATAATAGTAGTTATATTCTTGTACATAGGAGCAGTATTATAGTAGTTATATTCTTGTGCATATGGTGCAGTATAATAGTAGTTATATTCTTGTACATAGGAGCTGTATTATAGTAGTTATATTCTCGTACATAGGGAGCAGTATTATAGTAGTTATAGTCTTGTACATATGGTGCAGTATAATAGTAGTTTTATTCTCGTACATATGGGACAGTATAATAGTAGTTATATTCTTGTACATAGGAGCCGTATTATAGTAGTTATATTCTTGTACATAGGGGCAGTATTATAGTAGTTATATTCTTGTGCATATGGTGCAGTATAATAGTAGTTATATTCTTGTACATATGGGGCAGGATAATAGTAGTTATATTCTTGTACATAGGAGCAGTATTATAGTAGTTATATTCTTGTGCATATGGTGCAGTATAATAGTAGTTATATTCTTGTCCATAGGAGCCGTATTATAGTAGTTATATTCTGGTACATAGGGAGCAGTATTATAGTAGTTATAGTCTTGTACATATGGTGCAATATAATAGTAGTTATATTCTTGTACATATGGGGCAGTATAATAGTAGTTATATTCTTGTAAATAGGGGCAGTATTATAGTAGTTATATTCTTGTACATAGGGGCAGTATTATAGTAGTTATATTCTTGTACATAGGAGCAGTATTATAGTAGTTATATTCTTGTGCATATGGTGCAGTATAATAGTAGTTATATTCTTGTACATAGGAGCAGTATTATAGTAGTTATATTCTTGTACATAGGGGCAGTATTATAGTAGTTATATTCTGGTACATAGGGGCAGTATTATAGTAGTTATAGTCTTGCACATATAGTGCAGTATAATAGTAGTTATATTCTTGTACATATGGGGCAGTATAATAGTAGTTATATTCTTGTACATAGGGGCAGTATTATAGTAGTTATATTCTTGTACATAGGGGCAGTATTATAGTAGTTATATTCTTGTACATAGGAGCAGTATTATAGTAGTTATAGTCTTGTACATATGGTGCAGTATAATAGTAGTTATATTCTTGTACATAGGGGCAGTATTATAGTAGTTATATTCTTGTACATAGGGGCAGTATTATAGTAGTTATATTCTTGTACATAGGAGCAGTATTATAGTAGTTATATTCCTGTATATAGGGGCAGTATTATAGTAGTTATATTCTTGTACATAGGGGCAGTATTATAGTAGTTATATTCTTGTACATAGGAGCAGTATTATAGTAGTTATATTCTTGTACATAGGAGCAGTATTATAGTAGTTATATTCTTGTGCATATGGTGCAGTATAATAGTAGTTATATTCTTGTACATAGGAGCAGTATTATAGTAGTTATATTCTTGTACATAGGGGCAGTATTATAGTAGTTATATTCTGGTACATAGGGGCAGTATTATAGTAGTTATAGTCTTGCACATATAGTGCAGTATAATAGTAGTTATATTCTTGTACATATGGGGCAGTATAGTAGTAGTTATATTCTTGTACGTAGGGGCAGTATTATAGTAGTTATATTCTTGTACATAGGGACAGTATTATAGTAGTTATATTCTTGTACATATGGGGCAGTATTATAGTAGTTATATTCTTGTACATGGGGGCAGTATTATAGTAGTTATATTCTTGTACATAGGGGGCAGTATTATAGTAGTTATATTATTGTATATAGGGGCAGTATTATAGTAGTTATATTCTTGTACATAGGAGCAGTATTATAGTAGTTATATTCTTGTACATAGGAGCAGTATTATAGTAGTTATATTCTTGTACATAGGGGCAGTATTATAGTAGTTATATTCTTGTACATAGGAGCAGTATTATAGTAGTTATTTTCTTGTACATAGGAGCAGTGTATAGCAGTTGTGTTACGTGTTAAAGGGAATCTGTCACCCTTTTTATGAACTATG
This sequence comes from Dendrobates tinctorius, assembly GCF_039654945.1. Taxonomy (NCBI): domain Eukaryota; kingdom Metazoa; phylum Chordata; class Amphibia; order Anura; family Dendrobatidae; genus Dendrobates; species Dendrobates tinctorius. The sequence goes on along the minus strand of NW_027361998.1, from coordinate 763,829 downwards.
AGCTGCCGGCACTGACATCAGGGGCTTATCTACAGCATTCTGTAATTCTGTAGATAAGCCTCCGATATAACCTGAAAGAGAAATAAAAGGTGTTATATTATACTCACCAGGAGGGCGGTCCGGTCTTGGTCCGATGGGTGTTGCGGTCCGGCGCCTCCCATCTTCATATGATGACGTCTTCTTCTTCCCTTCCTGTTGTGGCTCCGGTGCAGTTGCTTTTGCCTGTTGAGGGCAGAGCAGAATACTGCAGTGCGTAGGCGCCGGAGCCACGACAGGAAGGGAAGAAGAGGACGGCATCGTATGAAGATGGGAGGTGCCGGATTGGACCGCGACACCCATCGGACCGGACCAGACGCCGGGGTGAGTATAATCTAACTCTTTTTTCTTATCTTTCAGGTTACATCGGGGGGGGGCTTATCTACAGCATTGCAGAATGCTGTAGATAAGCCCCTGATGGCGATGCCGGCAGCTCATAGTCCAATAAAAGTGTGGCAGATCCCCTTTAATCCTTGCTATACTAGCACATCTTATCTTGCAGTAAATCCCCAGAGAATAGATAGCTTTTTCTTTTTCTTGCTGAGTCCAGTTTATTATCTGAATATTGCAGCATTAATAGACATTTTGCAGCCTGTGAAGTGATATCTTTTATTAATAGAAAATATGGACAAGTTGACACGATCGGCGACACAGACTCCATTGTGTGGTCCACAATGCCGCTCTCACCGCTCTGACCTTCTGTGATTTGGGAGATGAAAATGAAATGCAGAGGTGAAAGCAAAGCTGAAAATTTCATTCAGCCGACTGCGAACTTTCAGGAGATGCCTCTCCAAAATTGAGGCTCCTGCCATGAGTCCCGCTGATCTTCTAAGTGCTCGCCTGGCATTGTGCTGATGACAAGACCTGAGAACAGACGTCTAAGTACTGAGGCTTGTATTTCTTCTATAAATGATGGGGAGGATAATGTCACCAGTTCTGGATGTGCTGGGAATGAGTCTACGAGCCGCTCAACATTTCTCTTCTCGTCCATTCATATATGGAATATTTAGTGGCTCATTGAAGACAGAAAAAGATTTAAAATGGAGGCGATAAATTATTTCCATCCTGTACTTCAACTAATAACAGGATCACTAGACTTCTAGATCCAGCCGCCATTGATGACCTCAACAAAATTGGGTATTGATGCCACCAACAGAATATGACCACCACCCAATGGACACAATGGACACACCTCGATAAGGGTCTAATATTTTATTAGGGCACATACAGAAAACAGTCCTCTGCCAATCCAGTCCTCATCAATTAGCCACAAAAAAAGGTTTCTAAAAACTACTGGTTTCAATCGACTTCGAAAAATTGGATTTGGCAGAGTGAAAACCTAGTCACAGACAAAAATGGGTTCACCTGTTGACAGCCGGTGATCGTTGGTTTTCCAATGATAAAAAATGACAGACATAGGGGACACCTTAATTTGGTTTCTTGTAAATGTCTGGGAACCCTATCCTAACCACTAGATAGGTGCTTGATTCTTGATCACCTCAATGGGTGGATGTGATGTGAGACTTTGGTAGATCTCCTGGAGTGGACCCGCTGGACCGTGGCAACGAACCTCCCATGGGCGAGCTGGCCAAGTGGACCACCCCCTATACAGGGAGTGTTTGGGGCAGGCCTGCGGGTAACTATCACCACGGCAGCTGGTACCCAGAGAGAATACAGGAGAGCCGGCAAGAGGCCGGAGATGCTGGCGGAGGATCTCCCCAGGAACAGGAACACGGATGGCGGACAGGTCAGGAACACAGGCGAGACGGAGGGAAGCAGGCACGAACGGGAGAACTCAGTCAGGGGACCAGGACAGACCGGAGCACGACCTCAGAACTCCAGATCCTAGGAGAGAGCACAGTGGGGAAGACGGTAAGCTAAAGGCAGAGAGGAAACGGGGGTGCACACAGAGACAAGGGCCAGAATCACTTAGCAGGGCACAAGTGATAATCAGCCACCGCCAGCAGGAAGAGGCGGCCTGATATAGGGAGTCGTGGCAGGGACTTCCGGGTCATGACCCCTCCCAGCGCAAGGTGAGGAGAGCGCGCGACCTCAGGAGGTGGTAGAGAGCGCGCGTGCTCCTGACCACAGTGTGCGCACGCGCCCGCTGAGGAGCAGGAAGCTGGGCCGGGGCGCGCGCCCGACGGGACACAGGAGACCGGGCAGGGGTGGGCGCCAATTAAGCGGGACGGGGAAAGGAGGACCGCGGGGAAGGCCGAGGCAGCCGGGACCGCGGGTGTGGAGGCCGCCAGAGAGTGGGCAGGCGTGACAGTGGATTTGGATTTCCGCATTTGTTTCAGTTTTTTTATGGCAGAAGAAACGTGGCCAAGAAGAGAGGTGAAAGGAGCAGAAGTCACTCATGTGATTTATCATTCCATTCAAGTCTATGACATCAAGAAGGAAAAGTCGTTGAATTATAGAAATCATAGGATGGAGATGTTACTGTCAGTGGCAAAACTAGAGTCTGATGGGCCCTGGTGCAAGATTTTGACCGGAACCCCGCATCCTGAATAAATTATATATATGTATACAGTGGGGAAAATAAGTATTTGACACGCTGCTGATTTTGCAAGGTTCCCCACCTACAGAGAATGGAGAGGTCTGTAATTTTTATCGTAGGTACACTTCAACTGTGAGAGACAGAAGCTAAGAATAAAAACCAGAAAATCACATTGTGGGATTTTTACATAATTAATTTGCATTTTACTGCACAAAATAAGTATTTGATGCAGTAGAAAAGCAGAATTTAATATTTGGTCCAGAAACCTTTGTGTGTAATTACTGAGATCAGACGTTTCCTGTAGTTCTTGACCAGGTTTGAACACACTGCAGCAGGGATATTGGCCCCCTCCTCCATACAGATCTTCTCCAGATCTTTCAGGTTTCAGGGCTGTCGCTGGACAATGTTGAGTTTCAGCTCCTCCAAAGATTTTCTATAGGGTTCAGGTCTGGAGACTGGCTAGGCAACTCCAGGACCCTGAAATGATTCTTACGGAGCCACTCCTTAGATGCCCTGGCTGTGTGTTTTGGGTCATTGTCATGCTGGAAGACCCAGCCATGACCCATCTTCAATGCTCTAACTGAGGGAAGGAGGTAATTGGCCAAAATCTCGCTATACATGACCCCGTCCATCCTCCCTTAAATACAGTGCAGTCTTCTTGTCCCCTTTGCATAAAGGCACCCCCAAAGTATGATGTTTTCCCCACCATGCTTCACAGTCAGGATGCTGTTCTTGGGGTTGTGTGACGACTCCTGGAGTGGACCCTCTGGGTCGTGATACCAACCCACCCAGGGCGAGCTGACCTAGCGAGGACCACCCCCTATACAGGGAGTATCAGAGGAAGACCCAGGGGGCAAAGTACCACCACTGCTGGAACCAGGTGGTCGGCTCACAGAAGACATGAGTGAGTGTGTCTAGCAAGGTGCAACAGGAAATGTGCAGAAAACAAGGGACACAGGGGCACGCAAGGTCTAGGACAGTACAGGGCGTGTGCACAGAAGTAGGGAGGGTTCAGGACAGTACAAGGCGTGTGTATGAGGGCACGCTGGGTAGTGAGTAGTGCAAGGCGCGTACACGAGAGTACGGTGGGTACGGGAGCGCGTATGGCGTGTACTGACTAGCACGCCCGGGTATGGAGCAAAGCAAAGTGCGTGCAGGAGAACACGCCTGAGTACAAGGCTAGGCAGTGCGCGTGCTGGGAAGCACGTCTAGGTGCAAGGTGGAGGATGTGCTAAGAAGTACGACAGGATACCAGGCAGGAGCAGAGCGGGTTAATATGCACTTACATTGTGCATACACATTAACTTACTTTCTCAGTTCAGGCTCCAGTTTCTTAAAGATTAAAGAAGGTATTTTTATTGGCCCACAGATCAGAGATATAATGAATGACAGCAGCTTTGATGGTCTTTTGCAAGGTACTGAACAATTGGCATGGAGAGCCTATAAAGATGTGACCTTCAGCTTCCTTGGCAACAGCAGGGCACCGAACTTTGAGCAACTCATGGACAACATGCTTCCAGCATACCATTTGATGAAACGCAATATGTCACTAAAAACGCATTTTCTACATTCTCTTTGGACTTTTTTCCAGCCAATCTTGGTGCCGTTAGCGGTGAACACGGTGAAAGGATGGAGAAAAGGTACCAGGGAAAGTGGAGGACGTCAATGCCGGCTGACTATTGCTGGAATCTTATTCGAGAAGCATCTGACACGGATTTGCTACTGACATCGATGCACATGTATGTAATGTCTTGGACATCATAATGTAGACTATAAACTGTTGTTTCTTAACCTCTTTCTGCCAGCTGACGGAATAGTACCTTAGCTGGCAGTATCCCCCGCTTTGACCACCCTGTGGTCGGCGCTCATAGCAAGCCTGTAATTCTGCTGTATTGAGGAGGTCACCTCTATGTAGCAGAGGCGATCGCGCTATGGCAACTTCTAGCCTCCTAAGTAGGCTATTGAAGCATGCCAAAAGTTAAAAAAAAAGTGTTTAAAAATATAAAAAAATTAAAAAAAAAATAAAAGTTCAAATCACCCCCCTTTCGCCCCAATCAAATATTTGGAATTGCTTTGTTCAGAATCGCCCGATCTATCAATACAAAAAAAGAATTAACCCGATCGCTAAACGGCGTAGCTCTAAAAAATCAAAACGCCAGAATTAAGTTTCTTAAAATGCAATAACGGGCAATCAAAAGAACGTATCTGCACAACAGTGGTATCATTAAAATCAACAGCTCGGTACACAAAAAATAAGCCCACACCCAACCCGAGATCACGAAAAATGGAGACGCTATGGGTCTTGGAAAATTGCGCATTTTTTTTTAGCAAATTTTGGAATTTTTTTTCACCACTTAGATAAAAGAGGACATAGACATGTTTGGTGTCTATGAACTCGTAATGACCTGGAGAATCATAATGGCAGTCAGTTTTAGTATTTTTAATGCTTACAGTGCTGTGCAAAAGTTTTAGGCAGGTGTAGAAAAACTGCTGCAAAGTAAAAAGCATCATCAGCTTTCAAAAGTAGAAGTGATAAATGTTTTTTTATCAATTAACAAAATGAAGAATAGAGAAATGTAAATCTCATCAGTATCTGGTGACTGCCCGTCGCCTCCATCATCAGTATCTGGTGACCGCCAATCCCCTCCATCATCAGTATCTGGTGACCGCCAATCCCCTCCATCATCAGTATCTGGTGACTGCCCGTCACCTCCATCATCAGTATCTGGTGACTGCCCATCGCCTCCTCCATCAGTATCTGGTGACTGCCCGTCGCCTCCTTCATCAGTATCTGGTGACTGCCTGTCCCCTCCATCATCAGTATCTGGTGACCGCCCATCACCTCCATCATCAGTATCTGGTGACCGCCAATCCCCTCCATCATCAGTATCTGGAGACTGCCCGTCGCTTCCATCATTAGTATCTGGTGACCGCCCGTCTCCTCCATCATCAGAATCTGTGACCGCCCGTTGCCTCCATCACTTCTCCTCACTTGTACACAGGATCTCGGCAGAAGTTTCTTCCAAACATCTTGGAGCCCTGACCCCAGATCTTCTGTGTATGAAGCTTGTGCGGATCCTTCTGTGTCTTCATGTGATCCCAGACAGACTGGACGATGTGACATCAGGGCTCTGTGGGGACGGACCATCACCCCCAGGCCTCCTCCTTATTAATGACATTGGCTAGATGGATACCTAAGCTACTGCAGTGTCTTGCACATCGAATAAGCGACGTGGCTAATCAGAAGAACTACACTACATTTCTAATTGAAGATATTTGTTAATATTGTTATTTATTAGTAAAGCTCCTACATACTGGGATAGGATGTTGGAGACATAAATGCCCCTTTAAGGCAATCAAAGACCTATAGAATGCATCAGGAATTGTGAATATTTGTGTTTAGGATTTTCTTGGATTTTTTTTTTTATAAAGTGTAAATAATGAATGTTTTCAATTAGCGTTTCATAAAACTATGTAAATCATCAACACCACCACTGAATGTTTTTGTATGGAGTAATTATATCTGTCTTGCCCAGTGGCTCCTGGATACATTCCCCTTAATTACCGAACATTCTAGAAGCACAATGCATTAATCCATATACCGTACGCTTCTACCATTTATTACCCTGGAAGAAGCGGAAAATATATTCACTCCATTTCTTTGATTATTCATGAGTAAAGGCTGCAAAAAAACTATCCAGGGAGGAGAATTAATAAAAAAAAAAGTTTCTGGCTATGAGACCTTGTAGTGCGGCACGGTCCTTAAAATGTAATAAAAAGCTGATTAATAACTAAACAGCAGCTGATTCTCCCCGGAGCTCATTCTTTCTCTGACCTCACACAGCATTAAATGAGTTATGAAGACATTATCTGTTTGTAAAATTGTATTGATTCAGGGAAACAGATTGCATCGGCAACAGAGAAAAATACTTTTCCCTTCATCTATGCCAAATGACTTGATTGCAGGGAGGAAAAAAAAAAAAAAAGTACTGGTAGTATAAAGATTGAAACAATAAAATGCAAAAACAAACTGCACTAACAGAAAATTAAAAAAGCAAACAATGTAAAAATAAATTGCAATTATTATAATTATTATACATTTATATAGCGCCATTTATTCCATGGCGTTTTACATGGGAAAAGGGGAAATATAGACAAGTACAATAAATGTGTAAGACAAGGGACACACAAGTACATAAGGAGAGGGGACCCTGCCTGCGAGGGCTCACAGTCTACAGGGGATGGGTGAGGATACAGTAGGAGAGGGTAGAGCTGGTCGTGCGGTGGTTCAGTAGACCGAGGATCATTGCAGGCTGTTGGCTTGTCGGAACAGGTGGGTCTTCAGGTTCTTCTTGAAGGTTTCCGTTGATGGTGAGAGTCTGATGTGTTGGGGCAGAGAGTTCCAGAGTATGGGGGAAGCACGGGAGAAGTCTTGTATGCGGTTGTGGGAAGAAGAGATAAGGGGGGAGTAGAGAAGGAGATCTTGTGAGGATCGGAAGTTGCGTGCGGGTAGGTACCTAGAGACCATGTCACAGATGTATGGAGGAGACAGGTTGTGGATGGCTTTGTATGTCATGGTTAGGGTTTTGAATTGGAGCCTCTGGGTGATAGGAAGCCAGTGAAGGGCCTATTTTAGGGGGGAGGATGGGGAATAGTGGGGAGACAGGTGGATTGGTCAGGCAGCAGAGTGTAGGATGGACTGGAGCGGTGTTAGAGGGGAGGCCAGAGAGTAGGATGTTGCAGTAGTCGAGGTGGGAGATGATGAGGGCGTGCACTAGTGTTTTTGTGGTTTTGTGGTTGAGGAATGCGCGGATCCGGGAAATATTTTTGAGTTTGAGGCGGCAGGAGGAGGCGAGGGCTTGGATATGTGGTTTGAAAGAGAGGTTTGAAAGAGTCGAGGATCACCCCAAGGCACCGAGCGTGCGGGACTGGGGAAAGAGAGCAACCATTGACATTGATGGATAGGTCTGGTGGAGGGGTAGAGTGAGATGGGGGAAAGATGATGAATTCTGTTTTGTCCATGTTCAGTTTTAGAAAGCGAGCCGAGAAGAAGGCTGAGATAGCAGACAGACATTGTGGGATGTCAGTCAGTAAGGAGGTGTGGTCAGGTCCAGATAGGTAGATCTGCGTGTCATCGGCATAGAGATGATGCTGCCAACCGTGGGATTCTATGAGCTGTCCCAAGCCGAAGGTATAGATGGAGAATAGTAGGGGTCCTAGGACAGAGCCTTGAGGAACACCGACAGACTGGGGGCGAGGTGAGGAGGTGGTGTGTGAGAGGGAGACACTAAATGTTCGGTCTGTTAGGTATGATGAGATCCAAGATAGGGCCAAGTCTGTGATGCCAAGAGATGTTGCAATAAAGTTAAAACTCTTAAAAAGAAAAAAAAAAAAAGTAAAGCATTAAAATGAACTAATTAAAAATTGGAAAAAAAAATAAAAATAATAATCACAAATAAGGAAAACAAAAATAGAGAAAAAATAAATGAACGTGAAAGGAGCAAGAAGAGCTAGAAATGAGAGAAAATAAAGCAAAATAACGTTCAACGGAGGGAGGAAAATTAAAATAGACAACTAAAAAAAGAAACCAGAAGGATAAAAGTAAATATAGAGAAATGAAAAATATCAAGTCCCTCTAATTTTTTTTTCTTTTTCCCCATCTGGATGAGTTTTATAACATTTTTGTTTTATTGTTGCACTGTAAACCTTTTATTTCAAGTATGTTTAATGCAGTGAGGTCTGGAAGGTAATGAGGAAAATTAATTCTTGATGGCATTTTACAGGGGAAAACTCGATTGCCCGGCACCCACCGAGGAAAACAAAACATATTAAACAAATGCATTTGGAGTGGATGAGAGTCTAATACAAGGCTCAAGGCAAATAGCAAGTGGGCAACGACTGATGATGAAAATAACAGAACCGAACACAGACACATCTTAAAAGAAAATGCTGAATGTAACTTTTATATGTTCCCCTATATGGGAACAGCAATGTGGGTTTAAAATGATGGGAAATCACAACTGGACACCAACGTTACAGTCTCATAAAATCATAAAAACGTGGAGAAACTACAGACATGATAAACTGTGTGTTATTTAATACAATGTCACATAAAGTCTTGGCCCATGATGTTCGGTATCTGTAATCTCTGTTAGGCCGGAGTCACAATAGCGACAAAAACGGACGAGTGCAATGCGATTAAAAATCGTATTGCAATCGTCCCAATGTTAATCTATGGGGCAGCTCCCATCATCCGATTTTTCGTTGGCAGTTTTCCTCGGTCCAAGACAATCACCGAAAATCGGAACGGACTCACCAATGCAAGTCTATGGGTGTGATGAAAAATCGGATTACAAACGGAGCAGACGTGTGACTTGCGAGAAATACGCACCGGTGTCCTTTAACAAAAGCCGGCAATTCATTTTGCGATACAGTAAACTCACACTGACAGGTTTAATAAAGAATAGAAAGAATAGATATATACACATAGAATACATACAGTGGGGCAAAAAAGTATTTAGTCAGTCAGCAATAGTGCAAGTTCCACCACTTAAAAAGATGAGAGGCGTCTGTAATTTACATCATAGGTAGACCTCAACTATGGGAGACAAACTGAGAAAAAAAAATCCAGAAAATCACATTGTCTGTTTTTTTTTTCATTTTATTTGCATATTATGGTGGAAAATAAGTATTTGGTCAGAAACAAGCAATCAAGATTTCTGGCTCTCACAGACCTGTAACTTCTTCTTTAAGAGTCTCCTCTTTCCTCCACTCATTACCTGTAGTAATGGCACCTGTTTAAACTTGTTATCAGTATAAAAAGACACCTGTGCACACCCTCAAACAGTCTGACTCCAAACTCCACTATGGTGAAGACCAAAGAGCTGTCAAAGGACACCAGAAACAAAATTGTAGCCCTGCACCAGGCTGGGAAGACTGAATCTGCAATAGCCAACCAGCTTGGAGTGAAGAAATCAACTATGGGAGCAATAATTAGAAAATGGAAGACATACAAGACCACTGATAATCTCCCTCGATCTGGTGCTCCACGCAAAATCCCACCCCGTGGGGTCAGAATGATCACAAGAACGGTGAGCAAAAATCCCAGAACCACGCGGGGGGACCTAGTGAATGAACTGCAGAGAGCTGGGACCAATGTAACAAGGCCTACCATAAGTAACACACTACGCCACCATGGACTCAGATCCTGCAGTGCCAGACGTGTCCCACTGCTTAAGCCTGTACATGTCCGGGCCCATCTGAAGTTTGCTAGAGAGCATTTGGATGATCCAGAGGAGTTTTGGGAGAATGTCCTATGGTCTGATGAAACCAAACTGGAACTGTTTGGTAGAAACACAACTTGTCGTGTTTGGAGGAAAAAGAATACTGAGTTGCATCCATCAAACACCATACCTACTGTAAAGCATGGTGGTGGAAACATCATGCTTTGGGGCTGTTTCTCTGCAAAGGGGCCAGGACGACTGATCCGGGTACATGAAAGAATGAATGGGGCCATGTATCATGAGATTTTGAGTGCAAACCTCCTTCCATCAGCAAGGGCATTGAAGATGAAACGTGGCTGGGTCTTTCAACATGACAATGATCCAAAGCACACCGCCAGGGCAACGAAGGAGTGGCTTCGTAAGAAGCATTTCAAGGTCCTGGAGTGGCCTAGCCAGTCTCCAGATCTCAACCCTATAGAAAACCTTTGGAGGGAGTTGAAAGTCCGTGTTGCCAAGCGAAAAGCCAAAAACATCACTGCTCTAGAGGAGATCTGCATGGAGGAATGGGCCAACATACCAACAACAGTTTGTGGCAACCTTGTGAAGACTTACAGAAAACATTTGACCTCTGTCATTGCCAACAAAGGATATATCACAAAGTATTGAGATGAAATTTTGTTTCTGACCAAATACTTATTTTCCACCATAATATGCAAATAAAATGAAAAAAAAACAGACAATGTGATTTTCTGGATTTTTTTTTCTCAGTTTGTCTCCCATAGTTGAGGTCTACCTATGATGTAAATTACAGACGCCTCTCATCTTTTTAAGTGGTGGAACTTGCACTATTGCTGACTGACTAAATACTTTTTTGCCCCACTGTATATACATATATACATGTCATTGAGAAACACACATATATATATATATATTTATACTGTATATATATTTATAGTTCATAGAGTTCTACATAGCAGAATAGCCTCTAATTCAATTGCCGGTTTCTGTAAAATCATTCCAAAACCCGACATGAAATGACACATGGTTACGTACAGTAAACCATTTCATTTCATTTCTTTTTTTTTACATGTCTTTGACTAATAATTAGATTAGGGTTTGTTTACAAAATTTGGGACATGTAGGTGTTAAATTAAGGGGTTAATTCGTTGTAAAAAATTGCGTGGGCTCCCGCGGTAAATTCTCACCAAGAGAGGTAAAGCCAGTGAGTGAGGGCAGATATTAATATCCTTGAGAGGGACCATTGTTTTGCCCCCCCCGGCTACAAAAACCTGCCCCCAGACACCACAGAAAAGGCGCATGTATAAGATACGCCTTTTCTGGTACTTATCCTCTCTCATCCCACTCCCGTGTAGTGGTGGGATATGGGGTAATATTAATGAGTTAATGTCAGCTTGCTATTGGTAGGTGACATTAAGCCGGATTAATAATGGAGGGGTGTCAATAAGACCCTAGACTAATAAAGTGTTACAAAAGCACACACAGACATTAATTAGAAATTCTTTTAATGAAATAAAGACACCAAGTTTTTGACAAGATTTATTAATCTGCTAATCCATAAATAAACTGTGGACCTGTAAAAAAGAAAAAGCAACAATATCCTTACCTCTCCGCTGGTCAGTCAGGTCCCCCGCTGCAATCCATCAGGGGTTAAGTGGTTTAGAACGGGACCGGTGCTAATGCGACCAGCCCGCTCTAAACCACTGCCAGAATGAATGAGTTCCTCTCTGCGCAGCCTCCCCGGCTGACCGGAGATGAACTAATGAGCGTGGGAAAAAATGTAGAAACTTTCCCACGCTAATTAGTTCATCTCCGGTCAGCCAGGGAGGCTGCGCAGAGAACTCATATATATATATATATATATGTATGTATTCTATGTGTCTATACCTATTCTTTTGTTTTTGTTTTAACCTGTCATTTGGCTCCATTATATGTCCATTTTGCAAGCCGCCGACAAAATCTCACCAGACAGATCTCAGACGGATGTCAAACGGATGCTCAGATGCAAGAAAATTGCATCCTCGCATTCCAATCGGATGACAGATGGATTACTGTTCAGGAAACATTTGTGCGATTGTGATCCGTGAAAATCGGACCGATTTTTTGAGGTTGCACGTGACTCCAGCCTAATACTGCCCTAATGAGTAAAAAATTACTATAATACTGCCCTCTGAAGAATATATAACTACTATAATACTGCTCCTATGTACAACAATATAACTACTATAATACTGCCCCCTATGTACAAGAATATAACTACTATAATACTGCCCCTATGTACAAGAATATAACTACTATAATACTGCTCCTATGTACAAGAATATAACTACTATAATACTGCTCCTATGTACAAGAATATAACTACTGTAATACTGCTCCTATGTACAAGAATATAACTACTGTAATACTGCTCCTATGTACAGGAATATAACTACTATAATACTGCCCCTATGTACAAGAATATAACTACTATAATACTGCTCCTATGTACAAGAATATAACTACTATAATACTGCCCCTATGTACAAGAATATAACTACTATAATACTGCTTCTATGTACAAATATATAACTACTATAATACTGCCCCCTATGTACAAGAATATAACTACTATAATACTGCTCCTATGTACAAGAATATAACTACTATAATACTGCCCCTGTGTACAAGAATATAACTACTATAATACTGCTCCTATGTACAAGAATATAACTACTATAATACTGCCCCCTATGTACAAGAATATAACTACTATAATACTGATTCTATGTACAAATATATAACTACTATAATACTGCCCCCTATGTACAAGAATATAACTACTATAATACTGCCCCCTATGTACAAGAATATAACTACTATAATACTGCTCCTATGTACAAGAATATAACTACTATAATACTACTCCTATGTACAAGAATATAACTACTATAATACTGCCCCCTATATACAAGAATATAACTACTATAATACTGCTCCCTATGTACAAGAATATAACTACTATAATACTGCCCCCTATGTACAAGAACATAACTTCTATAATACTGCCCCTATGTACAAGAATATAACTACTATAATACTGCCCCCTATGTACAAGAATATAACTACTATAATACTGCCCCTATGTACAAGAATATAACTACTATAATACTGCTCCTATGTACAAGAATATAACTACTATAATACTGACCCCTATGTACAAGAATATATCTACTATAATACTGCCCCCTATGTACAAGAATATAACTACTATAATACTGCCCCATGTACAAGAATATAACTACTATAATACTGCTCCTATGTACAAGAATATAACTACTATAATACTGCTCCTATGTACAAGAATATAACTACTATAATACTGCTCCTATGTACAAGAATATAACTACTGTAATACTGCTCCTATGTACAAGAATATAACTACTATAATACTGCCCCTATGTACAAGAATATAACTACTATAATACTGCTCCTATGTACAAGAATATAACTACTATAATACTGCCCCCTATGTACAAGAATATAACTACTATAATAGTGCCCCCTATGTACAAGAATATAACTACTATAATACTGCCCCATGTACAAGAATATAACTACTATAATACTGCTCCTATGTACAAGAATATAACTACTATAATACTGCTCCTATGTACAAGAATATAACTATTATAATACTGCCCCCTATGTACAAGAATATAACTACTATAATACTGCCCCCTATGTACAAGAATATAACTACTATAATACTGCCCCATGTACAAGAATATAACTACTATAATACTGCCCCTATATACAAGAATATAACTACTATAATACTGCCCCCTATGTACAAGAATATAACTACTATAATACTGCTCCTATGTACAAGAATATAACTACTATAATACTGCCCCTGTGTACAAGAATATAACTACTATAATACTGCTCCTATGTACAAGATTATAACTACTATAATACTGCCCCTATGTACAAGAATATAACTACTATAATACTGCTTCTATGTACAAATATATAACTACTATAATACTGCCCCCTATGTACAAGAATATAACTACTATAATACTGCCCCCTATGTACAAGAATATAACTACTATAATACTGCTCCTATGTACAAGAATATAACTACTATAATACTGCTCCTATGTACAAGAATATAACTACTATAATACTGCCCCCTATGTACAAGAATATAACTACTATAATACTGCCCCCTATGTACAAGAATATAACTACTATAATACTGCCCCCTATGTACAAGAATATAACTACTATAATACTGCCCCTATGTACAAGAATATAACTACTATAATACTGCCCCCTATGTACAAGAATATAACTACTATAATACTGCCCCTATGTACAAGAATATAACTACTATAATACTGCTCCAATGTACAAGAATATAACTACTATAATACTGCCCCCTATGTACAAGAATATAACTACTATAATACTGCCCCCTATGTACAAGAATATAACTACTATAATACTGCTCCTATGTACAAGAATATAACTACTATAATACTGCCCCCTATGTACAAGAATATAACTACTATAATACTGCCCCCTATGTACAAGAATATAACTACTATAATACTGCCCCCTATGTACAAGAATATAACTACTATAATACTGCCCCCTATGTACAAGAATATAACTACTATAATACTGCCCCTATGTACAAGAATATAACTACTATAATACTGCCCCCTATGTACAAGAATATAACTACTATAATACTGCCCCTATGTACAAGAATATAACTACTATAAAACTGCTCCTATGTACAAGAATATAACTACTATAATACTGCCCCCTATGTACAAGAATATAACTACTATAATACTGCCCCCTATGTACAAGAATATAACTACTATAATACTGCCCCATGTACAAGAATATAACTACTATAATACTGCCCCTATATACAAGAATTTAACTACTATAATACTGCCCCTATGTACAAGAATATAACTACTATAATACTGCCCCTATGTACAAGAATATAACTACTGTAATACTGCTCCTATGTACAAGAATATAACTACTATAATACTGCCCCTATGTACAAGAATATAACTACTATAATACTGCTCCTATGTACAAGAATATAACTACTATAATACTGCCCCCTATGTACAAGAATATAACTACTATAATACTGCCCCCTATGTACAAGAATATAACTACTATAATACTGCCCCATGTACAAGAATATAATTACTATAATACTGCCCCTATATACAAGAATTTAACTACTATAATACTGCCCCCTATGTACAAGAATATAACTACTATAATACTGCCCCTATGTACAAGAATATAACTACTATAATACTGCTCCTATGTACAAGAATATAACTACTATAATACTGCCCCATATGTACAAGAATATAACTACTATAATACTGCCCCCTATGTACAAGAATATAACTACTATAATACTGCCCCATGTACAAGAATATAACTACTATAATACTGCCCCTATATACAAGAATATAACTACTATAATACTGCCCCCTATGTACAAGAATATAACTACTATAATACTGCTCCTATGTACAAGAATATAACTACTATAATACTGCCCCTGTGTACAAGAATATAACTACTATAATACTGCTCCTATGTACAAGATTATAACTACTATAATACTGCCCCTATGTACAAGAATATAACTACTATAATGCTGCTTCTATGTACAAATATATAACTACTATAATACTGCCCCTATGTACAAGAATATAACTACTATAATACTGCCCCCTATGTACAAGAATATAACTACTATAATACTGCTCCTATGTACAAGAATATAACTACTATAATACTGCTCCTATGTACAAGAATATAACTACTATAATACTGCCCCCTATGTACAAGAATATAACTACTATAATACTGCCCCCTAGGTACAAGAATATAACTACTATAATACTGCCCCCTATGTACAAGAATATAACTACTATAATACTGCCCCCTAGGTACAAGAATATAACTACTATAATACTGCCCCTATGTACAAGAATATAACTACTATAATACTGCCCCCTATGTACAAGA
Source organism: Dendrobates tinctorius (assembly GCF_039654945.1). NCBI lineage: Eukaryota > Metazoa > Chordata > Amphibia > Anura > Dendrobatidae > Dendrobates > Dendrobates tinctorius. Next base: position 747,986 of record NW_027361998.1, on the reverse strand, counting down.
ATATAACTACTATAATACTGCCCCTATGTACAAGAATATAACTACTATAATACTGCTCCTATGTACAAGAATATAACTACTATAATACTGCCCCCTATGTACAAGAATATAACTACTATAATACTGCCCCCTATGTACAAGAATGTAACTACTATAATACTGCTCCTATGTACAAGAATATAACTACTATAATACTGCCCCCTATGTACAAGAATATAACTACTATAATACTGCCCCTATGTACAAGAATATAACTACTATAATACTGCCCCCTATGTACAAGAATATAACTACTATAATACTGCCCCCTATGTACAAGAATATAACTACTATAATACTGCCCCTATGTACAAGAATATAACTACTATAATACTGCCCCCTATGTACAAGAATATAACTACTATAATACTGCCCCTATGTACAAGAATATAACTACTATAATACTGCTCCTATGTACAAGAATATAACTACTATAATACTGCCCCCTATGTACAAGAATATAACTACTATAATACTGCCCCCTATGTACAAGAATATAACTACTATAATACTGCCCCATGTACAAGAATATAACTACTATAATACTGCCCCTATATACAAGAATTTAACTACTATAATACTGCCCCCTATGTACAAGAATATAACTACTATAATACTGCCCCTATGTACAAGAATATAACTACTATAATACTGCTCCTATATACAAGAATATAACTACTATAATACTGCCCCTATATACAAGAATTTAACTACTATAATACTGCCCCCTATGTACAAGAATATAACTACTATAATACTGCCCCTATGTACAAGAATATAACTACTATAATACTGCTCCTATATACAAGAATATAACTACTATAATACTGCTCCTATGTACAAGAATATAACTACTATAATACTGCTCCTATGTACAAGAATATAACTACTATAATACTGCTCCTATGTACAAGAATATAACTACTATAACACTATGGATAATAATCAGTGATGAGCGACTACTAAAATGCTCGGGTGCTTGTTACTCGGGTAGAGCTAATTGGAATAGTCTGGTACTCGGACAGAACAGCGATCCCAATGTAAGTCTATGGGAGACCCGAGCATTTTTACCACGATCCCCCTTTTAAGGTCTAAAAACGTCTGAAAATGATGGAAACACTGCTCAGATGACATGGGGACATCATGGGGATCGCCCCTGGAAGCATTCCTGACTCCTAGTTCACATTTTTAAATAATGTTGTCAGAGTTTCATGCCATTTTTACAGGTGCATCGAAAAACATACAAAAACTAAACCAAAATGGATTTTGCTGGGAAATATGTTAAGGTACATCCTTTCCAGATTAATGACTTGTATATAAGGCAAAATAATTAACCCAAAAGAAAAATGTTCCTCCCCCACTTGGCCTATGTTCACACGCAGCGTTACTGATGCATTTTTCAACTTTAACATTGCTTTCAACCAATACAAATGCATTCACTGGGAAATGTCATTGTAACATTTACCAACCCTGGCTGGCCATGTGGTGTGTGACACATAAGCAGACACATCTTGCTTCATTTATGAAGGAGGGGCTCTTAAAGTCACAGAGCCTATTTTTAGAGGGCCATCAGGCGGCATTAATATTCTTAAGGGGTCATTATTAAACGGTAGGTCTTCTATACTGTTATTGCCTATACAATGAGTGGATTGGCTGCCAAGAATTACGACGCACCCCTATACCCCTTTCATGAGAGGTATAGGATGGATTCCTGAAAAAATGTTGCATTAAATGCAAGGCCTGGTCTGCCCCAAAGTTACATGCACCCCAACAAGCTTTTGAAGCCACGTACTGGATGGGAAAATCCACAGAATTCATTTTGTACTCCCTTACTCTTTTCTGATGCATTGACTGCAAGGCCTGCCCTGCACCAATGTTACTTGCACTCCATTAAGGCTGGTTTCACACTAGCGTTTTATCGCGCAACGCATCGTGCGCACGCGCAATGTTCCCCTATCTTTAAAATGGCGTGCGCAGTGTATAGCGATTGCATGCGCTCATCAGCGTTTGCATGCGTTGCGCATTTTCCAAGTGTGCCCCCAGACGCGCCGTACGCTACATGTTGCATTTTTTGTTCCGCCCAACCTCTTAAAAAAATCGCGCACACATATGCGCAAAAAATAGCATTACAGTCTATGGGGTCGCTGACGTGCGCACACCTGACTTCATTAAACAATGTCTAGACATTTGCAAATAGAAACACCAGCAAAAAATCTCAAATGTCCATGCTATAAGGCGACTCAATATCATACTTCAAACAAGGAGGAACAACGAGTATATGTAGCCAAAAATACAGAGAAAAATTGTATCTATCAAAAATTATGTTTTAATAAATATATATGGTACAAACATTATGTAATAACAAACATGCATGGGCAAATATCAATGTCATGTGACTAACTCCATGGGTCAATATAATGACCAGGAAAAGCGGGAAATGTATAATAACACATGAACCATTCAAAAAAGTCACATAGGTGGTTAGAAGTTATTTAAAGACACGTGTTTTTTAGCGATAAGGAGAGCGTAAATGAATAAAATTAAATAATACCAAGTTCCCTAATGCATATCAATCACTATACCGCTAGGTAAACATTATATAGTGAGGGTAAATAGACATACCAATACTGTCAATACCTCCCATTGACACAAAATAGCTCCTTTACATATACGTAATCCAGTGCACGGTAAAGGAGGGATTAGTAAAAGATTGGTAAGAAATAGTTACCCATAATGGTGTATGTGACGTCCCGTCTAGACCCAGGTCATGTACCCCGACGCGCGTTTCGCGTACACAGGATGTCGCTTCCTCAGGGGGCGTGGTCTAATCCCGGTCTCGGTCGGGTATTTATGACAAATAGATCCGGTCACGTGACTGAAGTGAAAAGTGAAAAGTGCGCAAGCGTGGAATGCGGAAGTGCGCTACCCATCGCTACCAAACCTCAGTCTCAGCACAAACAAGATGGTCACATGATGGGGCTGGTACCAAGCACCAAATCACGTCACACAATCGCGGCGTCATACCGAGGGTGAAAGCAATAGGGCAGTATCACGGAAAAAATGTGAACAGTGATGGGCATAATGCCAAATTATCACAATATCGTAAATAGTGCAACAAAGGATGTGAATAAAGTGATAAAATTATATCTAATTTTATTAAAAGTCATTTAATTATATAAGTGAAAGTGCATGAATAATTTATAACTTAATATGACATGTGCATAATGATAATATAATTGTGACATAATAAAATATGATATGACATGTGCATAATATATGTTATTCATCTCATATGCTCTCTCACAAAAAATGAAACATATATATTCATAACATATTATTAATCATACATCCAATATATAAAATTGCATATACATGCTCAAGACAATGATAATCTAATGACATAATAATAATAATAATCTTTATTTTTATATAGCGCTAACATATTCCGCAGCGCTTTACAATTTGCACATAATCAAAAAATATGAGCAAATGGTATAAGAAAATTTCCATAGTGTAACGAATTTCATACAATATTATTAGATAGAATGGAAACCACAACAATAGGATCAGGTGAATATAGAAAAAAATTTTCACATTATATTATTACTATATTATATATTTTATTCATTATCTTCATTGCATCTCTTCCCTTTAAATAGTAATCTCCGCTATCTTCTTTTTACTTCTTTTTTCGTCTTCATCTCATATTTCATTTTTCCTATTTCCATCTTCATTGCTCACTAGTAGAATAATATTATCCAAGGCATTGCTAAAGCAGATGATACACAAGTCCATCGCACACTAACAACTAAAAAATAAAACAACCAAGACAAAAATAATTAAAAACCAATGGTATCAGGTAGAGATAATATCCCACAAGCTAAATGGATTATATATGATTTTATAAGAAGGAGGAAAACCCCTGAGTCTCATTGAGACCCATAGGAGTCATCGTGTCCAGTGTTGTGATCCACTTGCACTCTCTTTGTGCAAGGAGGTGTTGAATATCGCCTCCTCTAATACCACACTGGACACGATCAATCCCCCTCACCGAGAGAAACTTAGGATCACATTTGTGGAACTGCAAAAAGTGGCGGGGTAAAGTTTTTAATTGAACTATATCAGTGGCATCTTCAGCCGCCATTATATCACGCAAGAAGATAGCGGAGATTACTATTTAAAGGGAAGAGATGCAATGAAGATAATGAATAAAATATATAATATAGTAATAATATAATGTGAAAATTTTTTTCTATATTCACCTGATCCTATTGTTGTGGTTTCCATTCTATCTAATAATATTGTATGAAATTCGTTACACTATGGAAATTTTCTTATACCATTTGCTAATATTTTTGGATTATGTCATTAGATTATCATTGTCTTGAGCATGTATATGCAATTTTATATATTGGATGTATGATTAATAATATGTTATGAATATATATGTTTCATTTTTTGTGAGAGAGCATATGAGATGAATAACATATATTATGCACATGTCATATCATATTTTATTATGTCACAATTATATTATAATTATGCACATGTCATATTAAGTTATAAATTATTCATGCACTTTCACTTATATAATTAAATGACTTTTAATAAAATTAGATATAATTTTATCACTTTATTCACATCCTTTGTTGCACTATTTACGATATTGTGATAATTTGGCATTATGCCCATCACTGTTCACATTTTTTCCGTGATACTGCCCTATTGCTTTCACCCTCGGTATGACGCCGCGATTGTGTGACGTGATTTGGTGCTTGGTACCAGCCCCATCATGTGACCATCTTGTTTGTGCTGAGACTGAGGTTTGGTAGCGATGGGTAGCGCACTTCCGCATTCCACGCTTGCGCACTTTTCACTTTTCACTTCAGTCACGTGACCGGATCTATTTGTCATAAATACCCGACCGAGACCGGGATTAGACCACGCCCCCTGAGGAAGCGACATCCTGTGTACGCGAAACGCGCGTCGGGGTACATGACCTAGGTCTAGACGGGACGTCACATACATCATTATGGGTAACTATTTCTTACCAATCTTTTACTAATCCCTCCTTTACCGTGCACTGGATTACGTATATGTAAAGGCGCTATTTTGTGTCAATGGGAGGTATTCACAGTATTGGTATGTCTATTTACCCTCACTATATAATGTTTACCTAGCGGTATAGTGATTGATATGCATTAGGGAACTTGGTATTATTTAATTTTATTCATTTACGCTCTCCTTATCGCTAAAAAACACGTGTCTTTAAATAACTTCTAACCACCTATGTGACTTTTTTGAATGGTTCATGTGTTATTATACATTTCCCGCTATTCCTGGTCATTATATTGACCCATGGAGTTAGTCACATGACATTGATATATGCCCATGCATGTTTGTTATTACATAATGTTTGTACCATATATATTTATTAAAACATAATTTTTGATAGATACAATTTTTCTCTGTATTTTTGGCTACATATACTCGTTGTTCCTCCTTGTTTGAAGAAATGTCTAGACATTTGTTTAGACCTCCCCCTAAACCAGCAACATTGTTTGGGAGCAGTCAACATAAAAGTAGGTGTCTGCAGGGCCACACCACAACAGGAGAGGAGACGTTATGTAAGTATATAGTCTTTCAATGTCCTTTTTTCTGTAATTTTTTCTTTCTTCGGTCCTGATGTTCATTTTCTATCTTGCTTCTTTTCTGTTTTTTTTTTCTATCTTTTCCATTCTCCAAAATTTCAAAGATAATAATTCTTTTTTTTTCTAGGTTGACGAAGGCATCTATATAGATAATGAGTGCCTGATCAACCTTGTACAGGAGCGTATCCCGTTGTGGGACAGCCGTGACCAGCAGTACAAAGACACAGTGGTGACCCGGCAGCTCTGGAATGAGGTGGCCGCAGCGAGGATGGATGACTGGGACAGCGCCTCTCCAAGTTCCAAAAAGGCGTTCAGTAAGTATAAACCTGCTCTGTGATGCCGCATTGACTCTTGGTCCTGATGGTACTGGTGTGTTTGTTGCAAGATATATTCTTGCATCAAACACACCAGTGCTCTCTGGATTAACAGTGACTGCTTTGTGTTTACAATTATTTTGTGATGCCGCATTGACTGTTTGGAAAGTTCACTTCGGTTTATGTGCTGTAATGATCAGTGCATTGTATAACGTTTTTTCTTTGTTTTTTTCTACAGTGAGCAAAGTCCGCACACGTTGGCGCTCGATGAAGGACCGCTTCAACACTGATGTTCGTGCTGAGGGACAGGTTCACAGTGGTTCAGCGGAAAGGACCAGAACAAAGTACCGCTGTCATCGCGAGTTGGCATTCCTGAGACCGGTCCTTGCCACCAGAGTGTAAGTATTATAATTTTTTTTTTTTAAAATTAATCTGTGCTTTTCTATTCCACAGGTGATGCTTCATGTAAATACATGATACTAAAGTTTTCCCTTTCTTTCCACAGCACCTGGAGCAGCACCCTGCAACCTGTCCCGGGAGCGGTTCTTCATCGATCGACCGCGGACCCGTCCCAGCCATCCGACAGCCAGGAAGCATCTTGCAGGTCAGCAACACAGACAGCTGGTGACCAGGAAGCTGGTCCATCAGGTGTTCCCCTGTCCCAGGTCTCTGTCACTGGTTATGTGGGCACTACCCGCCAGCGGCAGAGGGCCTCGGACAGGCCTGTCTTGCCCAAGTTCATGCACTTGAGCGAGGCCTTTCATGCCAGCCTCAATTCACTGTCAGAAAGCGGTTTTTCACTCATGGAACACGGTTTTAACCACATGCAACACCGCTTCCACTCTGTCGACCAGCGCCTTGACCGTCTGGAGGCCGACCTCAACAGACCGGCGCACCATTTCTTTAGTAAATTTGAACGGGGAATGGCGGAAGACCTTAGTCCTGAGCAACAGCTGAGTGTGTTAAAGGCCTGCAACACTGCTTACTTGCAGGCTATGCAGCAGAATCGGTACGTGCAGCAGTCAGTGGTGTCATTCTCACCTCTGCCACCACTGACTCGCTACACCTCACTACCGACTTCTGCTGCATACCACTGCACGGCCACCTGCATTCCCAGCCAAGCCGGACACCACTACACCACACAAATGCCGAGTGCTGCTGGACAATTCACCCCCGCCACCACCATGGCAAGCGCTGCTCCTGCCTGGAGCACCACCACCGCCACCGGAGCAACATCGTGGAGCACCGCCACCACAAAACCTGCTTGGGCCACTGCCACCTCTTCTCCATCTAGGAGCACCACCACCACTCAGTATTCAAGGAGCACCGCCACCACTCCTCATCATAGGAGCACCGCCACCACTCCTCATCATAGGAGAACTGACACCACTTCTCCTCCTATGAGCACCGCCAGCATTCCTCATCATAGGAGCACCACCACCACTCATCATCATAGGAGCACTGCCAACACTCCTCATCATAGGAGCACCGCCACCACTCCTCATCATAGGAGCACCGCCACCACTCCTCATCATAGGAGCACTGCCACCACTTCTCCTCCTATGAGCACCGCCAGCACTCCTCATCGTAGGAGCACCGCCACCACTCCTCATCATAGGAGCACCGCTACCACTCCTCATCATAGGAGCACCGCCACCACTCCTCATCATAGGAGCACTGACACCACTTCTCCTCCTATGAGCACCGGCAGCAACTCCTCATCATAGGAGCACCGCCACCACTCCTCATCATAGGAGCACCGCCACCACTCCTCATCATAGGAGCACCGCCACCACTCATCATCATAGGAGCACCACCACCACTTCGCCTCCTAGGAGCACCGCCACCACTTCTCCTACTAGGAGCACCGCCACCACTTCTCCTACTAGGGGCACCGCTACCACTTCTCCTACTAAACACTACATTACATGTGTCAGTAATGGAGCTATGTGGTGTCAAATACACAAATGTATGACTTGTATTTTCACCTCCAGTCACCTAATATTGCTGAGACTGAATAGAAGGAGCACCGCCGCCACCACTCCACATCATAGGAGCACTGACACCACTTCTCCTCCTATGAGCACCGCCATCACTCCTCATCATAGGAGCACTGCCAACACTCCTCATCATAGGAGCACCACCACCACTCCTCATCATAGGAGCACCGCTACCACTCCTCATCATAGGAGCACCGCCACCACTCCTCATCATAGGAGCACTGACACCACTTCTCCTCCTATGAGCACCGGCAGCACTCCTCATCATAGGAGCACCGCCACCACTCCTCATCATAGGAGCACCACCACCACTCCTCATCATAGGAGCACTGCCACCACTCCTCATCATAGGAGCACCGTCACCACTTCGCCTCCTAGGAGCACTGCCAACACTTCTCCTATCAGGAGCACCGCCACCACTTCTTCTACTAGACACTACATTACATGTGTCAGTAATGGAGCTATGTGGTGTCAAATACACAAATGTATGACTTGTATTTTCACCTCCAGTCTTTTCAGTCACCTAATATTGCTGAGACTGAATGGAAAAGGGTTCACCAACTCTAGTCCTCCAACAGATCATGTTTTCAGGCTTTCCTTTGTATTGCTCAGGTGATAATTGCTTCACCTGTACATTACAAAGGAAAGCCAGAAAACATGATCTGTTGGTGGGCCTTGAGGACTGGCGTTGGGGAACCCTGCTATAGAGGATGGTGTTGAGTGCAAGGCATATCTATCTTGCCCGATATCATGAAATGTTAATTGACCATGTTGGTTTTTTACCATCATCATTTCAATATAGTGAGACAAGGCAAGGGATTCTAGATATTCCTTTTAATTAACCACATCCTCTATTCAGTGTGTGGTAACTAAACTGATGACATGATGGTGAAAATACACGGCATATGTACAATACCCTGGCCTTGTATCCTAACTATTTGTCACACCTGGGCAGGTGAATACACATAATTTTTAACATGCAGCGTCGCTTCAGTCTGCATATATTTCACGCAGACTGTAGCAATGCTGCAGTTTCACTCATATGTATTCTCCTGCCCATGTGTGATAACTTTCTGAAGTCAGGATGCGTTACTTTGTGCGTCCTCAGTTCAGCATGACACCAGGCCCTGGGTATTGTAGAAGTTGTGTAACCTTTATTATGTCCCCAGTCTGCATTCAAACACAGTGGTGATCCTACAAATAATATTTTAGTCACATGGTTAGGTGTCATAAAGAGTGACGGATGCTAGTGCATCCCCAAATCACTATTTGTAATATCAGGGCATGTGACACAAATATTAGGTGTATTATCTCCACTGTCGCTGCTAATTGAACAAAAACTGTAGAGATGATAAAGGTCATACAACTTGTGTGTGTGTATAGTCACCTGGTCAGGAGTACTAGCAAAATTATGATGCACAAAACACAGCATCATGAATTGAGTGGTACACCTGGGCAGTTGATTATTGTATTGGAGTGTGAAGATACAGCGTGCACTCGGTACAGGTATCAAAAAAGTTATTTTATTAACATGCACACAAGAAAACATTTTTACACCATTTGCTCTTGCCATTCCACCCGTCCTACATCTGAGATGAAGTAGGCCGCAATTTGGTCCCTCATTTGGGCCACTTTAACGGATGACCTGAGAGGGTGCTGAGTAAATTCAGGCAATGGGTTAGGAGCAGCATCATCAAGTTCAAAGGTTGGGTGCTCTCTAGCCATCACAAAATTATGTAGAACCACACAGGCCTTCACCACCTCATCCACTGTTTCCAGTTTCAATTTAATGGCTGTGCCGAGAATGCGCCATCTGGATACAAGTATACCAAAGGCACACTCAACAGTTCTTCTGGCCCTGGTAAGCCTGTAATTAAAAATTCTTTTGGTGTGGTCCAAGTCCCGGCTGGAGTAGGGTTTGAGCAGGTTTTGGCACATCTGGAATGCCTCATTCCCCAACCATCACAAATGGCTGTGGCGGACCTTCGGTGTTGGGAAGAGGCCGTGGCATGGGGAAATTAAAGTGGTTGCCATACAATCTCTGGCCCATGTCAGAGTTCTTAAAAGCCTGGGAGTCATTCCCATGCCCAAATGCCCCAATGTCCACTGCAATAAACGTACAGTCTGCATCCGCAATGGCCATCAGTACTGTTGAAAAGTACTTTTTGTAATTATAGTATTCCGATCCAGTTCTTTTTGTTTTGATAATCCAGATGTGTTTCCCATCCACCGCTCCCAAACAGTTGGGGAAATTGCAGACTGTCAAGAAATTTTCAGCTATTTCCATCCACTTTTCGGTGGTGGGAAGGGGCATAAATTCAGGACATAGAACATTCCACAATGCCCGGCAGGTGTCCGCAACAATTCCAGACAAGGTGGATATTCCAATCTGGTACTGGAAGTGGAGTGAAGAGAGGGTCTTTCCAGTAGCCAGGAATCTTTGAAACCGAGAGAACAAAAATTAATATTTATGTAAATGGATTAAAAAAACAAAACAAAAAAAAACATACATGGCATAAAAATACATCTACAGCCATTTGTTTACTACATGTCATAAAAGAAAATACCACAGCCTTTTGTTTACTACATGGCAAAACAATAATTCTGCCAACTTTGGAATAGTACATGTCACAACAAAGAAAATTATGCAGGCATTGGTTTTGCGATACTACGTACCGTAATGTGACCAGGAGCCGTTCCTCAGGAGGAATCACACGACGGAGATGTGTGTCCTGTCTCCGGATGTCTTCTTGGACACGACCAAGCAAATCCTTGAAGCTTTCTTGGGACATCTGGGTATAATCCGTAAATTTCTCCGGGTTTGCCTGGAGCTCGCTGTAGAGGGTGTGGTACGCTCCACGGCTCTTCCGGAGTTCAACAATTGGATGTATCCACAAACGCCACTGCTGCCGTCTTCGCTGCCTCTCTCCCTTTATTGCTGGCAAGCAACTGCATAAGCCTGAGCCATCCTGATGTCCATATCCAAGTTGAAGTGAAAACTCTTCCAGCGCAGATCCATGTTGACAAGAGAAAATGCAAGCCAATGTGAAGAAATCAGCTGTAAACAGGGTCTATATAAAGAATTCCCAAAAATTAAAAAAAAAACACATTTGAAAGGTTGACTCACCAAAACCCTGACTAATGCACTAGCAGGATGCAGCAGACCTCCATTGATAAAGGCTGGGGCAGCACAGGTGCAACCCACTGATGAGAACAGCCAGTAACCCAAAAGGGTCTGGCTGCCTAGTGGAGAAAATGCACACAAATAGGGCTTGCATAGGACATCAGTCACACAGATAAGTGTGGTGCAAAGTGTCTGAACAGCCTATTAATGACGCCCATAATATTAGCAGGCTGGCTGCTCAGCACTGTTGTGAATTCGCTTGGCCTGCCTTATCTCGTGATGTCAGGAATTTTGTGCAGTCCTGTGGGACTTGTTCTCGGTCCAAACCCTGTTCTCGTTCTAGTGGGTTGTTCTTGCCTTTGCCGGTGCCCAAGAGGACATGGACCCATATCTCAATAGATTTTATTTCCGATCTTCCTGTCTCTCAGAGAATGACTGTTATCTGGGTAATTTGTGATAGATTTTCTAAGATGGTCCATCTTGTACCACTCCCAAAGTTCCCATCTTGTTCAGAGTTGGTGCCCTTGTTTTTACAACAGGTGGTTCGGTTGCACGGGATTCCTGAGAACATTGTGTCGTATAGAGGAGTCCAGTTTGTTTCCAGATTTTGGAGAGGTTTTTGTTCAAAACAGGGAATTTAGTTATCTTTCTCCTCTGCATTTCATCCTCAGACCAATGGGCAGACTGAGAGAACAAACCAGATTTTGGAGTCCTATTTGAGATGTTTTATATCTGCTGATCAGGATGACTGGGTCTCATTTTTGCCCTTGGCCGAATTCGCACTGAACAATAGAGCTAGTTCTGCCACTTTGATGTCGCCCTTTTTCTGTAACTTTGGGTTTCATCCTCGATTTTCTTCAGGGCAAGTGGAATCTTCGATCTGCCCAAGTGTGGACACTGTGGTAGAGAGAATGCAGCAGATTTGGGACCAAGAGGTGGATAAGTTGTCCCTCTCTCAGGAAAAAGCCCAACGGTTTTCCAACTGGCATAGGACCATTGGTCCCTGGTTTAAAGTGGGTGATATGGTTTGGTTGTCGTCAAAGAATATTCCTATGAAGGTTGTGTCTCCAAAGTTCAAGCCAAGATTCATTGGACCTTATAAGATTTTGGAGATTCTTAATCCTGTTTCTTTTCGATTGGCTCTTCCAGTTATGTTTAAGATCCATAACGTGTTTCATAAATCTCTGTTGAAGAGGTTTGTGGAGCCAGTAGTTCCTATGGTGGCATCTCCTGACCCTGTATTCGTTAAAGGCAATGTGGAATATGAGGTAGAGAAAATATTGGATTCTTGTTTGGCTAGACGGAGACTCCAGTACTTGGTCAAATGGAAGGGTTATGGCCAGGAGGATAATTCTTGGGTCTCTGCTTCTGACATTCATGCCGATAGATTGGTTTGTGCTTTTCACCGGGCCCATCCTGATCGGCCTGGTGGCGTGGATGAGGGTTCGGTGACCCCTCCTCAAGGGGGGGGTACTGTTGTGAATTCGCTTTCTGGCCTATCTCTGGTTACTAGTGAAGGTTGTGGAGCTGGTTATATTGACATATGGGTCACGAATTCTCTTTCTGGGCTCCCTCTGGTGGTTACTGGAGGTAATGGAGCTGATCTGATTAACAGAGGCTTGCCACCTGATAATGAGGAGGACGATTGGAAATCTGGGGATTCTGACTGGATTTAAGACAGCCGACTCCCTCTATCCCTGCTGGTGATTTTTTCCTGCCTCCTGAGGTCTTAGTTTCCAGCTCAGTCCCTGCATGGTCAGCTAAGTGTTCTTCTGCTTTTGTTCACATTTGATCTGGTTTGTCTATTTCAGTTTTGTGTGGGTCAGCCAGCTCCGGCTGGGGCTGTGCTGAATCTCCATCCATATGTTACTACTTGTGCCAGTTTGTTTTTGTCCCTTATTATATTGGCCTCTTTTTGCTCTGCTTTCATAATATACCAGAGTGCTGATATAGTGGGCGAAGTCCTGCGACTTCAGTGTTTTTCTATCAGACGTGTTGGACATTTTTTGCAGGGTTTTTTGCATGATTGCAGACAGCGTCTTTCCTTTCCTGTCCTGTCTAGTTAGTGTGGGCCCCATCGTTTGCTCAGTCTATTTTCCTACCTGTGTTTGTTTTCATCTTGTCTCACCGACAGTATATGTTTGGGGGCTATCTATTCCTTTTGGTGTCTGCTCTGGGGCAGTTTAGATTTCCCCTTTCTTGCTTTAGGCTTATTTAGCTCTCCGGCTGTCCCGAGGCATCTAGGATCGGCTACTGCTAGTTGTGTGGATAGGATCAGGGGTCTGCAATCCGCTTAGTTACTAACCTCTCTGTTTTGTTGTGGCTTAGCTTTGTCTTGCTCTCCTCCTCGGTGACTCAATCATAACACAGCACTATATATATGCATCACACAGAAAAAACCAAGCCAACATGAAGAGGTCTAGCTGCATCCTGCAAAAATGATAAAAAGTGCAAAATGATAAAAAGATATAGGGTATTAGTTACTATTTGGGCCAAAGCAGATAAGCTCACAACCCAATGTCAAGGGTCCCCAAATTTTGTGAGTCCCTAACACTAAATCTGAACAGCGCAGATAAGGAAAAAATTCCCAAAAATTAAAAAAAAACACATTTGAAAGGTTGGCTCACCAAAACCCTGACTAATGCACTAGCAGGATGCAGCAGACCTCCATTGATAAAGGCTGGGGCAGCACAGGTGCAATCCACTGATGAGGAGAGCCAGTAACCCAAAAGGGTCTGGCTGCCTAGTGGAAAAAATGCACACAAATAGGGCTTCTATAGGACATCAGTCACACAGATAAGTGTGGTGCAGATTGTCTGAACAGCCTATTAATGACGCCCATAGTATTAGCAGGCGGGCTGCTCAGCACTATATATATGCATCACACAGAAAAAACCAAGCCAACATGAAGAGGTCTAGCAGCAACCTGCAAAAATGATAAAAAGTGCAAAAAGATAAAAAGTGGATTGCACCTGTGCTGCCCCATCCTTTATCAATGGAGGTCTGCTGCATCCTGCTAGTGCATTAGTCAGGGTTTTGATGAGTCAACCTTTCAAATGTGTTTTTTTTTTACATTTTTGGGAATTTTTTCCTTATGTGCGCTGTTCAGATTTAGTGTTAGGGACTCACAAAATTTGGGGACCCTTGACGTTGGGTTGTGAGCTTATCTGCTTTGGCCAAAATAGTAACTAATACCCCATATCTTTTTATCTTTTTGCACTTTTTAGCATTTTTGCAGGATGCAGCTAGAGCCCTTCATGTTGGCTTGGTTTTTCTGTGTGATGCATATATATAGTGCTGAGCAGCCCGCCTGCTAATACTATGGGCATCATTAATAGGCTGTTCAGACACTTTGCACCACACTTATCTGTGTGACTGATGTCCTATGCAAGCCCTATTTGTGTGCATTTTTTCCACTAGGCAGCCAGACCCTTTTGGGTTACTGGCTGTTTTCATCAGTGGATTGCACCTGTGCTGCCCCAGCCTTTATCAATGGAGGTCTGCTGCATCCTGCTAGTGCATTAGTCAGAGTTTTGGTGAGTCAACCTTTCAAATGTGTTTTCCAGGACGTTCCCCTGACAACACCATGGACGACGTCTTCCTCCTCCTTATATGGACAGGAAAAGCACACGAGAGGTTAAAAGGTTCCATCCCACCCCGTCTTCCTCAGTGTTTTTCCTGTCCCTGCATGGAGGGACACGCGAGAGGAAGCGCAGCAGTGCTTACCGGGCCCAGGGGGATCGGGCAGCCAGTCCAATCCTTCCCCCTGTGAAGACGCCCAGGGCCGAAACTCTCCGGTGGGGAGTCCCTCTGCCCCAAAGGCCAGGAGCAGGACGTCGCTCCTGGAGGGAGCTGCTCCTCCCGGTAGGAGGCTCTCGGCTCCAAGCGTGGCCGCCTTGGTGGCGAAGGCCGGTCCCCCACAGGTAGCTGGTCGGGCGGGCTCCGGCATCAGGAAGCCCCCTGACCTCTCTAGTATCTTAAACTTTCTACAGTCAGGGTTTAATAAAGGTCTTAAGCCCAGCACCTTAAAAGTCCAGATTTCGGCCTTAAGCTCCTACTTTGATTACCCGTTAGCTTCTCATCCCTGGGTAGTAAGATTCGTAAAGGCCACACAGCATCTTCGCCCCACGATTAGACAGCTCACCCCACCTTGGGACCTTGGCCTGGTACTTAGGTTCCTATGTAGGGATCCCTACGTCCCCAGTGAGGAAACCATCTCAACTCTCACTCGCAGAACGGCCTTCCTAGTAGCCATTACGATGGCCAAGAGAATAGGGGAGATCCAGGCCCTGTCCACCAGAGACCCATATCTCCAGATCAGAGAAGACCGTATAATCTTGAGATTAGACCCGGCATTTATCCCAAAAGTAGCCTCTTGTCAAAACATAAACCAGGAGATAGTGTTACCATCCTTCTGTGACAATCCCCGTAATGCGAAAGAGCAGCGTCTTTACTCACTGGACGTGAGACGCGCGGTTATTAACTATTTAGAAGCTACAAATAGTTGGCGTATTGACCCAAATCTATTCATCCACTTTTGGGGTAAAAATAAGGGGAAAAAAGCCTCTAAGGCAACTATCGCCAGATGGATTACTTCAGTAATCTCAGACGCCTACCAGGTGGAGGGCGCGAACCCGCCGGGTAGATTAAGGGCCCACTCTACAAGGGCAGTATCAGCCTCATGGGCTGAACGGGTGGGCGCCTCGGTTGATCAGATCTGTACAGCAGCAACCTGGGCCAGACTTAATACTTTCTGCAAGCACCACAAGTTTGATGTGATGGCTAGTCAGCAGACCGCATTTGGGAGAAAGGTTCTCCAGGCGGTAGTCCCACCCTAGGGGAGGTGCTTTGGTACTCTCCATGGTGCTGTTAGGGGGACGTCCTGGAAAATAGGTATTAGACCTACCGGTAATGCGGTAAGCGTTCACCCTCTGCTCCTCAGACTTTCTATCTGAGCAGTGACTGCCTCTAGGCAGAAGATGATGATGGTGGTAGTAATTGGAGCATTTAAGACAGTCATTAAGCAGCTATAACAATTTGAAACAGAAGTATTTTTACTGAGATTCCACACTGTTCAATATGTGGCCTGTATTTTTTTGGAGGGTCTATAAAATAGTGCTGCATATAACTAGTGACAGATAGCAAAAAAAAATGGAATTTAGGCCTAAAATGCCCAAATGTTTAGCACACGGATGTATGAGACGTGTCACCGATATACCACACTGTAAACTATGTGGCCTGTATATATTTCATGGGGGGATTCAGCAAAATGGTGTCAAGAAATTGTGTAAGACACTCAAAAAATTTTTTATTGAACCTCAAAAAATGACAGATTTTGCTCCGCACTCAAATGTGATTTTTGGGACCCCTTTAAAATTGCTGTATTTTCACGCTGTGCTAGGAAAAGTATCTGACTGTATTGTACAGTGTCAAAAAGCAAATGGAGAAAAAAAAGGGCTCTGGATTGCTTTGGAATTAAATAATCTCTTTTAACCTGGCAAAAAAAATTTCCTAGCCAATTAGACCTGGGGCTAGGTATATACGGTCAATATATGCTATAGGTAGCAGCAGCATCAGCAGCAGGAGATAGGAAGAGAATGGACCCTCTTGATGTATGCAGTGCTCTATATACACACATACAGTTGTGGCCAAAAGTATTGACACCCCTGCAATTCTGTCAGATAATACTCAGTTTCTTCCTGAAAATGATTGCAAACACAAATTCTTTGGTATTATTATCTTCATTTAATTTGTCTTAAATGAAAAAACACAAAAAGAATTGTCCTAAAGCCAAATTGGATATAATTCCACACCAAACATAAAAAAGAGGGTGGACAAAAGTATTGGCACTGTTCGAAAAATCATGTGATGCTTCTCTAATTTGTGCAATTAACAGCACCTGTAACTTACCTGTGGCACCTAACAGGTGTTGGCAATAACTAAATCACACTTGCAGCCAGTTGACATGGATTAAAGTTGACTCAACCTCTGTCCTGTGTCCTTGTGTGTACCACATTGAGCATGGAGAAAAGAAAGAAGACCAAAGAACTGTCTGAGGACTTGAGAAACCAAATTGTGAGGAAGCATGAGCAATCTCAAGGCTACAAGTCCATCTCCAAAGACCTGAATGTTCCTGTGTCTACCGTGCGCAGTGTCATCAAGAAGTTTAAAGCCCATGGCACTGTGGCTTAAGCCCCCGTTACACACTGCGATATCGCTAGCAATATCGCTGTAAAGTCACCGATTTTGTGACGTTGCAGCGATATTGCTAGCGATATCGCTGCATGTGATTCTTACCTCCGACCGGCTCCCCCCACTGGCAATCGCTGATCGCGCGAGAAGCTGCTGGATCATTCCTCGTCGGTCACTTCCTGCGGCGCTTCCTGCTGTGACGACGAGTGACGCGTGGAGCCGGGCGGGAGGACGCAGGATCGCCTCGTCTGACAGGTAAGTAGCGATCCCCGTCCCTAGCGATGTCGCTGGTGAGATCTGCCTGTGTGGCAGCTCAATAGCGACCACCTAGCGATGCACCAGCGATCCTGACCGCGTCATATCGCTAGTCGGAACCGCTGGTGCATCACTAGGTGTAACGGTACCCTAGATGTGGACGGAAAAGAAAAATTGACAAGAGATTTCAACGCAAGATTGTGCGGATGTTGGATAAAGAACCTCGACTAACATCCAAACAAGTTCAAGCTGCCCTGCAGTCCGAGGGTACAACAGTGTCAACCCTTACTATCCGTCGGCGTCTGAATGAAAAGGGACTGTATGGTAGGAGACCCAGGAAGACCCCACTTCTTACCCCGAGACATAAAAAAGCCAGGCTGGTCAGATGAGACAAAAGTAGAGATTTTTGGGCAAAGGCATCAACATAGAGTTTACAGGAGAAAAAAAGAGGCATTCAAAGATAAGAACACGGTCCCTACAGTCAAACATGGCGGAGGTTCCCTGATATTTTGGGGGTTGCTTTGCTGCCTCTGGCACTGGACTGCTTGACCGTGTGCATGGCATTATGAAGTCTGAAGACTACCAACAAATTTTGCAGCATAATGTATTGCCCAGTGTGAGAAAGCTGGGTCTCCCTCAGAGGTCATGGGTCTTCCAGCAGGACAATGACCCAAAACACACTTCAAAAAGCACTAGAAAATGGTTTGAGAGAAAGCACTGGAGACTTCTAAGGTGGCCAGCAATGAGTCCAGACCTGAATCCCATAGAACACCTGTGGAGAGATCAAAAAATGGCAGTTTGGAGAAGGCACCCTTCAAATATCAGGGACCTGGAGCAGTTTGCCAAAGAAGAATGGTCTAAAATTCCAGCAGAGCATTGTAAGAAACTCATTGATGGTTACCGGAAGCGGTTGGTCGCAGTTATTTTGGCGAAAGGTTGTGCAACCAAGTATTAGGCTGAGGGTGCCAATACTTTTGTCTGGCCCATTTTTGGAGTTTTGTGTGAAATGATCAATGTTTTGCTTTTTGCTTCATTCTCTTTTGTGTTTTTTCATTTAAGACAAATTAAATGAAGATAATAACACCAAAGAATTTGTGTTTGCAATCATTTTCAGGAAGAAACTGAGTATTATCTGACAGAATTGCGGGGTTGTCAATACTTTTGGCCACAACTGTACAGTGCCTGCAGGCCTTGCACTGGTGTGTATACAGCGATGTACACTCCCCTGCCTGCCTAGCACTGGAACCTATATTCTCCAGAATTAGTCCTTAGGACTGTTAGTTTAGCTGGATTTAAGTAGTTTAGGATGGTAGACCCCACACCAACTAATAAATCCCCCAATCTGACCCTATCTCAGCAGCAGCTCTCCCTACACTTTCTCAATCTGGAGCTGAATGCGCCGAGAGGGGCAGCGTCCGGTCTCTTATACCCCTGATGATGCTGTGCGGCCAGTCAATCTCTGCACGGATGGCTGTGGCATTACAGTGCCTGGCAGACAATCCCTGCATAGTTAATGGGTCGCTAAAGACCACTAAAAATGCAGGGTGGAGACCCAAGTTCCCGCCGAGTAATCCCGGAAATTCTCAGTGCTCGCCGAGTACACCGAGTACAGTGATACTTGGGCGAGTAACGAGTAGTGGCGAGCATGTTCGCTCATCGCCTATAGTAATGCATTTGTGCAGGTGTTAAGGAAACTCTTCATAAATGATATTTTTTTCTCACTCCTCAGACCCTTCGCTCGGTTTCGTGTAGGTGTCAATGTTGTGATGAGTGAGAGCCCGAGTGATATGGACGGGGATGATCTTATGTGCTCAGCAGAGCCTCTTAATACATCGGAATGTGGTCAATATGGAATTTCATCGCTCTTAGATCTCAGCACGGATTCAGGAAATCAGTACAAGACAAACTTCACAGAACAGTAGGGCTGGGAGTCATGTCGATGAAACTCTACGGCTTGATGGGATTATCAGCTTTACTGAGATGCCAAGAAATACTGAATAATTACCCCAGCTGTTATTACGTATCAGCTCAGGACGTGTGTCCCCCGCAGCTATGACAGTCAGGCAGTGCTGGGTTCTATTTAATCAGAACGGTCATATAGACGATGACTGATCTGTGTGTGCCTATGTGGCTGCGTGATATGCAGATGCTTTGGCTTTCTTCCTGGGTGACTCGGAGCAGAGACGCTTAACAACAGGAATCACGGCTTTCCACACTTTTTAGATGTTGCTTTCTGCATATTCTGCTCCATGAATTATCAAAATATTTTCTGCACATTTAAAAAGTTGCTTTTTTTTTCTATCACGTTCTAACTTCAGCGCCAAATATCGCCTACTGATCCCAACTTTTCGTCTGTCATGGCGGCCTGACGACCTTTTATGATGTCACCGGTCTTTGTCATCTAAACCCGGTTCCGGCTTGAGAACGATGGACTTCCACTGCTTGAACTTTGCTGCCTCATCATCACACTCCTCTACACTGTGGTTGTGCTACAAATGGAACATGATTCAACTTTGCTACATTGTGGTTCCACTCTGCTACATGGTTGTGCCTAGTCTGTTACATAGTTGTACCAAATCTGCAACAAGATGGTTCCACTCTGATAAATTGTATCTTCGTCTTTGCTACATCATAGTTCCACCGTGCTGAATTGTAGTTCCATTCTGCTCCTTAAGCTTTTCATCTTTGCTACCTTGTGGTTCTATTCTGCCACATCATTTTGCCATCTCTGCTGCATCCTGGTTACATCTCTGCTTCATTGTAGTTCCAGATCTGCAATTGACTCCAATGCTACAACTCTGCGATACAACAACTTCTCAGATACCATTGGGCCAGTTCTGTTACATTAGCAAATTGCTGTACCTGCTCTGCAACACCAGCCTATCACAGGGCCATCTCTGCTACATCAGTCAATGCTGAGACAGCTTGGCTACATACATCAGCCTTCGCTCATCTGTCATTGTTCTTCCACATTTCCTGTATCAGTAATTGTTCCAGTTCTGCAACATCATTCTCCACGGATCCAGCTCTGCTACAATAATTTATCATCTATTCGCTGTTGAAGTTTAGATCTTAGAAAAAACTTTTTGACAGTGAGGGTGATCAATGAGTGGAACAGGCTGCCACGAGAGGTGGTGAGTTCTCCTTCAATGGAAGTCTTCAAACAGAGGCTGGACAGACATCTGACTTGGATGATTTTGTGAATCCTGCTTTGAGCAGGGGGTTGGACCAGATGGCCCAGGAGATCCCTTCCAACTCTACGATTCTATGACTCTATGATTCTAAGTTCTGCAACATCAGTCTCCACTGATCCAGCTCTGCTACAGTAATTTGTCATCTCCTTTGCAGCCTGTTACATCTTCCACAAGTTATGTCAACTGAGCCATCTTGCTGCACCATTTGCTACTTTTCTGTGTTGTTCAAGAACTACTAATCTGGACCAGGAGCTTTGAACATCCACTTCACCATGTGACGCAAAACTAATGCATTTGAAATACAAAAAAAGCAACTTTGAAAATAATTTAAAAAAAAAATGAAATAAAAAAATCTCATGCCGTATTATGTATTTTTCACATTTGCAGACTACACGCAACAGGTTTTTCCAGCTGCTGCTACATGACTTATACATACATATGTAAATTGTGTCTTCAGAGAGGGAGAGGACTTTAACTCTATAGCGCCATCTGTTGGAATCAGCAATCCTACAAGTCATTATCGACTCTTTAATGAGTCTTACAATATGACTAGCAATATCGCTATAACGTCACTGGTTTTGTGACGCAGCAGCGATATTGCTATGTGTGATACTTACCTCCAATCGCTCCCTCGCTGGTTATCGCTGATCGTGCGAGAACGGCCTGGCCCCTTTCTCGTCGTCAGCTTCCTGCTGTGGCGACGAGCGACACGTGGACGCGGGTGGGAGGACGTCTTCATCTCCTCGTCTGACAGGTAAGTTGTGACCACAGACCGCCGCTAGTGAGATCTGCCTGTGTGGCAGCTCACTAGCAACCAAGTGTGACAGCACCTTTAGGATAAAAGCCAAATCAGAATCTCAATTTGCAGACACGGTGTTTCAGCGCATTGCCCTTCATCAGTGCAAAGTGTGAGATCTGATTTGGCTACGTGAGAAGCTCTGGACTGAGTCTCCTTACATTGGCATGCCAGAGCCAGTATGTCACTCTCCACAAGGAGAAACATTAACCTTTAGATCTCAGTCCAGATCCTCTCACCTAGCCAAATCAGTTCTCATACTTTGCACTGATGAAGGGCAGTACCCCGAAACATCATGTATGCAAATTAAGATTCTGATTTGGCTTTCATCCTTAGTCATATTGCAAGACTCGTTAAAGGCTTGATAATGACTTGTAGGATTACTTCTTCCAACAGGTGGCGCTATAGAGTTTAAGTCCTCTTTCTCTCTGAAGAAGCAATTTGCATATTAAACTTCCCAATGGAGCATAGCACGGCGAATACGCCTCCGTACATTGACATGCCAGAGCTGGTATGTGACGCTCCACAAGGAGAAACCTTACCCCTTATACATACACAGTGAGGCCTGTTTCACACTTGCTTTTTTTTGCAGCGCGTTTTTCCCGCAAAAAAACGCATTGAAAAACGCATACAAAAGCATACAACTGCTGCGTTTTTTTCAAGCATTTTTATGAGCATGCATGAAAAAAACGCAGCGTTTTTATGCGTTTGTATGCGTTTTTAGTGCGTTTTTACCGCGTTTGCATTTTTTTCCAACATTAGGTGGCCCCTCACACTAACCCAAACCATGACTTTACTAACCCTAACCCTGACCCTAACCCTAACCCTGACCCTAACCCTAACCCTAACCCTAACCCTTAACCAAACCATACTTAACCCTAACCCTGACCCTGACCCTAACCCTTAACCAAACCATACTTAACCCTAACCCTGACCCTAACCCTGACCCTAACCCTAACCCTAACCATACTTAACCCTAACCCTGACCCTAACCCTTAACCAAACCATACTTAACCCTAACCCTAACCCTGACCCTAACCCTAACCCTAACCCTAACCCTGACCCTAACCCTTAACCAAACCATACTTAACCCTAACCCTGACCCTAACCCTAACCCTAACCCTGACCCTAACCCTTAACCAAACCATACTTAACCCTAACCCTGACCCTAACCCTAACCCTAACCCTAACCCTGACCCTAACCCTAACCCTAAACCCCCTTAACTAACCCTAACTTTACCCAAACCCCTAAATTCCATTGTCTAAACTAATGGTAAAAAAAAAAACGCATGTGCAAAAAAACGCATACATAAGCATGCCAATGCGCACATATGCTCACCATAGACTTATAATGGGTGTCTTGCTGTAAAAAACCGCATTGCGCGCGCATGCGTTTTTTTGAGGCAAATCGGACGCACAAAAAATGCAACAAGTTGCATTTTGTGCGCCCAAGCGCATACCGCAAAAAAACGCATGCGCGGTAAAACGCGTACAAACGCATGTGTATGCGCACATAAGCGCATCCCATGCAAAGTATAGGAAAAAAAACCGCATGCGCTATTTAGCGCTAAATTACCGCGAAAAAAAACGCAAATGTGAAACCAGCCTAAGTCATACATCTCTGAGCAGAATTTTCTCTAAAAATCACAGTTTGCACAACTCGCAGAGTGAGACAAGAAAAAGAAAGAAAAGAAAATCACACACATGTTACAGTATTGAGATAACTAGCTTTACAGGAAAAGCCCACAGAGCTCTTGACCTGCAGCGTCACAAGCATCTTGCCCAAGAAAACAAGTTTTGGAAATAGAATAGCAGCAATACCAGTGCACCAGCCCAATGAAGGACCGAAGAAGACACTTTTTCAGCCTCTGTTCGGTGAATGTGGCTTATGTGCAAATTTCATATGAAAATAAAACTTGAAATGTTGCAGGTCTCACATCAGCCAATGGATCAATGACATCAGGCTGATGCTTCCTGCTGTCCGCAGCTCGTTCTTCAATGGCTTCGCAACACCGTTTCAAAAACCCTCAAAAATCAATATGTGTTGTCTCCCATCTCATGTTCTCTATCCAGCATTGCCTCCCCAGTATGACCTCCACCACGCTGCATGGGGGCGCTGTGGCCAAAGGTGGATACCGGTGGAGCGTTAGCATTGTCCTGGCAATGTAGGTGGGAGGTCCGCTTATGATTCGCTGGGCTGGTGAGACGTGACCTGTGTTCTGCACACCACACAGATAACATCACTCCAAGCCGGTGAATCAAATGCTCCAACGGGAAATTTGAAAACTTAGAAAATTCATGCAACTCCCTTTCATGGCAAGAGAACATTAACCTAGAATATGGATTGACATTCGGCTCATCTCTAACACTTATTGTTAACACGGCCTTAGATTTCTCCTAGTAAACAAGTTATTGTCTGCGTGACAACTTTTGTGTCCCTTCAGCCTTACAACTTGTAAATTTTGCTGCATAGACTAGGACAGGATAAGCAGAGTCGTCTCAATGTTGTTAAAAGGCAAGGAATTTAACAGCAAAATAATCATTGGCTCCGTCATTTCAGAAGATATTCCTGATTTGATGACCACTTCCGATCACATCAAGCGATCAGATGCAAGAACTTGTTTTGTGATCATTTTTAAACTCTCAAATCAAAAGAATGAGAATGATCTCAATGTAATTTTCTTTATCGTCACCTATCTTCAGGGATGTCCCCATCAGGAGGTCTACAGCCCTTGGGTAATGAGATCGCAACCCTAGAATGTCTGAGTGTTACCGGAGGGTGTAAATGTGGAGACCAGAGGCGTTCCGTAATGGGGGATGTGATTGTACTGTCTTTTGTAGACCAATACTCTCACTATCTGGAAGGTTGAGATGACTTGCGATCCTGTAAGCCTTCCGTTTCTGGCTTGTGATGTATCATTTCTCTGCCTTCATTAGGGTTGCCTTGTTCTGTATAGTAGATCTGGATAATATCAGGGATAAAGACCACCAACGAGAACCAACAATAGAAAAAAGCAACGGAGCCGATGGTGCGGCCAGCCTCATCGTATAGCTTTGTAGTGCTCCATCGTTTCGGCAGATGGTCTCAATCAGTATGATCAGTCAAAGATAAACATAAGGAACATTTCACAGACTTCCATACACAGGTTGAATGTTCCTGCTATGAGAATTGTGCCATCAGAATCCAAAAAGACACTTTTCTAGGATCTAAAATCACAAAGATCTTCTAAACAGACCATTACTGACGATTCTGTCCTCATCTCATAATGCAATGCAAGTTGGAATTATGACAATATGGCGCGATATTCCTGTGCGAAACCACAGTAGTATATTCTGATCGCCTATGAGACTCAATTCTCAGAAAGACTGGTAGCTGAGGACAGAATTCAATCTTTCCTTTCCTCTCTCGATTTACCTAAGCTCACTTCTCTAGATACAGATTCATTGTTGGCCCCAATCACTATACAAGAAACTTTAGATACCCTAAAGTCAATACCTAAAGGCAAGGCGCCAGGACCAGATGGGTTCCCGATTTTATACTATAAAACATTCGCAGATATCCTGGCTCCCCACCTATCTAACCTTTTTAATGAACTCCTAAATGGTGCACCCCTTCCCAGGCAAACATTAGAAGCCTACATAACCATCATCCCCAAAGAAGGAAAGAACCCCGAACTGTGTGGCAGTTACCGTCCCATTTCCTTGCTAAACACGGACATTAAGGTATGGGCCAAAATCCTAGCCACCAGAATTAGCAAATTCCTCCCTAAATTGATCCATCCAGACCAAGCGGGATTTGTAAAAGGGAGGAAGGGGAAAGACAATACAGCTAAGGTTCTCCTCTCCATCAACCACGCACTTAAATCAAATTCCTCCTTAATTCTCCTCTCTACCGATGCCGAAAAGGCCTTTGACCGTGTAAACTGGCACTTTATGGCAAAAATTATTGAAAATTTTGATTTCCCCCCCAACTTGGTCAAAGCCATATTCTCTCTATACTCTACCCCATCCGCAAAAATAAAAGTAAACGGGACTTATTCCCAGACCTTCAATATCCAAAATGGCACACGCCAAGGCTGCCCCCTATCTCCTACCCTTTTTATTTTAGTGATAGAAACGCTGATTCAGGCTATCCGACAGAGCCCAGATATCAGGGGATTGAAAGTTAAAAATACTGAACAGAAATGCGCAGCGTTTGCAGATCCTTCTTACTAACCCCAGGACGGATCTTCAGAACATAATTGATCTATTCCATAGATTCAGTGAACTTTCTGACTTCAAAATCAACTGGGATAAGTCAGAGGCTCTGAATGTATCAATCCCGAAAAATGGCAGCTACTCCATTCAAATGGCCCTCTGGTCGCAACAAATATTTAGGGGTCTTCCTCACTAGCCACCCCTCAGAACTCTATATGGAAAATGTTGTTAAGTTCATCAAAACAATTGAAGGACAACTGAAGTCCTACGATCACCCATATCTGTCCTGGATGGGAAGAATAAATATATTTAAAACCTATATCTTACCTAAAGTAATATATACAATGTCTATGATACCAATCCCTCTCCCCAAAACATTCTTCACTGCCATCATGAAAATTATCTCACAGTACGTCTGGAAATTCAAAAAACCCAGGCATTCACACAGATTTCAAAACCTCTCAAAATCATCAGGAGGCCTGAATTTCCCTGATCTCCTCGCATATCATAACGCAATCCACGTTGGTAGGTGGCTAAGGCTTGCATTAGATCAAAAATCCCCAACCCATAATAATCTGGAGCTGCTCCTCCTGGATATGTATCACTACATCTGGAATGACCTGGATCCCCCTTCCCACCTGAAACTAGACCCAATCACCCAAGCTACCTTAAAAATAAAAGCGGACTTGTGCAAGTCTTTAAAGACGTTGGACAACCCCTCCGCTTTGACCCCCACCAGTTCTATTCCGTATCTCCTCGATTTGAATTACAAAGATTCGTTCAATCTATGGCATAAGTTACCATACCAAGCTGTTTCACATCTAGACCTAGGTAATATCTCCCTCTCCGATGCCTAGCCCAAGGATACTCAGGTGCGTCCTAGAAACTTCATACAAGTAGCTCATGCCACTGAAATTCTAAATACACTACAACCAAAAAATTGTCCTGGATTGAAATGTTGACGAAACTCCCTACACCCATACAAGGACTACTGTCCAGAATCGATAAGAATATTACTGCGTCCACCACAACATCGAAACCAGTCTGTTTACTCTCATGGGAGAAAGAACTGGGTATCACGTTAACAGATCCAGAGGTACATAAGATTTTAAACAACTCAAGGGGTTTCTCCAGATGCACATTACTGCAAGAAAATGCATACAAGATCATCACTAGATGGTACAGAACTCCAGAGTTCCTTCAACACTTGGGCCTGATTGAGTCAAAGAGTTGCTGGAGATGCGGTTTGGAAGTGGGTAACATGTCACATATCTTTTGGACCTGTCCACTCCTTACAGAATTCTGGTCGGGAGTGAGCAAAACGTTGTTAGAGCTGACGCTAACCCCCAGAAGTCTTTCTCCCAAGGACCAAGGAGGTTCTGCTCTCCTGCCCTTCAGCGGATTGTAAACTAAAGATACATGGGCCGATAGCACTAATGCTGAGTGCAGCTAAACATTTAATCTCATCCCATTGGAGGAACCCATCTCCACCTACTCTGTCAGAGTGGTTTGAAAAAATTAACTCAATATTTAGGCTAGAAGAACTCTCCAGTTGGGAGACCCATTCACACCATCTGCTTCTTGAGGCATGGGCTCCTTGGAGACAACATATGACCAAAAAGTGACCATACTCAGCTCCCCCCATACCTTATCAAAGCCTTAGTCCCCTTCCTTGGACTCTCCGAATGCGTAGGGATCTGCACCCCTGTTTCCACGCCTCTGGTCAAACCCTGGTAACGCAGATACACCCTCTTGCTCTTCTCGCTCGTATAAAACTACTGCTAAATGAGGCCTATTATCCTGGGTATTTAATGACCCATCTTAGCCATTGTTGACATCGTCTTTGATTTTCATTATCCTTTTGCCATAAATGCTCCAATGTGGTGACCTTTTTCCTTTCTCGTTGCTTCTGTTATTGTCTATAGTTATTTCCCTGTTTCACTGCTCTTAAGATCTGCAACACACAGCATATTTGACGTTTAGATTTCCGATGTAACTGCATTTGTTCCCTCTGCTGTACTGTTGCCTACACTTCATATTAGTAAAGAAATATACAATAAAAAATAAAAAAATTCTCAGAAAGACTAAGACAATCCTTTCCATCCGACAAGTGGCCAGACATTAGCGCTTTCTCATTTGATGTCTAAGAGTGTCATCGGCTTGGCTTTCTCCATCGCACCTGGAAAAGAGTTAAAAATGGGTTTACCACCTTCTTACAAGTATTCCAGATTGTCACTGTGTAAACACTCATTGCTACATTTCGAATTGTCCAGGACTGGGTTAATGACATGTTAATGATCATATCAATAATGCAGTGTTTTATATTATGCCATTTGTTTATTGGTATGCTGCATTCAGTAAAGTGCTGCATGTGTGCTGAGAGCGGGTGGTGTGTTGTGTGCACCAATATATTTTATGGAAGAAAAGCCCCGGATCTAATACGCTCAGCCAAGGTGCCACTGAGGGATGTCTGGAAAGATGAATGCAGAACATAAAGAGGTAACACACTGAGCTGCTGTGTGAGATGTTGAGACACCAGGAGCATGGCATTAATATTAACATGTCTGACCACAATCCCTGGGTACTTATCAATCTATATTGTCCTGTGTAATTTTGCTGAGCCAGTAAGAGTTTACATATAAGCTTCATGCACAAAAAAAAAAAAAAAAAAAAAAAAGCAGGGAAGATATTTGCAAGATCTGTAGATAGCAATTGGAGGTGGCTAACACTTGCCAAATCTTGTGCCACCCCAGGAACTAGTGAAAGCCAAAAAGGAGCATGTGAGAAATTCCATCTTGCACTACAGTACTTGTAGTCTGCCAAAGGAGGAAGAGATGAATCCTCTTGGATGAGAGAGAGAGAGCAGCCTTTTTCATAGAGAAGGCAAGTATGGCCACCAGAGAGGTGAGCATAAGTGAGATCATTAGCTACAGCGCTGCCAAGCAACGGTGCTAACCACTGAGCCACGGTGCTGACCCTGTCTGTGAGGATTGCCAAAGGCTGTGACTAAGGCCGGGATCGCACGAGCCTCTCGCATCAACACCCGGCACTGCCGCCGGCACTCAGGACCGGAGCTGAGGTTGCATGTATTTCTATGCAGCCGCAGCTCCGGTCCTGAGTGCCGGCGGTAGCGTCAGGTGTTGATGTAAGAGACTCATGCAAGTTTCTCGCATCACACACGGTAGTGTGATCCCGGCCTTAGGTGTGAGCAGAATCACCATATCAAAGATTGCAAATTTAATGTGGTAATAGTGGTAAATGTGCCGGTCAGCAATTTTGATGTGGTAACTGTGTGACTAGGCTGCAACAGTGTGCACGTTGCCAAACAGGATGTATTGCTTGGCGCCGCTGCCCAGAGAAGTGCCAAGTGACCATGAGAAGGGGCTATAGCCAGCTCCGTGAATGTGTGCTTTCACCGTACTGTGAAGGAGGAATGGAGACTGTGTTTATGTGAAGAAAGTGCTGCTGAGGTGTTTGCCAGCAGACCATCACAAATACAAGCAGGGTGGATGTAGCTAGTGCTAGCACATTGCTGTAAACCAGCAGTCTAACTGTTCAAGATCTGTGAATGTGTGCTTTACCGTACTGTTGTAGGGAAGGTGACCTGACGGACGGACGGGCTAGTCAGAGTGAAGAAGGAAAGGTTTGCACAGTGTAGGTAGGTGTCAGTTATTACAGTGGGGAAACAGCTAGGAAAGTGTAGTGGACGTGCAGTACCTTGGGTTGACCATTAGATGACAGGGAGGAGTGTGAGCAAAGGACTTGACATCAGCTTAGGGCTTTAGAAACCGTTGGTCATGGGGGGCGGGGTTACAGTGACAGGGGACCGGGAGAGCTATAAATACTGAGGGAGGGTTCCAGAAGGTTCCAGTCCCCAGGGGGAGCTCCAGTGACAGGAGGACTGCGACAGTCTGTGCGCTGTGAGGAGAATCTAAACCAGGGGGACTGAGGAGAGAGAACGTCAGGGGGGTGGTCCTGACAGGAAGAACCGCAGAAGGGACGAGGCACTTGGTGTGAGACACCGTAGTTGACACGACGACTGATCAGTGGAAGCGCTGTTGGTTTACGGGCCTAAGGCGGCCACAGTGACGGACCTGTCAGGAGCGTTGACGGTAAGAAGAGGGGACGGTGTATGCATACACGTCCTCAGCATAGAGTACGGTGTTTGAGAAGCGGCCCTGAAAACGGAGGGCCGTGAGATAAAGAAAGTGCGGTGTGCTTTGAGGCCGTCAGACGGACGGCGAGTGAAATAAACTTGGACCTGTTGCACCCAGAATCTGCCTCCATCGTGTCTCTGTTTTTATCTCTGCATGGTAAGAAGAGGGACCACCCCCCAGCTCGGCCCACCGACCCTACGTTTGGCGTAGTCGGCAGGATCGCCGCCGCTAATACATCATCTTCTGCGGCAGGCCTGCCTTAAAGGATGGAGAAGGATTTGGACTGTGCTGCTTGGATAATAAATATCTGTGGATTACAATTGGCTTACCTGTGGATTACAAATTGGGAGCGCTGTGGTGAGTCCGTGGTGCTGACAGAAGATCCGGGGCGGTATGAGGAGCTGCGCAAGATGGCGGCATTTCTACAGCGCTGGGGAGAGGTCCGGGTGTTTGCAGTCGTGTTGAATGGACTGGGACCCCCTCCAACGTACCCCCGTGGACAGCAGTATGTGCCCGGAGGCCGACGCTCCCATGTACTGGACCCTGGCAGATGGGTGGAAAGGCCTGCTGACACCCCACCCAGCAGGAGGCGTGGCACAGAAGAAAAGCTTGGCTGTAGCTGTCTGGCGCCATTCGATTGCTGCCCAACGGACGGTATGAGATGCTGCGGGTGTCGGGGCATCGGCCGCCTGGAGTGGCAATGGAGGCGGGAGATGGAGCTGTGCCAGAAGTCGCCCTCAGAGCCACGGGTGAGCAGCGGAATACTGAGCTGTGGAGCGGAGCCTGAGCGGAGTCATCGAGAGCGGCCGCCACCAATACCAGCAGAGGACTTCACAGCGGAGCCCCCGAGTCCGGAGGAAAGGCCCGCCAGACAGTGGAGCAAGGAACGGAGGCTGCGGGGGCCACCGTGTGATGATGGGACGGAGGCCGCAGCGCCAGGGAAGGTGAGAGTACCCCCGGCCCTATCAGTGCCTCCGCAGGCGGCCCCCACCATTCTGCTGCAGCACGCGGCCCCCTGCGCACCAGAAGGCCTAGTTACCACGGGCCCCGTGGTGTATGCGGAACTGAGCGAGGCCCCCGCTCAAGTCCCTGAGCTACCCTGCCCGGAGCTACCAGTGCGGCGTTCATCCGAAGAAGACGCTGCTGCGCTCCCCTTGCCAAGAGCAGCTGCCTTGTTGGAACCGGCCGTTACTCCGGCTCCGTTAGAAGTTTTGGATGCGGCCTACCCTGCGGCCGCGGTTATACCAGCGTTAGAACCGGCTGCGGCCTGTTTGACAGGCCCTGTAACTTCAGCCCTCAAGGACCCGGCTGTCCTCATCCGCCACCCGGCCCCAGCGGCTGCTGGGCCGCAGATTTCATTGGCCGCCTCTGCCCCACGCGCCTTTGCAGCGAAGTCCCACCCACCGGACTCTGGGACTGGCACGGCACCCTCCGTTTGGGTCGCGGAGGTGATCAAACAAAAGAAAGTTCGGGAGCAGGAGGTATGGAGCCTGCTCCACTCAAAGGGGGAGGCTGACATGGCGGTGGAAAGATCCCGGGGACGGCTGGTATACACCAACATCGATAGAGGATACGGTTTTATCCGGGATGAGACTGGACAAAAGGTTTATATTAATGTGGCATCTATTCGTCACGGCCGGGCTCTACATGAGGGGGACTGGGTGTCGTACTACAAGGAGTACTGCCCCCGTGGCTACTACGCGGTAGCTGTGGTTGCTGAGCCAGAGGACCGTGAACCCCCGTAGTAAGAACTCCTAAGACACTCCCTATACCCCGGGCGCTCAACGGCTGTGGGGCCCCTCGCTGCCAGCCGTCTGGGAGTGGTTTGAACTCTCGAAATTTCGTTGCACCGTTGTGCCAAAGCATAAGGACAGTTGATGTATAAGTTAATGAAAAATTTGATATAAGAAGTTAAAATTGTTGGTTGTATTAGGCTGTGTGCACACGCTGCGGATTAGGTGCGGATTCATCCGCGCGGATTTTGTAAAATCCGCAGGTGAAACCGCAGGTCAAAAGACCTGCGGTTTTACCTGCGGATTGCTCTGCGGTTTTGCCCTGCGGTTTTTCATCTCCTCAATGGAGGAGATGGCAAACCGCAGGGGAATCCGCAGAAAGAATTGACATGTCAATTCTTTCTGCGGATTGAAAACCGCAGATAATCCGCGCGGAAAATTCCGCACCGTCTGCACTGCGGTTTTTGATTCCCATAGGAATCATGGTACTGTACACCGCAGCAGAAACTGCTGCGGGTCCGCAGCGACCAAAACCGCTGTGGAACCGCAGCAAAATCCGCAGCGTGTGCACACAGCCTTAAGCCTGGCAGAGCGGGGTGTCAAGAAGCGAGGGAGTGCATATGTCCAAGGAAGGGGGGGAGAAGAAAAAAAACATGTGATGTTTATTTGTTAAATGCTGGTTTAAAGAAAATGAGCAAAAGAAAATGAAAAAAAAAATATAAAAATGGGTACTTGTGCTATTATAAAGTTGTTTAATGTATAATATGCCAAAGTAAAATGCAACAGGTCCGGGTAAGGGAAGGTTTATGGGACCAAAGGAAAGTGTGAGATCCGGTAGGGATCTAAGAGTTGAGGAGGTCTGGGAGACCGGGACGCCGACCATGACATGTTATTGAAAGAAAGGAAAATGAGTTGGAAGACGTGAGAAAGACAGCCATCCTAGGTCAGGTCCCCAACACCACGGACACCCCTAAAGGAGGAAGGTGGGCGCTGGTAATGATCTGGAAGGTAAGAGACCTCGATCATGGTGTACCGAATGGTGGAAGGTGACAGTAGGGGAGAGTAAGGGAAGGTACACGCCATAGAGAGAATATGGGTGTACCTAGCCCAATTTGAAAGACGTTGTCATGTGGCGTGCGCGCTGGTGAGTAGCAGTAGGCTGCTCAGAGCATAGTGCTCCCAGTATGGTTCGGCCCCCGCAGATAGTGGGTTTGGCTCAACAGCTGGTCCGACAACAGAATGTAGGTGTAGCTTCAGAACGACGAAGGCAGGGATGACGATTGTCGAGGACGACAATGGACAAAGGAAGGGAGAGGGTAGGGAAGGTGACCTGACGGACGGACGGACTAGTCGGAGGGAAGAAGGAAAGGTTTGCACAGTGTAGGTAGGTGTCAGTTATTACAGTGGGGAAACAGCTAGGAAAGTGTAGTGGACGTGCAGTACCTTGGGTTGACCATTAGATGACAGGGAGGAGCGTGAGCAAAGGACTTGACATCAGCTTAGGGCTTTAGAAACCGTTGGTCATGAGGGGCGGGGTTACAGTGACAGGGGACCGGGAGAGCTATAAATACTGAGGGAGGGTTCCAGAAGCTTCCAGTCCCCAGGGGGAGCTCCAGTGACAGGAGGACTGCGACAGTCTGTGCGCTGTGAGGAGAATCTAAACCAGGGGGACTGAGGAGAGAGAACATCAGGGGGGTGGTCCTGACAGGAAGAACCGCAGAAGGGACGAGGCACTGGGTGTGAGACACCGTAGTTGACAGGACGACTGATCAGTGGAAGCGCTGTTGGTTTACGGGCCTAAGACGGCCACAGTGACGGACCTGTCAGGAGCGTCGACGGTAAGAAGTGGGGACGGTGTACGCATACACGTCCCCAGCATAGAGTACGGTGTTTGAGAAGCGGCCCTGAAAACGGAGGGCCGTGAGATAAAGAAAGTGCGGTGTGCTTTGAGGCCATCAGACGGACAGCGAGTGAAATAAACTTGGACCTGTTGCACCCAGAATCTGCCTCCATCGTGTCTCTGTTTTTATCTCTGCGCGGTAAGAAGAGGGACCACCCCCCAGCTCGGCCCACCGACCCTACACTGTGAAGGAGGCATGGAGACTGTATCTATGTGAAGAAAGTGCTGCTGAGGTGTTTGCCAGCAGACCATCACAAATACAAGCAGGATGTAGCTAGTGCTAGCACATTGCTGTAAACCAACAGTCTACCTGTTCAAGCTCTGTGAATGTGTGCTTTACCATACTGTGAAGGAGGCATGGAGACTGTGTCTATGTGAAGAAAGTACTGCTGAGGTGTTTGCCAGCAGACCATCACAAATACAAGCAGGGTGTAGCTAGTGCTAGCACATTGCTGTAAACCTACAGTCTAACTGTTCAAGCTCTGTGAATGTGTGCTTTACCGTACTGTGAAGGAGGCATGGAGACTGTGTCTATGTGAAGAAAGTGCTGCTAAGGTGTTTGCCAGCAGACCATCACAAATACAAGCAGGGTGTAGCTAATGCTAGCACATTGCTGTAAACCAACAGTCTAACTGTTCAAGCTCTGTGAATGTGTGCTTTACCGTACTGTGAAGGAGGCATGGAGACTGTGTCTATGTGAAGAAAGTGCTGCTGAGGTCTTTGCCAGCAGACCATCACAAATACAAGCAGGGTGTAGCTAGTGCTAGCACATTGCTGTAAACCTACAGTCTACCTGTTCAAGCTGGCTACCTCTTAAAAAGACTGCGTAACCAATAAGCTAAATGCCTCCTAGTGAGTAAAATACACCTGCTTCATTACTGGTGTCTGTTTGCCTGAATAGAGTACCCATCTGTCCGACAATGGCCAGTGTATCCATATTATTAAAAGGGGAGAAACATGATGCCAAAAGGCTCCGTATCTCCTTAACAGCAATTTTCCACCGTCTGTGACAAATAATAAATTAGATGGAGACATAACGAGGTGTTGTATCTTGAGCTACTTAAAGGAAGCGATCCATATTCTGAAAAGGGGTCTTCTGAAACTCTGAAAAGAGGTAAGAAATGTGCAAGTGTGCATCTAGAAATGAAGAATGTGCCAATATTACATGCTGCAAGAAATTACATAATGTCTAACACCAGAGAAAATCAGAGATTGTGACCCGAAAAAGAGGAACAATTAACTGAGGAACCCACACTCTGCCTGACCCCGGCCTGAACCCACCGGATCCCTGAGGCCATGTGCACACGATGCAGATTTGCAGCGTTTCCGCAGCGGATTTTACCGCGCAGAAACGTTGCATATCCGCATTGTGATGTACAGTAGCCTTTAAAATGAATGGAAAAAAAAAACGCTGTGCAGACGCTGCGGATTTTTCCGCGCGGTTTTCCTGCGGTACAAAATCCGCAGCATGTTACTTCTTTTGTGCGGTTTTCTATCTCCCCTGTTACCAAATCCGCAGGGGGAAGACCGCAATGGAAAACCGCACAAAAACCACATGAAAACCGTGTGAAAAATGGAAGAAATCCGCAGGAAAAATGCAGGTCATTTGACCTGCGGTTTTCTTCCATTCTGCACGGAAAAATCCGCAGGGCTCAAAACTCCGTCTGCACTCAGCCTGAAGCTTCGTTCTCATCCTGCTGAGAAATTGTTAAAGTCTGCTCCCAATTATTGCTTGCACCTGTATCCATTTGGCTGGATGTAGAAAACTTCCAGAAGGAAAGACATGGGCACGGAAGTATTGTCTGCTGATTTTTTTTTTTCTTTTTGAAGAATTTTGCATCAAGTTTTTACACTTCAATTTCAAGGTACAGAGCCAATAGTGGTCTCCGAGCATAGTTTCTAATAGGAAACGGAGGGCATGGGGGAATTTAGGCTTGTGGTGGGTCTATATCGGAAACTCCTCTTTGACAACAGATACAGTACATGTATTATTGCATTTGTTCTCTTGCTATGAAAAGTTGCAAATTGTGACGCACTCAAAATACATAAAGTTGTAAAAAGACCTAGGTCCATCAAGTTCAACCTTCCTCCACCAATTGTACATTTTGTCACATATTTGCACTATTACTTGTGACTTTTCTTGACACTTTTGAAAAAAAGGACTGTGTGTAGAAGGAATATTCTAAAACTTCCATTCGTCGTCTATGGGTCTTCCAAACATAGCCAATCCAATGACGTATTTTAGATCACCGTTCTAAGGATCAGCAGGCATCTTAATGCCAAATCATTATACCTAAACTTTGAATAGGTGATAACTTTTGTTGTTTGGCATAACCCTATAATTAAATGGTTGTATAAGAGTAATAATCGATTTTGGAGCTCTGTATCAAATAAATAGAACTCTGATCCACATACATAGATTATGAAACTATGTAGATCGAGGAAAGGTAGAGTTTTGCCATCTCTGTTGCGAGGAGCGCTCATTTAAAATGGTATGTTTTTCCCCAAGATTTGTATACCAGCTATTCTGCAGGGGATGTCATTGCTCAAGTTCCGCCCACAAGGAGCCCAATGAAAGTAATAAATGCAATAACTACCCATTGATTTTAACTGCAAAAGAGAGCATCATAATATCCGGACCAAATTATAAGACAAAGTAAATGTTTTTGTTGTTTGGCCTGTATATCTATATCTTCCTGTGAAGGCATCATTTATGGTTAAAAACACCCATAATGTTCACATTATGCAGGAAGCAGAACACAGCAGTAAAGTGAGCTTTCATGTTGCTACGTGCATCCCATTATTTTCTCTAGCAAGTGCTGAAAACAAGACTTTGATACCTTTCCACATGTCAAAGAAATGGGAAGTGTTTAATGTCCACAGTTGCTGTTTTGAAGAGCGTCAAGAGAAGTTGGCTGGACTCCTAATCTCGCTGAGCATGAAGCCTCCTTGACACTGCTCTGAGACTCCTGCATTATCTCCTCATCTGGAGAAGGTTCAGCATAGGTCACATTCGCTTTATCCGTGCATCGTTTATTTTAACTTTCACTGAAGAAAAAAAAAAAGACTTTATAGTTACAAAACACACATGTATCCAAGAACAAGACCTGACAATGCTAATCATTTCCCGAAAAATCTAACTTAACGGCAGATGTCCCGGTGGGAGCCGAGTAGAGAAAGTTTCACATCACGCCATTCGGCCTGACTCTCACAAGTCATTCTCCAAATATGAAGGATTATTGATTTTACATTTGTTTGACATTTGTGGTTCTCCGTCCGATCCATGATGTCATTTCCTGTTTGTTTGAGGTTCTGAAGTCGAATCCCTGAGGACCTCATTGTCCATCGCTGGTAGTTATCCCAGGATTGAGTCCAGATCAATATCGCTAACAGCTGTTTGATGTAGGAGCTACAAATATGTCAGAGGAGCTGATTACATTGCAGTTTAACCTTGCGAAAAGACATTTCCAATTTGGATAAAAACTTTTTTTACAATACTTCCCCCCAAAAAAAACTCCCACTTTTTTTGGGTGTGAATGGAGGGTGAAGTAATGTGGTTCGTGAAGAGCAGTGATGATTATGGGTGTGAAAATGATACATGTATAAAATGATTATTTCACTGCTGTATAATGCGCCAATAATAGATGGAAGGAGGTGTTATCTTGTGTCACATGACTCTTAAAGGGAATGTCCAGTGTACATGGTTTTAGTCATGCGTATTTATGAAGGAATAGCACTAAATCTTATGTAGCAAAGCCAGGTAGGCTAGAGTTAAATCCTAGCTCTATAGGTTCTGATTAGATCACCAGGCTAGCCCTGCATATATTTAGGCTACCTGTTCACCTTAGGAAAGCTGACCACATTGGATGTGTCTTGGAGCTGAAGAGTGAGATAGGATAGAATCCCTTCCTAAGAAAAGACTGTACAGACCGTGTGCAGAGAACTCCAATTATCAGTGGATGCTATGGATAATAGCTGGGGCTAGGTCAGCCACCAGTGTATGACTAGTCGGAGTCTGTGCTGTTTAGTTAATGCCTGGAAAAGGCTAGGGGGGGGGTCTATGTTTTAGTTTGTTTTGGTGCTGTGCAACCTGTGGAAAGCTATTAAAACTGCATTTGGACCAAACTACATTACCTGTGTGAACGCTACCTAATGCCTACCGGACAGTGTGAACCCCCACACTTGCCATTATATGATTTGTATCCTGCATTTTTTACTAGTTTTCCCCTCTGTAGACTCTAGTTCTAATTTTCAGTCGTGGACTTAGTGGATGGAGGCTGGCGTATATGATGTCTCATATACAGCACACATAGACACCTCATGAATGGGATTTCTGCTCTCCTATTCATAGGTTCAGACACACCATTATCACATGACAGACATTATATACAAGTCCTGAGTAGAGAGGTGCGAACTCAAACAATAAAGTTCGGGGTCCATTTCGAACACCTACTGTTTAAGCACGGACCCAGAACATGCACTCGTCAGAGCTCTGAGGATCAGCTCTCAGCTGTGACCGAAGGAAAAAAGTTTACGTCTGATCACAGGCGTCGGCTGATGGGACCACTACACCCATCAGCCAATGCCTGCTCCCGCTGATAACAGCGAAAGCAGGCGACAGCTGATGGGAATATTCCCTGAGTCGGCACCTGCGCTCTAAATAAATAATTAAAAAAAAAACCTGTGTGGGTTCCCCTGTATTTTTGATAACCAGCCAGACAAAATAGACAGCTGTGGGCTGTAACCCTCAGCTGTCAGCGTTAGCAAGGCTGGTTATCAAAAATAGAGGGGTCCCCACGCGGGTTATTTTAATTATTTACATAAATTTAAAAAAACATTGTGGGGTCACCCCCATTTTTGACAACCAGCCAAGCTAAGCAGACAGCTGGGGGCAGGTATTCTCAGTTCTCAGGCTCGTAAGGGGTGGATATTGGCCCTCCCCAGCCTAAAAATAGCAGCCCCCAGCCGCCCTGAAAAGGCACATCTATTAGATGCACCAATTCTGGCACATTACCTGGCTCTTCCCACTTGCCCTATAGCGGTGTCAAGTGGATTTCATATTTGTGGGGTTAATGTCACCTTTGTATTGTCTGGTGACATCAAGCCCAAGGATTAGTAATGGAGAAGCGTCTATAAGACACCTATCCATTACTAATCCTACAGTTATATGGTAAATAAAGGCATAGTCAGAATAAAGTCCTTTATTTGAAATAAAAAAACACATACATTTACTTTTGTATTTAAAAATGTCACAGTTATACTCAACTAACGCCTAATTCCACTTAAGCCCTCGTTGTCCTGTAAAAAATATAAAATAATAAACAACAAAAATATACATCCCACACCCATTACACTGAATCCCTCATCTCCTATAAAAAAAAAAGCAACCACATCCCTCACCTGTCCATCATTCTATCTCACGCCATAATCCATGTCTGAGGATAGTTTTCAACTTGGACCTTGCCAAGATGTGACCGTCCAGGCTGAGAACCACTGATGAATGAGCTGCTGCAAGCTTAGCCTCAGTGACCAGCGGTGACGTCATTGAGGTTACTACCTGTCACTGAGGCTGCGTCCCCATCCAGGCTGAACAGCGGTGACCTCGGTGAGATCCCCGGCAGCATTGTGAGAAAGTCTCACCGTGCAACACTGAGTTCATTGCAGCTCACAGTGACAAATTTCTCACAGTGAACTCTCTGAGCTCAGCTCATTTTTTTAATTATCTATTTAAATAATATAAATAACAGTGTGTGGACCCCTCTATTCTTGGAAACTAGCCTTGCTAAAGCTGACAGCTGAGGATTGGAGCCCCCAACTGTCAGTTTTGCCTGGCTGGTTATCAAAAATACAGGGGAACCCATGCCGTTTTTTTTTTTATTATGTATTTAGAGTGCCGGCTGATGAATACTCCCATGATCCACTCCTGCTCTCGCTCTTATTCTCAAGTGAATGGGCCCGTGTTTTGGTACTGTTCTGGCACCCGAACCAAACTTTTCTAAACTGTTTGGCCGAACCTACCGTGCCTGAACATCCAGGGGCTCGCCCATCACTAGTCCTGAGTAGTGTAGCTGTGAATGCAGCACTTTGGATGAAATAAACAATTAGCACAAAACAGCAACATGTAAGACATTATACAGCAGTACTCAGCACAGTGTAGCTATACATCCAGCTCCAGGGTGAGATATAACACTAACTATGAAGCAACAGCAAGATCTATGTGTGTCTATTCTCTCTCTCACTCTGTTCATTTCTCAATATGCAGCTGTAATCTGATCCCTCAGTGAGCTGGAAAATATGTATTATTTTGATCAAAACAGATTTAGCAGTTTTTCAGAGTGAGGCGGGGAATGGGAAGACGTGACTCATAAAATCCCTCATAATGGTTCTTTTATTCACTTGTACTATTGATTTATACAAAGTTTGTTAAATAAACATTGACCATTTAAT
The DNA here is from genome assembly GCF_039654945.1 of Dendrobates tinctorius. Classification (NCBI taxonomy): domain Eukaryota; kingdom Metazoa; phylum Chordata; class Amphibia; order Anura; family Dendrobatidae; genus Dendrobates; species Dendrobates tinctorius. The sequence goes on along the minus strand of NW_027361998.1, from coordinate 707,987 downwards.
TCATTTGTTGTAAGTCCAAAGAAAAGAAATAATGTATCTGTTCTATTTTTTCCCTTACCTGTGGGTGGCCAGATAGAAGGCATGCACCTGAAGAGGAGAGGACCAACATTGCACTGGCCACCGTCAACAACCTGATCTACTCTATGCGAAGAAGATGTGCTCCACTGCAGGAGGCCAATGGTGGTCTCACAAGATACTGACTGGTTTTCTGACCCCCGCCCACCCACCTCCCCGACCACCTAATACTGCACATTGTAGAGTGACCTTTTTTTGTGGCAGCCTAAGGCACACCTGTGCAATAATCACCCGTGAGGTGGTCGGATTATCTCAGCAAAGGATAAAAGCTAACTACACAGACTGAGACACATTTATGAACAATACTAGATGGAGGCGGGATGCTATCGCATCGGGAGGGCGGTAATGTCACGATGGGGGCAGGCTTTGCAGCGTTGAGAATCTCTCCCCCCATGTGCTCACCCACCTATCCACTCTTTGTCTACCCCACATGCTATCCCCCTTGTCTGCTGTCTCTCTCCTTCCTGTGCTGTCTCTCTCCTCTCATGTGCTGTCCCGTTTGTGCTGTCTCCCCCCTGTGCTCTGTCTCTCACCCCTGTGTCTGACCGTGTATGGAGCACTCCACAGCTCCTGGGCAGGGGAGGAAGCAAAAGACAATACTGACATTACAGCAGGAGATCGCAGAGGAAACATTTTGTGAGGTGAAATATTGTTTAAAAACAGTCAGTGAAATATTTTACCTCACAAAATGAATCCTCTTTGATCTCCTGCTGTAATGTCAGTATTGTCTTTTGCTTCCTCCCCAGCCCAGGAGATGTGGTATGCTCCGGACACGGTCAGACACAGACAATTTTTAAAATGAACTTTCGTTCGTAGGAAAACCCCTTTATGTGACCGGCTTCCTCTGCCTGTAGATATGTCGCGCATCTGACGCCGGGATCAGCCGAATGATTTACTGCACCTGCGTGGAGTTTGCGCAGTTGCAGAGCGACGGTGTTCCGCTGGTGGTACCGCGCAAGAGGCTGCGTGAGTGTGTGAGTGTGAGTGATGGTGTGGGTGTGTGACTGTGAGTGTGAATGTGAGTGTAAGTGTGAGTGTGAGTGAGTGTGTGAGTGTGACTGTGAGAGTGTGAGTGTGTGAATGTGAGTGTGTGAGTATGAGTATGACTTTGAGAGTGTGACTGAGAGTGTGAGAGTGAGTGTGTGAGTGTGAGAGTGTGCGTGTGAGTGTTAATGTGAGTGTAAGAATGTGAGTGTGTGAGTGTGACTGAGTGTGAGAGTGTGAGTGAGTGTGTGAGTGTGACTGTGAGTGCGAGAGTGTGAGTGTGAGAATGTGAATGTAAGTGTGAGTGTGTGTGAGTGTATGAGTGTGACTGTGGGTGTGAGTGTGAATGTGAGTGTAAGTGTGAGTGTGAATGTGAGAGTGAATGTGAGTGAGTGTATGAGTGTGTGAGTGTGACTGAGAGTGTGAATATGAGTGTGTGAGTGTGTGTGTATGAGTGTGACTGTGGGTGTGTGTGTATGAGTGTGACTGTGTGAATGTGAGTGTGAGTGTGTGAGTGTGAATGTGTATGAGTGTGTGTGAGAGTGTGAGTGTATGAGCATGAGAGTGTGTGATTGTGAGTATGTGAGTGTGTGTGGTTCATATGGCATATACAGTGTGTGTGTGTTAGTGGTGTGTACGGCGTATAGGGTGCGTGTGTGTGTGGTGTGACGGTGTTCCGCTGGTGGTACCGCCTAATAGGTTGGTACCAGCAGCAGTTTCCATATTGAGACACCCATCATTTTTGTGTCCCAATATGGCGGTCGGTGAACTTCCTCTGCTTGGATTTCTGGGATACCGTGACATCTGGACAGAACATGAAGTGAAAACATTAGTGATGGGCAGTCCGGCTCTTTTTGGTGATCTGGCTCTCACGGCTCTGCTCACCAAAAAGTGCCGACTCTTTTTGAATCCTAAATGGATCCCTACTGCATGTGTGTTCAGGCATCCAAAACCACGCCCACCTACCACATAAACCCCGCCTACTTTCTAGGAACCAATTAAAGTGTTGAGTGCGCGGAGTTTTGTTTGGGTGGGCGGAGTTATGTGTGCTGCACCTCGGGATTTTACGCCCAGTGAGAGCCATACAAGGATTTTAGCGGCTCTCACTGGGGTGCCGGCTCCCATAGTTCACAGCAGGGAGCCGGCTCTTTGTGTCGGATCGTTCGCGAACGACACATCACTATTACAAGGCAATTATAGAAATAGATGAGCGAACAAGGCCTTTGGTGTGCATAGGAAAAGGCATCAGGTTACAAAGGTATCCTGCCTAGCTGAAGTCACCTGGACTGAGGCAGCACATCCAATCCTCAGCATTTAGGTAGTTGCAGTCCACGCCGCCACTAAAGACTTCATTACAAACCCTGCTCTGCTACATTACTGTGTCGGCTCTGATTTGAACTTTATTAAACACTCACTTTGTTACATTGCAGTACCAGCTCAATTATCCCTCTTCAGGACAAACCCATCTATGCTGTACCTATGTGCCATCATTACAAACCAAGCTCTGCTGCATTGCTGTGCCAGCTCTGCTATTTAACTTCATTACAAACCCAGCCCTGCTACACCTGTTCCTCTTTGCTGGGTTGAATTCTGCGACATTGCTTAGCCAGCTCTGCTTTTGAAATTTCTGTGCAACTCACACCTGATACTGAGTTGAATCTGCTACATTACTAGGTGACTTCTGCAAAAGAATCTCCTTTATAGCACTGTTTAAGTGGTATCAGTAACCGCTCTATCAATCCTTCCCAATCGGCATCCATGGGGATCATCTTTCTGCACCAGCGCTTTGAAGACCCAGGTGAGACATAACAAGAGCTTTCATTAACCTGCAACCCTCTTTTACAATGAGGTGACTCTGTTTATTCTGTCCTAGTCTGTACAGCAAAGCTGACAAGTGAGGTACAGTACACAGCCAACTAGTGACCAACGTATACAGCGGGTACGGAAAGTATTCAGACCCCTTTAAATTTTTCATTGCCGCCATTTGGTAAATTCTATAAAGTTCATTTTTTTCTCAATGTACAATCTGCACCCCATCTTGACTGAGAAAAAGCACAGAAATGTAGAAATTTTTGCAAATTTATTAAAAAAGAAAAACTGAAATCTCACATGGTCATAAGTCTTCAGCCCCTTTGCTCAGTATTGACTAGAAGCACCTTTTGAGCTAGTACAGCCATGAGTCTTCTTGGGAATGATGCAGCAAGTTTTTCACCCCTGGATTTAGGGATCCTCTGCCATTCTCCCTTGCAGATCCTCTCCAGTTCCGTCAGGTTGGATGGTGAACGTTGGTGGACAGCCATTTTCAGGTCTCTCCAGAGACGCTCAGTTGCTTCCAGGCTAGCCTGGGCTAGCCTGCTCCGGTACCATCCGTACCATCCGTAATCAGGACCCTTCCAGGCTAGCCTGGAAGGACCCTTCCAGGACCCTTCCAGGCTAGCCTGCTTCCAGGCTAGCCTGCTCCGGTACCATCCGTAATCAGGACCCTGGACCCTGGACCCTGGAACCTAAACACACAGCTAAAATAACAAAGGAGTGGCTTCAGAACAACTCTGTGACCATTCTTGACTGGCCCAGCCAGAGCCCTGACCTAAACCCAGCTCAGGATTCTCTCTCAGCAGATGGGCTGTGCAGTCTCCTTCCTAGCGCTTATTTAAGTGAAGTACTCCTAGTACTGAGTTACACTAAAGTTCCTCCTGATTCTCTTCTACTAGTACTCCTCGTATGGCAGACAGCTGTAGCCGCTATTCCTCTCTTGGCTAACTCCGTGCTGTTGTGCCTCCGAGTCTTAGATGGGGTAGGGCATTTACAGCCTCCTACTCCTCTGGTGTCTGTTGCAGGACCATTAGTATCTGTACAACTGTGGAGACCAGGCTCCAGTTCATGCGCTCTCACTGGGAGGGAGCTCTCTTTCCTCAGCTCAACCTCCAGCTTCTCTCCACACGTCTACACACGTGGCCCTCCTCACACTAACTGACTACTCCTTCCTCCTGCCCCTCAGAGAACACTCCTCCCTTCAAATCCGGTTCAGAGTCCCCCCTGCTGGCCTGGAGTGGAACTGTGTTGCATGTATAGGTTAACTGCGAGAGAGACCCTTCACTGCTTCCAAGCCTGGCATTACCCTCCCTGGAGGAAGGCAAAGCCACTGTGGCGGCCATACTCCTGGGGGGCGCCACACTACCACCATGTTTCACTGTTGGGATTGTATTGGGCAGGTGATGTGCAGTGCCCGGGTTTCTCCACACATCCCGCTTAGAATTGTAACCAAAAAGTTCTATCTTCGTCTCATCAGACCAGAGAATCTTATTTCTCATAGTCTGGGAGTCTTTCAAGTGTTTTTTAACAAACTCTATGTGGGCTTTCATATGTCTTGCACTGAGGAGAGGCTTCCGTTGGGCCACTATGCCATAAAGACCCGACTGGTGGAGGGCTGCAGTGATAGTTGACTTTGTGGAACTTTCTCCCATCTCCCTACTGCATCTGTGGAGCTCAGCCACAGTGATCTTGGGGATCTTCTTTACCTCTCTCACCAAGGCTCTTCTCCCACGATTGCTCAGTTTGGCTGGACGGCCAGGTCTAGGAAGACTTCTGGTGGTCCCAAACTTCTTCCATTTAAGGATTATGGAGGCCACTGTGCTCTTAGGAACCTTGAGTACAGCAGAAATTCTTTTGTAACCTTGGCCAGATCTGTGCCTTGACACAATTCTGTCTCTGAGCTCCTTGGCCAGTTCCTTTGACATCCCAGGAACCTCGCGGCTGTGGGGTTCCCCTGCAGGACTGGGGCAACATCAGCTGTCAGGAGATGGCCCGGAGTGTCGGGATTTCGCTGCACCGTTGTGCAGGCCCCAAGAGGACAGTTCGACGTCCAAGATAAGGGATATGTTTTATTGTTGATTGTTTGCTCCTGGCATAGCGTGGATGTGGGAGAGGAAGTACTCATGTTAAAGGGAGGGGGAGTATTTATGTTCTGTTTTAAAATGTTATGTTGAAACAAAACAAAAAAAAACAAAACAAAAAAAACAAACAAACAAGGAAAAAGGGGTTACCCCTGTTGGGTAACTCATATTGTTATTAAGGTAGAGATAACAGTATGTTAAAGTTGATTTAATGAGTAGTGTGTAAAAAAAAAATGTGTGTAACAGGTTCCGGGTACGAGGTAGATGTGACGAAGACGCCGACCATGACTCTTTTTAGGTGAAGGACGTAGAGACGAAGAACATCAAACCAGACAGTAGTCCGTCAGTCAGGTCCCCGACACCACGGACACCCCAAGAGAACGGGCGAGCGCCAATGATAGCCTGGTAGGCGAAAGGCCTCGGTCATGGCGTTCCGGAAAGCTGAAGGTAGTGGAAGGGGAGAGTAGTGGAAGGTTCACGCCGTAGAGTAGTCCGGGTGGACCTCGCCAACACGAAAGAAGTTGTCATGTGGCGTGCGCGTTGGCGAGTAGCAGTAGGCTGCTCGGAGCATGGTGCTCCCGGTCTAGGTTGGCCCCGTGGGCAGCGGGTTTGGTCCAATGACCGGTCCGACAACAGACTGTGGACAAGCTTCAGAACGACGTAGGTAGGGAGTATGATTGTCGGGACGACAATGGACAAAGGGAGGGGGAGTGTGGGGAAGGTGACTTGACGGACAGACGTGACTGGTAGTAGGCGGGGACGGTTTGTGCACAAGAGACGGAGATTGACAGGATAGAAGGGTGACAGCTGAGAAAGGTGGATAGGAGAGTGCAGTACCTAGAAATGACCACAAGATGGCAGGAGGGAGTAGCTTAGGACTCAACATCAGCTTATGGCTTGAGAAACGTTTAGTCATGTGGGGCGGGGAGATAGGAACCCAGGAGGGGAATTCCCGGTGAGAGAGGGGATAAATAGAACAGGATAGGGTTTCAGGCAGGCTAGTCCAGGGAGGAGCTCGGTAGGAAAAGGTGAAGAGAGAAGAGCTCGACCAGGGGACGGTCAGCAAAGAGACAGTCAGGGGGGTGGCCCTGACCCCACGGACCGCAGGACAGACGTGGCCCCGGGAGTACCGATTGGACGACGAACTCGGGCAGGTGAAGCGCTGGTGGTAGATTGGTCGAAAGATCCGCGAGGGACTTTACTTCGACTGGAGCAAATAGCCTAGAGAGGAACCATGGTTATTGGCCCCATTGGCTAAAAAAACCTGCCCCCAGCCACCCCAGGAAAAGCGCATCTGTAATATGCGCTTACCCTCTCTCTTTCCATTGCCCTGTAGCGGGTGGCATATGGGGTAATAAGGGATTAATGTCACCTTGCTATTGTAAGGTGACATTAAGCCTGGTTAATAATGGAGAAGTGTCAATAAGACATCTATCCATTATTAATCCACTAGTCTGAAATGGTTAAAAAACCACACATATTAAGAACAAAGACTTTTAATGAAATAATTAAACATACATTTTTGCCATCTTTATTTAACTCCCAATCCAATCGAAGCCATTGTTCTCCTGTAAAAAATCCAAAATCAAAAAGCAACAATATCCCATACCCCTCCGCCATCTCAAGGGGTTAAATAGTTTACAATCGGGAGCGGTGCTAATGCTACGCCCTGGCTGTAAACCACTGCAGAATGAATGAAAAGCTGCCTACGCAGCCTCCCTGCCTGACTGGACATGAACTCATTAGCGTGGGAAAGTTTCTGAACATTTTCCCACGCTGTCAGTTCCAGCGCAACCTCAGCGACGTCAGCGGTAGTCACTGAGGCTGCGCAGACTCCCCGCCTGGCCCGCGGTGAACTGACAGCGTGAGAAAATGTTTACAGGAAAATAAATAATAACATAAATAAGTACAAATACTTATTTTTTCCAAAAGGCCCTCAACCCTTGGAAAGATAACCGTACAATATCTGTTTTTAGCAGTTAAAGGCATCATTCCCACAATGAGTTTTTGATGAGTTTTTTTTACGCTATTAACCAATTACGTATTAATAGGTGCAGAAAATCTGCAACATCAAAAGCTCACCAAAAGCCTCATCGTGGGAACGTCGTCACACACAGCGCCGATCAATAAAGGCCAGAAGTCTATAAGTGGAAAATCCCTTTAAGAAATAAGTCAATGCTGAATTTTCTATTTTAAATATTTTTTTTTTTTACATTCCCTTTAAGTAAGCTTTTGACGTTCCTTTTAACTAAGCTTGGTAATGAATGGTGTTGTTGACGTCTATGTAATTCAATGGTGTCCCCTCTGCAATGCCTTTAGGGAGATCTAAATAGGCAAGCATGCTCTAGCGCCACCTATTGGAGGTAGCGATCCTAAAAAAAAAAAAGTCAATATTGACCCTTTAAGGAGCAAGGTTCATTAGGACAATGACATTGTCACCATTAAACAACGTGCTGACCTTTGTCCCCGTCATTTCTCTGCAGAAAGAGAATTTATCATAGGTCGTAAAATCGCTGCAACATGTGTAAAAGAATTTTCCCCTTTTTCACATTATCTCACTTCCTACTAGAGAGCTTATTACTCCAGCAAAAGTGATGGGATCCATGGTGAGCGCAAATAATTGGTATTTGCCAGAAAAGTAGCAAGGCCAGTGGGCGAAGGAGAGCAGGGGAAGTGCTGCCAATGCGCTGAGCGGTGCTGCGGAATTGCTGACAAGTGTCAATGGTGCAGGAGTCAGCCGCTGCTCTGCCGTCCCAGTCGCTGCCATCTGTTCCTGTGCATTAAGCTTCGGTCAAGATCAGTTTCTCATTGGCATAAAGAGCGACTGAGATGACAAAGACTTCAGCGCTGTTATCCTAGTCGCTGCCTATGCAGAGCGCAGTAGAAAGCGTCACACTCTTCTCAACTGCTGTGCTCTGCATAGGCAGCAAAGGAGATCACAGAGGCTCTGCAGCTGCGGAATGATGTGTACCACACTGTGCTCTCGCACAGCTTCTGCCTCATTTCTAATTTTGTAAGAAGAACTAAAGAGATTTGCCAGGAAAACTGTCCCTAATGGAAAGAAATGTGTCCTGCAAAAATAAAAAAAATACCAAGACATTAACAAGTGTTATGTTTTCACAAACTTTTCTAACTCTAAGGCTATGTTCACACATTGTATGTTTGCTGCGTGTTTTTTTTTTCTTCTGCATGCAAAACCTGCTTACCCATTGTTTCCAGAAAAAAAGCTGAAAGAAGTGACATGCTGCAGCTTTCAAAAACACAGCAGCTTTTCAAATCAGTCAGATAAATAAAACCAATGTGTGTGCTGACATGTCTGTGTGTTTCCACGTGCTGACATGTCTGTTTTTTACTGTCAGCACGGGTCACAAAACGTCCCGCACACGTGCACATGGATTACACATATGGATGTCATCCGTGTGACACATCCTGAGAAGCAGCGGTACAGTAAGCGCTGTTCCCCGGCGCCGGGTGCTAAAGACGGCTCTCATCATTCTCCCCTGCTCTGCCGGTGCTCAGCACGAGCAGGGCACAATGATGAGAGTTGTTTTCAAGTGATAGCAATGAGCGCAGGCGGCGACTGATGGGACTATTACTCCCATCAGCCTACACCTGCTGCCGCTAATAACAGTAACAGCAGGAGTATTCCCCTTTTCTGGGGCAGCTGAGAGCTGATGTTTTTAGCCTGGGCGAGTGCAGTATCCATGGCCCCTTCCTAGGCTATTAATATCAGCCCGCAGCTGTCTGCATGACCTTTGCTGGTTATTTATTATAGGGGGACACGTAATTTTTTTGGGTGGTCCCCCATTTTAATAGCCAGTAAAGGCTAAGTATACAGCTGTTAGCTGATATTAATAGCCTGGGAAGCTTTAAGGGTATTACCCTCTTCCCAGGCTACAAACATCGGCCCTCAGCCGTCGGCTTTCCCTCTGCTGGTTATGAAAATTACGTGGGATCCCACAACATTTTTTTCTGAAAAATAATCTTTTATTAATTAAATACATGTACAGTAATTTGCACACACGCTGCACTAATTGTATTTGTCACTGACATCTGTTTATCTACCTATTCTATTTGTATTTACTGTATGTAATCCATCACTTCCATCCTGTCGGCCCCTGCAGTGATTTTACAGACCACGACACATGAATTGCCGGCTTTTCTTCTATCTATGATATATATATATATATATATATATATATACAGTGTATATACAGTGGGGAAAAAAAGTATTTAGTCAGTCAGCAATAGTGCAAGTTCCACTACTTAAAAAGATGAGAGGCGTCTGTAATTTACATCATAGGTAGACCTCAACTATGGGAGACAAACTGAGAAAAAAAAATCCAGAAAATCATATTGTCTGTTTTTGTTTCATTTTGTTTGCATATTATGGTGGAAAATAAGTATTTGGTCAGAAACAAGCAAACAAGATTTCTGGCTCTCACAGACCTGTAACTTCTTCTTTAAGAGTCTCCTCTTTCCTCCACTCATTACCTGTAGTAATGGCACCTGTTTAAACTTGTTATCAGTATAAAAAGACACCTGTGCACACCCTCAAACAGTCTGACTCCAAACTCCACTATGGTGAAGACCAAAGAGCTGTCAAAGGACACCAGAAACAAAATTGTAGCCCTGCACCAGGCTGGGAAGACTGAATCTGCAATAGCCAACCAGCTTGGAGTGAAGAAATCAACTGTGGGAGCAATAATTAGAAAATGGAAGACATACAAGACCACTGATAATCTCCCTCGATCTGGTGCTCCACGCAAAATCCCACCCCGTGGGGGTCAGAATGATCACAAGAACGGTGAGCAAAAATCCCAGAACCACGCGGGGGGACCTAGTGAATGAACTGCAGAGAGCTGGGACCAATGTAACAAGGCCTACCATAAGTAACACACTACGCCACCATGGACTCAGATCCTGCAGTGCCAGACGTGTCCCACTGCTTAAGCCTGTACATGTCCGGGCCCATCTGAAGTTTGCTAGAGAGCATTTGGATGATCCAGAGGAGTTTTGGGAGAATGTCCTATGGTCTGATGAAACCAAACTGGAACTGTTTGGTAGAAACACAACTTGTCGTGTTTGGAGGAAAAAGAATACTGAGTTGCATCCATCAAACACCATACCTACTGTAAAGCATGGTGGTGGAAACATCATGCTTTGGGGCTGTTTCTCTGCAAAGGGGCCAGGACGACTGATCCGGGTACATGAAAGAATGAATGGGGCCATGTATCGTGAGATTTTGAGTGCAAACCTCCTTCCATCAGCAAGGGCATTGAAGATGAAACGTGGCTGGGTCTTTCAACATGACAATGATCCAAAGCACACCGCCAGGGCAACGAAGGAGTGGCTTCGTAAGAAGCATTTCAAGGTCCTGGAGTGGCCTAGCCAGTCTCCAGATCTCAACCCTATAGAAAACCTTTGGAGGGAGTTGAAAGTCCATGTTGCCAAGCGAAAAGCCAAAAACATCACTGCTCTAGAGGAGATCTGCATGGAAGAATGGGCCAACATACCAACAACAGTGTGTGGCAACCTTGTGAAGACTTACAGAAAACGTTTGACCTCTGTCATTGCCAACAAAGGATATATCACAAAGTATTGAGATGAAATTTTGTTTCTGACCAAATACTTATTTTCCACCATAATATGCAAATAAAATGAAACAAAAACAGACAATGTGATTTTCTGGATTCTTTTTTCTCAGTTTGTCTCCCATAGTTGAGGTCTACCTATGATGTAAATTACAGACGCCTCTCATCTTTTTAAGTGGTGGAACTTGCACTATTGCTGACTGACTAAATACTTTTTTTCCCCACTGTATATACATATGTATATATATGTGTGTCACTGACATGTATATATCTACTAGATGTGTGCCCGATGCTGTCGCGTCGGGAGGGCAGTAACATCACGACGGGGGCAGCTTTGTGGCGCTGGGGGTGGCAGCCCACCCACTTCCATGCAGTCACAACCGGCAGTAAAGGTGGTGTTTTGCAGCCTGTTCTGGAGATGGTGTGTGGCGCCACCAGAGGGCGGCCGCACCCAATCTCCAGCACAGCCCTCAAACCGCGGTCTTTCCTGCCGGCTGTGACTGCACGGAGGTGGGTGGGCAGGCAGCGGCGGGATCCAGTGGGTATAGTCAGGCGGTGGGTCCAGGCGAGGGTCCGGCGGCGGCATCCCTCTCATTACTCCCCCCTCATTACCCCTTTCACAGCCTCGTGATCACAGCGGCGGCCTGGATCCGAGCGGCTGCTGGGATCCGAGCGGCGGTCGGGATCGCAGGGGAGTTTGGGATCGCAGGGGCCACCTGGATCCGAGCGGCATCACTTGGGTGTTCCAAAATGGCGTTCGGCGTACTTCCGATGCGGCACAGTGGATTGTGGGATTCGGGGACATCCAGACGGAAGTGGATGACAGACAATTTGCCACGAGAAGTGGCGAGTTCTCCTTCAATGGAAGTCTTCAAACAGAGGCTGGACAGACATCTGACTGGGATGATTTAGTGAATCCTGCTTTGAGCAGGGGGTTGGACCAGATGACCCAGGAGGTCCCTTCCAACTCTACCATTCTATGATTCTATGAATTTAAGGCAATTATATATATATATAGATGTATTCTGTGTATATACATATTCTATCTATCCTATTCTAACCTGTCACGCTGTGATGTTACTGTATGCGGCACATGAATTGGTGGCTTTTCAAAGGACGCCGGTGCGTAAAAATCAAACAGCACTCACATGGTCCGAGTGCTGTGCGATTTCTTTTCTCGCACCCATAAGCTTGCATTGGCGAGTCTCAGCTGAGTCTCGGTGACAATCGCGGCATGATGCCATTTTACAAGCACTCTGATTACACCCGAGAAAATAAACGCTGATGTGAGCTGCCCCATAGACTAACACTGGGCCGAGCGCTATGCGATGTTTTCTCGTACGGCACTTGCCCGTACTCTGCGGTAGTGTGACCCCGGCCTTACAGTGCACGCTTTATAAACAACCTCCCTGTGTACACCGAGTGCATTTCCTCTTGGCGCCGATGTCCCTGCGCTGTTTGGTATGAGGATCTCAGGTGCAGTTTATATATGACGCGGAATGAGGAAGAGACGGCAAAATCACGAGCAAAGGTTACCTGACGCAGGTGAGCCCGGCCGAAAGATCAGGGGCAGAGAAGGAGATGTGCTGACAACGTGAGGGACGTATGTACGAGCTCTGCTGTGTGGACCGGGGCAGGGGACCAGGCATCGGACCGCTCCAGGTGAGTGTGGGCCCTTTACATTTTTTCACTGTTTCTCAGTGCGCTGTCCTGACATGCAGTTTAAAGGGCCATTTATTGCAAAAAAAAAAAACCCGATTGCTATCTGTACAAAGAGCGTCCGCCACCAATGAAATATCATGGGGAATTCATCTGCAATTAGTTCACAAACTTTTTTATTGCCAAAATGTTTAGGTTGTTTTCCAGGTGTGATCTGGGTCTTATGAACTTATTTGGCCATAGCTGAAAGATACTTATATAGGTCCATCAGTATGTGTTTAAAGGACCCAGCGAAGCAATAGATCTGTTCATCCAGGGCTTGCTGTTTCATGCAGTGACAGCTGGCACACATACAAAAAAAAAGGAAAAGACAGAACAGGAGGCTTTGTTCAGTACAGGGTGCTTACTACCACTGATGGTCTAGAAGAAAAGTATTTAATGCCTTCTTACTGTCATTGAATGGAAACTTATTGTTTTCATCCAGTTCTGCTCCTACAGGTACAAAGCTCGCTGCAATGTGCAAGGCTGTCACGCTCGGGTTGGGAGACGCATGGACAGTTGGTGTAGTATTAGGGTCCGTGCTCAGAATGTCTATGTTTTAATTATCTGTTCATTTTCCATAATGATAATCAGTGATGGGTGAGCATGCTCGGCATTGCTAGATACGCAGTCGAGCATCGGGGTGCTCAGTTACACTAGTTACCGTACTTGGTTGAGTGACAGCTGAAGATATTGTGTGATAGATTTGGGCTTTATTGGGTGATGGGTGGGCTGCGACAAATTGGAAGTTGGTAGGGTGCAGCCAGTGGCACAGGTCCAGGTGTACCGCACTGAGAGTGGAAGAAATCATGATAGCGTGAAGCAAAGTATATGTGGTGGTGGGTCGCCCTCCCAGGGCCGTGGGGTACACGGTACCGGGCCGGTGTCAGGGAGATGTGTCACAGCGGCGGTGACTCGGTCCGTGGCCCTGGGCGCCCAAGTAATCAGTGGAAGTTTGTAATGTAATAGTTTAAGTGGAATGGTTCGTGACACCACCTGTGGTGTTCGGCAAGGGAGGTGTTAAGCCAACGCTGCAGACAGCTCCGCTGGGACAGATGGTGTGGTGCAGCAGTGATGGTACAGCCCTCCACAGGCAGGGCTGATGTCCCAGGGCAGTGTAGTTGTAATGGTTGTGGAAAGGCGCAAGAATGAATGGAGGACACCGAGGCTTGCAGTTCCAAGGCTTTACTCACAGTCTGCGGTACACAAGGGTGCCTGCCTCCGTGCCGTGTCCTCCAGGTCAGAGACTCAGCCAACCTCCAGGCAAAATGGAAAGCTCCCCTCCAACACTCCGCCAACATGTACCTTTCCTGAACGACTCCTCTATTGCGCCTTAAAGTGTGAAGATCTCCAGTACCGTGGTACTCTGGAGTTCCTCTTTACAGATGTTCCCAAGAACTCTACTTGTACGGCAGACAGCTGTAGCCTACTTCGGGGACTCCCTTCTCCTGAGCCCCGGCATCTATAGTCAGTTGCTGTTCTGCCCCAAGTCTTAGATGGGAGTAGTGCATTTACAGCCAACTACTCCACCGGTGCAAGAGTATAGAAATTCCAGGCTCTACCACCTGTTGAGGGTGCTCTGGGGGTAAAAAACTATATACAAGTAATAAAGTAAACCCCGGCACTCAAATGAGGACAAAGGAATAAATGCATAAGTGAATTTATTGACACACTGCAAAGGGAACCTAACCAGAGCAACAGCACCAACGTTTCGGCATAAAGCCTTTCTCAAGGTAGTTGCATTACTGGTTAGAGCAGGAAAACGCGGGTCTCAGAGGACAACCGGGTATTTTCAAATGGAGGTAAGGTTCCATACATTTCGCAGAGTGTGCGTGGGTGGAGGAGTGATCAGGTCACTATGCTAGGTGAGTGGATGGTGGATGGACGCCTGCAGTAGAGGTCCGGGACAGGCACATGTGGCGGTGGGAATGGCTACGGCGGCGTTCCCACCGCCACATGTGCCTGTCCCGGACCTCTACTGCAGGCGTCCATCCACCATCCACTCACCTAGCATAGTGACCTGATCACTCCTCCACCCACGCACACTCTGCGAAATGTATGGAACCTTACCTCCATTTGAAAATACCCGGTTGTCCTGTGAGACCCGCGTTTTCCTGCTCTAACCATTAATGCAACTACCTTGAGCAAGGCTTTATGCCGAAATGTTGGTGCTGTTGCTCTGGTTAGGTTCCCTTTGCAGTGTGTCAATAAATTCACTTATGCATTTATTCCTTTGTCCTCATTTGAGTGCCGGGGTTTACTTTATTACTTAACAACTCCACCGGTGTCTGCTGCAGAACCATAAGTGTCCAAACAACCTTGGGGACCGGGCCCCGGCCTTGCGCTGAGAACCTATAGGCAGGGTTCCTCTTCCAACCCACGTCCTCTCTGTTCTCCTACTCCTTCGTTCCGTACTAGTCTTTCTCTCTCTTATGGAAGCTTAGGTTGCAGTTCTACGTCTTTCTCCTTCTTTTCCTTTCCCGTGCCAGCTGTCTCAGATCACTGAGGCAGCTGCAGCACTCCTTCCTCCATCCCTTCTTCCAGGGATCCCCACTCCTCCCGAGTGGCTTCCTTCCTCGCTGACCTCCCGTCAGACTGACCTGTAATCCTACACTTTCCCACTCTTTTATGTATCTAAACTCCACCCACCTCCCAGCACATCCAGTGTTCCAAGCAGGGAACCACCAAAGGTGCTCTGCTACTCTCCAAGCACTGAGCCGCAATATGGTTGTGCAGAACCACCCTGTTGCGTGGGGTGCGAGTGTTGGAGCGTGGAAAGGAGTTCCCACCTTACCTAGACGGTGGGGCACTACACCTTAGGAGAAGGTACAGTACCTCTGTGGCGACTGAGCCTCAGGGGCGCCACATATCCCCCCCGTTAAACACAGCACTTCCGCGGGCTGCAAGACAACAAAGTTGACAGTACAGTAACATAAAAATTTTTTATAATGCTGCATAAACATTTCTTACGCTAAACTTCCTAATATAGGAGGCATTGTTTCTTGAACGTTACAAACAATTCTTAATCAACTATCTAAATTTCAAGTCAAAAAGTGCACATTTTTCCATACTGTACGCAATTCTAAGTGCCATTATCTGTGACTCACTATCACTTCAGGATTATTCATCTTTCCTTCTCTAGTACACATTTCCTTTCTCTTTCTAGTGTACATTTTCTATCCTCTTTCAAGTGACACCTGTGATACCTGGTTCACCATTCACATTTTCAACTCTTTATTTAAATCTCTCATATCAAAACATTTCTCACTCTATATGAAAGCTATCATAAGACACATCAAAAATACTTCACATTAAAACTTTCAACAGTTATTCTTGTAATTGCTGGACACCGCTCACAGCCGGGATCTCTTGCAGTGTCCTTTGAGGTAGACATCATCTTCGCAAAGCGTCCTTATGTAAAATCTTGACATCATCTTCGCAAAGTGTCCTTATGTAAAACCGAGAGAGGGCACCTAAAGAGGTGCAACTTTTCACAGTAAAAGTTTTGGATCATACAGCATTCATGATCTCCTCAGTTCTACATGTAGAAACACTGCCAATCAAACAGGGCAACTCTGGGAAAAAACAAAAACTAAACCATGATGAGCGAACAAAAAGGCACAACGGTGCAAAACAAACCCTCCTGGGTCACGAGATTTTTAGTGCTCGTCCCCTCCTGGGGTTCTGGAAGCTGATTGGGCTCTGCTACCAGATGTAAGGAACGCATTAGCAGTTTTCAAAAATTCCTCCTCCAGCGGAGTGAAACATGTGGCCTTCTGTACCTTTGGTTTAGGCTGCTTCCAGGGGAAATGCTCCGGGTTACCACCTCCTGGTGGGTTGATGGCTTTCCGATCCACTGCCACCTGAGGTACAACAGGGGCAGCAACAGGTACCGGGGAAGGAACACACGCTTTCTCCTTCAGGTAAGTAAACAGCAAGTCCTCTGGTGTACGCCGGATGTTTAACGTGTACCAGCCGTGGAGTCCTTCATGCCGGGTGTAGGTGACGTATTCCCCTGGCTGCTGGTCTCGCGCTGGGTGTCCCTTGCAGAGGTGAGACTCCACATCCCTCCGGCTGAAAAACAAATCTGAGATCCTCTGGGGGTTTGCAATGAATCCAAACCCCCGTTCCCGGTTCACATTGAGGACCTGTCCCCAGCCAGCCGAGTCCGCGAGTGTTGGAGTGTGGAAAGGAGTTCCCACCTTACCTGAACGGTGGGGCACTACACCTTAGGAGAAGGTGCAGTACCTCTGTGGCGACTGAGCCTCAGGGGTGCCACAGTGGCACAACACAGATCAGAAGGAAGTTTATGCATTATTCTGATGGTCAGTTTCGTAATTGTTGCCAAGGACGGCACTGTGAGGACGAGGGCCCGAAGCAAGGAGTAAAGTACTGCAATGAAAGAAAACATCAGAGTGGAACCAAAGAAGTGACCTTGTGAATAAAAGAGGAATCAGGAAAATAGGCCTTGAGAATCAAACAGGATCCAGGAAAGTGACCTCAAGAATCATGGAGGAACTGAAATATAAGACAAGAGCCAGGAAAATGGCCTGGAGAATCAGAGAGGAACCTGGAGAATTGGCCTGGAGAATCATAGAAAAGCCGGGAAAGTGGCTTGGAGAATCATAGCAAAACCTTGGAAGTGGCCTGGAAAATCACAAAGGAACTAAGAAAGTGGCCTAGGGAATCATAGAGAAACCCAGAGAAATGGCCTGGAGAATCAGAGGAACCCAAAGAACTGGCCTAGAGAATCACAGAGGATCCGGGAAAGTGGCTTGGAGAATCATAGAGGAAGCAGCAAAGTAGCCTGGAGAATCACAGAGGAATCAGAAAAGTGGCCTGGAAAATCATAGAGAAACCCAGGAAAATGGCCTGGAGAATCAGAGGAACCTGGAGAAATGGCCTGTAGATTTACAGAGGAAGTGGCCTTGAGAATCACACAGGATCCCGGGGAAGTGGCCTAGAGATTCACAGAGGAATCCAGGGAAATGGTCTGGAAAATCACAAAGGAACTGAGAAAGGGGCCTGTAGAATTATAGAGGAACCTGGAGAAATGGCCTGTAGAATCACAGAGGAGCTGGGAAAGTGGCCTACAAAATCATAAAGAAATCCAGAGAAATGGCTTGGAGAATCACAGAGAAACCCAGAGAAGCAGCCTGGAGACTGAGAAAGTGGCTTGAAGAATCATAGAGGAATCCAGGAAAGTGATCTGGTGAATCACAGAGGAAGGAGCAAAGTCACCTGTAGAATCACAGAGGCACCAGTGAAGTGGCCTGGAGAATCACAGAGAAACCTGCAAAGTGGCCTTGAGTTTCATAGCGGAACCTGGAAAGTGGCCTGTAGATTCACAGAGGAATCGCATAAGTGGTCTAGAGAATCTAGAGAATCTAGAGAAGCTCTGATTGCTGTCTCATCTGCTGCAATAGACTCTAATGGTAAAAATTCCCTCTGCTTGCTGTCTTCTGCAACATATTCAAATGGTACAACTTCCCACCTCTGATTGCTGTCTCATCTGCTGCAATAGACTCTAATGGTAAAAATTCCCTCTGCTTGCTGTCTGCTGTGTCATCTGCTGCTTTACCATCTAGAAACATAGTTTAATGTGTCTGCTAATTCTTTGTTATAAATCATTTGGTGCATTGTACTTAAAACTCACTGTTGCATTTCCATGA
Organism: Dendrobates tinctorius; assembly: GCF_039654945.1. NCBI lineage: Eukaryota > Metazoa > Chordata > Amphibia > Anura > Dendrobatidae > Dendrobates > Dendrobates tinctorius. Next base: position 690,071 of record NW_027361998.1, on the reverse strand, counting down.
CTGGGATCAGTGTAGATCTTATCTGGTGGAGGTGTTAAAATAGATGTTGCCAGGCTGAATGTCTTTGATCATCCCAAAAAAAAAAAAAAAAAAAACCCTGGTGTGCTGACCCCAGCTGCCAAATTATCCTCAACCAGTTCCCACAATCCATCTCTTCAGACCCTGCAGTCTGGACTATAAATTTAGAACCATCCATAGGGGTGCACGCATGTGGGGGTGCACGCATCACAGAAGCAAAGCATCACGAAGATAAGCGTCGGGATACAGCAGTTATTACATGGCAGTTAGTCAGGACAGGAGTCAGGTAACCCTCACTCTGCTGTCCCTTTTAACCATGTGCTTTATTCCTATCCTCCTATGTTCTCTTGCAATCCACTTTCACCGACCAATCCCCCCTCCATCACGACTCATATACATCAGCTCCTCTCTCTTTGCTTCTCCCATGTACAGCTCCCATGCACTTCTCACCTTCTTAAAAAGCCTCAGCCCATCTTGCCCAAACACACTGCACATAAAATCTTCATACAATTCCAAAAACTACTTGCTCTTTATCTTCCTGCTCCTACTGATTTCAGGGGACATCTCCCCCAACCCCGGTCCACCATCCCCCAACCTCAACCCCTACCCTACCTCACATCGAAACCTTAATAATCTTACTAATATCACTTGCACTCCTTCATCTCCTTCTTTCAATTGTGCCCTTTGGAATCCACGGTCTGTATGCAACAAGCTTCCTTTCCTACACAATTACTTTCTGAAAAACTCTCTGAATTTGTTGGCCCTCACGGAAACCTGGATTCAGGATTCTGACACTGTCTCTCCTGCTGCCATTTCCCATGGTGGCTTACAATTCTCCCATTCCCCGAGACCGACAAACAGACTTGGTGGTGGAGTCGGCATACTCCTGTCCCCACAATGCACTTTCCAGGTCATCCCCTCAGTTCCATCACTCTCATTCCCTTCTTTTGAAGTCCACACCATCAGGCTCTTTCGTCCCCTCTCCCTCAGAGTAGCGGTCATATACCGGCCCCCAGGCTCACCCACCCACTTCCTGGACCATTTCTCTGCCTGGCTGCCGCACTTCATGTCCTCAGAACTACCAACCCTTATCCTGGGAGACTTCAACATCCCCATTAACAGCCCCACTTCCACATCTGCATCCCAGCTTCTATCACTAACCACTTCTCTAGGCTTCTCTCAGCTCTCAACCTCTGAAACACACAAAGACGGTAACACCCTGGACCTGGTTTTCGCCCGGCTCTGCTCAATCTCCTACCTAGATAACTCACCGCTTCCCCTCTCTGACCACAACATTCTCTCCTTTACACTCACAAATCCTCGCTCACCCCAGCACCCTCCTACCTACCATTCAGTCAGAAATCTACAAGCCATTAACCCTCATACACTTTCAGACTCCCTACACTCATCATTGTCCCCAGTCTCTTCTTTGTCCTGTCCTGATCTGGCTGTACATCACTTCAATGACACTCTTAGAAGCACCCTTGACCAAGTAGCTCCCCTCACCCTCAGAACCTCCAAACACAGAGTGAAACAGCCCTGGCTCACATCGCAAACCCGATTTCTCCAGCGATGCTCTAGGTGTGCTGAACGCTTATGGAGGAAAACTCACACACCAGAAGACTTCATACACTTCAAATTTATGTTAAGGACATATAACTCTGCCCTTCACCTCGCCAAACAGACATACTTCACCACCCTGATCTCCTCACTATCCAACAACCCCAAGAAACTTTTTGACACCTTTCACTCCCTCCTCAGGCCAAAAGCACAAGCCCCTATCACAGACATTTGCGCTGATGACCTGGCCTCCCACTTTATAGAGAAAATAGACAATATCCGTCAGGAAATCCGCTCCCAATCACCAAGTTCAGTGACTCCCATCCCTCCCTGCATTTCCCCTGGCTCACTCTCCACATTTGCTCCCATCACAGAAGAAGAAGTCTCCAGGCTCCTCTCCTCTTCTCGTCCAACTACATGCACAACCGACCCCATTCCCTCACATCTCCTCCAGTCTCTCTCCCCAGTCGTCACAACTCACCTAACTACAATCTTTAATCTCTCCCTCTCCTCTGGCATTTTCCCCTCCTCCTTCAAACACTCTATCATTACTCCATTACTAAAGAAACCCACCCTTGACCCATCCTGCACAAACAACTACAGACCAGTCTCCAATCTCCCCTTCATCTCTAAACTCTTGGAGCGCCTGATATACTCACGCCTTACCCGTTACCTCTCCACTCACTCCCTCCTAGACCCTTCACAGTCCGGTTTCCGCCCCCTACATTCGACAGAAACTGCACTCATCAAAGTGACCAATGACCTTCTGACAGCAAAACGTAATGGTGACCATTCTCTGCTCATTCTTCTCAACCTTTCTGCAGCTTTCGACACTGTTGACCATCCTCTCCTACTCTCTAGGCTCCAGTCACTAGGCATTAAGGACACTGCTCTTTCCTGGTTCTCCTCCTATCTTTCCGACCGCTCCTTCAGTGTTCTGTTTTCTGGCTCCACTTCATCTCCTCTTCCTCTCACTGTTGGGGTACCTCAGGGCTCAGTCCTTGGCCCCCTTCTCTTCTCTCTCTATACAGCCCCAATTGGACAGACCATCAGCAGATTTGGCTTTCAGTACCATCTTTATGCTGATGACACACAACTGTACACATCATCCCCTGACCTTACCTCCGCTGTACTACAGAACGCCACTGACTGTCTGTCTGCAGTCTCCAACATCATGTCTGCTCTCTATCTGAAACTCAACCTCTCCAAAACTGAACTTCTTCTGCTCCCACCATCTACTAACCTCCCTAAATCTGACATTTCCCTCTCTGTGGGTGGCACCATAATAACACCCCGACAGCAGGTGCGCTGTCTGGGTGTTATGTTCGACTCCGATCTCTCCTTCACCTCCCATATACAATCTCTTGCCCGCTCATGCCGCTTACACCTAAAGAACATCTCTAGAATCCGCCCTTTTCTCACCATGGAAACAACAAAAACTCTCACTGTCGCCCTGATCCACTCCCGCCTAGACTACTGTAATGCTCTATTAATTGGCCTCCCTCTCACTCGACTCTCCCCTCTCCAGTCTATCCTTAATGCAGCAGCCAGGGTTGTCCATCTGGCTAATCGTTTCTCAGACGCGTCCGCTCTTCGCCAGTCGTTACACTGGCTGCCAATTCATTACAGGGTACAATTCAAAGTACTTGTTCTCACCCACAAAGCTCTCCACAGTGCGGCACCCCCTTACATCTCCTCCCTCATTTCTGTCTATCGGCCTAACCGACCGCTGCGCTCTGCAAATGACTTTCGACTAACCTCTGCCCTAATCCGTACCTCCCACTCCCGACTCCAAGACTTCTCCCGTGCTGCGCCAATCCTCTGGAATGCTCTACCCCAAAATATTAGGACCATCCACAATTTGCATAGTTTTAGGCGCTCGCTCAAAACACATTTGTTCAGAGCGGCCTATCACATTCAGTAATCAAAGTCATGTTTGTGTGTGTGTAGCCCATTCACTATCTCCATCTAACCCCCACCCCCTGAAGATGGCTGGACCGTCATTGTAAATACATCATTGTAAATACAAACCTGTGCTTTGTATCCCCCCCACCTCATTGTAGATTGTAAGCTCCACGAGCAGGGTCGTCTTATTTCGCTTTAATTATTGTATTGTTAACGTTGTTACTTATGACTGTTGTGTTTGAAACTGTTCAACTGTAAAGCGCTGCGGAATATGTTGGCGCTATATAAATAAAGATTATTATTATTATTATTAATCATAGAGAAGCTGGTGATAGAGCCTGGAAATTTATAGAGGAGTTGGTAAAGTCGTCTGGGGAATAACAGGGGAACCAGGGAAGTGGCCTTGAAAATCATACAAGAGCACTGGGAAATGGCATGGAGAATCCTAGAGGAACCAAGAAAGGGGCCTGTAGAATCATAGAGGAACCTGGAGAAATGGCCTGGAGAATCACAGAGGAGCTGGAAAATCACAGAGAAATCAAGAGAAATACCCTGAAGAATCACCGAGGAATCCAGAGAAGTGGCTTGGAGAATCACAGAGGGTCCAGGAAAGTGACTTAAAGAATCATAGAGGAATTCAGGGAAGTGACCTGGTGAATCACAGAGGAACCAGCAAAGTGGTCTAGAAAATCACAGAGGAAACAGCGACGTGGCTTGGAGAATCACAGAGGAACCAGCAAAGTGATCTGGAGAATCACAGAGGAACAAGCAAAGTGGCCTTGAGTTTCATAGAGGAACCTGAAAAGTGTCCTGTAGATTCACAGAGGAATCGTGGATGTGGCCTAGAAAATCAAAGAGGAGGAAGTAGCCTGGAGAATCATAGAGCTGAGAAAGTGGTCTGGAGAATCACAGAGTAACCAGTGAAGAGGAATGGAGAATCACAGAAGAACCAAATTAAGAGGCCTGGAGAATCACAGAAAAACCTGCAAAGTAATCTTGAGAATCATAGAGGAACCCGGGGAAGTGGCCTGAAGAATCACAAAGGAACCGCGAAAATGGCCTGGAGAATCACAGAGGAACCAGCAAAGTGACCTTGAGCTTCATTAAGGAACCAGGAATGTGGTCTGTAGATTCACAGAGGAATTGTGGAAGTGGCCTAGAGAATCAGAGAGAAGCTGAGGAGATAGCCTGGGGAATTATAGAGGAGTTGGGAAAGTGGTCTGGAGAATCACAGGGAAATCCGGGAAGTGGCCTTGAGAATCACACAAGATCCCTGGGAAGTGGCCTGGAAAATCAGAGAGAAATCCAGAGAAATGGCCTGGAGAATCAAAGAGGAACTCAGAGAAGTGGCCTGAAGAATCACAGAGTGTCCAGGAAAGTGGCTTGGAGAATCATAGAGGAATCCGGGAAAGTGAACTGCTGAATCACAGAGGAACCAGCAAAGTGGCATGGAGAATCATAGAGGAACCCAAAGAACTGCCCTAGAGAATCACAAAGGAACTGGGAAAGTGGCCTGGAAGTTCACAAAGGAACCAGGAAAGTGTCCTAAAGAATCAGAGAGGAGCTGGGAAGGAGGCCTGCAGAATCACAAGGGAACCAGGGAAGTGGCCTCGAGTTTCATAGAGGAATCTAGGAAGTGACCTGTAGATTCACAGAGGAACCACGGAAGTGGTCTAGAAAATGAAAGGGGAGCAAGTATCCTGGAGAATCATAGAGAAGCTGAGAAAGTGGTCTGGAGAATCACAGGGGAACCAGGGAAGTGGCCGAGGAATAGCAGACGTGGCCTGGAGTGTTAACGGCCTAGACATTGAGGCTGTTAGTGTGAATGATTGACAAGCCCAGTGTATGTTACATGGGCCTGAGACGTGCATGGGTGGTCATGTGGGTCGCCCTCCCAGGGCCGTGGGGTACTCGGTACCGGGCCGGTGTCAGGGGGATGTGTCACAGCAGCAGTGACCCGGTCCGAGGCCCTGGGCGCCCAAGTAATCAGGGGTGTTGAATGGTGGTTGTAGTTAATGGAATAGTTTGTGACGCCACCTGTGGTGTTCAACAAGTGGGATGTTGGGCCAACGCTGCATGCAGATCCTCTGGGGCTGGTGGTGTGTTGCAGCCAAGATGGTGAAGCTCCCAACAGGAGGAGCTGTAGCCCCAGGGCAGTGTAGATGTAGGGGCAGAGGAGAGGTGCAGGCGGTGTAGAAGCTGATACCCAGATGTAGTGGTACGGGGTGTGTTGGCGAAGGAATAATTGAAGGACACCAGGGCGTGCAGTTCCAAAGCTTTACTCACTGTTTGTAGCACACATAGATGCCTGCCTCCGTGTTGTGTTCTCCGGGTCAGGGACTCAGTCAACCTCCAGATCAGATGGAATGCTCCCTTCCAACATTCCGCCAACATGTGCCTTTCTGAACGTCTCCTCTTATAGCGCCTTTAAGTGTGAAGATCTCCTAGTACTGAGTTACACTGGAGTGCCTCCTGACAGATGTTCCCAAGAACTCTACTTGTACGGCAGACAGCTGTAGCCTGCTTCGGGGACTCCTCTCTCCTGAGTCCCGGCTCACTATTCACGTGGCTGTTGTGCCCCAAAGTCTTAGATGGGAGTAGTGCATTTCCAGCCCACTACTCCACCGGTGTCTGCTGCAGGACCTTCAGTATCCATACAACCTCGGGGACCGGGCCCCGGCCTTGCGCTTAGAACTTCTAGGCAGGGTTCTCCTCTAACCCACGTCCTCTCTGTTCCCTTTTACTCCTTCGTTCCGTACTAATCCCTCTCTCTCATAGAAGATCAGGTTTCAGTCCAATGTCTTTCTCCTTCTTTCCTTTCCTGTGCCAGCTGGCTCAGATCACTGAGGCAGCTGCAGCACCTCCTTCCTCCATCCCTCTTCCAGGGATCCTCACTCCTCTCTGAGTGACTCTCTCTCTCTTCTCGCTGACTGACTGACTGACAACCTAAACCTTCCTGCTCTTTATGTATTCTGAACTCCACCCGCCTCCCAGCACGTTTCGTGTTCCAAGCAGGGAACCACCAAAGGTGCTCTGCTACACTCCAAGCAGGGAGCCGCAATGTGGCTTTGCTGAACTGCCATGTTGTGTGGGATGCGAGTGTTGGAGCATGGTTAGGAGCCTCCAACTCACCTGGATGGTGGGGCACCACACCTCAGGAGGAGGTGCAGTACCTCTGTGGCAACTGAATCCTCAGGGGCGCCACACATGTAATCTGCAGGTGGAGAGACCAGAGACTGTACAATTGCTTCTCACTAAATTAGAATATCATCAAAAAGTGAATTTATTTCAGTTCTTCAATACAGAAAGTGAATCTCCTATATTCTATAGAGTCATTACACACAGAGTGATCTATTTCACATGTCTATTTCTGTTAATGTTGATGATTATGGCTTACTGCCAATGAAAACCCAAAAGTCATTATCTCAGTAAATTAGAATAATTGACAAAAACCACCTGGATAGTGTTTACAAAAGTCCCCTAATCTAATTCAGTAGCTTCACAATAATGAGGAAGACTGCTGACGTGACAGATGTCCAGAAGGCAGTCATTGACACACTCCACAATCATGGGGAAGACTGCTGACTTGACAGACGTCCAGAAGGCAGTCACTGACACACTTCACAAGCCTCAAAAGGTCATTGCTAAAGAAGCCGGCTGCTCACAGAGTGCTGTATCCAAGAATATTAATGGAAAGTGGAGTGGAAGGAAAAAGTGTGGTAGAAAAAGGCGCACAAGCAACCGGGATAACCGCAGCCTTGAAAGAGAGAAAAGGCCATTCAAAAATTTGGGGGAGATTCACACGGAGTGGACTGCTGCTGGAGTCATTGCTTCACACAACACACAGATGTATCCAGGACATGGGCTACAAGTGTCACATTCCTTGTGTCAGCCACTCATGACCAATAGACAACGCCCGAAGCGTCTTACCTGGGCCAAGGAGAAAAAGAAGCGGACTGTTGTCCGTGGTCCAAGGTGTTTTCAGATGAAAGTAAATTTTGCATTTCATTTGAAAATCAAGGTCCCAGAGTCTGGAGGAAGTGTGGAGAGGCCACAATCCAAGCTGCTGGAGGTCTAGTGTGAAGTCTCCACCATCAGTGATGGTTTGGGGAGCCATGTCATCTGCTGGTGTAGGTCCACTGTGTTTTATCAGGACCAAAGTCAGCGCAGCCATCTACCAGGACATTTTAGAGCTCTTCATGCTTCCCTCTGCCGACAAGCTTTTTGGAGATGGAAATGTCATTCTCCAGAAGGACTTGGCCCCTGTCCACACTGCCAAAAGTACCAATACCTGGTGTACACACAACAGTATCACTGTGCTTGATTGGCAGCAAACTTGCCTGACCTTAACCCCATAGAGAATTTATGGAGTTTTTTCAAGAGGAAGATGAGAGACACCAGACCCAACAATGCAGATGAGCTGAAGGCTGCTATCAAAGCAACCTGGGCTTCCATAACCCCTCAGCAGTGCCACAGGCTGATCGCCTCCATGCCACGCCACATTGATGCAGTAATTGATGCAAAGGAGCCCGACCAAGTATTGAGTGCATTTACTGAACATACATTTCAGTAGGACAACATTTCAGATTTTAAAATAATTTTTTCAAGCTGGTGTTATAAAGTATTCTAATTTACTGAGATAATGACTTTTGGGTTTCCATTGGCTGTAAGCCATAGTCATCAACATTAACAGAAATAAATACGTGAAATAGATCACTCTGTGTAATGACTGTTGTGAATTCACTTTCTGGCCTACCTCTGGTTACTAGTGAAGGTAGTGGAGCTGGTTATATTGACAGAGGGGTCGCGAGTTTTCTTTCCGGGCTCCCTCTGGTGGTTACTGGAAGTAATGGAGCTGATCTAATTAACAGAGGCCTGCCACCTGATAATGAGGAGGACGACTGGACATCTGGAGTTTTTGACTGGATTTAAGACAGCCGACTCCCTCTATCCCTGCTGGTGATTTTTTCCTGCCTCTTGAGGTCTTAGTTCCAGCTCAGTTCCTGCATGCTCAAGCTAAGTGTTCTTTTGCTATTGTTCACATTTGATTTGGTTTTATCTATTTAGTTTTGTGTGGTCAGCCAATCCCGGCTGGGGCCGTGCTGAATTTCCATCCTTATGTTACTGCTTGTGCCAGTTTGTTTTTGACCCTTATTAGATTGGCCTTTTTTTGCTCTTCTTCCAGAATATACCAGAGTGCTGATATAGTGGGAGAAGTCTAGTGACTTCAGTATTTTTTCTATCATACGCGTTGGGCATTTTTTGCAGGGTTTTTTGCGTGATTGCAGAGAGTGTCTTTCCTTTCCTGTCCTGTCTAGTTAGTGTGGGCCCCATCATTTGCTCAGCCTATTTTCCTACCTGTGTTTGTGTTTTCATCTTGTCTCACCGACAATATATGTTTGGGAGCTATCTATTCCTTTCGGGTCTACTCTGGGGCAGTTTAGATTTCCCCTTTCTTGCTTTAGGCTTATTTAGTTCTCTGGCTGTGTCGAGGCGTCTAGGATCATCGTAGGTACGCTCCACGGCTACTGCTAGTTGTGTGGAGAAGATCAGGGATCTGCAAACCGCTTAGTTACCAACCACTCTGGTTTTCTGTGGCTTAGCTTGGTCTTGCTTTCCTCCTCGGTGACCCAATCATAACAAATGACTCTATAGAATATAGGAGATTCAGTTTTTGTATTGAAGATGAAGAGCTGAAATAAATTAAATTTTTGATGATATTATAATTTTGTGAGAAGTACTTGTATATAATTGTGGAATATTTCTGATGTTGAGTTGTTCACTTCCTATTCTTTTTCTTCTTGTCTGGGAGCCAGTTTTTGCTCGGTGCACACTACAAGGGTCACGGTGACATTCGGTCTGGCTTGCCTCCCTCTCACAATGATATAAGTGAGGATTCTTTAGACTGTATACAAGTATTTCTGTATTGACCCTCAGCTGATCTTGCAAAGTTGAGGAATTTAAACACAAAGGGTAAAATTTATTAAAAAGTTTTTCAGGGTCGCTGGTAGCAGATCACTGAGAGTTGTTCAGCTGAGACCCCTACTAATCAACAAAATAGAGGATTGTGAACCCCATTTCAATTGAGCAGTGGTTATGTAAGCAGGTGCTGAGATGCAGTACGTAGGGATTGCAGAACAGTACGGTATAACAAAATTATTTGATGTAACAGTCAAATGAAGGGGTGATCTCCTCGCAGGGAGTTAATAAACAATGAATCAGAGTTAAAGGAACAGGCAGAATTAAAGCAACAGTCCTATATTCAAACAGCACTTATCATGGCTCCCGCTGATGCTCCTTAAGCCACAGTCCGATGGGGGTAGTAGTGCCGGCAACGGCTGGTGGAGAGTCCTCCGATGGGGTCCGAGAATAGCGATCCGTCTCTGGCGGCAGTGGGTGGTCTTCGGTATTACCCACTGAGCCCCTAGTCCTTGAGTACGATCAATGAGGGTCAAAGAAGTAGCAGAAGTCTCAGTAGCGCACGTGAGCTGATGCACGTTGGTCTGCTGGGGAAGACGCGCCCCAGAGTCCTGCAGCTGATGCACACTCCTCCGTATGAACACCGCCCGATGGTTATCTGGGTGCACGGCACTCTCCTTAGTCCCAGTCCCGCGGTTAAGTCTTGACGCTGCCCGGCTTGGCACTGCTACGCTGGGTGTGGAGCGCGCTGCTCACTCTGCTGCGCTCTCTCTGGCAGCCAGCAACTAACTAAACCCTTCGTGCGCTTTCTGCTCTGAGTTTCCTATGTATACACCCCCTCTCCCCAAGTCCAGTCCCCTATTCCTTACCCCGGGAAACATCTTAGGAAACCAATCCCATAATAACCTCTGCCTGTCACTCGCATTCTTTGCCTGGCCTCTTTCTGACACCGGCAGTAAAGTTGTTAAATCCTAAACTGCTTCACGGGACATAGAGGCAGCTGAATATAATGGTGGAGCAGGGAGCCGAGAAGTCCTTCCTCCACCGTTCTGTCTATGTAAATACTGATAATAATGCCAGACCCTTTGAGTCACTAGATCATCTCTGGTCACGTGTCCAGGCAACAGAGAAGAGCAGGACAGAGGCAAGAGGGCGAGTGTGTGTTTTGGTGTAGCAGGGCTTGTCTCTTTTGGCATAGAGGAATTGTTTGACTGTTTATGTAGCAGAGCTGTGGGGGACAACAGACTGAGTGGAGGGCTCTGTGGGTGTGATCTTAGGGAGTCACTAGACTGTATGGGGGGCATGTACTGTGGACATTTTATACTGATTGTGAGGACATCATAATGTATATGGGGGTCATCATAATGTGGTGGAAATGGAATGTGGGGGCATTATATTGAATGGGAGGCACTTTTGGGACCATAAGAGGGTACAATAATACTATGATTGGACAAGAATAGTTTTCAGTAGGAGAATATTTCTGTTGGGTGCACAATATGGACTGGGTGATGTTTGGGTGTGCAGTATAAACTACAGTGTGTGTCCCCCTTCAAAAAACTGGAGCAAGTTCAGAGAAGAGCTACCAGGATGGTGAGCGGACTGAAAAGTATGTCCTACCAGGAATGATTAAAGAATTTGGGAATGTTTAGATTGCAAAAAAGAAGACTGAGAGGAGACTTAATAGCTGTCTACAAATATCTCAAGGGCTGTCACATTGTAGAAGGATCATCTTTATTCTCATTTGCACAAGGAAATACTAGAAGCAATGGGATGAAACTGAATGGGAGGAGACACAGATTAGATATTAGAAAAAACTTTTTGACAGTTCTCCTTCAATGGAAGTCTTCAAACAGAGGCTGGACAGACATCTGTCTATGATGATTTAGTGCATTGAGCAGGGGGTTAGACCAGATGACCAAGGAGGTCCCTTACAATTCTATCATTCTATGATTCCATGATTCTTTTCTATCCTTCACATGTTGGGAGACACAGCGTTAGTGACTCAGCACCATTCACATACACAGAATACATTGCTGGAAATAAAGGTTCAATTAAATCATTTCCACATTTATGGACAATTTCAATAAAAATATTGTTAAATAATAAAGAAAACCACAGACAAGTCAATATGAGAGCACAGATCTCACAGGTCATCATCCTACTTCCGAAAGAGCAATGTAGAATCATAGGAGCAACATGCCCAACATCATGGTAACCGAGATGGAAAGAGGGGCCGAAGAATGCAAAAAGTTAGTGGAATGTAAAAAATCTCAGAACTTTTCACTGTAGGGTTCAGGGTTCTTTACCTACAGAGACCAGAGGACATGGGGGCAGGCCCTCCATAGGAGCGCCTCCTGAGAAGAGTGCTGCTCGTCCTCCTGCACAGATCAGTCTGACAAGGAGAACCGGACGGACGGCATTACAGAACATTCCGCACATGGGACCAGAGGGAAGACATGAAGGAGCCCAGTACAAATGTTGTATCAGGTTGACGGGACTATGGACCCCCACAGATACCAAATGCCACCTCTGCCCCCCCCAGTAATCAATCCACAACATGCACATAAGATAATTATTGGACCCAACAGCAAAACTAGATTTATAAATGCAATTTACAGAGGAACGTTCACCAAGTAAGAAGTCTCCCAGTTTTTCCTCTTCTTTTATTTCCTCTGCTCCCTTAAATTTTTCTTCCGGAGATGATCCATCAGGTAGTGCTTAATTTTATGGGTGTGGCACACAGGGTAATTATGCAGAGCAGAATAATGACCCGCCCCCGAGGAATCCCGAAAGCAAAAAAAGATGCATTGAATTCAAAAAAGTTCATACCTCTAGAGTGGTACGGGGGGGTTTACAAAAAGAAGAAAGCGTCAAAGTCAGGGGAGAACCGAGAATAAATTAACAGAAAAACTGGACACTCTGGATGTAGTGACAGGTCCTCCTCCAGAATCAGTGGCTGGAACTATCTTGTAGTAATGTAACATACTGATGGTATTTTGTGTTCATGCTAATATTAAGATCTTTGCATCATGTCAGCGAATGGAACGCACTGCTATGGGGGATCTGTGGATCATGCTGCATTATGGGGGATCTGTGGATCATGCTGCATTATGGGGGATCTGTGGATGATGCTGCATTATGGGGGACCTGTGGATGATGCTGCATTATGGGGGATCTGTAGATGACGCACTGTGATGGGGATCTGTGGATGATGGGCTGTTATGGGGGATCTGTGGAGGATGCACTGTTATGGGGGATCTGTGGATGATGCGCTGTTATGGGGGATCTGTGGATGATGCACTGTTATTGGGGATCTGTGGATGATGCACTGTTATTGGGGATCTGTGGATGATGCACTGTTATGGGGGATCTGTGGATGACGCACTGTTATGTGGGATCTGTGGATGATGCACTGTTATGGGGAATCTGTGGATGACGCGCTGTTATGGTGATCTGTGGATGATGCACTGTTATAGGGAGCTGTGGATGATGCACTATTATGGGGGATCTGTGGATGATGCACTGTTATGGGGGATCTGTGGATGATGCACTGTTATGGGGAGCTGTGGATGATGCGCTGTTATGGGGGATCTGTGGATGATGCACTGTTATGGGGGATCTGTGGATGATGCGCTGTTATGGGGGATCTGTGGATGATGCGCTGTTATGGGAGATCTGTGGATGACGCGCTGTTATGGGGGATCTGTGGATGATGCACTGTTATGGGGAGCTGTGGATGATGCGCTGTTATGGGGGATCTGTGGATGATGCACTGTTATGGGGATCTGTAGATGATGCGCTGTTATGGGGGATCTGTGGAGGATGCACTGTTATGGGGGATCTGTGGATGACGCGCTGTTATGGGGGATCTGTGGATGATGCACTGTTATGGGGAGCTGTGGATGATGCGCTGTTATGGGGAATCTGTGGATGATGCACTGTTATGGGGATCTGTAGATGATGCGCTGTTATGGGGGATCTGTAGATGATGCGCTGTTATGGGGATCTGTGGATGATGCGCTGTTATGGGGGATCTGTGGATGATGCACTGTTATGGGGAGCTGTGGATGATGCGCTGTTATGGGGGATCTGTGGATGATGCACTGTCATGGGGGATCTGTGGATGACGCACTGTTATGGGGGATCTGTGGATGACGCGCTGTTATGGGGGATCTGTGGATGATGCACTGTTATGGGGAGCTGTGGATGATGCGCTGTTATGGGGGATCTGTGGATGATGCACTGTTATGGGGATCTGTAGATGATGCGCTGTTATGGGGGATCTGTGGAGGATGCACTGTTATGGGGGATCTGTGGATGATGCACTGTTATGGGGGATCTGTGGATGATGCGCTGTTATGGGGGATCTGTGGATGATGCACTGTTATGGGGGATCTGTGGATGACGCACTGTTATGGGGATCTGTGGATGATGCACTGTTATGGGGGATCAGTGGATGACGCGCTGTTATGGGGGATCTGTGGATGATGCACTGTTATGGGTGATTTGTGGATGATGCACTGTTATGGGGGATCTGTGGATGATTCACTGTTATGGGGGATCTGTGGATGATGCACTGTTATGGGAGATGTAGGAATGACGCATTGTTATGGGTGATCTGGGTATGACGCACTGTTATGGGGGATCTGTGGATGACGCACTGTTATGGGGGATTTGTGGATGATGCGCTGTTATGGGGGATCTGTGGATGATGCACTGTTATGGGAGATGTAGGAATGACGCACTGTTATGGGGATCTGTGGATGACGCGCTGTTATGGGGGATTTGTGGATGATGCACTGTTATGGGGGATCTATGGATGACGCGCTGTTATGGGGGATCTGTGGATGACGCACTGTTATGGGGCTCTGTGGATGACGCACTGTTATGGGGATCTGTGGATGATGCACTGTTATGGGGATCTGTGGATGATGCACTGTTATGGGGGATCTGTGGATGACGCACTGTTATGGGGGATCTGTGGATGACGCGCTGTTATGGGGGATCTGTGGATGACGCGCTGTTATGGGGGATCTGTGGATGATGCACTGTTATGGGGATCTGTGGATGACGCACTGTTATGGGGATCTGTGGATGACGCACTGTTATGGGGATCTGTGGATGATGCACTGTTATGGGGGATCTGTGGATGACGCACTGTTATGGGGATCTGTGGATGACGCACTGTTATGGGGATCTGTGGATGACGCTCTGTTATGGGGATCTGTGGATGACGCTCTGTTATGGGGATCTGTGGATGATGTGCTGTTATGGGGGATCTGTGAATGATGCACTGTTATGGGAGATGTAGGAATGACGCACTGTTTTATTGGGTTATGGTACAGGGAAGTGATTATTACTGTTTCCTACTTGAGACTTTTTGTTGCCCGTTGTTTTCTTTTTTCCCTCTTACTAAATGTAAGGCATCTGAAATAATCTTCAAAAATTCACAGAATGTGTAAAAATCCAGATCTGCTGCAATGATTAGAGGATAAGAAAACTGAGAGTAAAGTTTTCCCATCTGGTCTGATGTAGGGAAGAGAGATAGTCTTCACCTCACTGCAGCTGCAGAGTCATCACTTATCAATCATAGATTTATGTACCTCGAGCTGGTGGTTGTGATAAGTAAGGACTTGTTCACACACTGCAATTTTGCCCTTTCAAAGGCATTAGTATTTTAGAGAAAGTGTACACCTATATATTATTATTATTTCTATAGCGCCATTGATTCCATGGTGCTGTACATTAGAAGGGGTTACATACAGAGTGATGTCGTTAATTGTTATAGCTAGGTCGGGTAAGGAGGATCTGTGAGATGGAGGAACGATGATTAGTTTAGATTTGTCCACATTGAGCTTTAGGAAGCGAGAGGAGAAGAAGGAGGATATGGCTGATAGACACTCCGGGATTCTGCAGAGCAGAGAGGTGACGTCTGGGCCAGAGAGGTAGATCTGGGTGTCATCAGCATAAAGGTGGTAGTGGAATCCATGGGACTTTATGAGTTGCCCCAGACCAAGTGTGTAGATTGAGAAGAGTAGGGGTCCTAGAACAGAGCCTTGGGGGACTCCAACAGAGAGAGGGTGGGATGAGGAGGTGGTGTGGGAGTGGGAGACGCTGAATGTGCGGTTGGAAAGGTATGAGGAGATCCAGGATAGGGAAAGGCCTTTCTGACCAAAGGAGGAGAGGATCTGTAGTAGGAGGCAATGGTCAACTGTGTTGTAGACAGAGGACAGGTCTAGAAGGAGGAGTATAGAGTATTGTCCGTTAGCTTTGGCTGTAAGTAGGTCGTTAGTAATTTTGGTCAGGGCTGTCTCAGTGGAGTGATGGGAGCGGAAACCAGATTGTAGATTGTCAAAGAGCAAGTTAGATGAGAGGTGGGAGGAAAGTTCAGCGTGGACGTGCTGCTCCAGGAGTTTGGAAGCGAATGAGAGTGTCACGCCACCCGCTGCCACGCTCCCCGCTGCTCCTGTCACGCCGCCCGAGGCTGCATCCTCCGCTTCCTCTGCCCCTCCTCCCGAACACCCGGCGCGCTCCCGAGGTGCGCACGCGCCATCCTGCTCCTTCACTGCAGCCGCTGCAACTGGCCTTCCATGCCCGTCGGGTGCGCCTGCGCACTGCGCGCCAGTGACCCTGCCACTCATGTCCTCTGATGCTGCTGCTGCTCCACCTCCTGGCCGACCCTGACCCGGAAGCGCTGCCTGCAGTCCTATATCAGGTAGCCTCGCCTCCTGCCCAGTGCCTGACTATCAATTGTGTCTAGCACTGCTGATTCAGGTCCACGCGTTCCTGCGCTCTCCCAGCCTAGCACTCTGTCCTGCGCTCTGTGCCCCTGTACCTTCTTGTAATCTCTCCCTGTGTTCTTTCCTAGTGCCTGCTTCGCCCTTACCCGGCCTCAAGTCCTCTCCTGCAGTATCTACCGTCGTCAGCCTAATCTGTTCCTGTCTACAAACCCTCCCCTGCTGGTCCTTCCGCAGTCCTTGTGGTCACCTCTGGTTTTCCTCCTGCTGTTGTCCCCGGGTATCAGCTTCCGCGGCGATAGTCTCCCCGTGGCTTGCCCCAGACGCTCCCTGTATAGGGGGTGGTCCACTTGGCCAGCTCGCCCCGAGGAGGTTCGTCGTCGCCCTCCTGCGGGTTCACTTCTGGTTCTCCTCAGCCCTACAGAGAGCAGTGATATTGGGCGATAGCTGGACATAGCGGTTGGGTCAAGGTTTGATTTTTTGAGGATGGGTGTTATGGTGGCATGTTTGAGGGTTGGCTTTTTAAGGATAGGTGTTATGGTGGCATGATTGAATGCAGAAGGGAAGGTACCGGACGTTAGTGATAGGTTGAAGAGGTGGGTTAGGGATGGGATAAGTGTGGTGGCGAGGTTGGGAAGGAGTTGGGATGGGGTCAAGTGCACAGGTTGTGAGGTGCGATTTGGAGAAGAGGCGATTAAGCTCTCCTTCAGTGATGTTGGAGAGGGAGGTTATGGGGTTTGGGCATTGGTCTGGTATACAAAGGGGTTGTGGTGGTTGAGTGAAGACTTGCCTTGTTTGGTCGATCTTATTTTTGAAGTGTGTGGCAAAGTCCTCGGCAGAGATGAGGGAGGTTGGAGGGGGCAGTGGTGGGCGGAGGAGGGAGTTAAAAGTTTTGAATAACTATTTGGGGTTGTAGAATAGGGAATATATGAGGGTTGTGAAGTAGGTCTGTTTAGCAGAGGTGAGGGCAGATTTGAAAGCGAGTGTTGCCTGTTTGAATGCAGTGAAATCATCTTGCGAATTTGTTTTCTTCCAGCGCCGCTCTGCAACCCGGGACACTTACCGGAGCTTTTTAGTGCTGCTATTGTGCCAGGGTTGTCTATTGATATGTCACATGAACGAGAGGGGCGACCGTGTCAAGAGCTGATGCGAGAGTGGCATTGTACAAAGCAGTGACACCGTCTGTGTCATGGAGTGAGGATATGGATGCCAGTGGTAGAATAGAGTCAGAGAGCGCGTGGGTGTCTAGGTGTCTGAGGTTTCTGCGGGGGTGCGCGTGTTGCTGGACATGGGTGACAGGTGAGGAGGACAGGGATGAGAAAGTGAGTAGATGGTGGTCAGAGAGAGGGAGAGGGGAGGTGATGAAGTTAGAAAGAGAGCAGAGACGGGTGAAGATAATATAGTATCTAATATACAAGCAGGACTGAATCAGGACTGATCGTCGGCTACATATACACAAAGAGGGAGGGGAAACCAAAGAAACGATCATGAAGTCCATTATATCGTGAAACATAATAACTGAATAATATAACAGGCATAAGGGAGCGTGGACATAAAACACATAAAAAAGCATACAAAAATGTCTACTGATGTAGGGTAAAGCAGGTTCTTAGGATGCAGTGACGAGACACAAGACAGAGTGTGATTTGTGAAATCAACGTTTATAAATTGGAGCCGCTGGGGCTATGCTGAGCAAGCAAAGGGGATAACAACTATCTGTCCACGCAGGGACTCAACAACATTAACAAGACTTTTCTTATCGTAAAGGCGACTAATCCGGCTAGTCCGGGTGTCATAGGCCAAGTACGGCCAAACTATGGGTCCTTATTTCCTATAGTCAACTTATCCTTCCAGGCGTCTTTCAGGATCACAGACGTGGCCGCTTAGGGATCGCTGATGCGGCTGCTCTGGCGCCCCGATATCCAGAGATGATTGGACCCGACACGCCCTGAAGGATCCTTGCCGTGGGGGCACTACAGGCCCTGGAGAAACCTTGACGCTGGGGGCACAATAGGCCCAGAAGGATCTGTGCTGTTGGGGCGCAACAGGCCCGGAGGAATCTGTGCCGCTGGGGCTCAACAGGCCCTGAAGGATCTGTGCTGTTGGGGCGCAACAGGCCCTGAAGGATCTGTGACGTCCACTGAAGTCGGTGGTGGAAGGCCGCAGCCGTGGGCGGAGACAGGGAGGCAGTGTCCAGGTCACTGCAGCGTGTGGAAACACGGCGGCAGCAGTCGTCGGGGGTCGTGGACCAGCCGCGAGGGAGCGCGGAACAGCGAGCATGGCTGTGGCTGTACGTGGACGGCGGGCAGCTCACAGTAGGGGACGAGCACACGTAAATTGTCCATGAGTACGTCGCTTACCCCTCACAGACCCCTGTGTTATGAACGAGTCACCGTAGGAGGCAGACACAAAAGTAGAAGCTACGTCCAGAAAACCGGAGAAGTTGGCAACTATCAGATTGCAGACCCCTGAACCTATCAACACAACTAGCAGTAGCCGTGGGGGGTTCCTACGGTGCCCTAGACCCCTCGATCACAGCCGGAGAATCTAAACTGCCCCAGAGCAGACCCCAAAGTAAAAGGCAGCCTCCAACATATAATGACGGTGAAGCAAGATGAAAAAACACCCACTCAGATAGAAAGATAGGCTGAGCAAACAATGGGGCCCAAGCTAACTAAAAATAGGACAGGATAGGAAAGCTGCTGTCTGCAATCTGCAAAAACCCTATAAAAGACATAAGCCAACAAGCTGATATGGAAAAAGGCCCTGAAGCAGCTAGGCTTCAAAAACTATATCAGCACTCAGGTATTTTCTGAAGACAGAGCTAAAGGAATTCAGCTCACCCCAGCAGGGAATGACAGAAATCCAGCAAAACAAAGTCAAAGTACAAATGCAAAAGGCAGAGCAGAAAACTTAGCTTTAGGAGAGCAGGAATTCAGACTGGTATCCAAGGATCCCACAGAGAAATCACCCGCAGGGCAGAAGGGCGTCGACAGCCTTATATCCAGTCCGAAACTCCACTCAGCCAATCATCATCATTAGGCCCAGATGCTTGATAATCAGGCTCACTACCTTTCTTTACCAGAAGAGGGAGTTCATCGGGCCTCAGTGGTAAAGGGGAAAATGAACTCACAACAGTACCTCCCCCTTGAGGAGGGGTCACCGAACCCTCAACCACGCCACCAGGGCGATCAGGGTGAGCCCGATGAAAGGCACGCACCAATCTTTTGGCATGAATATCAGAGGCAGAGACCCAGGAATTATCCTCCTGACCATAACCCTTCCACTTAACCAAATACTGGAGTCTCCGTCTAGCCAGATGGGAATCCAGTACTTTCTCTACCTCATATTCCATGTTACCTTCAACCAATACAGGGTCTGGAGGTGCCACCCCCGGAACAACAGGTTCAACAAACCTCTTCAACAAAGACTTATGGAACACATTATGGATTTTAAATGTGACAGGAAGAGCCAAACGAAAAGAGACCGGATTAATAATCTCCAAAATCTTGTAAGGTCCAATAAATCTAGGCTTAAACTTAGGAGAAGCCACCTTCATAGCAATATTTTTTGATGATAACCACACCATATCACCAACCTTAAACTGGGGACCAATGGTCCTATGTCGGTTGGAAAACCGCTGGGCCTTTTCCTGGGAGAGAGATAACTTATCCACCACTTGGTCCCAGATCTGGTGCATTCTCTCCACCACAGTGTCAACACCTGGGCAGGCAGAGGGCTCCACCTGCCCTGAAGAAAATCGAGGATGAAACCCAAAGTTACAAAAAAAAGGTGACATCAAAGTGGCAGAACTAGCTCTATTATTTAAAGCAAATTCGGCCAAGGGCAAAAATGAAACCCAATCATCCTGATCAGCGGAAATAAAACATCTCAAATATGACTCCAAGGTCTGGTTTGTTCTCTCTGTCTGCCCATTGGTCTGAGGGTGAAAAGCAGAGGAGAAGGACAACTGAATTCCCAGCTTGGAACAGAAAGTTCTCCAAAATCTAGACACAAATTGAACTCCTCTGTCAGATACAATGTTCTCAGGAATCCCGTGCAAGCGAACCACCTGTTGCAAAAACAGGGGTACCAACTCAGAGGAAGACGGCAACTTAGGGAGTGGTACAAGATGAACCATCTTAGAGAACCTATCACAAATCACCCAAATAACAGTCATCCTTTGAGAGACAGGCATATCAGAGATGAAATCCATTGAAATATGGGTCCATGGCCTCTTGGGGACAGGCAAAGGCATCAACAACCCACTAGAGCGAGAACACGATTTAGACCGGGAGCAAGTCCCACAGGACTGCACAAAATTCCTGACATCACGAGACAAGGAGGGCCACCAACAAGACCGACTCACCAAATCTCTAGTACCAAAAATACCTGGATGACAAGCCAAAGCAGAGCAATGAACTTCAGACATCACTCTCCTCTTCCACTGGTCAGGAACGTACAACTTTCCACTGGGACAACGCTCAGGTTTGTCCTTCTGGAACTCTTCTAGAGCACGTCTCAAATCGGGCGAGATAGCAGAAAGAACTACCCCTTCGCCTAAGATGGTAGCAGGTTTGGTCACCACAGGAGAATCAGCAAAGAAGCTCCTAGATAGGGCGTCAGCCTTGACATTCTTAGTTCCAGGAAGAAAAGAAACCACAAAATCAAAACGTGTAAAAAACAAGGCCCACCTAGCCTTTCTAGGGTTCAAGCGCTTAGCCGACTCTGGGTAAATCAGATTCTTGTGGTCAGTGAGGACCAAGACTTGATGCTTAGCTCCCTCCAACCAATGTCTCCACTCCTCAAATGCCCATTTCATGGCCAACAGTTCCCGATTCCCCACATCATAGTTACGTTCAGATGGAGAGAACTTTCGGGAAAAGAAAGCACAGGGATTCATTTTAGATGTTACAGGATCCTTTTGGGACAAAACAGCTCCTGCACCAATCTCAGAAGCATCCACCTCTACCTGGAACGGAAGTGAGACATCAGGTTGCCGCAAAACCGGGGCGGAGGTGAATCTTCGCTTCAGCTCCTGAAAGGAAGAAACAGCCTCTGGAGACCAATTTAACACATCAGCACCCTTCTTAGTCAAATCAGTCAATGGCTTGGCAATACTAGAAAATTTTGCTATAAATTTCCGATAAAAGTTAGCAAAACCCAAAAACTTCTGAAGGGCCTTCAAAGAAGTGGGCTGAACCCAATCGTGAATGGCCTGTACCTTGGCCGGGTCCATTTCAACAGTTGACAGAGACAAAATAAATCCCAAAAAAGAAATCCTCTTTACTCCAAAAAGGCATTTAGATCCTTTGACATACAGGGAATTCTCCCTCAAGATCCGGAACACAGTCCGAATATGTTCCACATGAGAATGCCAATCCTTGGAGAAGATCAAAATATCATCCAGATAGATAATCAAAAATTTATCGACAAAATCTCGGAAAATATCGTTCATGAAGCACTGGAAGACAGAAGGGGCATTAGTGAGCCCAAAAGGCATCACCAGGTACTCAAAATGTCCCTCCGGAGTATTAAACGCCATCTTCCATTCATCCCCATGCTTAATGCGAATAAGATTATACGCCCCCCTGAGGTCAAGCTTGGTAAACCAGGAAGCACCTTTAACTCTAGAGAATAGATCCGAAATCAGGGGTAACGGATACTGATATTTAACAGTAATTTTGTTGAGGGCACGATAATCAATACAAGGTCTTAATGATCCATCTTTTTTGGCTACAAAAAAAAAAACGGCACCTAAGGGTGACAAGGATGGTCTAATATGACCCTTCTCCAACGCCTCCTTAATATAGGATCGCATAGCCTCGTGCTCGGGTACAGATAAATTGAAGAGCCGACCCTTGGGGAATTTACACCCCGGGCTCAGTTCAATAGCACAGTCATAACTCCTATGAGGAGGCAGAGACGCAGACTCATTCTCACTAAATACATCATAAAAGTCCGCCAAATAATCAGGAACATCATGTGACTGAGGAGAAGTGGAAAACACCGGAGCCTCACTAAAGGCACACCGACAACTCCAACTCACCACAGACACAGATTTCCAATCCAAAACTGGATTATGAATTTGCAACCAGGGAAACCCCAGAACAATGGTATCATGCAGATTATGCAACACCAAAAATCTGCAATTTTCTTGATGGTCTGGGGCGACCCGCATTACCACCTGGGTCCAAAACTGAGGGTTATTTTTTGCCAAAGGAGTAGCATCAATCCCCCTCAAAGGGATAGGCGTCTGCAGAGGTGTCATAGCAAATCCACAACGTTTAGCAAAATCCAAGTCCATTAGGTTTAGAGCTGCTCCCGAATCCACAAAAGCCTTGGCGGAAAATGTGGACAGGGAGCAGATCAGAGTAATAGCCAGAAGAAACTTAGGTTGAACACCACCAACAGAAAACGTGTGTGCAAAGCGTTTCTCTAGTTTAGTACAGACAGAAATAA
This sequence comes from Dendrobates tinctorius, assembly GCF_039654945.1. Taxonomy (NCBI): domain Eukaryota; kingdom Metazoa; phylum Chordata; class Amphibia; order Anura; family Dendrobatidae; genus Dendrobates; species Dendrobates tinctorius. The sequence continues at coordinate 667,470 of NW_027361998.1, read as the reverse complement.
TATGCGAGGCATCTCCACAGAAAAAACACAACTTATTACGCCTTCTGAACTCCTGACGCTGCTGTTTTCTGGACAAAACTCTATCACATTGCATAGGTTCAGACATTTGTACAACAAGTGGCAACACTACTCGTGCAGCTTTGTGTTCGCGCAAACGCCGATCAATCTGAATGGCTAATGACATAGAATCGTCAAGACCAGAGGGAACAGGAAATCCCACCATAGTATCTTTTACGGCTTCTGACAAACCCTTCCGAAAGAGAGCAGCCAGGGCATTATCATTCCAGGTAGTAAGTACCGCCCACTTTCGGAATTTTTGACAGTACAATTCTGCAGAATCTTGACCCTGGTTCAATGCCAGCAGGGTCTTTTCAGCCTGATCAATGGCATTAGGTTCGTCATACAACAACCCCAAGGCTTGAAAAAATGCGTTCACATTAGTCAGAATAGGATCATCAGGTTTCAAAGAAAACGCCCAATCCTGGGGATCGCCACACAGCAAAGAGATGACAATTTTAACCTGCTGCGCGGAGTTCCCTGACGAGTTAGGCTTCAAAGCAAAAAATAATTTATAATTATTTTTGAAATTCAAAAATTTAGACCGATCCCCAAAAAATACACCAGGTGTGGGAATCTTTGGTTCAGCAGCATGTGAATGAGCAAGGTAGGCGGAAATTCCCCGCACTTCCGCAGCGAGCTGCTCCACACGATCAGACAATTGCTTTATCTCCATTGAGAGAAAAAAAAAATCCCCCTACGGCCTCAGAGATATAGAGGAAAAAATACACACACTTTTTTTTTTTTTTTTTTTCTTCTTACAATTCTTTCCTGCTATTGAGTACCCTAGGATCTGCGGTATGGCGGGTGATTCTGTTATGAACGAGTCACCGTAGGAGGCAGACACAAAAGTAGAAGCTACGTCTAGAAAACCAGAGAAGTTGGCAACTATCAGATTGCAGACCCCTGAACCTATCAACACAACTAGCAGTAGCCGTGGGGGGTTCCTACGGTGCCCTAGACCCCTCGATCACAGCCGGAGAACTAAATAGCCTAAAGACAGAAAAGGAAATCTAAACTGCCCCAGAGCAGACCCCAAAGTAAAAGGCAGCCCCCAACATATAATGACTGTGAAGCAAGATGAAAAAACACCCACACAGATAGAAAGATAGGCTGAGCAAACAATGGGGCCCAAGCTAACTAAAAATAGGACAGGATAAGAAAGCTGCTGTCTGCAATCTGCAAAAACCCTATAAAAGACATAAGCCCACAAGCTGATATGGAAAAAGGCCCTGAAGCAGCTAGGCTTCAAAAACTATATCAGCACTCAGGTATTTTCTGAAGACAGAGCTAAAGGAATTCAGCTCACCCCAGCAGGGAATGACAGAAATCCAGCAAAACAAAGTCAAAGTACAAATGCAAAAGGCAGAGCAGAAAACTTAGCTTTAGGAGAGCAGGAATTCAGACTGGTATCCAAGGATCCCACAGAGAAATCACCCGCAGGGCAGAAGGGTGTCGACAGCCTTATATCCAGTCAGAAACTCCACTCAGCCAATCATCATCATTAGGACCAGGTGCTTGATAATCAGGCTCACTACCTTTCTTTACCAGAAGAGGGAGTTCATCGGGCCTCAGTGGTAAAGGGGAAAATGAACTCACAACACCCCTGATTGTCTCTCAACTCCTCCACGCCCTTTACACCGTCTCTCTCTAGATCACACAGACTCTCCTCTCCTTTCAGCCTCTCTGCCAGCTGATTCCTGAGCGTGCCCCTTGCTCCTTTTATCCTTGCCCCGCCCCCAGTTGCCCGGACACCTTCAGTAGTGTCCTTCCCTTCGTTGCCCCCCCTGATGTTGTTCCTTCAGGAACCCTGATGGCGGTCCCCTTGGTTCCGGCCCAGTCGCTCTATGGGAATCCTCCTACCCACACTGACATGGTAGGGAAATATAGGGGGCTGACGAAGGCTTGCATGCGAAACGCGTGTTGGGGTGGACGCATGGATCCTGTGAGCCCCTGCTGGTGTTACCTTTCGGGAATTAGGATTCACCATTATTAGATAATTGTCTGCAGTGTTATCTATGTCTGTTTAGTAATCTATATGTAGCCACCATTTCACCAGTTTGATCCTTAATTTTTGCTGTAGCTAAACAACTCTAACACTGCTAATACCTATACCTGACATCATATTGTGGGGTTCTCCCCACATCTCCCTATATTTCCTGGCAGCGCGTGGACTCAGATACAGAACAAGAAAAGTCACCATCAACCGAGAAACAAGGAAGACAAATCCATAAATGCTAACAGGAAACTTTTTATTTATTTAATTTCTTTCCTCATTGCTGATAAGAGACAGGAGAAAGCCAAGCTAAACAACCTCAAGGTCGGGAGAATGACCTTCACAAGGGTTACCACCAAGCTTCTTTCCTTGTGGGGTTGAATACCTTCCTCTATCATCTGTCTGTATATTATTCCCCCAGATGTCAGTCTACACTGGATTCTGTCATTCTATTCATGCACCGGGAGGATTAGACTGAAAGTCGTCTATGGATAGGAGAGTGCTAGATACTGTGCTGTAGAGCGCGGAAAGAAGAGAGGACAGATAAAGCATGAAAACGATAGAGTGTGAAATATGGAAAATTTGGAAGGGTTCACAAACTTTCAAAGCACGCCTATATATTTGTAAAAAATATTAACCAGGTTTCAAAGTCTTAGAAATTGCTCATCGGCGCTGTATCAGGAGCCTGTCCTCAATCTGTAGTGGTAGAATACAAATATAAAGTGGATGCATTGTGTCAGCACCAGAATGTAAGCCGTCACGGCAGACTATTGGGACAGGAGTCTATTCACACAATCTCCTTAACCGTCTTACTTTTAGGCTGTGTGCCCACGTTGCATTTTTTTATGCGTTTCCGTAGCGTTTTTGCCGCTGCAGAAAAAATGCTAATAAAATGCATCAAAAATTCTTAATAAATATAATTCTGGATTCATTATTCAACGGCTCATATACAAAAAAAATCAATCCTTAAAAGATACTTTATTGACCAATCATTAAAAAGTTTTCAAAACTTCAAAAACAGGCAAACAAAAATAGGCTTATTGCTGATTTTCAAGATCCAGCCACAAACACTAGAGAGTCGTTCCAATGTCAGGTAGAGGGTCACAAACCTATTTGTCCCTATAGGGCCCTATATCTCTCTCCTACCTGACAGCGGAGGTTGGCACCCTCTTGATACGCAAATGGTGCCCCCGCTCCTCGGCGGCTCTCCCTAATCTCCCTGTTGACTCCTATGTAAATGACATCAGCTTGGAGTACACCAGATGGCCGGGGACAAAAATATAATAGATAATAACCCCATGCCACAAACCACCAAGACAAAAATGTAAGGAATAGTAACTGGAAAAAACTCTAATTTTTGGCAGATTTGTAAACATTTGCTTTGGGAGGAAAAGGGGTCTAAATAACCCTATTTAGGTGTCTCCCTGCCTGACAGCGGAGCTTTTACACCCTACGTTACTCTGGTGCCCCCGCTCCACGTGGGCTGACCCTTACTGACCCCTACACTTCTCACCCAGAAAGAGGAAAGAGGGTGTCAGAACATATGGCCAAGGGAGACAGGGGTAATAACTTAGAATTATCCCTGAAAAAATCCCCCCCAAAGACAAAAAATGTTTTAATAATAATAAAAAAAATGTATCTGCAAAGCGATGTATACAGTGTATGGGATAATAGTGCATTAGAAAAGGCAGTTGCAAGTAAAGGGGGCAAGATATCAATCAGAACAGATACACAATCATTTAAATGGTCTTAAGCAGCTTTAATGTACATTTCTCACATCACAGAACGCCGCTATTACCTCTAATCCCCAACAACACATTTTTCATATTGCATCATGCCCAAAACAATGAGCCATTGATCGCTCAGGCTCAAAATTGCACTGTCCCAAAATAAAAAAAAAATCATCAAATTAACAAATATGTAAGAACTTAGCTCATGGCCACTGAAAAATCACCTCAATATATATAGTAGGCGGGGTGATAGTACTTTGACAAAGGCAGTTTCAAATAAAGGGGGTAAGGTATCAATCAAAACAGATATACAACCATCTGAGTATTCTTAAACAGCATTAATAAACATTTCTCAAATCACCAACCGCTGCTATTACCTCTAATCCCCCATAACAGCATATTTTCATATTGCTTCATGCCCAAAAACAATAAGCCATTGATACCTGCAACCAGGCATGACATCTGATGCTCGGAGGGAGCATTCATAATACATCATGGGCCTCCTGATGAACTCCTTTTACGGGAGGGAAACGCGTCAAGGCGATTTTTCATTGGCCATGAGCTAAGTTCTTATATATATTTGTCAATTTTGTTGATTTAATACTTGGGGACAGTGCAATTTGAGCCGGGTGATCAATGGCTCATTGTTTTGGGCATGATGCAATATGAAAAATGTGTTGTTGGGGATTAGAGGTAATAGCGGCGTTCTGTGATGTGAGAAATGTACATTAATGCTGCTTAAGAACATTTAAATGATTGTGTATCTGTTCTGTTTGATATCTTACCCCCTTTACTTGCAACTGCCTTTGCTAATGCACTATTATCCCATACACTGTATACATCGCTTTGCAGATACATTTTTTTTATTATTATTAAAACATTTTTTGTCTTTGGGGGGGATTTTTTCAGGGATAATTCTAAGTTATTACCCCTGTCTCCCTTGGCCATATGTTCTGACACCCTCTTTCCTCTTTCTGGGTGAGAAGTGTAGGGGTCAGTAAGGGTCAGCCCACGTGGAGCGGGGGCACCAGAGTAACGTAGGGTGTAAAAGCTCCGCTGTCAGGCAGGGAGACACCTAAATAGGGTTATCTAGACCCCTTTTCCTCCCAAAGCAAATGTTTACAAATCTGCCAAAAATTAGAGTTTTTTCCAGTTACTATTCCTTACATTTTTGTCTTGGTGGTTTGTGGCATGGGGTTATTATCTATTATATTTTTGTCCCCGGCCATCTGTTGTACTCCAAGCTGATGTTGTTTAGATAGGAGTCAACAGGGAGATTAGGGAGAGCCGCCGAGGAGCGGGGGCGCCATTTGCGTATCAAGAGGGTGCCAACCTCCGCTGTCAGGTAGGAGAGAGATATAGGGCCCTATAGGGACAAATAGGTTTGTGACCCTCTACCTGACATTGGAACGACTCTCTAGTGTTTGTGGCTGGATTTTGAAAATCAGCAATAAGCCTATTTTTGTTTGCCTGTTTTTGAAGTTTTGAAAACTTTTTAATGATTGGTCAATAAAGTATCTTTTAAGGATTGATTTTTTGTATATGAGTAATAAAACGCATCCCCATGCAATCCTATGGGATTCCGCAGCTGCTGTGCCCATGCTGTGGATTTTTCCGCTGCAGAATCGCATAGCGGTAAAATCCACAGCATATCCATTAATTCTGCGAAATCACGGCGATTCCGCCGCCATAGGATTGCATTGAAACGCACACTTTACACAAGTGGCTATGCCCACCATGCTTAAAGTGAGCGCTTCACGGGCGGATGGTACCCAGGGCCTGGAGGAGAGGAGGAGACTGTCCTCCAGGCCCTGGGTACCATCATCCTGTAAAAACTAGAATTAAAATAAAAAATAGGGATATACTCACCCCTGGAGCCCTCCCGGTCCTCATCGGCGCTGGTGGCAACTTCCGTTCCCAGGGATGCATTGTGCAAATGACCTCTGATGACGTAGCATCTCGCGAGACCACTGCGTTATCAGAGATAATTGTCGCAAGGCTCGCTGGGAACGGAACTTGCTGGCAGCGCCAATGAGGTGCGGGAGGACTCCGGGGGCCGACAGAGGGTAAGTATATCCCTATTATTTATTTTTTTTATTACTTTTAACATTCTATCTTTTACTATTGATGCTGCATAGGCCGCCTCAATAGTAAAAAGTTGGTCACACTTGTCAAGCGCTATGCTTGTGTGTGATCAACCCGTCAATCACTTTTCCAAGCCATGCTTCAAATCGCTTGCAAAAGCAAAAGCATTCTAAAAATGCTTGCAAAACACTTGTGTTTTGCAGGAAAACTTATGTGAATTCCGCATGCATTTTACCCGCGGCAGGGAGTTGCAGAAATGCTGCGGTCAATTCTGCAGCCTTTCTGCAACGTAGGCACATAGCCTTAGCGAGCCATTAACAAGGGCATATAGCCTTAGCGAGCCATTAACAAGGGCATACCTAAGACCCATGGGCCCTATATTTGGTACCACACCTCTTCCTATCTTAAAGGATTATTCCAGTGTGAAAAATAATCACTTTTCCACTTGGCATATGATGGTTATTAGATGGGTCGGACCATTGGGAACCCCACAAAACCTCACAATAGGGGACCTGAGACACTGGATCTCCTCTGATGGCCAAGAAGAATTTGCACAGAGATTTTAGATTCCGCTCTTGTCCGGTGCTGTGTACCCTGCTCTGCTCACACACATGTCTCCTATCAGTCTGGGTTTTTCTCCTGACTCATGCTTGCTCTTATCTGCAGACAGCCTCTGGATTGTGGTTCCATGGCTCCCTCTACAGACCACTTCTTGTATGACATCTATGGACAGAGCAATGCAGCCTCATTGATGCTCATCCTGGTGAATGCAGTGCTTGTCTCAGCCGTAATGCTACTGGCCTGCTCCTTCTGCAACAAGTAGGTTACACCTGTCAAGAGAAATGCAAAGATTATCTATACATCAGTCTATCTTCATATTCATCAATTATTTTCAATACCTGTGTGTCTGTCATTTTATGTCTATTTATCTATCTATCTATTTATCTATTTATCTATTTATCTATCTATTATCTATCTATCTATCTATTATCTATCTATCTATTATCTATCTATCTATCTATTATCTATCGATCATCTATCTATTATGTATCTATCTAAAAATTAAAAAAAAAATATTATCTATCTGTTATCGGTTGTGATGGTGGGATGTGGTATGTGGGTATCATTATTTTTTTGTATTTATATTTTACTGATTTTCTTGGTGTTCTCTTGTAGGATTAGTTACTATTTACTAATTGATGAATGGCTGTTGTTGCCATCTGATATCAGCCCCCACAGTACTGTACTGTTATCTTTCCACAGGGTCAGTGAATAATGCTGTTTGCTAATATTCTAATGACATATTGACCTAGCTTGATGAAACATGAGCCCCTGCGACCTCCCCCCCGACCTGTGAATGAGGAGAGGGACTTTTAAAATATCAACAAGGAGAGACAAGAGATCAGAGAGTATATGGACTATGTTATCCTCTGTCTGCTGGATTGTTGGACTCTTATTTCCCAGGACTTTTATCCTGTTACTGAACTGCATTCGGGATCTGGACTATCTTATCCTTTGTGTGGTTGATTGTATATGGACCTTTAGTATTTTTAAAACAGAAAAAGTCCCAAAATAATATTTCCAAGGACAAAATCTCACAATACAATTGAACCACAGCACAACGAGAGGAAGTATATAAACCACCACACGCAGAGTACAGTCCATAAAATCAATTTTATTATTCCATCAAAAATTAAAAATTAATACAACACTGCTGGACACCAATATGAACAGGAACACAGTGTTTATCCTGAACAATATAATATTGTGGACAGAAAAAGAACCAAATAAGTCAGCTCACATAAAACCTTACACATGAACGAGCCACCATTTTAAAGAAAGTGCAATATGCTAATAAATGGACCAGACTGTGTAAACAATAGTCACAAACAAAGGACCAAATCCAGCCATGAGGTCAAATAGCAAGTAAAATCAATTTTATTGGTATGTAAAAGATCATACAGACAGACAGGCACAAAGTGGGGCTAGAAGATGGAATAGTCATTCTAACCACATGCAGGAGGCCCAAGGTAGGTATATATCAACATTGTAATAGTGAACACATATCACATCGCTCATTCATGCACAGTGGCAATAAAAGGTACCCAGATCAGGCAAAATTGCCAGAAACCAAAATTAGGCCACATCCATCCATCCGCTGGGGGCGGGTAGGATTGTCCAGGAAGGCGGCTCTGCTCCTTATAAGGTACCTGTATATATTTCTACTACTATGGTGCGCTATTAGCGCTATCTATTTATTGGATGGATGTGGCCTAATTTTGGTTTCTAATTTTACTTCTCCACCCACTATGTTCATTGGATTTATCTTATAGGTGTAAACAATAGACAAATAAAGTGCTATAGTGCTAAATGCTAGTTACACATCGGGATGAACTTACTTGCTGTGTAGGATAGCACAAGCGTCCTGCCGCCCCAACGCACGTTTCGCAACAAACGCCTTCAGAAGGCTACACAGCCAGTAAGTTCATCTCTATGCCCTTATATGTGTGCAATATCTTCCTCTTCGTTAGCAGCCTGTGTGCAATTCATGCATCAGTAATTCAGCACTTTAGCTGGTGATAGTTGCACAGGTTGATTTATCTATAGGCACATTGCACTTTTTCCTCTATTCTATAGTATATTTAGTATATTAATAGGGTGTACTTTTTCTGGTTTAATTTATTTTTGTGGCAACTTTGAAAAATTTTTTTTTTAATTTTTATAGATACCCTAAGTAAGTTTATACTGCTATATGAGCACACTGTGTACTTTAAATTTATGTCCTTAATGAACTGTTTTTCTAATTAGCACCTGATGTGTAACTAGCATTTAGCACTACAGCTCTTTCTTTGTCTATTGGTTACACAGTCTGGTCCATTTATTAGCATATTGCACTTTCTTTAAAATGGCTAGTTCATGTGTAAGGTTTTATGTGAGCTGACTTATTTGGTTCTTTTTCTGTCCACAATATTATATTGTTCAGGATAAACACTGTGTTCCTGTTCATATTGGTGTCCAGCAGTGTTGTACTAATTTTTAATTTTTGATGGAATAATAAAATTGATTTTATGGACTGTACTCTGTGTGTGATGGTTTATATACTTCCTCTCGTTGTGCTGTGGTTCTTTCGTATTTTTGCCTGTAATAAAGGTCTTGAGATTGTTCACTCTTCGCTTGCTCTGTTGATTGTATGATACCAGAGAAGGACCCCGTGACAACTGGTGGCAGCGGTGGGATCAACAGAGCGTCACCCAATGGAGAACCACCCACAGAGTGAGTACAGTAATTGGACTGTATGCAGTTTACAGGAGAGAGCCAGAGACCTGGGCCTGAACTACCAGGGACTGACTAAAGAGGCCTTAATCGATCTACTGGCGGGCGCTAGCCCGGCCACCTCCTCCCAGATGTCTGAAGGACGAGCACTGGAGACAGGGATCCCCATCCAGAAAAGCCAGTGGTTGGAGTGGTACGAAGAAGAGTTGGCGGTTCTGGGCCCCGGCGTCTCTCAGGAGTACAAGGAGGAGGCTGCCCGCCGGGCACAGCGGAGACAGGAAGCAATGGAGCTTGAAAGAGGGAGTAACGTAATGTGGAGTGTAACCCCAACAATCCGGGAGCCTGTACGGATCACCCGGACAGAGTTTAAGCCATTTGATGAGGCTTCTGGAGATGTGGAGGGGTTCTTCAAGGACCTTGAGCAGCAGTGAGCTGTGATGGAGGTTCCCCACTCTAGCTGGATGCATTTGTTAGTGGGGCTCCTGAACAGAAGCTTGGCGGAGGCTTACCGAACCATTGATGCACTGCGGAATCGGGATTGTAAAGCGGACTATCCTGGATTACCATGCTATCATCCCAGACTCATATAGGGCCAAGTTCTGAGACCTCCCATGCACCACGGGGGGATCGTTTAGGATGTACGCACATAAGATGTCCCAGGCATGTCGGAGATGGCTGGAAGCAGAAAACGCCTTTACTGTGGAAGATGTTATACAGGTGTTCCTTATAGAACAATTTCTTGCCAAGTGCCCTGCAGAGGTACAGGAATGGGTCCGGGAGCGCACGCCGTGTACCGTGGATAGAGCTGCAGCCCTGGCAGATGAAGCCCTTACTATGCGGCCGCAATGGAGGAGGCTTCTGGACAATGAACCACGGCCTGCCCCCGCGCCATGTCCACCTCCGATTATATCTGCCCTTCCACCCAGCTGCAGGCCAATGACAATCACACCTCACAATCCTAGGCCCCAACAGTTCTGACCTCGACCTGGGGTATTACCGAGAGGAGATGTTATGGGTGTAGGGAACCTAGATATTTGCAGTCTGGCCTGTCCCTCAAGGATTCGGAGAGAGCCCCACACAGCCCCACCTCGTCCAGTACATCTTGTACACTCCATCCTGCTTGAGGAAGAGCTACCACCACCCCCACCAGAGTGGACCACCGACCACGGCACCATAGATACCCCTCCTGGAGTGTACGGACTCCAGCCTCTGTCCTTTAGCTACCCAGAGCAATGGCAGCACCACTGGCAGGATGTCTTAATTGATGGATACAAAGTGTCGGGATTTAGAGACACGGGGGAATTCCTGACTATCGCTGACCCCCGTGTGGTTCGACCCGATACAATTTACCAGGGTCCGGGAATTCCCATTGTCCTGGCGGGCGGTGTCCGCAAATATATACAACAAGCTTCTGTTCGTTTGGATTATGGTTTTGGAGAAAAACTGTGTTGGATTGGAGTTATGGGAGGACTTCCTGCAGATATCCTCCGTGGTAACGACATTGGGGAGTTACAGTGCCAATTTGTGGGAGCAGTCACCCGACTACAGGCCCTTCAAGCACCACGACATCCGGATCTCACTGGGGAGCAATCTGTTTGACCAGAAGGTCCGTGGGCCACTCTCTCTTCTGAAAGAACAATTGGAGGGAGATATCACAGACATCGGACGCCCATCATTCCCTACGTTCTAAAGTTCAGAGACCATCTCGCCCAGCTACTTACCTTGGTGTAGCACCCTTGTCCTCACCTATGGCCTCGGGTCCGTTGCTTCGGCACGGTACTTGACAGCAAATCCTTGTCCCGCGCTGTCTGCTCCTCCTACTGCTTTCAGGACCCTGCGCGCGCCCCGCAGGTCTCCGTGCATGTCTCTGAGGGTGTGCGCGCACTCCCGGTCTCTTAAAGAGACAGTGCGCCATTTTAAAAATAGGTCTCAGCCAATGTGTTATTTCAGACACCTCTGCCCTTAGGGAGGTGCCTATGTTATCCTCTGCTGGATTGTTGGACTCTCATCTCCCAGGGCTTTTATGCTATTACTGAACTGCATTCGGGTTCTGGACTATCTTATCCTTTGTGTGGTGGATTGTATATGGACCTTTCGTTTTCTTTGCCTAAAATAAAGGCCTTGGGATTGTTCACACTTCCCTTGCTCTGTTGATTGTGTGATACCGGAGAAGGGCCCCGTGACATCTATCTATTATCTATCTGTAATCTATTATCTTTCTATTATCTATCTATGTATCTGTTATCTATCTATCTATCTATCTATCAACCTATTATCTATCTATCTATCTATATTATCTACAGTATTTATCTATCTATCCATCCTTCTATCTATTATCTATTTATTTAGCTATCTTGGATTTTTTTGTGCCATCTACGGGCAGTATGTAATGAAAGTGGATGGGCAAACAACTCCTACACAATCCTTGGTGACACAATTCACATTTTTTTACTCAAAGGTCATCAGGATTGTACAGAGTAACCTACAGACAGTGTTAGGTTGAAGCCTTTATACTGATTACCAATAGATACTACTGTGCAGGAGCTGCCGGCGCCATTTTGAGAACGATTTTTTATTTATACCAGCAAATAAAACAATTAAATGCACATTATAAATGCAATCATGCTGCAGCGCAGGTGACGCAGCCGGCGCCTGCCTGCTGAAGGTGATTATTTTTTTTCAATCTATATAATATTCTGTATGTAAAATATGGGGCAGGTCAGTGAGGGATCAGTGACCTGTCAGAAGCCATCAGTATGAATACCTAATCAGAGCACCACATGATGACCCCCCATAGGCCGCCCCGGAGCACGAGCATATCATTAACTCAAAGCTAAAGATAAAAACTAAACAACAACCACAAGACGGATTTCATCACCAGGTATCAGTCTAATCAGTATAACGACACTGACCTGACACTGCCTGTAGGTTACTGAGCACAATCCTGCTGACAGGGGCACTTAAATTTTTGGATAGTCAAAGTCAGTCACGTGTTGCAATTGTAAAAAGCACTCAGATCTCTTTTTCAAGTTGCAAAGTAAAGTTGTTTTTATTGTTAAGCAATCCTAAAAGGTGATGTTTCGGTCAGATTACAGACGTTTTCTCAAACATGGCTGGCTAGATGAAAACGGATGGTAACTGGTGGTAACCAGCAGCCTATTTAATCATACATTGCAGTATCAGACTTTTTAGGCTATTTATATTGTTTACACAGTCCAAAAATTATGCCTTTTTGAGGGCAATGTATAAACACCTGCCTTGCTGGTGTTTATACACAGGCAGTACAATTGAAAGAAACAATGGATTTTTCACACAGGGAGTGTAAACATTTCCCCATTTGAGGAGTCTCGACCTTTTTTCATTATTAAATGAAAAAATTGAAAGATTTTTTTACAATCTGTCCAAAAATTATCCCTTTATTAGGGAGCAAACGCAAGACATGGGATTGGTGTGACAAAGCCACTGATGACCCTCTTTGACGTTACGCTGGAGGTTGGATATGACAGTATGCTCATAGTCATCTGGGCCACTTGTCTACTTGGCTGACCAAGATGTCCATTGGATCAAGGCTTGGGTTTTCTGCTTGAAAAAGCACACAGTCTATGTACAACTGAACCTAACTGTTCGTATAGTAATTTGGTTTCCAAATTATAGTAAGACAATTTGCACTACCTTTCAAAAGTTGGAAAAAAATGTACCCAATTTTCTTTTACAGCGAGGGTCTAAAAGTGCCTGCTCAATAGTCATCTCGTTGCTTGATGATATCAATACATTTATCATACCACAAACATTCTATCATATAGCTTGCCAGGCTGGCTAACACGACTGCCCCGTTTGATCCATTTTCATGACCTCGCTACAAGGGTTATCAAGTTTAGCATTGTCATCGTTTTTTTCACTTTGCCAGTCTCGTTCCCTGCCTCCTCCACATAACCTGCAGCTGTGCCTTCTATCTTTCCTCTTCCTTCTGCTCTTTCTCCTCCACCTCCTAATCCTGTTGTATGTAACATTGACCTTGAGGGTCCCCAACAGACACAGGGTGGTGATGAACATGTGTAATGTTGTTCTTTCTCTATCTCGTCTTGCATTCTGGTGTTTTTCCATGATAATAGGTGACATGCACCCCTCATCAACTGCCAAAGACTGATCTCAAAATAACCCACCCTCTATGGTTTCCGCACGGTGCAGATGCATTGGCGCATTATTGTCAAGTGTTATTCTAGGAGGCTGTGAAGTTCATAGAATGTCTCTGCCCATAGTTGCTCCTTATATTTTCTCCAAACATTTTGGAGCTCAAAGACAAGTGGAACAAGAGGTCAACATTCTACTCCATGAAAGATCAGAGAACATGCGCCCCTTTCTGAAAGAAATAATAGTAGTTGGGTATCTTCCATGGAGACTGAGTGCACACCATCATTTGGATGTAGTGACTGCATCTCCACCTGGTGAGAGTTTAGTTGGCAAACTAGGGGATGACTTGGAGCATACTGTCAACACACAATCAGAGGCAAAGAAAGTGGAGGAAGCGTACATCATCCTGCTGTGATTTAGATGAATGGTATGACAGATATTCCACTACACCCTCCACTTTATTCCCAATAATGCTCTTGCCCGAGGCAGAGGAGCCACGTGTAACCTGCTTTTGATCCTACTATTGCCAGGACGATTGCTACCAACAGAGCCAGAGTTGTTGCAGCTGTTTGTGGATTCCACATTTTTTCCATGGAAGGTTTTTATTTCTAACACATCTGTTGTCCGTGCGAAAAGGTGATCACCCCATCCCCCCCCAAAAAAAATTAAATGTGGTTCATCACGTCTTTTCGAAGCTGAGTTCAAATTCCCTAGCCACAGGCAATCCTGATTACTGCCACACCTGTTCTGAATCAGGAAATCACTTAACTAGGACCTGCCTGACAAGTTGAAGTACAATAAAGGAAAAATGGTGTGCACTCAGGCCTAAGGGACGAGGTAAGAACTGTAATTCACCGCACACTCTACTAGATTGTTTGCAAATATATAGTAAGTTTATTCAACAATTAAATATCCAAAAAATAGATGCCAAACAATAATGGATTCATGATAGTATAATATGACTGAAACACCCAACGTTTCGACCCTCCCGGGTCTTAGTCATGGGGTTGCTAAAAGACAAGACAAGAAAAGAACGTGTAAGGTACAAATACAAAAAAATATAAGACGAGGAATAAAGAATAACAAAATAACGGATCCTCAAAAGCCAGACATCATGCCGCGATCCAAACAAATTCTGGAACAAATGAGAAACAAAGTAATTGAGAGCTATCAGTCTGGAAAAGGTTATAAAGCTATATCTCAAGCTTTTGGACTCCAACGAACAACAGTGAGAGCCATTATCCACAAAAGGCAAAAGCATGGAACAGTGGTGAACCTTCCCAGGAATGGCCGGCCGACCAAAATGACCCCCAAGAATGCAGCAATGTCTCATCCAAGAGGTCACAAAAGAACCCACAACAACATCCCTGAGGAAGTGTTCGCAAAATGCGCGTCGGGGCAGAGGGAGGCACAAACAAACCTTGCTGCTGTCGGCATCACTCTCCCTCCATCGTACCATCCATAGGTATTGCAAATTTTAGATTAACAATCTAATGTGCCAGTCTTCCCTATACTTAAATGAATCACAGCCACTAGGCTTATATAAAGGAAGGAATGTAACTCTCATTTATATGCACTTGCACATTAAATACATTTGCCCTTGATGTTATCATCCCACAACTTTTAACTCATGCTGGTATAACTATGATTCCCAGTTACCACGGGCGCATCTCCATAACAGATACACAAGTGGCACCTGCTGTTTTAATTGAATTCTATGTTGTTGCTTCAGTTTAAAAATATTTTTGCTCATAAAATACATTATTTTAAAGATACGTTTTCAAGTGGTAACCTTTGTTTCCCTGTTCCTCTTGATTTAGGGCTTATCCGGGTAACTATTTTGATTTACTGCACAGTAAAATGTTTCGATTTACTCTAAGAATTTATTTGCAGATTTTGGCTTAAAGAATATTGTTCTCCCTGCCCAAAAAAGTACCACGTAACAGCAAATGCCAGGGGGTGGGAAAGCGACCTAAAAATGCTGCAATATCCCACATTATAGTTAATATTGAAATATTAAAAACAAGTATGGGAAAAAGTAAAATGTGTGTAATGTTTTAATTTTCTTTAAAAACATTATTATTTCCCTTACAAAAAATGTACTTGAGAGTTAAACGTTAGTTGCTAGGTAAAAGCTAGCAGGCTTTAACTATAGCAGTATGGCTGGATATCCAAATGAGAATATCACCAGCAGGAAATACCAGCAGGGGGAAAGTATTTAAAGCCGCACCCGAAAGGTGATAGGGCAGACAAATAAGATAATGTTACCATAAAAAGACTGAAGCCAAGATAACAGAACCCTATCACCCAGAAGAAAGGTATATCTGTTGTGGTTCAGCAGACAGAGACGCCGACCACAAAGCACAGGTTTTGAATCAAGAAATCACTTAACTAGGACCTGCCTGACAAGTTGAAGTACAATAAAGGAAAAATGGTGTGCACTCAGGTCTAAGGGAGTTTGAACCCAGATGCATGACAGGTTTGTTGTAAATTCTGGGGTTACAGAATTTTTGTTAACTGTTTGAGAATGTAAACAAAAAATGTATACAAAGAAATGCCAAAAAAATGTAAACTTTTTGCATAATTCTTTTTAGAGTCTAATTTAATGTCACCAAAATTCTATCGTTGCCAAAAGTTATTTTGCTAGGGTTTATCTCTCTGCTGTTTATGTTCTTTACCCTGCGCCTATCTTCTGTTTCTTTTTTTAGGTAGTAGGCAGCTTATTCTCTAACAGTTCGTACTTAATCCTTTACTTTGTATTTTGTGGTTTGTTTTGCTCTCTCTGGAATCTCTGTTTCAGCACACTTTCCCTTCTGTAGGTAATTTTCACTCTGCTCTGCCCTACGGTTCTTTAGGAGAAACTGAAGAGCTCTAAGGCCTTTCAGGTCACATAGGTCCAAGTTGCCCACATTAAGTCTGTGATTAGGGCTATATCAGGACAAGCAGGAACCACTAGGGACTGTGGAGTCAGGAACCGACAGGGTCAGTTGCAGTTTTTAGTGTGTTATCTTTTTTCCTAAGTGAGCTGCTACAAAATCATAAGAAAAGTTCTGTGTTTGGGTCATACATATGGCTCTAAAATTGGACTAATTACAACAATCAAGTGTGCAAAAACAAACATTTTTACAATGTGGCCACTTTTTAAGATACACAATTGTGTTTAAATCTCTGGATTATAGAGATTTTATTTGGATTCAGGATTTTGTTTTAGCAGCAAAAATAGCATTGAGGGGTTTAATACTGCCCCTCCTTTAATTGTGTATGAAGAATTAAAAAAAAAGGATGTTATAAAGGTGCTGTTACTGCAGATAAGCTCAGATCAATCAATTCACAGTTACACTGACTACGCAGGTGCTGCACCTCTCAGCACTTATATTTTTGCATTATTTACAGACTAAGCCTATCGTGCTTATATTCATGTGCGTCACCACTGCAGTAGTACAGCACAATCTGATTTTAACCTTTTCTATCCCTTTGTGGAATGAGCTAGGAGTTCTCACCTCTTATTCCTACTCTGCACAAGTATAATATGGCCTTCCTTGGCTGGCCCCCAACTTTTATGTTGGCCTTTATATCCTCCCTGTAGTGGCTATGACTAGTGTATCAGACCTTCTGGGCCTTATGAAAGCTGGATGATGACCTTTGTGGGAACTGTATCAGCCGCCATGTTGGATGTCCTTTGGCGCTATGCATGTTCTGATTATTAAATAGTTAAAGTGCAAAACATCCCCTGGAAATTCCAGAGTGCCGGATCTAAATTCTGCGAGTCCAGGCTCCAGGACCAGGAAATTAGATGCATCTGGTGTGTATTAGCGGTGACAATCTGCCAGGCTTCATATAGAACTGCATGGAGCTTCCGTGGACAAATGGATGGAAAGAAACTGACTTCTCATGTTCATGGCTGTGGGGGATTCAGGAGTCGTATGTGAGGTCCCCAAAGGTTTAGTGATATATCTTGTGGAATTAGTGCCTTGAATATTGGATTCATGGAAAGACCTCCTGGGTGATGGGGCGCGCCGTTCAGCAGGTCATCGCCGGGACTTGTTTTGAACAAAAATTTTCTCTACAGACCACAATAATAACATTATATCTGATATATCCACATCATAGTGACATCAACACCCCACATCACACACCAGGAAATAAAATACCTCCACATTCTACATTCTACAGGTATATACGACTTGTCAGGTGTCTGCAAAATGTCACATTTGTGAGTGCAGCTCTGGGGTATAATACAGGATGTGACTCAGGATCAGTAATGTATGTACACAGTGACTGCACCAGCAGAATAGTGAGTGCAGCTCTGGAGAATAATACAGGATGTAACTCAGGATCAGTAATGTAATGTATGTACACAGTGACTGCACCAGCAGAACAGTGAATGCAGCTCGGGGGTGTAATACAGGATGTAACTCAAGATCAGTCATGTAATGTATGTACACAGTGACTGCACCAGCAGAATAGTGAGTGCAGCTCTGAAGTATAATACAGGATGTAACTCAGGATCAGTAATGTATGTACACAGTGACTGCACCAGCAGAATAGTGAGTGCAGCTCTGGAGTATAATACTGGAGGTAACTCAGGATCAGTTATGTAATGTATGTACACAGTGACTGCACCAGCAGAATAGTGAGTGCAGCTCTGGAGTATAATACAGGATGTAACTCAGGATCAGTAATGTAATGTTTGTACAAAGTGACTGCACCAGCAGAATAGTGAGTGCAGCTCTGGGATATAATACTGTACAGGATGTGACTCAGGATCAATAATGTAATGTATGTACACAGTGACTGCACCAGCAGAATAGTGAGTGCAGCTCTGGAGTATAATACAGGATGTAACTCAGGATCAGTAATGTGATGTATGTACACAGTGACTGTACCAGCAGAATAGTGAGTGCAGCTCTGGGGTATAACACAGGATGTGACACAGGATCAGTAATGTAATGTATGAACACAGTGACTGCACCAGCAGAATAGTGAGTGCAGCTCTGGGGTATAATACCGGATGTGACTCAGGATCAGTAATGTGATGTATGTACACAGTGACTGTACCAGCAGAATAGTGAGTGCAGCTCTGGGGTATAATACAGGATGTGACTCAGGATCAGTAATGTATGTACACAGTGACTGCACCAGCAGAATAGTGAGTGCAGCTCTGGGGTATAATACAGGATGTAACTCAGGATCAGTAATGTGATATATGTACACAGTGACTGTACCAGCAGAATAGTGAGTGCAGCTCTGGGGTATAACACAGGATGTGACTCAGGATCAGTAATGTAATGTATGAACACAGTGACTGCACCAGCAGAATAGTGAGTGCAGCTCTGGGGTATAATACCGGATGTGACTCAGGATCAGTAATGTAATGTATGTACACAGTGACTGCACCAGCAGAATAGTGAGTGCAGCTCTGGGGTATAATACAGGATGTAACTCAGGATCAGTAATGTGATGTATGTACACAGTGACTGCACCAGCAGAATAGTGAGTGCAGTTCTGGGGTATAATACAGGATGTAACTCAGGATCAGTAATGTAATGTATGTACACAGTGACTGCACCAGCAGAATAGTGGGTGCAGCTCTGGAGTATAATACAGGATGTAACTCAGGATCAGTAATGTAATGTATGTACACAGTGACTACACCAGCAGAATAGTGGGTGCAGCTCTGGAGTATAATACAGGATGTAGCTCAGGATCAGTAATGTAATGTATGTACACAGTGACTACACCAGCAGAATAGTGAGTGCAGCTCTGGGGTATAATACAGGATGTAACTCCGGATCAGTAATGTAATGTATGTACACAGTGACTACACCAGCAGAATAGTGAGTGCAGCTCTGGGGTATAACACAGGATGTGACTCAGGATCAGTAATGTAATGTATGAACACAGTGACTGCACCAGCAGAATAGTGAATGCAGCTCTGGGGTATAACACCGGATGTGACTCAGGATCAGTAATGTAATGTATGTACACAGTGACTGCACCAGCAGAATAGTGAGTGCAGCTCTGGGGTATAATACAGGATGTAACTCAGGATCAGTAATGTGATGTATGTACACAGTGACTGCACCAGCAGAATAGTGAGTGCAGTTCTGGGGTATAATACAGGATGTAACTCAGGATCAGTAATGTAATGTATGTACACAGTGACTGCACCAGCAGAATAGTGGGTGCAGCTCTGGAGTATAATACAGGATGTAACTCAGGATCAGTAATGTAATGTATGTACACAGTGTCTACACCAGCAGAATAGTGGGTGCAGCTCTGGAGTATAATACAGGATGTAGCTCAGGATCAGTAATGTAATGTATGTACACAGTGACTACACCAGCAGAATAGTGAGTGCAGCTCTGGGGTATAATACAGGATGTAACTCCGGATCAGTAATGTAATGTATGTACACAGTGACTACACCAGCAGAATAGTGAGTGCAGCTCTGGGGTATAACACAGGATGTGACTCAGGATCAGTAATGTAATGTATGTACACAGTGACTGCACCAGCATAATAGTGAGTGCAGCTCTGGGGTATAATACCGGATGTGACTCAGGATCAGTAATGTAATGTATGTACACAGTGACTGCACCAGCAGAATAGTGAGTGCAGCTCTGGGGTATAATACAGGATGTAACTCAGGATCAGTAATGTGATGTATGTACACAGTGACTGCACCAGCAGAATAGTGAGTGCAGCTCTGGGGTATAATACAGGATGTAACTCAGGATCAGTAATGTAATGTATCTACACAGTGACTGCACCAACAGAATAGTGAGTGGCTGAGTGCAGCTCTGGGGTATAATACAGAATGTAACTCAGGATCAGTAATGTAATGTATGTACACAGTGACTGCACCAGCAGAATAGTGAGTGCAGCTCTGGAGTTTAATACAGGATGTAACTCAGGATCAGTAATGTAATGTATGTACACAGTGACTGCACCAGCAGAATAGTGAGTGGCTGAGTGCAGCTCTGGAGTTTAATATAGGATGTAACTCAGGATCAGTAATGTAATGTATGTACACAGTGACTGCACCAGCAGAATAGTGAGTGCAGCTCTGGGGTATAATACAGGATGTAACTCAGGATCAGTAATGTAATGTATGAACACAGTGACTACACCAGCAGAATAGTGAGTGCAGCTCTGGGGTATAATACAGGATGTAACTCAGGATCAGTAATGTAATGTATGTACACAGTGACTGCACCAGCAGAATAGTGAGTGCAGCTCTGGAGTTTAATACAGGATGTAACTCAGGATCAGTAATGTAATGTATGTACACAGTGACTGCACCAGCAGAATAGTGAGTGCAGCTCTGGAGTATAATACAGGATGTAACTCAGGATCAGTAATGTAATGTATGTACACAGTGACTACACCAGCAGAATAGTGATTGCAGCTCTGGGGTATAATACAGGATGTAACTCAGGATCAGTAATGTAATGTATGAACACAGTGACTGCACCAGCAGAATAGTGAGTGCAGCTCTGGGGTATAATACCGGATGTGACTCAGGATCAGTAATGTAATGTATGTACACAGTGACTGCACCAGCAGAATAGTGAGTGCAGCTCTGGGGTATAATACAGGATGTAACTCAGGATCAGTAATGTGATGTATGTACACAGTGACTGCACCAGCAGAATAGTGAGTGCAGCTCTGGGGTATAATACAGGATGTAACTCAGGATCAGTAATGTAATGTATCTACACAGTGACTGCACCAGCAGAATAGTGAGTGCAGCTCTGGGGTATAATACAGGATGTAACTCAGGATCAGTAATGTAATGTATGTACACAGTGACTCCACCAGCAGAATAGTGAGTGCAGCTCTGGGGTATAATACAGGATGTAACTCAGGATCAGTAATGTAATGTATGTACACAGTGACTGCACCAGCAGAATAGTGAGTGCAGCTCTGGGGTATAATACAGGATGTAACTCAGGATCAGTAATGTGATGTATGTACACAGTGACTGCACCAGCAGAATAGTGAGTGCAGCTCTGGAGTATAATACAGGATGTAACTCAGGATCAGTAATGTAATGTATGTACACAGTGACTGCACCAGCAGAATAGTGAGTGCAGCTCTGGGGTATAATACAGGATGTAACTCAGGATCAGTAATGTAATGTATGTACACAGTGACTCCACCAGCAGAATAGTGAGTGCAGCTCTGGGGTATAATACAGGATGTAACTCAGGATCAGTAATGTAATGTATGTACACAGTGACTGCACCAGCAGAATAGTGAGTGCAGCTCTGGGGTATAATACAGGATGTAATATGAGGGCAAATCTGGAGTACAATATGATCCACCGCAGTCATGTCAGACTAATCTTAGCTTTCTAAATGGCATCTGTCTCATGAATGCCTTCAAGTTTTTACGGTATCTAATTCTCTTACTCCGGTATTGGCATTGCTTTTTTAAATATATTTTAACAAATTTAATTCCCAACGATGCGGTGTCAAAAAATGAAGAGATCCATGCTATTAGCATGTTAAATTTTTATTAGATCATTAATACAAAAATTGTGAAAAAGCAAAAATTCTAGATAGGGGTTAACACCATTTAACCTTTTAGGCCGAGATCACACTACTGTGTGTGATGGAAGAAACTCGCAGGAGTCTCTCGCATCAACACCCGGCACTTAGGACTGGAGCTGCGGCTGCATTTATTTATTTATTTCTATGCAGCCGCAGCTCCGGTCCCGAGTGCCGGCGGCAGCGCCGGTGTTGATGCGAGAGACTCGTGCGAGTTTCTTCCATCACACACAGTAGTGTGATCCCGGCCTTATACTTATTTTAGTCTGTGCATAGAGGGCACTTTGCTACCATATGTATATACTATAAGCGGACATTGTTGTTTAATTATTTTAAATATATGTCTGTGCAGGATATTTGGAGTTGGGTATCACCGCAGATCTTTGCACTAAGAAGAATTTGTGGTATTTGCCCCATCTTACCTCTGGGACCATGACCCCTCTCGTATGTACAGGAGAGGTCGCTGTCTGTGCGCATTTCTCTCCATCAAGGCAGTGAGCGCTGTAGATTTCCATATAGGCATTATATTCTACACATTAGATAACCTTAGCAAAGCTGCAGTGTAAAGTATGGAAGATTGGCAAAGCACTGGAGCATGAGTAAAATAAAAATTGGTTATACACTCGTTTTGGCTTTTCCCTCATGTAAGACCACAGACATTGAAATGCTTGAAAACTGATGCTAACTTCAGCTTCCATTGTCTTTTCCATTGTCGTTTATTGCTTCCATGCTTTAAACTGCAGCTCAGCTTGTGCTGGTGTATCTTAAGACATTTGCTTATCCATAGTACTTAATGTAAGTGGTTGAAAATGTCCAATATAACATTTATCTTTTTTTTTTTTTATTTCACAGATTTAGGAGTAAAGAGGTGAATTTCATCAAGAATCGACAGGAAAGGCCGAAGTCTGAGCTGAAGAAAGTGGTAAGCGATGAGCGCTGACAAGTGTCGGCACGGCCATCGGTACGGTTATCTATCCGTAGTATCTAGCACTAGGGTAACATGGAGGATGGAGGCGTCGGAGCTGAGGACACATGGACGAGGGATACAGTTAACATCTATGTCTGAGGTTGATATTTCTGCTTCCTGTAAGATAATGATTATTATGTGTGAATATAATACTGAGGTCACACATCTGTGCATAGACCGGCTTAAAGGGAGCGTGCCACGAACAAAATCCAGTCCAATCTGCAGGCACCATGTGATAGAATCATAGAATCATAGAATCATAGAATCGTAGAGTTGGAATTGACCTCCTGGGCCATCTGGTCCAACCCCCTGCTCAAAGCAGGATTCGCTAAATCATCCCAGTCAGATGTCTGTCCAGCCTCTGTTTGAAGACTTCCATTGAAGGAGAACTCACCACTTCTCGTGGCAGCCTGTTCCACTCATTGATCACTCTAACTGTCAAGAAGTTTTTTCTAATATCTAATCTGTGTCTCCTCCCATTCAGTTTCATCCCATTGCTTCTAGTCTTTCCTTGTGCAAATGAGAATAAAGTTGATCCTTCTACAATGTGACAGCCCTTTAGATATTTGTAGACAGCTATTAAGTCTCCTCTCAGTCTTCTCTTTTGCAAACTAAACATTCCCAAATCCTGCAACCTTTCCTCATAAGACAGGGTTTGCAGACCGGTCACCATTTTGGTCGCTCTTTTCTGAACTTGCTCCAGTTTGTTGATGTCTTTTTTAAAATGTGGTGCCCAAAACTGGACACAATATTCCAGATGAGGTCTGACCAAAGAGGAGTAGAGGGAAATAATGACTTCACGTGATCTAGACTGTATGCTTCTGTTAATTCATCCTAGAATTGCATTTGCCTTTTTTGCTGCTGCATCACACTGTTGACTCATATTCAGTCTGTGATCTATTAGTATACCCAAGTCTTTTTCACATGTGCTGTCACTTAGCCCTATTCCTCCCATTCTGTATATGCTTTTTTCATTTTTATTGCCCAGATGTAGTACTTTGCATTTCTCCCTGTTAAAAACCATTCTGTTAGTTGCTGCCCACTTCTCCAGTTTATTTAAATCTTTTTGAATCCTCTCTCTCTCTTCTCTAGTATTAGCTATCCCTCCTAGCTTTGTGTCATCAGCAAATTTAATCAGTTTACCCTCAATTCCTTCATCTAAATCGTTGATAAAGATGTTGAACAATACAGGACCCAGGACAGAGCCCTGTGGTACCCCACTTGAGACATTCTTCCAGCTGGATGTGCAGCCATTTACGACCACTCTTTGGGTCCGATCACTAAGCCAGTTATGAATCCACCTAACAGTTGCCTTGTCCATTCCATACTTAGTCATTTTTTCAATAAGGATTGTATGAGAGACTTTGTCAAATGCTTTGCTGAAGTCTAGATATACTATATCTACAGCATTTCCTTGATCCACCCAATTAGTGATACCGTCATAGAAGGAAATTAAGTTAGTCTGACATGACTTATTAGTTACAAACCCATGCTGACTCTGTTTAATCACTTCATTCTTATCCAGGTATTGACATACATGTTGTTTAATAATTTGTTCAAAGATCTTTCCTGGTATAGAAGTCAGACTCACCGGCCTATAGTTGCCTGGGTCCACCTTCTTCCCCTTTTTGAAGATAGGAACAACATTTGCTCTTCTCCAGTCTTCTGGCACTTCTCCTGTTCTCCAAGAATTTTCAAAGATTATGGAGAGGGGTTCAAAAATTTCTTCTGCTATCTCCTTCAGTACTCTGGGGTGTAATTCATCTGGACCTGGAGATTTGAATTCATTTAGGTTAGCTAAGTGTTTCCTCACTATCTTTCTGTTTATAGATATCCTGGATTCTTCTATTCCCTTAATAGGACAGTGAATAACAGTTGATGTTACATTTCCTTTCTGAGAGAAAACAGATGCAAAATAGGAATTTAAAAGTTCAGCCTTCTCAACATCCTGTCTTACCATTTCATCATTTTCATCCTGTAAAAATCCTATAGCATCTTTGACTTTTCTTTTACTTTTGACATATCCCCAAAATCCTTTATTATTGCTTTTGACATCTCTTGCAAGCCTTAATTCATTTTCAGCTTTAGCTAATCTGATTTGTGCCCTGCAGGTTCTGCAGACAGCATTATATTCTTCTTTAGATATGCCTCCCTCTTTCCATTTTATAAACATTTTTTTCTTCCTTTTTAGCATGTGCTTAAGTTCTGTGTTCATCCATCCTGGTTTCCTTAAATGCTTCCTATTCTTCCCTCTTTTCGGAATTGTTAACAACTGTGCTTTGAGAATTTCATTTTTCAAGATTGCCCATCCTTCCTGGACATTTTTGTCTTTAAGGATATCCAGCCATTGGATCCCTCCAATTCTCTTTCTGAATCCCTTAAAATCTGCCTTTCTGAAATCTAACCTTGACGTCTGAGTCTTCACAGGTCTTCCGCCTCTAGTTATCCAAAATTCTAAAATAGCATGGTCGCTACCTCCTAGGGTCCCAGCCACTTTTACCTCTTCAACCATTTCCTCCCTGTTTATAAGGATTAGATCCAAGGTAGCAGTTCCCCTTGTTTTCTCCCTTACCTTTTGGAAGATAAAGTTGTCAGCAAGAGAGGATAAGAATTTCCTTGACCTGTTAGTTTTGCCTGAGAGAGATTCCCAACAAATGTCTGGATAGTTGAAATCTCCCATGACAACTATGTCATATTTTTTGGAGAACTTGGTCATTTGATGCATGAAGAGTTCATCCATATCCTCAGCTTGCACAGGCGGCCTGTAGTAAATGCCTACAATGGTGTCCTTTCCATTGTTCTGTCCTTGTATTCTTACCCAAACAGTTTCCACAGAACTCCCAGTCTCTGAAGCGTCAATCTCTGTGCATATATACGCGTTTCTAACATACAATGCGACACCTCCTCCTCGTTTATCAAGTCTGTTTCTTGTAAATAAGTTGTATCCTTCTAGTCTTGTATTCCAATCATGTGTATTGTCCCACCAAGTTTCAGTGATTCCAATGACATCATATTTCTTTTCCTGTGTTAGTAGTTCCAATTCTCCTTGTTTGTTGCCCATGCTTTGTGCATTAGTATAGAAACATTTTAGTTTGTGATTGGTTTCTCTTTCTCCAATATTTTTATTAATTAGATTCTTTCGTCTTTGTTCTTCCTTTCCACTTCTAATAGCAGAGTTCTCAGTAGCATTTGTCAGGTGTATGGCTTTTTCTGGTCTTTTGCTTCCCTTCCCATGTTGTTCTAGTTTAAAGCTCTCCTTACAAGTGTAGCAAGGCGACTTCCAAATACATGCTTTCCAGTCTTCGTAAGGTGCACCCCATCTCTAGCAAGTAGTCCATCGTATAAGTAGTTGTATAGTCCTCTCAGTAGTTGTACAGTCCCCTCAGTAGTTGTACAGTCCTCTCAGTAGTTGTACAGTCCTCTCAGTAGTTGTACAGTCCCATCAGTAGTTATACAGTCCTCTCAGTAGTTGTACAGTCCTCTCAGTAGTTGTACAGTCCTCTCAGTAGTTGTACAGTCCCATCAGTAGTTGTACAGTCCTCTCAGTAGTTGTACAGTCCCATCAGTAGTTGTACAGTCCTCTCAGTAGTTGTACAGTCCGCTCAGTAGTTGTACAGTCCTCTCAGTAGTTGTACAGTCCCCTCAGTAGTTGTACAGTCCGCTCAGTAGTTGTACAGTCCCCTCAGTAGTTGTACAGTCCCCTCAGTAGTTGTACAGTCCGCTCAGTAGTTGTACAGTCCTCTCAGTAGTTGTACAGTCCCCTCAGTAGTTGTACAGTCCGCTCAGTAGTTGTACAGTCCGCTCAGTAGTTGTACAGTCCGCTCAGTAGTTGTACAGTCCCCTCAGTAGTTGTACAGTCCTCTCAGTAGTTGTACAGTCCTCTCAGTAGTTGTACAGTCCCATCAGTAGTTGTACAGTCCTCTCAGTAGTTGTACAGTCCTCTCAGTAGTTGTACAGTCCTCTCAGTAGTTGTACAGTCCCATCAGTAGTTGTACAGTCCTCTCAGTAGTTGTACAGTCCTCTCAGTAGTTGTACAGTCCTCTCAGTAGTTGTACAGTCCGCTCAGTAGTTGTACTGTCCCCTCAGTAGTTGTGCAGTCCCCTCAGTAGTTGTACAGTCCCCTCAGTAGTTGTACAGTCCTATCAGTAGTTGTACAGTCCTCTCAGTAGTTGTACAGTCCTCTCAGTAGTTGTACAGTCCCCTCAGTAGTTGTACAGTCCTCTCAGTAGTTGTACAGTCCCATCAGTAGTTGTACAGTCCTCTCAGTAGTTGTACAGTCCCCTCAGTAGTTGTACAGTCCCATCAGTAGTTGTACAGTCCTCTCAGTAGTTGTACAGTCCTCTCAGTAGTTGTACAGTCCCATCAGTAGTTGTACAGTCCTCTCAGTAGTTGTACAGTACCATCAGTAGTTGTACAGTCCTCTCAGTAGTTGTACAGTCCTCTCAGTAGTTGTACAGTCCTCTCAGTAGTTGTACAGTCCGCTCAGTAGTTGTGCAGTCCCCTCAGTAGTTGTGCAGTCCCCTCAGTAGTTGTACAGTCCTCTCAGTAGTTGTATAGTCCTCTCTGTAGCTGCATAGTCCTCTCGGTAGTTGTACAGTCCTCTTAGTAGTTGTACAGTCCCCTCAGTAGTTGTACAGTCCCCTCAGTAGTTGTACAGTCCTCTCTGTAGCTGCATAGTCCTCTCGGTAGTTGTACAGTCCCCTCAGTAGTTGTACATTCCTCTTAATAGGTATATAGTTCCCTCAGTAGTTGCACAGTCCTCTTAATAGTTATATAGTCCCCTCAGTAGTTGTACAGTCCCCTCAATAGATGTCCAGTCCTCTCAGTAGTTGTACATTCCTCTTAATAGGTATTTAGTCCTCTCAGTAGTTGTACATTCCTCTTAATAGGTATTTAGTCCTCTCAGTAGTTGTATTGTCCTCTCAGCAGGTGTACAGTCCCCTCAGTAGTTGTATAGACCACTCAGTAGTTGTACAGTCCTCTCTTTAGTTGTACAGTCCTCTCAGTAGCTGCACAATCTGCTCAGTAGTTCTACAGTCATCTCAGTAGTTGTACAGTCATCTCAGTAGTTGTACAGTCATCTCAGTAGTTGTACAGTCCTCTCAGTAGCTGCACAATCTGCTCAGTAGTTCTACAGTCATCTCAGTAGTTCTACAGTCATCTCAGTAGTTGTACAGTCATCTCAGTAGTTGTACAGTCATCTCAGTAGTTGTTCAGTCCCCTCAGTAGTTTAGCGGTCCTCTCTTTAGTTGTACAGTCCTCTCAGTAGCTGCACAATCTGCTAAGTAGTTCTACAGTCATCTCAGTAGTTGTACAGTCCCCTCAGTAGTTGTACAGTCATCTCAGTAGTTGTACATTCCCCTCAGTAGTTATAAACTCCCCTCAGTAGTTGTACAGTTCTCTCTGTAGTTGTACATTCCCCTCAGTAGTTGTACAGTCCCCTCAGTAGTTGTACAGTCCTCTCAGTAGTTGTACAGTCGTCTCTGTAGTTGCATAGTCGTCTTGGTAGTTGTACAGTCCCCTCGGTAGATGTTCTGTCCACTCAGTAGTTGTACATTCCTCTTAAAGGGAATCTGTCACCCTTTTTTTCGACTATGAGCTGCCGGCACCGACATTAGGGGCTTATCTACAGCATTCTGTAATGCTGTAGATAAGCCCCCGATGTAACCTGAAAGATAAGAAAAAAGAGATCATACTCCCCTCGGCGTCCGGTCCGATGGGTGTCGCGGTCCGGCGCCTCCCATCTACATACGATGCCGTCCTCTTCTTCCCTTCCTGCCGTGGCTCCTGCGCAGGCGCACTGCTCTGCCCTGTTGAGGGCAGAGCAGAGTCCTGCAGTGCGCAGGCGCCGGGAGAGGTCCGGCGCCTGCGCACTACAGTATTCTGCTCTGCTCTGCCCCCAACAGGGCAGAACAGTGCACCTGCGCCAGAGCCACGACAGGAAGGAAAGAAGAGGACGGCTTCATATGAAGATGGGAGGCGCTGGACCACAACACCCATCTGACCAAGATCGGACTGCGCCCCCGGTGAGTATAATATAACTCCTTTTTCTTCTCTTTCAGGTTACATCAGGGGCTTATCTACAGCATTACAGAATGCTGTAGATAAGCCCCTGATTTCGGTGCCGGCAGCTAATAGGCAAAAAAAAGGGTGACAGATTTCCTTTAATAGTTATATAGCCCCCTCAGTAGCTGCTCAGTCCCCTCAGTAGTTTAGCAGTCCCCTCAGTAGTTTTATAATTCTCTCTGTAATTGTTCAGGCCTCTCTGTAGTTGTACAGTCCCCTCGGTAGTTGTACAGTCCCCTCGGTAGTTGTACAGTCCTCTCAGTAGTTGTACAGTCCCCTCAGTAGTTGTACCGTCCCCTCAGTAGTTGTACAATCCTCTCTGTAGTTGTATAGTTCTCTCAGTAGTTGCACAGTCCTCTCAGTAGTTGAATAATTCTTTCTGTAATTGTGCAGTCCACTCGGTAGTTATACAGTACCCTCAGTAGTTGTACAGTCCCCTCGGTAGTTGTACAGTCCCCTCAGTAGTTGTACAGTAAAATCAGTAGTTGTATAGTCCCCTCAGTAGTTGTACAGTCCCCTCAGTAGTTGTACAGTCCCCTCAGTAGTTGTACAGTCTCCTCAGTAGTTGTACAGTCCCCTCAGTAGATTTACAGTCCCCTCGGTAGATATCCAGTCCACTCAGTAGTTGTACACGCCTCTTAATAGTTATATAGTCCCCTCAGTAGTTGCACAGTCCTCTCAGTCATTGTACAGTTCTCTCAGTAGTTGTACAGTTCCCTCAGTAGTTGCACAGTCCCCTCAGTAGTTGTACAGTCCCCTCGGTAGTTGTACAGTAAAATCAGTAGTTGTACAGTTCTCAGTAGTTGTACAGTCCCCTCAGTAGTTTTACAGTCCCCTCAGTAGTTTTACAGTCCCCTCGGTAGATATCCAGTCCACTCAGTAGTTGTACACGCCCCTTAATAGTTATATAGTCCCCTCAGTAGTTGTACAGTCCTCTCAGTCATTGTACAGTTCTCTCAGTAGTTGTACAGTCCTCTTACTAGTTGTATAGTCCCCTCAGCAGTTGTACAGTCCTCTCAGTAGTTTTATAATTCTCTCTGTAATTGTTCAGGCCTCTCTGTAGTTGTACAGTTCTCTCACTAGTTTTACAGTCCCCTCAGTAGTTGTACAGTCCCCTCAGTAGTTGTACAGTCTCCTCAGTAGTTGTACAGTCTCCTCAGTAGTTGTACAGTCTCCTCAGTAGTTGTACAGTCCCCTCAGTAGTTGTACAGTCTCCTCAGTAGTTGTACAATCCTCTCAGTAGTTGTACAGTCCCCTCAGTAGTTGTACAGTCTCCTCAGTAGTTGTACAGTCCTCTCAGTTGTTGTACAGTCCCCTCAGTAGTTGTACAGTCCCCTCAGTAGTTGTACAATCCTCTCTGTAGTTGTATAGTTCTCTCAGTAGTTGTACAGTCCCCTCGGTAGTTGTACAGTCCCCTCAGTGGTTGCACATTCCTCTTAGTAGTTGTATAGTCCCCTCAGTAGTTGAATAATTCTTTCTGTAATTGTGCAGTCCACTCGGTAGTTGTACAGTCCCCTTAGTAGTTGTACAGTCCCCTCGGTAGTTGTACAGTAAAATCAGTAGTTGTACATGCCTCTTAATAGTTATATAGTCCCCTCAGTAGTTGTACAGTCCTCTCAGTCGTTGTTCAGTTCTCTCAGTAGTTGTACAGTCCTCTTACTAGTTGTATAGTCCCCTCAGCAGTTGTACAGTCATCTCAGTAGTTCTACAGTCCTCTCTTTAGTTTTATAATTCTCTCTGTAATTGCTCAGTCCTCTCTGTAGTTATACAGTCCCCTCAGTAGTTGGACATTCCTCCTAGTAGTTGTATAGTCCCCTCAGTAGTTGCACAGTCCTCTCAATAGTTGTATAGTCCCCTCAGTAGTTGTATAGTCCCCTCAGTAATTGTACAGTCCTCTCAGCAGTAGTACAGTCCCCACAGTAGTGGTATAGTCCCCTCAATAGTTGTACAGTCCTCTCAGTAGTTGTGCAACCCCCTCAGTAGTTGTACAGTCCTCTCTGTAGTTGTATAGTCCTCTCTGTAGTTGTATAGTCCCCTCAGTAATTGTACAGTCCTCTCAGCAGTAGTACAGTCCCCACAGTAGTGGTATAGTCCCCTCAATAGTTGTACAGTCCTCTCAATAGTTGTGCAGTCCCCTCAGTAGTTGTACAGTCCTCTCTGTAGTTGTATAGTCCCCACAGTAGTGGTATAGTAGCTGTTCAGAACCGTAAGTAGTTGTACAGTCCCCTCGGTAGTTGAGCAGTCCCCCCAGTAGTTATAAAGATCTCTAAAGATCTTTGGGTGTTTTTTTCTGAAGTGACCACCCCCCTTATTGCCTCCAAATACTAGGACAATTCTCCTCAGGCTTTGGTCACTCCCTGCCTCTACCAGTATGTTCCTCAGTGGTGCTACCTAATAATTGTCATCCATATTACTGCGTGGTTTTCCTCCACTTCCGTTTGGGTCACATTATCATCTATAATAAGAAATGTTTATTTTGATCGACTTGCTTGTTCCGCTTGCTACATGTAATGTTCTTCTCTTGTAAGAAGGAGCATGTCCACATATATGGCAATAAAATGTCCTATTTTTGTATTTCCCATAGTTGTTAAAAAATTTGCAGTTTTTACACCACCCAATCATGAGCCAACACATTTACTGTAATTTTGACAACTGGCATAAAATAAAATAAACATGAATGTTTTGTCGTGTCTGTTGTGCATAAAAATTTGCAATTTTTTTTACATTTTCATCAGTTTTCATTGCTATTTTTTCATGAAAGTGTGTGGTCTTAGTGGGTGAAGTTGGTGAAATTAGTTATCTCCTATGGAGATGGAAAGTAATCATTGACAGGTTGGCCAGTGGTATAGTGTGTCTTTGTGGGGGTGTCACATTTGAAAGAAGAGCAAAATTTTGTCACACTTTCCCACCTCCACGGTCACTTGATTCAGCTGGTGTCCGACACAGTAAGTGTGTGGATTGCCGGGTGCCAAAGGTCTCGGTATAATTGAGTTTTGTTATCTTGGTTGCTGCCTATGCAGAGCATGGCAGCTGTTGGAAAAATAACTCATCTCATCTGCTGGGCTCTGATCAGGTGCAAAATCCCTCAATTCTTCATGACGTCCCTTACTGCAA
This sequence comes from Dendrobates tinctorius, assembly GCF_039654945.1. Taxonomy (NCBI): domain Eukaryota; kingdom Metazoa; phylum Chordata; class Amphibia; order Anura; family Dendrobatidae; genus Dendrobates; species Dendrobates tinctorius. The sequence goes on along the minus strand of NW_027361998.1, from coordinate 635,496 downwards.
AGTTATTGCGCTGCCACTACAGTGATCCCTGATCAGACACATCCAGGCGCCTCATTTTCACCTATAGTTTGGCAGGAAGGAACCTTTTTGCCTTGGAAATAAAAAAAAAACACTGAAATGTTCCGTGGAATTGACGAGTCTTCAGAGGACCAGAACAAGCTCCTGCAGGATGGGTTTCTCAAAAATCAATTGAAAAGCAGCAATTTATCATGTTGGATTTGGGTAAGTTAATGCACATGTACCGCGTTAAAACAATGGCAGCCGCAGAGAAGGGATGGATGCATTACGGCCTTTCGGCTACTGCACGTTAATCTAATATTGGCTCCTTATGTTATTCAGGAGGAATTTATGTTGTGGACTGAAATTAACCCTTCCTGCCCTGCATAGCTCCATGCCATGCTTTCTACAGTAACTCTGCCCCAAAAACTACCAAGACATATAATGGTTATAGACAATCCCTTGGTATTTCGATGGTTTGTCCTGTGCATACAAGGAACAGGTTTGTTTTTTTCACAGAGAGGTACATCACTCTTGGCAGTTACTGCCTTCCTTAATGGCACCTCCACTTAACGGTTACACGTGATGTGAAACTTCACCTTGGGAAGGAAGTTGTAGAGTTATTTTCAATTACTTTTCCCGAAGGGCAGAGAATTTTGCACACCTCAAACTTTTAAGGAGGTCCACTAGCACCCAAGATGGTTGACAGATCCTCCAGAAAACTACATGTATCCCTTCCAAAACATGCTGTTATATGACAAGGTCCTAGTGCCTATGAGGGTCCTGACAACTGCTAGACCTCGCTCCTGACAAGCCACGGCTATGAACATACAGTTGCATTGGAACCAAAGGGTGGGTCGTTGACCTCGTTTTGGTTAACCTATCCTATTAAAGTTCTTGTGCATCTTTAAGAATGTCATGTTAACTTCTCGCAATGGCACACGTATCAACTGGGGCTCAACCGCACCTTAATCACTCACAGAAGGAAACTGTAGACTTGTCCCAGTTCTCTCCTAGTCTTGCTTGGGCCTTTGGCCAAGTCTTAGACCAATTAGTCCCTACCAATATCTTGACTACGAAAAGGGCTACCATGGTGCTTCAGTCACCATATTCTGCGACTGGCTCCCTTGTCTTTCAAGATCTATGGCTGTCTCTTTCACAAGTGACTTCTCTTAGAGCCTCCAAATCCCTGACCAATGTTCCTCAGGCTTCAGTCATGTTCCTCAGTGACTGTCTAGGTCCCATAATTGTCGTCCATATTATTGTACGGTTCTCCTTCTCTTCCACACTATACTCCATAATGAGAAGTCTTTCTCTTGATCTTCTTGTTTGGTCTCCTTCCTACATGTAATGTTCTTTCCATGCTAGTCGGGTTTTTTTTTTAACCAAAGTTGAAGATATCGGGGACATCTTTGAAGGTGCATGCTCCACATATGTGCGCAATAAAAATGTTGTACTATTGCACTTCCTAAACTTGTGCAAAAACTTTTCACCTTTCTGCACTTTTTACGCTACCCTCGTAGGACCATTCGTGGGCTAACAGATTTACTATAATTTTTGCTAGCCGGCCTAGATTAAAATAAAGGTCTGTCCATAGTAATGGTATAGTGTTAGGGGGGCTGAACAGGGGCAATTGCCCTAAGTGACACAACCTAAAAGGGCACCACATTTTACCACACTTCCCCACCACCCCACTATCAAATGATCCAGGACTCAACTGCACCGAGCTGCTACTTCTTGGCCAGCCTGATGACAAAGCTCTCAGAATAATTGAGATTTGTTATCTCGGTTGCTGCCTATGCAGAGCATGGTAGCTGATGTCAAATTCATATCAACTGATGGGCTGTGTATAAGCAGTGACGGTATCAGATCATGGACGCCGCACTGTGCTCTCCCACATTTATTCTCACCAGTAATTTTTTGAGAAGAGTGTAAGGGAACTTCAGGCATTATAATAATGTTACGTTTTACATACTTTTTCTAGGTTAAGTATTGGATTAGGTTTAGAGACTAAAATTAAGTTATGGTAATAAAGTAGTTACATAAAAAAGTGTGAAAAAAGTAATAAAAAAATATATAGTGGGTTGTTCAAAAGTTTTAGGCCGGTATGTAAAAAAAAAGCTGCAAAGGAAGAAGCTTTCAGATGTAGAAGTGATAATAATTTATTTTTTTATCAATTAACAAAATGAAAAGTCAATGAATAAAAAAGAATCTAAAATCTAAATCCCATCAATATGTGGTGGTCGCTCTTTGTCCTCGTGAATCTTTCTAAGCGCTTGAACAAAATCACGGATTTTGCAGAATTATAATCAGGTGTATGAGTCAGATACATATTTAAGTTGAAACACTGCAATTATCTGAAATGGAAACAGTGTAGGAGGCTTAATACTGGTAGAGGAATAGCCAAATTACTACAAAAGGTGAGGATGTGGAAGACGGGTTCCTGTGTTTCCCCACAGCAAGACTGAACACCGCAATAAGACACAAGGTAGTCGTACTGCATCAGCGAGGTGTCTACCAGGACTGACTGAGGTTTCAAGATGTTCTGTTTAGGCTATTTTGAAGAAATTGTCAATGTTGAGAACGCAGAGGTCGGCCAAGGAAGCTCAGTGCAGCAGATGAAAAACACATCATGTTACTTCACTTTCAAAATCAGGACATGTCCAGCAGTGCCATCAGTTCAGGAATAGCAGAAACCAGTGTGACCCATTTAAAACCACTTACTATTAGGAGAAGACTGGTCAGAAGTCATCTTCATGGAAGAATTGTGACCAAAAGCAAAGCCTTCCATATGGAAACAAAGAAGAGAGACTCAGTATGCGCAAAAACCTAGGAACTGGGTGAAGAAAATGTCAGCAGATCTCAGGAAAGAGGAGTCACAATGTGAAATATTCAGCTTTAACAGAAGCAGATGGTTCCCCGGAGGCCGGAGAGCGGCACAATCATGAGGGTCTGCAGGAGCAGTGGAGCACGGTTGAGGGTCCTGCAAGGTTGTGGTGGCACTTCAGCAACAAGTGTTGTGGATTTGCTCAGGATTAATGGTGTCCTCAATGCTGAGACATCCCGGCAGATACTTACCCATCATGTAATACCATCAGGAGGCGTCTGATCGGCTCCAAATTTATTCTACAGCAGAACAACCACCCCCAACATCCAGCCAATGACATTAATAACAAGGAGTCCTGGGGGTGATGATCCGGGAACACAGAGCCCTGATCTCACATCATCCAGTCTGTCTGGGATCACATGAAGAGACAGAAGGATCCGCACAAGCCTCATACACAGGAGATCTGGGGTCAGGGCTCCAAGATGTTTGGAACAACCTCCTGCCGAGATCCTCCATAACCTGTGTACAAGTGACGAGAAGTGACGGAGGAGACGAGCGGTCACCAGATAGTGATGATGGAGGTGATGAGCGACCACCAGATACTGATGATGGAGGTGACAGGCAGTCACCAGATACTGCTGATGGAAGTGATGGGCGGTCACCACATACTGATGATGGAGGTGACAGGCGGTCACCAGATACTGATGATGGAGGTGACAGGCAGTCACCACATACTGATGATGGAGGTGATGGGCGGTCACCAGATACTGATGATGGAGGTGACGGGTAGTCACCAGATACTGATGATAGAGGCGACGGGCAGTCACCAGATACTGATGATGGAGGTGATGGGTGGTCACCAGATACTGATGATGGAGGTGACGGGCGGTCACCCGATACTGATGATGGAGGTGACAGGCAGTCACCAGATACTGATGATGGAGGTGACGGGCGGTCACCCGATACTGATGATGGAGGTGACAGGCAGTCACCAGATACTGATGATGGAGGTGATGGGCGGTCACCAGATACTGATGATGGAGGTGACGGGCAGTCACCAGATACTGATGATAGAGGCGACGGGCAGTCACCAGATACTGATGATGGAGGTGACGGGCGGTCACCCGATACTGATGATGGAGGTGACAGGCAGTCACAAGATACTGATGATGGAGGTGACGGGCGGTCACCCGATACTGATGATGGAGGTGACAGGCAGTCACCAGATACTAATGATGGAGGTGATGGGCGGTCACCAGATACTGATGATGGAGGTGATGGGCGGTCACCAGATACTGTAGGGATTTAGATGTCTCTTTTGTTCATTCACTTTACATTTTGTTGATTGATACAGATAAACTATTAACACTTCTATATTGGAAGCTTCTTACTTTTCAGCATTGTTTCCACACCTGCCTAACACTTTTGCACAGTGCTGTATATTCTAAAAATGTATAACTATTATTTTTGTTTACTTTTATGTTCAAGTTTAGCAAAAAGCAGAAAAAAAGAGGGTCTAAGCAGTTACATAAGTATTTGAGTGAAAAGGGGTTTAATACTGGATTCATGGCAGCACTCGTGGAGTGCTTCTGCTCCGTGGATTAGGGGGTGCGGATACTTGCCTTGTCCCAAGAGCTGGTAACCTACACAACCCCACTGGGTGTGACGTCCATGATGGAGGCTGATAATGGCCTTCTAGATGTTTGTTCTTCTTGAAGAAGAGACCAACAAGCAAAAGATATGAGATAAAGCAGGGCACATCCTGGAAAGAAGTTCTCTAGATCAGGTGGATCTCAAGGTGGCGATCCTGTGTCTTCTGCTGTGATGACTGACATCTGACCGTATGTTCTTCTTTCCTTCAGATCGTGCTCAAGGACAATTGGATACCAGAAACTAATGGGATAAAGAACGGAGTCATCACTACAGGTGAGGGTTCAATCTATATCAATGGTACGGCCTCGACCAGGAGAAGGTGAAACGTCCCGGATATTGAATGCTGCTTTATCCAATTGTTAGGGTGTTGGGAGGGCATTCCGAGAACCCCCAGGGCCATCAAGAGAGCTCATCCCTCCACTACTGTTGCCTACTTGAGATTAATTCTGGAATAGTCACTTTTGGTGCACGATCCGTAATGGAGGATGGATAGAAGACGTCGCTGCAGGCAGTACCTTTCCCTAACTGTAGGGGGAGCATTATAATTGTGCCTAATCACAATACTGAGCGCCTAAAACCCCCATGATAATCGCGCTCTCCTCATTGTCATATCACCAGAAGGTCCCGATTATAAGGAATATTTAGTTTTTGGCAAACAGAATGTACTGTGCTACAGTCCTAGATCATTTATATACTGCAAGAATGTATAGAAGCAATATACAGTGACATGTAAAAGTTTGGGCACCCCTGGTCAAAATTACCGTTGTGAACAGTTAAGCAAGTTGAAGATGAAATGATCTCTAAAAGGCCTAAAGTTACAGATGACACATTTCATTTGTATTTTAGGTAAATATATATAGTCATTATTTACATTTTAAAAATTACAAAAAGGAAAAATGGGCCGATGCAAAAGTTTGTGCACCCTTGGAGGTTTGTGTGCTCAGATAATTGTAATCAAGGTTTTAAACCTTAATTAGCCTGATAGGGTTATGGCTTGTTCACGATATCATCGTTAGGAAAGGCCAGGTGATGCAAACTTCACCGGCTTTATAAAAACCCAGCCTCCTCTAACTTTGTGCCAAAAATCAGCAGCCAAGGGGTCTTCTAAGGAGCTGCCTAGAAAATTAAAATGGTGGAGGCCCACAAAGCAGGAGAAGGCTATAAGACGATAGCAAAACATTTTCAAGTTGCCCTTTCCTCAGTTTGAAATATAATTAAGAAATGGCAGCTACCAGGATCAGTGAAGGTCAAGATAAGGTCTGGAAGACCAAGCAAAATTTCAGTGAGAGCTGCTCTTAGGATTGCTGCAGAAGCAAATCAGAACCCACCGCTTGACTGCAATAGACCTTCAGCAAGATTTAGCTGAGTCTGGAGTTCTGGTACATTGTTCTACTGCTCAGAGACACCTGCACAAATATGGCCTTCATGGAAGAGTCATCAGAAGGAAACCTCTCCTGCATCCTCACCATAACATCCAGCATCAGAAGTATGCAAAAGAACATCTAAACAAGCCTGATGCATTTTGGAAACAAGTGCTGTGGATCTATGGGGTAAAATAGAAGTCTGTGGCCACAATGATCAAAGGTGGAGAAAAAAGGGCACAGAATTTCAGGAAAAGAACATCGTGCCAACCATTAAGCATGGGGGAGGATCAATCTTGCTTTGGGGTTGTGTTGCAGCCAATGGCGCGGGGAACATTTCACGGGTAAAGGGAAGAATGGATTCAATGAAATTTCAACAAAGTCTTGATGCAAACATAACATCATGTGTAAAAAAAAGCTGAAGGGAGGAAGAGGAAGAGGATGGCTTCTACAAATGAATAATGATCCTATACACACGTCACAATCCACAATAGACGACCTCAAAAGGCACAAGCTGAAGGGTTTACAATGGCCCTCACAGTCCCCGGATCTGAACATCATTGAAAATCTGTGTCTAGACCTCAAAATAGCAGAGGATGGAAGACGGCCCAGGAATCTCACAGAACTGGAGGAAATCTCCAAGAAAGAATGGAGGAAAATCCATCAAGCAAGAAGTGAAAAAAGTGACAATATGTATATATATATATATATATATATATATATTGCCTAAAATACAAAGGAAATGTGTCATCTGTAACGTTAGATCGTTTCATTTTCAACTTTTCACGATAACAGTAATTTTGACCAGGGGTGCCCAGACTTTTACATGCCACTGGAAATATGTCTGCAGTCTGCGTCCCCTAGTGGATGCTGCAGGTAATAAGATTGTAAGAATGATGCTGCCACTACATATAGAGCACTATGCCTGTACTGCCCATGCGGATGCACTATGTGGCACTATCCATGAGGAGGCGCTGTGCTGAGTAATGTGCGTCATTATTATAGGATAGTGATGTGCTGCATTATTGCGGTGTGATATGCTGCATACCCATAAAGGATTGATGCTCTGCATGCCTATAATTAAGGGATAGTACTGTATATTTGCGCATTGCCCATTACTGCTCCCCCTAGTGGCAGGCATACTTCAGCACAAGCCAATTACTTGAACTCGGTGGTTGTCCATACTTCTTGCCTTCATTCCTTTATCTGGAGACATTCTTTTTCTTCGTCTTCACTGTGGGTGTGATGAGAACCTGGAAAGCTTCAGGTAAGACAAAAGGTTTGTTTCTGGCTTCTTGCTGAGCAAGCATGGACTGGAAGAGCCGGAGGCAGAGGGACCTGTGCTTACTGGTAGCAAGTCCTCCTGATAAGCGTTTATACAGCGGCTGATAGGCTGCAATTAATAACTGGGAAAGTTCTGACATGCAGAAGAAGACTGCAGCCAAAAACCACGGAAACAGCTATTACGGGGCTGCTCAATAAGTGTCAGACTGCCAAATATTCTGGATTACTGGAAGGTCAGAGAAAAATATTCAGATGAATGACATTGAAATCGAATAAACGCAGACTCCGATTAACAAAATATTCCCAGCACGCACGATCAGCTGCCGACGTCTGATCATAAACCGCCAAAAAAAGTCAATGGAGAGATAAAAACTGGGTCTGAGACACATGCAGAATGAAAAAAGCTGAGTTGATAGCGACAAACAGACCTAAAATGGCCTCAAACACTGGGGAAAAACACGGACCAAACAGGCAAAGTGCACCATGTTTTTAAGATGAAAACTGTACGACTTTTAAATCATCCGTGTGACTAAGGCCTCGCTTGTTCTTTTTCTCTATGCAGCACTTTCTCTAGAGCTTTTTCCTCTGTGCAGCACTTTCTCAGGAGCTTTTTCTCTAGAGCTTTTTCCTCTATGCAGCACTTTCTCAGGAGCTTTTTATCTAGAGCTCTATCCTTTATGCAGCACTTTCTCAGGAGCGTTTTCTCAGATTTTTCCTCTATGCGGCACTTTCTCAGGCGCTTTTTCGCTAGAGCTTTTTCCTCTGTACAGCACTTTTTCAGAAGCTTTTTCTCTAGGGCTTTTTCCTCTATGCAGCACTTTCTCAGGAGCTTTTTCTCTAGAGCATTTTCCTCTATGCAACACTTTCTCAGGAGCTTTTTCTCTAGAGCTTTTTCTTCTGTGCAGCACTTTCCCAGAAGCTTTTTCTCTAGAGCTTTTTCTTCTATGCGGCACTTTCTCAGGAGCTTTTCCTCAGATATTTCCTCTGTGCAGCAATTTCTCAGCTTTTTCTCTCAAGCTTTTTCCTCTATGAGGCACTTTCTCAGGAGCTTTTTCTCAGATTGTTCCTCTATCTATCACTTTCTCAGGAGCTTTTTCTCAGATTTTTCCTCTGTGCAGCACTTTTTCAGGAGCTTTTGCTCTAGAGCTTTTTCCTCTATGCAGCACTTTCTCAGGAGCTTTTTCTTTACAGCTTTTTCTCTGTGCAGCACTTTATCAAGAGTATGGATGAGCTGACCTGTGGATGTTGAGGTTCATTGTGTTCAGACGAACTGTAGTTTAAAGTCTGGTTCAGGTACAAGAACTTGATCCTGAACCCAAACCCCATATAAGTTAATTAGAACCAGAACTTTGGTACTGTAAAATGGTCGTAGTAAGGGCTAGGGGGCTGCAAAAGAAAACAAAATGGGGGTAAGAGCAGGACAATTGCCCTGCAAACAAATGTGGATAGGAAAATGACTTAAAGTAACATAGAATTAAAAAAAAATTAAAAAAATTATACTTTTGAACCAGGAGGCGGACATCCAAGTGGAGGAGTGGAGCAGAGCTTTGTGTGTGTAGTTTACATTACTTGTTAATAAATGAACAATAATAACGTGGCCCCCCTATTTTGTAATAACCAGTAAAGGGAAAGCAAACAGCTATGAGCTGGTCTTATTTTGCTGGGAAGGGGCCAATATCTATAGAGCTTTCCAGCCTATTTTAGCCCCCAGCTGTTTGCTTTGCCTTGGCTCATTATTAAAAATGGGGCAACCCCCCAAAAATGATGTGGAGTTACCCCCTATATTTAATAACCAATTAAGGGAAAGCAGACAGCTGGGGGATGATATTAATAGGCTGGTAAGGTCAATGGATATTGTCCCCTTCCCATCCTAATAAGACCAGCCTTCAGCTGCCCCAAAATTGGTGCATCTACTAGATGCACCAATTCTGGCTCTTAGCCTCGGCTCTTTCTGATTGCCCTGATGCAGTGTCAATTGAGGTAATAGTTTTTGGGGTTGATGTCAGCTGTGTAACACTGTCTCCATGGCGCGATTTCTCAATGCTGCACTTTCTTTATGGAACATTTTCCTATGTTCCACTTCTTTGTGGAGCAGTTTCTGTGTATTGCACTTCCTGTTACATTTTTTCTTTATGGTGCTTTTTTGCTTTCTCTGTGTTGCACCTTTTTCTGTGCAGCAGTTTCTATGTGTTGCACTTATTTTGGCTTGCACTTTTTCTGTGTTGCTCTTTTCTGTGCAGCAACTTCAGGGGTTGCACTTTCCCTTTCTTGCACATTCTTTGTGTCGCACTTTTTCTATGGAGAACTTTGCACATGTTGGTCTCTGTTGAGCAGTTTCTGTGTTTTACATTTTCTCTGTGTAGCTCTCTCATGTGTTGCATTTTCTCCATAATATGCTTTTATGATTTCGGTGTGGAGCAGTTTCTGTGTTGCATATTCTTTATGGAGCACTTTCAAGTGTTGCACTTTCCCTTTGCTGTACATTCTCCCTGTTGTACTTTCTCTATGTAGCGATTCCTGTGTTGCACTTTCTCTATGGAGTACTTTGCATATGTTGTACTTACTGTGGTTTGCACTTTCTCTGGGTTCCACTTTCTCCATGGAGTGAATTCTCTGTGTTGCACTTTCCCTTTGTTGAACATTCTGTGGTACTTCATTTGCTCTTTTTTTCTCAATAGATTCCATTCCCTGTGTTGCACTTTATGGAGAAGTTTCTCTTTGTAGCACTTTCTCCCTGTTGCACTGTTACCTCCTGAAGCAATTTCATGTGTTGCACTTTTTGCAGAACTCTTTGTGTTGCACATTTTTCCTGTTACACTTTATGGAGCACTTTGAATATGTTGCACTTCTGTGTTTTACCCTTTTTTTTTCCTCCATGGATTCCTTTCCCTGTGTTGCACTTTATGGAGCAGTTTCTCTTAGTAGCACTTTCTCCCTGTTGCACTTTTACCTCTGGAGCAATTTCATGTGTTGCACTGTTTGCAGCACTTTTTCTGTGTTTCACATTCTCCCTCTTGCACTTTATGGAGAACTTTTAACAGTTTGCACTTCTTCTGTGTTTTACCCTTTTTTCCTCAATAGATTCCTTTCCTTGTGTTGCACTTTATGGAGCACTTTTTCTGTGTTGCACATTCTCCCTGTTGCACTTTATGGAACACATTCCATGTGTTGTACATACTCCCTGTTGCACTTTTTGCAGCACTTTTTCTGTGTTGCACATTCTCCCTCTTGCACTTTAGGGAACACTTTTATCATGTTGCACTTCTTCTGTGTTTTACCCTTTTTTTCTCCATAGATTCCTTTCCTCGTGTTGCACTTTATGGAGCATTTTTTCTTTGTTGCACATTCTCCCTGTTGCACTTTATGGAACATTTTCCATGTGTTGTACATTCTCCCTGTTGCACTTTTTGCAGCACTGTTTCTGCGCTGCACATTCTCCCTCTTGCACTTTATGGAGCACGTTGAACATGTTGCACTTCTTCTGTGTTTTATCTTTTTTTTCTCCATAGATTCCTTTCCCCGTGTTGCACTTTTTGCAGCACTTTTTCTGCGCTGCACATTCTCCCTCTTGCACTTTATGGAGCACTTTCCGTATGTTGCACATTTTCCCTGTTGCACTTATTGCAGCACTTTCCAGATGTTGCACCTTTTCTGCACAGGTGATGGTATCTGCACATAGTGGACGTGTGATAACAGGAAGACGGCGCGGCGGGTCTCAGCACATCAGGGGAGGATACTTTTCCTTTTTGCAGTCTGGTTTTGGCACTGCAGCTCTCATCTTTGATAATGTCTGGAGCCGGAGCCAAGAATGTGTCGAAGCCTCGGATTTTTCTCAGATACTGGGATACAAGAAATTAACGGATGCAGTAATCATCCATCATTTCATAAATAATGAAATAAAAAAAAATTAACCTATTTGTTCTCTATTCCCGCACAATTGTCCGAAAAACGGAAAAAAAAAATAAGATAAGCGGCAGAATTACAGGTTTTTGGTCACTTTGCCTTCTACCAAAGAAATGGAATAAAAAGAGATCCGCAAAATGTTGCCGATAAAAACGGCAGCTTGCGCAGCCAAAAAAAATGTCAGATTCTTATAGTTGTTCCTTTTATGTCCTCCCTGTAGACAGTGAATTAATTTCAGAAGGTAAAGAGATGGAGAAGATGTCGTCCAGGCTGAAAAGTGGAAAAGTCCCAGGCTCGGAGAAGACATTACTCGATCTAATGAACAGAGACCTTCCGTCACCTCCAGAGACCACACAGGCCGCTCCACCTGCACCGGAGGCGAGTGATCCGCTGTACGACAGCGTGAGAGAGCTGCAGGAACGGCGGGTCAAAACGCGTCAGAACAGCGCACCGAGCAGTGAGTGTTACACAGGGTTCGTCCAGTCTTTGGCTCCTAATCATCATTTCTGGGGTTTTATTTAGGTCATTCTTTATTTTTCTTTATTCTCTTCTGGTATTTGCTGATTTTTTTTTAACCAAATTCATCAAAATGGTGCGAACAGTTCATGAATTTTGTGCAACTTAATAAAAAAGTCTTCATTTTTGCCCTGAACCTGGTTTTATTTATTTTAATCACTTCACATACTAGAAGACCCAGCCACGACCCTTCTATAATGCTCTTACTGAGAAAAGGAGGTTGTTGGCCAAAATCTTGCGATACAAGACCCCATCCATCCTCCCTTCAATACGGTGCAGTCGTCCTGACCCCTTTGCAGGAAAGCATCCCCAAAGTATAGTGTTTCCCCCACCATGCTTCACAGTAGGGATGGTGTTCTTAGGGTTGTATGCATCCTTCTTCGCTCTCCAAACACGACGAGGGGAGTTTATTCCAAAAAGTTCTATTTTGGTCTCATCTGAGCACATGACCTTCTCCCATGCCTCCTCTGGATCATCCAGATGGTCATTGGTGACCTTCAAACGGGCCTGTCATATGCTGGCATGAGCAGGGGGACCTTGTGTGCCCTGCAGGATTATAATCCATGACGGCGTAGTGTGTCACTAACAGTAATGTTTGAGACTGTGGTCCTAGCTCTCTTTAGGCCATAGATCAGATCCTCCTGTGTAGTTCTGGGCTGATTCCTGACCTTTCTCAGAATAATCCTTACCCCACAAGGTGAAATCTCGCATGGAGCCCCAGACTGAGGAAGATTGACAGTCATCTTGTGTTTCTTTCATTTTCTAATAATTGTACCAACAGTTGTTGCCTTCTCACCAAGCTGCTTGCCTATTGTCCTGTAGCCCATCCCAGCCTTGTGCAGGTCTACAATTTTGTCCCTGGTGTCCTTAGACAGCTCTTTGGTCTTTGCCATGGTGGAGAGGTTGGAGTGTGGTTGATTGTGTGGACAGGAGTCTTTTATACAGGTAACGAGTTCAAACAGGTGCAATTAATACCGGTAACGAGTGCAGAGTAGGAGGCTTCTTACAGAAAAACTAACAGGTCTGTGAGAGACAGAATTCTTGCTGGTTGGTCGGTGATAAAATACTTATTTCATGCAATAAAATGCAAATTAATTATTATCATAATAATAATAGAAAAAAATCGAAAAAGTTATTGGGATGAGGCTAAAAAGTGAAGTCCATTATGGATAGGTTTGGAAATCTCAGACATTTCTCAGATATATTGAGTTCCCACGGAAAGGACGTATCTGATGTCCAAGGGCTGCAGATAAAGCCCTACTGTCGGACGGAGCCCGGTAGCTTCAACTCTGCTGACATCCATTTTTTCTTTCCAAACACAGATAAAAAAGACGAGACAAGCTTCTCCAAGTCCGATAATATGACCGTGCCGGAAAACCAAGAACCACAGAACCTGGACCGGATAAATCCATTATATGAATCAGCAGATAAAGTGAAAGACTCTTCATCCACCCCAGAGACTACACCGGAGCCTACCAGTCGTGAAGCCACGAAGGATGAAGGTCGTAAGGTGGTTCCTGAACCTTTATATGCTGTAATCCGTAAGGATCCATCAGTGAAGAGGCCACCACTGCGAGATCCTGGAGGAAATATGAGTAGTCATCGAGATTCTTCTGCTCAGAACGTTATTTTGCTGGAAAAACTCAACAGTGATGAACAAAGAGTTGACTTTATTGTATCCGTGGAGCAAAAATCACCAAGTTCCCAGAGTCCTGGTGATAAAGTAGACTCAATGTTAACTAATTGGAAGAAGAGGAGTATAAAATCACCCAAGGAAGCCATGACTGTACATATTACCCAAGAGGTTCCACCACTGGTCCCAGTCAAGCGATTCAACATAGAGAGTGAAATCGATGAGGATATAATTGAGGTAAGATGGTGGAGTGAGTCCCGGTTGTGGTGGATTGTGTCCAGAGCTGGACAACGAGCAGATGGCTCCTTCGTTATCTGACTCGAGACATCCTGAGCTGAGAGGTCTCGATGACCAATTCTGATGAAACGATTCTTTACTTTGTTGGGTGTAGTTTAGGCTTCATCCAAGTCCTTAGAGGGGTTGTCCATGAAGAAAGATCTATAATACAAAAATAAGTCATGTTCACCTTACCAACTCGCCACCACTGTAACCGGGACAGGAGGCACAGAGCCGGTCTGGCCAGACATACATGTGACCGCTGTAGCTAATCAGTTTTGGTGCATTGGTCACCGCTACTGGCAATGATTGACTGCTGCGGTTACATGCCTGTCCAACCAGAGGAGGAAAAAGGGAACAAGGGAAAAAGGACAATTGGCAGAGCTAATATTATGTTTATTTTTTCCTTATATTATTTTATATGTTTTTTTTTTTATTTTTAAATTTCCAGTGTTGTGAAAAAGTTTAACGAAGGGGTGAAAAAATGCTGGAAAGTAAGAAGCTTTCAAATATGGAAGTGTCAGTAGTTTTTATCAATTGTTTTTTATCACTTATATCAATTAACAAAATGTAAAGCGACTGATCAAAAGAAAAATCTAAATCCCACCAGTATCTGGTGACTGCCGTCACCTCCATCATCAGTATCTGGTGACAGGCAGTCAAAACATACTGATGATGGAGGCGACAGGCGGTCACCAGATACTGATGATGGAGGCGACGGGCGCTCACCAGATACTGATGATGGAAGAGATGGGCGATCACCAAATACTGATGATGGAGGCGACGGGCGGTCACCAGATACTGATGATGGAAGAGATGGGTGATCACCAGAAACATAATATTTGGTTGCACCCTTTGGAACAAATAACTAGAATCATTCGCTCCATGTAACAATCTACAAGCTTCTTACACCTCTCAGCTGGAATTTTGGGCCATTTTTCTTTTGTAAACTGCTCCAGGTCTTTCATATATGAAGGTGCCTTTTCTCAACAGCAATTGTAAGATCTCTCCACAATTGATCAATGGGATTTAGATCCAGACTCATTGCTGCCACTTCAGGACTCTCCAGGGCTTTGTTTCCTTTTTTCTGGGAGCTTCTTGAAGTATGTTTGGTGTTATTGTCCTGCTGGAAGACCCATGACCTAGAACACAAACCCAGATTTCTGACACTGGGCAATACACTGCAACCCAAAATTCTTTGGTAATTTTCATATTTCATGATGCCTTGCACACAGTCAAGGCACCCAGTGCCAGAGGCAACAAAACAAATCCAATACATCTTGGAAACTCCACCATATTTGACTGTAGGTACTGTTTTCTATTCTTTGTAGGCCTCATTCTGTTTTCAGTAAACCGTAGAATGATGGGCTTTAACAAAAAGCTCTATCATGGTCTCATCTGTCCACAAGACACTTTTCCCGAAGGATTTTGGCTTCCTCATGTACATTTTGGCAAGCTGCAGTCTAGCTTTTATATGTCTGTGTCAGCAGTGGGGTCCTCCTGGGTCTTCTGCCATAGCATTCCATTTAATTCAAATGTGGACGGATATTTCGTGTTGACACTGATGCGCCCTGAGCCTGCAGGACAGCTAAAATTTCTTTGGACCTTCATTGGGGCTTCTTTATCCACCATTCGGACTATCCTGCATTTTAACCTTTCATCAATTTTTCTCTGCCGTCCTCTTCCAGGGAGATTAGCTAAAGTGTCATGGGTTGTAAACTTCTTGATTATGTTTTGCACCGTGGACAAAGAAAAATCAGGATCTCTGGAGATGGACTTGTAACCTTGAGATTGCTGATATTGTTCGACAATTTTGTTTCTCAAGTCCTCAGACAGTTCTCCTCTCCTCTTTCTGTTCTCCATGATTAGTGTGGCACACACAGACACACAATGCAAAGATTTAGTGAACTTCTCCCCTTTTTATCTGGTTTTAGGTGTGAGTTTCATATTGTCCACACCTGTTTGTGTGTAAGCATGGAGAACAGAAAGAGGAGAGGAGAACTGTCTGAGGACTTGGGAACCAAAATTGTTGAACTATATCAACAATCTCAAGGTTACAAGTCCATCTCCAGAGATCTTGATGTTCCTTTGTCCACAATGTGCAAAATAATCAAGAAGTTTACAACCCATGGCACTGCAGCTAATCTCCCTGGATGTGAACAGCAGAAAAAAGTTGATGAAAGGTTGCAACGAAGGATAGTCCAGAAGGTGGATAAGCAGCCCTATTCGAGGTTCAAAAAAATTCCAGCTGTTCTGCAGGCTCAGGGTGCATCAGTGTCAGCGCAGACTATCCATCCACATGTGAATGAAATGAAACACAATGACAGGTGATCCAGGAGGACCCCACTGCTGACACAGAGACATAAAAAAGCTACACTGCAGTTTGCCAAAATGTATGTGAGTAAGCCAAGATCCTTCTGGGAAAGTATCTTGTCACATCATTTTACTGTTTACCGAAAATGGAAAGAGGCCTACAAATAAAACAACACAGGACCTGCAGTCAAATATGGTGGAGGTTCCAAGATGTTTTGGGGTTTTTCTTCTGCCTCTGTCACTAGGTGCAATAACTCTTTGCAATGTGTCATGAAATCTGAAGCTTATCAAAGGTTTTGGGGTCACAATGTAGTGCCAGAAAACTGGGTTTGCGTCCTAGGTCATGGGTCTTCCAGCAGGTCAATGACCCCAACACACCCTTCAAGAAGCACCCATAAATGGGTGGAAACAAAGCTCTGGATAGTCCACTACTACTCTTTCCACCATCTGTGATGAAGAGCAGGTCTAAAGCTACAGACATTTTTGCGCCAGGTGTGAATGGTCGAACATGTGAGACTGGTGAGGATTGTCCTTTTTATGGCGCCAGATTTGTACACGTTGTGTCCAAACTGTCAGGGTTATGGCAAAACGTGCCATGATCTTTGCCTTCGGCTTTCCATACTCTTCGGTATCCTGCAGGACAAGGCCATAGTGCACTTTTTGTGGTTCCCCAGCAATGTAGGGAACTAGGACCTCTGCCATTGGTCTGGGGGTAGTTTCTCCTATCTGTCACCCTCTCAAAAAGAATCAACTAAACAAAATGTTCCCTGCTCATACATGACTGAGCTAGTCCTAGTTCAGTAAAAAAAAAAAATGGCTATTGTCCATAGCAACCACTGATACTTTTAGTTCGGTGCACATTGGTCATGTGCAGATTCCTTTTAGAGAGATTGGTTTGTCTCTCTCCAGTGTGGGAGGAAGGGCCCCCGCCGAGTGTCCGGGCCGGAACCAAGGGGACCATCATTTAGGTTCCGGGGCAGGTTGTTTCCGGTGGACAGAGATCAGGGCCGGACCATTGAGACTGACAGGCTGGGGGAGGAGCCGATATTAAAAGGGAGGAGAACGCTAGTCACAGTGAGTCAGCAGAACGGGGAAGAAGCAGCAGGAGACCGTGGGAGTGTGTGAGAGCCAGAGCGATGTACAGAGGCCAGAGAGGAGGCCAGAAGCAAGAGGGACACTTACACTGGACAGCAGAGGGACGGCGCCGAGTCGGCCGTCAGAGAACCGCTGCTCCGCTTCAACCTGCGGCCTGTCACTCCAGTCCGCGGCTGCGGCCTGCCCGCGGCTGCGGCCTGCCCGCGGTCATCTGCGGCCGTTGCCACCACACCCCAGCTTGCGGCTGCAGCCTGCCCACGGTCACACGCGGCCGTTGCCGCCTCACTCCAGCCCGCGGCTGCGGCCAGTTCATTGCAGACGGCAGCCGCTAGTTCCCCGCTCCAGTCCGTGGCAAGAGTCGAGACGTCGCCCACCACGGACTCCCTGTTACCATTATCCAGGACGCAGAGGACGTCAGGACCGATAAGTGACATTATATAACTAAGGACCCGTAGTTGGCCATACCGCGGCCCTATAGTGACCGGCTAGTGCCGGGGTAGTCGTGTTCTTATATATCAGTGTTTGCTTGTGTTGAGTCCCTGTGAGGACAATGCCTGTTACTTGTTTGGTTGCTTAGACTAGCCCTATAGATATATACCTATAAAAAGTTATTACCAAAAGCACAAATTCGTCTAGCGTCTCGTCACTGCATCCCGCGTACCTGCTAGTACCACATTTGGCATAGTCGGCAGGATGCAGTCTCCAAGCGCAGACAGTGGCACCCCCAACCAAGGTGGGGCCGTAGATGCCGCAAATAATGGGGGCCCCCGGTCCAGCATTTCTTTGGGGGCCCTAAGCAATCTGCCACAGTTTTCTGGCTCCAATACCATGCTGTGGAGCTCGACGGAGCGCATGCGAGGGCGCTTCCGCCTGCATCCGATGACCCCTGACTTAGAAGCTGAGGTAGCCCTCTTGGCATTAGATGGGGAGGCCCGGAATTCAGTAATGTTGAGGCCCCCGGGACACCTCAACACCTTTGCTAGGGTCTTGCGGATTCTGGAAGAGACCCATGAGGATCCAACAAACGTGGGAGAGTTGAAGACCCAGTTGTTCAGTCGAATGTAGGGAGAGGGGGATACCATCACCCAGTATATGAATGTCCTCCAGGAACTATACACAGCCATCGAACGGAAGGACGGTGTAGGGGTAGGACCCATCGACATTACCCTACATGACCTGTTAGTGACTGGACTCCGGGACCCGTTAATAAAGCAGGCATTACGGGAGCAGGTCCGGGTGAACCCACGTATGGCCTTCTCCGAGGTGGGAAGTCAGGCACGAGTACGAGAGCAGGAGCAGGGAATGACGGTCCCCGTGGGAAAGGTCCGGGGCATGGAGGCTTCTGTAAACGCTGTCGGAGAGCCCCAGTGGATTGAAGAGATGAAACAAGAGCTGAAGAACGTCAGGGGCGAGTTGGCCGAAGTGAAAAGGAGAACCGAGCCCACGACTAGGCGGCCTGGTTTATATCCCGGGCCCTAGGGGCCTCACAATGCCAGGAGTGTCTGGGCCTCGCAGCCCCGGTGTTATGAGGGCGGGGAACTGGGCCACTTCGCACGAGAGTGTTCGCTGCTTGGGAGATACCCACCCCGACGGCCATTAAAACTAGAGGACTCCAAGCAAGGGGGACGCCGCTCTGAGCCAGAAGCCACAACGAGGGGTGGTGGAAGTCCCGAAAATCTGGTCGCAAAATGCCCAGTGGTATGGGCAGAGGTCAAGGGCCGTGCCGTACGGTGCCTAGTGGACACGGGGTCACAAGTGACGACCATGCCTGCAACTTTCTTTCGGCAGCATTTCCCTGAAGCAGCAAGGCCCCAGTGGGGTTCCATGATAAGACTGGTAGCCGCCAACCAACTTCCAGTACCTGTCGCCCGAGTGGTATGGCTGCAAATGACGCTGTGTGGTAAATCCCTCGGCCGCCGGGGAGTGGTCCTGACCCAAGGAGAAACTAACCACCATCATCCAGTTATCCTGGGCATGAACATACTGTGGGAGTTTGGCAATCTACTCCTCAGTGACCACACGCAAGAGACCCTGAACAAGTGGGGTTCCCGCACGGTCCAAGGGCAGGTCTTCCAGCAGTTGGTGCGGGAGGCGCGAGTACTCCCGGACTGCCAGGAGGGCGAGACGCTGGGCAAAGTTATCGCGCCTGCGGCTCCCCTGCTCGTGCTCCCCCCTGGGCAGACAGTTGTGGCCCTGCCGATCCGCACCCCGATGCCATTGGAGGGTGTGGAGATGCAGGTAGAGCCATGCTTCTCGGAGCGCCTGCACCCTGGCATACTGGTAGCTCACTCCCTAGCCACGGTGCGGGGAGGGACCGTCCTGGTGCACTGCGTTAACCTGGAAGACCAAGATATCGTCTTGAAGCCCCGGGCCGAAATGGCCAAGCTAGTAAGGCCGTTGAAGGAGGTGCTGCCAGCCCCAGCGGTCCAGTTAAAGGTGCAACCCGAGGATCCGTGGGCAGTAACTATACGAACCATACAGACTGCCGAATCCTCGACCAAGGAGAAAGGTCGAACCATCCTGGAAAGAATGCGGACCGAACTCTCCGGCCTGACGTCAGCCCAGCTTCTTCAGGTAGAATCCCTTCTTGGACAGTATTACGAATTATTCGCTATCCACAAGGATGATTTCTGGTGTACCACGGCCATCACACATGGAATCCCCACGGCAGGAACGGCCCCAATCTGCGAACGATATCGGCAAATCCCTCCACAGCTATATCAGGAGGTGAAAACTCTACTGGCGCAAATGCTTTGGAAAGGGGTCATACGAGAAAGCCAGAGCCCCTGGGAGGCTCCCATCATGCTGGTCCGCAAAAAGGATGGTACCCTCCGGTTCTGTGTGGACTATCGGAAGCTGAACGCCTGCACCATTAAGGACTTGTATCCACTGCCCCGCATAGAAGAGTCTCTGTCCGCCTTGGGAAAAGCAACATACTTCTCTACTCTAGACCTGGCTAGTGGGTACTGGCAGGTGCCAATGTCGTAGGAAGACAGAGCCAAGATGGCATTTATTCTCCCGATGGGACTGTTTGAATTCAACCGAATGCCGTTTGGGCTGGCCAATGCCCCGGAACTTTCCAGCGATTGATGGAGCGGTGTCTGGTAGATCTCAACTTCGAAGCCACCCTGATATATTTGGATGATATCATCATCTATTCCGCCATTTTTGAGGACCACCTGTGGCGGTTGGGGCAGGTGCTCGGCCAGCTGCAGAAGTACGGGTTGAAGGTAAAGCCCCAGAAATGTTACCTGTTTCGCACCCAGATCGAATATCTGGGGCACGTAGTCTCGGCTGAGGGAGTTCGGCCGTCCCTAGAAAAGGTTGCTGCCATCCAGGGGTGGCTACCCCCGAGACGGTGAAAGACGTGCAGGCCTTCCTGGGGTTGGCCGGCTATTACCGTCGGTTCGTGAAGAATTTTGCACGCCGAGCCCGAGCCCTGCAGGACCTGCTAAAGTGGGCTCCTGCCCGGGCGAATGGACGGAAAATTCAGTGGCGGCAACCACAAGAAGACGCGTTTAAAGATCTTAAGGCTGCACTCTCGGGTACCCCGGTGTTAGCGTATGCGGATTTCTCACAACCGTTCATACTGCACACTGACGGGAGCCTCCAGGGACTAGGGGCTGTGTTGTCACAGGTTCAGGATGGTCGGGAGAAAGTGATCGCCTATGGTAGCCGATCGCTGCATGACTCCGAGCGTAAACCTGACAATTACAGCTCCTTTAAGCTCGAGCTCCTCGCGGTAATGTGGGCCATGACGGAGCGGTTCGCAGAGTACCTGGCGGGCTCCGAGGTAGTAGTGTGGACTGACAGCAACCCGTTGGCCCATCTGGAAAATGCCAAATTGGGAGCCCTGGAGCAACGGTGGGTGGCTCGAAAGGCCATGTTCAACTATAAGATCATCTATAAAAGAGGAGCCGAGAATGTACACGCTAACGCTCTCTCCAGAATTCGGCATACAACTCCAGGGAAAAGTCGGGATGACGAATTGGAAGGGAAGAGATGCCGTTCGCTCTCACCAACGCCGTAATTACAGCGGGCGTGCAGCAGGCATCTCATTCAGGACCCTCATGGGGAATGCTGGAACAGCCACGGGACAAGTAGATCCAACAGCAGCAGGAGGATGGAGAAATTGGGCTCCTGCGTCGAAGGGTGACCACCGGCAAACTGCCCACTGATTCACAGAGACAGACTCTGACTCAGGAAATGTTGTTGATGCAGCGCCAATGGGAGAAATTCATCATCAAGAGAGGGCTATTGTACCGTAAAGCAGTGTCACGGACGACGTCTGCTACAACTTGGCAGGTGGTCGTGCCCGGAGCCCTACTGGCCGAACTGGCTAGGGAAGCCCATGAAAAAGGGGCTCACTTTGGTGCCCAAAAGACTTTGCAATGGTTGCAGCAGATAGTTTACCATCCGCACTTACACGCTGCGGTGGAAGAATTTTTCCGGACCTGCCGCCCATGTGAGCTCGCCAAACCAACCGCACAACGAGCCCCGGTGCAAACAATAGTGACTTCAGCTCCCCTTGAGCTCCTAACGGTGGATTATTTAACCATAGGTCCCATATACCAGGGGTATGAACATTGTCTCGTGATGGTGGATCTTTTCACTAAATTCGCCGTGGTAACCCCCACCCGAGACCAAACTGCGGAGTCGGCCACCTATGCAATTTGTAAAAATTTCATCCAAGTATATGGCTGCCTGCAACGAATACACTCAGACCAGGGAGCGTGCTTCTTAGGGAAAGTCATGGAAGAATTGCATCGTCTCTATGGCATCGATAAGTCCAGAACTACGCTTTATCATCCGCAGGGAAACGGAGCCTGCGAGCGATTTAATCGGACATTGATTCAAATGTTGCGCACACTGGAGAGTAACCGAAAGGCCCGCTGGCCCGAGTATGTCTCTGAACTGGTGTGGGTATATAACAACCGGGTGCATCGGGTGACCGGGTACACCCCCTACTCGCTGCTATTTGGACGAGAAGGCAAAGGAATCACGGAAGTGGAATTAAACCCGGAACAACCCCAACCTTGGACCGGAGTATCATCATGGGTCCGAAACCACCGGCACTGGCTACAAACCCTCCACCGAATCGTCCATACAAAACTTCAGGACCTGGAGCACCCGGGGGGGGGGGGGGGGGCGCTGCCTTCACCCACTGACTTTCGAACTGGAGATCAAGTATTCGTCCTAGATCAGCGGCCCCAAAACAAGTTAGACCCACGGTGGGAGGAAAACCCTTACCGAGTGTTGCGCCGAGTAATTCCTGATGGACCTGTGTATGAAATACAATCTGAGAAGGACGGCGTACCTCTCACTCATACTGTGCACCGTAATATGTTACGTTCATGTACGTCCACCGACCCCACGTGACCTGATCCTACCCCTTAGGTCCCCGACCCTCCGCCAATGGTCTGGGACCTAGATGACGAAGAGGACTTCCCAGCCATATCAGCGGGCCCTCCATGTAAGGACATGGCAGTAGACTCAATCAGCCCACCAGAGTCGAACAAGCTCACCACCCTCCACCACCCCAGAAAACTCCACCACAGTTGAACTCAGACGCTCCAAGCGGTCAACAGCTGGCAAACCCCACAAACGTTACGAACAGGACCAGTTCGTATGCGACAAGAACTGTCGTCCCCAAAGACCACTTCAAGCCGACTAAGGCCCTCGCCCAAGGACTGGCGAGCATACAGGATGGGGGAGTGTGGGAGGAAGGGCCCCCGCCGAGTGTCCGGGCCGGAACCAAGGGGACCGTCATTTAGGTTCCGGGGCAGGTTGTTTCCGGGGGACAGAGTTCAGGGCCAGACCATTGAGACTGACAGATGGGCTGGAGGAGGAGCCGATAAAAAAGGGGAGGAGAACGCTAGTCACAGTGAGTCAGCAGAACGGGGAAGAAGGAGCAGGAGACCATGGGAGTGTGTGAGAGCGACGTACAGAGGCCAGAGAGGATGACAGAAGCAAGAGGGACACTTACACTGGACAGCAGAGGGACAGCGCCGAGTCGGCCGTCAGAGAACCGCTGCTCTGCTTCAACCCGCGGCCTGCCCGCGGACACCTGCGGCTGTTGCCGCCACACTCCAGCCCGCGGCCTGCCCGTGGACATCTGCGGCTGTTGCCGTCACACTCCAGCCCGCGGTCATCTGTGGTCATTGCCGCCACACTCCAGCCTGAGACTGTGGCCTGCCCGCGGTCACCCGCGGCCGTTGCCGCCTTACTCCAGCCCGCGGCTGCGGCCAGTTCATTGCAGACCGCAGCCACTAGTTCCCAGCTCCAGTCCGTGGCAAGAGTGGGGCCGTCGCCCGCCGCGGACTCCCTGTTACAGCTGTGCCGGTGGCTTGCCAATCGCCACCCCGCTTCACGGCCACTGACCCCCATCTGGGGATTGCGGCCCATCTGTCCAAGAACTCTTCCGGGGCCTGTTGTGCCCCTGCTCTGCCTGGGCGTCGGAACACTCGAAGACTACGCCAGATCTTCAGCAGCTGGGCCCAGTGGCTGCTTTGCCAAGGAACCATCATCCAGGATGCAGAGGACGTCAGGACCGATAAGTGACATTATATAACTAAGGACCCGTAGTTGGCCATACCGCGGCCCTATAGTGACCGGCCAGTGCCGGGGTAGTCGTGTTCTTATATATCAGTGTTTGCTTGTGTTGAGTCCCTGTGAGGACAATGCCTGTTACTTGTTTGGTTGCTTAGACTAGCCCTATAGATATATACCTATAAAAAGTTATTACCAAAAGCACAAATTCGTCTCGCGTCTCATCACTGCATCCCGCGTACCTGCTAGTACCACACCAGCTCCAACACAACACACTCTGCTCAGCTCCCCCCCAGCTAACTGAGAAAGAGCAAGGTGTGAACACATGTCCTGGTTCGTAGTCAAAGCTAGCCAGGTACATCTAATCAAGACCTGCATTGCTAAGACTTAACCCAGACCTACTTTGCTTTCCTAATATATATCTCGTATAATTCTAAAAAGGTTATGAGACAAATGGTCCTTGAAAATGGCACAACAATTTTAATTGCTCCAAATTAGGACCATAGAAAAATATATGAAATGCTTAAGGTCAACTTGGCCGTGAGCTGAGGTCAGGTACGATTGTCTTGTGATTACCCATATATAGGGTATTTACATGGAATTTATGACGGGGTCCCCTGTACTGTCCCCGTTGACCTGGGATAGTCAGTACTGAACCAATTGTTTAATGTTCGTTCATTGAACGATGTCATCGCCCAATGCGAGGCACATCAGAGCAGCAGGATATTGCATCCAGTTGATCATGAATTGCAACAGGCCATGTGACACTCGTGTTTGATAACATCAGCCTTTCCGAAATGTATCTCTGCATCACATGTAGTAGTAATCTCTATATGTGGTTCACATGGGTCTGAATCATTTCCTTTTTAGACATGTTTAGCTGCTAGACTGTATTACTACACATCCTCTGTGTGAAAATCACCCATAATGGCAGAAGAAGATCCCAAAGACCATCTATGTTTATGAATGAGGGATCTTCCCCGTGTAACCTCCTGGAGCTATGAACAAAAACGCACAAAGGAGGCCAATGTATTTGGGCAATTAATCAAGAACTTAGACTTTTTCAATTATACCAAAGCTTGGGAACTAAAATAAGTTCTCATAAGTTAGGAAGAACCCCATAATAAAGGAATCCATGTCGACCTAGTCAGATTCTAACCCATGACCGCAGTGCTAAAAGGCAACATGGTTGGAGATGGCAAGTTAAGCTTCAGACAACTATAAGACGAAAGCTCCAGACCAACATGTCCATCAGGCTGGTGTTTTCTTCTCGTATTTGTCTCCATGCTGTGGTAGAGCCGACTCCCTGCTCTGGACTCAACATTTCACGGTGAGCTGGAAATCTCTGCCTCCTTATTCAGAGACTTATTCCAGGCCAGCTATCTGGGTTGCAGATTATCGTGTGAGTCCCTCAACATCCAAAATGTTGTCCCTGGTTGAATTGTTCATACCTGTAGGTATGTACATTCTTTGTCTTTTCTCGGCCAACATTCTACCAAAACCTTCAACAGGCTGCTATTCACATCACAGCCACTAGGTGGTCACACAGACACCTAAAGCTAAAACGGCTTCAGATAGAGTATTATGAATTCCTTTTTTTTTCCTTTAGAGCTAGTTATTTGGCACCACTTTTCTTAGAATATATAAAACCTAGATAAAGACGTATACAATTGTATATACTAATATATATAAATGCATTTTTTTTCTTGCAGGAGGATACAGACTGAACTTAAATTTTCTGTATTTCC
This sequence comes from Dendrobates tinctorius, assembly GCF_039654945.1. Lineage (NCBI taxonomy): Eukaryota > Metazoa > Chordata > Amphibia > Anura > Dendrobatidae > Dendrobates > Dendrobates tinctorius. The sequence goes on along the minus strand of NW_027361998.1, from coordinate 610,341 downwards.
TTTATGGACCCCTTTCATGGTGCAGACAAGGACCAAAGTCATCAACACCTATTATATAGTCTTCAAAGAGACATCCAGTTGCTCCTATGTGGTGATAAGCATACGTCTGTGGCGTAGTTTGACGAGACTTGAGGCTAGAAAGATGTAAATACATAATAAAACGTACGGACTTAAAAGAGTCTTTAAAGCTCATGTATCATTTGTGATAAAAAATGTTATTTTTACATTTTGCTACCGCTAGAATTCAGTTGCCTTTGCTTCTGTGAATTATAGTTTTATAGGAATACATCATTCAAAATTGATACATTGTACTATGTTTAGCATAAGGTCTTAGAGGCGGAGCTTAGCACCGGGATCCTCTACGTGGGTTTATATAAATCCTGCTTCGGACCCTCGATTACATATCAGTTTTGTAGTGTCGCATCTTAAGTTTTAACTCATTTTAACAAATATCCTTCTCGATCGAATCAATGGAAAGTGATAACTAAAAAGAAACTACAGTATAAAAATCTTTCAGTTTTATTTATATTCTGTATTTTTTATTGTTTCATAATGTTCCTATCCTCATAATGATTGTGTGTTAGTAACAGGACATGCTCATGCTGACAAAATAGATAGACACTCGGAATCTAGCCAAATAAATGTTTCCTTTATTAGAATTGGCTATAAATGCAAATATAAATAGAACATGAGATTGTGAAATATGACAATGATAAGAAATTACCTAAAACATCAACTGTATGTTTTTGGAGTGAGGTGTACCAGAAAAGGTCCCTGCAGAATCAGCAAAAAGTTTTATTTTAATTGATTTTGAACCCCAAATTCATGGTTGCTGAATCACAGCATTGAACTTCATTGACGTTACCAAATCCTATTAACAAAATTCTAATTTGAGGGAACAGCCTATGTAAGGTACCCATGGCGGTCCCCATTTATGTTACAAGCTCTACAGTATATACCCAGAATTAGAAAGTCATAATGGTTAGGAAAAACAAGTTACTTAACTAAGGTAAAAATATTATTGGATATTATTATATATTATTATAGCACCATTTATTCCATGGCACTTTACATGTGAAAAGGGGTATACATAATAAAAATGAGTAAAGTAATCTTAAACAATACAAGTCAAGACAGGTACAGGAGGAGAGAGGATCCTGCCCGCAAGGGCTCACAATCTTCAAGTGATGGGATAGTATACAGTAGGCGAGGGTACAGCTGGTCCTGCAGTGGCTTGGTCAATCGGTGGTTACAGCAGGTTGTAGGCTTGTCGGAAGAGGTAGGTCTTCAGGTTCTTTTTGAAGGTTTTGATGGTAGGTGAGTATGATATGTTGTGGTAGGGAGTTACAGAGTAGGGGTGATGCATGGGAGAGGTCTTGTATGCGATGGTGGGAAGAGGAGATAAGAGGGGAGTAGAGAAGATCTTGTGAGGATCGGAGGTTGCGTGTAGGTAAGTACCGGTAGACGAGGTCACAGATGTATGGAGGATACAGGTTGTGGATGGCTTTGTATGCCATGGTTAAGGTATTGAACTGGAGTCTTTGGGTAATGGGGAGCCAGTGCAGGGATTGACAGAGGGGAGAGACCGGTGAATAGCGAGCGGATAGGTGGATTAGTCGAGCAGCAGAGTTTAGAATAGATTGGAGGGGGTGCGAGTGTTAGAGGGGAGGCCACAGAGCAGGAGGTTGCAGTAGTCAAGGCGGGAGATGATGAGGTCATGGACTAGGGTTTTTGAAAATTTTTGGTTGAGGAATGTACGGATCCATGAAATGTTTTTGAGTTGAAGTCAGCAGGAAGTGGAAAGGGCTTGGATATGTGGTTTGAAAGAGAGATCAATGTCAAGAATTACCCCGAGGCAGCGAGCTTGTGAGACTGGGGAGAGTGGGCAGCCATTCAGCCATTTACTTTAATGGATGGGTTCGTTAGGGGGGTCGAGTGAGATGGGATACAAAGTTTTTTTTCTTTGATTCACTGTACCTATTTCAATATGATAATTATTACCGTATGTTGCCGTTTTGAATTTTAGTCATACTATTAAGAACCCAGGAACAAGGACAGCAGATGTAATCATGTGACCATGCTTTTGATGTCATAGTGATACCCATTTATGTCACAGAATCTTTCTAAACTGGTTATATTAATGCTGGAAATTAAAAGCTGTATATATAGCAGAAGCGATAGTGGTTCTCTCTACATTATCATATCCATATATTCTGTATTAGCATGACACAGTAGTTATAAATTATAAATATGTTCAACTTCTTATTAATATTTTCCCTATGTATTTATTTCTACATTCAATCTAGAAATTCATTTTAATCATATCATTGTCACCAATTAATATACTTAGAAACCAACCATCAGAAGTTATCACAGTACCATAATTACTGTGCTACTATGCTAACTTTTCATGTATATTACAGAAGTCAATTAAACCAACTCTACTTATGGTGAAAATTGTAACCTATAAATTGCACCCATAGCGGTCACCCCTTATATTATAATACACATATACTCTCAATTAGAATGGAACAGTGCTTAGCATTGAGGAGTTATTATTGTAAATAAAACTATCAATGATTTTAACATATAGTTAGCTCAATGTCATATTTAGTCTGATTTGTATTTTGTTACATTCACTTCTGTAGTTAGGTTTAATTTTTTAGTCATAGCCTTGTCAATTCCTAACCCAGGAACCAAGTCATCAGTATCAATCATGAGGTTGTGCTTTCTGATCCACAATAGCAGCCATGCATTAATGTTAAAGGATCTTATTTACCAGACTGTATTCACTGTGGCACCTTACTTTAAATATGGCTCGCATAACTGTCACCTCTATATTGCAATATTCACACCCTCTATAAGAAAGTATAACAATGGTTAGTAATAGGGAGTTACCTAAAGTTAAAAAAATCATCCATGGATAGAACTTAATAGCTGTTCTTTATATTTGATTTGCATGCTGTATATGCCTATATATCTGCCACAGCATATGTTACTGTTTTATTGTTGAGTCACACCCTTTGTAATTTCCAATGCAGAAGCATGCACACAAATATGACCATGGTTCCCATGCCAAAATGCTTGCAATTCTATTAAAATGTCTACATAAGTAGCCTATGCAAAGTACCCATGGCGGTTCCCTTTGTACTGCATTATCCAGAGCTTCTGCTTTAGAATAGCACAGCAGCAAGTGTTAAGTAGTTATTAAATTTATGCTTCACATTTAACACACAGAATATTTCAACATCTTGATAAACAGCTTCTTGTACAATATTTGGCTACATTACTGATAAAGAAACATGGATTACACTTTGGCAGTATTTCAACAAAACAGGAATTGATTTTTTTCTTGTCTACAATGGAGGGAGCTATCACAGCCCAGTTCATAGCCCGATGATGCTGTAAGATTATTATTCCAGCTTGTGTTTACACGGGTGGTGATGGTGTGACTGCTGAGGCCGATCAAAGATCAAACAATCGCTATTCTTTCCTTGGCTCTCAGTTTCTCTTATATGGAGCTTTGCCAAAAGGGTAGTAAATGATTATATTGCTGCAAAGGTCATTAAAGAGAGACGAATACAAAGTGGTAATTTACCTAACATTGCAATACTGTCTACATTCCTAAACCATCTGTGCTTTATGAAGGCTGTAGATGTTTGATCTGACGTTTACTAAATTTGCTATTTATTCAGATTAAACCCTAGAGATACCAGAATGGAAACCCATAGATAAAAAACAAAGCGGGGGTCTATCATAATAAGGCGAATTAGGACTATGTCTTTAATGACTACTACTCCCAGCATGCTCTAATAATGACTAATATAATAACAGCTTTTAAAAATGTCTTTGTAATGTTTTGCTGCTGACCGGTTGTACCTCGACGTTGGCCAATTACTCACTTGTCGATATCTTACAATCGAGAGACTTCTGGGATAGGCAAGCTATGACTTTGTTCATCAAGATGGAATCAGAAATAGTTCATTTCTGCTCTGTAGATAACAAACTTCCATACGGAAATGGAAAGTTGCATTTGAACAGCCGACGATTAGCCATTGAGGTGTTTACACTAGAGGAGCACAACTTTGTGGGGTCAGAGGACCATATAGTTTGACTGTGCCACTGCCAATGGCCACAATAAAGCCAGAGGTCCATTTTGGTTTCACTCCTGTCTCTGCTGACAGTTCCTTTCCAGCAAACACTTCATGCTTTCTTTGTTTACAATATATAGCTCCATTCTCTCTTGTTAGAGACTTTGCCTGGCACTGCAGGCCAGATATTTTTGGCAGTGACTGTGTCTGGTGCTGCAGTTCAGTTCATTTTGGCAGTGACTGCATCTGGTGCTGCAGTCTAATACTTTCTGGTAGTAGCTGTGCATGGTACTGCAGTCCAGTCTTCTTTTGTAGTAGCTGTGCCTGGTGCTGCAGTCCATCAGTCCTTTAGGTAGTAGCTTTGCCTGGTGCTGCAATCCAGTTCTTTTTAGTAGTAATTGCTTTGCCTGATACTGCAGTTCTTTTTGTCAGTGACTGTGCCTGGTACTGCAGTCACGTACTTTCTGCTAGTAGATGTACCTGGTACTGCAGTCAAGTACTTTCTGGTAGTAGATGTACCTGGTGCTACAGTCCAGTACTTTCTGGTAGTCGCTGTGCCTGGTGCTGCAGTCAAATATTTTCTGGTAGGAGCTCTGTGATATGCTGCAGTCCAGTATTTTCTGGTAATAGATGTACCTGGTGCTGCAGTCCAGTACTTTATAGTAGTAGATGTGCCTGGTGCTGCAGTCCAGTACTTTCTGGTAGTAGCTGTGTCTGGTGCTGCAGTCCAGTACTTTATAGTAGTAGATGTACCTGGTGCTGCAGTCCAGTACTCTCTGGTAGTAGATGTACCTGGTGCTGCAGTCCAGTACTTTATGGTAGTAGATGTGCCTGGTGCTGCAGTCTAGTACTTTCTGGTAGTAGATGTGCCTGGTGCTGCAGTCCAGTACTTTCTGGTAGTAGATGTACCTGGTGCTGCAGTCCAGTACTTTCTGGTAGTAGCTGTACCTGGTGCTACAGTCTAGTACTTTCTGGTAGTAGCTGTGCCTGGTGCTGCAGTCCAGTACTTTCTGGTAGTAGCTGTACCTGGTGCCGCAGTCCAGTACTTTCTGGTAGTAGATGTGCCTGGTGCTGCAGTCTAGTACTTTCTGGTAGTAGATGTGCCTGGTGCTGCAGTCTAGTACTTTCTGGTAGTAGCTGTGCCTGGTGCTGCTGTCCAGTACTTTCTGGTAGATGTGTCTGGTGCTGCAGTCCAGTACTTTCTGGTTGTAGATGTACCTGGTGCTGCAGTCCAGTACTTTCTGGTAGTAGATGTACCTGGTGCTGCAGTCCAGTACTTTCTGGTTGTAGATGTACCTGGTGCTGCAGTCTAGTACTTTCTGGTAGTAGATGTGCCTGGTGCTGCAGTCCAGTACTTTCTGGTAGTAGATGTGCCTGGTGCTGCAGTCCAGTACTTTCTGGTAGTAGATGTACCTGGTGCTGCAGTCCAGTACTTTCTGGTTGTAGATGTACCTGGTGCTGCAGTCCAGTACTTTCTGGTAGTAGATGTGCCTGGTGCTGCAGTCCAGTACTTTCTGGTAGTAGATGTGTCTGGTGCTGCAGTCCAGTACTTTCTGGTAGTAGATGTGCCTGATGCTGCAGTCCAGTACTTTCTGGTAGTAGATGTGCCTGGTGCTGCAGTCCAGTACTTTCTGGTAGTAGATGTGCCTGGTGCTGCAGTCCAGTACTTTCTGCTAGTAGATGTGCCTGGTGCTGCAGTCCAGTACTTTCTGGTAGTAGATGTGTCTGGTGCTGCAGTCCAGTACTTTCTGGTTGTAGATGTACCTGGTGCTGCAGTCCAGTACTTTCTGGTAGTAGATGTGCCTGGTGCTGCAGTCCAGTACTTTCTGGTTGTAGATGTACCTGGTGCTGCAGTCCAGTACTTTCTGGTAGTAGATGTGCCTGGTGCTGCAGTCCAGTACTTTCTGGTAGTAGATGTGCCTGGTGCTGCAGTCCAGTACTTTCTGGTAGTAGATGTGTCTGGTGCTGCAGTCCAGTACTTTCTGGTAGTAGATGTGCCTGATGCTGCAGTCCAGTACTTTCTGGTAGTAGATGTGCCTGGTGCTGCAGTCCAGTACTTTCTGCTAGTAGATGTGCCTGGTGCTGCAGTCCAGTACTTTCTGCTATTAGATGTGCCTGGTGCTGCAGTCCAGTACTTTCTGGTAGTAGATGTGTCTGGTGCTGCAGTCCAGTACTTTCTGGTTGTAGATGTGTCTGGTGCTGCAGTCCAGTACTTTCTGGTTGTAGATGTACCTGGTGCTGCAGTCCAGTACTTTCTGGTAGTAGATGTGCCTGGTGCTGCAGTCCAGTACTTTCTGGTAGTAGATGTGCCTGGTGCTGCAGTCCAGTACTTTCTGGTAGTAGATGTGCCTGGTGCTGCAGTCCAGTACTTTCTGGAAGTAGATGTGTCTGGTGCTGCAGTCCAGTACTTTCTGTTTGTAGATGTACCTGGTGCTGCAGTCCAGTACTTTCTGGTAGTAGATGTACCTGGTGCTGCAGTCCAGTACTTTCTGGTAGTAGATGTGCCTGGTGCTGCAGTCCAGTACTTTCTGGTTGTAGATGTACCTGGTGCTGCAGTCCAGTCCTCTTTGTAGTAGCTGTGCTTGGTGCTGCAGTCCGTCAGTCCTTTTGGTAGTAGCTTTGCCTGGTGCTGCAATCCAGTTCTTTTTGGTAGTAATTGTTTTGCCCGGTGCGGCTGTCCGTCAGTCCTTTTTGGTTGTGATTGTGCCTGGTATAGCAGCTCAGACCTTCTATCTAGTGGCTTTGCCTATTACTGCAGTTGAGTCCCACTCACTGTGTGGTGGTGATTTGCAGTACCAGGCACAACCAATATTAAAAGTAGCCATGAGAGGTAAAAACATTAAGAAGATGCAACGCTTTGTACATCGCCATGATTCCTTCAGTCAGTGACTTAATGGGGGTGGCGGGACTGGCCCCCCCACTCATCTGCTTTGATTATGCTATCTCAGTGACAAGCCAACAATATTGATGAATCCTTTAATTTTTTCATTTGAAGCAACAACAGTTGATGTGAGCAGACAAGACAATAAAGGATCTAGATGCATGGCGAATGTTATTGCTATGGTTATTTAAAGAGTCTGATGCTATAACACCCCACATCATGCCTTTATTGATAATTCCTTATATTGGTAATCATCGGGATGCTTCCATATCAGCTTTCTGTCCCAATAATGAAGAACCGCATGGGCTGGGTATAATTGCCACGCCCCCGAGGAACAGCTTATCCTAGGGGAGTGATACCAGAGGTAGCCAGATCCGTATTGAATTCCTGGTGTATGGTCCAACTTTAAAGACATGTCTGTAGTCATTTAGGCTATCATCTATGTATCCACCCCCTGATTTCATGGGTTTGGGCCAATATACATTACATTGACGGCTACTAGTAAAATCTTGTTGTTGAGCCTCCGAATTGCAGAATGTTGAGCTCAACTTCATAAAAGTTAAACATTGCTGGTAGTGCAAGCAGCGGCAGCGAGCTGTCCTATGGGCTTAGCAAACCTGCCAAGTTTGTGCTGACTTGCATAACTGTTGTTTTCTCACTCGAGTTACAGCCGGCCGGCGATTACAACATTTCATTAATCTAATCAGAGTAAACGTTTTATAGATGAGGGAAGGGAAACAGACTGCAAACAATAAACGTGCAAACATGAAAGCTCCCTGAAAGGAAAGGGTTCAGGTGCCGGGCCATGCACCGGCCCATTCAGACTTAGCTCTAGAATTACAGGGTGCGGCCATTCATGTCTCTCTAGGAGATCAAAGTTGAATTAGAGGGCATTATTGTGGTCCATGATAGATAATGAATTTTCCACGAACAGCCACTGATTGGCCATGCAGAGGACGCTACATGCAAGTGGCCAATCTGGGATTGCCTTCTTCTTGCATCCACAGCCAATCAGTGATTCTATCCAGCAAAGAAAAGTTGCCGTGTCCATAACATCCATAGACGTCAGTAGGGAGGGCCACACTTCCCTTATATGTGGTTGCTATTGTCATCCGGTTGGTTGTTTCCGTGTTCCTGGAGACTACAGAAAAATGGAGCTCCTGGCTGGATGTGTGAGCTCTTACCTTAGCGATACACCAATGTGGACTGAACGCTTGACGTTTAACACGTGGCCATACAGTCCTTCTGGTACATGTGACACTAAAGAACTAGATCACAATGGGAGCCTCAGTCGTTCCTTGAGTAGGCCGCATGCCCCAAGGTGTGTCGCTATGACCCCTCACAACTATTCTCAACTTCCAATCTTCAGTCTTCAGTGTACGAGAAAACATGTCCCAAGCTTGCCATCTTCTCCTCTATGAACCTCACATCTGGCTACACTTACGCTTGCTTTAGGCCCCCACCTCCATGAGATAAAGGGTCCTTCTGCTACTTGATACTTGTTCACCCTAGAATTTGATATCCGAGTATGGTCTTCATACACAACACCCTTTTGGACCATAAGTCCTTTTTCAATACTTTCCCCTATCTGACTGACAAACAGAAGGTTGAATTTCCTATGCCCACTTAACTCCTCCCTTCATGGTTCCTTCCTCTGGTTAGCTAAGTGCTGCAGGCCACAAAATAAATAAAGCAACATTCAAAACATGATAAAGCATTATATCACTATAAGATCTTCAGGAGGGATGTTGACAGCTTCTCCACTCCCTTACATTCTCCCTTCTTTAATTATGGTCGTTCTCAACCATCCAAGACCTGCAATACAATAAAAGCAGCCACATAATATAATGCATTCTAGAACTTGAGAGGATCTAGAACATCTTCTTTAATGATCTTCTTCTTTAAGGTGCAACAGTCCTTAGAGTTGATCCGGCCCTTCTTGGTAAAGTCCACTGGAATAGTAACACAGTCCTTTAACTTGATAACAGTCCACAAAGTGCAAGGGTAGTCCTAAATGTGGCTCAGTCCATAGCTGATGGTGTAGGACCCTTCAGCTGCCTAAGCGCCCTTAATCTAGCAGAAAAGGGCACTATACTGTAGATGTAACAAAAATAAATTCAAAGCAAAGTCTATCAGTGGGTATGGCAAATTCTCGGCCTATGTGGGGGTATAAACTTTACAGTCTCTCCAAGGAAGAGAGGCTCACCTAGCCTTTGACCATAAAATCTTCTCTCTTCATGAACCCAGGAACTTGGACCCGACTGGTCCACTGGCATCAGCTACCTTAAGAGTTTGAGTTTCTCAAACACAACTGGAGAGCGATAAGTACGACTGTGTACCTTCTCCAGTTCTTTCTCACTGAGGTTGTTCGGGCATCCTGCGCAATTCCTCCATCTTCTTTGGTTGGGCCTCCTTAGTCCTTCCTGTCTCTTATCATATGCAGGACCCTGCTGCCAACACAAGACATATGGTATAGGCCACCAGGCCAATTTTATATCTCCTCCACAAAAGACCAATATGGCCTTATTAAATTATCCCTTAAAGTTCTGCCACATTGGTACTATTGTACAAGGGAGGAAATCTGGACTTGAAAAATTGGTCCAAAAGCTGGAAAAACAGCATCAAATGATTCCCTTCTTTCACCATATTTTACAGTAGGTTCTGTGTTTCCAATTAGGGCAGATAACATTCTCCAAGCATTTGTCAAACCCAACTTCATCCATCTGACACCATCAGTGAGATTTGATTCATCACCCTTAAAGGAACAGGCTTCCTCTGCCACACAGTGACATGCTTTACATTACTCCAGCAGACACCTGGCATTGAGCATGCTGATGATAGCCTTCTGTGCAGCTGCTCCACCATGGAGACCCATTTCATAAAACTGCTGGCACAAGGCTATTTAGCACTTGGATGCCATCTGCATGGAGTCTATATGGTCTCCTAAATTGTTGCATGTTCCTCTGGATTTTCTGGTTTATATTCCAACTCCAAAGACATAAAGATTGGTTAATCAGCTTCCTATGAAATTGGCCCTACTTTGTGTTTCATGATTCCCCCTTGAGGCATCTTCATCTAGGGTTGTCCTCTCCTGGACCTCATGTTGTGGCAGGAATCCAATAGATTGTAGTCCCCAAAAATATGGATCTAAAATAAGAAGCTATGGAGCAGAAAGTATGCGAGCAATGCTCCGGGCGAATCTTGCCTCCTGCCCTGCGGCTACACAGCAATATTTACCCTCCAAACACCAAGGAGCCGCGTTACCCAGGAACAGGTCTGTCTTGTTTGCCCCATCTTGGTGTTCACACCGTTCTGAAGGAATGAATGGTCACGTCCCAGTGCAATACAGTTATGTGGAAAAGTAAGCAAAGGGTTTTTTATTTTTTATCATATGTGGATCTTTCAATATTTAAAAAAAAAAAAAAACAACAACTTTTGCTTAGCAATAATTTAGTACTTTTAATTTTTTAATGTTTTTAAACTTTTTAAAAACTTTTTACTGTATTTAATAGTCCCCTTAGGGGACTCAAAGCTGCGATCATCTGATCCCTTGCATTACACATAGCAGGGTTTTAGCATTGCTGTGTATACAGAAAATTATGATCTCCAATGAATGCCAGGCACGGCGGTCATCAGGAGACCCCTGGCTGTCATTACACCCTATCGGTGCCCTGAGGTCATAAATGACGCGGTCCACTGTCGGCGCGTGTTCAAACCGGCTGTCAAAGATTGAGAGTGGGATTTAACAGGTTAACAACCGTGAGTGGAGCACCGTTAAAGGCTCGTGATGGCTGATTAAATCAGCCATCATGTGCGGGAAAACGTGCGGGCTCAGCGTGTGAGCCTGCATCAAAGGCAGGGACAAGACATATGACGTAAAGATACATCATGTGTCATGAGGGGGTTAAAAAACAAACGGCACGAAAACACAACCAAACAAAATAGGAGTGCACTGACCTGGTTCATTTTCGCTGCGTAGCGAATCAGGTGCGTCTGGTACCCGGCATGCAAAAATATTGTGACTTATAAAGGTGTGTTCCCCAGATTTCTGGCATAACCACCTTAACGTGTCCCTGTTCCTCCCTCTTGCTGAATAATAAATCCTCACTATCAGTTTTCCCACCTATTGAGTAAAGAGAAGATTTCCTGAAATTTGATTTCGATTTGATTCTAAATTGCTCCAAAATCTCCAAGTACTTTGAAAACACGCGTGTAACACTCTGAGGCCTCCTAGGACTGCATCCAACCCCTTCCAAGCTCTTTAGCTCATACACAACCTTAGTAACCTCAGTGGATGGTGTAATAACCAGGCTCTCTGAATGAGCCCTGAGATCTTCTCTCATCTCTCCATTCCCCCAGTAAATGGCAGCTGCTACTCCTACTTGTGGTTTTATAGTGGCTACAAGCCTAAAATCCCTCATGATTGGCTGTGGATTACCTGCAGGCCCTTATGGCTGCACCTGATGTCACCTGATCCTTCTTTCGCGATCACTTTAGGTGATTCGTCCTAATCAAATTATTAGAACTTCCAAACTTTGATGAATTTCAAAACTTTTTCTCCGAACTCGACTTGTGCAGAATTGATTTACTGGTCAAGAATGACAGATTATTTCATTGCCGTGACACCCAGTGATCCGCTGCAAACTGTGGGAGAATCTGGCTGAGCCTGCAAATTTTCAGTTTTCCATGCGGCGCCTCCACTGGACAAAGTAAGTATTACACAGTTGGTCCGTCTGGAACGACAGATACTTTTCTAACAACTTTCCGGTCTGAAAACTATAACACAACCGTCATCACTTTCCCGTTCGCCGTCGATGTTGTTACGTGACTTCTTAAAGAAAAGGAGCATCTGCTCTTCCAGAAAAACACCCCCAGCTGCTGCTCCATCTCTCGGAGAGGTCACAGATCTCTCGGCGTTACCATCTGGACCTCAGATCCCAGAACTAAGTGACAATGTCACGTCCGCTGCCATTATTATGACCTACGCTAAAGCAGCGACGGCATTAACGGGACGGTCCCGTCATAGGTGAACAGACTGTAATTATTGCAAAGGGAAAAAGAGACGAGGTCGCCCCCTGCTCCGCACAGACCGGGATGGAGCAGCAAGGGATCATCCTCATAACGGAGGCGCTGATGACCCGTCCGCCAGGTCACGCGACAATACCGCAACGAGTGCCAAACCCGCCGCTTTTCTGATGTAGAAAGTTCTCATTCCTCTAGTCACAACCAAAGCTGCATTCAAAATGAAATAGATGAAAAACAGCAATCATATTACTAGGCAATGCTGCAGCTGTACCTGCAGTCCTATGTAACACCACAGATAACACAGTGATCACTCTCTGAGTATAGATAATGCAGTAGATGTCACCTGCAGTCCCATGTAACACCACAGATAACACAGTGATAACTCTCTGAGTACAGATAATGCAGTAGATGTCACCTACAGTCCCATGTAACACCACAGATAACAGTGATAACTCTCTGAGTACAGATAATGCAGTAGATGTCACCTACAGTCCCATGTAACACCACAGCTAACACAGTGATAACTCTCTGAGTACAGATAATGCAGTAGATGTCACCTGCAGTCCTATGTAACACCACGATAACACAGTGATAGCTCTCTGAGTACAGATAATGCAGTAGATGTCACCTACAGTCCCATGTAACACCACAGCTAACACAGTGATCAACTCTCTGAGTACAGATAATGTAGTAGATGTCACCTGCAGTCCTATGTAACACCACAGATAACACAGTGATCACTCTCTGAGGACAGATAATGTAGTAGATGTCACCTGCAGTCCCATGTAACACCACAGCTAACACAGTGATAACTCTCTGAGTACAGATAATATAGTAGATGTCACCTGCAGTCCTATGTAACACCACAGATAGCACAGTGATAACTTTCTGAGTACAGATAATGTAGTAGATGTTACCCGCAGTCCTATGTAACACCACAGATAACACAGTGATAAGTCTCTGAGTACATATAATGTGGTAGATGTCACCTGCAGTCCCATGTAACACCACAGCTAACACAGTAATTACTCTCTCAGTACAGATAATGTAGTAGATGTCACCTGCAGTCCCATGTAACACCACAGATAACACAGTGATAACTCTCTGAGGACAGATAATGTAGTAGAAGTTACCTACAGTCCTATGTAACACCACAGATAACACAGTGATAGCTCTCTGAGTTATTTATGTCTTATATTGTGGCACTATTTATATGTGTAGTATGACAGCATTATTTATGTGCACTGTATTGCAGCATTATTTATGTGTACAGTATTTCAGCATTATTTATGTGTACAGTATTGCAGCATTATTTATGTGCACTGTATTGCAGCATTATTTATGTGTACAGTATTGCAGCATTATTTATGTGTACAGTATTGCAGCATTATTTATGTGTACAGTATTGCAGCATTATTTATGTGCACTGTATTGCAGTATTATTTATGTGTACAGTATTTCAGCATTATTTATGTGTACAGTATTGGAGCATTATTTATGTGCACTGTATTGCAGCATTATTTATGTGTACAGTATTGCAGCATTATTTATGTGTACAGTATTGCAGCATTATTTATGTGCACTGTATTGCAGCATTATTTATGTGTACAGTATTGCAGCATTATTTATGTGCACTGTATTGCAGCATTATTTATGTGTACAGTATTGCAGCATTATTTATGTGCACTGTATTGCAGTATTATTTATGTGCACTGTATTGTGACATTCTTTATATGTAAAACATTTAAAGGGAATCTGTCACCTATTTTTCCACATACAAGCTGCGGCCACCGCCATCAGGGGCTTATCTGCAGCATTCTGTCATGCCGTACATCTGCCCCCGATGTAACCTGAAAGATGAGAAAAACAAGTTAGATTATACTCACCCGGGGGCGGTCCGGTGCGGTCTTGGTCTGATGGGTGTTGCGGTCCGGCGTCTCCGGTCTTCTAGAGATGACGTCCTCCTCCTTACTTCTGCCGCGGCTCCTGCACAGGCGTACTGATCTGTCCTGTTGAGGGCAGAGTAAAGTACTGCAGTGCGCAGGCGCCGGGAAAGGTCAGAGAGGTCCGGCGCCTGCGCACTGCAGTACTTTACTGTGCCCTCAACAGGACAGATCAGTACGCCTGCGCCGGAGCCGCGGCAGAAGGAGGAGGACGTCATCGCTAGCAGATGGGAGGCGCCGGACTGCGACACCCACGACACCCGCCCCCCCCCCGGTGAGTATAATCTAACTTGTTTTTCTTCTCGTTCAGGTTACATCGGGGGCAGATGTGCGGCATTACAGAATACTGTAGACAAGCCGCTGATGGCGGTGGCCGCAGTTTATAGGCAGAAAATGGGGTGACAGATTCCCTTTAAGAACTACTAAATAATGCGGCATCCTGTCTACATTACAACGTGCCCCCAAGAACCACCTCATCATTGTGCGTTAGTTGTGGCATCTCGGCGGTGGTGTCAGCGGAGGATGGCGATATTATTATTTACGGAGGTCTAGGGCACTAAGAGTATTACAGGGTCATCTTACACCAGCGCAATAAGGTCAGTGACGATGCTCAGGGGGTGAATACTTTTCCTTGGTCGCCATGTAATGCCTGATTTCTCCCCTAGCAGTATAATACGAGTCTGATTTCTTCCGTTCCGTTCCATGTGACCGCGTGACGGAGCTGAACTCTGGATGAACTGGAAAGCGCATAACATGTCAAGCGGCATCCGCCGTCCGCTCCGCTCGTAATGACGGTACAATATATATAAAATGTGTCATAAATAAGAGATGGCGCTACTCAAAGACTCTCGGTGGCTTCAGGAGCCATCATCAGATCGCTCAGCGTCAGTGTGGTGCTCTGTATGTGTTAGAGATATCCCGGGGGGCGCGTGTGAAGAGCCACCGCCATGTCTCCTCCTAGAGAGAGCAGCACAGGACGCCGCGCTTCATTATTGATGTGATCTGCCGGTGGCTGATTCCAGGTAGCCATCACTCACATCAACTCATTGTATGAGGAGGAACATTTTTACTAATTTATAACATCCCTGTAGCTATGAATGTAAGTCCATCAGTTTAAAAGGTGCAGCTCAGCTTGTCCGACAAAGCAAAGCAACACTTAAAACATCAAATAACAACCAAAAACCTGGATCCTCCCTGCACCAATGGCTGCCACATAGCCAGAGAGATAAATTGTACAATAGTTTTTTCCTGTTGTCACCACCAGGGGGAACTGTGGACACACAGCTGTATACAACCAGTACGGAGATAAATAGGAATCATATAAAACTATAAGTAGTGAGCTCCCTCTAGTGGTGGCAGTCAGAAGTTCTGTGCCAGAAATATAAATCCCGTCTTCTACAAAAATGTAATGTCTCATTTTTTGTGAAGGATAATATCACAAATTGCCTGTAGACCTGGAGTATCTAGTCCTATCCTGTGTGATACCGTCTGCTGAGCCGTGTATCTAATCTTAACCTGTGTGATACTGACTGCTGAGCTGTGTATCTAATCCCATCCTGTGTGATACCGTCTGCTGAGCCGTGTATCTAATCTTAACCTGTGTGATACTGACTGCTGAGCTGTGTATCTAATCCCATCCTGTGTGATACCGTCTGCTTAGCCGGTATCTAATCTTAACCTGTGTGATACTGACTGCTGAGCTGTGTATCTAATCCCATCCTGTGTGCTACCGTCTGCTGAGCCGCGTATCTAATCCTATCCTGTGTTATACTGACTGCTGAGCTGTGTATCTAATCCTATCCTCTGTTATATTGACTGCTGAGCCATGTATCTAATCCTATCCTATGTGATACTGCCTGCTGAGCCGTGCATCTAATCCCATCCTGTGTGATACCGTCTGCTGAGCTGTGTATCTAATCCTATCCTGGGTGATACCGTCTGCCGAGCCATGTATCTAACCCTATCCTGTGTGATACTGACTACTGAGCCGTGTATCTAGTCCTATCCTGTGTGATACTTTCTGCTGAGCTGTGTATCTAATCCTCTCCTGTGTGATACTGTCTGATGAGCCGTGTATCTAATCCTATCCTGGGTGATACCGTCAGCTGAGCCGTGTATCTAACCCTATCCTGTGATACTGACTGCTGAGCCATGTATCTAGTCCTATTCTGTGTGATACTGACTGCTAAGCCGTGTATCTAATCCTATCCTGTGTGATACTTTCTGCTGAGCTGTGTATCTAATCCTCTCCTGTGTGATACTGACTGCTGAGCCGTGTATCTAATCCTATTCTGTGTCATATTGACTGCTGAGCCGTGTATCTAATCCTATCCTGTGTGATACTGACTGCTGAGCCGTGTATCTAATCCTCTCCTGTGTGATACTGTCTGCTGAGCCGTGTATCTAATCCTATCCTGTGTGATACTGTCTGCTGAGTCGTGTATCTAATCCTATCCTGTGTGATACCGTCTCCTAAGCGGTGTATCTAATCCTATCCTGTGTGATACTTTCTGCTGAACTGCGTATCTAATCCTCTCCTGTGTGATACTGACTGCTGAGCCGTGTATCTAATCCTATTCTGTCATATTGACTGCTGAGCCGTGTATCTAATCCTATCCTGTGTGATACTGACTGCTGAGCTGTGTATCTAATCCCATCCTGTGTGATACCGTCTGCTGACCCACGTATCTAATCCTATCCTGTGTGATACTGACTGCTGAGCCGTGTATCTAATTCTATCCTGTTTGTTACTAACTGCTGAGCCGCGTATCTAATCCTCTCCTGTGTGATATTGTCTGCTGAGCCGTGCATCTAATCCACTCCTATGTGATACTGCCTGCTGAGCCGTGCATCTAATCCGATCCTGTGTGATACCGTCTGCTGAGCCGTGTATCTAATCCTATCCTGGGTGATACCGTCTGCTGAGCCGCGTATCTAATCCTATCCTGTGTTATATTGACTGCTGAGCCGAGCCGTGTATCTAATCCTCTCCTGTGTAATACTGACTGCTGAGCAGTGTACCTAATCCTATTCTGTGTCATATTGACTGCTTAGCCGTGCATCTAATCCCATCCTGTGTGATACCGTCTGCTGAGCTGTGTATCTAATCCTCTCCTGGGTGATACCGTCTGCCGAGCCATGTATCTAACCCTATCCTGTGTGATACTGACTACTGAGCCGTGTATCTAATTCTGTCCTGTGTGATACCGTCTGATGAGCCGTGTATCTAATCCTATCCTTGGTGATACCGTCTGCTGAGCCGTGTATCTAACCCTATCCTGTGATACTGACTGCTGAGCCAAGTATCTAGTCCTATTCTGTGTGATACTTTCTGCTGAGCTGTGTATCTAATCCTCTCCTGTGTGATACTGACTGCTGAGCAGTGTATCTAATCCTATTCTGTGTCATATTGACTGCTGAGCCGTGTATCTAATCCTATCCAGTGTGATACTTTCTGCTGAGCTGTGTATCTAATCCTCTCCTGTGTGATACTGACTGCTGAGCTGTGTATCTAATCCTATTCTGTGTCATATTGACTGCTGAGCCGTGTATCTAATCCTATTCTGTGTCATATTGACTGCTCAGCCGTGTATCTAATCCTATCCTGTGTGATACTGTCTGCTGAGCCGTGTATCTAATCCTATCCTGTGTGATACCGTCTCCTGAGCCGTGTATCTAATCCTATCCTGTGTGATACTTTCTGCTGAACTGCGTATCTAATCCTCTCCTGTGTGATACTGACTGCTGAGCCGTGTATCTAATCCTATTCTGTCATATTGACTGCTGAGCCGAGTATCTAATCCTATCCTGTGTGATACTGACTGCTGAGCTGTGTATCTAATCCCATCCTGTGTGATACCGTCTGCTGACCCGCGTATCTAATCCTATCCTGTGTGATACTGACTGCTGAGCCGTGCATCTAATCCCATCCTGTGTGATACCGTCTGCTGAGCCGTGTATCTAATCCTATCCTGGGTGATACCGTCTGCTGAGCCGCGTATCTAATCCTATCCTGTGTTATATTGACTGCTGAGCCAAGCCGTGTATCTAATCCTCTCCTGTGTAATACTGACTGCTGAGCCGTGTATCTAATCCACTCATATGTGATACTACCTGCTGAGCCGTGCATCTAATCCCATCCTCTGTGATACCGTCTGCTGAGCCGTGTATCTAATCCTATCCTGGGTGATACCGTCTGCTGAGCCATGTATCTAACCCTATCCTGTGTGATACTGACTGCTGAGCCGTGTATCTAATCCTCTCCTGTGTGATACCGTCTGCTGAGCCGTGTATCTTAACCTATCCTGGGTGATACCGTCTGCTGAGCCATGTATCTAACCCTATCCTGTGATACTGTCTGCTGAGCCGTGTATCTAATCCTATCCTGTGTGATACTGACGGCTGAGCCGTGTATCTAATCCTATCCTGTGTGATACCGACGGCTGAGCCGTGTATCTAATCCTATCCTGTGTGATACTGACTGCTGAGCCGTGTATCTAATCCTATCCTGTGTGATACTGACTGCTGAGCCGTATATCTAATCCTATCCTGTGTGATACCGTCTCCTGAGCCGTGTATCTAATCCTATCCTGTGTGATAGTGATTGCTGAGCCGTGTATCTAACCCTATCCTGTGATACTGTCTGCTGAGCCGTGTATCTAATCCTATCCTGTGTGATACCGTCTGCTGATCCATGTATCTAATCCTATCCTGTGTGATACCGTCTGCTGAGCCGTGTATCTAATCCTATCCTGTGTGATACTGTCTGCTGAGCCGTGTATCTAATCCTCTCCTGTGTGATACTCTCTGCTGAGCCGTGTATCTAATCCTATTCTGTGTGATAGTGACCGCTGAGCCGTGTATCTAATCCTATCCTGTGTGATACTGACTGCTGAGCCGTGTATCTAATCCTATTCTGTGTGATTCTGACTGCTGAGCTGTGTATCTAAACCTATCCTGTGTGATACTGACTGCTGAGCCGTGTATCTAATCCTATCCTGTGTGATACTGACTGCTGAGCCGTGTATCTAATCCTATCCTGTGTGATACCGTCTCCTGAGCCGTGTATCTAATCCTATCCTGTGTGATAGTGATTGCTGAGCCGTGTATCTAACCCTATCCTGTGATACTGTCTGCTGAGCCGTGTATCTAATCCTATCCTGTGTGATACCGTCTGCTGATCCATGTATCTAATCCTATCCTGTGTGATACCGTCTGCTGAGCCGTGTATCTAATCCTATCCTGTGTGATACTGTCTGCTGAGCCGTGTATCTAATCCTCTCCTGTGTGATACTCTCTGCTGAGCCGTGTATCTAATCCTATTCTGTGTGATAGTGACCGCTGAGCCGTGTATCTAATCCTATCCTGTGTGATACTGACTGCTGAGCCGTGTATCTAATCCTATTCTGTGTGATTCTGACTGCTGAGCTGTGTATCTAAACCTATCCTGTGTGATACTGACTGCTGAGCCGTGTATCTAATCCTATCCTGTGTGATACTGACTGCTGAGCCGTGTATCTAATCCTATCCTGTGTGATACTGACTGCTGAGCCGTGTGTCTAATCCTCTCCTGTGTGATACTGACTGCTGAGCCGTGTATCTAATCCTATCCTGTGTGATACTGACTGCTGAGCCGTGTATCTAATCCTATCCTGTGTGATACTGACTGCTGAGCCGTGTATCTAATCCTATCCTGTGTGATACTGACTGCTGAGCCATGTATCTAATCCTATCCTGTGTGATACTGACTGCTGAGCCGTGTATCTAATCCTATCCTGTGTGATACTGACTGCTGAGCCGTGTATCTAATCCTATCCTGTGCCTCTTTACCTCTTGGACCTTTGTACAACTGCAGCGGTTGCACCAATGATACGTCCACCCCTGATATGTCTTTAATGTGGTATTCCCATCTCCAAGATCCTATCCCAATTTGTAGCAGGTGTAGTAATAATAATATTAGCAAATAGCTCCAATTAGAAATGTAGTATAGTTATTCTGATTTGCTTTGTCTTTTTCCTTATGTGCAAGTATTGCAAGACCTTAGGTATCCATGGTTACGACCACTGATAAAGTGATAGCTAGTTGCTAGTGGTCGTAACCATTGATCTATATGTAGAGTTTTTCTGATTCATTATGTCTCTTTCCTTATGTGCAGGACATAAGGTATCCACAGTTATGGCCACTGACAGGCTGGGGTCACACTTGTGAGAAACTCGCACGAGTCTCGCGTCTCAATACCCAGCACTGCCGCCGGCACACGGGACTGAAGTGTTTGGATACATGTATTTCTATGCAGCTGAGCGCTCCGGTCCGAGAGCAGGAGGTAGTGCCGGGTATTGAGATGCGAGACTCGTGCGAGTTTCTCTCAAGTCTGACCCTGGCCATATAGTGATAGTTAGCTAGTGGTTGTAAACATGGTGTGAGGTAATGACCGCTGTTACAGCTAGGGGGCGCTGTGTGTTCTCCCTACGATACGCACAGAGGCATATTGAGGCTATGGGAATGCATTGCAGTCACAGGCATAGCTAGGTTTACAATGGTGAAGCAGTGACTGATGTCACAGGTAGGGGGCGCTGTGTAGTCTCCCCAGGATATGCAGAGAGGTGTATGAAGGCCATAGGTGTGCATGGCAGTCACAGTTGTAGCAGTGACTGCACTGCAGACTGACAATAAAAGTGTTAGTCTTGGACATGTGTGTGTCCAAGGCAGAGGTGCAGAAAACCTGCTCTGGATTTTGTGATTGAAACAGATTGCAGTGTGATAGTGGTGCAGTCTGTTCCATTCCGGACCCAGGTTTTCCATGTGGCTGAAAGCCACAGGTTTCTGTGATAAAAGCCCTGCAGGAAAGGGTTGGTGAGGTCTGAGTGAGTCTGAGGAGTCTCAGGTGTGTCAGGAGTAGAGTGAGGCCTGGCAACCCACAGGGTACACAGTGGTGCTGCCTCCACGGTGACTGGTATCGGATGTGGATGTCTTGTGCCCGGAGGTGAACCGGAGGTAGACAGTCCTCTACCCGAAGAAACACTGGCGTGTGTAACGGCTGCAAACAGATGGATACGGTGCCGGGCTGCGATCTGGAGGATGTCAAGGACTGCGTACGGCTGTGTGCGTCAATAAAGAGACTAAAGACACTGGACAAGGTGAAGTCCGGCATGTTTAGGGACTGTGATACAAAGCTGTGTCCTATATAGTGCCATGAACACCGATAATATGCACTGAAGTTATATGCATTTGTGTGGATTGGAACCTAACACATTAGAGACTTTTATGGTTGAACTTTGTGGGTCACTTCCTCCTCACTGGGTACGGTGCTACCGCTGCATTACAATGGATACCTAAGGTCCTGCAATGCCTGCACATTAGGAAAGAGACACAGTGAATCAGAAGAACTATACTACATTTCTAATTGAAGCTATTTGCTAATATTAGTACAACTACTACATATTGGGAAAGGATTTTGGAGATGGGAATATCCCGTTAATGTGCGATACTGTCCGCTAAGCAGAGCTAGACCCCCGGACTATGACTTTTGGACCACTTTCTATTGGTAACATAAGTCACATTGAGTGACCAAGAAATAGATTAAAGAAAACTGAAAACAACACCGAGGGAAGGAGGTGGACATTGGGAAATCTCGTGTGCCCGCAGTCTGGCATTGACCCTGAGATGTGGGAGCAGACATACCCATATATAGCCCGAGTACCCCGCAAAGCCATAGAAACTGCTGGGTGGTCCCAGATCTGTGGAAGTGAGGAGACACATACTGTGGTCATAGAGGAATGATCAGATCCAGGCCAGAAAGCGAAGGGGCGGCATAAAAAAAGTGTGCGCTCTGGAAGATCCAAAACAAGGTGTCAAGAGTCCAGAACTGCTCCAACTAATCATAGAAAGGCAGTAATATTCCTACAATATGGCTGCAACTGGGGCCACAAAGTCAGGAGCCTGGAGCCAGAGCCACAGGGAGAAGAGCACCGGGCTAAGAAGGTTAGAATTTACTGACTGTTACATATCAACTAAGAAAGGTGCCTGGACCGTGAGAAGATTAGTACAGGGATAATGCACACAGTGATGTCACAGTATGGGGATAATGCACACAGTGATGTCACAGTATGGGGATAATGCACACAGTGATGTCACAGTATGGGGATAATGCACACAGTGATGTCACAGTATGGGGATAATGCACACAGTGATGTCACAGTATGGGGATAATGCACACAGTGATGTCACAGTATGGGGATAATGCACACAGTGATGTCACAGTATGGGGATAATGCACACAGTGATGTCACAGTATGGGGATAATGCACACAGTGATGTCACAGTATGGGGATAATGCACACAGTGATGTCACAGTATGGGGATAATGCACACAGTGATGTCACAGTATGGGGATAATGCACACAGTGATGTCACAGTACGGGGATAATCCTGTACTGATCCTGAGTTACATCCTGTATTATACTCCAGAGCTGCACTCACTATTCTGCTGGTGCAGTCACCGTGTACATAAATTACATTATTGATCCTGAGTTACATCCTGTATTATACTCCAGAGCTGCACTCACTATTCTGCTGGTGCAGTCTCTGTGTACATACATTACTGATCCTGAGTTACATCCTGTATTATACTCCAGAGCTGCACTCACTATTCTGCTGGTGCAGTCACCGTGTACATACATTACATTACTGATCCTGAGTTACATCCTGTATTATACCCCAGAGCTGCACTCACTATTCTGCTGGTGCAGTCACTGTGTACATACATTACATTACTGATCCTGAGTTACATCCTGTATTATTCCCCAGAGCTGCACTCACTATTCTGCTGGTGCAGTCACTGTGTACATACATTACATTACTGATCCTGAGTTACATCCTGTACCCTAGAGCTGCACTCACTATTCTGCTGGTATGGCCTTTATGATAGACTATAACCAACTGTATTTACATTTCTTCATCCTTCAGAGCTGAAATCCCAGCATTCTTTCCTTTTTCAGTTTCCAAACAGTAAATGTAGTTTCTACACCTGCTGAACATGATGATATCCCGTAGTTTGATGGTGGAATGATGGAGCCGGACTCTCCGCTCTGGTCTGCAGATATTTGATGTGATCGTGTGTAACATTCTGCAGAGCAGGAAACCACAGAATTCACTCTAAGAATATAATGTGCCGTCATCTTCAGTAGGAATGATGCAGAAGCTTCATGTGCAGCGCTGGCAGCCGAAATACCAGATACTAAGCGGAACCACAATGTTTTCCAAGGTTTTCTCGTGGAGGGAAATGGAAAAGCACCTTCCAGGTCGGCATTTTTCTTAAAGGGCAAGAGCATGCCCTTGAGATTCCTAATGTGTGACCATGGCCAAAGAAAGAAATCGCGTGTGATGGTCACTGGAACCTGCAAGCAGAGCCGAATCCTGACAGTGAGGATATTACACGCTGTTAGGATCGGCCGCAGGACGTCATTTTATCATTAAATGGCTCGTCCAGGTTTGTGATGAGTCTTCAGTTCCTGTAGGCGGCTGCCGACTTCTGAATTCTCACAGCGCACAAAACCTAGCAGATGAAAACACATAGTAGTGGGATTCTAGACACTTACCAATGTCTGCCAGCAGTACTTTGTCTTCGGATATGCACGTTCCTTGCTGGATCTGCTGTACATTAGTCCGGTCTATATGGAGCTACCACATTGTCAGGTCACTGCATTGTTACTGTTTTGCTCCTAAAGACCTAATTTTTGTTATTTTCTTAGTATTTTGTACATTCCCCTTTGGCTTTCACCACGGCCTGAATCCTTCTGCTCTCGGTCAGATTGAAGCATGTCTCCACCGACATCTGATCTCAGGTCCCTTCTTCACATTCCCCATGTTGGTGCGCACTGGTCGCCTCACTTCGGTCTGTATACAGCTGTTTCTTCATCTCTCCCCATAAGTGCAGGATTGGGCTGGGGCGGACGCTGACAGCTTGGGGCTGGTCGAGTGGATCCAATAAGTCAAAACTTTTATACACTAGTCATTGATTTCAATAAAAATTCATTTTTTAGAGCACCAGATTCCACTAATTTTTGTATCGTAAGGGTTAGGACTAGAGCTGAGCGAATTTGTTCGGGTTCCCTCTTATTCGGCAAGCTGTAGCACTTACCGAAGAAGCTGCAGAGGGAACCCGGCCTCCTGGGCCGCGCCGGCTGAGCAGCTCATGGGTGCCGCGGGTATGTCAGTCACAGCACATGCATGGAGATCCCAACAAAAAGGCGCCCCGTGCATGTGTCACACAACCGCGACACATGCAGCTGTGGCGCCGATCAGCCGGCGCGATCCAGGAAGCCGGGTTCCCCCTGCAGCTTATTCGGTAAGCGCCATAGCTTGCCGAATAAGAGGGAACCCGAACAAATTCGCTCAACTCTAGTTAGGACTCTATCCGGGCACCTTCTTATCTAATTTGAACTTCCCTGTAGTACGTGCACCTGAAGGTTACGACAAGTGAAACGTTCTGATACTACGCAGCGGCTGCAGCCGATATCATTGCCCAGACAAGTATTTCAATTGAATTCTTACAAATTTCAGCCCGTGAATTCAAAACCTTACAATGCAAATCTATGACGTAGAAATACTTGGCACTCATATAGGTATATTCAATAACATATTTATTGAATGTAGAAATTCCAGAAAAATAAGAGACATTTCGGTCAATACCTGACCTTCATCAGTCATCTGGATAGAGGAGATCTGTAGTGTCCAGCACTTCCTGTCTCAGCAGTGGACACTTTTTGTGGAATTTCTATGTTCAATTTCCAATTTGTCCTGAGTATTGCTGATACCCCACATGTGGGGGTAAACCACAGTTTGGGCGCATGGCAGAGCTCGGAAGGGAAGGAGCACCGTTTTGACTTTTTCAACGCAGAATTGGCTGGAATTGAGATCAGATGCCATGTCGTGTTTGGAGAGCCCCTGATGTGCCCAAACAGTGGAAATCCCCCACAAGTGACCCAATTTTGGAAACTAGACCCCCCCCCCAAGGTACTTATCTAGGTGTGGTGAGAACTTTTAACCCCCAAGTGCTTCACAGAAGTTTATAGTGTAGAGGCGTAAAGCTAATAGATCATACTTTTTCCACAAAAATGATCTTTTCACCCCCAATTTTTTATTTTACCAAGAGTAACAGGAGAAATTGGACCCCAAAAGTTATTGTGCAATTTCTCTTGAGTACGCCGATACCCCATATGTGGGGCACAGTGCAAAGCTCAGAAGGGAAGAGGCGCCATATTGGATTTCAGATTTTGCTGGAATGCATTGAGGGTGCCATGTCACATTGTCGGAGCCCCTGAGGTGCCAGAAAGGCAGAAACCCCCTCTGGAGGGAGGGACGGAGCGCTGTTTGCCTATTTGAGTGAATGGGTCTGTGCACATATATTCAAATAAGTAGTTCACAGCACCTCATGTAGACAAAGGGTTAACTTTACCCATATTGAAAGCGCCCGTCATATCCAAGGAGTCCCTCTTGGCAAAAAGTCCAAACAATGTAAAAAAGTTGGTGAAATTCAATCACTTTATTCTGCCTTCTGCTGCGACGTTTCGATCTATACAGATCTTGCTTGATGAGGGCCTGTGCGCATGTCTGTTTCCACACGCTGACATCTCAGATTTTAGTGTCAGCAGAGGCCACAAAACGTCCCGCGCACGTGCATACGCATAACACGCATGGATGTCATCCATGTGACACGCATCAAGTGTTAGGCTGTGTGCCCACGTAGCGATTTTTAAGAGTTTTTGCTGCGATTTTCGGCTCAAACGCTGCGAAAACGTTTAAAAATCGTGTACAGAACGCCCCCCATGCTTTCCTATGGCATTCCGCACATGCTGTGCTAATGCTGCGCTTGTTTCTGCAGTGGAATCGCATCGCGGAAAAAAAATCGCAGCATGCTCATTCTTTTGTGCGGAATCGCAAAGAATTGCGGCGATTCCGCACCCATAGGAATGCATGAGAATCGCTTACTTCCCGCATGTGGCTGTGCCCACCATGCGCAAAGTTAAGTGTCTCATGTGCGGTTGGTACCCACGGTGTGGAGGAGAGGAGACTGTCCTCCAGGCCCTGGGTACCATACCCCTGTAAAAAAAAGAATAAAAAATAAAAAATCGGGGTATATTTACCTTCCGGCGTCCCGCGCTGCCATCCCGGCCTAAGCGTTCCCAGTAATGCCTTGCGGCAAGGTCCTGTGATGACGTGGTCTCGCGAGATCGCTATAGTAACACGAGACCAACGTCATCACAGGTCTCGCAAGGCATTACTGGGAACGCTGAGGCCGGGAATGCAGCGCGGGACGCCGGAAGGTAAATATACCCCGATTTTTTTTATTTTTTTTTATTTTTTTTTTTTTTTATTTATTTTTCTTTTTTTCTCATTTTAACATCCTATCTTTTACTATTGATGCTGCATAGGCGGCCTCAGTAGTAAAAACCTGCTCACACTTATCAAACACTATGTTTTGAAGAGTGTGACCAACCTGTCAATCACTTTCCAAGCGATGCTTCAAATCGCTTGGAAAGTGCTTGAATATCG
This sequence comes from Dendrobates tinctorius, assembly GCF_039654945.1. NCBI lineage: Eukaryota > Metazoa > Chordata > Amphibia > Anura > Dendrobatidae > Dendrobates > Dendrobates tinctorius. The sequence continues at coordinate 583,849 of NW_027361998.1, read as the reverse complement.
CACGCGAAAATCGCGGTGAAATCGCGCGGAAAAAAATGCGCGATTTCTGGGAAGGAGTCCGGTTTTTAGTGTCCGGAATAAAACGCTACGTGCTGAACATGGCTCTCATCATTCTCCCCTGCTCTGCCGGCGATCGGCGCGAGCAGGGGAGAATGATGAGTTATATCTTATATATATATATATATATACGAGTGTGTGTATCAAGCCACGCTGCCATGGTGACTGTGATGTCATAATAGGTTGCCATAGCGATGATGATGTTATAAAGGTTGCCATGGCGACGATGATGTCATAATAGGTTGCCATGGTGACGATAATGTCAGAATGGTTGCCATGGTGAAAATGATGTCATAATAGGTTGACATGTTGATGATGATGTCATAATGGTTGCCATGGTGATTATGATGTCATTATAGGTTGCTATGGTGATGATGCCTGGTTCAATTTCAACTTATGGAACATGTGTGATGGGTATATGGGCATTGGACTATGGGATGGAGGATGTGTGATGGGAATATGGGCACTGGACTATGGGATGGAGGATATGTATGATGGGTATATGGGCACGGGACTATGGGATGGTGGATATGTATGATGGGTATATGGGCACGGGACTATGGGATGGTGGATATGTATGATGGGTATATGGGCATGGGACTATGGGATGGAGGATGTGTGTGATGGTATATGGGCACGGGCCTATGGGATGGTGGATGTGTGTGATGGTATATGGGCACGGGCCTATGGGATGGTGGATATGTATGATGGGTATATGGGCACTGGACTATGGGATGGTGGATATGTATGATGGGTATATGGGAATGGGACTATGGGATGGAGATATGTATGCTGGGTATATGGGCATGGGACTATGGGATGGAGGAGGTGTGTATGTGTGTGTATCAAGCCATGGTGACCATGATGTCATAATAGGTTGCCACAGCAACGATGATGTCATAAAGGTTGCCTTGGCCCATGGCGAAGATTATGTCATATTGGTTGCCATGGCAACGATGATGTCATAAGTTGCCATGGCGATGATGCCTGGTTCTCTTTAAACTTATGGAAAATGTGTGATGGGTATATGGGCACTGGACTATGGGATGGAGGATAATCATTATAATTTGTTATAACTAACCACAGTTAGTTACTATGCCCGGACTATTACTCCCATCAGCCTACCGCTGCTGCTGCTAATAACAGTGACAGCAGAAGCGGATGATCAGGGTATTCATCAGCTGCCGCTTATGCTATAAATAAATAAATAAATAAATAAATAAATGAAAAAAAATGGTGTGGGTTCCCCTGTATTTTCTATAACCAGCCAGGCAAAACTCACAGCTGGGGGCTGCAACCCTCAGTTTTCATCTTCAGCAAGGCTGGATATAAAAAATGGAGGGGTCCCCACGCTGTTTTTTTTTTAAACTATTTAAATAAATAATTTTAAAAAATGGTGTGAGGTCCCCCCATTTTTGACAACCAGCCTTGCTAAAGCTCACAGCTGGGGGCTGGTATTCTCAGGCTGGTAAGGGGCCATGGATATTAACCCCCCAGCCTAAAAATAGCAGCCCGAAGCTGCCCAGAAAAGGTACATCTATTGGATGCGCCAATTCTGACATTTTGCCTGGCTCTTCCCACTTGTCCTGTAGCGGTGGCAAGTCGGGTAATATTTGTGAGGTTGATGTCACCTTTGTATTGTCAGGTGACATCAAGCCCATGGCTTAGTAATGGAGAGGTGTCTATAAGACACCTATCCATTACTAATGCTATAGTTATAAGGTAAATAAAGACACAGCCAAAATAAAGTCCTTTAATTGAAAAAATGACACAGACTTCTCTAATAATCTCAGTTAAACCATACTTACTGCATCGCCTAATTCCAGTGAAGCCCTCGATGTCGTGTAATAAAACTAAAATAAAAAAAAAACCAATATAAAATACCTGTCAGTCATTGTGTCCCACGCCGTAATCCATGTCTGGGGTATAATTAGTTTTCAACCTGGATGGTGCCAAGATGCAACTGTCCAGGCTGAGAACCACTAGTGAAAGAGCTGCTGGGAATGCAGCATCAGTGACCGGGGGTGACGTCATAGAGGTTACCTCCGGTCATTGGGCTCTGTTCCCAGCTGGGCTGAGCTGCAGTGAGATCCCTGCTAGCACAATTAGCGGGTCTTTGTCTCTCAGCAGAAAATTGGGGTGGGTATTTGTCTTTAAACAGGAAGTTGGGGCAGGTCTTGGTTTCTCAACAGAAAGGGGGGTGGGTCTTTGTCTCTCAACAGGAAGTTGGGGTGGGATTTGTCTTTGGACAGGAAGTGGAGGTTGGTCTTTGTCTGGCAACAGGAAGTGGGAACGGGTCTTTGTCTTTCTACAGGAAGTATAGTTAGCTCATTGTCGTCTTGCTACAGGCAGTGGGGTCAAGTCTTAGTTCCTACAAAAAGTGGTTGGTGAGTCTTTGTTGCTACTGGAAGTGGGTTCTATTCCCTACAGTAAGTGAGGGTGGGTTCTAGTCTCTACAAGAAGTGGAAGGTGGGTTCTTGTCTCTACAGGTAGTGAGGGTGGGTTCTTGTCTCTACAGGTAGTGAGGGTGGGTTTTAGTTTCACAGTAAGTGAGGGTGGATTCTTGTATCTACAGGTAGTGGAGAGTGGGTTCTTGTATCTACAGGTAGTGGAGGGTGGATTCTTGTATCTACAGGTAGTGGAGAGTGGGTTCTTGTATCTACAGGTAGTGGAGGGTGGATTCTAGTCCCCACAAGAAGTGGAGGGTGGGTTCTCGTCTCTACAGGAAGTGAGGGTGGGTTCTTGTATCTACAGGTAGTGGAGGGTGGATTCTAGTCCCTACAGGAAGTGGAGGGTGGGTTCTTGTCTATACAGGAAGTGAGGGTGGGTTCTTGTCTCTACAGGTAGTGGAGGGTGGGTTCTTGTCTCTACAGGAAGTGAGGGTGGGTTCTTGTCTATACAGGAAGTGAGGGTGAGTTCTCGTCTCCACCTCAAGTGAGGGTGGGCTCTAGTTTCACCGTAAGTGAGGGTGGTTTCTCGTCTCTACAGTAAGTGAGGGTGGGTTCTTGTCTCTACAGGAAGTGAGGGTGGGTTCTTGTCTCTACAGGAAGTGAGGGTGGGTTCTTGTCTCTACAAGAAGTGGAGGGTGATTTCTTCTCTCTACAGTAAGTGAGGGTGGGTTCTTGTCTCTACAGTAAGTGAGGGTGGGTTCTTGTCTCTACAGTAAGTGAGGGTGGGTTCTAGTTTCACAGTAAGTGAGGGTGAGTTCTAGTCTCTACTAGAAATGGAGGGTGGGTTCTTGCCTGTCTGTTCCTCATATCCTGAATGTGAAACCGAATACAAGCATAACAGAAAGGCAGACTTTCAGTTCAGGACATTGGACTAAAACAGATCAAATGCATTCTGGGAAGTGAGGAAAAAGATAGTTACAGTACCTGTAGTGCCGGCAGAGTGCTGATGAAGAGGAACTTCCCACTGAAAAAAGAGTTATAGTTCCTGAATATATTACACTGGTATGTGAAACAAATGCAGTTTTACCTTGTTGAGGTGAATGCGGACATACAGACCGTTTCCTGTTACCAGACACATGAATCTATGGCGACTTTGTCAGCGGTAGAACACACAGCATTATAGGTTGGCAGAGCCCAGATATTTTAGGCCTCTGAAGTAGTTGTAATACAGAAGAGTTGCTTCTTTTCATCACCTTTTTACCTTTGACTCGGGCTGGAGTGCATCGCTCATGTTTTGGCTGAGTCGGCCTCATTGACGGCGTCACCCGGCAGAATTCTCTGTGAGCCGTTGTTTGTGGTTTCAGCCTCAAGACTCGGAAGTTGTGTGATTCACTCTGTGGTACGAGCACTCAGGAAGAAATAATGTTGTGAAATTAAGAGAAAACCCTTAAACTTTGACCAAATCTTCAACGTGACAAACATCACACACAAAAAAATGAGGGGAGGACACCGCGAGAAAAAAATCATGATGTCTCCAGGTGGCCACCATCGTACATCCATACAGACACACCAGAGCCGGGGATGGGGGAGGTGAGGGGTTGGGGCTTTTGTGGCCCTGTATGTTTTCTCTAGGAAATAAGGAGGCATTGGACCATAGGGCCCATCTCCCAAATAGTGGGTACTATTCTAAATATTCAAGACTGTTCCGAACATTGAGCAGAGATGAGACGTAGCCTACGTTTGGATAATTCCCTTTTACTGTCCCATGCATAGCAATTGTAACGTAGTAGAGTTATAATAGCGATGCATCTATGGACTTTTATCCACTAAATTCTGAAATTTAGGAGGGGCCTGTAATAGAAGACACCAGGGTAGCAAATCCGTTCATGACATTTCTTCCTCCAGAATCTTCCGCCACCAACTCAGCCATGAAGTGGAGACCCAGTAACGATACAAAGTGAAGCGGGGAACCGAGTGCTGAGGAACAAAGGGCAGAAAAGTCACCACCGCTCTGCTGACCCCATAACTGCAAAGTGTAATGCTAATGCTAGTACCCCTGAATGGTTCCCTTTCCCCCTCCATACAGGGACACTGGCATACTAGCTACGCGGCATGGTCCGACCCCAGCTGCTTCCTGTGTCTGTGCACAAATGGTAAAATGCCCCAGCAAATAACTAGGAGGCATCTGAGTATAAAAGGCACCCTCCCCATTTGGGAGATGCCTGTGGTTCGCCATGGTGTGGGGGCATGTTTTTACTGTGGCCAGACTGGTCTTTTCATCGGAGTCTGCCCAGCGAGCGCCAAATCATCAGTACCAGCTAAGAAGCCGCCTTCCCCTGGTCGTGTGGAGGGAGTTTATATTTCCTCCATTTCTTCCCCTTAGTGTACCCTGTCTGCGGAAGTGGTGCTTGGCGGGGAAACTGAGGGTCTACCGGTGCTTGTGGAGCAGGAGTCAGTCTGGTGGATGCTCACTTTGTCCAGACCCATGGCCTGAGGTATAGGACGCTGGCCAAACCCCTCAGCGTCCAGGCCATTGACTCTGTCCCACTTAGCCAGGGTAGGTTGACCCAAGTAGTGGATAATATACATCTGCGTATAGGGACTCATCATGTAGAGTCCCTGTCATGCTATGTTTTGGAGGGAATGCCAACACCCATCGTTTTAGGCCTCCCTTGGTTGAAAGAACACAACCCGGTGGTAGATTGGCGGTCTAGGGAAGTAGTCAGCTGGGGTCAGTCGTGTAAGGGCTGCTGCCCGGGGGTACTGTCTCTGCCGTCTTTCTACAACCGTCCCCTTCTACTACAGTGGGGGCAGCATGCTGCCAGGGAGTAGGGGCAAGACTCAACCTTCACCACATGCTATCCCTGGGTGTTGGAGTCCTCTTAGGAGGAGAGGGCAGAGGAGGGTTGTGTTTCCTTCTGAGCATTGTGGGGGTGTGAGTGTGACGACACAGGGGGATGCCTCTGTTGTCGGTTCTGTGAAGAGTTCACCATCTTGTGGCAAACATGTGCGTGGCAATAAACGTTCAGGTCCGGACCTGTGTGTGAATGAGTACGTATGGGTGTCCACCAAAAACATCCGGTGGAAGTGTGCTGCTGGGGTCTGGAGTTCTTGGGTGATCGGGCTGTATTGGTTGTCGGCCATTCTTGGCCCAGGGACTTACCAGCTGGAGTTACCCTGTGTTATGCCTGTACACAACTCATTCCCCAGGTCGGCGCTCTGGAGATTTGTGGCGCCTCCGGAGCATACGTTGTCACCTCCATCAGTCCACGTTTGCCATAAATCTGAGAGTCAGGTGACTGCCGAGGTGAACTCTGGAGGATGAAGACATCCTCATTGTAGGTTGTTTTCTGGTGAGGTGCGGTGTTGAAGGTCCATAGGCCCCTCATTGAAGGAGGGTACTGTCACGATCCATTTTTGGATCTGTGTCAGATTCTGGATTCTCATATATAAACTTTTTTCCTTTCTGGCCATCGGGGGTTAATATCAGTTCCCCCCTGGCTGCTGGTGTAATTACATGGCTGATCGATTTGCTGAAGCAGATGGTGACCACTCCCACCTTCCTTTAAAAGGTCACCTAAGGCATCAGCTGGTGTTGATGATATACTTCCTGAATGCTGATCTGGTGCCTTACTCTGCTGTTCGGTGCATTGCAGAAGAGAAAGATAACTGTTTGTCTTACCTTGTCTGTTATCTTTCCTTGGTGACTTATTAGTGCAGCGGTGGGACCAGTGTCAGAACTTACCAATTCCCTAGTAAGGGATAGGTGCAGGGTAAGTGAGGGACAAGGTATCCTGCTCGGCGACAGATTGAACGAACCTGTATGGATGTCAGGTTAGTCCAGGACTCAGCCGCAGCAGAGTGCAGGAGGTGTCCCTTTCAGCGTTCCCTATAGCAGGGCCCACCGTTGTAATTGTGTCCCAGGTGTTCCCTTGTTGTTTTGTCGTTTAATGTCCGACCGCTTGTCGGGTCACGCCACGCAGGGCCAGTCACATATCGTGACAGTGTGTGCAACTGTATGTTACCAGGTAGTCCCGTATCCTGAAGTTAGTGCCAGAACCCCTGGTCCTTGTGCGGCCAGTGTCTGTGCCCGAACTCCTGATCCATGTGGGGCCAGTGCCTGTGCCCGATCCCTTGGTCCTTGTGCCTGAACCCGAACCCCTGATCCATGTGCGGCCAGTGTTTGAACCTGTACCCCTGGTCCATGTGTGGTCAGTTCCTGAATCTGTACCCCTGGTGTTTGTGCAGCCAGCACCTGAACCCGAACCCCTGATCCTTGTACGGTCAGAACCTGAATCCAAACACCTGGTGGCCAGGGCCTGAACTTGAAACCATGTCAGGGGTAGCTGAACACTAAAGTCGATTTCTTGGTACCTGAACCAGTTCCTGAGACCCGTATGTCTGAACGTGTACCTATCTCTGCATTCTACATTGTCCACACTATTATACCAGTCTCTATATCCAGCCCTGTCTATGTATCCTTATCATTATCCGTCCTGCCTGAGGAGTAGTCTAAACGGAGCTTGAGTTCAGTCTGTGTCTATGACCTGAGCCCTGGGGTCAGCAGCCGCACTACCAAGGACTGCCCTGGAATGGTACTTGGCGGTTACCCTCAGCTCAAGACTGCCTCCACCATCAGGAGCTCCAGTGAACACGAGGTATCCGCTTATCTACATCCCTCCTTGGTAAGCCTGGCCTCATGGCAGAGTGGGTCCACGAATCACTTGCCCCACCTGCGGGTGAGACAGCTTACTCAGGCCATGGGCCCTGCTGATCTCCATGCCTCTGTATGCTATATCAAAAGTTGAGCCACCAGTGAGAGCAGAGGTAAAAAATTTTGTTGTTCTAGAGATACTGCATACCCTATTGGAAGCCATGACATTTTCTGCATCAGCCCGAGTTGCAGAACTTGTGGCCGTGTCTATTCAGTCTGCAGCTTATTCTCCTAGAGTGGAACATGTCCTGTCTGATCCACCATGGTATGATGGGGATCTGAATCAGTGCCGTGGATTGCTGGCGCAGTGCATGCAGCACTATGAATTATTGGGCCATCTGTTTCACTCCGATCGGGATAATGTGGGACTCCTTATGTTCCACCGACCCTTATGGGAGGGAGGGGATCTTGTCACCTTGGACCTACAGGCCTTCTTGGTGGCCTTTCAAAAGATCTTCGATGAGCCAAATCTAAACTCTTCTGCGACAACTTCCCTTCCCAGTTTCCAGACAGGTGAAACATGTGAGGAAACCTTCACATCTGGCTATGTCCTTCCAGAGACCACTTGTTCCCCAGCGAGGCAGCTGTCCATGGAAATCAACAGTGTTTGGCAGGCTGAGCAGCAGACGGAACTCTGTTGTGAAGTATTGCTGTTGTAGTGTGGAATATCCCACTTGTCTTTGTCCTGGGAAGTCTGAAAAACTCCAAAGCGTTGGGTCAATAGAATAGGCTACCCTTGAATATACCTATTCAACATATGAATGTGACGTGATCAGTGGCAAGTGAAGTCTTCGGTTTGGCGGGTAGGCATTTGCTGCTAGCCGTGGAAAATTGGTGTCCGAGAGCTCCAGAATCCAGTTGGGGTGTTGTTGGGTGAAGGACAAGTCCTACTCAAAAACAGTCAAGTCATTTCTGAACATCTGGAGCTCCAGATAGAAGCATTGTATACGGAGAAGTTTGCCAGTTTGTTGACTTGAAGGAAGAAAAATTATGCAAACAGAATACATAACTGAATAATGCGAGTTAACCTCGTTCACATCTTTCTCTTGACTTCTGGATGCTGGTTGAAAGACAGTTGTGAACTACATAAGGAGACTTTTTCCTTTGTTACGAGGTACTCTGCAGTATGTCAGCTTAGGGGACCACGGCCCCTGCTGGAGGAACACATGACTGCATCATTGGCCCAACCTGGATTCTTTAAGATGTATCTGAGGTTTCAGTGCTGGTCAATCAGGTCACCTGGCCACATACCTCACTGCTCTCAATTAACTTCCTAAGCTTGTCATTACTTCCGCTCTGTGGAGGCCTGCCAAAAGCGTTGCGCCACTGATGGGTATAGTCGGCCCTGGAAGCAGCTTTAATCCCGGCAAGTCAGTTGTAAGATGAGACTCTGTAATTTGCACCACCTTGGGTGTGTGCTGGGACTGTTCTATATGTATTGTGTGTTGGTGGTTTGATAAATTATTGCCACACTGTTTTACTCTCACCCTGTGTTGTCTGAGTAGTGTTCTGCCCACGGAAGAGAGAGCGGGTGTTCAGTGGTATGAGCCCTGGTCCATACAGTTTTTCGAAAGGAAGCCAGGCCAGAGGACGAGAGCACTCACTGACAATAAGTAAATCAAATGAGAATTGGACCATGAGAGAAGCATACACCCAAAAACCACATACAACAATCTCCAGCAGCAACAAATGATCTCCAACTTCAGCACAGCAACTCCAGCAAACCAGGAAGTAAACTTTCACTAGCGAGAAAGAGAAGGTCTGGCCAGGTTTTATAGAGAAAGGAAATGAGCAGGTCAGAATCAGCTGTGAGATGGAGTTGCACAATCCTAACCAGCATAGAAAGGGTCGTTAACCTCTTCAGCGCCAAAGGCAACAAAACCCATTTAATATGGGGAGCAAAACATGCAGGTTAATTTGAAGACTTGGGATTCACAATATGTAATGATTTCTTAACCCCAGATCTCCCAGGAGGACGTGACACAATTGTGACACTTGGAAACCAAACTGAAGAAGGACCCAGAGGTGGTATCTTCAGTTTCTAGGTGGTCGGTTGAAGAAAACGTAAAGGCGGTGGCATCTTTCAAGTCTCTGCAATCCACCAACCAAAGCGGAGGAACTAAAGTTGGTCCTTAAATCCTCCTGAGTGATAGCTGGATGGAAAGAGAATTCACAATGCAAAGTTACTGGCCCGCTTAATCCTACACTGAGGATGGATAGATGAAAAGATGCATCCAAGACGATAAGATGGGGAGAAATGTAACCTTTCTTATAGCGAACTGGTCCTGAAGAGAAGTTGTGGGAGTCCGTTAAGGTGAGTCGGGTCCCAATTTCTCTGCAAAGAGTCCTCACGGGCTTGAAGAAGATTGGGCGCAAGGGGAGGTGCTGTGATCCTAATACCTCTGCCCCTGCATGGTTCCCCTTCCCCCTTCATGCAGGGATGCCGGCATACTCAGTGCCCCGGGCCGCACGGAGTGGTCCCCGGTGTGCTCACTACTTCCTATGTCTGTGCATGCCGCACTTCCCTGCAGAGCGCCTAGTGCACGCACGTGCACCCTACTCTTAAAGAGGCAGCGTGCGCACATGGTAACATGCCCCCAGCCAATAGCTGGGAGTTATCTGAGTATAAAAGGCACCTTCCCCATTTGGGAGATGCCTGAGCAACCCTTATAGTTTCCTAGTAGTTGGTAGCTTGTACAACTACATGTTACCAGGTAGTCCCGTATCATCGGATCCTGAAGTTAGTACCCGAACCCCTAGTCCCTGTGCAGCCAGTGCCTGAACCTGCTCACGTGGCCTGGGTGTGGCCAGTGCCTGAACCTGCTCACGTGGCCTGGGTGTGGCCAGTGCCTGAACCTGCTCACGTGGCCTGGGTGTGGCCAGTGCGTGAACCTGCTCACCTGGCCTGTGTGTGGCCAGTGCCTGAACCTGCTCACCTGGTCTGTGTGTGGCCAGTGCCTGAACCTGCTCACCTGGTCAGTGTGTGGCCAGTGCCTGAACCTGCTCACCTGGTCAGTGTGTGGCCAGTGCCTGAACCTGCTCACCTGGTCAGTGTGTGGCCAGTGCCTGAACCTGCTCACCTGGTCAGTGTGTGGCTAGGGACTGAACCTGCTCACCTGGTCTGTGTACTGAACCTGCTCACCTGGTCTGTGAGTGGCCAGTGCCTGAACCTGCTCACCTGGTCTGTGTGTGGCCAGTGCCTGAACCTGCTCACCTGGTCAGTGTGCGGCCAGTGCCTGTACCTGCTCACCTGGTCAGTGTGCAGCCAGTGCCTGTACCTGCTCACCTGGTCAGTGTGCAGCCAGTGCCTGAACCTGCTCACCTGGTCAGTGTGCAGCCAGTGCCTGAACCTGCTCACCTGGTCAGTGTGTGGCCAGTGCCTGAACCTGCTCACCTGGTCAGTGTGCGGCCAGTGCCTGTACCTGCTCACCTGGTCAGTGTGCAGCCAGTGCCTGAACCTGCTCACCTGGTCAGTGTGCGGTCAGGGCCTGAATCTGCTCACCTGGTCAGTGTGTGGCCAGGGACTGAACCTGCTCACCTGGTCTGTGTACTGAACCTGCTCACCTGGTCTGTGAGTGGCCAGTGCCTGAACCTGCTCACCTGGCCTGTGAGTGGCCAGTGCCTGAACCTGCTCACCTGGCCTGTGTGTGGCCAGTGCCTGAACCTGCTCACCTGGCCTGTGTGCGGCCAGTGCCTGAACCTGCTCACCTGGCCTGTGTGCGGCCAGTGCCTGAACCTGCTCACCTGGTCAGTGTGTGGCCAGTGCCTGAACCTGCTCACCTGGTCAGTGTGTGGCCAGTGCCTGAACCTGCTCACCTGGTCAGTGTGTGGCCAGTGCCTGAACCTGCTCACCTGGTCAGTGTGTGGCCAGTGCCTGAACCTGCTCACCTGGTCAGTGTGTGGCCAGTGCCTGAACCTGCTCACCTGGTCAGTGTGTGGCCAGTGCCTGAACCTGCTCACCTGGTCAGTGCCTGAACCTGCTCACCTGGTCTGTGTACTGAACCTGCTCACCTGGTCTGTGTGTGGCCAGTGCCTGAACCTGGTCTGTGTGTGGCCAGTGCCTGAATCTGCTCACCTGGTCAGTGTGTGGCCAGTGCCTGAATCTGCTCACCTGGTCAGTGTGTGGCCAGTGCCTGAACCTGCTCACCTGGTCTGTGAGTGGCCAGTGCCTGAACCTGCTCACCTGGTCTGTGTGTGGCCAGTGCCTGAACCTGGTCTGTGTGTGGCCAGTGCCTGAACCTGGTCTGTGTGTGGCCAGTGCCTGAACCTGGTCTGTGTGTGGCCAGTGCCTGAACCTGGTCTGTGTGTGGCCAGTGCCTGAATCTGCTCACCTGGTCAGTGTGTGGCCAGTGCCTGAATCTGCTCACCTGGTCAGTGTGTGGCCAGTGCCTGAATCTGCTCACCTGGTCAGTGTGTGGCCAGTGCCTGAATCTGCTCACCTGGTCAGTGTGTGGCCAGTGCCTGAATCTGCTCACCTGGTCAGTGTGTGGCCAGTGCCTGAATCTGCTCACCTGGTCAGTGTGTGGCCAGTGCCTGAATCTGCTCACCTGGTCAGTGTGTGGCCAGTGCCTGAATCTGCTCACCTGGTCAGTGTGTGGCCAGTGCCTGAATCTGCTCACCTGGTCAGTGTGTGGCCAGTGCCTGAATCTGCTCACCTGGTCAGTGTGTGGCCAGTGCCTGAATCTGCTCACCTGGTCAGTGTGTGGCCAGTGCCTGAATCTGCTCACCTGGTCAGTGTGTGGCCAGTGCCTGAATCTGCTCACCTGGTCAGTGTGTGGCCAGTGCCTGAATCTGCTCACCTGGTCAGTGTGTGGCCAGTGCCTGAACCTGCTCACGTGGCCTGTGTGCGGCCAGTGCCTGAACCTGCTCTCCTGGCCTGTGTGTGGCCAGTGCCTGAACCAGCTCACCTGGTCTGTGTGTGGCCAGGGACTGAACCAGCTCACCTGGTCTGTGTGTGGCCAGGGCTTGGACCTGCTCACCTTCTGTGTGTGGCCAGGGCCTGAACCTGCTCACGTGTTCTGTGGGTGGCCAGGGCTTGGACCTGCTCACCTGGTCTGTGTGTGGCCAGGGCTTGGACCTGCTCACCTGGTCTGTGTGTGGCCAGGGCCTGAACCTGCTCACCTGGTCTGTGTGTGGCCAGGGCCTGAACCTGCTCACCTGGTCAGTGTGTGGCCAGGGCCTGAACCTGCTCACCTGGTCAGTGTGTGGCCAGGGCCTGAACCTGCTCACCTGGTCAGTGTGTGGCCAGGGCCTGAACCTGCTCACCTGGTCAGTGTGTGGCCAGGGCCTGAACCTGCTCACCTGGTCAGTGTGTGGCCAGGGCCTGAACCTGCTCACCTGGTCAGTGTGTGGCCAGGGCCTGAACCTGCTCACCTGGTCAGTGTGTGGCCAGGGCCTGAACCTGCTCACCTGGTCAGTGTGTGGCCAGGGCCTGAACCTGCTCACCTGGTCAGTGTGTGGCCAGGGCCTGAATCTGCTCACCTGGTCAGTGTGTGGCCAGTGCCTGAATCTGCTCACCTGGTCTGCGTACTGAACCTGCTCACCTGGTCTGTGTGTGGCCAGTGCCTGAACCTGCTCATCTGGTCTGTGTGTGGCCAGTGCCTGAACCTGCTCATCTGGTCTATGTGTGGCCAGTGCCTGAACCTGCTCACCTGGTCTGTGTGTGGCCAGTGCCTGAACCTGCTCATCTGGTCTGTGTACTGAACCTGCTCACCTGGTCTGTGTGTGGCCAGTGCCTGAACCTGCTCACCTGGTCTGTGTGTGGCCAGTGCCTGAACCTGCTCACCTGGTCTGTGTGCGGCCAGTGCCTGAATCCTGAAACCGCATCAGCGGAACGTGAACTTTGAAACTTCTTCGGCAGTATCTGAAACAGTTCCTGGGACCCGTGGGTCTGAATGTGTACCTATCTCTGCATATTGTGTTGCCCGGACTGTTATACCAGTCTCCAAATCCAGCCCTGTCTGTGAATCTGTGTCATTATCCGTCCTGCTCAAGGAGTAGTCTCTGAACAGAGCTCGTCCATGTCTGTGAACCTGACCTCTGATGTCTGGTGCCGCACTACCAGGGACTGCCCAGGAGTGGTACCTGGTGGCTACCTGCAGCTCAAGCCTGACTTCACCATCAGGCACTCAAGTGAAAACCAAATGGCAGCTTAGCTACGTCCCTCCTAGGTAAGCCCGGCTCCATGGCACAGTGGGTCCATAAACCGCGTGCTCCACCTGCGAGCGTGGCGAAGAGTCCAGACCTCTTCTGGTATAACAACAGCACAAACACTGCACCCTCTTCAGGAGCTTCTTGGCCAAACAGCTGTGTGGAGCCATACATCACCAAGCACAATGCTGAGAGTCGGATGGAGTGGTGTAAAGCTGAACTCTGGAGGAGATGTGTTCTGTGCAGTGATGGATCGCACTTCTCTATCTGGTGTCTTATGGAGGAGTCTGGTTTGGTGATTCCAGGAGGACGCTACCCCCTGACCGCATTGTGCCCCCTATACAGATGGTGGAGGGGCTTATTATCAGGGGGCGGCTTCGGGCCACTTAGTGTCAGTGGAAGGAAAGCTTAAAAGGGGGTTTCTCAACATGATAAATGGTTAAAACAGCAACTTTCCAAATTATTTGTCATTAAAAATGTTTTCCATTCTCAAAGAATGGAAGGAAAGAGAACATAAGCGGCCACGCAAAGCCAGGACCCCCAACCCCATCCAACACCTATAATTGTGAACCCAGCCTCCCCCAACCTCAGGGTCTGACCCCATAAAAGCCTTCTAGATAAAAAAAAAAAGCTAAATTTCCACAAATCTTGTAGAAATTCTTCCAAGAAGAACGGGAGCCGATACAGCTGGAGAGGGGCGACTCCAGATTAATGTCTATGGATGTAGGGTGGGGGGTCAGAGAAGCTCCAGGAGGTGGGATGTGGGGGGTGCAAATACTTTTCTCCATCTAATGTATAGAGTATATAATATATAGCATAATGTGAGAAATATTTTGCTAGTGACTCCCATCCTCAGAAAGTACCAAAAGGAAGAATGGCAGCGCTTCTGCTCCCAAAGTGCTAGGATGAATCATTGCAGGGATGGAACACGTCAACCCTGAGTCTGAGGACAAGAGAGGACCGGGGACCAGGGAACTTCAACCCCTTAATGGCGATCGCCACTTTATGTAATGCCTAGACAATCAATAAAATGATTACATGATGCACAACTAGCTATGAACTGTAAAGAATCCTGGCAAGTGCTCCGTTTTCCTGCACTGCCCCCAAAGGAGAAATGAAGCATTGCATGGTGCCTATTTTCTATTTATTCCCTTTCTCACAGGTGGATCATTGTCTGAGTTCTGTAAAGAGACAGACACCACATCTAACTGTTCTCAACTCTTGATGAGGGTCCAAAATAATAAAAAATATTGTATTCCACTGCCCTATTGTAATATTGACACAGTGAGTTGTTCGCTCACCGCCGTGCAAAAACGTGCAAGTGGTCAGAACTTCTCTGGATACAGTGTGACAAGCCACTAAGTCAGGGGGGGATGTGGGGGTCTGAGACCAGTCTGATACCTGTGTGTAATGTCAGCATCCACACTGGAAGCAAAAACCGGCACTGCGGTATATAAAGTCCCCGGATCCCAGGACGCTCACTTCACCCTTGTAATTCACATGTATTATCAATGTCTGGAATCCAGAAACGTCATCTTCTCAAATCATGTGAAAAAGATAATGTATTAATAAATAATACTGACAATATGTACAAGAATATAACTACTATAATACTGCCCCTATGTACAAGAATATAACTACTATAATACTGCCCTTATGTACAAGAATATAACTACTATAATACTGCCTCCTATGTACAAGAATATAACTACTATAATACTGCCTCCTATGTACAAGAATATAACCGCTATAATACTGCCCCTATGTACAAGAATATAACTACTATAATACTGCTCCTATGCACAAGAATATAACTACTATAATACTGCCCCTATGTACCAGAATATAACTACTATAATACTGCCCTTATGTACAAGAATATAACTACTATAATACTGACCCTATGTACAAGAATATAACTACTATAATACTGCCTCCTATGTACAAGAATATAACTACTATAATACTGCTCCTATGCACAAGAATATAACTACTATAATACTCCTATGTACAAGCAAGAATATAACTGCTATTATACTGCCCCTATGTACAAGAATATAACTACTATAATACTGCTCCTATGTACAAGCAAGAATATAACTACTATAATACTGCCCCTATGTACAAGAATATAACTACTATAATACTGCTCCTATGTTCAAGAATATAACTATAATAATAAATTTTATTTCTATAGCGCCGACATATTCTGCAGCACTTTCCATTTCAGAGGGGATTTGTACAGACAATAGACATTACAGCATAACAATAATCACATAGATCATAACAGATACCAAGAGGAATGAGGGCCCTGCTCGCAAGCTTACAGTCTATGAGGAAAGAGGTAGATACGAAAGGTGGGTGGTAACAGTTGCCCTGATTGTATGGACCAGCCATAATGTTAAGTGTGTAACAGTACAGACACAGAGGGCTAATGGATGCATAAAGCATGTGGGAACATGATGCGGGAAATCTGGTTATGGTAAAACTTTTGGCTGTGCCACACAGGGATAGATTAGGTTAATGTGTTGAGGCGATAGGCCAGTCTGAATAAATGCGTTTTCAGGGCACGCTTAAAATTGTGGGGATTGGGGACTAATCGTATTGACCTGGGAAGTGCATTCCAAAGAATTGGCGCGGCACGTGTAAAGTCTTGGAGACGGGAGTGGGAGGTTCTGACTATTGAGGATACTAACCTCAGGTCATCAGCAGAACGGAGGGCGCGGGTAGGGTGGTTTACTGAAACAAGGGAGGAGATGTAGGGTGGTGCTGAGCCATGGAGGGATTTGTGGGTGAGGGTAATAAGTTTATACTGAATTCTGGAGTGGATGGGTAGCCAGTGTAATGACTGGCACAAGGTAGAGGCATCAGTGTAACGATTGGTGAGGAATATGATCCTGGCTGCAGCATTCAAGACAGATTGGAGAGGGGAGAATTTGGTAAGAAGGAGACAGATTAGAAGAGAGTTACAATAGTCGAGACGAGAATGAATAAGAGAAACAGTAAGAGTTTTTGCAGAAACAAAAGTAAGAAAAGGTCGAATTCTAGAAATGTTTTTGAGGTGCAGATGACAAGAGCGAGCCAGTGATCGAATGTGGGGGGCAAAGGAAAGCTCGGAATCAAGTATGACCCCAAGACAGCGGGCATGTTGCTGGGGAGTAATAGTGGAACCACACACGGAAATGGCAATGTTGGGTATAGGTACATTAGTAGAGGGAGGAAACACAAGGAGTTCAGTCTTTGACAGGTTCAGTTTCAGATATAGTGAGGACATGATGTTAGACACAGCGTTTAGACAATCGCCGGTGTGTTCTAGAAAGGCTGGCATGATGTCAGGAGAAGAAGCGTATAATTGGGTGTTGTCAGCATAGAGATGGTACTGGAAACCAAATCTACTGATTGTTTGACCAATAGGGGCAGTGTACAAGGAGAAGAGGAGGGGGCCTAGAACCGATCCTTGGGGGACCCCAACAGTAAGGGGAAGGTGAGAGGAGGAGGAACCGGCAAAAGATACAGTAAAGGAGCGGTCAGAGATAGGAGGAGAACCAGGAGAGAACGGTGTCCTTGAGGCCAATGGAACGGAGCATAGTGAGGAGGAGCTGATGATCCACAGTGTCGAATGCTGCAGAGAGATCCAAGAGAATTAGCATGGAGTAATGACCATTTGATTTAGCTGTTAGCAGATCATTAGAGACTTTAGTGAGGGCAGTTTCTGTAGAGTGTAAAGAGCAGAAACCGGATTGGAGAGGGTCGAGAACAGAGTTTTCTGAGAGATAGCGGATAAGACGGGAGTGGACCAGGCGTTCCAGGAGTTTAGAGATGAAGGGAAGATTAGAGACAGGTCTATAGTTAGCGGCACAGTTTTGGTCGAGGGATGGTTTTTAAGTAGTGGATGTATGATGGCATGCTTAAATGAGGAGGGAAAGATACCAGAAGAGAGAGAGAGGTTAAATATTTTAGTTAGGTGAGGGGCGACAGCAGGGGAAAGGGACTGGAGGAGATGTGACGGAAATGGGTCACTGGTGCAAGTGGTTGGGCGAGAAGATGCAAGGAGCCTGCTTACTTCTTCTGTGACTGGTTCAAACTCAGAGAGTGAACTAGATGCAGTGGGGGAGGGAGGACGGTGCATGGTAAGAGGTGATTGGGAGATAATTTCCTGTCGGATCTGGTCAATTTTTTCTTTGAAGTAATTGGCTAGATCGTCAGCTCAGAGCTCCGTGGTTGGGGCCTGTACTCTTGGGTTGAGTAGAGAATGAAAAGTGTCAAAGAGACGTTTCGGGTTATTGGACAGTGAGGTGATGAGGGTGTTGAAATAGGTTTGTTTGGAGAGGTGAAGGGCAGTGTTGTATGTTCTAAGCATAAACTTATAATGGATGAAATCTTCGTGTTGATTGGATTTTCTCCACAGACGTTCGGCGCACCTGGAGCACCGTTGCAGGAAACATGTTTGCACCGTGTGCCAGGGTTGTCGCTGTCTGCGTCGTGGTGTTCTATTTATAGGGGGTGCAAATTCATCCAGGGCACTTTGAAGTGTTTCATTGTAATGCTTCAATGCAGAATCAGGACATGAGAGGGAGGAGATAGGGGCCAATGAAGACTGCAAGTTCTTCATAAGTTTCTGGGTGTTAATGGCCTGTATGTTTCTATAAGTCTGGACAGTGGGGGTGACCTGAGCAGCCTGGCAGTTCTTTATAGAGAATGAAAGAAGATTGTGGTCAGAGAGCGGGAGAGGGGAGTTTGCAAAATCATCCACTGCACAAAGCCGAGAGAAGACCAAGTCGAGGGAGTTTCCGTCTTCATTCGTTGGAGAATTAGTAAGCTGCGAAAGGCCAAATGAGGAGGTTAGAGATAAAAGGTGAGTAGCAGATGGGGAGAGGGGAAGAGCAATGGGGATGTTGAAATCACCCATGATGAGGGTAGGGATGTCACAGGAGAGAAAATGTGGAAGCCAAGTGGCAAAATGATCCAGGAACTGATGGGAGGGGCCGGGAGGACGATACACCACCGCCACTCGCATGGAGAAGGGGGTGTAGAGTCTGACGGCATGGACCTCAAAAGAAGGGAAGACAAGTGAGGGTAGTTGAGGGATAACCTGAAAGGTACATTTTGATGATAGGAGCAGACCAACGCCTCCACCTGCTCTATTGTCTGATCTTGGGGTATGAGAGAAGTGTAGCCCCCCGTATGAAAGAGCAGCAGCAGTGGTAGTGTCTGACTGCTGGATCCAGGTTTCAGTAAGAGCCAGGAGGTTAAGAGAATTAGAAAGGAAAAAGTCATGGATGAAGGAGAGTTTGTTACACACTGAGCGAGAATTAAGAGAGACAGATGGCATGCAGGGAATATTAATAAGATTAGAGGGGTTTCTGAGTGTAGCAGTCGGGGGGTTTGACTTTCTATAACATGGGGGACCTGGGCTGGGAGCAATGTCTCCTACGACTAGGAGAAGGAGGATAGAAAGAGTGAGCAGATGGTTAAGTGATTTGTGAGAGCGTCTCTGGTGTTGAATGGTGGGACTGCCTGGATCTGTGCAATTTAACAATGTGAAAAGAGAGTGAGTGCTATACATAGGAGAGGAAAGAAGCGAGGGGCCAATATGGATGGAGTGTGGAGAGTTAATGCCAGGGCGGTGGATGTGTGTGAATGCAGCGGCCAGGATATAAATGACACAAATGCATATGGTATATATTTGTTGAACTCCAAATGTACAGGGAGTAGATGTATATAGGAAGAATATAACTACTTTAATACTGCCCCTATGTATAAGAATATAACTACTATAATACTGCTCCTATGTACAAGAATATAACTACTATAATACTGCTCCTATGTACAAGAATATAACTACTATAATACTGCCCCTATGTACAAGAATATAACTACTATAATACTGCTCCTATGTACAAGAGTATAACTACTATAATACTGCCCCTATGTACAAGAATATAACTACTATAATACTGCTCCTATGTACAAGAGTATAACTACTATAATACTGCCCCCTATGTACAAGAATATAACTACTATAATACTGCTCCTATGTACAAGAATATAACTACTATAATACTGCCCCCTATGTACAAGAATATAACTACTATAATACTGCTCCTATGTACAAGAATATAACTACTATAATACTGCTCCTATGTACAAGAATATAACTACTATAATACTGCCCCTATGTACAAGAATATAACTACTATAATACTGCCGCTATGTACAAGAATATAACTACTATAATACTGCCCCCTATGTACAAGAATATAACTACTATAATACTGCTCCTATGTACAAGAATATAACTACTATAATACTGCCCCCTATGTACAAGAATATAACTACTATAATACTGCTCCTATGTACAAGAATATAACTACTATAATACTGCTCCTATGTACAAGAATATAACTACTATAATACTGCCCCTATGTACAAGAATATAACTACTATAATACTGCCGCTATGTACAAGAATATAACTACTATAATACTGCTCCTATGTACAAGAATATAACTACTATAATACTGCCCCCTATGTACAAGAATATAACTACTATAATACTGCTCCTATGTACAAGAATATAACTACTATAATACTGCTCCTATGTACAAGAATATAACTACTATAATACTGCTCCTATGTACAAGAATATAACTACTATAATACTGCCCCTATGTACAAGAATATAACTACTATAATACTGCCCCTATGTACAAGAATATAACTACTATAATACTGCCGCTATGTACAAGAATATAACTACTATAATACTGCTCCTATGTACAAGAATATAACTACTATAATACTTCTCCTATGTACAAGAATATAACTACTATAATACTGCCCCTATGTACAAGAATATAACTACTATAATACTGCCGCTATGTACAAGAATATAACTACTATAATACTGCTCCTATGTACAAGAATATAACTACTATAATACTGCCGCTATGTACAAGAATATAACTACTATAATATTGGGGAACACATGTCCCATTCCCTGTTTGCACACAGAGCATGTCCTCTGCTCCGTGGCCTCAGCACTCTGTGGCTCCTTTCATTGCGCAGGTAATCCCTATTAACCCTTGATGGTATCCTCCACCTGTGATCGCGGCTGCCAGGCTCTGTGGATTGCGTCAGCGGCAGCTCAGCAGCTGGTGAGATCCGTGACTCATCCCCGGGAGCTGCTCGCTCGCACACGTAACCGGCTGACGGTGACATTACTAATGACATTGTACCGGCCCCCCTCACATGCGGCACGTTTCTCACACAGCTCACCCCTCGATGCAGGGGGAGACCACCTATCCCGGGCCCATCATTGCTGTCACCTCCTTTAGCAAAATCTAAAAAAACTTTGTTTCACCAGTTTCAAGATCTCTACTTCCCGTCACTGAATTACATTCATTCTTTGCAGCCGGCGCTGTCTTGGCCTCATCCTTCTCACAGCTGAAGATTTGCTGCAGTTCTATTCAGTCCATACATCCCTATGGGAGCTTGAGCTTAGTCTGAGGGTGTGTGCACACGTTGCAGATTCTGCTGTGGAATTTTCAGCGCAGATTTTGCTAAATCCGCAGGTAAAATGACCTGCGTTTTACCTGCAGACTTGGTGCAGATTTAGGCTACGCGCACATGGAGTTTCTTGGCTCTGCAGATTTTGTAGTGAAATCCACAGATAAATCTGCAGTATCTGCGGTTTTGCCCTGCGGTTTCACACCTCATTATGGATGAGGTGTGAAACCGCAGCGTTTCTGCACAAAATAATTGACATGCTGCGGATTGTAAACCGCAGCAAAACTGCGCGGAATAATCCGCAGCATGGGCACAGCGTTTTTTTCCATAGGAAATAAAGATACTGAACAACGCAACAAAATCTGCTGCAGACCCGCAGAGCCAAAACCGCTGCGGATCCGCAGCACAATCCGCAGCGTGTGCGCACACCCTTAGGCTATGTGCATACGATGCAGATTTGCTGCGGATCCGCAGCGGATTTTTCCACGCAGAAACGCTGCAGATCCGCACTGTGATTTACAGTACAATGTAAATCAATGGAAAAAAATAAGCTGTGCAGATGGTGCAGAAAAATCATGTGCACACGTAGTTTTTTGGGTCTGCGGATTTTGTAGAGAAAAGCGCAGGTAAATCCGCAGGACTAAAGGCCTTTGGTTTTGCCTGCGGTTTTACACCTCATAATGGATGAGGTGTAAAACTGCAGCATTTCTGCAGCAAATAATTGACATGCTGCAGTTTGTAAACCGCAGCAAAACCGCGCGGAAAAATCCGCAGCATGTGCACAGCTTTTTTTTATTTCCATAGGAACTAAAGGTACTGTACAACGCAGCAGAATCCGCACTGTGTGCACATACCCTTAGTGCAGTTTTTGTGCGGTTTTCCACCTGCGGATTTCTAGAATGGAGCAGATGTAAAACTGCAGCAGAACTGCACAAAAGAAGTGACATGCTGCATGCATGCCCCCTACAAAACAATCTGCACAAAATCTGCGCGGAAAAATCTGCAGCATGTGCACAGCGGTTTTTGTTTTACATAGCCTGCAATGGTACTCTACATCACTTGCAGTTCTGCAGGGCCAAATCTGCAGCGGAACTGCAGAAGAATCCGCACCTTGTGCACATACCCTCAGACCCTGTGCACACGCTGTGGATTCTGCTGCGGATCCGCAGCGGATTTGGCCCTGCGGATCCACAGCAGAACTGCAATTGAAGTACAGTATCATTATAGGCTATGTAAGGGTACGTGCACACGGTGCGGATTTGGCCGCTCAGATTTTGTAAAATCCGCAGGTCAGAAGACCTGCGGTTTTACCTGCGGATTGCCCTGCGGTTTTTCATCTCCTGAATGGAGGAGATGGCAAACCGCAGCGGAATCCGCAGAAAGAATTGACATGTCAATAATTTCTGTGGATTTGAAACCGCAGCAAATCTGCGCTGAAAAATCCGCGCCGTCTGCATTGCGTTTTTTCCCCCATAGGATATTATGCTACTCTACACCGCAGGAAAAGCTGCTGCAGATCCGCAGCGGCCAAATCCGCTGCGGATCCGCAGCAGAATCCGCAGCGTGTGCACACACCCTTAAACAAAAAGTGCTGTGCTCATGCTCCAGATTTTTCCGCGCAGATTTTGTGCGGAATGAAAAAAGCAGCATGTCACTCCTTTTGTGCGGTTTTGCTGCAGTTTTACATCTGCTCCACTGTAGAAATCCCCAGGTGGAAAACCGCACAAAAAATGCACTAAATCCGCAGGAAAAATCCAGGGGAGGATTCGCACCGTGTGCACATAGCCTCAGACTTCTCTCCTTAAATACACTGTGCTGCTATGTACTACGTGCTTTCTTCATAGATTTGACTTCTTGCTCTTAATATGAGATACAAAGTATCAGTCACCTGTGAGATGTAACCTTCAATATGTGTCCACAACATCTGCACCCTGCCCTCCTAAAACACTCTGTGCTGCTTCTTCCACCATGTAATTCTAAGAATATGTCCCACATGAATATCAGGACTGCGCTCTCCTTAAATCCTCTGATACTGGCGAGATCGGTCTTCTGCAATATCACTCAAATTCTTTGACCTTCAACACAATTCGACTTTTCCAAATAAAATACTCTGTGCTGCTTGGGACGCTGCTTCTGTATGTAACTAGTCTGTGACCTCCCACATGATCAGCACATTCCTCTCCTGAAATACTCTGTGCTGCTGGAGAAACTGCTTCTGTATGTAACTAGTCTGTGACCACCCACATGATCAGCACACTCCTCTCCTGAAATACTCTGTGCTGCTTGGGACGCTGCTTCTGTATGTAACTAGTCTGTGACCCCCCACATGATCAGCACACTCCTCTCCTGAAATACTCTGTGCTGCTGGAGACGCTGCTTCTGTATGTAACTAGTCTGTGACCTCCCACATGATCAGCGCACTCCTCTCCTGAAATACTCTGTGCTGCTGGAGACGCTGCTTCTGTATGTAACTAGTCTGTGACCTCCCACATGATCAGCACATAACTCTCCTGAAATACTCTGTGCTGCTGGAGAAACTGCTTCTGTATGTAACTAGTCTGTGACCCCCCACATGATCAGCACACTCCTCTCCTGAAATACTCTGTGCTGCTGGAGACGCTGCTTCTGTATGTAACTAGTCTGTGACCTCCCACATGATCAGCACATAACTCTCCTGAAATACTCTGTGCTGCTGGAGAAACTGCTTCTGTATGTAACTAGTCTGTGACCCCCCCACATGATCAGCGCACTCCTCTCCTGAAATACTCTGTGCTGCTGGAGACGCTGCTTCTGTATGTAACTAGTCTGTGACCCCCCACATGATCAGCGCACTCCTCTCCTGAAATACTCTGTGCTGCTGGAGACGCTGCTTCTGTATGTAACTAGTCTGTGACCCCCCCACATGATCAGCGCACTCCTCTCCTGAAATACTCTGTGCTGCTGGGGACGCTGCTTCTGTATGTAACTAGTCTGTGACCTCCCACATGATGAGCACACTCCTCTCCTGAAATACTCTGTGCTGCTGGGGACGCTGCTTCTGTATGTAACTAGTCTGTGACCCCCCACATGATCAGCGCACTCCTCTCCTGAAATACTCTGTGCTGCTGGGGACGCTGCTTCTGTATGTAACTAGTCTGTGACCTCCCACATGATCAGCACATTCCTCTCCTGAAATACTCTGTGCTGCTGGGGACGCTGCTTCTGTATGTAACTAGTCTGTGACCACCCACATGATCAGCACACTCCTCTCCTGAAATAATCTGTGCTGCTGGAGACGCTGCTTCTGTATGTAACTAGTCTGTGACCTCCCACATGATCAGCGCACTCCTCTCCTGAAATACTCTGTGCTGCTGGAGACGCTGCTTCTGTATGTAACTAGTCTGTGACCCCCCCACATGATCAGCGCACTCCTCTCCTGAAATACTCTGTGCTGCTGGAGACGCTGCTTCTATATGTAACTAGTCTGTGACCCCCCTACATGATCAGCACACTCCTCTCCTGAAATACTCTGTGCTGCTGGGGACGTTGCTTCTGTATGTAACTAGTCTGTGACCCCCCTACATGATCAGCACACTCCTCTCCTGAAATACTCTGTGCTGCTGGGGACGCTGCTTCTATATGTAACTAGTCTGTGACCTCCCACATGATCAGCGCACTCCTCTCCTGAAATACTCTGTGCTGCTGGGGACGCTGCTTCTATATGTAACTAGTCTGTGACCACCCACATGATCAGCGCACTCCTCTCCTGAAATACTCTGTGCTGCTGGGGACGTTGCTTCTGTATGTAACTAGTCTGTGACCCCCCTACATGATCAGCACACTCCTCTCCTGAAATACTCTGTGCTGCTGGAGACGCTGCTTCTGTATGTAACTAGTCTGTGACCCCCCACATGATCAGCGCACTCCTCTCCTGAAATACTCTGTGCTGCTGGAGACGCTGCTTCTGTATGTAACTAGTCTGTGACCCCCCTACATGATCAGCGCACTCCTCTCCTGAAATACTCTGTGCTGCTGGAGACGCTGCTTCTCTATGTAACTAGTCTGTGACCTCCCACATGATCAGCACACTCCTCTCCTGAAATACTCTGTGCTGCTGAGGACGCTGCTTCTGTATGTAACTAGTCTGTGACCCCCCACATGATCAGCGCACTCCTCTCCTGAAATACTCTGTGCTGCTGGGGGCGCTGCTTCTGTATGTAACTAGTCTGTGACCTCCCACATGATCAGCGCACTCCTCTCCTGAAAGACTCTGTGCTGCTGGAGTCGCTGCTTCTGTATGTAACTAGTATGTGACCCCCCACATGATCAGCACACTCCTCTCCTGAATACTCTGTGCTGTTGGAGACTCTGCTTCTGTATGTAACTAGTCTGTGATCCCCCCACATGATCAGTGCACTCCTCTGCTGAAATACTCTGTGCTGCTGGAGTCGCTGCTTCTGTATGTAACTAGTATGTGACCCCCCCCACTTGATCAGCACACTCCTCTCCTGAAATACTCTGTGCTGCTGGGTACGCTGCTTCTGTATGTAACTAGTATGTGACCCCCCACATGATCAGCGCTCTCCTCTCCTGAAATACTCTGTGCTGCTGGGGACGCTGCTTCTGTATGTAACTAGTATGTGACCTCCTACATGATCAGCACACTCCTCTCCTGAAATACTCTGTGCTGCTGGGTACGCTGCTTCTGTATGTAACTAGTATGTGACCCCCCACATGATCAGCGCACTCCTCTGCTGAAAAACTCTGTGCTGCTGGAGTCGCTGCTTCTGTATGTAACTAGTCTGTGACCTCCCACATGATCAGCGCACTCCTCTCCTGAAATACTCTGTGCTGCTGGGGACGGTGCTTCTGTATGTAACTAGTATGTGACCCCGCACATGATCAACGCACTACTCTCCTGAAATACTCTGTGCTGCTGGAGTCGCTGATTCTATATGTAACTAGTCTGTGACCTCCCACATGATCAGCGCACTCCTCTCCTGAAATACTCTGTGCTGCTGGTGACTCTGCTTCTGTATGTAACTAGTCTGTGACCTCCCACATGATCAGCACACTCCTCTCCTGAAATACTCTGTGCTGCTGGAGACACTGCTTCTGTATGTAACTAATCTGTGACCTCCCACATGATCAGCACACTCCTCTTCTGAAATACTTTGTACTGCTGTAGACACTGCTTCTGTATGTAACTAGTCTGTGACCTCCCACATGATCAGCACACTCCTCTCCTGAAATACTCTGTGCTGCTGGAGACACTGCTTCTGTATGTAACTAGTCTGTGACCTCCCACATGACCAGCGCACTCCTCTCCTGAAATACTGTGCTGCTGGGGACGCTGCTTCTGTATGTAACTAGTCTGTGACCTCCCACATGATCAGCACACTCCTCTCCTGAAATACTCTGTGCTGCTCGAGACGCTGCTTCTGTATGTAACTAGTCTGTGACCACCCACATGATCAGCGCACTCCTCTCCTGAAATACTCTGTGCTGCTGGGGACGCTGCTTCTGTATGTAACTAGTATGTGACCCCCCACATGATCAGCGCTCTCCTCTCCTGAAATACTCTGTGCTGCTGGAGACGCTGCTTCTGTATGTAACTAGTCTGTGACCTCCCACATGATCAGCGCACTCCTCTCCTGAAATACTCTGTGCTGCTGGGGACGCTGCTTCTGTATGTAACTAGTATGTGACCCCCCACATGATCAGCGCTCTCCTCTCCTGAAATACTCTGTGCTGCTGGGGACGCTGCTTCTGTATGTAACTAGTCTGTGACCTCCCACATGACCAGCGCTCTCCTCTGCTGAAAAACTCTGTGCTGCTGGAGTCGCTGCTTCTGTATGTAACTAGTCTGTGACCTCCCACATGAAGAGCGCACTCCTCTCCTGAAATACTCTGTGCTGCTGGGTACGCTGCTTCTGTATGTAACTAGTCTGTGACCTCCCACATGATCAGCGCACTCCTCTCCTGAAATACTCTGTGCTGCTGGGGACGCTGCTTCTGTATGTAACTAGTCTGTGACCCCCCACATGATCAGCGCACTCCTCTCCTGAAATACTCTGTGCTGCTGGGGACGGTGCTTCTGTATGTAACTAGTATGTGACCCCGCACATGATCAACACACTCCTCTCCTGAAATACTCTGTGCTGCTGGAGTCGCTGATTCTATATGTAACTAGTCTGTGACCTCCCACATGATCAGCGCACTCCTCTCCTGAAATACTCTGTGCTGCTGTTGACGCTCCTTCTGTATGTAACTAGTCTGTGACCCCCCCACATGATCAGCGCACTTCTCTCCTGAAATACTCTTTGCTGCTGGAGACGCTGCTTCTGTATGTAACTAGTCTGTGACCCCCCCACATGATCAGCACACTCCTCTCCTGAAATACTCTGTGCTGCTGGAGACACTGCTTCTGTATGTAACTAGTCTGTGACCTCCCACATGACCAGCGCACTCCTCTGCTGAAAAACTCTGTGCTGCTGGAGTCGCTGCTTCTGTATGTAACTAGTCTGTGACCTCCCACATGATCAGCACACTCCTCTCCTGAAATACTGTGCTGCTGGGGACGCTGCTTCTGTATGTAACTAGTCTGTGACCCCCCCACATGATCAGCGCACTCCTCTCCTGAAATACTCTGTGCTGCTGGAGACGCTGCTTCTGTATGTAACTAATCTGTGACCCCCCCACATGATCAGCGCACTCCTCTCCTGAAATACTCTGTGCTGCTGGAGACGCTGCTTCTGTATGTAACTAGTCTGTGACCCCCCACATGATCAGCGCACTCCTCTCCTAAAATACTCTGTGCTGCTGGGGATGCTGGTTCTCTATGTAACTAGTCTGTGACCTCCCACATGATGAGCACACTCCTCTCCTGAAATACTCTGTGCTGCTGGGGACGCTGCTTCTGTATGTAACTAGTCTGTGACCCCCCACATGATCAGCGCACTCCTCTCCTGAAATACTCTGTGCTGCTGGGGACGCTGCTTCTGTATGTAACTAGTCTGTGACCACCCACATGATCAGCGCACTCCTCTCCTGAAATACTCTGTGCTGCTGGGGACGCTACTTCTGTATGTAACTAGTCTGTGACCACCCACATGATCAGCACACTCCTCTCCTGAAATACTCTGTGCTGCTGGGGACGCTGCTTCTGTATGTAACTAGTCCGTGACCTCCCTACATGATCAGCGCACTCCTCTCCTGAAATACTCTGTGCTGCTGGGGACGCTGCTTCTGTATGTAACTAGTCTGTGACCACCCACATGATCAGCACACTCCTCTCCTGAAATACTCTGTGCTGCTGGAGACGCTGCTTCTGTATGTAACTAGTCTGTGACCCCCCACATGATCTGCACACTCCTCTCCTGAAATATTCTGTGCTGCTGGGGACGCTGCTTCTGTATGTAACTAGTCTGTGACCTCCCACATGATCAGCGCACTCCTCTCCTGAAATACTCTGTGCTGATGGGGACGCTGCTTCTATATGTAACTAGTCTGTGACCACCCACATGATCAGCGCACTCCTCTCCTGAAATACTCTGTGCTGCTGGAGACCCTGCTTCTGTATGTAAATAGTCTGTGACCCCCCACATGATCAGCGCACTCCTCTCCTGAAATACTCTGTGCTGCTGGAGACGCTGCTTCTGTATGTAACTAGTCTGTGACCCCCCCACATGATCAGCGCACTCCTCTCCTGAAATACTCTGTGCTGCTGGAGACGCTGCTTCTGTATGTAACTAGTCTGTGACCTCCCACATGATCTGCACACTCCTCTACTGAAATACTCTATGCTGCTGGGGACGCTGCTTCTGTATGTAACTAGTCTGAGACCTCCCACATGATCAGCACACTCCTCTCCTGAAATACTCTGTGCTGCTGGAGACGCTGCTTCTGTATGTAACTAGTCTGTGACCCCCCACATGATCAGCACACTCCTCTCCTGAAATACTCTGTGCTGCTGGAGACTCCGCTTCTGTATGTAACTAGTATGTGACCCCCCCACATGATCAGCACACTCCTCTCCTGAAATACTCTGTGCTGCTGGGGGCGCTGCTTCTGTATGTAACTAGTCTGTGACCCCCCCACATGATCAGCGCACTCCTCTCCTGAAATACTCTGTGCTGCTGGAGTTGCTGCTTCTCTATGTAACTAGTCTGTGACCTCCCACATGATCAGCACACTCCTCTCCTGAAAGACTCTGTGCTGCTGGACTCGCTGCTTCTGTATGTAACTAGTATGTGACCCCCCACATGATCAGAACACTCCTCTCCTGAAATACTCTATGCTGCTGGGGACGCTGCTTCTGTATGTAACTAGTCTGAGACCTCCCACATGATCAGCACACTCCTCTCCAGAAATACTCTATGCTGCTGGGGACGCTGCTTCTGTATGTAACTAGTCTGTGACCCCCCACATGATCAGCACACTCCTCTCCTGAAATACTCTGTGCTGCTGGAGACTCTGCTTCTGTATGTAACTAGTATGTGACCCCCCCACATGATCAGCACACTCCTCTCCTGAAATACTCTGTGCTGCTGGAGACGCTGCTTCTGT
The DNA here is from genome assembly GCF_039654945.1 of Dendrobates tinctorius. NCBI lineage: Eukaryota > Metazoa > Chordata > Amphibia > Anura > Dendrobatidae > Dendrobates > Dendrobates tinctorius. The sequence continues at coordinate 554,482 of NW_027361998.1, read as the reverse complement.
ATGTAACTAGTCTGTGACCCCCCACATGATCTGCACACTCCTCTCCTGAAATATTCTGTGCTGCTGGGGACGCTGCTTCTGTATGTAACTAGTCTGTGACCTCCCACATGATCAGCGCACTCCTCTCCTGAAATACTCTGTGCTGATGGGGACGCTGCTTCTATATGTAACTAGTCTGTGACCACCCACATGATCAGCGCACTCCTCTCCTGAAATACTCTGTGCTGCTGGAGACCCTGCTTCTGTATGTAAATAGTCTGTGACCCCCCACATGATCAGCGCACTCCTCTCCTGAAATACTCTGTGCTGCTGGAGACGCTGCTTCTGTATGTAACTAGTCTGTGACCCCCCCACATGATCAGCGCACTCCTCTCCTGAAATACTCTGTGCTGCTGGAGACGCTGCTTCTGTATGTAACTAGTCTGTGACCTCCCACATGATCTGCACACTCCTCTACTGAAATACTCTATGCTGCTGGGGACGCTGCTTCTGTATGTAACTAGTCTGAGACCTCCCACATGATCAGCACACTCCTCTCCTGAAATACTCTGTGCTGCTGGAGACGCTGCTTCTGTATGTAACTAGTCTGTGACCCCCCACATGATCAGCACACTCCTCTCCTGAAATACTCTGTGCTGCTGGAGACTCTGCTTCTGTATGTAACTAGTATGTGACCCCCCCACATGATCAGCACACTCCTCTCCTGAAATACTCTGTGCTGCTGGGGGCGCTGCTTCTGTATGTAACTAGTCTGTAACCCCCCCACATGATCAGCGCACTCCTCTCCTGAAATACTCTGTGCTGCTGGAGTTGCTGCTTCTCTATGTAACTAGTCTGTGACCTCCCACATGATCAGCACACTCCTCTCCTGAAAGACTCTGTGCTGCTGGACTCGCTGCTTCTGTATGTAACTAGTATGTGACCCCCCACATGATCAGAACACTCCTCTCCTGAAATACTCTGTGCTGCTGGAGACTCTGCTTCTGTATGTAACTAGTCTGTGACCTCTCACATGATCAGCACACTCCTCTCCTGAATACTCTGTGCTGCTGGAGACGCTGCTTCTGTATGTAACTAGTCTGTGACCCCCCCCACATGATCAGCGCACTCCTCTCCTGAAATACTCTGTGCTGCTGGAGACGCTGCTTCTGTATGTAACTAGTCTGTGACCTCCCACATGATCTGCACACTCCTCTCCTGAAATACTCTATGCTGCTGGGGACGCTGCTTCTGTATGTAACTAGTCTGAGACCTCCCACATGATCAGCACACTCCTCTCCAGAAATACTCTATGCTGCTGGGGACGCTGCTTCTGTATGTAACTAGTCTGTGACCCCCCACATGATCAGCGCACTCCTCTCCTGAAATACTCTGTGCTGCTGGAGACGCTGCTTCTGTATGTAACTCGTCTGTGACCTCCCACATGATCAGCGCACTCCACTCCTGAAATACTCTGTGCTGCTGGAGACGCTGCTTCTATATGTAACTAGTCTGTGACCTCCCACATGATCAGCACACTCCTCTGCTGAAATACTCTGTGCTGCTGGAGTTGCTGCTTCTCTATGTAACTAGTCTGTGACCTCCCACATGATCAGCACACTCCTCTCCTGAAAGACTCTGTGCTGCTGGACTCGCTGCTTCTGTATGTAACTAGTATGTGACCCCCCACATGATCAGAACACTCCTCTCCTGAAATACTCTGTGCTGCTGGAGACTCTGCTTCTGTATGTAACTAGTCTGTGACCTCTCACATGATCAGCACACTCCTCTCCTGAATACTCTGTGCTGCTGGAGACGCTGCTTCTGTATGTAACTAGTCTGTGACCCCCCCCCACATGATCAGCGCACTCCTCTCCTGAAATACTCTGTGCTGCTGGAGACGCTGCTTCTGTATGTAACTAGTCTGTGATCTCCCACATGATCAGCACACTCCTCTCCTGAAATACTCTATGCTGCTGGGGACGCTGCTTCTGTATGTAACTAGTCTGTGACCCCCCCACATGATCAGCGCACTCCTCTCCTGAAATACTCTGTGCTGCTGGGGACGCTGCATCTGTATGTAACTAGTCTGTGACCTCCCACATGATCAGCGCACTCCTCTCCTGAAATTCTCTGTACTGCTGGGGACGCTGCCTCTGTATGTAACTAGTCTGTGACCTCCCACATGATCAGCGCTCTCCTCTCCTGAAATACTCTGTACTGCTGGAGACGCTGCTTCTGTATGTAACTAGTCTGTGACCCCCCACATGATCAGCACACTCCTCTCCTGAAATACTCTGTGCTGTTGAGGGCGCTGCTTCTGTATGTAACTAGTCTGTGACCTCCCACATGATCAGCACACTCCTCTCCTGAAATACTCTGTGCTGCTGAGGACGCTGCTTCTGTATGTAACTAGAATGTGACCCCCCCCACATGATCAGCACACTCCTCTCCTGAAATACTCTGTGCTGCTGGAGTCGCTGCTTCTCTATGTAACTAGTCTGTGACCTCCCACATGATCAGCACACTCCTCTCCTGAAAGACTCTGTGCTGCTGGAGTCGCTGCTTCTCTATGTAACTAGTCTGTGACCTCCCACATGATCAGAACACTCCTCTCCTGAAATACTCTGTGCTGCTGGAGACTCTGCTTCTGTATGTAACTAGTCTGTGACCTCTCACATGATCAGCACACTCCTCTCCTGAATACTCTGTGCTGCTGGAGACTCTGCTTCTGTATGTAACTAGTCTGTGATCCCCCCACATGATCAGTGCACTCCTCTCCTGAAATACTCTGTGCTGCTGGGGGCGCTGCTTCTGTGTGTAACTAGTATTTGACCCCCCCACATGATCAGCGCACTCCTCTCCTGAAATACTCTGTGCTGCTGGAGTCGCTGCTTCTGTATGTAACTAGTCTGTGACCCCCCACATGATCAGCGCACTCCTCTCCTGAAATACTCTGTGCTGCTGGAGTCTCTGCTTCTGTATGTAACTAGTCTGTGACCTCCCACATTATCAGCGCACTCCTCTGCTGAAATACTCTGTGCTGCTGGGTACGGTGCTTCTGTATGTAACTAGTCTGTGACCTCCCACATGATCAGCGCTCTCCTCTCCTGAAATACTCTGTGCTGCTGGGGACGCTGCTTCTGTATGTAACTAGTCTGTGACCTCCCACATGACCAGCGCACTCCTCTGCTGAAAAACTCTGTGGTGCTGGAGTCGCTGCTTCTGTATGTAACTAGTCTGTGGCCTCCCACATGATCAGCGCACTCCTCTCCTGAAATACTCTGTGCTGCTGGGTACGGTGCTTCTGTATGTAACTAGTCTGTGACCTCCCACATGATCAGCGCACTCCTCTCCTGAAATACTCTGTGCTGCTGGTGACTCTGCTTCTGTATGTAACTAGTCTGTGACCTCCCACATGATCAGCGCACTCCTCTCCTGAAATACTCTGTGCTGCTGGGTACGGTGCTTCTGTATGTAACTAGTCTGTGACCTCCCACATGATCAGCGCACTCCTCTCCTGAAATACTCTGTGCTGCTGGTGACTCTGCTTCTGTATGTAACTAGTCTGTGACCTCCCACATGATCAGCGCACTCCTCACCTGAAATATTCTGTGCTGCTGGGGACGCTGCTTCTGTATGTAACTAGTCTGTGACCCCCCACATGATCAGCGCACTCCTCACCTGAAATACTCTGTGCTGCTGGGGACGCTGCTTCTGTATGTAACTACGGTAGTATGTGATCCCCCACATGATCAGCGCACTCCTCTCCTGAAATACTCTGTGCTGCTGGGGACCTAGCTTCTGTATGTAACTAGTCTGTGACCCCCCCACATGATCAGCACACTCCTCACCTGAAATACTCTGTGCTGCTGGGGACGCTGCTTCTCTATGTAACTAGTCTGTGACCTCCCACATGATCAGCACACTCTTCTCCTGAAATACTCTATGCTGCTGGGGACGCTGCTTTTGTATGTAACTAGTCTGTGACCCCCCCACATGATCAGCGCACTCCTCTCCTGAAATACTCTGTGCTGCTGGAGACGCTGCTTCTGTATGTAACTAGTCTGTGACACCCCCACATGATCAGCACACTCCTCTCCTGAAATACTCTGTGTGCTGCTGGAGACGCTGCTTCTGTATGTAACTAGTCTGTGACCCCCCCCACATGATCAGCACACTACTCTACTGAAAAACTCTGTGCTGTTGGGGACGCTGCCTCTGTATGTAAATAGTCTGTGACCTCCCACATGATCAGCGCACTCCTCTCCTGAAATACTCTATGCTGCTGGGGACGCTGCTTCTGTATGTAACTAGTCTGTGACCCCCCCACATGATCAGCACACTCCTCTCCTGAAAAACTCTGTGCTGTTGGGGACGCTCCTTCTGTATGTAACTAGTCTGTGACCTCCTACATGATCAGCGCACTCCTCTCCTGAAAAACTCTGTGCTGTTGGGGACGCTGCCTCTGTATGTAAATAGTCTGTGACCTCCCACATGATCAGCGCTCTCCTCTCCTGAAATACTCTGTGCTGCTGGAGACGCTGCTTCTGTATGTAACTAGTCTGTGACCCCCCACATGATCAGCACACTCCTCTCCTGAAATACTCTGTGCTGCTGGAGACTCTGCTTCTGTATGTAACTAGTCTGTGACTCCCCACATGATCAGCACACTCCTCTCCTGAAATACTCTGCTGCTGGGGGTGCTGCTTCTGTATTTAACTAGTCTGTGACCTCCCACATGATCAGCACACTCCTCTCCTGAAAGACTCTGTGCTGCTGGAGTCGCTGCTTCTGTATGTAACTAGTCTGTGACCTCCCACATGATCAGAACACTCCTCTCCTGAAATACTCTGTGCTGCTGGAGACTCTGCTTCTCTATGTAACTAGTCTGTGACCTCCCACATGATCAGCACACTCCTCTCCTGAAAGACTCTGTGCTGCTGGAGACTCTGCTTCTGTATGTAACTAGTCTGTGATCCCCCCACATGATCAGCACACTCCTCTCCTGAAATACTCTGTGCTGCTGGGGGCGCTGTTTCTGTGTGCAACTAGTATTTGACCCCCCACATGTTCAGCGCACTCCTCTCCTGAAATACTCTGTGCTGCTGGGGACGCTGCTTCTGTATGTAAATAGTCTGTGACCTCCCACATTACCAGCGCACTCCTCTGCTGAAATACTCTGTGCTGCTGGAGTCGCTGCTTCTGTATGTAACTAGTCTGTGACCCCCCACATGATCAGCACACTCCTCTCCTGAAATACTCTTTGCTGCTGGAGACGCTGCTTCTGTATGTAACTAGTCTGTGACCCCCCACATGATCAGCGCACTCCTCTCCTGAAATACTCTTTGCTGCTGGAGTCGCTGCTTCTGTATGTAACTAATCTGTGACCTCCCACATGATCAGCGCACTCCTCTCCTGAAATACTCTTTGCTGCTGGAGTCGCTGCTTCTGTATGTAACTAATCTGTGACCCCCCCACATGATAAGCGCACTCCTCTCCTGAAATACTTTGTACTGCTGTAGACACTGCTTCTGTATGTAACTAGTCTGTGACCCCCCACATGATCAGCGCACTCCTCTCCTGAAATACTCTTTGCTGCTGGAGACGCTGCTTCTGTATGTAACTAGTCTGTGACCCCCCACATGATCAGCGCACTCCTCTCCTGAAATACTCTGTGCTGCTGGAGACACTGCTTCTGTATGTAACTAATCTGTGACCTCCCACATGATCAGCACACTCCTCTCCTGAAATACTTTGTACTGCTGTAGACACTGCGTCTGTATGTAACTAGTCTGTGACCCCACACATGATCAGCGCACTCCTCTCCTGAAATACTCTGTGCTGCTGGGGGCGCTGCTTCTGTATGTAACTAGTCTGTGACCTCCCACATTATCAGCGCACTCCTCTCCTGAAATCCTCTGTGCTGCTGGAGACGCTGCTTCTGTATGTAACTAGTCTGTGACCTCCCACATGATCAGCACACTCCTCTCTTGAAATACTCTGTGCTGCTGGAGACGCTGCTTCTGTATGTAACTAGTCTGTGACCTCCCACATGATCAGCACACTCCTCTCCTGAAATACTCTGTGCTGCTGGAGTCGCTGCTTCTGTATGAAACTAGTCTGTGACCTCCCACATGATCAGCACACTCCTCTCCTGAAATACTCTGCTGCTGGGGACCCTGCTTCTGTATGTAACTAGTCAGTGACCCCCCACATGATCAGCACACTCCTCTCCTGAAATACTCTGTGCTGCTGGGGACGCTGCTTCTGTATGTAACTAGTCAGTGACCCCCCACATGATCAGCGCACTCCTCTCCTGAAATACTCTGTGCTGCTGGGGACCCTGCTTCTGTATGTAACTAGTCAGTGACCCCCCACATGATCAGCGCACTCCTCTCCTGAAATACTCTGCTGCTGGGGACCCTGCTTCTGTATGTAACTAGTCTGTGACCACCCACATGATCAGCGCACTCCTCTTCTGAAATACTCTGCTGCTGGGGACGCTGCTTCTGTAACTAGTCTGTGACCCCCCACATGATCAGCACACTCCTCTCCTGAAATACTCTGTGCTGCTGGAGACGCTGCTTCTGTATGTAACTAGTCTGTGACCCCCCCACATGATCAGCGCACTCCTCTCCTGAAATACTCTGTGCTGCTGGAGACGCTGCTTCTGTATGTAACTATTCTGTGACCACCCACATGATCAGCACACTCCTCTACTGAAATACTCTGCTGCTGGGGACCCTGCTTCTGTATGTAACTAGTCTGTGACCTCCCACATGATCAGCGCACTCCTCTCCTGAAATACTCTGTGCTGCTGTTGACGCTGCTTCTGTATGTAAGTAGTCTGTGACCCCCCCCCCCCACATGATCAGCACACTCCTCTCCAGAAATACTCTGTGCTGCTGGAGACGCTGATTCTGTATGTAACTAGTCTGTGACCTCCCCACATGATCAGCACACTCCTCTCCTGAAATACTCTGTGCTGCTGGGGACGCTGCTTCTGTATGTAACTAGTCTGTGACCCCCCCCACATGATCAGCACACTCCTCTCCTGAAATACTCTGTGCTGCTGGAGACGCTGCTTCTGTATGTAACTAGTCTGTGACCCCCACATGATAAGCACACTCCTCTCCTGAAATACTCTGTGCTGCTGGGGACGCTGCTTCTGTATGTAACTAGTCTGTGACCTCCCACATGATCAGCGCACTCCTCTCCTGAAATACTCTGTGCTGCTGGGGACGCTGCTTCTGTATGTAACTAGTCTGTGACCTCCCACATGATCAGCACACTCCTCTCCTGAAATACTCTGTGCTGCTGGGGACGCTACTTCTGTATGTAATTAGTCTGTGACCTCCCACATGATCAGCGCACTCCTCTCCTGAAATGCTCTGTGCTGCTGGGGACGCTGCTTCTGTATGTAACTAGTCTGTGACCTCCCACATGATCAGCGCTCTCCTCTCCTGAAATACTCTGTGCTGCTGGGGACGCTGCTTCTGTATGTAACTAGTCTGTGACCTCCCACATGATCAGCACACTCCTCTCCTGAAATACTCTGTGCTGCTGGAGTCGCTGCTTCTGTATGTAACTAGTCTGTGACCTCCCAGATCAGCACACTCCTCTCCTGAAATACTCTGTGCTGCTGGGGGCGCTGCTTCTGTATGTAACTAGTCTGTGACCTCCCACATGATCAGCGCACTCCTCTCCTGAAATACTCTGTGCTGCTGAGGACGCTGCTTCTGTATGTAACTAGTCTGTGACCCCCCACATAATCAGCACACTCCTCTCCTGAAATACTCTGTGCTGCTGGAGACGCTCCTTCTGTATGTAACTAGTCTGTGACCTCCCACATGATCAGCACACTCCTCTCCTGAAATACTTTGTGCTGCTGGGTACGGTGCTTCTGTATGTAACTAGTCTGTGACCTCCCACATGATCAGCGCACTCCTCTCCTGAAATACTCTGTGCTGCTGGGGACGCTGCTTCTGTATGTAACTAGTCTGTGACCTCCCACATGATCAGCACACTCCTCTCCTGAAATATTCTGGGGATGCTGCTTCTGTATGTAAGTAATCTGTGACTTACCACATGATCAGCGCACTCCTCTCCTGAACTACTCTGTGCTTCTGGGGACGCTGCTTCTGTATGTAACTAGTCTGTGACCCCCCCACATGATCAGCACACTCCTCTCCTGAAATACTCTGTGCTGCTGGGGTCGCTGCTTCTGTATGTAACTAGTATGTGACCCCGCACATGATCAGCGCACTTCTCTCCTGAAATACTCTGTGCTGCTTCTGTATGTAACTAGTCTGTGACCCCCCACATGATCAGCTCACTCCTCTCCTGAAATACTCTGTGCTGCTGGGGTCGCTGCTTCTGTATGTACCTAGTCTGTGACCTCCCACATGATCAGCGCACTCCTCTCCTGAAATACTCTGTACTGCTGGGGTCGCTGCTTTTGTATGTAACTAGTATGTGACCCCCCACATGATCAGCACACTCCTCTCCTGAAATGCTCTGTGCTGCTGGAGACGCTGCTTCTGTATGTAACTAGTCTGTGACCCCCCACATGATCAGCACACTCCTCTCCTGAAATACTCTGTACTGCTGGAGACGCTGCTTCTGTATGTAACTAGGCTGTGACCTCCCACATGATCAGCACATTCCTCTCCTGAAATACTCTGTGCTGCTGGGGTCGCTGCTTCTGTATGTAACTAGTATGTGACCCCCCACATGATCAGCGCACTCCTCTCCTGAAATACCCTGTGCTGCTGGGGATGCTGCTTCTGTATGTAACTAGTCTGTGACCTCCCACATGATCAGCACATTCCTCTCCTGAAATACTCTGTGCTGCTGGGGACGCTGCTTCTGTATGTAACTAGTCTGTGACCTCCCACATGATCAGCACACTCCTCTCCTGAAATACTCTGGGGACGCTGCTTCTGTATGTAACTAGTCTGTGACCTCCCACATGATCAGCACACTCCTCTCCTGAAATACTCTGTGCTGCTGGGGACGCTGCTTCTGTATGTAACTAGTCTGTGACCTCCCACATGATCAGCACACTCCTCTCCTGAAATACTCTGGGGACGCTGCTTCTGTGTGTAACTAGTCTGTGACCTCCCACATGATCAGCACACTCCTCTCCTGAAATACTCTGTGCTGCTGGAGACGCTGCTTCTGTATGTAACTAGTCTGTGACCTCCCACATGATCAGCGCACTCCTCTCCTGAAATACTCTGTGCTGCTGGAGACGCTGCTTCTCTATGTAACTAGTCTGTGACCTCCCACATGATCAGCGCACTCCTCTCCTGAAATACTCTGTGCTGCTGGGGTCGCTGCTTCTGTATGTAACTAGTCTGTGACCTCCCACATGATCAGCGCACTTCTCTCCTGAAATACTCTGTGCTGCTTCTGTATGTACCTAGTCTGTGACCCCCCACATGATCAGCACACTCCTCTCCTGAAATACTCTGTGCTGCTGGAGTCGCTTCTTCTGTATGTAACTAGTCTGTGACCTTCCACATGATCAGCGCACTCCTCTCGTGAAATACTCTGTGCTGCTGGGGACGCTGATTCTGTATGTAACTAGTCTGTGACCTCCTACATGATCAGCGCACTCCTCTCCTGAAATACTCTGTGCTGCTGGAGACGCTGCTTCTGTATGTAACTAGTCTGTGACCTCCCACATGATCAGCACACTCCTCTCCTGAAATACTGTGCTGCTGGGGACGCTGCTTCTGTATGTAACTAGTCTGTGACCCCCCCACATGATCAGCGCACTCCTCTCCTGAAATACTCTGTGCTGCTGGAGACGCTGCTTCTGTATGTAACTAATCTGTGACCCCCCACATGATCAGCGCACTCCTCTCCTGAAATACTCTGTGCTGCTGGGGATGCTGGTTCTCTATGTAACTAGTCTGTGACCTCCCACATGATGAGCACACTCCTCTCCTGAAATACTCTGTGCTGCTGGGGACGCTGCTTCTGTATGTAACTAGTCTGTGACCCCCCACATGATCAGCGCACTCCTCTCCTGAAATACTCTGTGCTGCTGGGGACGCTGCTTCTGTATGTAACTAGTCTGTGACCACCCACATGATCAGCGCACTCCTCTCCTGAAATACTCTGTGCTGCTGGGGACGCTACTTCTGTATGTAACTAGTCTGTGACCACCCACATGATCAGCACACTCCTCTCCTGAAATACTCTGTGCTGCTGGGGACGCTGCTTCTGTATGTAACTAGTCTGTGACCTCCCTACATGATCAGCGCACTCCTCTCCTGAAATACTCTGTGCTGCTGGAGACGCTGCTTCTGTATGTAACTAGTCTGTGACCCCCCACATGATCTGCACACTCCTCTCCTGAAATATTCTGTGCTGCTGGGGACGCTGCTTCTGTATGTAACTAGTCTGTGACCTCCCACATGATCAGCGCACTCCTCTCCTGAAATACTCTGTGCTGATGGGGACGCTGCTTCTATATGTAACTAGTCTGTGACCACCCACATGATCAGCGCACTCCTCTCCTGAAATACTCTGTGCTGCTGGAGACCCTGCTTCTGTATGTAAATAGTCTGTGACCCCCCACATGATCAGCGCACTCCTCTCCTGAAATACTCTGTGCTGCTGGAGACGCTGCTTCTGTATGTAACTAGTCTGTGACCCCCCCACATGATCAGCGCACTCCTCTCCTGAAATACTCTGTGCTGCTGGAGACGCTGCTTCTGTATGTAACTAGTCTGTGACCTCCCACATGATCTGCACACTCCTCTACTGAAATACTCTATGCTGCTGGGGACGCTGCTTCTGTATGTAACTAGTCTGAGACCTCCCACATGATCAGCACACTCCTCTCCTGAAATACTCTGTGCTGCTGGAGACGCTGCTTCTGTATGTAACTAGTCTGTGACCCCCCACATGATCAGCACACTCCTCTCCTTAAATACTCTGTGCTGCTGGAGACTCTGCTTCTGTATGTAACTAGTATGTGACCCCCCCACATGATCAGCACACTCCTCTCCTGAAATACTCTGTGCTGCTGGGGGCGCTGCTTCTGTATGTAACTAGTCTGTGACCTCCCACATGATCAGCACACTCCTCTCCTGAAAGACTCTGTGCTGCTGGACTCGCTGCTTCTGTATGTAACTAGTATGTGACCCCCCACATGATCAGAACACTCCTCTCCTGAAATACTCTGTGCTGCTGGAGACTCTGCTTCTGTATGTAACTAGTCTGTGACCTCTCACATGATCAGCACACTCCTCTCCTGAATACTCTGTGCTGCTGGAGACGCTGCTTCTGTATGTAACTAGTCTGTGACCCCCCCCACATGATCAGCGCACTCCTCTCCTGAAATACTCTGTGCTGCTGGAGACGCTGCTTCTGTATGTAACTAGTCTGTGACCTCCCACATGATCTGCACACTCCTCTCCTGAAATACTCTATGCTGCTGGGGACGCTGCTTCTGTATGTAACTAGTCTGAGACCTCCCACATGATCAGCACACTCCTCTCCAGAAATACTCTATGCTGCTGGGGACGCTGCTTCTGTATGTAACTAGTCTGTGACCCCCCACATGATCAGCGCACTCCTCTCCTGAAATACTCTGTGCTGCTGGAGACGCTGCTTCTGTATGTAACTCGTCTGTGACCTCCCACATGATCAGCGCACTCCACTCCTGAAATACTCTGTGCTGCTGGAGACGCTGCTTCTATATGTAACTAGTCTGTGACCTCCCACATGATCAGCACACTCCTCTGCTGAAATACTCTGTGCTGCTGGAGTTGCTGCTTCTCTATGTAACTAGTCTGTGAGCTCCCACATGATCAGCACACTCCTCTCCTGAAAGACTCTGTGCTGCTGGACTCGCTGCTTCTGTATGTAACTAGTATGTGACCCCCCACATGATCAGAACACTCCTCTCCTGAAATACTCTGTGCTGCTGGAGACTCTGCTTCTGTATGTAACTAGTCTGTGACCTCTCACATGATCAGCACACTCCTCTCCTGAATACTCTGTGCTGCTGGAGACGCTGCTTCTGTATGTAACTAGTCTGTGACCCCCCCCACATGATCAGCGCACTCCTCTCCTGAAATACTCTGTGCTGCTGGAGACGCTGCTTCTGTATGTAACTAGTCTGTGATCTCCCACATGATCAGCACACTCCTCTCCTGAAATACTCTATGCTGCTGGGGACGCTGCTTCTGTATGTAACTAGTCTGTGACCCCCCCACATGATCAGCGCACTCCTCTCCTGAAATACTCTGTGCTGCTGGGGACGCTGCATCTGTATGTAACTAGTCTGTGACCTCCCACATGATCAGCGCACTCCTCTCCTGAAATTCTCTGTACTGCTGGGGACGCTGCCTCTGTATGTAACTAGTCTGTGACCTCCCACATGATCAGCGCTCTCCTCTCCTGAAATACTCTGTACTGCTGGAGACGCTGCTTCTGTATGTAACTAGTCTGTGACCCCCCACATGATCAGCACACTCCTCTCCTGAAATACTCTGTGCTGTTGAGGGCGCTGCTTCTGTATGTAACTAGTCTGTGACCTCCCACATGATCAGCACACTCCTCTCCTGAAATACTCTGTGCTGCTGAGGACGCTGCTTCTGTATGTAACTAGAATGTGACCCCCCCACATGATCAGCACACTCCTCTGCTGAAATACTCTGTGCTGCTGGAGTCGCTGCTTCTCTATGTAACTAGTCTGTGACCTCCCACATGATCAGCACACTCCTCTCCTGAAAGACTCTGTGCTGCTGGAGTCGCTGCTTCTCTATGTAACTAGTCTGTGACCTCCCACATGATCAGAACACTCCTCTCCTGAAATACTCTGTGCTGCTGGAGACTCTGCTTCTGTATGTAACTAGTCTGTGACCTCTCACATGATCAGCACACTCCTCTCCTGAATACTCTGTGCTGCTGGAGACTCTGCTTCTGTATGTAACTAGTCTGTGATCCCCCCACATGATCAGTGCACTCCTCTCCTGAAATACTCTGTGCTGCTGGGGGCGCTGCTTCTGTGTGTAACTAGTATTTGACCCCCCCACATGATCAGCGCACTCCTCTCCTGAAATACTCTGTGCTGCTGGAGTCGCTGCTTCTGTATGTAACTAGTCTGTGACCCCCCACATGATCAGCGCACTCCTCTCCTGAAATACTCTGTGCTGCTGGAGTCGCTGCTTCTGGATGTAACTAGTCTGTGACCCCCCCCACATGATCAGCACACTCCTCTGCTGAAATACTCTGTGCTGCTGGGTACGGTGCTTCTGTATGTAACTAGTCTGTGACCTCCCACATGATCAGCGCTCTCCTCTCCTGAAATACTCTGTGCTGCTGGGGACGCTGCTTCTGTATGTAACTAGTCTGTGACCTCCCACATGACCAGCGCACTCCTCTGCTGAAAAACTCTGTGGTGCTGGAGTCGCTGCTTCTGTATGTAACTAGTCTGTGACCTCCCACATGATCAGCTCACTCCTCTCCTGAAATACTCTGTGCTGCTGGGTACGGTGCTTCTGTATGTAACTAGTCTGTGACCTCCCACATGATCAGCGCACTCCTCTCCTGAAATACTCTGTGCTGCTGGTGACTCTGCTTCTGTATGTAACTAGTCTGTGACCTCCCACATGATCAGCACACTCCTCACCTGAAATATTCTGTGCTGCTGGGGACGCTGCTTCTGTATGTAACTAGTCTGTGACCCCCCACATGATCAGCGCACTCCTCACCTGAAATACTCTGTGCTGCTGGGGACGCTGCTTCTGTATGTAACTACGGTAGTATGTGATCCCCCACATGATCAGTGCACTCCTCTCCTGAAATACTCTGTGCTGCTGGGGACCTAGCTTCTGTATGTAACTAGTCTGTGACCCCCCACATGATCAGCACACACCTCACCTGAAATACTCTGTGCTGCTGGGGACGCTGCTTCTGTATGTAACTAGTCTGTAACCTCCCACATGATCAGCACACTCCTCTCCTGAAATACTCTGTGCTGCTGGGGACGCTGCCTCTGTATGTAACTACGGTAGTATGTGATCCCCCACATGATCAGTGCACTCCTCTCCTGAAATACTCTGTGCTGCTGGGTACGGTGCTTCTGTATGTAACTAGTCTGTGACCTCCCACATGATCAGCGCACTCCTCTCCTGAAATACTCTGTGCTGCTGGTGACTCTGCTTCTGTATGTAACTAGTCTGTGACCTCCCACATGATCAGCACACTCCTCACCTGAAATATTCTGTGCTGCTGGGGACGCTGCTTCTGTATGTAACTAGTCTGTGACCCCCCACATGATCAGCGCACTCCTCACCTGAAATACTCTGTGCTGCTGGGGACGCTGCTTCTGTATGTAACTACGGTAGTATGTGATCCCCCACATGATCAGTGCACTCCTCTCCTGAAATACTCTGTGCTGCTGGGGACCTAGCTTCTGTATGTAACTAGTCTGTGACCCCCCACATGATCAGCACACACCTCACCTGAAATACTCTGTGCTGCTGGGGACGCTGCTTCTGTATGTAACTAGTCTGTAACCTCCCACATGATCAGCACACTCCTCTCCTGAAATACTCTGTGCTGCTGGGGACGCTGCCTCTGTATGTAACTAGTCTGTGACCCCCCACATGATCAGCGCACTCCTCTCCTGAAATACTCTGTGCTGCTGGAGACACTGCTTCTGAATGTAACTAATCTGTGACCTCCCACATGATCAGCACACTCCTCTCCTGAAATACTCTGTGCTGCTGGGGACCTAGCTTCTGTATGTAACTAGTCTGTGACCCCCCCACATGATCAGCACACTCCTCACCTGAAATACTCTGTGCTGCTGGGGACGCTGCTTCTCTATGTAACTAGTCTGTGACCTCCCACATGACCAGCACACTCTTCTCCTGAAATACTCTATGCTGCTGGGGACGCTGCTTTTGTATGTAACTAGTCTGTGACCCCCCCACATGATCAGCGCACTCCTCTCCTGAAATACTCTGTGCTGCTGGAGACGCTGCTTCTGTATGTAACTAGTCTGTGACACCCCCACATGATCAGCACACTCCTCTCCTGAAATACTCTGTGTGCTGCTGGAGACGCTGCTTCTGTATGTAACTAGTCTGTGACCCCCCCCACATGATCAGCACACTACTCTCCTGAAAAACTCTGTGCTGTTGGGGACGCTGCCTCTGTATGTAAATAGTCTGTGACCTCCCACATGATCAGCGCTCTCCTCTCCTGAAATACTCTATGCTGCTGGGGATGCTGCTTCTGTATGTAACTAGTCTGTGACCCCCCCACATGATCAGCACACTCCTCTCCTGAAAAACTCTGTGCTGTTGGGGACGCTCCTTCTGTATGTAACTAGTCTGTGACCTCCTACATGATCAGCGCACTCCTCTCCTGAAAAACTCTGTGCTGTTGGGGACGCTGCCTCTGTATGTAAATAGTCTGTGACCTCCCACATGATCAGCGCTCTCCTCTCCTGAAATACTCTGTGCTGCTGGAGACGCTGCTTCTGTATGTAACTAGTCTGTGACCCCCCACATGATCAGCACACTCCTCTCCTGAAATACTCTGTGCTGCTGGAGACTCTGCTTCTGTATGTAACTAGTCTGTGACTCCCCACATGATCAGCACACTCCTCTCCTGAAATACTCTGCTGCTGGGGGTGCTGCTTCTGTATTTAACTAGTCTGTGACCTCCCACATGATCAGCACACTCCTCTCCTGAAAGACTCTGTGCTGCTGGAGTCGCTGCTTCTGTATGTAACTAGTCTGTGACCTCCCACATGATCAGAACACTCCTCTCCTGAAATACTCTGTGCTGCTGGAGACTCTGCTTCTCTATGTAACTAGTCTGTGACCTCCCACATGATCAGCACACTCCTCTCCTGAAAGACTCTGTGCTGCTGGAGACTCTGCTTCTGTATGTAACTAGTCTGTGATCCCCCCACATGATCAGCACACTCCTCTCCTGAAATACTCTGTGCTGCTGGGGGCGCTGTTTCTGTGTGCAACTAGTATTTGACCCCCCACATGTTCAGCGCACTCCTCTCCTGAAATACTCTGTGCTGCTGGGGACGCTGCTTCTGTATGTAAATAGTCTGTGACCTCCCACATTACCAGCGCACTCCTCTGCTGAAATACTCTGTGCTGCTGGAGTCGCTGCTTCTGTATGTAACTAGTCTGTGACCCCCCACATGATCAGCGCACTCCTCTCCTGAAATACTCTTTGCTGCTGGAGACGCTGCTTCTGTATGTAACTAGTCTGTGACCCCCCACATGATCAGCGCACTCCTCTCCTGAAAAACTCTTTGCTGCTGGAGTCGCTGCTTCTGTATGTAACTAATCTGTGACCTCCCACATGATCAGCGCACTCCTCTCCTGAAATACTCTTTGCTGCTGGAGTCGCTGCTTCTGTATGTAACTAATCTGTGACCCCCCCACATGATAAGCGCACTCCTCTCCTGAAATACTTTGTACTGCTGTAGACACTGCTTCTGTATGTAACTAGTCTGTGACCCCCCACATGATCAGCGCACTCCTCTCCTGAAATACTCTTTGCTGCTGGAGACGCTGCTTCTGTATGTAACTAGTCTGTGACCCCCCACATGATCAGCGCACTCCTCTCCTGAAATACTCTGTGCTGCTGGAGACACTGCTTCTGTATGTAACTAATCTGTGACCTCCCACATGATCAGCACACTCCTCTCCTGAAATACTTTGTACTGCTGTAGACACTGCGTCTGTATGTAACTAGTCTGTGACCCCACACATGATCAGCGCACTCCTCTCCTGAAATACTCTGTGCTGCTGGGGGCGCTGCTTCTGTATGTAACTAGTCTGTGACCTCCCACATTATCAGCGCACTCCTCTCCTGAAATCCTCTGTGCTGCTGGAGACGCTGCTTCTGTATGTAACTAGTCTGTGACCTCCCACATGATCAGCACACTCCTCTCTTGAAATACTCTGTGCTGCTGGAGACGCTGCTTCTGTATGTAACTAGTCTGTGACCTCCCACATGATCAGCGCACTCCTCTCCTGAAATACTCTGTGCTGCTGGGGACGCTGCTTCTGTATGTAACTAGTCTGTGACCTCCCACATGATCAGCGCACTCCTCTCCTGAAATACTCTGTGCTGCTGGAGTCGCTGCTTCTGTATGTAACTAGTCTGTGACCTCCCACATGATCAGCACACTCCTCTCCTGAAATACTCTGTGCTGCTGGAGTCGCTGCTTCTGTATGAAACTAGTCTGTGACCTCCCACATGATCAGCACACTCCTCTCCTGAAATACTCTGCTGCTGGGGACGCTGCTTCTGTATGTAACTAGTCTGTGACCTCCCACATGATCAGCACACTCCTCTCCTGAAATACTCTGTGCTGCTGGGGACGCTGCTTCTGTATGTAACTATTCTGTGACCACCCAAATGATCAGCACACTCCTCTCCTGAAATACTCTGCTGCTGGGGACCCTGCTTCTGTATGTAACTAGTCAGTGACCCCCCACATGATCAGCACACTCCTCTCCTGAAATACTCTGTGCTGCTGGGGACGCTGCTTCTGTATGTAACTAGTCAGTGACCCCCCACATGATCAGCGCACTCCTCTCCTGAAATACTCTGCTGCTGGGGACCCTGCTTCTGTATGTAACTAGTCAGTGACCCCCCACATGATCAGCGCACTCCTCTCCTGAAATACTCTGTGCTGCTGGGGACCCTGCTTCTGTATGTAACTAGTCAGTGACCCCCCACATGATCAGCGCACTCCTCTCCTGAAATACTCTGCTGCTGGGGACCCTGCTTCTGTATGTAACTAGTCTGTGACCACCCACATGATCAGCGCACTCCTCTTCTGAAATACTCTGCTGCTGGGGACGCTGCTTCTGTAACTAGTCTGTGACCCCCCCACATGATCAGCACACTCCTCTCCTGAAATACTCTGTGCTGCTGGAGACGCTGCTTCTGTATGTAACTAGTCTGTGACCCCCCCACATGATCAGCGCACTCCTCTCCTGAAATACTCTGTGCTGCTGGAGACGCTGCTTCTGTATGTAACTATTCTGTGACCACCCACATGATCAGCACACTCCTCTACTGAAATACTCTGCTGCTGGGGACCCTGCTTCTGTATGTAACTAGTCTGTGACCTCCCACATGATCAGCGCACTCCTCTCCTGAAATACTCTGTGCTGCTGGGGGCGCTGCTTCTGTATGTAACTAGTCTGTGACCTTCCACATGATCAGCGCACTCCTCTCCTGAAATACTCTGTGCTGCTGGAGACACTGCTTCTGTATGTAACTAGTCTGTGACCTCCCACATGATCAGCGCACTCCTCTCCTGAAATACTCTGTGCTGCTGTTGACGCTGCTTCTGTATGTAAGTAGTCTGTGACCCCCCCCCCCCCACATGATCAGCACACTCCTCTCCAGAAATACTCTGTGCTGCTGGAGACGCTGATTCTGTATGTAACTAGTCTGTGACCTCCCCACATGATCAGCACACTCCTCTCCTGAAATACTCTGTGCTGCTGGGGACGCTGCTTCTGTATGTAACTAGTCTGTGACCCCCCCCACATGATCAGCACACTCCTCTCCTGAAATACTCTGTGCTGCTGGAGACGCTGCTTCTGTATGTAACTAGTCTGTGACCCCCACATGATAAGCACACTCCTCTCCTGAAATACTCTGTGCTGCTGGGGACGCTGCTTCTGTATGTAACTAGTCTGTGACCTCCCACATGATCAGCGCACTCCTCTCCTGAAATACTCTGTGCTGCTGGGGACGCTGCTTCTGTATGTAACTAGTCTGTGACCTCCCACATGATCAGCGCACTCCTCTCCTGAAATACTCTGTGCTGCTGGGGACGCTACTTCTGTATGTAACTAGTCTGTGACCTCCCACATGATCAGCACACTCCTCTCCTGAAATACTCTGTGCTGCTGGGGACGCTACTTCTGTATGTAACTAGTCTGTGACCTCCCACATGATCAGCGCACTCCTCTCCTGAAATGCTCTGTGCTGCTGGGGACGCTGCTTCTGTATGTAACTAGTCTGTGACCCCCCCACATGATCAGCGCACTCCTCTCCTGAAATACTCTGTGCTGCTGGGGACGCTGCTTCTGTATGTAACTAGTCTGTGACCTCCCACATGATCAGCGCTCTCCTCTCCTGAAATACTCTGTGCTGCTGGAGTCGTTGCTTCTGTATGTAACTAGTATGTGACCCCCCACATGATCAGCGCACTCCTCTCCTGAAATACTCTGTACTGATGGGGACGCTGCTTCTGTATGTAACTAGTCTGTGACCTCCCACATGATCAGCACACTCCTCTCCTGAAATACTCTGTGCTGCTGGAGTCGCTGCTTCTGTATGTAACTAGTCTGTGACCTCCCAGATCAGCACACTCCTCTCCTGAAATACTCTGTGCTGCTGGGGGCGCTGCTTCTGTATGTAACTAGTCTGTGACCTCCCACATGATCAGCGCACTCCTCTCCTGAAATACTCTGTGCTGCTGAGGACGCTGCTTCTGTATGTAACTAGTCTGTGACCCCCCACATAATCAGCACACTCCTCTCCTGAAATACTCTGTGCTGCTGGAGACGCTCCTTCTGTATGTAACTAGTCTGTGACCTCCCACATGATCAGCACACTCCTCTCCTGAAATACTTTGTGCTGCTGGGTACGGTGCTTCTGTATGTAACTAGTCTGTGACCTCCCACATGATCAGCGCACTCCTCTCCTGAAATACTCTGTGCTGCTGGGGACGCTGCTTCTGTATGTAACTAGTCTGTGACCTCCCACATGATCAGCACACTCCTCTCCTGAAATATTCTGGGGATGCTGCTTCTGTATGTAAGTAATCTGTGACTTACCACATGATCAGCGCACTCCTCTCCTGAACTACTCTGTGCTTCTGGGGACGCTGCTTCTGTATGTAACTAGTCTGTGACCCCCCCACATGATCAGCGCACTCCTCTCCTGAAATACTCTGTGCTGCTGGGGTCGCTGCTTCTGTATGTAACTAGTATGTGACCCCGCACATGATCAGCGCACTTCTCTCCTGAAATACTCTGTGCTGCTTCTGTATGTAACTAGTCTGTGACCCCCCACATGATCAGCTAACTCCTCTCCTGAAATACTCTGTGCTGCTGGGGTCGCTGCTTCTGTATGTACCTAGTCTGTGACCTCCCACATGATCAGCGCACTCCTCTCCTGAATACTCTGTGCTGCTGGGGACGCTGCTTTTGTATGTAACTAGTATGTGACCCCCCACATGATCAGCACACTCCTCTCCTGAAATGCTCTGTGCTGCTGGAGACGCTGCTTCTGTATGTAACTAGTCTGTGACCCCCCACATGATCAGCGCACTCCTCTCCTGAAATACTCTGTACTGCTGGGGTCGCTGCTTTTGTATGTAACTAGTATGTGACCCCCCACATGATCAGCACACTCCTCTCCTGAAATGCTCTGTGCTGCTGGAGACGCTGCTTCTGTATGTAACTAGTCTGTGACCCCCCACATGATCAGCACACTCCTCTCCTGAAATACTCTGTACGGCTGGAGACGCTGCTTCTGTATGTAACTAGGCTGTGACCTCCCACATGATCAGCGCACTCCTCTCCTGAAATACTCTGTGCTGCTGGGGTCGCTGCTTCTGTATGTAACTAGTATGTGACCCCCCACATGATCAGCGCACTCCTCTCCTGAAATACCCTGTGCTGCTGGGGATGCTGCTTCTGTATGTAACTAGTCTGTGACCTCCCACATGATCAGCACATTCCTCTCCTGAAATACTCTGTGCTGCTGGGGACGCTGCTTCTGTATGTAACTAGTCTGTGACCTCCCACATGATCAGCACACTCCTCTCCTGAAATACTCTGGGGACGCTGCTTCTGTATGTAACTAGTCTGTGACCTCCCACATGATCAGCACACTCCTCTCCTGAAATACTCTGTGCTGCTGGGGACGCTGCTTCTGTATGTAACTAGTCTGTGACCTCCCACATGATCAGCACACTCCTCTCCTGAAATACTCTGGGGACGCTGCTTCTGTGTGTAACTAGTCTGTGACCTCCCACATGATCAGCACACTCCTCTCCTGAAATACTCTGTGCTGCTGGAGACGCTGCTTCTGTATGTAACTAGTCTGTGACCTCCCACATGATCAGCACACTCCTCTCCTGAAATACTCTGTGCTGCTGGGGTCGCTGCTTCTGTATGTAACTAGTCTGTGACCTCCCACATGATCAGCGCACTTCTCTCCTGAAATACTCTGTGCTGCTTCTGTATGTACCTAGTCTGTGACCCCCCACATGATCAGCACACTCCTCTCCTGAAATACTCTGTGCTGCTGGGGACACTGCTTCTGTATGTAACTAGTCTGTGACCTTCCACATGATCAGCGCACTCCTCTCCTGAAATACTCTGGGGACGCTCCTTCTGTATGTAACTAGTCTGTGATCCCCCCACATGATCAGCGCACTCCTCTCCTGAAATACTCTGTGCTGCTGCGGTCGCTGCTTCTGTATGTAACTAGTCTGTGACCACCCACATGATCAGCGCACTCCTCTCCTGAAATACTCTATGCTGCTGGAGACGCTGCTTCTGTATGTAACTAGTCTGTGACCTCCCACATGATCAGCGCACTCCTCTCCTGAAATACTCTGTACTGCTGGAGACGCTGTTTCTGTATGTAACTAGTCTGTGACCTTCCACATGATCAGCGCACTCCTCTCGTGAAATACTCTGTGCTGCTGGGGACGCTGATTCTGTATGTAACTAGTCTGTGACCTCCTACATGATCAGCGCACTCCTCTCCTGAAATACTCTGTGCTGCTGGAGACGCTGCTTCTGTATGTAACTAGTCTGTGACCTCCCACATGATCAGCACACTCCTCTCCTGAAATACTCTGTGCTGCTGGGGACGCTGCTTCTGTATGTAACTAGTCTGTGACCTCCCACATGATCAGCACACTCCTCTCCTGAAATACTCTGTGCTGCTGGGGACGCTGCTTCTGTATGTAACTAGTCTGTGACCCCCCACATGATCAGCGCACTCCTCTCCTGAAATACTCTGTGCTGCTGGGGACGCTCCTTCTGTATGTAACTAGTCTGTGACCCCCCACATGATCAGCGCACTCCTCTCCTGAAATACTCTGTGCTGCTGGGGACGCTGATTCTGTATGTAACTAGTCTGTGACCTCCCACATGATCAGCGCACTCCTCTCCTGAAATACTCTGTGCTGCTGGGGACGCTGCTTCTGTATGGAACTAGTCTGTGACCTCCCACATGATCAACGCACTCCTCTCCTGAAATACTCTGTGCTGCTGGGGACGCTGATTCTGTATGTAACTAGTCTGTGACCTCCCACATGATCAGCACACTCCTCTCCTGAAATACTCTGTGCTGCTGGAGACGCTGCTTCTGTATGTAACTAGTCTGTGATCCCCCCCACATGATCAACGCACTCCTCTCCTGAAATACTCTGTGCTGCTGGGGACGCTGCTTCTGTATGTAACTAGTCTGTGACCCCCCACATGATCAGCACACTCCTCTCCTGAAATACTCTGTGCTGCTGGAGACGCTGCTTCTGTATGTAACTAGTCTGTGACCCCCCACATGATCAGCACACTCCTCTCCTGAAATACTCTGTGCTGCTGGGGACACTGCTTCTGTATGTAACTAGTCTGTGACCTTCCACATGATCAGCGCACTCCTCTCCTGAAATACTCTGGGGACGCTCCTTCTGTATGTAACTAGTCTGTGATCCCCCCACATGATCAGCGCACTCCTCTCCTGAAATACTCTGTGCTGCTGGAGACGCTGCTTCTGTATGTAACTAGTCTGTGACCTCCCACATGATCAGCACACTCCTCTCCTGAAATACTCTGTGCTGCTGGGGACGCTGCTTCTGTATGTAACTAGTCTGTGACCCCCCCCCACATGATCAGCTCACTCCTCTCCTGAAATACTCTGTGCTGCTGGAGACGCTGCTTCTGTATGTAACTAGTCTGTGACCTCCCACATGATCAGCACACTCCTCTCCTGAAATACTCTGTGCTGCTGGGGACGCTGCTTCTGTATGTAACTAGTCTGTGACCCCCCCCCCACATGATCAGCTCACTCCTCTCCTGAAATACTCTGTGCTGCTGGAGACGCTGCTTCTGTATGTAACTAGTCTGTGACCCCCCACATGATCAGCACACTCCTCTCCTGAAATACTCTGTGCTGCTGGAGACGCTGCTTCTGTATGTAACTAGTCTGTGATCCCCCCACATGATCAACGCACTCCTCTCCTGAAATACTCTGTGCTGCTGGAGACGCTGCTTCTGTATGTAACTAGTCTGTGACCCCCCACATGATCAGCTCACTCCTCTCCTGAAATACTCTGTGCTGCTGGGGACGCTGCTTCTGTATGTAACTAGTCTGTGACCCCCCACATGATCAGCACACTCCTCTCCTGAAATACTCTGTGCTGCTGGAGACGCTGCTTCTGTATGTAACTAGTCTGTGATCCCCCCACATGATCAACGCACTCCTCTCCTGAAATACTCTGTGCTGCTGGAGACGCTGCTTCTGTATGTAACTAGTGGGTGACCCCCCCCCCCCACATAATCAGCGCACTCCTCTCCTGAAATACTCTGTACTGCTGGGGACGCTGCTTCTCTATGTAACTAGTCTGTGACCTTCCACATGATCAGCACACTCCTCTCCTGAAATACTCTGTGCTGCTGGGGACGCTGCTTCTCTATGTAACTAGTCTGTGACCCCCACATGATCAGCACACTCCTCTCCTGAAATACTCTGTACTGCTGGAGACGCTGCTTCTGTATGTAACTAGTTTGTGACCCCCCCCCCCCCCCCCACATGATCAGCGCACTCCTCTCCTGAAATACTCTGTGCTGCTGGGGACGCTGCTTCTGTATGTAACTAGTCTGTGACCCCGCATGATCAGCGCACTCCTCTCCTGAAATACTCTGTGCTGCTGGGGACGCTGCTTCTGTATGTAACTAGTCTGTGACCCGCCACATGATCAGCGCACTCCTCTCCTGAAATACTCTGTACTGCTGGGGACGCTGCTTCTGTATGTAACTAGCCTGTGACCCCCCACATGATCAGCACACTTCTCTCCTGAAATACTCTGTGCTGCTGGGGACGCTGCTTCTGTATGTAACTAGTCTGTGACCACCCACATGATCAGCGCACTCCTCTCCTGAAATACTCTGTGCTGCTGGGGACGCTGCTTCTGTATGTAACTAGTCTGTTACCCCCCACATGATCAGCGCACTCCTCTCCTGAAATACTCTGTGCTGCTGGGGACGCTGCTTCTGTATGTAACTAGTCTGTGACCTCCCACATGATCAGCGCACTCCTCTCCTGAAATACTCTGTGCTGCTGGGGACGCTGCTTCTGTATGTAACTAGTCTGTGACCCCCCCACATGATCAGCACACTCCTCTCCTGAAATACTCTGTGCTGCTGGGGACGCTGCTTCTGTATGTAACTAGTCTGTGACCCCCCCACATGATCAGCGCACTCCTCTCCTGAAATACTCTGTGCTGCTGGGGACGCTGCTTCTGTATGTAACTAGTCTGTGACCCCCCACATGATCAGCACACTCCTCTCCTGAAATACTCTGTGCTGCTGGGGACGCTGCTTCTGTATGTAACTAGTCTGTGACCCCCCACATGATCAGCTCACTCCTCTCCTGAAATACTCTGTGCTGCTGGGGACGCTGCTTCTGTATGTAACTAGTATGTGACCCCCCACATGATCAGCGCACTCCTCTCCTGAAATACTCTGTGCTGCTGGGGACGCTGCTTCTGTATGTAACTAGTCTGTGACCCCCCACATGATCAGCACACTCCTCTCCTGAAATACTCTGTGCTGCTGGAGACGCTGCTTCTGTATGTAACTAGTCTGTGACCCCCCACATGATCAGCGCACTCCTCTCCTGAAATATTCTGTGCTGCTGGAGACGCTGCTTCTGTATGTAACTAGTCTGTGACCCCCCCCACATGATCAGCACACTCCTCTCCTGAAATACTCTGTGCTGCTGGAGACGCTGCTTCTGTATGTAACTAGTCTGTGACCCCCCACATGATCAGCGCACTCCTCTCCTGAAATATTCTGTGCTGCTGGAGACGCTGCTTCTGTATGTAACTAGTCTGTGACCCCCCCCACATGATCAGCACACTCCTCTCCTGAAATGCTCTGTGCTGCTGGAGACGCTGCTTCTGTATGTAACTAGTCTGTGACCCCCCACATGATCAGCACACTCCTCTCCTGAAATACTCTGTGCTGCTGGGGACGCTGCTTCTGTATGTAACTAGTATGTGACCCCCCACATGATCAGCGCACTCTCCTGAAATATTCTGTGCTGCTGGAGACGCTGCTTCTGTATGTAACTAGTCTGTGACCCCCCCCACATGATCAGCACACTCCTCTCCTGAAATACTCTGTGCTGCTGGAGACGCTGCTTCTGTATGTAACTAGTCTGTGACCCCCCCACATGATCAGCACACTCCTCTCCTGAAATACTCTGTGCTGCTGGAGACGCTGCTTCTGTATGTAACTAGTCTGTGACCCCCCCACATGATCAGCACACTCCTCTCCTGAAATACTCTGTGCTGCTGGGGTCGCTGCTTCTGTATGTAACTAGTCTGTGACCCCCACATGATCAGCACACTCCTCTCCTGAAATACTCTGTGCTGCTGGACTCGCTGCTTCTGTATGTAACTAGTCTGTGACCCCCACATGATCAGCGCACTCCTCTCCTGAAATACTCTGTGCTGCTGGAGACGCTGCTTCTGTATGTAACTAGTCTGTGACCCCCCACATGATCAGCACACTCCTCTACTGAAATACTCTGTGCTGCTGAGGACGCTGCTTCTGTATGTAACTAGTCTGTGACCCCCACATGATCAGCGCACTCCTCTCCTGAAATACTCTGTGCTGCTGGAGACGCTGCTTCTGTATGTAACTAGTCTGTGACCCCCCCACATGATCAGCGCACTCCTCTCCTGAAATACTCTGTGCTGCTGGAGACGCTGCTTCTGTATGTAACTAGTCTGTGACCCCCACATGATCAGCGCACTCCTCTCCTGAAATACTCTGTGCTGCTGGAGACGCTGCTTCTATATGTAACTAGTCTGTGACCCCCCACATGATCAGCGCACTCCTCTCCTGAAATACTCTGCTGCTGGGGACGCTGCTTCTGTATGTAACTAGTCTGTGACCCCCGCATGATCAGCACACTCCTCTCCTGAAATACTCTGTGCTGCTGGAGACGCTGCTTCTGTATGTAACTAGTCTGTGACCCCCCACATGATCAGCGCACTCCTCTCCTGAAATACTCTGCTGCTGGGGACGCTGCTTCTGTATGTAACTAGTCTGTGACCCCCACATGATCAGCACACTCCTCTCCTGAAATACTCTGTGCTGCTGAGGACGCTGCTTCTGTATGTAACTAGTCTGTGACCCCCACATGATCAGCGCACTCCTCTCCTGAAATACTCTGTGCTGCTGGAGACGCTGCTTCTGTATGTAACTAGTCTGTGACCCCCACATGATCAGCACACTCCTCTCCTGAAATACTCTGTGCTGCTGAGGACGCTGCTTCTGTATGTAACTAGTCTGTGACCCCCACATGATCAGCGCACTCCTCTCCTGAAATACTCTGTGCTGCTGGAGACGCTGCTTCTGTATGTAACTAGTCTGTGACCTCCCACATGATCAGCGCACTCCTCTCCTGAAATACTCTGTGCTGCTGAGGAAGCTGCTTCTGTATGTAACTAGTCTGTGACCCCCCACATGATCTGCGCACTCCTCTCCTGAAATACTCTGTGCTGCTGAGGACGCTGCTTCTGTATGTAACTAGTCTGTGACCTCCCACATGATCAGCGCACTCCTCTCCTGAAATACTCTGTGCTGCTGGGGTCGCTGCTTCTGTATGTAACTAGTCTGTGACCTCCCACATGATCAGCGCACTCCTCTCCTGAAATACTCTGTGCTGCTGAGGAAGCTGCTTCTGTATGTAACTAGTCTGTGACCCCCCACATGATCTGCGCACTCCTCTCCTGAAATACTCTGTGCTGCTGAGGACGCTGCTTCTGTATGTAACTAGTCTGTGACCCCCCACATGATCAGCGCACTCCTCTCCTGAAATACTCTGTGCTGCTGGAGACGCTGCTTCTGTATGTAACTAGTCTGTGACCTCCCACATGATCAGCGCTCTCCTCTCCTGAAATACTCTGTGCTGCTGAGGACGCTGCTTCTGTATGTAACTAGTCTGTGACCTCCCACATGATCAGCGCACTCCTCTCCTGAAATACTCTGTGCTGCTGGGGACGCTGCTTCTGTATGTAACTAGTCTGTGACCTCCCACATGATCAGCACACTCCTCTCCTGAAATACTCTGTGCTGCTGGGGACGCTGCTTCTGTATGTAACTAGTCTGTGACCTCCCACATGATCAGCGCTCTCCTCTCCTGAAATACTCTGTGCTGCTGGGGACGCTGCTTCTGTATGTAACTAGTCTGTGACCTCCCACATGATCAGCGCACTCCTCTCCTGAAATACTCTGTGCTGCTGGGGACGCTGCTTCTGTATGTAACTAGTCTGTGACCCCCCCACATGATCAGCGCACTCCTCTCCTGAAATACTCTGTGCTGCTGGGGACGCTGCTTCTGTATGTAACTAGTCTGTGACCCCCCCACATGATCAGCGCACTCCTCTCCTGAAATACTCTGTACTGCTGGGGACGCTGCTTCTGTATGTAACTAGTCTGTGACCTCCCACATGATCAGCGCACTCCTCTCCTGAAATACTCTGTGCTGCTGGGGACGCTGCTTCTGTATGTAACTAGTCTGTGACCTCCCACATGATCAGCGCACTCCTCTCCTGAAATACTCTGTGCTGCTGGGGACGCTGCTTCTGTATGTAACTAGTCTGTGACCCCCACATGATCAGCACACTCCTCTCCTGAAATACTCTGTGCTGCTGGGGACGCTGCTTCTGTATGTAGCTAGTCTGTGACCTCCCACATGATCAGCGCACTCCTCTCCTGAAATACTCTGTGCTGCTGGGGACGCTGCTTCTGTATGTAACTAGTCTGTGACCCCCCCACATGATCAGCACACTCCTCTCCTGAAATACTCTGTACTGCTGGGGACGCTTCTTCTGTATGTAACTAGTCTGTGACCTCCCACATTATCAGCACACTCCTCTCCTGAAATACTCTGTGCTGCTGGAGACGCTGCTTCTGTATGTAACTAGTCTGTGACCTCCCACATGATCAGCGCACTCCTCTCCTGAAATACTCTGTGCTGCTGGGGACGCTGCTTCTATATGTAACTAGTCTGTGACCCCCCCACATGATCAGCGCACTCCTCTCCTGAAATACTCTGTGCTGCTGGGGACGCTGCTTCTGTATGTAACTAGTCTGTGACCCCCCCACATGATCAGCACACTCCTCTCCTGAAATACTCTGTGCTGCTGGGGACGCTGCTTCTATATGTAACTAGTCTGTGACCTCCCACATGATCAGCTCACTCCTCTCCTGAAATACTCTGTGCTGCTGGAGACGCTGCTTCTGTATGTAACTAGTCTGTGACCTCCCACATAATCAGCACACTCCTCTCCTGAAATACTCTGTGCTGCTGGGGACGCTGCTTCTGTATGTAACTAGTCTGTGACCCCCCCACATGATCAGCGCACTCCTCTCCTGAAATACTCTGTGCTGCTGGGGTCGCTTCTTCTGTATGTAACTAGTCTGTGACCACCCACATGATCAGCACACTCCTCTCCTGAAATACTCTGTGCTGCTGGGGACGCTGCTTCTGTATGTAACTTGTCTGTGACCCCCCCCACATGATCAGCACACTCCTCTCCTGAAATACTCTGTGCTGCTGGAGACGCTGCTTCTGTATGTAACTAGTCTGTGACCTCCCACATGATCAGCGCACTCCTCTCCTGAAATACTCTGTGCTGCTGGGGACGCTGCTTCTGTATGTAACTACTCTGTGACCCCCCACATGATCAGCGCACTCCTCTCCTGAAATACTCTGTGCTGCTGCATTCCATCCAGTAGTGCACCGTTGCAGGCGAGACGTGACACGCCGTCCGTGCGCGGTATGCCTCTCCTGGCGGTGTGGGCCCATGTTACAGCGGATTATGTAATGTGGCGCTGCCATAAATAGCTCGTCCTTGGGCTGCGCCTCCAGAGAACCTTAGCAGCTCTGCTACAACTTGTGCACTAGCTCTGCTGCCTGACCATGCTCCCAGCCAAGGCAAACAGCCCGGCTCCCTCCCCTCTGCCTCAAATATCAAACTGGTTAGGACTAGATTGTTCAGGCCTGGGCTCTTGGCAGCCATGTCTGTGTGTGATCCCAGCCTGCAGACACAGGGGAGCACAAGCCAAATGCACTGGGTCTCCCCCCTGCACCTTCCCCTTTAAGACCCAAACTACTGTTTACTGCAAGATTCTAGTGTAAAGTGACCCCCAGGGTCGGGGCGCTAAGCAAGGGGGCTCCTGACCCCGATGCCTCAATAATTACATAATACTAAGATCTGCAATTTTCTCATAGACTTCATTCAGGGTCAGTTTTCTGCTTGCTGTCAGTGAATGGAAACATTGTTGCTTATATGTGTTTTTCCTATCCTCATAAATTGGATAAATTGTTGCAAACGCTTGGAAAAATACAAATAATTTATCAAATAATTTCCTAATAAAAATCCTCTCTGTTCTTTTTGGTTTACATTCTCCTTGCCTAGGAAACCGTCCACCTCTGAAAAGACTGCAGAAGTGGCCAGGAGGACACGTGGATGCTTCAGTGACGCTGCCCTCTTCCCATGCTGCAACATGGGAGATAGAGGCGCGACCATGCCCCCTGGCCCAAAATGTTAGTCACTCAGAATCCAACTGGGACGCGGGGAGCGCGGCTCCACTGGAAAGCTTCGCTACAATGTCTCAGGTCCTGCAGACCTCTGTCACCTAATCAGACTGATGCCTTACCTGCACCGACACATTGCTCCAAATAAAAAAAATAAAAGGCAGAAATATTCAAACTATAATAATTGATTGTGTATGTATTTATAGAGGATCTGACACCACATATAACAATATACACTGTATACATTACAAAAATAGATCTATCGGACCTGGTGGGGCCAGAGAACTTACTGTGAAAATCAATGTCAGAATGAGTGTTCACTCCATGTACATCTACAGAGGAGCCCGAGTGGATTTATCTCCTGTCTCCCAGTCTGACTGATAGCTGCAGCTTGTACTGAGCAGTGTGAGATCTCAGGAGGAGCAGGAAGGAGGGACGCTGAGGAGCTGTCAATCAGGCTATATGGGCAGGGATTGAGTTAAACTTTCATACAGGATCATATAGCCAATTCAATGTGGTTTTTTTTGTAAGTAAGCACAACAGTCTCATCAGGTCCAGAAATTAAATTTTGTGTTATGAAATTTGATGACAAAATGGATTTCAACTAATGTATTTTTTGGGTAAAAAAAGAATCATTTTTTAAAAAATAGTAAATGGGATTAGAGTCACAGCTGATGGAATGAATGATATCATTGCATCCATAAAGCATGACATCTAATATTACAAGATATGTCACTGCCTAAATAATACTCCCATCAATATAAAAATACTGCCAACCCTACTGGTGCCCAAAAAACACAAGAATCAGATTAGTACCCATGTTATACTACTAGTG
Source organism: Dendrobates tinctorius (assembly GCF_039654945.1). NCBI lineage: Eukaryota > Metazoa > Chordata > Amphibia > Anura > Dendrobatidae > Dendrobates > Dendrobates tinctorius. The sequence continues at coordinate 523,776 of NW_027361998.1, read as the reverse complement.
CCCATGTAACACTACCCAGTCTATTGGCGCCCAATGCCAATAATCCTGGCAACCCTATTAATGCCCATATATTACCATTAGTGACCATATAATACCAGCAGTCCTACTGGTGCCCATATGTTACTATGATTGCCCATACAATACCACCAGCCCTATCCGCCATCGCACTCTCCTGGCTCTGCTGTATCCGTCGCTATCCCCCGGATCGCTCAGGATTGCAGCCGCCTCTGTTTCTATTCGCTGGGAAATCCCAGACCGTGTCGTCATGCAGCAGCGAGTGACGGTGACAGCTGGGGCAGCCGCTCTGTTACCTGCAGCAATGACATAAATAGACTGAGTGAGCCAGCGCCCGGCCGGGCAGAATATGCCCCATCATGTGTCCGCAGCATGCCCTGCATACATTACTGTATCACCCTATACACGTAGGCTCGTAATGTCACAGAATCCTGACTGCTGTGCGGAGTGCAGAACACACTGGGGACATACTGTAATATAGGGGAAGAGCCAGGTATACGTACATACATTACATTACTGATCCTGAGTTGCATCCTGTATTATACTCTAGAGCTGCACTCACTATTCTGCTGGTGCAGTCACTGTGTACATGCATTACATTACTGATCCTGAGTTACATCCTGTATTATACTCCAGAGCTGCACTCACTATTCTGCTGGTGCAGTCACTGTGTACATGCATTACATTACTGATCCTGAGTTACATCCTGTATTATACTCCAGAGCTGCACTCACTATTCTGCTGGTGCAGTCACTGTATACATACATTACATTACTGATCCTGAGTTACATCCTGTATTATACTCCAGAGCTGCACTCACTATTCTGCTGGTGCAGTCACTGTGTACATACATTACATTACTGATCCTGAGTTACATCCTGTATTATACTCCAGAGCTGCAGTCACTATTCTGCTGGTACAGTCACTGTGTACATACATTACATTACTGAACCTGAGTTACATATTGTATTATAATCTGGAGCTCCACTCACTATTCTGCTGGTGCAGTCACTGTGTACATACATTACATTACTGATCCTGAGTTACCTCCTGTATTATACTCCAGAGCTGCACTCACTATTCTGCTGGTACAGTCACTGTGTACATACATTACATTACTGATCTTGAGTTACATCCTGTATTATACCCCAGAGCTTCACTCACTATTCTGCTGGTGCAGTCACTGTGTACATACATTACATTACTGAACCTGAGTTACATCCTGTATTATAATCTGGAGCTGCACTCACTATTCTGCTGGTGCAGTCACTGTGTACATACATTACATTACTGATCCTGAGTTACATCCTGTATTATATTCCAGAGCTGCACTCACTATTCTGCTGGTGCAGTCACTGTGTACATACATTACTGATCCTGAGTTACCTCCTGTATTATACTCCAGAGCTGCACTCACTATTCTGCTGGTGCAGTCACTGTGTACATACATTACATTACTGATCCTGAGTTACATCCTGTATTATACCCAAGAGCTGCACTCACTATTCTGCTGGTCTAGTCACTGTGTACATACATTACATTACTGATCCTGAGTTACATCCTGTATTATACTCCAGAGCTGCACTCACTATTCTGCTGGTGCAGTCACTGTGTACATACATTACATTACTGATCCTGAGTTACATCCTGTATTATACCCCAGAGCTGCACTCACTATTCTGCTGGTGGGACAGCATGGGAGGAAAATCATGAGCACACAGCGACTTTGATTGCATGTGCACAGAAGACATTGTAAGCTGTCATGCTCCTAATAAAAGTTGCGTGGTCTCTTTAAACAGCAGTTAAATCCCATTATTCATTCTTTACGTTGCATAGTTTATGGATTAGGAGCAGCATGCGATATTCCTGGCGCCATGGATATAAAACGTTATTTACATACTGGAGCTATCAAATGTTATGGCGTATCCCGGACAATCCCGCTTTGTACATTTCTGCAGAAAACCACATGTATTCGAGAATAATTGTAGTCAGCGGAGAGAAGGGAAGGCCTGGCGCGACTCCACATAGATCACCTCCCCCAAAATATAAGAGAGGATGAAGATGAGAGCAATATATAAAAGTAATGGAAACGTAATAAAACGTTCTGATCTTCTTTGTGCACCCGTTTCTCACCCATCTCTGCTGTTGCTGAAGAACCATCTTGGTTTCTGCACATTCAATGCACAATAGTATCTGTGAGCTTATCAGACTCGGGCAGGATGAGATTTATTATCTGCACTGATACATAGATTGTTACTCTCAAGAAGAAGTCAGTTCTGTAAGTTCACCTTCCAGGAAGATCTGGACTGTAAATCACTCTAGCAAACCCTCAGCTGTAAGGAGTGCTAGGACTTGAAATTTTTCCTGAAAATGGTCAAAATTGTTGGCACCTTTCCAAAATTGTGGGAAAGCCACTTTGTTTCCAGCATGTGATGCTCGTTCAAGCTCACCTGTGGCAAGTAACAGGTGTGGGAAATATGAAAAAAATCACACCTGAAACCAGATAAATAAGGGGAGAAGTTGACTCAATCTTTCCATTTTGCCTGTGTGTGCCACACTAAGCATAGAGAACAGAGGAGAAGAGAACTGTCCGAGGACCTGAAAAAAAAAATAGTTGAACACTATCAATAATCTCAAGGTTACAAGTCCAAATCCAGAGATCTTGATGTTCCTTTGTCCATGGTGAGCGACATAATCAAGAAGTTTTCAACCCATGGCACAGTAGCTAATCTCCCTGGATTTGGGTCAGAAAGCTGGGTTTACGTCCTAGGTCATGGGTCTTCCTGCAGGACAAACTTCAAGAAGCCCCTAGAAATGGATGGAAATAAAGCACTGGAGAGTTCAGAAGTGTCTGGTTTGAATTGTCCCAAGATTGATTTGTTTGTTCTTCTTGCCATCCATGGTATTGATAACGCTTTTTCTCCACATTCCAAAGGCGTTGATTCTTCTTCCGTCTTCTTTCTTCATCGGCCATGTTTTGCCACCAGACCAGACTATGTACGAGCCGTGTCTTTATCACCAGTGAAATGTTCCTTGATTTGAAGACCTTCATTGTTGATTTGCCCGTAGCTATTCATCGCTGCATCTTGAGGGATCCTTGACCCGAGTAGGTTGAAGTCCTTTACAACTCCCAGTTTGTCGCCGTCCATCTCTGGTCGTACCTGGCAGTAGCCAATATCTTTGTCTTCCTTGCGTTGAGTCGCAGTCCCACCTTGGAGCTTTCCATCTTGACACTCCGTAATAAGTCCTTCATTCCATCTACTTTTCTTGCTCTCAATGTTCTATCGTCTGTGTATTTAACACTGCTGATGATTCGTCCAGCAAATTTTGATTCCTTCTTTTTCGACAAGTCCAGCCTTCCTGAAAACATCTTCTGCCGCCATGTCCGACGCCCCGCTCTACTTTGAACCACGTTGTTTCGCTGCATTCCATTCCGCCATATTATTAGTGATAAAACTAAGTACAGTTCTAGCTAATCCCAGGTCCAATCCATTGTTTGTATTTAATTTTGTAAATATGCTAATGAGATGATGATGATGTGATGGAGTAACACTAATTATATCTTTTTTTTGGGGTTGATGATCATGTTCTCTATTCTCAGGAGGAAATCGGGGCTTGTTGGATGCCAGGAGAATGTTTCCCACTGATAGGCTGTAAAATTATGGGAAGGATCTTTCCTTGGGTCCAGCTGGTACAATGTAATCCCACGTGTCTGAGGGAGACCATGTATATATGTCACCAATTATTTGCAGTGTCAAAGAGGGAAGAATGTATCATTAACCCTTATTTAGACAGTGTCAACAAATCCCTCAAGGCTGTGCAACGAAAGTATTCGTTCTCCCCCCTTGTCCTACCCCGCGCCCTGATGATCCCGTTCCCAGCCTTGGGCACACAGTTACAGATATGGTCCATGTGGTTTGTATCTAGTTGGGGGAAGTAGTCTCCATATACAATGAATACATGCTATTGATTGACACATTGCCCAGGGAAGAGGCAGACCTATGGCCCAAGATGTCCGGTCATTGCAGGCACCATATACTGTACAGTAGGGGAGGCGATTGTTTTTTTTTTTTTGCAATCTGCTTGGTCCATATTGGTCGGTACTGGGCCAAAACAGCCTTATAGGGAAACATGTGGACTTAATGGGTAGTAATGTTATAGAGACCACTGATAAATTGGTTACACAAAAGTGCTCCCCTCTCTCATTGCTTGATTGACAATCCAGGCCAAAAACATTCAGAGCAGTGCTTACAAGCTCCATAGCAAAGAGCTTGTAAGTGCATCACTCATTACATAGGAAACTGGCCACCTCTGATAGACTACAGAAGTAGCCGGAAACCTAAGCAACAAAAATGGTTAATGAGAAGTAAATTGCAAAGTTATTTATCTTTACAAGCACTGTGCAATTTTATCCAATTAACATGATGAGAAAACTCCTTTAAATAGATAATCACGTCTCGTCTAGGACATTTTTGGCGCAACCATAGAATATGCCCCTGAGAGATGCAAATCCCACCTTGAGTTTAGGTTCTCTCCCATTGAGGTGAATATAGCACATTTGTGACCACTTCTCCAAAAGTGCAAGATGGGGACATTGTGCCTGTGGGGTCACTACGACCGACACTAATACGTATATGATCAATATTGAGTTTTTTTCTGGGAAAGCTCTATGGGACGTATGGTAATATTGCAAAATATTGGATTAGATACTGGATTAAAAGGATCCCAGAAATTTGGGCGCTAAATCTGCGACTGCCCATCAGTGACGTGCCAATCTGGAGCATTCATTAGCCAGGCGCTCCTCTACTCTGAACTATGAGGAACGGCGATGGGGGATGGAGCCGTGACAGGGAATGCACAGAACTGGCTGGACGGCTACGAGTTGCCCTGTGCAAGAATGTCACATAACTGGAGTCGCATGACGCAGGGATATTGCTAGATGGCAAAAAAAAAAGAAGTTGCATTCCCCCAGATGTAGCTGCAGTTATTATGATCTTTGTTATTATGTAACATGAGTTGATGATCGTATAGTGAGATAATCGGATACATTACTGATATAAGGAGGTCACTGCTATGGAGCCACCATGACTATGGCTGTCACTACTATGGGCACAAGTCACAATTATTCAAGCCAAATTTATTTATGTTACTTATATGGCTCCATACATTCCATAGCGCTTTACAGACATCGGCAGCATCAGTTCTCACCCTTATCGGTTAGGGGTACATCTTGCTGTCACTGTTATGGAGGCGCTGTGAATATAGGACACTTATAGGAATATTCCGAGACAATTTTTTTTTTTTACCTATTGGGCTCCTAACTACCTGCCTGTTCTGCCCGATGCCGGCTCAGAGAGGTCATAGACCGCTCCTGCTGGCAGTTCCGCTTCACGTCTGCTCTTCCGGGCTGTTCTGATGACAGGGAGTGACTGCCATTCTCATGCTGATTGACAACAAACTCCCCGAAGTTATGCAGCAGGGAGCTCACTGGCATTCAGCATGACTTTGGCAGATACGCCCTGTCAACAGGTCGGCATGAAGTCACCGGAAACCGCAGAGTTGCCGGCAGGAGCAACCGCTCTGAGCCGGCAGAGATCGGTATCACGCACAACAGCCATGTACTTAGCAACTAACCATAAGTTCTTAGGCTCCTAAGAAAAACAAATAGTTCCGGACCATCCCTTTAAGACTGACACTATCACGGTTACGTGGGCCCTGTAGTTGTTGTACACATGGCCGCGTACCCAATACACGTTGGTGCTCGGCTCGTCTGAGCTTCGTATGTTTTCACGTCAAATTCCAACAGCCCTATCATATGCAGCGGAAAGTCATATATTTATGGGGTCTATCAACTCTCCCCCCAAAAGATTGTCAGCCGACCGGGCCATTATTCTGCTTAGGGCTGGGATCAGCCGGGCAGCGGCTCTGTGTATTGGGGAGGCAAGAGAGATTTCACCGCACACTCTTGATTAAGGTGACGCAAACATATAAAATTGTTTTGCGAAAATTGCTCCAAACTCGCACAACGTTTCGACCCCTCCAGGGTCTTTATCACAATGTTATCGGTTGTGAAGATTAAAGGAAACCCCTTTTGAAAGGATGAGAAGTGGCTGCGGAACTGTATAGCGTCCTTGTGGCGCTCCCGCATGCAACACACATAGGAACCAGGAGCGCCACAAGGACACTATACAGCGCCGCAGCCACTTCTCATCCTTTCAAAAGGGGTTTCCTTTAATCTTCACAATCAACGACATTGTGATAAAGACCCTGGAGGGGTCGAAACGTTGTGTGAGTTTGGAGCAATTTTCGCAACAATTTTATGTGTTTGCTTTTACGAATAAAAACTTATCATCACCTTAATCCAGGGTTTCCCAACTCCAGTCCTCAAGGCACACCAACAGATCATGTTTTCAGGATTTCCTTTGTATTGCACAGGTGAAGCAATTATCATCTGAGCAATACTAAGGAAATCCTGAAAACATGATCTGTTGGTGTGCCTTGAGGACTGGAGTTGGGAAACCCTGCCTTAATCAATAGTGTGCGGTGAAATCTCTTACCTTAGTCTTGGGGTCACGTACCCCATCCCACCAGCACCTCACCAAACAACCAAGTGCATACTTTTGGGGTTATTATGAGGGAAGTGTAGTTGACACTATTAGGGCTCATACTCACTAGCTGGCACTGCCGCCGGCACTCGGACCGGAGCATGCAGCTACATAGAAATACATGCATGCTCCAGTCCGAGTGCCAGCGAGAAACTCACACGAGAATCACGCAAGTCTCTTGCAAGTGAGTATGAGCCCATATAGGGGGCATTCTACGAGTACGTAGCAGTTATGGGGACAGACTTTTCCTATGATGGGGGAGGATTCCTTGGTATAGTTGGTATCTCTCCCGACAATTAGAGCTTTGCCATTGGGCAGGGTTTTGGCCCCTGGAGTTGCCGCAGTTGTCTATTTTTTTGCGGCAGCTGTGGCCGGTTTTTTTGCGGCAGCTGTGGCCGTTTTTTTGCCGCAGTTGTGGCAGTTTTTTTGCGGTAGCTGTGGCCGTTTTTTTGCCGCAATTGTGGCCGTTTTTTTTGCGGCAGCTGTGGCCGTTTTTTTGCCGCAGTTGTGGCCGTTTTTTTGCGGCAGCTGTGGCCGTTTTTTTGCGGCAGTTGTGGCCGTTTTTTTGCGGCAGTTGTGGCCGTTTTTTTGCGGCAGCTGTGGCCGTTTTTTTGCCGCAGTTGTGGCCGTTTTTTTGCGGTAGCTGTGGCCGTTTTTTTGCCGCAGCTGTGGCCGTTTTTTTTGCCGCAGATGTGGCCTTTTTTTTGCGGCAGCTGTGGCCGTTTTTTTTGCCGCAGCTGTGGCCGATTTTTTGCGGCAGCTGTGGCCGTTTTTTTTGCCGCAGCTGTGGCCGTTTTTTTTGCCGCAGTTGTGGCCGTTTTTTTGCGGCAGATGTGGCCGTTTTTTTTGCCGCAGATGTGGCCGTTTTTTTTGCCGCAGTTGCGGCTGTTTTTTTGCGGCAGCTGTGGCCGTTTTTTTGCGCAGTTGTGGCCGTTTTTTTGCGGCAGCTGTGGCCGTTTTTTTTGCGGCAGCTGTGGCCGTTTTTTTTGCCGCAGATGTGGCCGTTTTTTTTGCCGCAGATGTGGCCGTTTTTTTTGCCGCAGTTGCGGCTGTTTTTTTGCGGCAGCTGTGGCCGTTTTTTTTGCGGCAGCTGTGGCCGTTTTTTTGCGCAGTTGTGGCTGTTTTTTTGCGGCAGCTGTGGCCGTTTTTTTTGCGGCAGCTGTGGCCGTTTTTTTTGCCGCAGATGTGGCCGTTTTTTTTGCCGCAGATGTGGCCGTTTTTTTTGCCGCAGATGTGGCCGTTTTTTTTGCCGCAGTTGCGGCCGTTTTTTTGCGGCAGCTGTGGCCGTTTTTTTGCCGCAGCTGTGGCCGTTTTTTTGCGCAGCTGTGGCCGTTTTTTTGCCGCAGCTGTGGCCGTTTTTTTGCGCAGCTGTGGCCGTTTTTTTGCCGCAGCTGTGGCCGTTTTTTTGCGCAGTTGTGGCCGTTTTTTTGCGGCAGTTGCGGCTGTTTTTTTGCGGCAGTTGCGGCTGTTTTTTTGCGGCAGCTGTGGCCGTTTTTTTGCGCAGTTGTGGCCGTTTTTTTGCGCAGTTGTGGCCGTTTTTTTGCGCAGTTGTGGCCGTTTTTTTGCGCAGTTGTGGCCGTTTTTTGCCGCAGCTCTTGTTCCGTTTGTTTACAGATAGTTCCCATTGTTTCTTTCCGACTTGTTCCATTGTTGCCGCCGCGGACAGTGGTTCCGGCCGCATTCCTCAGCCGGCCCAGGGCAGCCCCGGGGAAGCCTCCTCTACACGTGGATGTCTGCACGTAGTCAGCAGCAGCCGGCACATACCGGCTCCTCACAGTCCCCGCCCCGAGCAGTGAGAAGGAAGCGCTGCTGTCAGTCACCGCTGCCGCCGCTCTGACTGTGGCCCCCGTGCTCCCCGGCATCGGGTACAGTCTGGCTGCAGACCCCACGGGGGCATTCCATTTTTTTTGTTTCCATAACAAATCCACGCGGTTCCTGCCCACCCACGCACCCACTCCCCTGCTCCCGCGCATGCGCTGCCTATGTGTCCAACACAACAAGACGGGGGCTCCGGAGGGGTTTGGGGTCTGCAGAACACAAACAGATTTCCAGGCCCGGGGACCCTCCCTCCTCTGCGCGCCCACACACGTGCTGTCAGAGCACACAGACACTGCAGCCATCTTATAGCCGAGGGCCTGCGCTGCTGCAGAACATCTTGCCCCATCACGCCTCGTTTGTTAAAGAGGTTCTGCAGCAGCTGTGGTTTGCTATTTAGTGCATGCATCTAGTGTGTCATTCAGCTGCTGCAGAACCTCTTCTCTGTCTGAACTGCCCTCTGTGGTCTGCTGCATACGTGTGCAAGAAACTGCTCAAGATAATGGTGGCTTCTGCTGCTGCAGAACATCTTGCCTGGTTGAAATTATACAGCGTTACAATCCGATCTATCATAGTCGCTGCTGCAGAACATCTTGTCCATCTCCTGGTGTTTTCAAGACTTTCTGCAAAACCTGTGATTTGCGAATTGGTGCAACCAACACGTCGGTCTACCATATAAAGTACTGTGATCTCTGCTGCTGCAGAACATCTTATCACTTGGCTCCGACTGCCAGCCTCCTGAATGGATTCTGCAGCAGCTGCGGTTTGCTAATTTGTTGCATGTAGCTGGTCTGTCATACATGGGGAACCTCTGCTGCTGCAGAACATCTTTTCAGACTGAACTGGCCTTTACGTGGCATTGGCTGTCAGCCTGCTGAAGAGATTCTGCAGCAGCTGTGATTTGTATTTATGTGCAGGAAACTGGTATCTTATATGTAGGGGCCCACCTTATACATGGGTCATTTTGCTGCTGCAGAACATCTTGTCAGGCAGAGCTGTCCATCACCTCTTCATCTGAGTTTTTGCAGCCGCTGTGATTTTCTCATTATTTCATGCATCTAGTTTGTGATATATAGGGACCTGCTGCTGCAGAACTTCTTATCAGGAGAAGCCATTACTTGATTTTCAAAGAAATTCTGCAGCAGCTTCAACTAGCAAATATGTGCATGAAACTGGCCTATTAAATCTAGCGACCTCTGCTGCTGCAGAACATCTTGCCCGATTGAGACGCTGCAGCAACAAAGTCAATTAGAAGGCCTACCTTATACCTGGACCCGTGTGCTGCTGCAGAACCTCTTGCCAGACGCTAAGCTGTCTATCGTTTTGCCTTAAAGAAATTCTGCAGCAGCTGCAACTTGCACGAGTGTGGCCAACCATATATTGGGATCTCTGCTGATGCAGAACATCTTGCGTGGCCTAGATTCTGTAACTGCACAGTCAATCTGTAGGTTTGTCAGACTGAACTGTCCCTCCTGTGGCTTTGAAGCGATTTTGCAACAATTGTGATTTGCATGTATTCAGGAAATTGGGCTATAGAGACTTCTGCTGCTGCTGCAGAACATCTTGGCTGGCAGACATTTTGCAGCTGCACCGTCTAACTAGAAGATCAACATCCAGACAGGTCTCCATCATCTGATTTGCCTATTAGTGCAACCATCACGTCCACGACATACATTACAGGGACCTCTGTGCTGCTGCAGAACCTCTTGCCAAGCATAGCTTTCCATCAAGTCTTCCTCGGTTAAAAAAAAAAAGATTCTGCAGGGTTTCGATTTGCATTTTACATTCATCTGGTCTGCCATAAGAGATTCTGCAGCAGCTGTGGCGTGCATACATCTGCTCTGTCCTAAACCCTCTGCTGCTGCAGAACCTCTTGTCAGGTTGATAATCTTGGAAGAGATTCTGCATCACTTTTGATATGCGTATTAGTCCCCACTACTGATCTGTTTGCTGCTGCAGAACCTCTTGTCAGGCTGATCCATCACTTTTTTTTGGAAGATACTTTGTGCATGACCCTCTGCTGCTGCAGAACCTCTTGTCAGGTTGTGCTGCCCATCATTCATTTTTTAGAAGAAGTTTTTATAGAAGTGTGTGCAGCATTTGTGGTTTGCATATTTGCTGCTGCAGCACCTCTTGTCAGCCTGATCACTGTCTATCATTTTTTTTTAGTTCTGCAGCAGATGCAATATGCTTATGTGTGCATGCTGCTGCAGAACCTCTTGGCTGTGTTTTCCGCCTGCGCTGGTGGGTGTGAGTCCGGGGCAGCGCGGCCGCCAATGGCAGGCGGAGGGCTGAGCATGTGGGGAGCTTGTTTACAACTCGGCTCTACCCGGCCGGCAGGAGGAGGAGGGGGCGCGGAGGAGGAGGAGGAGCAGCGCGGGCAGCGACGTGCGAGCAGCAAAACCCGGCGCGGCCGCAGCCCAGGAGGCGCAGTCCCGGCACACAGGGCGCACACCCCGCCGGCGGCGCACACGGGGCCGCAGCAGCAGCAGCGCAGAGGGCGCGCAACTCCGGCAACTGCGCCACATCACAGCGGCCGAGCGCAGCCGGGCCCGGGGTCCGCCGCGGGATTCTGCGCTCCCCACATCGGAGCTGGAGGAGGAGGGAGAGCGGCGGCGGAGAGAGGCTGCACAGGGGACACAGCACCATTCCCAGAGCGGCCCGGGAGCGCCGACAGCGAGCGGAGGAGGAGGAGGAGGACAGCGCCGGGGCAGGTGAGGGGGAGCGTGCACGGGGACCGGGGGGAGGAGGGCAGGTGAGGGGGAGCGTGCACGGGGACCGGGGGAGGAGGGCAAGTGAGGGGGAGCGTGCACGGGACCGGGGGGAGGAGGGCAAGTGAGGGGGAGCGTGCACGGGGACCGGGGGGGGCGCGCTATGTGCATGCACACAGCTGGGGGTGCAGGGTCGGCGGTGACGGGTGCACGGCTGGAGGTCCTGTGAGTAATCTTACTGACAGATGCGCTATTGGGGTGCAGCCCCTTGTTTATCTGCATGGGGGGCACTGACCCTGCGGGAGCAGCGTGATTGATAACTGTTTTTGGCGTTCTTTCCCCCGTCACCCCTCCCCTGTGAGCTCACACCCCCCTCTGTACTGCCAACTCTGCCGACACACCCCCCAGTGGCCCATGTCAGCAGTCACCCCCCCCCCCCCCAGCTGGCACACCCCCTCCCCTTCCTGCCAGCCCCCCCGGCCGGCACACCCCCCTCCCCTCCTGCCAGACCCCGCCAGCTCCCCACCCAGCACACCCCCTCCCCTCCTGCCAGACCCCGCCAGCTCCCCACCCAGCACACCTCCTGCCAGACCCCGCCAGCCCCCCGGTCGGCACACCCTCCTCCCCCTCCTGCCAGACCCCCGGTCGGCACACCCTCCTCCCCCTCCTGCCAGACCCCGCCAGACCCCCGGTCGGCACACCCTCCTCCCCCTCCTGCCAGACCCCGCCAGCCCCCCGGTCGGCACACCCTCCTCCCCCTCCTGCCAGACCCCGCCAGCCCCCCGGTCGGCACACCCTCCTCCCCCTCCTGCCAGACCCCGCCAGCCCCCCGGTCGGCACACCCTCCTCCCCCTCCTGCCAGACCCCGCCAGCCCCCCGGTCGGCACACCCTCCTCCCCCTCCTGCCAGACCCCGCCAGCCCCCCGGTCGGCACCCCCCCCCTCCCCTCCTGCCAGACCCCGCCAGCCCCCCGGCCGGCACACCCTCCTCCCCTCCTGCCAGACCCCCAACCAGCACACCCCCTCCCCTCCTGCCAGCCCGCCGGCCGGCACACTCCTTCCCCTTCTCTCCCTCCAGTCCCGGCCAGCACGCCCCCTCCCTCCCTTCAGCCCTGGCTGGCACACCTGCTCCCTCCAGCCCCGCTGGGTTCCTGGGCAGCCTGTACCCCTTTTGCTATTGTTGCACAGTCTGACAGCGCCTCCTCTTTGCTCTCGGACTGGGGGTTGTGCCCCTTTTTGGTAACTGCGCTCTTTTGTAGTCGTGGTTGGCTGTTCCCCCCTTTGGTCATGGAGTAAGTGGTGTCTTTTTGGGGTATCTGTGCTCCTTCTTTGATGGCTGCAGACTTTTCAGTTGGTTGCACCCCTATTTTGTCTATTGGGGTGACTGCTCCTCTTTCTGGTGGCAGTCCCCCTTCATTGTTTGGCTGCACCATTTGTCGTTGGATTCTTTTCCCCGGATTGTCCTCCATCCGTGTGACTGCACCTATAAAGGGTCCCCCCCCCCCCATTCTTTTATTTTCGGGCAGAATCTCCCGGCGGTGGGCTGCGCCTTTGTTTTTGGTGGCAGCGTCTGATATTCTGTAAACTCCATAAAAACAAATCAATTCCTGTTGCTGAAGACTTGATCCATTTTTCCGCCCGTCCCGCAGTGATCAGTTATTGGGTGATCCAGTTAGTTTCCCCCCCCACAACTGCTGGATGTGGCGATCCTGGCCACTGTGCTGGAGAGGGGGACCGCGACCATTGGGGCCTGTGGACCCTGTCACCACTGCAGGGGGTGTGTGACTGTCGGTCTCCCGTGGGCCTGTCACTTCTAAAAACTTTTCGGCAACTTTGGGTAGAGAATCAGAGGACGACCCCTGGTGTCTTGTCATGTCCAGCGTGGCCACAATCTTCACTACCCTGCAGTGCTCAATGGTGGCGCCATGGATCTGCAATGGGGGGCTCGTGCCCGTCAGTTACCCGAGGACCCAGCCTCTGGCACGGTGATGGATGCCACTTGGAGCGATCCCGATTAGGATTTTTTGTCTCAATGTTTCCATCTGCATCTTGTGTGTGCACATCTGTGATGTCACAATGTATCAGTCGCTGTATTTGTAAACAAACATGTCGCAGTGTTTCCTGTCTGCATTCACATCTGTTCCCATTGTGCGCGATCCAGCGGATCCCACCGTTACCTACTGGATAAATTTGGTGTCTGAGGGTGAAAGAGACAGTCGAGCACCGATATCATAGTGGGGGTCTTCCCGCTCGAAAGTCTCAATGGAGTTGGCACATGCATTCGCTTCAATGAGACCGGCTGTAATGCTGCTTCTCCCCTGTAGTGGCCGCCACATGGCTCATAATAAACTCATTAATTGGATCCCCCCAGAGGGGAAAGGGTGGGGGTCCACATTGTAAACTTCTGTGTGCAGTCTATAATCCACAGTGTAGACGTATTCAGTGATGTCATATTTATCTGGGAATCGCCTCTATATTGTCATTGTCCCCCCCCTCCCCCTCCATCTCCAGACTGTGGTGACACTACAACTTCCAGCATGCCCTTTTACAGCAACTTAGAAACCTATAAAATGAAGACAACTGCAGGCCGTACAAGATATATGGGAGACCGCGGAGTGTCGGTGAAAATTGACGGCCCCCAATATTATTCTGAAAAGTGTTAGGACGCAATAGCGGTTGTACAATCTGGAGAACCACAACTCCCAGCATGCAGATGTCATATTATAACAGCGGTAGAGCTATAGGCTGGGGTAAATAAATAAGCCCCCTTGGGTCACTTTTCTCCACTCTGTGCCGTGTAATCTCAGCATCGGGTCCTGGTTTGGATCCAGTTTTGCAGCTCGTTGCCTTCTCTTCTGCCCTCCTGACTTTGCTGAAGTAACTTTGGTCATCTTGGGCTGACGCTCTGATGTATGGGGTCCGGGCAGCAGCCTGCACTGGGGCTGACGCTCTCACTTGTGGGGTCCGGGCAGCAGCCTGCACTGGGGCTGACGCTCCCACTTGTGGGGTCCGGGCAGCAGCCTGCACTGGGGCTGACGCTCCCACTTGTGGGGTCCGGGCAGCAGCCTGCACTGGGGCTGACGCTCCCACTTGTGGGGTCCGGGCAGCAGCCTGCACTGGGGCTGACGCTCCCACTTGTGGGGTCCGGGCAGCAGCCTGCACTGGGGCTGACGCTCCCACTTGTGGGGTCCGGGCAGCAGCCTGCACTGGGGCTGACGCTCCCACTTGTGGGGTCCGGGCAGCAGCCTGCACTGGGGCTGACGCTCCCACTTGTGGGGTCCGGGCAGCAGCCTGCACTGGGGCTGACGCTCCCACTTGTGGGGTCCGGGCAGCAGCCTGCACTGGGGCTGACGCTCCCACTTGTGGGGTCCGGGCAGCAGCCTGCACTGGGGCTGACGCTCCCACTTGTGGGGTCCGGGCAGCAGCCTGCACTGGGGCTGACGCTCCCACTTGTGGGGTCCGGGCAGCAGCCTGCACTGGGGCTGACGCTCCCACTTGTGGGGTCCGGGCAGCAGCCTGCACTGGGGCTGACGCTCCCACTTGTGGGGTCTGGGCAGCAGCCTGCACTGGGGCTGACGCTCCCACTTGTGGGGTCCGGGCAGCAGCCTGCACTGGGGCTGACGCTCCCACTTGTGGGGTCCGGGCAGCAGCCTGCACTGGGGCTGACGCTCCCACTTGTGGGGTCCGGGCAGCAGCCTGCACTGGGGCTGACGCTCCCACTTGTGGGGTCCGGGCAGCAGCCTGCACTGGGGCTGACGCTCCCACTTGTGGGGTCCGGGCAGCAGCCTGCACTGGGGCTGACGCTCCCACTTGTGGGGTCCGGGCAGCAGCCTGCACTGGGGCTGACGCTCCCACTTGTGGGGTCCGGGCAGCAGCCTGCACTGGGGCTGACGCTCCCACTTGTGGGGTCCGGGCAGCAGCCTGCACTGGGGCTGACGCTCCCACTTGTGGGGTCCGGGCAACAGCCTGCACTGGGGCTGACGCTCCCACTTGTGGGGTCCGGGCAGCAGCCTGCACTGGGGCTGACGCTCCCACTTGTGGGGTCCGGGCAGCAGCCTGCACTGGGGCTGACGCTCCCACTTGTGGGGTCCGGGCAGCAGCCTGCACTTGGACTGACGCTCTGATTTGCGTGGTCTGGGCAGCAGGTTGCACTTGGGCTGACGTTCTGACTTGCAGGGTCCGGGCAGCAGCCTGCACTTGGGCTGACGCTCTCACTTGCGGGGTCCGGGCAGCAGCCTGCACTTGGACTAACGCTCTGATTTGTGCAGGGTCCGGGCAGCAGCCTGCACTTGGACTGACGCTCTGATTTGTGCAGGGTCCGGGCAGCAGCCTGCACTTGGGCTGACGCTCTCACTTGCGGGGTCCGGGCAGCAGCCTGCACTTGGGCTGACGCTCTGATTTGTGCAGGGTCCGGGCTGCAGCCTGCACTTGGACTGACGCTCTGATATGTGCAGGGTCCGGGCAGCAGCCTGCACTGGGGCTGACTCTCTGATTTTTGGGGTCCGGGCAGCAGCCTGCACTTGGACTGACGCTCTGATTTGCGTGGTCTGGGCAGCAGGTTGCACTTGGGCTGACGTTCTGACTTGCAGGGTCCGGGCAGCAGCCTGCACTTGGGCTGACGCTCTCACTTGCGGGGTCCGGGCAGCAGCCTGCACTTGGACTAACGCTCTGATATGTGCAGGGTCCGGGCAGCAGCCTGCACTTGGGCTGACGCTCTGATTTTTGGGGTCCGGGCAGCAGCCTGCACTGGGGCTGACGCTCTGATTTTTGGGGTCCGGGCAGCAGCCTGCACTTGGGCTGACGTTCTGATTTTTGGCACTTGGGCTGATGCTCCCACTTGTGGGGTCCGGGCTGCAGCCTGCACTTGGACTGACGCTCTGATATGTGCAGGGTCCGGGCAGCAGCCTGCTCTGGGGCTGACGCTCTGATTTTTGGGGTCCGGGCAGCAGCCTGCACTGGGGCTGACTCTCTGATTTTTGGGGTCCGGGCAGCAGCCTGCACTTGGGCTGATGCTCCCACTTGTGGGGTCCGGGCAGCAGCCTGCACTGGGGCTGACGCGCCCACTTGTGGGGTCCGGGCTGCAGCCTGCACTTGGGCTGACGCTCTGATTTTTGGGGTTCGGGCAGCAGCCTGCACTGGGGCTGACGCTCTCACTTGTGGGGTCCGGGCAGCAGCCTGCACTTGGGCTGTTGCTCTCACTTGTGGGGTTCGGGCAGCAGCCTGCACTGGAGCTGACGCTCTGATTTCTGGGGTCCGGGCAGCAGCCTGCACTCTGCACCACACACTTTGCATTCGGATGGATTCCGTTTCTCCCCGTTGGATTTGTGTTGTTGTGAAATGTTGCCGACCTCTCTCCTTATCTGCCAGCAGACCGCTCCTTGCCGCACCCGCCACCCCGCCTGTCAGACATAGCTGCCTGCTGCCGCCACACACAGCGGCCGCCCGGGGAGCCTGCCACGCATAGAGGGCGCTATACCGCTCGCCCATACACGCCAGCATGTCCACTGCTGTCTTTAGCGTTCTCCTCTGATCCAATATTGGGGGTCTTCCCTCTGACTGTATCTAATCCCCCGACTCTTGTATCTCTCAGCGCATACCCTCTAATTATCAGATATGCCAGCCCTGTAGATAATTCCTTTATTCCGGCACTTAAAGAGCCAGGCAAGTGTTAGTTTATCGGACTGCTGTGGAAAAGTGTCAGAAATATCAAATAACACAAGTTGTGTTTCCTCACATCACAGTTGCAATTTGCAGCATTATTGGGTTAACTCCAGCGGCCTTAAAGGGACAGTCCCTATCGGGTGTTACCCAGCCCGCAGCTGACTCTTGGCACTCCGTAGGTTAATACTTTGCAAGTTCTTCCTTTTTTTTTTTCCTGAGCTCTCAAAATATTTTTTTCAGCTGTCACATGCCTGTCCTGCTCTTGCACTTCCTAACACTTGCCTGTCTTATCAGGGGGTGTGGCTGTCAGCAGGGGCGGAGCCAGCCGGGGGCTCATGTGCCCTGACCATAGACCTGCACTGATGAAACAGGATCTGTGTTTCGCCACTTTACCCCCTGACTACCCCCCCCCCCCCCCCCAATCCGTGGGCTTGTCTACCGGCACGTCCGCACTCACCGCACGTTGTTTGTCCAGTTTTGTGTAAATAAAGTTGCGAAATCTTTGTAGTTTTGGACTCTGCAACTGTGTTTTTTTTTTTTTGTTTTTTTTTTCCCCCTCAAGATTTTCTGGATTTTTATCAAGCTGCCTTAGTCCTGCTCACAGCTGGGGGTTTGGTCAGTTGTATCCAGTCTAGATACAATGCTGTATACGGCAGTTTGGCATGCTGGGACTTGTTGTTCTCCTCCTCTGCGTTGCTTATTGTATAAGGAAAAGTTGTAAAACTTTTTTTTTTTATTAACGCGCAGAAACAAGTATTATCGGTAATTGTGCCAAACTTATCAAAGTGCGAATATTGGCGTAAAGTTTCATAATCGTCTGTTGGAAGGAGATTGTCTACTTTATGCCATTTCCTACTAGAAACAGTGCAAAACTTTTTTCCCCTCTGTGCAAAACTTTTTTTTTTTTATTCCAAACCTATAAATTCCCTCTTTTTTTTTTTTTTTTTTGGGGTTTGGCAGCTGAGTGTTTGTTACAAATGTATCCTGTCCAGACAATCCTCCACACTCCCTACTCTCTCCTCTCTGCTGATGGTTTGCTACAATGTATCTGTGCTTGAAAGAATGTATCGCTCTGCCGTCCACATTCTGGAAAGGATACAATACTGACAAACCCTCTGCTGTGAGCAAACCTTGGCTTGTTATAAGTGTTTTCCCAAACTTTTTTGCTTTCTTGCAATTTTGCAACCTTTGGACACTTGACTTTGCAGCATTAACCGTTAAATTGCTGCCCCTTAATAAGCAAAGCTGCAGTCTAAAGCATGGAGGAAGGACAGAGCAGCAGTCTGGTGACAGGAGGGGCAGCTCAGACCCCAACAGTTCATATCTATAGCTCCCCCCGGTGGTTACTTTCCTGAATTACACCCTGATGCGATCCAACCTCCTCACCTGTGTCCGTCTCTTTTTATGTCTTGCAGCTATTATGGCTAGCATTCTTTCCAAACGTCTCGGCAAGCGGTCTCTCCTTGGGGCCAGGGTCTGCGCCCCGAGTCTAAGTGCAGACGGAATGACCATTGAGGGGCCCGGAGAGCTCGCCGGAGGGGCCCATCTTGGAGCTTACGACGGAGGATGTTTTGAGGAAAGCTCTTATCCGTCTGGAAATCTGCCACCAAGTCGCTTCAAACTATATCCAGGCCAGAAGGTAAGACGAGATCAACCTAGAAATGGCGCCTGCGGAGGGGTTGGCCAATCATAGCGGCACTTTACCGGAAACAGCGCCACCACTGATCACAGGCTATTTGTGGTATTACGGCTGCACCGCATCTTTTTCAGTTGAGTGATATCTGCAGTACCAGATGCAACCATGGGCAGAGGGGTGGAGCTCTTCCTGGAACAAGTCAGCCATGGTTTTTTTTGCAATTATGAACAACCCCTTTAAGACTTCAAAAGTATCTCCCCCCCTCCTGTTTTCCAGGACTTCATTATAAAAAAAAAAAAAAATTAAAGTAAATTTTTCGCACTTTTCTAACATACAAGATCTCTACTTGCTGTCAGTAAGTGGAAAAAAAAAATCCTAATTTCCGTCCAGAGGCTAAAGCCCAGATATGTGGCCTTATTGGGTTCCATTCACTGACAGCAATCAGCTCGTTAATGGAGCATAAACTGTACAGAATAAGTTGTACAAGTAGATGTACCCCCTCTAAAAACAGCGCCACCTCTTCAGTCATAGGTTATGTCTGGTATTGCAGCCCCTTTTCCTTTTGCAGTGTGGGAATGATCTGCAGTACCGCATACAACCTGAAGAAGGGGTGGCGCTGTTTTTGCAAAAATTAGCAACTGTTGTGTAAGGGAGAGTTCCCTGGGTGGCACGTGGACGGATCATGTGACATTTTTTTTTGTTTTTTTTTTCCTCCTGACTTCAGATATGGATCTGCTGCCTGTGTGTCACAAGCTGCTGAGCGATAACATTACTGTCAATAGATCCTGGTGGAGGAGGTCGTTTTGTATCCACAGCTCCTATGCAGACCGATGCGTCTCCTTAGGCCATAGTCCTTTCTTCCATCCATGTACCTGCAGTAGGGCAGCGATGGCCGAGATTCTGCCTGCGGGAGCACTGTACAGTATGGAGACCGTGCATCGCTCTGCAGAGGAGCTGTAAACCAAAAACGAGAAAACCTTTTTTTTAATCCAGATCTATTGCCAAACTTAATTTACTCCATGGAGTGAGCTAAAAAGCTTCGTTACACAGCCGGCATCTGCATCGAACAGCAGCAACTGGAGCTGCGCTCTGCTCGCTGCTGTTCACACCTTCAATGCTGCAGCCTGGTGTCTGGTTGCACCAGGGCAGGTGGCATTTAAAGGACTCGAAAACTTGTCCATAGCTTAAAGCAGTTTTCTGGGTCTGAGCACTCGCCTTGGTAAGGCTGCTTCAATCGCTGACGCTGCTACCAATCAGCTGGAGATGGCACAGCGCCATGCATTGTAAAGTTGCCGTGAGTGGTACTGCGGGCTCCCCCCGAGGAAACTGCAGAAAACGGACCATGTGGGAGCAAGACGGGACTGTCCTACAACTTGTCTTCTGCCAGGTGTAAAAAGTTATGAAATTATGCTTATTTCCTGAGTAATGTCTATACACAGTGACTGCACCAGCAGAATAGTGAGTGCAGCTCTGGGGTATAATACAGGATGTAACTCAGGATCAGTAATGTAATGTATGTACACAGTGACTGCACCAGCAGAATAGTGAGTGCAGCTCTGGGGTATAATACAGGATGTAACTCAGGATCAGTAATGTAATGTATGTACACAGTGACTGCATCAGCAGAATAGTGAGTGCAGCTCTGGGGTATAATACAGGATGTAACTCAGGATCAGTAATGTAATGTATGTACACAGTGACTGCATCAGCAGAATAGTGAGTGAGGCTCTGGAGTATAATACAGGATGTAACTCAGGATCAGTAATGTAATGTATGTACACAGTGACTGCATCAGCAGAATAGTGAGTGAGGCTCTGGAGTATAATACAGGATGTAACTCAGGATCAGTAATGTAATGTATGTACACAGTGACTGCATCAGCAGAATAGTGAGTGAGGCTCCGGAGTATAATACAGGATGTAACTCGGGATCAGTAATGTAATGTATGTACACAGCAACTGCACCAGCAGAATAGTGAGTGCAGCTCTGGGGTATAATACAGGATGTAACTCAGGATCAGTAATGTATGTACACAGTGACTGCACCAGCAGAATAGTGAGTGCAGCTCTGGAGTATAATACAGGATGTAACTCAGGATCAGTAATGTATGTACACAGTGACTGCATCAGCAGAATAGTGAGTGCAGCTCTGGAGTATAATACAGGATGTAACTCAGGATCAGTAATGTAATGTATGTACACAGTGACTGCATCAGCAGAATAGCGAATGCAGCTCTGGGGTATAATACAGGATGTAACTCAGGATCAGTAATGTATGTATACAGTGACTGAACCAGCAGAATAGTGAGTGCAGCTCTGGAGTATAATACAGGATGTAACTCAGGATCAGTAATGTATGTATACAGTGACTGAACCAGCAGAATAGTGAGTGCAGCTCTGGGGTATAATACAGAATGAATAATAACAGTGTGATGTTGCACAGTATATAGTATACACCATGTGGTGCTGACGTCCCGTGTATTTTACAGGTGTACATCACCCACAACGGTCAGGAATGTGCCGGTTTGGTAGAACAACACAACCACGTGGACGATGAGGTGAAGATTTTTGCTTTTGATCTCTGGCTGCATTTGTGCCGAAAGACAGAAGATGTGCGTCTCGCGGAGACTCCGAAAACCATGAGTGTCCCCATGGAGCAGGTCGTGTCCTGCAGCCCCTCGCCTTCGTCCAGCGCTGCTCAGAGGATGGTGTCTCGCAGCATTGACGTTCCTAAGAGGTGAGTGGCGACGCTGGTTGCTCGCTGACTTTTGCTGCTGCTTATACTTTTACTCTTCACAGTTTTCAGCATTTTGTCAGTAGTAATTTGGGAAAGTTATCTCCTATATATAAAATTGAATGTGTGTGTGTGTATCATCAACCAATCACGAAGCATCTTTCATTTCACCAGAGCTGTTTAAAAGAACCTGAGCTGTGATTGGTTGATATGAGCCGAAGTTTTCTCACTGCATAACAACACCTCAGCAGACACTGACATGGTGGGAGAAATCTAGCATCCCCGGGAACATAAGCTCCAGCCATCGTCTGCCCTGCAGAAAGGAGCAGAGCACAAGACAGAAATGAATCCCCCTCCCGTGCCCATATCCCCATCACACATCCCCCGTCCCATAGGCACATCTTCCCTCTTAAAGGGATCATTGGTATGGAAGTTAGGGAAAATCCCTCAGCGCTCTGATTCTCACCCCAGGCTTCTATTAAAGGGATTATTGAAATCCGAAAAAGGGAAGCTCAACACAACAACATCAATAATAAAAAGTTTTTTTCTTTTATCAAATGCAATCTAAAATAGATGCAAATTCATAGAAAACATGGCAGAGTGTGCTCCATGCAATCAAGAAGGAATCCATAAATAGTATATGCACACAGCAAAGTATAAGTAATTTACACACTGTTTTTCAGAATATATATGCATATATAAAGAGAAAGTACAAGTGGATGGAATAATCATAAACTGAATTAAATGTGCGTAAATTCACATCCATGAACCAAAATAAAGTGCATCATGCTGAATGGCCTATAATTCATGGTCCATGGAAAAGTGCATAGTGCTATCAAATTCCAAAATACAAAATATTCCTTTATCCCACATGTCATAGATATCAGGCTAAAATGCTGACAGGGGATAAAGTACCTATGGTATAAATACCAACTAGCCGCAGGTTTTGATACTAAATAAGTTCCAAAAAGTTTTTTGTATCCAAGGTGTAACACATGTCACGTTGAACCACTAATAAGCCACACATAAGAGGATACTATGCATGTGATAGGAACACCAAGTGTTAAACCAGCCATGGGCTTAGACTCAAAGTATATACCTGTCAACTTGATGGGATTGAGGAAAGGAACCCCGACGCGCGTTTCACTAGACCGCTTCTTCCATAGGGGGCACTATGGATAATATTAAAAAACATTTTTTATTATTGATCTTGTTGTGTTGAGCTTCCCTTTTTCGGATTTCTATTGTGCTTTTTGGAAGTTGACAGGTATATTAGTCTTTTTCTTTTGGGTTTCTAAAGGTATTATTGGTATGGAAGTCAGGGCAAATCCACTCGGTGCACTGGTTCTGACCCCAGGCAGATGGGATGATGTGAAATATTAGGGGTAGTAGTCTGGTGACTTTGACGGGATGATGTGGGTTATTAGTGGTAGTAGTCCGGTGGCTCTGGCTGACGGGATGATGTGGGATATTAGGGGTAGTAGTCCGGTGGTTCTGGCTGACGGGATGATGTGGGATATTAGGGGTAGTGGTCCGGTGGCTCTGGCTGACGGGATGATGTGTGATATTAGGGGTAGTAGTCCGGTGGCTCTGGCTGACGGGATGATGTGGGATATTAGGGGTAGTAGTCCGGTGGCTCTGGCTGATGGGATGATGTGGGATATTAGGGGTAGTAGTCCGGTGGCTCTGGCTGATGGGATGATGTGGGATATTAGGGGTAGTAGTCCGGTGGCTCTGGCTGACGGGATGATGTGGGATATTAGGGGTAGTAGTCCGGTGGCTCTGGCTGATGGGATGATGTGGGATATTAGGGGTAGTAGTCCGGTGGCTCTGGCTGATGGGATGATGTGGGATATTAGGGGTAGTAGTCCGGTGGCTCTGGCTGATGGGATGATGTGGGATATTAGGGGTAGTAGTCCGGTGGCTCTGGCTGACGGGATGATGTGGGATATTAGGGGTAGTAGTCCGGTGGCTCTGGCTGATGGGATGATGTGGGATATTAGGGGTAGTAGTCCGGTGGCTCTGGCTGATGGGATGATGTGGGATATTAGGGGTAGTAGTCCGGTGGTTCTGGCTGACGGGATGATGTGGGATATTAGGGGTAGTAGTCCGGTGGCTCTGGCTGACGGGATGATGTGGGATATTAGGGGTAGTAGTCCGGTGGCTCTGGCTGACGGGATGATGTGGGATATTAGTGGTAGTAGTCCGGTGGCTCTGGCTGATGGGATGATGTGGGATATTAGGGGTAGTAGTCCGGTGGCTCTGGCTGATGGGATGATGTGGGATATTAGGGGTAGTAGTCCGGTGGCTCTGGCTGACGGGATGATGTGGGATATTAGGGGTAGTAGTCCGGTGGCTCTGGCTGACGGGATGATGTGGGATATTAGGGGCAGTAGTCCGGTGGCTCTGGCTGACGGGATGATGTGGGATATTAGGGGTAGTAGTCCGGTGGCTCTGGCTGACGGGATGATGTGGGATATTAGGGGTAGTAGTCCGGTGGCTCTGGCTGACGGGATGATGTGGGATATTAGGGGTAGTAGTCCGGTGGCTCTGGCTGACGGGATGATGTGGGATATTAGGGGTAGTAGTCCGGTGGCTCTGGCTGACGGGATGATGTGGGATATTAGGGGTAGTAGTCCGGTGGCTCTGGCTGACGGGATGATGTGGGATATTAGGGGCAGTAGTCCGGTGGCTCTGGCTGATGGGATGATGTGGGATATTATAGTGAATGTGGCTATGCGGAGTGGGCGGGGCTCTACACTCAGAGATAGATAGAGATATATATATATTCATTATAATTTGTTATATAACCGTAGTTAGTTACTATGTCCGGGCAGCACTGGACTCTTCAGCTAGTAATTAATATTCTTAAAGAGGTTGTCTGGGCTTTTCACATAATCTCAGTACATATCTGGGCTGCAGAATTATGACAATAAGTAATTTACTTTGTCACTAGTTTGCACGGTTTTCTAGATATTCTGAACAGATCGTCCAAGGGGGGGGGGGGTGTTATGGCATTGAAATGAGAACTAGTCGTAACCTCCTACTCTGCTCCAAACATGCCCTCTATAGCAACAACCCCACCCTCCATAGCTACAGGACCTCCCCGTCCACATGAAGACGCCCTCATCACACAGTAACAAATCCTCTCCCTCCAGCAGCCTCAGTGCAGAGAGCAGAGAGCTGCTCCTCCCCCAGAAACATGCTGAACAGTGATCTATGGAAAGTGAAACTAGTGAGGAGGAGGAAAAATCATCCTGTTTTCTGGGACAGGCTGCTCCCATCAGTATTTGTGTCTTTAGAGACACAGTGCTCACACATACACTGCACCAAATCTGCTGCTGTGTGAAGACATCAGTGACACAGAGCTGTCTCATTCACACAGCAGAGGCTTTGTCACACAACAGATTACATCAGTGACTGCCATCCCCTGTGCAGATGAGAAGCTGCAGACCCCCATCACTGGCCATCACACAGTCTGTTCTCACTGCTGCCAGCAGCCTGGGACAGTGAGGGAAGGAATCACTGATAATGAGTTATGTGTTGTAATCATGGAGTGGCCCAGAATGCAGGACGATTTTCCCTCCTCACTAGTTTCACTTTCCATAGATCACTGTTCAGTGTGTGTCTGAGGGAGGAGCAGCTGGGTGGTCTGCTCTCTGCACTGAGGCTGCTGGAGGGGAAGAATTCGTTACTGTGTGATGAGGGCTGCTTCATGTGGACGGGGAGGGCCTGTAGCTATGGAGGGCGGGGTTGTTGCTATAGAGGGCATGTTTGGAGTAGAGTAGGAGGATACGACTAGTTCTCATTTCAATGCCATAACACCCCCCCCCTTGGACGTTCTGTTCAGAATATCTAGAAAACCGTGCAAACTAGTGACAGAAAGTAAATTACTTATGGTCATAATTCTGCAGCTCAGATATGTACTGAGATTATGTGAAAAGCCCGGACAACCCTTTTAATCAGAAGAACACAAACTGCTTCCCACAACTGAGGGTTTGTTACAGTGTGTCAGTCTAGACCGTCCTCTTGTATCCAGACTGATAGTGTACCTGACACATTGTCGTCAGCCCGGGGGGGATATTGGGCCCCTACAAGTCTTGAGCCAGTATTTCGTTCACTGACAGCCAGCAGAGGTGTTGATAAATTGCTCTTTTTCTCTTCCAGGCGCTCGGACGCGGTGGACATGGATGAAATGATGGCAGCGATGGTCCTCACCAGTCTGTCCTGCAGCCCCATCGTCCAGAGCCCACCCTGCAGCGACATCATCCCAGGTGAGAGATTTGGGTCTTCTCAAGATCTCTGCTTGCTGTGAGTGATTTCCATCCATTATGTGCACTGACACATTGTAACAAATAAGCCTGGCAGGAGGGAGATAAGAGACTGGATGCCACTGTAGCAAACCTTCAGCTGTGAGAAGTGAAACAGTTTCCGTTTACTGACAGCAAGCAGACCTCGTTTGTGCTAATCTTCGTATTCCTTTTTCCTTTTTTTTTTCATCCTTTATTTTTTGCTCTCAGCTCCTCAAGTCACCTGCGACTTATGGAAGGAAAGCGGCGACGTGTCGGACAGCGGCAGCAGCACCACCAGCGGGCACTGGAGCGTGGAGTGTGGCGCCTCCACCCCGTCCCCTCCGCACACTGAGACCAGCCCCAAGTACACGAGCGAGGTGTTCAGTGCTTCCCATGTGGATGAAGGGTTTGAGACGGACCCTGACCCCTTTCTCCTGGACGAGCCGGCCCCCAGGAAGCGGAAGGTAACGCCCCCGAGGAGCCGTCCACGGCTCTTGGGTTTTTTTCCTGCCTCTCGTCTTCTCCATTGACTTCTCTCTCTTCTTCCAGAACTCGGTGAAGGTGATGTACAAGTGTCTGTGGCCGAACTGTGGAAAACTGCTGCGCTCCATCGTGGGCATAAAGCGCCACGTGAAGACCCAACATCTGGGGTAAGTAGAAATCTCCTCCCCGGGATTACCCGCCATGTACGGCACAGCTTCGATAATATGGAAACTCCGAACTATCAGATGTAATTACTGCTGCAGTTACAGATCATCTGGGGTCTCAGTTCAGTCTTCTATAAAATATTGTAAATTGGTTCCAGCCTTTATTATGCTTCAGAGCTGCAGTCACGGCGCAGCATGCTTCAGAGCTGAAATTCTTCAGCATTTCCTGCTTGTTCTATGATTTTCAAGCCATGTTTACAACAGGCACATATAGGAAAAACACACTACCCCACCTTGTATTTTAGGAGATTAGTCCTGGTGTTATTGGGGTGATGGCACTCCCACTGATCTCCAATCCCAGTATTAACTAGCAGAATAGTGAATGCAGCTCTGCGATGTAATACAGGATGTAACTCATTCAGTACAGGATCAGTAACGTAGTGTATGTACACAGTGACTGCACCAGCAGAATAGTGAGTGCAGCTCTGGAGTATAATACAGGATGTGACTCAGGATCAGTAATGTAACGTATGCACACAGTGACTGCACCAGCAGAATAGTGAGTGCAGCTCTGGAGTATAATACAGGATGTAACTCAGGATCAGTAATGTATGTACACAGTGACTGCACCAGCAGAATAGTGAGTGCAGCTCTGGAGTATAATACAGGATGTGACTCAGGATCAGTAATGTAACGTATGCACACAGTGACTGCACCAGCAGAATAGTGAGTGCAGCACTGGAGTATAATACAGGCTGTAACTCTTGGATCTTCCTTTGTCTGAGCTCTTGCTTCACTTTTTAGTGATGGAATGGATTCTGATCAGCGCAAGAGAGAGGAGGATTTCTACTACACAGAAGTCCAGATGAAGGATGAATCTGAGCCGGAGAGCACCCCCCGGAGCCCTAGCACTGTTACTGCGCCTCTTCTCATCCAGCCTGTGACTCCCCAGCTGGTGACCCCGACTCTCGAGGTGCCCAGTGTGGAGTCTCCGTTGCCTAGTGCCCTCAGTCAGTCGGCTCCCGGCTCCTTCTGGCACATCCAGGCCGATCACGCTTACCAGGTAACTGAATGCAGAACTTCTCTAGCTGCGTGCTGCCAATAATCACTTCTGGCGGTTTTTTGTCGGTCACAGGACATGTAAGCGGCTCTTTGTTTTGTGACAGTCAAAAATGACACTGTGTGAGAATGCTATGGAGGCGCTGCTTATCCCCATGGGCTCTGTAGGACTCACCCCTGTGATCAGTAATATTGGTGGATGCCATTCTCCACAAAACCGAAATCTATTGTTATTTGTGTTTAATAGCAGAAGTATGAATGCAGCTCTGAAGGAGAAGATTTCCGTTTAAAGCTATATATGCATTTTTCTTCTCGCAGGCGTTGCCTTCCATCCAGATCCCAGTTTCCCCTCATATCTTCACCAGTATAAGCTGGGCAGCCGCGGCTCCCTCCACGCTCCCAACCCTCTCTCCAGTAAGTTCGATGGGCGCTCTCCTCTTGTCATCTTAGTTTTTAGGTCTCTTCTTGCTGTCGCGTGTTTGTGTTTTTTTTTTTTTTTTTTTTTTGCCGTTCTAAACTCCATTCTGAGATCAAACAGCCCCGACTGCCGCATGTTACATTGTAACAGAGGATTGACTAGACTATGCAACTGTAACAAACCCTCAGCTGTGAGACATCTGAAGCCATGGGAGCTGTTGTAACCGGTCATGTGTCGTAATGTGATTTTAACGCGTTTCATCTTCCTCCTTCCAGATCAGGAGCCGGTCGCTCAGTTTCAGTGAACAGCAGCCACAGACTCCATCCATAAAGTCCCATCTGATTGTTGCCTCGCCACCCCGGGCGTCTAATGGTAGCAGGTGGGTTTCTCCACACTCCGTGAAATCTCTCTAATCAAAAGTTTTTAATAATGTCTGTTCTTAACAATTTTGGGGGCAATTTTTTTTTTTTTTGCCCATGAGTAGTGATAAGGTAAAATGATTCACTTTTGCAGCAGGCTGTAAATTGAGGTGCTCGTGCAGCGTCATTTCCTGTGTGACCGCTAGAGGTCAGCAATAATTTAAAAAAAAAACCAAACAAACAAAATTTCAGATTTCTGACACCAGATTTTACACTAGAAACTACGGAAGGTCTGAAATTTGCTTGATGAATTTTGATTCTGGTGTATTTACTCTGTAAAGCCTTGACACAGTGACTATAATTCTCATTGAAACTTTTATGTCATTCTCTGTCTAGTCCACCTACCCTGATTAACGGATCCTCAGTGTCCCGCCTCTCTTCTGCCGCTGCGTCTCCACTTAACTAGCCTGATTATGAGCTCAGTGACCTCCTATTTGTCGCTGTTGCTAAATTTCCACCATCTAACCTAATACCACATTAGCGTCCCTCCTCCCTGCTTCTGCATCACAGCCAACCTAGCCTGATTGATGACGCCTCAGTGTCCCTCCTCCCTGCTGCTGAATCACTACCACCCTAGCCTGATTGATGACACCTCAGTGTCCTTCCTGCTGCTGAATTTCTGTCAACCAAGCCTGATTGATGACACCTCAGTGTCCCTCCTCCCTTTTCTTGCTGAATCACTGCCATCCTAGCTGGATTGACACCTCATTGTCCTTCCTCCCTGCTGCTGAATTACTGCCAACCTTGCCTGATTGATGACGCCAGTGTTCCTCCTTCCTGCTGCTGAAGGAATCGCTGCCAACCAAGCCTGATTGATGCCTCAGTGTCCCTCCTCTCTGCTGCTGAATCACTGCCAACCTAGCCTGATTGATGACTCCTCAGTGTCCTTCCTCCCTGCTGCTGAATTACTGCCAACCTAGCCTTATTAATGACACCTCAGTGTCCCTTCTCCCTGCTGCTGAATCACTACCACCCTAGCCTGATTGATGACACCTCAGTGTCCTTCCTCCCTGCTGCTGAATTACTGCCAACCTAGCCTTATTAATGACACCTCAGTGTACCTCCTCCCTGCTGCTGAATCACTACCACCCTAGCCTGATTGATGACACCTCAGTGTCCTTCCTCCCTGCTGCTGAATTCCTGTCAACCAAGCCTGATTGATGACACCTCAGTGTCACTCCTCACTTTTCTTGCTGAATCACTGCCATCCTAGCTGGATTGACACCTCATTGTCCTTCCTCCCTGCTGCTGAATTACTGCCAACCTTGCCTGATTGATGACGCCTCAGTGTTCCTCCTTCCTGCTGCTGAAGGAATCGCTGCCAACCAAGCCTGATTGATGCCTCAGTGTCCCTCTTCCCTGCTGCTGAATCACTGACAACCAAGCCTGATTGATGCCTCAGTGTCCCTCCTCCCTGCTGCTGCTGAGATCCGACTGCTCAGTACAAGCTGCAGCTGTAACTCAGGCTGGGTTCGCTAATGGAGACTGAATTCACTTGGGACACTTAAACTTTCTCTCTGTAGCTGGTCTTGTGATTTTCATATCCCTTTTTTTCCCACAGTGAGTACACCAGTCTCATTAGGTCTACACAATCTTTATAGTAATCTGTGCATTTTGATGACCGATCTGCTTTAAATCTAAAGGACTTTTCTGGCACAAAATGACAAATGCTTTTCCTTTCCATTTCTCACCAGTCATCTTATATTCCCGGTGCTCAAGTTTCTGATTCCTTTGGAATTTTCCTTATTTCTTCATAAATTTGACCTAAAACTACATCAGATTTTTATTCAAGTTGTAAAAGTAGATAAAGAAGCAAATGAAACAAATGAGTCACAAATGAACTTTGTAATTTTTTTGAATGAGGGAGATGCTCCAATATCACATGTCTGTGAGTGGCAGAAGTATGTGAACCCTTTGCTCTCGGTATCTGGTGTCACCTCTTGTGCAGCAATCCCTGCAGAGAAATGTTCCCGGTAATTGCTGATTATTCCTGCACATTGGATGGAGGAATTTTAGCCCATTTCTCCCTACCCAACCCCTTCTCTTCTGTTATGTTGGTGGTTTTCCTCCATCAGCTCCTTCCATAACACTTCCATAGGCTCATGAAAGCTAACATTAATGTGAGAGAGGCCTTTAGTTGCTTAGAGGTTTCCTTGGGTTCCTTTGTAATCTCGCAGACTATTATACGCCTTCCTATTGGGAATGATATTTGTGGGTCGTCCACTCCTGGGGAGGGTTATAATGGTCTTGAATTTCACACTTTGTCTGAACGTGGATTAATGGAGTCCAATCCTTTTTAGAGATGTTTTTTTTTTTCACCTTTCCAGCCTGATTACAATCAACGTATCTTCTTCTGATATCCTGAGACGTCGCCTTTGTTCGTGCCATGATACACTTGACCTTTACAGATTTCTGCTCTTTAACCCCTTAACGTCAAATGACGGACACAGTCTGTCATGGCCGGGTGTAGGTTCCCGCACCATGACGGCCGCCTGTGTCCGTCATGCATTTAATCTACCACCGCCTGATCGCGTATGAGATGTTGAAATTTGAGCACCGCCCGTCCGGTCAGTGCAGGAGCTCTGCGCTGCCGGTGGCTGAGCTTATACACTAGCAGCCAGGAGCGGCATCCGCGCCGCCCCTAGCTGTTAACCCCCTAATTGCTACGATCGAGCGCGATCGCAGCATTCGGGAGAGAGGCAGAGGGACGGGAGTTCCCTCTGCCTTCTGATCGGCGTCGCGGGGCCCGATCTCTGCTATGATGACCCGGGGTTGTCACGACAAACCCCAGGTCATCCAGCTACGGAAAGCTTCTGAGACCATGCTCCCGTACGGCATGGTCTCAGAAGCTTTCACCATAGGTATAATGCACTGCAATACCTGCAACCAAAGTAATAAAAAAAAAAAAAAAGTGAAAGTCCCATTAAAGGGACTAGGCAAAAAAGGAAAAAAAAATAATAAAAGTAATTAAAAAAATCCACTAAAATACCCATTTTTATCTAAAAAAGTGAAATATAAACAAAAAAAGTACACGTTTGGTATCGCCGCGTCCTTAAAAATCCCATCTATAAAAGTGTCAGACTCCTTCAGTGAACGCCGTAAAAATATAAAAAAAAATACAAAAAAGTAGCAAGCTACTTTTTCCAAGCGGTATCCTCATATCGCTTGGAAAAAGTGGAATAAAACGTAATAAAAAAAAAAAAATGGTAATAAAAATAGTATCACTGAAAGCACCATCTTGTCCCGCCCAAAAAAAAAAAAGACCTCACATGACTCTGACGGCCGAAATATGGAAAAATTATAGCTCTCAATATACGATGCAAAAACTTCTTACAATAAAAAGCGTCTTTTAGCGTGCGACAGCCGCCAAACATAAAAATCCACTATAAATAGTAAATCAAACCCCCCGTTATCACCCCCTTAGTTAGGGAAAAATAATAAAATAAAAAAATGTATTTATTTCCATTTTCCCATTAGGGTTGGTGTTGGGGTTAGGGCTGAGATTAGGGTTAGGGGTGTGTTGGGGTTAGGGTTGGAGTTAGAATTGGGGGTTTCCATTGTTTGGGCACATCAGGTGCTCTCCAAATGCAACATGGCGTCTGATCTCAATTCCAGCCAATTCTGCGTTGAAAAAGTCAAACGGTGCTCCTTCCCTTCCAAGCTCTGCCATGCGCCCAAACAGTGGTTTGATATGGGGTATCAGCGTACTCAGGACAAATTTCACAACTTTTGGGGTCCAATTTTTCCTGTTACCCTTGGGAAAATAAAAATTTGGGGGCCAAATCATCATTTTTGTGGAAAAAAAATTATTTTTTTTTTATTTTCACGGCTCTACGCTAACGTCTGTGAAGCCCTTGGGGGTTCAAAGTGCTCACCACACATCTAGATAAGTTCCTTGGGGGTCTAGTTTACAAAATGGAGTAACTTATGGGGGATTTCCACTGTTTAGGCACATCAGGGGCTCTCCAAACGCGACATGGCGTCCGATCTGAATTCCAGCCAATTTTACGTTCGAAACCTCAAACGGGGCTCCTTCTCTTCCGAGCCCTGCCGTGCGCCTAAAGAGTGGTCTTCCTCTACACATGGGGTATCGGGAGAAATTGCTCAACAAATATTGTGGTTCATTTTCTCCTGAAACCCTTGACAAAATAAAAAAAAAAAATTGTGTCCGAAGTGGAAAAAAAAAAGTTAAATGTTCATTTTTTTCCTTCCACATTGCTTCAATTCCTGAGAAATCGCTGGTAACCCTTAAAACTTCCTTAAATTGTGCTGATGTAAAGCAGACATGTGGGAAATGTTATTTATTAACTATTTTTTTGTGACCTATCTCTCTGAGTTAATGGCCTAAAAATTTAAAATTTTGAAAATTGCAAAATTTAAAAAATTTTCGCCATATTTCAGTTGTGTTTTTTTTTTTTTTTTTTCCCATAAATAGACGCAAGTTATATCGAATAAATTTTACCACTAACATGAAGTACAATACGTCACGAAAAAACAGTCTCGGAATCAGTGGGATCTGTTGAAGCGTTCCAGAATTAACACACAAATTTGACAGTGGTCAGATTTCCAAAATTTAAGGCCTAGTCATTAACCTACAAAGTGGCTTGGTCCTTAAGGGGTTAAATAAAACCGGTCACCTGATTGTCAACACCAGACACTAGTTTCGTAGTTTCGCCTTCAAATTATGGTTCTGAATTCTAGAAAATTTTGAAGGGTTCACAAACTTTAAAACTTCCACGTAAGTGTCGGGCTGTGGTTCTATATAATTCGTTATTAATTTTTTTTTTTTTAAAGGAAAGTTCGTGGTGAAGCCAAGAAATGCCGTAAGGTCTATGGCATTGAACACCGGGACCAGTGGTGCACCGCCTGCCGGTGGAAAAAAGCCTGCCAGAGGTTCCTCGACTGAGCCCCTAACCATTTTTCTGCCAGAAACGTGTACGTCTCCCAAGAGGCGGACGTATTGAGCTTCAAGGCTCCTAGAGTTTGATTTTTGAAGCATTTCTGAAAAAAGTGGCGACTAAAGACTGTAAAAATTGTAAATGACGAAACTTGTACATCCTTGTATGTCGGCCAGATTTTTTTTTAATCTGTAGGAATTTTTTTTTTATTATTATTTGCTAGATGGACGTGTAGGGACCAAAGTGTTCACTTTTTTTTTTTTTTTTTTTTTTTTTTTTTATCCCTCATTGCTACAAATTTTAAAGTTTTACAAACTTTTGAGATACCCGTCCTTGTTGTATATAGCATCCGCTTCAACTCCTAGATGTGTACATGTCCGACACCACGTCTACACTTGTTCTTATATTATTGTTACATGATTTTGTTTTTTTAATGCAGAAAGTTGTTGTATATACAGTAAAAGATGCATTTTTGACTCCTGCAGCGTCCAGGGTCCACCAGCAGCTGAATTCTGAAATTCCAATTTTTGTCCATATTAGGCCATTTCGTACGTTTATTCAGAGATATTGTATAGCGCCCTGTTGGGCAGATTGAGCAGCGAGTCATGGAAATTGCTGTCAATTAGGAGATTATTCCACTAAAAGGACCATTTTTCAGTCCTAGATCTCAAGTGTGGTGCTCTGTCTTCTGTAGGCCAAGTGCTTACGTTGATCAGTAATATATTGAGCAGCTATACTCTGTCTATTGGTACCTTTTTGTGCACAGGATAAAAAAAAAATACTATTTTGTGGTTTTTAGTTAGTTTTCCAGAGCAGCTCTTCGTGTCCAGTCTGAGGAACCTCTACAAGGAGACATCCAAGAGCAGCCTTGTGTGTCTAGTCTGAGGAACCTCAACAAGGAGACATTCAAGAGCAGCATTGTGTTTCCAGTCTGAGGAACCTCAACAAGGAGACATCCAAGAGCAGCCTTGTGTGTCCAGTCTGAGGAACCTCAACAAGGAGACATCCAAGAGCAGCCTTGTGTGTCCAGTCTGAGGAACCTCAACAAGGAGACATCCAAGAGCAGCCTTGTGTGTCCAGTCTGAGCAACCTCAACAAGGAGACATCCAAGAGCAGCCTTGTGTGTCCAGTCTGAGGAACCTCAACAAGGAGACATCCAAGAGCAGCCTTGTGTGTCCAGTCTGAGCAACCTCAACAAGGAGACATCCAAGAGCAGCCTTGTGTGTCCAGTCTGAGGAACCCCAACAAGGAGACCTCAAAGTCCAAGATTTTTACCATAAGGTGGATCCTTGCTCTTAAATGCTAAATTATGGAGGCCATGGTGCCCTGTCTTTGGCACTAGAACAGAAAAGATGACACAATGCCCAACATGCTTCCAACTAAATATTGAAGAGCTTTCTCGATCTCCTCAAAATATGCATGTGTCACCACCAATTCTTGCATCAGAAATGGGGAGTGATAATTATTTAATCTAAGGTCTTTAACAATAGACAATCTGCAAATTATTTTTGTGGTCACCGATTATACCCATACAAAAAGTTCATCTAGTTGGTGTGGTCTTCCACCAATTAAACCATTGTAATCAACTTGTGAATTGCATCCCGTTCTCATGACTAGAGATGATGACTTAAAAATTTGTGGTCAGATGTCTCCATTATTGGAAGTTGTCTGTTGTGAAAGGTCAACATAGTCTCTACTCATGACCAAATGGGTTTTCCCTTCTGTGGAGTTGGTCCCTTCTAAAAGGATTGGTTAAACATGGCTTTGTTCCATCAACCTGTTCATGAATCGAATGACTGTTTCTGGAAAACTGATTCAACCTACAAAATAGACCATTTGGTGCTTTTTTTTTTTAATGTAAAGGTGCTAATTAAGACCAGTATTAAGCAGAGGAATCCTAACTTAATTCAAATTTTGTTCCAAAGCAATATAATATTCATGGTCTCTAGGGTTATGAAGGGCAAGGCAGTCGGGTGGTCTCTTCAGATTATCAAGACAAGTGTTCCTCAACTCTAGTCCTTCAAAGACCTCTGACAGGCTAGGTGGTGCTCTCCATAGGACCTTCTGTTTGGAGATACTTGGGGACTAGTGCTAAGGGCCACACATCTACTCACAAACTGCATAAAAGGCCAATCGCTTGCTCTTCTGACCCTTCTCTCCTCTGAATATTGGAATGACCATCTCCACCAGAATTTTGTGGTCTTCTGGTTTGGTTCTCCTCTGTTTTGTGCTGATTTAAAGGCAAAAGTCTTGGCTCAAACCATTCTTACAAGGTGCTGTTCAAAAAAAAAAAAAAAACCGAACTAGTTGCACATCAGTATTCTGAAGATTTATCATTATACCCTAAAGCACTTACGTTGTGATAGTGGACGGCTCGGGAGTCATGGAATACAGTTTTCATCATGTTGACACGGTTGGTTGAGGTCAACCAACTGGCCCATAAGAAGTCATTGTCATGTCCAGTGTGAACAAGATGAAAGTATGTGACACCCCCCCACTTTTCCCAACAGGGAGTGGTCCTTACAGCTTTGATGCACCTTTCAAAGAATTTTTAGATTTTTATTTTTTTTTTTTTTTACTCCATTGTGTATTTAGTTTTTCTATTAATGTGAATGTATCGCTAAGTAAGCATTTTGCATTTCATAGCTGAGCTGCGGAAAAAAAGTTGGAAGGATCAGAATTTTTGCTTTTTTACATGGATTATGTGTATGCATTATACAAGGAGAGAGAAAATATAACCCCATAATCCAATATATAAAGTGCTGCTGATTGCATGATGCGGTGTCTGGCCCATACTGGAAAAAGAACTCTGGAAAAAAAAAAAGGGGGACTTCATATATATACATGTAGCAATTTAAAAAGTTTATTTTTTTATAGCTTGCTGCTCTGGAGCTAGTGTAATAAAGCTATACACTTATCCTACTTTAATGCTTGTTTAGAATATTTTTTTTTTTTTTTTACGAAACCACTCAGACCCCAGGGGTATATTATCCCTAAAATATTTTTCCCGTTAGAACATCTATACCCAAAGATGCTTTAAAAAATAGATTGGGCCATTTACTTCTATATAAAACTTTTTTTTTTTTTTTTTTTTTTACATTTTTAAAAAACTTTCATTGTTTTTAAAACCCACAAATAGGCCTGTCACACTCCATTTTGGGGTTTAAATGTCAAGAACTGCAGGTGGATGGAGGACTTTTAATCGCCCTGCGGTTTACGCTACCATTTTGCATTGTGCACAAATTTTTAGGAAGATTTTGGTGTGCTATAGAATTATTTTAAAGTGGAATTGTCACATAGTTAAAAGTAGATATTTATTGCTAATATTTTATTCCCGATGTTCCCCCTGAGTGTTCCTGTTTTTGTATTTTCTAAATCCGTCAAACGGTTCCTGAGATCTGGGCCTTATTAGTGCTAATTCTCAATTGTCTGCTCCGAGGGGGCGGTCCCTCAGGACACTCCCCCCAAGGAATCCTGTACAAAAGCACTATGCAACAAAGCCCTATATCTCTGGAATCGTATGGCGCATTTAGAAAAAATAAAAACTGGAATACTCAGGGGAGCAAGTGGAATAAATTGAGAACATTCTGGTTGCTCTTGACCTGGATACCTGTCTTTTCAAAAGGGGTTATTTCCTGGGCTTGGAACTTTTCATAACTCAATTGCAGTAAAAGTGACCATATGTATACAGTCCCCCCCAGTCTAGACTGGGATTGGTTTATGATTAGGAATGGAGTGTTTATAACCGCTTTACATCTTCTGATATTATTTTTCAGACCTAACATTAACATTAGGGCAACTTGCCCCCTTAATGGAGTATTTTTTTTAGTTACGTTTTTTTGTATATAAACTTGAATGTGATATCTGTTTGGTCTCTTGAAGATAGAAGGCAGCTTAAGAAAATATTGCCATCATTGTAAACTACGTATTTTTTAATTTTTTTTTTTTAGTATTTTACAGTGTGGGTTGGATGTACACAGGACCATAGCCATTCTAGGTGACCATTTCAATAAGCGGGTGCAGTAAAGTGAGTTTTTGTAATTTGATTACTGTACCTTTTTTTTTTTTTTTTTTTTTTTTTTTTTATGCCCTTACTCAAATTTTCTTTCGAAATCACATCAAATTTTTTATAGTTTTTAAAAAAGTATATATATTTAAAAAAACAAAAAAAACATTCTCCATCTGTGTTGATTTTCGGTGATTTTTTTTTTTTTTTTTAATTTATCAAATTATCATATTTCTTATTCTCTGGTCACTTGGATAGAATTTTACGTTGATACGTTTTTGGGCCGGAGTGTAGACGAGGTTGCTTGCGCTTACACCCCATTTTGAGTAATAATTAGTACATGGACGCTCATTGCCTTTTTTTTTTTTGTTTTTTTTTTTTGTTTTTCGTTTTAAAAGATCGCCGTAACATTTTGGGAACCTTATTTATTTTATTTTTTTTTAAACTTGGCACTTCCCTATAGAAGGGTTAAAAACTTTTTTTTTTTTTTTTTTTTTTTTAAGATTTAATATATTAAATTTACTCGCTCTGATTTTAAGAAAATAAAAAAAAAAAAATCTAAAGCACTTAATTTTTAAATATGTTGCACATTTTTCTGGTAAATTTTCACCAGGGAACAGTCCAAAAAAAAAATGTTTAAAAAAGATTGTCCAGGATTATAAAATCCTGGCTGCTCTTTTTTCCTAAGACAGCGCCTCCCTTGTCCTCAAGGTTATTTGGCGGTAGTGCGCCTCAATCCTATCCCACTTTCGGTAGTTCTTTGCTGCAATACCAGACACAACCAATGAGCAGAGGTGGCGCTGTTTCCTTAGGGGAAAACGGCTTTATTTTTCTAATTTTTTTTTTAACCCTTTCAGCACGACAATAAAAAAACAAACTAAATTTTATATAAACACCTAAGAGAATGCATGTTATCGTAATTTCGTGTTTCCGTCGGCAATGTAATAATGCATCTAGTGTCCTTTGGGAGGGATGATGGTGCTTTTTTTTTTTTTTTTTTTGTCAATTTTTAACGCACAAATTTTAATCTGGGACATAATTCAGTAATTGGATGACACATTTTTATAATTTTTCTCATTGGTGAAAAATGTTGGAAGTCTCAAGTCTCCACTGCATCTTTTCAGTATTTTTTTTTTTTTTTTTTTAACTGTATATATCCACACACCACAGTTTCATCCAAACACTAACCCGTTGTCTTTACGCCATTTTTTTTTTTTTTTGTAAGCTGGGTCTTTATTTTATTTTTTTTAAAATCAAAAGATTTGTTACTTTGTTCAATAATTATGTTGTAAATGTGCATGTTGTAACCTCCATTTTAACTTTTGTTAAAAAAAAATACAATTTTGTTTTCTAGAGCCTTTTTTTTTTCTCTCTCCCCTTCAGCCGTCTTCCAAGTATTATTTCTATTGTAATACAAGAAAAAAAAAAATGTGAACTTGTTATGTTTATACAGCGGCGATATGAAATATATTTTCTAAATAATACCCCTTTTTCATGTCTTGCGTGTTTTTTTTTTTTATTCATTAAGACGATGGTTTTTCCCGAATGGGTTACATTCTAATAGGTAAATTTAATTTAGAAGGATCCTCCAATGGTAAGCTGACAAAAGGTGCGTTTTTCTGCTGATAATCGCAGTGATCGGCTGCGAGAAGATCGGGACTTCAAGTGTTTGGTTTCCCTGCAGTGCCACCACAGGAGAAAAGAAGTATTGCACAGCTCTCATTAAAAATTAACGTTCCGTCCTCCAGAGAGAGCGAGAATGAGAAACAGTCTCTGGTTTCCATTTTCTGAAAACCTTCTCTAAATATTCTTTTTTTTTTTTTCTCTTTTCTCATCCACCCTTTGTTGCTTCTCCTTGCGTCTTATCGCTGAGCTCAGTGATTGGTTGCAGCGCTGCCCACAATAAGACACCAAGAATGCCACTTTTGCATTTGGCTGCATTTTGGGGTTGTGTGTTTTTGTTTTTTTGAGACTTTGCAACAGGACAGCTATTTAGCTAAATCGGATCCTTCTGCATCGACAGACGGTAGTATGGGGATTCTGTTGGAAGAGTTCTACTTTGTATCCCTGTTCACTCTGCTTCCAAGTACAGAGCAAATTTCGCCAGAGTAAACTGCCACCGGTTGCCTTGGAAAACCTGGTGGGTGCCATGGACTTGCAGACAATGGTGCACTAAAAAGGTTAATCTGCAGGGGTGAAGTATAATAGTCACCACTTGCTGGTGATTGGGGGCCGCGGATTGGTGTTGCACAAACCTCATGTTGGGTCCATCCTAGAGGTGCTTGGAATTCTTACCACTTACGGTGCTGCCATCACTACTCATCGATTGGATGAGGAGCTGGATGTAATGAAGGCAGCTCCTACGAGCCGCGCACACAGTGGTTTCAAAGGAGCTACCACACCAGGCCAACCGGACAGGCAAGGCTGAAGGAGAGGAGTAAGTACTATGGGTCCTCGGCATGGTCAGCCCGGCACAAGACTATGCCATCAAGGAAAAAAATTGCAATACAATGGATGTGAACAGATTTTGTTATTGGGGGGGCAAATCCTGTTCACTTGACTCAAGAAGTGATCTGCACAATAATGTGGACCAATGGGATGTTGAAGAAGCTGGGGAGAAAGGAGATGGGACCACCTGCCCCGACAATGTATTACCACCGGGCCGCCTGTCTTACAATTCTGCCAATGCCAGATGACCGCCTTATGAATCAGCCAGCCCCTGAGGTGGTGTCTCATCCCACCGGAAAGCTCATGTTATAGCTCCTCCCCTTGTAAAAAAAACAACTAACCCCTCCCCTTTTTCCAAACCGTCTCCTCTATGACCTTTACCTGTACAGTTTGCAGCGGTTATGGGATATTTCCTTGTCGTGTGTGGTGGCTATGCCCACTGCCTAATGCTCCTCCCCATTGGACCTCGGTAATCTAGCTTCTGGTCAGTCTTCGTCATGCTGCGGAGTAACAATCCCATCACCTGCTTCTCCTGCTCCACTTTCCTATAGGGCAGCTCCCCTGCACATATTCTTAGCTCGAGTCCTCGTAGAGAGTACGAGAGGCATTATCTATCCGCTGACAATTCTGGACGATCTTCCTACTCAACACTGACTACAAATCATGGTGCCTTGAAAAAAAAAAAAAAAAAAGTCGCAGCTAAAAATATTTGGAAACCCCAAAAATATGTTCACGGTGATGGACGTAAAAATAAAACTCCAAAAAAATTACACTTTTAATAAGAGTCAAATTAAAAGACTGCACAAATGAAAACTCATCAAAAAACACCAAAAACTGGGCAAAAAGAGGGCACAAATGCAATAATGAATCCTGTATAGGCAGACGGTACATCTCCGCATGCACTGCCATATCCGGAGGATAGAAGATGGTCCTGTTATGCTGGTACTTGTAGTCGGGGGGGAGTGGGATCTGGTAGGTTCTCTCCAAAACATTTGTTCCAAAAAAAACAGCTGGTATTTGGTGAGTAGTGAAATCCTGTCCCGGTTCTCCTTGGATTCAGTTGTGTCCATTTCCTTGTAAACCGCTTTTAGGATTAGCAGTCTACCAGCAGGTGCCAGGGTCACCTTGGCGCTGTGCCCCCGCCATTCAACGCAGCATCATTACATCACCTGTGCGGTTCTGCTGGAGCCAGGTCTGACCAAAATGCGGTAACTGGGAAAGGAGTATTTTTTTTTTTTTTTTACTTAAGTGGGGACACTTAATCAAGGTGCACACTGTGTACGGTATTATTTGTTACAATACACTGTAGTGCCTAGTAGTATTTATATCATAATTATCATAATTTACTGTATTATTCATATTGGGCCCAGTATACGGTATATAATTCAGGAAACACTGTGTATAGTATTTCAGTAAGTTTAGCGGATAGTATTTCAGGTGGCATAACATACAGTATTATTTATTTCAGGGACATATTATAAGTTATAAATCTAAGTAGGCACAGTATATAAAATTTATATTAGGAGGTATTGTGTGCAGTATTTATGTCAGGGGGCACAATGTACAGTATGGTTTTGTTTTTTTTTTTTCTTTTATTTTCCAGAAGGAAATTTTGTTACACCTGGCCCCCGTCCTGGTGCTGCGCCCAGGTCTGCCACTGCTCTCCGTTCTGGGCACTCACCTCGAGCCTCTCATGCTGCTGCTCAGCGTTCTGGCCTCTCTCCTGCCTCCTCCTGGCGTCCTGTGAGGAGATCTGTAGCTAAGGCTATTAGGGCACACCTGCGTGCTCTCTTGCCTTCTTAAAGGGGCAGCGTGTATTATTCAAAAAGTGCAATTAACCAATGGCAGCGCACTGGCTGCTATTTCTGGCCTCTCCATAGGGAGAGCGCCAGAGCAACGAGTATCATTGCTACATCCGGTTCTCATGCTAACCTGTCTGCACTGCGTCTGCAGTCTCTGTGCATTGTCTAATGCTCTCTGTTTCCACAGCATATCAGTATCCGGTGTTACCTGGTTATATCAGCAACCGTCTGGGCTTAAGCCATCCCGTTCCGCCAACAGCCATCCGAGTCCAAGGACTGTGTGAAGGTCACTGGAACCGACTTCTTACCAACTACCCGGATCCAGGACCCGTCTCATTACGGACTCTGCTGTAACTTTTGTTATCCCTTTTGATCCCACTGGGACAGCTGCCACGTGCCCGGGGTCTAACTGGAGGTGACACCTGTGTCCTCCGGGTATTTCATTCTGGCCCTGCCTGAGGGGCTTTACTATGGGTACCTGGGGCTCACTAGTCACGCCCCCGTCGGATCCCCCCGGACCGTA
Source organism: Dendrobates tinctorius (assembly GCF_039654945.1). NCBI lineage: Eukaryota > Metazoa > Chordata > Amphibia > Anura > Dendrobatidae > Dendrobates > Dendrobates tinctorius. Next base: position 482,089 of record NW_027361998.1, on the reverse strand, counting down.
GTCCCGAGGTTCCACATAAAAAATAAAAACGAATGTGAACTTCACCATCTCTGCCTCCGCTTCCATTCGTTACAAATTTATTTCAATGGAATAGTATATATTATTTCCAAGGGCACAATGTACAGTAAAAATATTTACAGGAGACAGTGTATAGGGGAGGACAATATACGGTATTTATTTCAGTTAACACACTGTATGGTATTGCTAATTACAGTGGGTGCAGTGTAATATTTATTTCAAGGGCGCAATATATGGTATTTGTTTCAGGTATGTTTTTTTTATTTTTTCAAATTCAGTAGACCTAGTGTAATATAGTGCTATTTATTTTTGGATTTTATTTGTTACAGGGGCGCTGTATAAGGTCATGTATATCAGCAGACAAAGTGTTTAGTATTTATTTCAAGGGACGGTATATACTATTATTGTTATTTCAGTGTATGATATTTATATCATTAGGCAAAGTTTACAGTATTAGGGGCACAATTTATGGTAATATTTATTTTAGGGGCACAGTGATTGATATTACGGTATATCGGTAGGCAAAGTGTATAGTATCCATGTTGGGACCTGTGCATGAGCTTGTGTATATAGTGGTGAGTCGGCACGTTTTAGAGCGTCCTGTTCCTGTAGGAGCGCCATGATATTGTGGCAGGCACAACATGGGATTTAAGCTCTAAAATAAAACTATCGGTCCAGACAGGGCTTCAGGTACTGGATATAAGAAAAGAACGTTCGCTCTCACTGACAGCAAGCAGATACAGTTGTGGCCAAAAGTATTGACACCCCTGCAATTCTGTCAGATAATACTCAGTTTCTTCCTGAAAATGATTGAAAACACAAATTCTTTGGTATTATTATCTTCATTTAATTTTTCTTAAATGAAAAAACACAAAAAGAATTGTCCTAAAGCCAAATTGGATATAATTCCACACCAAACATAAAAAAGAGGGTGGACAAAAGTATTGGCACTGTTCGAAAAATCATGTGATGCTTCTCTAATTTGTGTAATTAACAGCACCTGTAACTTACCTGTGGCACCTAACAGGTGTTGGCAATAACTAAATCACACTTGCAGCCAGTTGACATGGATTAAAGTTGACTCAACCTCTGTCCTGTGTCCTTGTGTGTACCACATTGAGCATGGAGAAAAGAAAGAAGACCAAAGAACTGTCTGAGGACTTGAGTAACCAAATTGTGAGGAAGCATGAGCAATCTCAAGGCTACAAGTCCATCTCCAAAGACCTGAATGTTCCTGTGTCTACCGTGCGCAGTGTCATCAAGAAGTGTAAAGCCCATGGCACTGTGGCTAACCTCCCTAGATGTGGACGGAGAAGAAAAATTGACAATAGATTTCAACGCAAGATTGTGCGGATGTTGGATAAAGAACCTCGACTAACATCCAAACAAGTTCAAGCTACCCTGCAGTCCGAGGGTACAACAGTGTCAACCCGTACTATCCGTCGGCATCTGAATGAAAAGGGACTGTATGGTAGGAGACCCAGGAAGACCCCACTTCTTACCCCGAGACATAAAAAAGCCAGGCTGAAGTTTGCCAAAACTTACCTGAAAAAGCCTAAAACGTTTTGGAAGAATGTTCTCTGGTCAGATGAGACAAAAGTAGAGCTTTTGGGGCAAAGGCATCAACATAGAGTTTACAGGAGAAAAAAAGAGGCATTCAAAGAAAAGAACACGGTCCCTACAGTCAAACATGGCGGAGGTTCCCTGATGTTTTGGGGTTGCTTTGCTGCCTCTGGCACTGGACTGCTTGACAATGTGCATGGCATTATGAAGTCTGAAGACTACCAACAAATTTTGCAGCATAATGTAGGGCCCAGTGTGAGAAATCTGGGTCTCCCTCAGAGGTCATGGGTCTTCCAGTAGGACAATGACCCAAAACACACTTCAAAAAGCACTAGAAAATGGTTTGAGAGAAAGCACTGGAGACTTCTAAGGTGGCCAGCAATGAGTCCAGACCTGAATCACAAAGAACACCTGTGGAGAGATCTAAAAATGGCAGTTTAGAGAAGGCACCCTTCAAATATCAGGGACCTGGAGCAGTTTGCCAAAGAAGAATGGTCTAAAATTCCAGCAGAGCATTGTAAGAAACTCATTGATGGTTACCGGAAGCGGTTGGTCGCAGTTATTTTGACTAAAGGTTGTGCAACCAAGTATTAGGCTGAGGGTGCCAATACTTTTGTCTGGCCCATTTTTGGAGTTTTGTGTGAAATGATCAATGTTTTGCTTTTTGCTTCATTCTCTTTTGTTTTTTTTCATTTAAGACAAATTAAATGAAGATAATAATACCAAAGAATTTGCGTTTGTAATCATTTTCAGGAAGAAACTGAATATTATCTGACAGAATTGCAGGGAAAGAAAAAAACCCAAAAACTGTTTGGAATAAAAAAAAAACAGTTGCGTCTCACAAAATTAGAATATCCTCAGAAAGTGAATTTATTTCAGTTCTTCAATACAAAAAGTGACTCTCCTATATTCTATAGAGCCATTACACACAGAGTGATCTATTTCACGGGTTTATTTCTGTTAATGTTGATGATTATGGCTTACAGCCAATGAAAACCCAAAAGTCATTATCTCAGTAAATTAGAATACTTTATAACACCAGCTTGGAAAATGATTGTAAAATCCGGAATGTTGTCCTCCTGAAATGTATGATCAGTAAATGCCCTCAATACTTGGTCCGGCTCCTTCTGCATCAACTAGGCTGGTTTCACATTTGCGTCTGCGCAGTCAGCGTTTACTCTGCATAGATCCGCAGGCGTCATGTTTCCTTATCTTTAACATGGTGTGCGCATGCGTCGTTTCGTGGTGTGTGGCAGGGTCCGGCTAAGACGACATGTTGCATTTTTTGAGGCATCAAAAATCCGTCAAATATGCGCAGGCATGCACATGTGGATGAGTGCGCAAAAAAACACATTACGGTCTATGGAAACGCATGCGTACGCAAGCGTTCACAATGCATGCGTTTTTCACGTAATCACGGAAAATTGAGACCTGCCCATTGGGTGTGGCTTTTGTCAAGGAAATTCTCAAAATGCATACGCTGAAAAATGCAAACGCAATGCAGGCGCAGCGAGGTTTTTTTTTTTTCCATCATGCGTAAGTTGATGCGGGTAAAAAACACTCCTTAAACATGCGTTTTCGCATGCAGACGATACGCTGCGCAAACAAACGCTAATGTGAACCTAGTCTTACTGCATCAATGCGGCATGGCATGGAGGCGATCAGCCTGTGGCAGTGCTGAGGGGTTATGGAAGCCCAGGTTGCTTTGATAGCAGCCTTCAGCTCGTCTGCATTGTTGGGTCTGGTGTCTCTCATCTTCCTCTTGACAAAACTTCATAGATTCTCTATTGGGTTAAGGTCAGGCGAGTTTGCTGCCAATCAAGCACAGTAATACTGTTGTGTGTACACCAGGTATTGGTACTTTTGGCAGTGTGGACAGGGACCGAGTCCTGCTGGAGAATGACATTTCCATCTCCAAAAGCTTGTCGGCAGCGGGAAGCATGAAGTGCTCTAAAATGTCCTGGTAGATGGCTGCGCTGACTTTGGTCTTGATAAAACACATTGGACCTACACCAGCAGATGACATGGCTCCCCAAACCATCACTGATTGTGGAGACTTCACACTAGACCTCCAGCAGCTTGGATTGTGGCCTCTACACTCTTCCTCCAGACTCTGGGACCGCGATTTCCAAATGAAATGCAAAATTTACTTTCACATGAAAACACCACCTTGGACCACGAACAACAGTCCGGTTCTTTTTCTCCTTGGCTGAGGTAAGACGCTTCTGGCGTTGTCTATTGGTCATGAGTGGCTGACACAAGGAATGTGACACTTGTAGCCCATGTCCTGGATACATCTGTGTGTGGTGGCTCTTGAAGCAATGACTCCAGCAGCAGTCCACTCCTTGTGAATCTCCCCCACATTTTTGAATGGCCTTTTCTTAACAATCCTTTCCAGGCTGCGGTTATCCCTTTTGCTTGTGCACCTTTTTCTACCACACTTTCTCCTTCCACTCAACTCTCCATTAATATTCTTGGATACAGCACTCTGTGAACAGCCGGCTTCTTTAGCAATGACCTTCTGTGGCTTCCCCTCCTTGTGGAGTGTGTCAGTGACTGCCTTCTGGACATCTGTCAGGTCAGCAGTCTTCCCCATGATTGTGGAGTGTGTCAGTGACTGCCTTCTGGACATCTGTCAGGTCAGCAGTCTTCCCCATGATTGTGGAGCTACTGAAGCAGACTAAGAACCTTTATAAACGCTTAGGAGCCTTTACAGGGGTTTATTGCTAATTATTCTAATTTACTGAGATAATGACTTTTGGGTTTTCATTGGCTGTAAACCATAATCATCAACATTACCAGAAATAAACCCGTGAAATAGATCACTCTGTGTGTAATGACTCTATAGAATATAGGAGATTCACTTTTTGTAATTCACTTTTTGATGATATTCTAATTTTGTGAGAAGCAACTGTATGTTTATATAAAGTGAGATGTTTATTGAAGGGGTTAATAGAATCGTATCACAGCTGACACGCAGTAGCAAGGTTCTTCCACTAGAGGGGGCAATAGACTAAATAATTCCAGCTCAATTAATAATAATAATAAATTTTATTTTTATAGCGCCGACATATTCCGCAGCACTTTACATTTCAGAGGGGATTTGTACAGACAATAGACATTACAGCATAACAATAATCACATACAGTAGATTATAACAAATACCAAGAGGAGTGAGGGCCCTGCTCGCAAGCTTACAGTCTATGAGGAAAGAGGTAGACACGAAAGGTGGGTGGTAACAGTTGCCCTGATTGTATGGACCAGCCATAATGTTAAGTGTGTAACAGTACAGATGCAGAGGGCTAATGGATGCATAAAGCATGTGGGAACATGATGCTGGAAATCTGGTTATGGTAAAACTTTTGGCTGTGCCACACAGGGATAGATTAGGTTAATGTGTTGAGGCGATAGGCCAGTCTGAATAAATGCGTTTTCAGGACACGCTTAAAATTGTGGGGATTGGGGACTAATCGTATTGACCTGGGAAGTGCATTCCAAAGAATTGGCGCAGCACGTGTAAAGTCTTGGAGACGGGAGTGGGAGGTTCTGACTATTGAGGATGCTAACCTCAGGTCATCAGCAGAACGGAGGGCGCGGGTAGGGTGGTATACTGAAACAAGGGAGGAGATGTAGGGTGGTGCTGAGCCATGGAGGGCTTTGTGGGTGAGGGTAATAAGTTTGTACTTGATTCTGGAGTGGATGGGTAGCCAGTGTAATGACTGGCACAAGGTAGAGGCATCGGTGTAACGAATGGTGAGGAATATGATCCTGGCTGCAGCATTCAAGACAGATTGGAGAGGGGAGAGTTTGGTTAGGAAGGAGACCGATTAGAAGAGAGTTACAATAGTCGAGACGAGAATGAATAAGAGAAACAGTAAGAGTTTTTGCAGACTCAAAAGTAAGAAAAGGTCGAATTCTAGAAATGTTTTTGAGGTGCAGATGACAAGAGCGAGCCAGTGATCGAATGTGGGGGGCAAAGGAAAGCTCAGAATCAAGTATGACCCCAAGACAGCGGGCCTGTTGCTGGGGAGTAATAGTGGAACCACACACAGAAATGGCAATGTCGGGTATAGGTACATTAGTAGAGGGAGGAAACACCAGGAGTTCAGTCTTTGACAGGTTCAGTTTCAGATATAGTGAGGACATGGTATTAGACACAGCGTTTAGACAGTCGCCGGTGTTTTCTAGAAAGGCTGGCGTGATGTCAGGAGAAGAAGCGTATAATTGGGTGTCATCAGCATAGAGATGGTACTGGAAACCAAATCTACTGATTGTTTGACCAATAGGGGCAGTGTACAAGGAGAAGAGGAGGGGGCCTAGAACCGATCCTTGGGGGACCCCAACAGTAAGGGGAAGGTGAGAGGAGGAGGAACCGGCAAAAGAAACAGTAAAGGAGCGGTCGGAGAGATAGGAGGAGAACCAGGAGAGAACGGTGTCCTTGAGGCCAATGGAATGGAGCATAGTGAGGAGGAGCTGATGATCCACAGTGTCGAATGCTGCAGAGAGATCCAAGAGAATTAGCATGGAGTAATGACCATTTGATTTAGCTGTTAGCAGATCATTAGAGACTTTAGTGAGGGCAGTTTCAGTGGAGTGTAAAGAGCGGAAACCAGATTGGAGAGGGTCGAGAACAGAGTTTTCTGAGAGATAGCGGATAAGACGGGAGTGGACCAGGCGTTCCAGGAGTTTAGAGATGAAGGGAAGATTAGAGACAGGTCTATAGTTAGCGGCACAGTTTTGGTCGAGGGATGGTTTTTTAAGTAGTGGATGTATGATGGCATGCTTAAATGAGGAGGGAAAAATACCAGAAGAGAGAGAGAGGTTAAATATTTTAGTTAGGTGAGGGGTGACAGCAGGGGAAAGGGACTGGAGGAGATGTGACGGAAATGGGTCACTGGTGCAAGTAGTTGGGCGAGAAGATGCAAGGAGCCTGCTTACTACTTCTTCTGTGACTGGTTCAAAATCAGAGAGTGAGCTAGATGCAATGGGGGAGGGAGGACAGTGCGTGGTATGAGGTGATTGGGAGACAATTTCCTGTCGAATCTGGTCAATTTTTCTTTGAAGTAATTGCCCAGATCGTCAGCTCGGAGCTCTGTGGTTGGGGCCTGTTCTCTTGAATTGAGTAGAGAATGAAAAGTGTCAAAGAGACGTTTTGGGTTATTTGACAGTGAGGTGATGAGGGTGTTGAAATAGGTTTGTTTGGAGAGGTGAAGGGCAGTGTTGTATGTTCTAAGCATAAACTTAAAATGTATGAAATCTTCGGGTAGATTGGATTTTCTCCACAGACGTTCGGCGCACCTGGAGCACCGCTGCAGGAAACGTGTTTGCACCGTGTGCCAGGGTTGTCGCCGTCTGCGTTGTGGTGTTCTATTTATAGGGGGTGCAAATTCATCCAGGGCACTTTGAAGTGTTTCATTGTAATGCTTCAAATTAAAAACTTAAAAAATTAATTAAAAACCTCTGTTAATAATCTGGAAGGATTCCACTTCTACAGTTTTTACTTTTCTGCTTTGTTTTTCCATTCCCCATTGTTTCCACAATCTCTGCTCCCCTTCATTACCTAATGTTCCTCAAAGATGTGGATTTCCTTCAATGGTTCCAGATCTCAACAATCCTCTGTGAGCCAAACCCAGCAGGAAAGATCTTCAATGTATCAGCTCACAGAAGATTGTCCAGAGTGGATGCAATTGTAACGAATCCTCAGCTGTACAATCCACTTCTGAATGCTCATCAGGGTGTTCTTATTCTCAAGCAGAGGCCTTACAATGCTCAGGTGCTTTGGAAAGTTGCAGAACTTTTTATGATGCGTATAGAGGTCGTGGTATGGCTGCATATTGGCCCCCAACCTCCCCATTAAAATGTAACCTTTATGGTAGGGATCCAATGGGCCAGTCATAAGGAGTCTAGCATAGACGCCATATGCAAATCAGGCTGGATGTGCATTAGAGGCGTGTCACTATATCCATGCTGACGCCCTCTGTGCACTTTAATATTCGGAATAATTGAGGCTCATGAATACACCAGTGTACATTGAGAATTTGATCAGGGAAGACATTTCTTCTCAAATCTCACCACTAGGGGGAGGTATTGTCTCATTAGCTCTGCAGCCCGGAGCTTCGCCAGTTATTGCTGCTCCATTAATAAAACAGAGAAAGCAACAACATCAGCTGGAGGCGTACAGATGCAAGACGCACGGAACATACCTTCAAGACCAATGAAACAAAAAAAAAACTCAAGCTATTTAAAAGGTCCACGTTTGGCTTGTTCTGGAATCATCACATGATGCTAATAAATGTAATGTTGAATATTGCACTTTACATGGGCTCTGTTTTGTATTTTGCATTGATGTACAGGAGTTCCTAAGTAGCCACAAAATGACACTTTTACTGACTCCTGCAATGCCAGGATTATTCATGACCAGCATCTTTAGTACTTATTGAAGCCTTTCTGGTTGTTGTGACCTGCTGTCCCTCTGACTTTCATGACCTGCTGCACCTCTGGCTGATATGACCTGCTGCCCCTCTGACTGTCATGACCTGCTGCACCTCTGGCTGATATGACCTGCTGCCCCTCTGACTCATGACCTGCTGCACCTCTGGCTGATATGACCTGCTGCACCTCTGGCTGATATGACCTGCTGCACCTCTGGCTGATATGACCTGCTGCCCCTCTGACTCACGACCTGCTGCACCTCTGGCTGATATGACCTGCTGCCCCTCTGGCTGATATGACCTGCTGCCCCTCTGACTGTCATGACCTGCTGCACCTCTGGCTGATATGATCTGCTGCCCCTCTGACTGTCATGACCTGCTGCACCTCTGGCTGATATGACCTGCTGGCCTTCTGGCTACTATTATCACCTGCCCCTCTGGCTGTTGTGACTTTTTGACCCTCAGGATGCTTTGATCTGCTGCCCCCTCTGGCTGTTATGACCTGTTGCCTCTCTGGCTGACATGACCTGTTGTCCCTTTGGCTGTTCTGATCTGCTGCCCCTCTGGCTGTTATGACCTGCTGCAGGTGTAATGCATATCCAGACACCAGCATCTGGCAGAATTCCTGAGGAACCTTAGTCCACTCTCATGGACAATAGCCCTCAGGTCAGTAATATTCTTGTCAAAGGAGTGGTCCAAAAAAGCTAAGAGATGATTGCAATGGAATGTTCCTTGAGACACAACAGGAAGCAGAATTCAGAAGTCAGAGTTATAGAAACACTGGCTTGCACTACCTGTATTTGGAAGAAAGAGGAAGATGTCACTGGCTGGCACCAGATTTTTGAAGAGGCAGGTGTCACGATTCCTCTGCTCAGTGTGTCTGGGACTCAGTGATGGACAAGCGTGATCCTATCCTGTGCTGGGGCGTGCTGAGCTGTTGGTGCTTTGATTGACAGCTTGGTTGACCTATCTGAGACTGAGATTTCCACAGGTGCTCCCTGTTCTTGCTATTTAGATGAGCTCTTGGGCCTAGATCATTGCCAGTCAAATTTTTTTCTAAGCTTGTGCTCTCTGGTGTGTTCGCCTGTACTCTCATCAACTGCTGCTGCCCTTTGGACTGTGTTCTGACTACCCGTTTGTTATTGCCCCTTTGCTTACTCGCTGTTTCTCTGGTATTCTGACCCTGGCATGTGACCTGACTTACGACTTTGTATTTTCCTTTGGTTTACTACATTCTCTTTTGGTATTGACCCCGGAACTTCTTACTTCACTGACTCATGGACTGTCCGTGGGTTGTGACTAGTGTCACAGCAGGTAGACAAAACCCCTTAAGTGACTACAGAAGATCTGCTTGGATTAAGGATTTCTATAGTGAAGAACTACAGAGGCTCGGTGATGTCTGCAGTGAATCATGGAAAGGACTCGGTGAAGTCTATAAAGCAACATGGCGATGGCTTGGTGATGTCAACAGTGAATCATGGAGATGGCTCAGTGATGCCTACAGTGAATCATGATGAAGGCTCTGTGACGTCTACAGTGTAGCACAGTGGGGGCTTATTGATGTCTATAGTGAAGTATGGTGGAGGCTCTGTGATGTTTACAGTGAAGTATGGCGATGGCTCGGTGATGTCTACAGTGAAGCTCAGCGGGGGCTCTGTGATGCCTACAGTGAATCATGTTGAGGGTTGGGTGATGTCTACAGTAAATCATGGCAGGGGCTTGGTAATGTCTACAGTGAAGCATGACGATGGCTCAGTGATGCCTACAGTGAATCATGGCAGGGGCTCGGTGATGACTACAGTGAAGTATGGAGGGGGCTCAGTGATGTCTATAGTGAAAGCACTTGTTACATTTGTTGCTCAGCTATTTAGATTGCTCTTATTTCACTGGTTCATTAAAAAAAAGCAGAAAGTTTGTAAATTTTGCTAATAAATGAAATGTGCAATGCGGGGAGTAATTTGAATGCAGCTGTATGTACAGTGTGTTGTAGCCTGTGTGTTGGTTGGAGATGAATAACCCAATGCCCCGAGGACTCTGCCACTATGATGAATGATACGAGCTGCTTATAACCTCAGAACTATGAGACTTTTCGCCGAAATAAGGAGCCGGCTTTTACTCACAATCTGGCCTCCTGCGGCCTTCAATAAAGAGTCTGTGGGGAATCAGAGTGGCAGAATTGTGTGATTCATCATTGCAAGTGGCGAGAAGATGATCGCCTCCTGCCAAAAGACAGTTTTAAGTTTTGCTTCATATTCTTTGATGTTTGGTGCTAGACAAAACAGACAAAGTAGTCTCATCATCCCCATCATCCTCCCCACTATCCCCATCATCCCGATCATCATCCACTGGTTATCATCATCATCATCTTCATTGTCCCCATCATCATCCCAATCACTCGCATCATCCTGATCAGCCTTATCATCCTCATCCTCCCCATCCTCATTATCCCCCTCTTCCTCACAGTCCCCATCATACTTCCTCTCATCCTCATCATCATCCCAACCGTCCGCGTCATTGTCATCATCCCCATTATCCTCTTCATTGTTATTATTCCCATTATCCAAGTCATCCTCATCATTATTCCCATCATCCTCATCATCCCGTGGTCATACTCATCATCTCCATCATTCCTCATCATCATTCTCCTCATCCACATCATTGTAACGTTTGATGCCAGCATCCCTGGGTTTCCCCTCTCCCTCCTACCGGCAGGGACGCCGACATACTCACCGCCCCGGCCACGTGGCAGTGTTCCCGCTCTCTGCTTCGTGCTGCTATGCTAGCAGTGTGCCGCAATTCTTAAAGGGGCAGTGCACGCACATTGGAAATGCCCATAGATGGGAGACATCCAGCACGTAAGGCACACTCCCCAGTAGGGAGGTGCCTGAGCAACGTTCTTCATTCAGAAGTATTGTGCAATTAGTGAGTTGCCAGGTCCCTTTATCTCATGCTGTATTTGTCTGAATCTTTTCCAATATCCCGTGTTCTCTAGTCTTGAACCCTGAAGGCAGTTCGGTGGTACCAGGACCCTTACGCCGCACCTGTGAGACCTGAACCCACCTGCGGTTCCTGAACCCCGAAGCTGTACCTGCGGTTCCTGAACCCTGAAACTGCACCTGCGGTTTCTGAATCCCGAAGCTGCACCTGCGGTTTCTGAATCCCGAAGCTGCACCTGCGGTTTCTGAATCCCGAAGCTGCACCTGCGGTTTCTGAATCCCGAAGCTGCACCTGCGGTTTCTGAATCCCGAAGCTGCACCTGCGGTTTCTGAATCCCGAAGCTGCACCTGCGGTTCCTGAACCCTGAAGCTGCACCTGCGGTTCCTAGAACCTCGAAGCCGCACCTTCGGCTCCTGAACCTCTAAGCCGCACCTGCGGTTCCTGAACCCCGAAGCCGCACCTTCGGCTCCTGAACCCCGATGCCGCACCTGCGGTTCCTGAACCCCGAAGCTGCACCTGCGGTTCCTCAATCCCGAAGCCGCACCTGCGGTTCCTGAACTCTGACACCACTCCGGCGGTGAAAACTAAAGCTGCTCCGCCACGGTACCTGAGTCCTGATACCGTTCTTGCAGCACTTGTACCCTGAAGCCGCACCTGCAGGTACTCAAACCTGAAACCGTTCCGGAAGAACTTGAATCACCATCAGTACCTTTCCAGGTTAGTGTTCCTGAGTCCTTACTGTCGGAGCCTGTTCTAGTATCCAAATCCAGCTCTGCCTGTGACTCTGTGTCTGTTCTGCTGGAGGATCCAGAACCTGTGTGGTCTGAACAAAACCATATCCTGTCCAGGCAGTGACTCCGAGCCTATGTTCGTGTCTGCCATCCTGACCCCTGGGGTAAGCATCTGCTGTGTGGGGACTGCCCTGGAGTGGTACCTGGTGGCTACCTGCAGCTCCAGGAGCTCTTGTGAAGACCAACTAGCTGCTTAGCTACACCCCTCATCATTACCCCAATCATTCCTTTCATCCTCACCTCTATCCCCATCATCTTCATCATCCCATAGTCATCCTCATCATCTCAATCATCCCGACCACTATCCTCCTCATTGTCCCCATCATTGCCATCATAATTCTCATTATCCCAAACATTCCCATCATCCACATCCTCATCATGGTCTCCAACATCCCTGTCATCCCCATCATCATCACTATCATCTCTATAACCATTGCCAACAGATGAACCGTGTACACAGGTGGGCTCCCCAGGATACAGCGAAGCTGTGGACAAGGAAACCAAGTAAACACTAAACTTGTCAAATAAACTTTTACTGTTAAACTCAGACTGATTACACTTCCACCAACCAACAAAATGTGACCGGTCAATTCGCACACACCTGGTCAGACCTGAGGAGACCACTGTGCTGCGTGACTCGGGTGCAGAAATGGTGACTATCTAATATATAAAGCTCAAAGTGTGCATGTATGTATGTATGTATGTATGTGTGTGTATGTATGTGTGTGTGTATGTATGTGTGTGTGTATGTCCGGGATAGGCATCCGCACCGTCGCAGCTACAGCCACAAAATTTGGCACAGTCACACGTCTGGACTCCGAGAGTGTCCTAAGCTATGTTGTGAGGCGAAATTTTAACCACGCGGGTTCCAATTCACCAAACACTTTTGCCCCTATCTACATACTGGGGAAAAAGTGTGTGTGTATCAAGCCCCGCCCCTTATTATGATGTCACAATGGTTGACTATGGAATGGAGGATGTGTGATGGGTATATGGGCACGGGACTATGGGATGGATGATATGTATGATGGGTATATGGGCACTGGACTATGGGATGGATGATATGTATGATGGGTATATGGGCACGGGACTATGGGATGGAGGATGTGTGATGGGTATATGGGCACGGGACTATGGGATGGAGGATATGTATGATGGGTATATGGGCACTGGACTATGGGATGGAGGATATGTATGACGGGTATATGGGCACGGGACTATGGGATGGAGGATGTGTGATGGGTATATGGGCATGGGACTATGGGATGGTGGATATGTATGATGGGTATATGGGCATGGGACTATGGGATGGTGGATATGTATGATGGGTATATGGGCACGGGACTATGGGATGGAGGATATATATGATGGGTATATGGGCACGGGACTATGGGATGGAGGATGTGTGATGGGTATATGGGCACGGGACTATGGGATGGAGGATATGTATGATGGGTATATGGGCACGGGACTATGGGATGGTGGATATGTATGATGGGTATATGGGCACGGGACTATGGGATGGAGGATGTGTGATGGGTATATGGGCACGGGACTATGGGATGGAGGATATGTGTGATGGGTATATGGGCACGGGACTATGGGATGGAGGATATGTATGATGGGTATATGGGCACGGGACTATGGGATGGAGGATATGTATGATGGGCATATGGGCACTGGACTATGGGATGGAGGATATGTATGACGGGTATATGGGCACGGGACTATGGGATGGAGGATGTGTGATGGGTATATGGGCATGGGACTATGGGATGGAGGATGTGTATGATGGGTATATGGGCACGGGACTATGGGATGGAGGATAATTATAATTTGTTACAACTAACCACAGTTAGTTACTATGCCCGGGCAGCGCCGGGCTCTTCAGCTAGCGTTACTATAATTTACCTAATTGTGCTGCTGCCTAGTGCGGCTACAGAGCGTTTACCTGGGAAACTGGAAAAATCAGATGAATACCGGGGGAGTGGCCTATTGGTGAGGACTCTAACCCCATAGGTAGAACCCAGTTATGGAATTATACACCGTCGTGTTCACTTTAAGGATCATGTAAGTGCACTGGGCGGCTCCTCGGATCACCTCTGTAGACTTCGGTAGATCCCCTTTTATACTGTAAGTCTCTAGTGGTTCAGCAGGCTGAGTCTGATGGGCACTGAGGCATTTACGTGCCTGTATCTGCTTGACTGAGTTTGGTGCCAAACTGTGTGTGCATGAACAATCCTACCGTAATCCTCGCTGTGGTCTGAAGCTCGGGACTTACCGAACTGTGTCTGGTCTGTGTGCGTGCACGCTCCCACCGTAATTCTAGCGGTGGTCCGGAGCTCAGGACTTGCCAACCTGTGTCTGGTCTGTGTGCGTGCACGCTCCCACCGTAATCCTAGTGGTGGTCCGGAACTCAGGACTTACCGACCTGTGTCTGGTCTGTGTGCGTGCACGCTCCCACCGTAATCCTAATGGTGGTCCGGAGCTCAGGACTTACCTACCTGTGACTGGTCTGTGTGCGTACACGCTCCCACCGTAATCCTAGCGGTGGTCCGGAACTCAGGACTTATCGACCTGTGTCTGGTCTGTGTACGTGCACGCTCCCACCGTAATCCTAATGGTGGTCCGGAGCTCAGGACTTACCTACCTGTGTCTGGTCTGTGTGCGTGCACGCTCCCACCGTAATCCTAGTGGTGGTTCGGAGCTCAGGACTTACCTACCTGTGTCTGGTCTGTGTGCGTGCACACTCCCACCGTAATCCTCGCGGTGGGCCTGAGCTCAGAACTTATCGACCTGTGTCTAGTCTGTGTGCGTGCACACTCCTACTGTAATCCTTGCGGTGGGCCTGAGCTCAGAACTTATCGACCTGTGTCTAGTTTGTGTGCGTGCACACTCCCACTGTAGTCCTCGCGGTGGGCCTGAGCTCAGAACTTATCGACCTGTGTCTAGTCTGTGTGCGTGCACACTCCCACTGTAATCCTCGCGGTGGGCCTGAGCTCAAAACTTATTGACCTGTGTCTAGTCTGCGTGCGTGCACACTCCCACTGTAATCCTCGCGGTGGGTCTGAGCTCAGAACTTATCGACCTGTGTCTAGTCTGTGTGCGTGCACACTCCCACTGTAATCCTCGCGGTGGGCCTGAGCTCAGAACTTATCGACCAGTGTCTAGTCTGTGTGCGTGCACACTCCCACTGTAGTCCTCGCGGTGGGCCTGAGCTCAGAACTTATCGACCTGTGTCTAGTCTGTGTGCGTGCACACTCCTACTGTAATCCTTGCGGTGGGCCTGAGCTCAGAACTTATCGACCTGTGTCTAGTTTGTGTGCGTGCACACTCCCACTGTAGTCCTCGCGGTGGGCCTGAGCTCAGAACTTATCGACCAGTGTCTAGTCTGTGTGCGTGCACACTCCCACTGTAATCCTCGCGGTGGGCCTGAGCTCAGGACTTACTGACCTGTGTCTGATCTGTGTGCGTGCACACTCCCACTGTAGTCCTCGTGGTGGGCCTGAGCTCTGGACTTACCGACCTGTGTCTAGTCTGTGTGCGTGCACACTCCCACTGTAGTCCTCGTGGTGGGCCTGAGCTCTGGACTTACCGACCTGTGTCTAGTCTGTGTGCGTGCACACTCCCACTGTAATCCTCGCGGTGGGCCTGAGCTCAGGACTTACCAACCTGTGTCTAGTCTGTGTGCGTGCACACTCCCACTGTAATCCTCGCGGTGGGCCTGAGCTCAGGACTTGCCAATCTGTGTCTAGTCTGTGTGCGTGCACACTCCCACTGTAATCCTCGCGGTGGGCCTGAGCTCAGGACTTGCCAATCTGTGTCTAGTCTGTGTGCGTGCACGCTCCCACCGTAATCCTAGCGGTGGTCTGGAACTCAGGACTTACCGACCTGTGTCTGATCTGTGTGCGTACACACTCCCACTGTAATCCTCGCGGTGGGCCTGAGCTCAGGACTTGCCAATCTGTGTCTAGTCTGTGTGCGTGCACGCTCCCACCGTAATCCTAGCGGTGGTCTGGAACTCAGGACTTACCGACCTGTGTCTGATCTGTGTGCGTACACACTCCCACTGTAATCCTCGCGGTGGGCCTGAGCTCAGGACTTACTGACCTGTGTCTGATCTGTGTGCGTACACACTCCACTGTAATCCTCGCGGTGGGCCTGAGCTCAGGACTTACTGACCTGTGTCTGATCTGTGTGCGTACACACTCCCACTGTAATCCTCGCGGTGGGCCTGAGCTCAGGACTTACTGACCTGTGTCTGATCTGTGTGCGTACACGCTCCCACCGTAATCCTCGCGGTGGGCCTGAGCTCAGGACTTACTGACCTGTGTCTAGTCTGTGTGCGTGCACACTCCCACTGTAATCCTCGCGGTGGGCCTGAGCTCAGGACTTACTGACCTGTGTCTGATCTGTGTGCGTACACACTCCCACTGTAATCCTCGCGGTGGGCCTGAGCTCAGGACTTACCGACCTGTGTCTGATCTGTGTGCGTACACACTCCCACTGTAATCCTCGCGGTGGGCCTGAGCTCAGGACTTACCAACCTGTGTCTGATCTGTGTGCGTGCACGCTCCCACCATAATCCTCGCAGTGCTCCGGAGCTCAGGATTTAACGACCTGTGTCCGGTCGCTGTGCAGTTGCAGAGATGAGCCCACCTGTTTGACCAAGGGATGCCGAATCTCTACCCGATGCGTGGTACCGCAGCTGACATACGGGTGCGTCATGGATGTCAGATCCTGGGAATTTTGGCTTCTCTACTTCCTGTCCAACCTTCTTCCCTGCTGGTGAAACTGGAGCAGGATGGTATCCTCTGTCACGCAATGCAGGCTTTGTCGCCAGGAACACTCAGCTCCGCTGATGGCACTCGACGGAGATGTCAGAGACGCCTCCTCCTTCTTCCAACTTTCACGTCAATTTCTCAAGATGGCCACCAAACCCTTTCCTGTCAGGCACTTCCTCCTATGTGCTTATACTGCCCCCTGGCCTGGGTCTCCATCTGGTTCTGTCCAAATTGCAGTTCACACCAGCAGAACACCAGCCTCTGCCCACAAAGTCGCTGTTTCTGTGTCTCCTCACAGAACTGAGGTAACTGTCCCTGAGTAAAAATCCTGCACAAACCAGATATAGCCAGAGTTACAGAGGAGTTACAGGGGAAACAGTGGCCTCCTGTGGCCGGCAATTAGTACTGCAGGCAACAATATTCTCAATGTCCATGTACATTACAAACGGTTAATGGTAGGCATATTCCCATCATCTCACAATCATTACCCTCATCATGGGCGGACATACCGCATGTGCAGCCTGTGCGACTGCACCGGGGCCCAAAGGTGGAGGAGGCCCCTGCAGGGCCCCTGGCCAGATTGCCCTCATGTGCGAGCGATCCCTGCAGCTCCACTGCCTACAAGAGAAATTAGTAGTGGAACATAGCTGCAGGGATCCATCCTGCTTCCTCTCACACAGGCAGCAGCACCATTGGACGATGTCATCATTCAGCGGCCGGGTGTGGCAGAGAGAGGAAGCACGGGTGCTGGTGATGCTGCGGGAGTGCCTGCGTTGCAGACAGATGAGAGGTGCTGTGTGTGTGTTTTGTATGTACGTGTGTGTGTAGAGATTAGTGGTGATGTGTGTGTGTGCATGTGTAGCGCTGCAGGGGAATATGCGGAGAGATGAATGGTGCTGTGTGTGTCTGTGTGTGTGTAGCTGGAGAAGAGGGCAATTATGGGGGTGATGGGGAGAAGGCAATGATGGTGGTAGTGGAAAAGACGATAATGGGAGTGGGGGGAAGGGCAATGATGGGGTGGTAGGGGAGAAGGCAATGATGGCGTGGTGGTGGGGGAAAGCAATGATGATGTGGGTGGTGTGGGAGAATGCAATGATGGTGTTGGTGGAAAGGGCAATAATGAGGGTGGTGGAGAAGGAGGAAATGATGGAGGTGGTGGAATGGGCAATAATGGGAGTGGTGGGGTAAGAGACAAAGATGGGGGTGGTGGGGGAGGAGGAAATGATGGAGGTGGTGGAATGGGCAACGATGGGTTGGCAGGGGAGAAAGTAATGATAGTGGTGGGGGAGAAGGCAATGATGGAGGTGGTGAAGAGGGCAATGATGGGGGGTGGGGGAGAGGACAATAATGAGATGTGGGGGTGGAGGACAATGAGGGGTGTGGGGGATTGGGATGGAAATAAGGGGGACTTATAATGGACTTTGGAACAGGGGAGGTGGAGGAAGAAATTATTATTGCTTATTATTTCTAACACAGTCCCTTAGTATATAGTGTACTCACTTATGTCTAATACAGTCGGTTAGTATACAGTGTACATACTTATTATGTATTACACCATCCTTAGTTACATAGTTTCCTATTTTATTATGTATAACACCGTCCCTTATAACGTACCATCCTCTCTAGTTATATATGGTGCCGTCCCTTATTATATAGCTTCCTCTGCTGTTATGTATAATGCTGTCTCTTACATACTGTATTCTTGTTATTTTTGTTATTCACACCACCCTCTTTTATTGCATAGTCCCCTCTCTTTTTAGATATAAAATGACTGCTGATGGAGGAGCCAGTGACCAGACAACCAGTCCATTAGAAAAGAAGTTTTCCCATGCTCCATCAGCCATCATTGCATTATACAGCTAACAAGACAGGACAGTATGCAATAAAAAACAGGGCTCTATATAATCCAATATGTAGGGAACGGTGCTGTACATAGCAAGAGAGGGCACTGTATAATAAGGGACGACAATATACATAATAAAGGAGACTATGTAAAATATATACATGTATGTGTATGTGGCTATATACTATATATACCTATATATATCTTTGTCGCCATAAAAGGAGGGGGGCCCAGACACATTTCTTGCACAAGGGCCCCAAGCTGTCAGTGTCCGCCCCTGACCCTCATCATCCCCATAATTCTCATCACTATTATCCCTGTCGTCTCCATCAACCCATTTGCCCTTATCATCCTGAAAAAACATCCCCATCATCTCCACTCTCGCCATCCTCATCATCATTATCCTCATCATGACCATCATATCCGGGATCCTCCGCTCACACCTCTCCTTCTGACAGACTTTCTCTGTCTCCGGGGCTGCAGAGATGTGAGAAGCAGAGGTGTATCTAGGCTTTCTGGCACCCGGGGCAAGAATTCGGTTCGGCACCCCCCCCCCCCCCCCCCCCCCAAGTACATATGCGACTTGTACACTTAGCCATGTACCCACGAGCTGCTCCTCCTAATGCTCTCAATGTTCAGTGAAAAACTGAAAGCAGGAAGAGAAGCTCGTTGTCACAGGACCATAACTATGAAAATCGCATATGAGTGAAGTGTCCGTGTGATGACTACTGGAACCTGCAGAGCTGAATCCTGACATTGCAGCTTCTGGATTCTCACAACGAATGCACTGCACACTTTTAGGATTCTCCCTTGCTGATGTACCGTCATGTCAGCACAAGTATGTGATTTATATACTTCTGGCCACATTCTGACTAGACGTGCCCGGCCTCGCTCCGTTCATTTTCATTGAGTGAGGCCACACATGTCTAGTCAGCATGTGACCGCATGTATGTAAATTACCAGAACGAGAGAATCCTGACAGCGTTCAGTGAGCACTGTGAGAATTCAGAAGTCTGCAGTCACATAGAATGACTGCAGACTCAGCACAAGCCTGGACAACCCCTGTAATGCTCCTAACAAATAAAAACATGAGAATTAGTCAGTGTCACAAATAACATTTACTTCCAGGTACCTTATAGATGACGTCGTCTCTGCAGTCGGTCTCCTTTTCGTCTTCTTGTCCAGACCCCATGATGAGTTTTCTCATCCACAGCGGCCTCTGCAGACTTCCATCTTCTCCGGTCTTCTGCAGCAAATCTCCACACGATGCCCTTAAAGATAGAAGTGTCATTATAATGCTCCTAAATAAAAATGTCTGCAATATACTGTCGCCTCACACTATTCCCCTCTAACATCCCTCCTGTTCACCATACTGTCTCCTCATATATTTACCCCCTCACTCTCTATACTGTCTGCTCACACATATCCCTGACTCCCCATACTGTGTCCATCCACATACATTAACCCATTCGCTCCCCATACTGTCTGCACCAATCCCCCATACTGTTTCCTCATACATACTCTTTATTTTGTGTCCTCAAATCTCCCCACACATTAAGTACCCCCATCCCCATTCCAAATCCCCCCCACACATTAAATAACCCCCCATCCCCACTCCAAATACCCCCACACATTAACCCCAACCCCACTCATTAACGCCCCCCATACATTAACCCCCATCCCCATTCATTAACCCCCGCACACATTAACCCAATCCCCACTCATTAACCCCATCACCACTCCAAATCCCCCACACATTAAATAACCATCTGCACTCCAAATACCCCCACACATTAACCCCCATCCCCATTCATTAACCCCCACACACATTAACCCCCATCCCCATTCATTAACCCCCGCACACATTAACCCAATCCCCACTCATTAACCCCCATCACATTAAATAACCCCCATCTCCACTCCAAATCCCCCCACACATTAACCCCATGGCATCCCCACTCATTAACCCCCACACACATTAACCCCCATCCCCACTCATTAACCCCCATCCCCACTCTAAATACCCCCACACATTAACCGCCATCCCCTCTACAAATTCCCCTCATCTCCCATCTTCGGTGGTTCTTCAGCTCCACAGAGGAGCACACTTACCACCAGCGTTCACTCTAGGCGCCGGGGAGTGACGTCAGCAGCGTGATCACATGACCCGATCACGCTGCTGACGTCGCTCTGGCCCGGCGGTCAGAGCTTCAATTGTACAGGCGTCTGTATAGACGCCAGTACAATTGTTCCCTGGGAGCCGGCACGGCCTCCTTCTCTGCGCCGGCTGTCAGCTTGACAGCTGACACAGAGAACCGCCGACTCTCAGGCGGGGGGCGGCAGAACGCAGCCGCCAGGGAGGACACTGCGGACCGCTGCATTAGGTGGGCCAACTGCGCCCTCCTGCTGGCTGCGCCCGGGGCAACTGCCCCGGCTGCCCCCCCCTAGATACACCACTGGTGAGAAGCACGAGGTAGAAATAAGTGTCCACATGTCACGTGGGAGAATGAGCGGGATCACTCCACAGTACAGAAATGTCATCTATCCTCGCATTGTTGTAGACGACCAGGGGTGCTTAAGCCCTTAAAGAGCAGGACAATTTTTACTTTTGCACTTTTGTTTTTCCCCCTTCTTTTGAGAGCCATAGCTTTTCATTTTTCCAGGGCTTGCTTTTCGTGGGACAAGTTGTAGTTAAATAACATCCTCCATTTTACCATAAAATATCCTGAAAAAAATGGCAAAAAAGGGACATCTGGCGCTTCATTTTTTTTTATAGCTTGTATCGTAAAGGTTAATTAATTTGATAGGGTAGGTTGGACAGTTGCGGCTATACATGTTATGCTTTTTATGCTTAATTTTTTTATATCTTTTCTATTAAAATGAGAAATTTGATCACCGGTTAATCTACATTTTTCCATTTTTTAATTTTTAGACTATTTACCGTATTTTTCGGACTATAAGACGCACCGGACCATAAGACGCACCCCAATTTTCAGAAGGAAAATAGGGAAAAAAATAATAATGTATCAAATGGGGGTCCGTCTTACAGTCCGAATTCAGCTTACCTGGGAAGGGATCCGGCACAGGTGGAGGAGTAGTCACAGGGGTCATTCAGTGGTCCAGGCTCGTGCAGTGGCGGCTCTGTGCTGGGGCAGGTGGGCTGTGCTGGGGCAGCTGCGCTGGGGCTGGGGCAAGTGGGCTGTGCTGGGGCAGCTGTGCTGGGGCAGGGGCAGCTGTGCTGGGGCTGGGGCAGCTGTGCTGGGGCAGGGGCAGGGGCAGCTGTGCTGTGCTGGGGCAGGTGGCCTGTGCTGAGCTGGGGCAGGTGGGCTCTGCGGGGTGAGGGTGGCGGCGGGCTGTGCTCTGGTGCAGGGGCGGCGGCTCCGCCAGCATTTCCTCGCAGCCCGGAGGCCCCCGCACATCCCTTGCTGGCCGCCACCATGTTGTGGTGTCCTCCGGGAACATGGACGCCGGAAAGACGGCCGCCGGTCCGGGGACGGCGCATGCGCGGGTTCAGATCTCGTCCCTAGGACGCCCCTGCACTGGAGCACAGCCCACCGCCACCACCGCACCGCAGAGCCCTGCCTGCTGCCACCACAGCACCGCAGAGCCCCGCCCGCTGCCACCACCGCACCGCAGAGCCCCAGAGGTGAGTATATTACAACCATAAGACGCACCCCCCACTTTCCCCAAAAATTTTTGGGGAAAAAAGTGCGTCTTATGGTCGGAAAAATACAGTAATTTTTCTTTCTTTTTTTTTTTTTTTTAGACTATTTTTTTTTTGTATTAATCCAAGGGGACTCGAAGCATGCAACCTTTTTGATCGCTTGATCTAAATACTGCAATTTCATGATACTGTGTAAATGATAGACTCTAAGTGCCAAGATGGCAGCCATGGTTGTCTATCTGCTCCCTGCGATCCCACCATTTAAATACCGCTGGCAGTGATTGACAGCAGCATCTAAGTGGTTAAGTGCCAGCGATTGGAGTCTCGTGTTATAGGCGGGTTGCCAGAACTAGAACATGGCTCCTGATGCCTGCAAACCCTGGCGTGGGTGTTCAGTAACATCATTACTGGTGCGGCCTAGGACCACCGGAATGTCAATGGAGTAGCCGGTCAGTCGCAAGTGAATAGTACTTTATACTCAACGGATTTTTGGCCTGAACCAAGCTACAATCGCCAATATAGCGAGTGGATTGGTAGCTCCATTTTTATCGGCATGATATATGACCGAATGATCGATGCCTGATAATTAGCAGAGGTGGGTAAACCCAAATACTAGATATTCTGTATGTTCATGATGATCTCCATGGGGCGTCTTCACCTAACCCCCCCCAACGTAAAGTTTTGGACTTCAGGATCTGAACACCATTACTCTTATACTGTAGGACCAAGGTTTACCGGAGAGAAGATCAAGGGAAATTTGGTCACCATTTTGATAATTTGTAGAGTCATGGGAAAGTGATAAGCAAAAAAACTCACCTCAACGGTCATCATCGCCCTGTGGAGGCCCCAGCCCTGCAGTGTGAATACATCATAACACACTGCGGGGCGGATCTGGGGCCTCCACAACACGCAGGCGCAATAGCCTGATGTTGGTTCTCGGGCAGCGTGCACTGCGCATGCCCGAGAACTCTTGTCACAGCGCAGCCGCCGGCATTCAAAACAGGAGGAGGCGGCGGCGCACAGGGGCATCATGATGGACAGATGGTGGGCGGCGCCGAGACACCAGACAGACATGATGGACGGCTGGTAGGCGGCTGATACAGGGGGACACACCATACCTATGGGACACATTACAGGTATGAGGACCTATTTATAAAAGTCGATATTTCAGCATTACTAAGGGTCAGAAACAGAAGAGCCCCCTTCACAGAATGCAGCCTTAGTGCTGCTGAAGGTGGCTCTTTACCTGAAAAACGCTCGGGGGGGGGGTGACAGGTTCCCTTTAAGTAAAATAATGCAACCCCTGCTTCATTGAGAGAGGCAGGAAGAAAAGCTCATCACCATTGGCTGTAAGTATGAAAAGTGAGTATATTACACACTGCCAGGATTGGGCACGTACCAGTGCTTAGGCTGGTTTCACACTTGCATTTTTTTGCTCTGCGTTTTTGCGCATACATGCGCATGCGTTTTTTCCCTATATTTAACATGGGTGCGCATTGTCATGCGTTTGTACGCGTTTGTATGCGCATGCGTTTTTTGTAGTGTGCGCCCAGGCGCACAAAATGCAACCTGTCTCAAAAAAACGCATGTGCACGGAATTCACCCCAAAACACATTAAAGTCTATGGGTGCGCTGTCATGTGCACGTCTGCGTTTAAAAACGCATGCTTTTTTTGTAAAAACCATGCGCAAGAAACGAGAAAACGCATTAAAAATGCATGATGCGTTTTTCATGCGCGTTTGCACTGCGCACGCAGCGCAAAAAAACGCAAGTGTGAAAGTAGCCTTAGCTTGATAATTAATGTTCCTAACATAAACACAAATGTAGTAATCCTTAACTTTTCGACAGCTCATGTATCATCTTGTTTGACAAGTTATGGATTGTTACATGTGTACAGGATTAGAACCAATAACAGTACAGGACGACAGCACCAGAACCGCACACAGGACAGAAGTACAGCATCACAATGAATATAGGAATTCTACACCAGAACCATCATCAGTACAGGAATATAACTCCACAATGAACATCAATACCTGAATACAAAACCAGAATCACCATAAGTGCATGAATACAACCCAAGAATCACTATCAGTACCTGATTACAGCACCAGAACCACCATCAATGCATGAAAACATCACTAGTAGAGTTGAGCGACTTTTGGTTTTTTAGGGTCGAGTTTCGTTTCGTGAAACCCGACTTTTCCAAAAGTCGGGTCGAGCAAGATCGTCCGATTATAGGGAAAAGTCGGGGTCGTCCCGAAACACGAAACCCAATGTAAGTCAATGGAGAATTAAAGTCGGCAGTGAGAGGAGGACAGGAAACACACCTACAGTGCCCATTTGAATGCCAAAAGCATCAATTCTTCTTACTTAAGCTTGTCAACCTTAATTAACTTCATAATACAAGTTACGCACTGAAAAATGGGGGTTATTTGGCTAAAGTTGTGGGGGGGGAGGGCTGGCTCCAGGTTTTCATGTGCCCTGGGCCAAAGAGCGCCCCTTTAACACATACCACAACTCATCATGCTCCGATACGGCAGAGAAATAGCGGTATAGTACAATGAAAAATACCTCACTTTTTACATCTCATGACGAGGCCCATCTATTTCTCCATACAGAATCATTGGTCCCATATAATGTTTGAAACAGTATATGATGAGCTCCACATAATGCTACAGTATATGTTGGTCCCCATGGATGAAGCTCCACTGTCTTATGGGCCCAAATAATGCTCCAAACATAATGGGCCCCATTTCTAATGCTCTAGTGTATAATGGGCCCTGTAAATGCTGCTCCAGTGTCTGATGTCCACCTTTGGAATGTTCCAGTGTATGGTGGGCCCCATCTATCATTCTCCAGAGTATAGTGCTCCCCAAAAATTGCTGTCCCAACATTGAAAACAATCAAATAAGTCTCCTCGCTAGGGAATCCCTGTACTAGTCTGGACTCCTCGTCGTCCCCATCTTCCATCTCACTGCACAGTATTTCAACCTTGCAAGCAGGGGGGGCCCACTCATTGGCGACGGCACTGGCACAGGGCCCCTGATAGTACGGTGGTGTGTCTGATGGCGGGTGGGCCGAACCTGCACTTTCATCTGCAGCTTCCTCTTTGTCACCGTGTAAGATGGAACTGTATATGGGAAGGGTAACCTGAGTTTCATCAAGGTCAGATTCAGGCCGTGTAGAGTGCGAGGGGAATGTAGTGGTCTTGTCAATGTACCAGCAGATTCATCGAGTAGTGGCTGGGCATCAGTGCACTTGTGTCGCCCCCAGGAGTACGGTCGCCACAGTGGCATTACCTTCCTCCTAGGGAGTGTGATGTCATGCTTGGGAGCAACGAAGGATCTCTCTAGCAGGTTAACTGATTGGGCGGCGTTATTCCCACGAGTCATGACCCTCCAAACAGCGTTCATGAAGGCAAAGTGTTTGTTTTACGTGGGCAGTATGGTTGCAAAGCTGAACCTTAAAGGAATGACCAGAAGGGCACCACCAGGAGTGGAGCCTACGGTTAAATTCGACTCCACTTGGGAAACCTCAACCATGCCAGCTACAGAAAAGATGCACACATTGCAAGCTTAATTCCGTTAACGAACGAGACTCCGTCATGCCCCGCGGTCCGAGTCCGGCTTACTAGAGGGACACGTGAGGCTCTGGCACATGAGATTGGCCAATAACTGGTATGTCATGCCCTTACATGTCCGTGGCTGCATGTGCGCTACACTGAAAAGGCCAGCGTTTGTCGCTTACAGGTGCAGATAACCCGCTGAACAACGTTAGTGATGGGGATCACTGATTACAATTATTACCCGCGAACGATGATTTCCCAGTAAGTGCAGGTCAACCGCAGTTCCGGAATTAGGCCTAACCGTCATTCCTGAAAAAATTAAAAACTTACGTGTGCAAACCACAGGTGCTGTAGCTTGCTTAACAGCTCGCCAGCCGTTCTCACGCCCAGTATGGATTACACGTGATTGCACAAAGGTGAGAAAGGGTACCGTATCCCCAGATAACATGTATGGATAGCGTACACATTCAAAATATATGTCTATACATCAGGAGGCAGGCTCAGACGGTCTTAGGCCCAGTATGGATTGCACGTGATTGCACAAAGGTTAGAAAGGGTACCGTATCCCCGGATAACATGTATGGATAGCATAGTGTACACATTCAAAATATATGTCTATACATCAGGAGGCAGGCTCAGACGGTGTTAGGCCCAGTATGGATTGCACGTGATTGCACAAAGGTTAGAAAGGGTACCGTATCCCCAGATAACATGTATGGATAGCATAGTGTACACATTCAAAATATATGTCTATACATCAGGAGGCAGGCTCAGACGGTGTTAGGCCCAGTATGGATTGCACATGATTGCACAAAGGTTAGAAAGGGTACCGTATCCCCAGATAACATGTATGGATAGCATAGTGTACACATTCAAAATATATGTCTATACATCAGGAGGCAGGCTCAGACGGTGTTAGGCCCAGTATGGATTGCACGTGATTGCACAAAGGTTAGAAAGGGTACCGTATCCCCAGATAACATGTATGGATAGCATACACATTCAAAATATATGTCTATACATCAGGAGGCAGGCTCAGACGGTGTTATGCCCAGTATGGATTGCACGTGATTGCACAAAGGTTAGAAAGGGTACCGTATCCCCAGATAACATGTATGGATAGCGTACACATTCAAAATATATGTTTATACATCAGGAGGCAGGCTCAGACGGTGTTAGGCCCAGTATGGATTGCACGTGATTGCACAAAGGTTAGAAAGGGTACCGTATCCCCAGATAACATGTATGGATAGCGTACACATTCAAAATATATGTCTATACATCAGGAGGCAGGCTCAGACGGTGTCAGGCACAGTATGGATTGGACGGCCCAGATTACACAGCGGAGGAGCAGGGAGAGGTAAAGATTGCAAATACTGGGGCCCTGCCCAAGCAAGGGGGGCCCACTCGTGGGCGTCGGTACTGGCACTGGGCCCCTCATAGTACAGCGGTGTGTCTGACGGCGGGTGTGCACCACCACCGTCAGAGACACTTGATTGCACTATGAGGGACCCTGTGCCAGTGCCCGCGCCCAAGAGTCGGCCTACCCACCTGTCCAGGGCAACGGCACTCGCACGGTGTCGTGCGCTAGGTGGTGACCCCGGCCATGGGGGGGAGGCAGCACAGTTAGGGAGTTTTAGAAAGTGGCATATGTTGATGTTGGACATTCAGCTGATGCAAAAGGCGAAATAGGTGAAGTCCCAGGAAGAGGTGGACCAAAGCAAGCCATTTTTCTGTCACCCTATGTGTCATCAGGGGAAGGTGGGACAAAATCCTTGGAAACCCATGCATGGTTCATTTTAATGAAGGTTAGATCATCCACATTTTGGGTTGACAGACGGGTCCTTTTTTCTGTCAGGATTGATCCAGCTGCACTGAAGACTCTTTCCGATAGCACACTTGCAGCTGGGCAAGCAAGCTCCTGTAAGGCATATTGGGCCAATTCAGGCCAGGTGTCCAGTTTAGCGGCCCAATAGTCAAAGGGGAATGACCTGTGTGGGAGAACATCGATATGGGAGGAAAAGTAGTTTGTAACCATAGTTGACAACTGCTGTCTCCTGTCACTTTCCATCGATGCAGTATTACCAGTTGTGTGAGCGGTATTTGAAAAATCAGTCCACAACATTGTCATGAAACCCCTGTCTCCAACGCCACTTCTGCTGTGTGCACCACGAACACCTCTGCCAAGCTGCCCCCGGCCCGTACGGCTCATGTGAGAACCATCACCGCTGCTGTGTGCTGGGAATGCCTCAAGCAACCGATTTACCAGAGTTGCTTGTTTATTAGCCAATATTAGGTCAAGGTTCTCCTGTGGCATGATGTTTTGTAATTTGCCTTTATAGCGTGGATCCAGGATGCTGGCCAACCAGTAGTCGTCATCGTTCATCATTTTGGCAATGCGTGGGTCCCTTTTTAGGATCTGCAAGGCATAATCTGACATGTGGGCCAATGTTCCCGGTGTCAATGATGCACTGCGAGTGCTGGGTGGAGGAGCACTTTCTGGCAAATCCACATCCCTCCAGTCACGCACAAACCCTGTACCAGACCTTGCCACGCCAACATTTTCACTTGCCCCACGAGATGCATCCTCCTCCCCTAAGTAATCATCCCCATCATCCTCCTCCTCCTCCTCTTCTTCCTCCACCTCGTCCAGGAGAGGTCCCTGAGCAGACAATGGCTGAATGTCATCAAGGATTCCCTCCTCCTCTTCCTCCTCATCAACATTGGCTGCAGACGCCTGCTCCTTAAGGTGCGTCAAAGTTTGCATGAGCAGACGCATAAGTGGGATGCTCATGCTTAGGATGGCGTCGTCTGCGCTTACCAGCCGTGTGCATTCCTCAAAACACTGAAGGACTTTACAAAGGTCTTTCAGCTTCGACCACAGCACACCTGTCAACTCCATGTCTGCTCTCAAAGTGCCTGGCCGTGTATCCTCCCACAAATGCATTATGGCCTGCCTCTGCTCGCACAGCCGCTCCACCATGTGCAGGGTGGAGTTCCACCTTGTTGCAATGTCGATAATGAGGCGGTGGTTGGGAAGGTGGAGCAATCGCTGCAGCTTCTGCATACGAACGGAGTGTACAGGCGACCGGCGGATGTGCGCGCACAGTCTTCGCACCTTCTGGAGCAGGGCTGTTAACTCCGGATAATTTTTGAGGAAGCACTGCACCACCAGGTTCAAGGTGTGAGCCAAGCAAGGTATGTGGCTGAGTTTTGAAAGGGCTATGGCTGCCACAAAATTACGGCCGTTATCACTAACTACCTTGCCTGCCTCAAGATGTACACTGCCCAGCCATGACTCAGTTTGTCGCTTCAAGTACTCGGCCAGTACCTCGGCGGTGTGTCTGTCGCCCAAACACATCATCTGCAACACAGCCTGCTGACGCTTTCCACTAGCTGCTCGATAGGGGGACACATCGTGTGCAACAGTGGCAGCTGCAGATGGAGTGCTCGTACGACTGCGCTCTGTGGACGAGCTTTCGCTTCTGGAGGAGGAGGAGGAGGAGGAGGGTCGAACGCCTACAGCCAACTGTTTCCTATACCGTGGGCTAGGCAGCACTGTCCCACCACCGCTGTCCCCTGTGGACCCTGCATCCACCACATTAACCCAGTGCGCAGTGATGGACACGTAACGGCCCTGGCCATGCCGACTGGACCATGCATCAGTTGTGAGGTGCACCTTTCCGCTCACTGACTGCTTGAGTGTGTAGGGTCGGTAGTGGGGTGCCAAGCTGGGGGGTAATAGGGGGTAATAGGGGGTGGTCCAACTTCTTACCGCGCAGAGATGATACAGAGACACGATGAGGCAGATTCTGGGTGCAACAGGTCCAAGTTTATTGCTCACCGTCCGACTGACGGTCCTCACGGTACACCGCGATATCTCTCTCTGCCCTCCGTGTTCAGGGCCGCTTCAACACCGTATGTTACACAAGGGACGTACTTACACGTCACGTCCCGTCTCACACTGTGACAATCCTGACAGCTCGGTTACTGTGGCCGCCTTAGGCCCGTACACCAACAGCACTTTACTAATCAGTCTCGTCGTTACACATACGGTGTCTTCCACCCAGAGCCTTGTCTCTGCTGCGGTCCTTCCCTGTCAGGACCACCCCCCTGACGTTTCCTCTCCTCAGTCCCCCTGGTCGGATTCTCCTCAGGGCACACAGACTGGCGAAGTCCTCCTGTCACCTGGGCTCCCCCTGGGGACTGGAACCTTCTGGAACCCTCCCTCAGAATTTATAACTTCCCCGGTTCCTTGAAACTGTCACTAACTGTCACCACGCCCCCCATGACCAACGGTTTCTAAAGCCCTAAGCTGCTGTAAAGTCCTTTGCTCACACTCCACCCTGCCATCTAATGGTCATCCCAAGGTACTGCACGTCCACTACACTTTTCTAGTTGTTTCCCCACTGTAATCACTGTCTCCTACCTACACTGTGCAAACCTATCTTTCTTCACTCTGACTAGTCCGTCCGTCCGTCAGGTCACCTTCCCTACAAGTGCATGGACAATGCGGTCTTTCACATGATGGTGGAGGGCTGGGATGGCTTCTGCGAGAGAAGTGGCGACTGGGTAGGTCATAGCATGGTACTGCATAGGCCATGAGTTCGCGGAAAGCTGCGCTTTCCACCAACCGAAAGGGCATCATCTCAAACGAGATTAGTTTGGCAATGTGGGCGTTCAAACCCAGTGTACGCGGATGAGAGACTGAGTACTTTCTTGACCTACTCATAGTGTCTGGGAGGGTGAGCTGGACTTGAGAGCTGCATATGGTGGAAGTAGCGGTGGACAGGGCGGACTGAGAGAGGGTTGATGATGGTGATGGAGTTGTTGTTCTTTCTGATGGCCTAGAATCAGTCTTTCGTTGATATAACAGTGGGATTCCCTGACTGCTGTGGCATTGCAACGACACCTCAACATTTGCTGCTGTGCTAACCGGTGGGCTTACAGTGGGGGAAACAATGTAGCGTTGCTGACTACCTTCGTTGTGATCAGTTGCACATGTGGCACTTGAGGTTTGGTGTTGTGTCCACGCTTGCAAGTGCATGCTGGTTAAATGTCTAAGCATGCAACTGGTATTCAAATTTTTCAGATTTTTCCCTCGGCTAAAGGTCTTTGCGCACTTCTTACAGATAACCTTGGCCTGATCATGAGGATTTTGTTCAGAAAAGTGCCACACTGCACTCTTCCTACTTTGGCAGACATTTTGCGGCCTAGCACGCTGTGATCTTTTGACCCTCTGGACAAGCTGTCCAGCAACTCTTTTGATGTTTGGAACCTGTCTTTGGAGTGCTCCGGGCCTGCCAGATAACAGCTGTTGCGATGTCGATGTCTGCTGTGGATGCGCCTCATCTGAGCTATTGGAAGCAGCACCCTCTTCCCCCAATGGATGCCAATCTGGGTCAACAACTGGGTCATCCATCACCTCCTCTTCTATGTCATGTGCACCTTCCTCTGTGTCACCGTGTATGGTGGTATAGTGTGCGGGAAGGGGCACCTGAGTCTCATCAGGGTCAGAATCTGGCTCTGTACACTGCGAGGACAATGTAGTGCTCTGAGTGAATGTACCAGCAGAATCATCTATCAGCGGCTGTGCATCAGTGCACTCCATGTCAGATTCATCTTGGCCTGGGTAATTCACCATTTCACTTGATAATCCAGGCATGGTATGTGAAAACAGCTCCATGGAGTAATCAGTAGTATGGCCTGCGTCATCCTTCAATCTTGGTTGGGGTGAAGGACACAAGGAAAGGTGTGGTTCATGAACATGAGCCTCCAATGACGACTCAGTGCTTTTACTTTTTACAACTGAAGAAGAGGAGGCGATAGAGCTGGAGGCTGAGTCAGCAATGTAAGACAAAACTTTTTCCTGATGCTCTGGCTTTAAAAGCGGTTTGCCAACTCCTAGAAAACTAAGCGTTCGAGGCCTTATGTAGCCAGACGATGACGCAGGCTCAACACCTCCTGCATTCGGTCCTATTTTGCTCTTGCCACTACCATCAGATCCACCACCAACACCATCATTACCAGCTGCCAACCCCCGCCCAATTCCACGGCCTCTTCCACCAGCCTTCCTCATTTTTGGTAGAAATGTAGACAAAATCCAACAAACTATATAGTAATGTAAAACAAGGTACAAGGTGTCTATAGGACAGGGGAGATTTTGAATTTCTGCAGACACTTGTGGACACTGGACACTTTTGGATTGTGTGAGGCCCACTGAGTATCTGAGCGCTCTGTCACAGGCTCGATGGCAGAGCTGTGACCAAAGTGACTAGAGGATAAGGGAGATTTTTAATTTCTGCACACACTTGTGGACACTGGACACTTATGGATTGTGTGAGGCCCACTGAGTATCTGAGCGCTCTGTCACAGGCTCGATGGCAGAGCTGTGACCAAAGTGACTAGAGGATAAGGGAGATTTTTAATTTCTGCACACACTTGTGGACACTGGACACTTATGGATTGTGTGAGGCCCACTGAGTATCTGAGTGCTCTGTCACAGGCTTGATGGCAGAGCTGTGACCAAAGTGACTAGAGGATAAGGGAGATTTTTAATTTCTGCACACACTTGTGGACACTGGACACTTATGGATTGTGTGAGGCCCACTGTGTATCTGAGCGCTCTGTCACAGGCTCGATGGCAGAGCTGTGACCAAAGTGACTAGAGGATAAGGGAGATTTTTAATTTCTGCACACACTTGTGGACACTGGACACTTATGGATTGTGTGAGGCCCACTGAGTATCTGAGCGCTCTGTCACAGGCTCGATGGCAGAGCTGTGACCAAAGTGACTAGAGGATAAGGGAGATTTTTAATTTCTGCACACACTTGTGGACACTGGACACTTATGGATTGTGTGAGGCCCACTGAGTATCTGAGCACTCTGTCACAGGCTCGATGGCAGAGCTGTGACCAAAGTGACTAGAGGATAAGGGAGATTTTTAATTTCTGCACACACTTGTGGACACTGGACACTTATGGATTGTGTGAGGCCCACTGAGTATCTGAGCGCTCTGTCACAGGCTCGATGGCAGAGCTGTGACCAAAGTGACTAGAGGATAAGGGAGATTTTTAATTTCTGCACACACTTGTGGACACTGGACACTTATGGATTGTGTGAGGCCCACTGAGTATCTGAGCGCTCTGTCACAGGCTCGATGGCAGAGCTGTGACCAAAGTGACTAGAGGATAAGGGAGATTTTTAATTTCTGCAGACACTTGTGGACACTGGACACTTTTGGATTGTGTGAGGCCCACTGAGTATCTGAGCGCTCTGTCACAGGCTCGATGGCAGAGCTGTGACCAAAGTGACTAGAGGATAAGGGAGATTTTTAATTTCTGCACACACTTGTGGACACTGGACACTTATGGATTGTGTGAGGTCCACTGAGTATCTGAGCGCTCTGTCACAGGCTCGATGGCAGAGCTGTGACCAAAGTGACTAGAGGATAAGGGAGATTTTTAATTTCTGCACACACTTGTGGACACTGGACACTTATGGATTGTGTGAGGCCCACTGAGTATCTGAGCGCTCTGTCACAGGCTCGATGGC
The DNA here is from genome assembly GCF_039654945.1 of Dendrobates tinctorius. Taxonomy (NCBI): domain Eukaryota; kingdom Metazoa; phylum Chordata; class Amphibia; order Anura; family Dendrobatidae; genus Dendrobates; species Dendrobates tinctorius. The sequence goes on along the minus strand of NW_027361998.1, from coordinate 448,935 downwards.
AGAGCTGTGACCAAAGTGACTAGAGGATAAGGGAGATTTTTAATTTCTGCACACACTTGTGGACACTGGACACTTATGGATTGTGTGAGGCCCACTGAGTATCTGAGCGCTCTGTCAAAGGCTCGATGGCAGAGCTGTGACCAAAGTGACTAGAGGATAAGGGAGATTTTTAATTTCTGCACACACTTGTGGACACTGGACACTTTTGGATTGTGTGAGGCCCACTGAGTATCTGAGCGCTCTGTCATAGGCTCGATGGCAGAGCTGTGACCAAAGTGACTAGAGGATAAGGGAGATTTTTAATTTCTGCACACACTTGTGGACACTGGACACTTATGGATTGTGTGAGGCCCACTGAGTATCTGAGCGCTCTGTCACAGGCTCGATGGCAGAGCTGTGACCAAAGTGACTAGAGGATAAGGGAGATTTTTAATTTCTGCACACACTTGTGGACACTGGACACTTATGGATTGTGTGAGGCCCACTGAGTATCTGAGTGCTCTGTCACAGGCTTGATGGCAGAGCTGTGACCAAAGTGACTAGAGGATAAGGGAGATTTTTAATTTCTGCACACACTTGTGGACACTGGACACTTATGGATTGTGTGAGGCCCACTGAGTATCTGAGCGCTCTGTCACAGGCTCGATGGCAGAGCTGTGACCAAAGTGACTAGAGGATAAGGGAGATTTTTAATTTCTGCACACACTTGTGGACACTGGACACTTATGGATTGTGTGAGGCCCACTGAGTATCTGAGCGCTCTGTCACAGGCTCGATGGCAGAGCTGTGACCAAAGTGACTAGAGGATAAGGGAGATTTTTAATTTCTGCACACACTTGTGGACACTGGACACTTATGGATTGTGTGAGGCCCACTGAGTATCTGAGCGCTCTGTCACAGGCTCGATGGCAGAGCTGTGACCAAAGTGACTAGAGGATAAGGGAGATTTTTAATTTCTGCACACACTTGTGGACACTGGACACTTATGGATTGTGTGAGGCCCACTGAGTATCTGAGCGCTCTGTCACAGGCTCGATGGCAGAGCTGTGACCAAAGTGACTAGAGGATAAGGGAGATTTTTAATTTCTGCACACACTTGTGGACACTGGACACTTTTGGATTGTGTGAGGCCCACTGAGTATCTGAGCGCTCTGTCACAGGCTCGATGGCAGAGCTGTGACCAAAGTGACTAGAGGATAAGGGAGATTTTTAATTTCTGCACACACTTGTGGACACTGGACACTTATGGATTGTGTGAGGCCCACTGAGTATCTGAGCGCTCTGTCACAGGCTCGATGGCAGAGCTGTGACCAAAGTGACTAGAGGATAAGGGAGATTTTTAATTTCTGCACACACTTGTGGACACTGGACACTTATGGATTGTGTGAGGCCCACTGAGTATCTGAGCGCTCTGTCACAGGCTCGATGGCAGAGCTGTGACCAAAGTGACTAGAGGATAAGGGAGATTTTTAATTTCTGCAGACACTTGTGGACACTGGACACTTATGGATTGTGTGAGGCCCACTGAGTATCTGAGCGCTCTGTCACAGGCTCGATGGCAGAGCTGTGACCAAAGTGACTAGAGGATAAGGGAGATTTTTAATTTCTGCACACACTTGTGGACACTGGACACTTATGGATTGTGTGAGGCCCACTGAGTTTCTGAGCGCTCTGTCACAGGCTCGATGGCAGAGCTGTGACCAAAGTGACTAGAGGATAAGGGAGATTTTTAATTTCTGCACACACTTGTGGACACTGGACACTTATGGATTGTGTGAGGCCCACTGAGTTTCTGAGCGCTCTGTCACAGGCTCGATGGCAGAGCTGTGACCAAAGTGACTAGAGGATAAGGGAGATTTTTAATTTCTGCACACACTTGTGGACACTGGACACTTATGGATTGTGTGAGGCCCACTGAGTATCTGAGTGCTCTGTCACAGGCTTGATGGCAGAGCTGTGACCAAAGTGACTAGAGGATAAGGGAGATTTTTAATTTCTGCACACACTTGTGGACACTGGACACTTATGGATTGTGTGAGGCCCACTGTGTATCTGAGCGCTCTGTCACAGGCTCGATGGCAGAGCTGTGACCAAAGTGACTAGAGGATAAGGGAGATTTTTAATTTCTGCACACACTTGTGGACACTGGACACTTATGGATTGTGTGAGGCCCACTGAGTATCTGAGCGCTCTGTCACAGGCTCGATGGCAGAGCTGTGACCAAAGTGACTAGAGGATAAGGGAGATTTTTAATTTCTGCACACACTTGTGGACACTGGACACTTATGGATTGTGTGAGGCCCACTGAGTATCTGAGCACTCTGTCACAGGCTCGATGGCAGAGCTGTGACCAAAGTGACTAGAGGATAAGGGAGATTTTTAATTTCTGCACACACTTGTGGACACTGGACACTTATGGATTGTGTGAGGCCCACTGAGTATCTGAGCGCTCTGTCACAGGCTCGATGGCAGAGCTGTGACCAAAGTGACTAGAGGATAAGGGAGATTTTTAATTTCTGCACACACTTGTGGACACTGGACACTTATGGATTGTGTGAGGCCCACTGAGTATCTGAGCGCTCTGTCACAGGCTCGATGGCAGAGCTGTGACCAAAGTGACTAGAGGATAAGGGAGATTTTTAATTTCTGCAGACACTTGTGGACACTGGACACTTTTGGATTGTGTGAGGCCCACTGAGTATCTGAGCGCTCTGTCACAGGCTCGATGGCAGAGCTGTGACCAAAGTGACTAGAGGATAAGGGAGATTTTTAATTTCTGCACACACTTGTGGACACTGGACACTTATGGATTGTGCGAGGTCCACTGAGTATCTGAGCGCTCTGTCACAGGCTCGATGGCAGAGCTGTGACCAAAGTGACTAGAGGATAAGGGAGATTTTTAATTTCTGCACACACTTGTGGACACTGGACACTTATGGATTGTGTGAGGCCCACTGAGTATCTGAGCGCTCTGTCACAGGCTCGATGGCAGAGCTGTGACCAAAGTGACTAGAGGATAAGGGAGATTTTTAATTTCTGCACACACTTGTGGACACTGGACACTTATGGATTGTGTGAGGCCCACTGAGTATCTGAGCGCTCTGTCAAAGGCTCGATGGCAGAGCTGTGACCAAAGTGACTAGAGGATAAGGGAGATTTTTAATTTCTGCACACACTTGTGGACACTGGACACTTATGGATTGTGTGAGGCCCACTGAGTATCTGAGCGCTCTGTCATAGGCTCGATGGCAGAGCTGTGACCAAAGTGACTAGAGGATAAGGGAGATTTTTAATTTCTGCACACACTTGTGGACACTGGACACTTATGGATTGTGTGAGGCCCACTGAGTATCTGAGCGCTCTGTCACAGGCTCGATGGCAGAGCTGTGACCAAAGTGACTAGAGGATAAGGGAGATTTTTAATTTCTGCACACACTTGTGGACACTGGACACTTATGGATTGTGTGAGGCCCACTGAGTATCTGAGTGCTCTGTCACAGGCTTGATGGCAGAGCTGTGACCAAAGTGACTAGAGGATAAGGGAGATTTTTAATTTCTGCACACACTTGTGGACACTGGACACTTATGGATTGTGTGAGGCCCACTGAGTATCTGAGCGCTCTGTCACAGGCTCGATGGCAGAGCTGTGACCAAAGTGACTAGAGGATAAGGGAGATTTTTAATTTCTGCACACACTTGTGGACACTGGACACTTATGGATTGTGTGAGGCCCACTGAGTATCTGAGCGCTCTGTCACAGGCTCGATGGCAGAGCTGTGACCAAAGTGACTAGAGGATAAGGGAGATTTTTAATTTCTGCACACACTTGTGGACACTGGACACTTATGGATTGTGTGAGGCCCACTGAGTATCTGAGCGCTCTGTCACAGGCTCGATGGCAGAGCTGTGACCAAAGTGACTAGAGGATAAGGGAGATTTTTAATTTCTGCACACACTTGTGGACACTGGACACTTATGGATTGTGTGAGGCCCACTGAGTATCTGAGCGCTCTGTCACAGGCTCGATGGCAGAGCTGTGACCAAAGTGACTAGAGGATAAGGGAGATTTTTAATTTCTGCACACACTTGTGGACACTGGACACTTTTGGATTGTGTGAGGCCCACTGAGTATCTGAGCGCTCTGTCACAGGCTCGATGGCAGAGCTGTGACCAAAGTGACTAGAGGATAAGGGAGATTTTTAATTTCTGCACACACTTGTGGACACTGGACACTTATGGATTGTGTGAGGCCCACTGAGTATCTGAGCGCTCTGTCACAGGCTCGATGGCAGAGCTGTGACCAAAGTGACTAGAGGATAAGGGAGATTTTTAATTTCTGCACACACTTGTGGACACTGGACACTTATGGATTGTGTGAGGCCCACTGAGTATCTGAGCGCTCTGTCACAGGCTCAATGGCAGAGCTGTGACCAAAGTGACTAGAGGATAAGGGAGATTTTTAATTTCTGCACACACTTGTGGACACTGGACACTTATGGATTGTGTGAGGCCCACTGAGTATCTGAGCGCTCTGTCACAGGCTCGATGGCAGAGCTGTGACCAAAGTGACTAGAGGATAAGGGAGATTTTTAATTTCTGCAGACACTTGTGGACACTGGACACTTATGGATTGTGTGAGGCCCACTGAGTATCTGAGCGCTCTGTCACAGGCTCGATGGCAGAGCTGTGACCAAAGTGACTAGAGGATAAGGGAGATTTTTAATTTCTGCACACACTTGTGGACACTGGACACTTATGGATTGTGTGAGGCCCACTGAGTATCTGGGCGCTCTGTCACAGGCTCGATGGCAGAGCTGTGACCAAAGTGACTAGAGGATAAGGGAGATTTTTAATTTCTGCACACACTTGTGGACACTGGACACTTATGGATTGTGTGAGGCCCACTGAGTATCTGAGTGCTCTGTCACAGGCTCGATGGCAGAGCTGTGACCAAAGTGACTAGAGGATAAGGGAGATTTTTAATTTCTGCACACACTTGTGGACACTGGACACTTATGGATTGTGTGAGGCCCACTGAGTTTCTGAGCGCTCTGTCACAGGCTCAATGGCAGAGCTGTGACCAAAGTGACTAGAGGATAAGGGAGATTTTTAATTTCTGCACACACTTGTGGACACTGGACACTTATGGATTGTGTGAGGCCCACTGAGTATCTGAGCGCTCTGTCACAGGCTCGATGGCAGAGCTGTGACCAAAGTGACTAGAGGATAAGGGAGATTTTTAATTTCTGCACACACTTGTGGACACTGGACACTTATGGATTGTGTGAGGCCCACTGAGTATCTGAGCGCTCTGTCACAGGCTCGATGGCAGAGCTGTGACCAAAGTGACTAGAGGATAAGGGAGATTTTTAATTTCTGCACACACTTGTGGACACTGGACACTTATGGATTGTGTGAGGCCCACTGAGTATCTGAGCGCTCTGTCACAGGCTCGATGGCAGAGCTGTGACCAAAGTGACTAGAGGATAAGGGAGATTTTTAATTTCTGCACACACTTGTGGACACTGGACACTTTTGGATTGTGTGAGGCCCACTGAGTATCTGAGCGCTCTGTCACAGGCTCGATGGCAGAGCTGTGACCAAAGTGACTAGAGGATAAGGGAGATTTTTAATTTCTGCACACACTTGTGGACACTGGACACTTATGGATTGTGTGAGGCCCACTGAGTATCTGAGCGCTCTGTCACAGGCTCGATGGCAGAGCTGTGACCAAAGTGACTAGAGGATAAGGGAGATTTTTAATTTCTGCACACACTTGTGGACACTGGACACTTATGGATTGTGTGAGGCCCACTGAGTATCTGAGCGCTCTGTCACAGGCTCGATGGCAGAGCTGTGACCAAAGTGACTAGAGGATAAGGGAGATTTTTAATTTCTGCACACATTTGTGGACACTGGACACTTATGGATTGTGTGAGGCCCACTGAGTATCTGAGCGCTCTGTCACAGGCTCGATGGCAGAGCTGTGACCAAAGTGACTAGAGGATAAGGGAGATTTTTAATTTCTGCAGACACTTGTGGACACTGGACACTTATGGATTGTGTGAGGCCCACTGAGTATCTGAGCGCTCTGTCACAGGCTCGATGGCAGAGCTGTGACCAAAGTGACTAGAGGATAAGGGAGATTTTTAATTTCTGCACACACTTGTGGACACTGGACACTTATGGATTGTGTGAGGCCCACTGAGTATCTGGGCGCTCTGTCACAGGCTCGATGGCAGAGCTGTGACCAAAGTGACTAGAGGATAAGGGAGATTTTTAATTTCTGCACACACTTGTGGACACTGGACACTTATGGATTGTGTGAGGCCCACTGAGTATCTGAGTGCTCTGTCACAGGCTCGATGGCAGAGCTGTGACCAAAGTGACTAGAGGATAAGGGAGATTTTTAATTTCTGCACACACTTGTGGACACTGGACACTTATGGATTGTGTGAGGCCCACTGAGTTTCTGAGCGCTCTGTCACAGGCTCAATGGCAGAGCTGTGACCAAAGTGACTAGAGGATAAGGGAGATTTTTAATTTCTGCACACACTTGTGGACACTGGACACTTATGGATTGTGTGAGGCCCACTGAGTATCTGAGCGCTCTGTCACAGGCTCGATGGCAGAGCTGTGACCAAAGTGACTAGAGGATAAGGGAGATTTTTAATTTCTGCACACACTTGTGGACACTGGACACTTATGGATTGTGTGAGGCCCACTGAGTATCTGAGCGCTCTGTCACAGTCTCGATGGCAGAGCTGTGACCAAAGTGACTAGAGGATAAGGGAGATTTTTAATTTCTGCACACACTTGTGGACACTGGACACTTTTGGATTGTGTGAGGCCCACTGAGTATCTGAGCGCTCTGTCACAGGCTCGATGGCAGAGCTGTGACCAAAGTGACTAGAGGATAAGGGAGATTTTTAATTTCTGCACACACTTGTGGACACTGGACACTTATGGATTGTGTGAGGCCCACTGAGTATCTGAGCGCTCTGTCACAGGCTCGATGGCAGAGCTGTGACCAAAGTGACTAGAGGATAAGGGAGATTTTTAATTTCTGCACACACTTGTGGACACTGGACACTTATGGATTGTGTGAGGCCCACTGAGTATCTGAGCGCTCTGTCACAGGCTCGATGGCAGAGCTGTGACCAAAGTGACTAGAGGATAAGGGAGATTTTTAATTTCTGCACACACTTGTGGACACTGGACACTTATGGATTGTGTGAGGCCCACTGAGTATCTGGGCGCTCTGTCACAGGCTCGATGGCAGAGCTGTGACCAAAGTGACTAGAGGATAAGGGAGATTTTTAATTTCTGCAGACACTTGTGGACACTGGACACTTATGGATTGTGTGAGGCCCACTGAGTATCTGAGCGCTCTGTCACAGGCTCGATGGCAGAGCTGTGACCAAAGTGACTAGAGGATAAGGGAGATTTTTAATTTCTGCACACACTTGTGGACACTGGACACTTATGGATTGTGTGAGGCCCACTGAGTATCTGAGCGCTCTGTCACAGGCTCGATGGCAGAGCTGTGACCAAAGTGACTAGAGGATAAGGGAGATTTTTAATTTCTGCAGACACTTGTGGACACTGGACACTTTTGGATTGTGTGAGGCCCACTGAGTATCTGAGCGCTCTGTCACAGGCTCGATGGCAGAGCTGTGACCAAAGTGACTAGAGGATAAGGGAGATTTTTAATTTCTGCACACACTTGTGGACACTGGACACTTTTGGATTGTGTGAGGCCCACTGAGTATCTGAGCGCTCTGTCACAGGCTCGATGGCAGAGCTGTGACCAAAGTGACTAGAGGATAAGGGAGATTTTTAATTTCTGCACACACTTGTGGACACTGGACACTTATGGATTGTGTGAGGCCCACTGAGTATCTGAGCGCTCTGTCACAGGCTCGATGGCAGAGCTGTGACCAAAGTGACTAGAGGATAAGGGAGATTTTTAATTTCTGCACACACTTGTGGACACTGGACACTTTTGGATTGTGTGAGGCCCACTGAGTATCTGAGCGCTCTGTCACAGGCTCGATGGCAGAGCTGTGACCAAAGTGACTAGAGGATAAGGGAGATTTTTAATTTCTGCACACACTTGTGGACACTGGACACTTATGGATTGTGTGAGGCCCACTGAGTATCTGAGCGCTCTGTCACAGGCTCGATGGCAGAGCTGTGACCAAAGTGACTAGAGGATAAGGGAGATTTTTAATTTCTGCACACACTTGTGGACACTGGACACTTATGGATTGTGTGAGGCCCACTGAGTATCTGAGCGCTCTGTCACAGGCTCGATGGCAGAGCTGTGACCAAAGTGACTAGAGGATAAGGGAGATTTTTAATTTCTGCACACACTTGTGGACACTGGACACTTATGGATTGTGTGAGGCCCACTGAGTATCTGGGCGCTCTGTCACAGGCTCGATGGCAGAGCTGTGACCAAAGTGACTAGAGGATAAGGGAGATTTTTAATTTCTGCAGACACTTGTGGACACTGGACACTTATGGATTGTGTGAGGCCCACTGAGTATCTGAGCGCTCTGTCACAGGCTCGATGGCAGAGCTGTGACCAAAGTGACTAGAGGATAAGGGAGATTTTTAATTTCTGCACACACTTGTGGACACTGGACACTTATGGATTGTGTGAGGCCCACTGAGTATCTGAGCGCTCTGTCACAGGCTCGATGGCAGAGCTGTGACCAAAGTGACTAGAGGATAAGGGAGATTTTTAATTTCTGCAGACACTTGTGGACACTGGACACTTATGGATTGTGTGAGGCCCACTGAGTATCTGAGCGCTCTGTCACAGGCTCGATGGCAGAGCTGTGACCAAAGTGACTAGAGGATAAGGGAGATTTTTAATTTCTGCACACACTTGTGGACACTGGACACTTATGGATTGTGTGAGGCCCACTGAATATCTGAGCGCTATGTCACAGGCAGAAATTGGCTAGTGTATCACAAACTACAAGGTGTATGTAGAATTGGGCAGAATTGGAATCTCCGTAGAGTGCAGGTCTGTAAGAACGGAACATGTCCTCAACTTATTCTCACAGAGTGACTCACTGATAGCTTCACTGTGGCTGTGATAACAGCCGTTACACGGTACTGTGTGAGGAGCGTACACCGCTGTATGGTGTGAAAAAATGCACGCTCAGTACCTCAGCAGGACAAAAAAAAAAATTGTGATTGCTTTTAAAAAAGCAGTTTGCGGAGCAGTGGGTAAACAGCAATGCAGGAATGTCAGGAAGCCTTAGAAGGCAGCCCAACAACCAACACCACTGATACACCACTATATAGCCTCCCCTTGCACTGCACAGTGACTGGTGTGTTGTACAGGCAAAATCGCTAGCAGCAGAAGCAGTTTTTTTTTCTTCTTCTCAGCAGGACAAAAAAAAAAATTGGGATTGCTTTTAAAAAAGCAGTTTGCGGAGCAGTGGGTAAACAGCAATGCAGGAATGTCAGGAAGCCTTAGAAGGCAGCCCAACAACCAACACCACTGATACACCACTATATAGCCTCCCCTTGCACTGCACAGTGACTGGTGTGTTGTACAGGCAAAATCGCTAGCAGCAGAAGCAGTTTTTGGTGTCTTCTTCCCTGCCTAACGCTCTCCCTACAAAATCATCAGCAGCAGCAGCTCTCTCTATTCTGAGATCAGCATAAGTAACATGGCGGTCGGCGTGCACACCCTTTTATACCCCCTGTGACGCCCACCAAAGCAAGCCAATCACTTGCATGCCCTTCTGAAAGATGGTGGTGACCCGTGCCTATGTCATCACGTTGCCCACAGTGTCTGTGGATCCTGATTGGCTGAAAAAGAGCGCAAAACAAACTTTTGAAACGCGACTTTGGCGCGTAAGTCGCCGACCTCGTGGCCGACCTCATCCTAGGGTCGGGTTTCGTTTCATGAAACCCGACTTTGCCAAAAGTCGGCGACTTTTGAATTTTTTCGACCCGTTTCGCTCAACTCTAATCACTATCAGTACATGCAGCATGACACCCATCATCCGTACATGAATACAGAACCAAGCTTAGTTCAACATTCATTTGCAATGTCAGGTAAGGCCCCTATTTGTGTCTCATTTGCCTACAACTCCTAGTGCTGTATGTCCTAACAATGGTAAGGAGATGGTGGGAGTTGTTGTTGAAAGCTGTCATGAAACTGTGGATCTTAGCGGAATCATAGAACTGATGACATGCAGGCACAATCACAAATAAACATTTACATCCAGGTACCTTACAGGCGACAGATTCTCTGATTGGAAACGTTCTCTTTCTTTTCATCTCCATCCTTCCCAGATGCCATGGTGATTTTTTTACATCCACAGCTCATCTCTGCAGACTTCCATCTTCTCCGGTCTTCTGCAGCATATCCCTTCATAATGTAATTGAAAATAATGGCGTCATAATAATGCTCATGAAAAAAAAAATCTGCCCTACACTGTGCTCACTCCACAAAATATGACTCCCACACTGTCCTCCTTATGGTCCATGGCCTCCACACTGTCCTCCTAATGGTCCATGGCCTCCACACTGTCCTCCTTATGGTCCATGGCCTCCACACTGTCCTCTCCTATAAAACATTGTCTCCACACCATCCCCCCCTTTTTAACAATAATCACCACTATCCACCCTTCTGATGCATAACTGCCATACTGTTCCTATTTTAACCCCTTAGTGACAGAGCCAAATTTTAAAAATCTGACCAATGTCACTTTATGTGGTAATAACTCTGGGAAGCTTCAGAAAATTCCAGTGATTTTGAGTTTGTTTTTTCGTGGCACATTATACTTTATGATAATGGTAAATTTAGGTTGATATGTTTTGTGTTTATTTATAAAAAATATCAGAAATTTGACAAAAATGTAAAAAAAAATAGCAATTTTCAAACTTTGAATGATTATCCCTTTAATTCAGACAGTCATACTATAGCAAAAAATTTAAAAATAATAATTCCCACATGCCTGCTCTACATCAGCACCATTTGTAAAGTTGTACTTTATTTTGTTAGCCTCTTAGGAGGTTTAAAAATGTAGCAGCAATTTTTCATTTTTTCAAGGAAATTTACAAAATAATTTTTTTAGGCACCTATCTAGGTTTGAAGTGACTTTAGGGGTCCTATATATTGGGAACCCCCCCCCCCCCCCCAAAATGATACCATTTTAAAAACAACACCTCCTGACATACTGAAAACTGCTATCAGACAGTTTATTAACCCTTCAGGTGCTTTTCAGGAATTAATACAAAGTGGCATGATAGGAATGAAAAAGATGATTTTCGCCACCTAATTGTCACTGACTTTTGAACACGTTACTACAGCCGGCAGACTCTACGGCCGCGATTTGCTAGTGAATTGCCATGGCAAACATCAGGACTACATTTATTATGCTCTGGGGTCTCTTAGGACCTCAAAGAACAATACAGAGCATCAGATTCACATCAAATAACTTCAATGCAAATTTTATTTAATTTTTTTGCCCAAACTGCCCAATTCGATTTTTGACAGATTTCCACAACACTGGTTCCTTCACAATAATGTGATTCCAAAGTTTCGGAACCATCAGCGATCAGTGTGATCCATGGAGAAAAATTGCAATAAGTGTTTAGTTTTCCTACAGCACCCCCGCAGGGGAAGTGAGGTATTACACAAAGCTGAAATCAATGGATTCTCTGTGTAATTCAGTCCAGGACGGAACAGGATAGGGAAATATGCTTTTTTTGTAAGCGCTCTGACCAAGAAGGATCCGGAACTCTAGGGATGTGGTTGCACTTATAACTTCTGCTTTATTTGATGCCACATAATAACAACCCTCAGCCCCATCTTGGCACTTTGATGCTGGCAGATCCCCGGGGATATACAACAAGACAAGCACTTGTAAGCAGAGATATGTTTTATACCTCTCAACTCAATTAAAATTGCTGTATATTAGAGACAGAAGGGGACAATTCTTCAAAGAACTCCGAGGCGCCGGGAAATGTGTCTCCTGTAATGAAAGCGGCGATACGACGTAAAACAGAAAAGTTATCAGTTAATTGAATTTCAAGATGTTGTAAAAATGGACTGAAAATATCAAACAGTAAATACACAGCACATGATGACACAGACATTGGATGCATAATGCTCTTAAAGGGACAGTGCACCATTAAAAAAATAAAAAACATGACGTTCCTTCCCATGAATAGCAGAACTCTATCCATGAGAAAACATGGATAAGGCTAGTTTCACACTTGCTTTTTTTTGCAGCGCGTTTTTCCCGCAAAAAAACGCATTGAAAAAACGCATACATAAGCATACAACTGCTGCGTTTTTTTCAAGCATTTTTATGAGCATGCATGAAAAAAACGCAGCGTTTTTATGCGTTTGTATGCGTTTTTAGTGCGTTTTTACCGCGTTTGCGTTTTTTTCCAACATTTTTAGGTGGCCCCTCACACTACCCAAACCATGACTTTACTAACCCTAACCCTGACCCTAACCCTAACCCTAACCCTGACCCTAACCCTAACCCTAACCCTGACCCTAACCCTTAACCAAATCATACTTAACCCTAACCCAAATCCTAAATCCTAACTAACCTTAACCCTAACCCTAACCCTGACCCTAACCCTAACCCTAACCCTAACCCTAACCCTAACCCTAACCCTGACCCTAACCCTAACCCTAACCCTGACCCTAACCCTAACCCTGACCCTAACCCTTAACAAAACCATACTTAACCCTAACCCTGACCCTAACCCTAACCCTAACCCTAACCCTGACCCTAACCCTTAACCAAACCATACTTAACCCTAATCCTGACCCTAACCCTGACCCTAACCCTAACCCTGACCCTAACCCTTAACAAAACCATACTTAACCCTAATCCTGACCCTAACCCTGACCCTAATCCTTAACAAAACCATACTTAACCCTAACCCTGACCCTAACCCTAACCCTGACCCTAACCCTAACCCTAACCCTGACCCTAACCCTAACCCTGACCCTAACCCTTAACAAAACCATACTTAACCCTAATCCTGACCCTAACCCTGACCCTAACCCTTAACAAAACCATACTTAACCCTAACCCTAACCCTAACCCTGACCCCAACCCTAACCCTAACCCTGACCCTAACCCTAACCCTAACCCTGACCCTAACCCTTAACAAAACCATACTTAACCCTAATCCTGACCCTAACCCTGACCCTAACCCTTAACCAAACCATACTTAACCCTAACCCTGACCCAAACCCCAACCCTAACCCTGACCCTGACCATAACCCTAACCCTAAACCCCCTTAACTAACCCTAACTCTAACCCAAACCCCTAAATTCCATGGTTAAAAAAAAAAAAACGCATATGCAAAAAAACGCATACATGAGCATGCCAGTGCGCACATATGCGCATCCATAGGCTATAATGACCATTTTTAGCGCAAAACGTGCGCATATGTGCGCATGCGCTTTTTTGCAGGGCCAAAAAATGCTACATGCTGCGTCTGGAAAATACCAACGCACACCCCAAAAAAACGCAGCGCATGAAAATCGCATACATGCGCTTACCAGCGCGCAGGTATGCGCACCCATGTTAAATATAGGGGAAAAAACGCATGCGCAGGTATGCGTTTTTTTCCAGCGCTAAAAAACGCAAATGTGAAACCAGCCTAAGACTGTGTACCCGCTATCTCTTGTACATAACTGTTATCAATTTCAGTAAAGACCCCATGTTTGAATAGAAGTCTCCTTTACTAATCTGTGGAACTCGTGATCCTGGTCAGGCAACATCACCGGCTACAAGTGGCCTGCTGTCACGATCCATTTTCAGATCTGTGGCAGAGTCTGGACTCTCTTATATGAACCTTTTTCCTTTCTGGCCCTCGGGGGTAAATATGGAGTTTTACCCCTAGTGGCCGCTGGTGTTACTACATGTTTAATTACTCTGCAGGTGGTGACCTCCCCCCTCCTTCCTATAAAAGGTCGTCAGCTGCTGCTGCTCCTTGTTGGTAATACTGGTCATTCACTAACTATCCTTTCTGAAGAGAGGAGCTATTTGGAGCAGTGCAGTTGCAGCTTCTGGAGCCTTGGTGTTTCTGCTGGAAGCTGTGTCCGGGTGCCTTACTCTGCGGTCCGGTGCATGACTGCAGAGCAAGATAATTGTTGTTTGTTTTTCCCTGTCTGTTATTTTCCCTGGTGTCTTATTAGTGCAGCAGTGAGGACCAGTGTCCGCACTTGCCAGTTCCCTAGTAAGTGATAGGTGCAGGGAAAGTGAGGGACCTGTGTATCCTGGTCGGCGACAGGTTGAAAGAACCTGTATAGGGAACGTGAGGAGAGTCAGGGGTCTTCCTTAGGAGAGTGCAGGAGGTGTCCACTTCCCCATTCTCTATTATAGGGCCCACCGTTGTAATTGTTTCCCCCGTTGTCCCCTTGTCTGTCTTATTGTTTTGTGACCGACCGATCGTCGCGTCACGCAGAGCCAGACATATCGTGACACCTGCACAAGGCACTCACAACACCAACACCCAGACAGGTCTCACATTTTCATGTAGTGCGCTGGGCCTTACAGGAGAAGACGAGTGACTCACCCGATTCTGCTGCCCCGTGCCGGATGGTATTATATGGCACTGCGACTATTATGGCTTCTATTATAGGGCACTGTGATTATTATGACGTCTTCTGTAGTCTGATTTCCTATGTCTTAAGAGCTATGATTATTTTGGGTTCTACAGTTTTGTGAAAAAGTGTTTACCTCCTTCCTGATTTCCTATTCTTTTGAATGCTTGTCAAACTTAACTGTTTCAAATCACAAAACAAATGTAAATATTAGTAAATATTAGACAAAGATAACACAAGTAACCACAAAATGCATTTTATAAATGAAGATCTTTATTATTCAGGGAAAAAGAAATCCAAACCTACAGGGCCCTGTGTGAAAAAAGTGATTGCCTCCCTAATAACTGGTTGGGCCACCTTGAGCAGGAATAACTGCAACCAAGCGTTTGAGATAACTGGCAATGAGTCTTTTACAACACTCTGGAGGAATATTGGCCCACTCATCTTTGTAGAATTGTTGTAAATCAGCCACATTGGTGGTTTCCGAGCTTCAACTGTCTTTTTAAGGTCATGCCACAGCATCTCAATCGGATTAAGGTCAGGACTTTGACTAGGCCACTCCAAAGTCTTCATTTTGCTTTTCTTAAGCCAATGAGAAGTGGACTATGGCGCCCCTGAGGGTTCAGTCGCCACAGAGGTACTGCACCTCACCCAGAGGTGTGGTACCCCACACTCAGGTAAGGATGGAGCACCTCACAGGACTCTAACATTTACACCCACCCCACACCCTATAGCAGCAGGACATCTGGATGTACCCTATGGGAGGAGGATCTCAACCCTGCTTGGGTAGCAAAGGGAGTTGGGAGGTGGGTGGAGCTAATAGGATGAGAGCTGGAGAAGAGAGTTCAGTGAGAACGTCAGGAGAGGAGAAAGTGGAAAGATGTTTGTGAAGCAGCTCCCTGTCAGTAGGAGCTGCAGGGAAGGAAGAGACAGAAGGAAGTTCCTGAAGAGGGAAGGGATCCTAGAGGCACAGTGCAGCGACCATACTGCCCTTGGGACTTGTTCCATGCCAGCTAACGTTGGGTGGAGGGATCAGGTCGCAGTAGGGTACCAGCCCCTAGCCTAGTGGAGTGATCATCGAGCTCAGCTAACAAGCCGGAGGCAGAGGCACCTGTAGGTGTCTCAGCGATAAGCCACAGTTACATTGTTGAAAAGGCAGCCATATAGGAGCAAGGGAACACAGAGAGGATGTTACCCGACAAGTTCTGAGGCTGCTGGCTCGGGACACTGACTGTGAGCTGTTGGGTAGGAAGAGGCGAGAAACCCACACAGTGAGATGGCCAGGAAAGGCACACACTGAAGGGAGTCCTGGGAATGTGGATCCTGCTCTACCTGGGAGTTTGCTGAACCCCTCACCTGGAGGACGCAGCACCAAGCGGGCACTTGGGCCCATAAGAACAGTGAGTAAACCTTTGGAACTGCACCCAGCGGTGTCCTCTAATTCTTCCTGCGTCACCTACCCAACTCTGCTACATCTACCCTCACCAAACACAACATCTTTGCTGTCACAACTGGCCTAGGACAAAGCTCTGCCTGTGGAGAGCTATACCAACTCTGCTGCATCACCACCAGTCCCAGAGGATCTGCTCGGCAGCACTGGTCACCTCTGACCAGAAACCACTGGTGGCTTACATGCTACAGGATGGTGGGGTAGGAGACAGTAGGTTGGTGGGTTGCAGCAGTTCCGGTGTTGGTTGAGGTGATATCTCCGGTAGTGGTGAGGAGGTAGTGGGGTCATTGCAGGCTGTAGGCTTTCCTGAAGAGATGGGTTTTCAGGTTCTGTCTGAAGGATCCGAGTGTGGTTGATAGTCGGATGTGTTGGGGCAAAGAATTCCAGAGGATGGGGGCTATTCGGGAGAAGTCTTGGAGGCGGATGGGTGAGGAGCGAATAAGTGTGGAGGAGAGAAGAAGGTCTTGGGAGGATCGTAGATTACGTGAGGGAAGATATCGAGAGATTAATTCAGAGATATATATTAGTAATTTGACTTGGATATGCTGAGGGAGTGAGAGCCAGTGAAGAGATTTGCAGAGGGGAGAAGCGGAGGAGTAGCGAGGAGAGAGATTAATTAGTCAGGCAGCGGAGTTAAGCATAGACTGGAGAGGAGTGAGGGTGTTAGTAGAGAGGCCACAGAAAAGGATGTTGCAGTAGTCGAGGTGGGAGATGATGAGGGCATGCACAAGCATTTTAGTAGATCGAGGGTTGAGGAAGGGACAGATTCTGGAAATATTTTTGAGCTGGAGGCAACAGGCGGTGGAGAGAGCTTGGATGTGCGGTTTGAAGGACAGGGCAGAGTCAAGGGTTACTCCAAGGCAGCGGACCTCCGGTACAGGGGAAAGCGTGATGTCGTCGATTGTTATAGATAGGTCGGGTAAGGAGATGGAGGAAAGATGATCAGTTCAGATTTGTCCACATTCAGTTTGAGGAAGCGGGAGGAGAAGAAGGAGGATATGGCTGATAGACACTCCGGGATTCTGGACAGCAGAGAGGTGACGTCTGGGCCAGAGAGGTAGATCTGAGTGTCATCGGCATAGAGGTGGTACTGGAATCCGTGTGACTTTATGAGTTGCCCCAGGCCAAGTGTATAGACTGAGAAGAGTAGGAGTCCTAGAACAGAGCCTTGGGGGACTCCAACAGAGAGAGGACGAGATGAGGAGGTAGTGTGGGAGTGAGAGACGCTGAATGTGCGGTTGGAAAGGTATGAGGAGATCCAGGATAGGGCGAGGTCTTTGATGCCAAAGGAGGAGATGATCTGTAGTAGGAGGCAGTGGTCAACTGTGTCGAAAGCAGAGGTCAGGTCTAGAAGCAGGAGTATAGATTATTGTCCGTTAGCTTTGGCTGTAAGTAGGTCGTTAGTAATTTTGGTCAGGGCTGTCTCAGTGGAATGATGGGGACGGAAACCAAATTGGTGGTTGTCAAAGAGCAAGTTAGATGAGAGGTGGGAGGAGAGTTCAGTGTGGATGTGCTGTTCCAGGAGTTTGGAAGTTAATGAGAGCAGCGATATTGGGCGATAGCTGGACATACCGGTTGGGTCGAGGGTTGGCTTTTTAAGGATAGGTGTGATTGTGGCATGTTTGAAAGCAGAAGGGAAGGTACCAGAAGTTAGTGATAGGTTGAAGAGGTGGGTTAGGGATGGGATAAGTGTGGTGGTGAGGTTGGGGACGAGGTGGGATGGGATAGGGTCAAGTGCACAAGTGGTCAGGTGTGATTGGGAGAGAAGATGAGCAAGCTCCCCTTCAGTGATATTGGATAAGGATGTTATGGGGTTTGGGCATTGGTCTGGTATACAAAGGGGTTGTGGTGGTTGAACAATAAATTATGTGGCACTGTGATTATTATGGCCTCTATTATGGGGCACTGTGATTATTTTGGGTTCTATTATGGGGCACGGTGATTATTATAGCTTTTATTATGAGGCACTGTGATTATTATGGCTTATTTTAAGGGGCACTGTGATTATTTTGGGTTCTATTATGGGGCACTGTGATTATTATGGCTTTTATTATGGGGCACTGTGATCATTATGGCTTCTATTACGGGGCACTTTGATTATTATGGCTTTTATTATGGGGCACTGTGATTATTATGTGTTGTGAGTTCATTTTTCCCTTCACCATTGAGGTCTGATGAACTCCCTCCTCTGGTGAAGGAAGGTAGTGAGGCTGATTACCAAACACATGGGCAGCTAGATGATGACTGGGTGACTGGAATTGAGGACTGGATACAAGGCTGCCGACGCCCTTCTTCCTGGCTGGTGATTTTCCTGCTGGATTTTTGGAGACCAGTCTGATTCCTGCATCTCAAAGCTAAGTTTTTCTGCTCTGCTTTGTACTCTTCAGTTTTGTTTTTTGGTTTGCCTTGTTTTTTGGGAGTTCTGCCATCCCCGGCCGGGGGTGAGCGGAATTCCATTTTTTGTGTCTGATCTGTTGATTTTTTGGTCTGTCTTCAGAATATACCTGAGTGCTGATATAGTCTTTTGAAGCCTAGCGTCTTCAGGGCCTGTTTTTCAGTCGGTTGGCTCATTTTGATAGGGGTTTTGCGGATGGCAGACAGCAGCTTTCCTATCCTGTCCTATGTAGTTAGCTTGGGCTCCATCATTTGCTCAACCTATCTTTCTATCTGTGTTAGTGTTTTCATCTTGCTTCACAGTCATTATATGCTGGGGACTGCCTATTGCTTTGGGGTCTGCTCTGGGGCAGTTTAGTTTTTCCCCTTTCTGTCTTTAGGCTATTTAGTTCTCCGGCTGTGATCGAGGGGTCTAGGGCACCGTAGGAACCCCCCCACGGCTACTGCTAGTTGTTGTGGATAGGTTCAGGGGTCTGCAATCCGATAGCTGCCAACCTCTCTGGTTTTTCTGGACTTAGCTGGTATTTTGTTTTTTCCTCCTTCGGTGACTCATCATAACAGAATCACCAGCCATACCGCAGATCCTAGGGTACTCAATAGCAGGAGAGAATTGTAAAAAAAAAAAAAAAAAAGTGTCAGAATTTTTTTTTTTTCTTTTTCTTTGTGTGCATATTTTTTCCTCTATATCTCTGAGGCCGTAGGGGGAATTTTTCTCTCAATGGAGATGAAGCAATTGTCTGATCGTGTGGAGCAGCTCGCTGCTGAAGTGCGGGGAATTTCCGCCTATCTTGCTCATTCACAGACTGCTGAACCAAAGATTCCTACTCCTGATGTATTTTTGGGGGATCGGTCTAAATTCTCGAATTTCAAGAATAATTGTAAATTATTTTTTGCCTTGAAGCCTAACTCGTCGGGGAACTCCGCGCAGCAGGTTAAAATTGTCATCTCTTTGCTGCGCGGCGATCCCCAGGATTGGGCGTTTTCTTTGAAACCTGATGATCCTATTCTGAATAATGTGAACGCATTTTTTCAAGCCTTGGGGTTGTTGTATGATGAACCTAATGCTATTGATCAGGCTCAAAAAGACCCTGTTGGCATTAAGCCAGGGTCGGGATTCGGCAGAGTTGTACTGTCAAAAATTCCGAAAGTGGGCGGTCCTTACTACCTGGAATGATGGTGCCTTGGCAGCCCTCTTTCGGAAGGGTTTGTCAGAAACTGTAAAAGATACTATGGTGGGATTTCCTGTTCCCTCTGGTCTTGACGATTCTATGTCATTAGCCATTCAGGTGGATCAGCGTTTACGTGAACGCAAAACTACACGAGAGATGTTGCCACCTGTTGAACAAATGTCTGAACCTATGCAATGTGATAGAGTTTTGTCTAGGGAGCAACGTCAGGAGTTCAGAAGGCGTAATAAGCTGTGTTTTTTTTGTGGAGATGCCTCGCATATTATTTCTGTCTGCCCTAAACTAGAGAAACGTTGTGCACACACGTTTTCTGTGGGTGGTGTTCAACCCAAGTTTCTTCTGGCAATTACTCTGATCTGCTCCCTGTCCACATTTTCCGCCAAGGCGTTTGTGGATTCAGGAGCAGCTCTTAACCTAATGGACTTGGATTTTCCTAAACGTTGTGGATTTCCTATGACACCTCTGCGGACGCCTATCCCTTTGAGGGGTATTGATGCTACTCCTTTGGCGAAGAATAAACCTCAGTTTTGGACCCAGGTGGTAATGCGGGTCGCCCCAAACCATCAAGAAAATTGCAGATTTTTGGTGTTGCATAATTTGCATGATACCATTGTTCTGGGGTTTCCCTGGTTGCAAATTCATAATCCAGTTCTGGATTGGAAATCTTTGTCTGTGGTGAGTTGGGGTTGTCGGTGTGCCCTTAGTGATGCTCCTGTTTTCTCCACCTCTCCCCAGTCGCATGATGTTCCTGACTATTTGGCGGACTTTTATGATGTGTTTAGTGAGAATGAGTCTGCGTCTCTGTCTCCTCATAGGAGTTATGACTGTGCAATTGAGCTGAACCCGGGGTGTAAATTCCCCAAGGGTCGGCTTTTCAATTTATCTGTACACGAGCACGAGGCTATGCGATCCTATATTAAGGAGGCATTGGAGAAGGGTCATATTAGACCATCCTCGTCACCCTTAGGTGCCGGTTTTTTTTTCGTGGCTAAAAAGGATGGTTCATTAAGGCCTTGTATTGACTATCGTGCCCTCAACAAAATTACTATTAAATATCAGTATCCGTTACCCCTGATTTCGGATCTATTCTCCAGAGTTAGAGGTGCTTGCTGGTTTACCAAGCTTGACCTCAGGGGGGGCGTATAATCTTATTCGCATTAAGCATGGGGATGAATGGAAGACGGCGTTTAATACTCCGGAGGGACATTTTGAGTACCTGGTGATGCCTTTTGGGCTCACTAATGCCCCTTCTGTCTTCCAGTGCTTCATGAACGATATATTCCGAGACTTTGTGGATAAATTTTTGATTATCTATCTGGATGATATTTTGATCTTCTCCAAGAATTGGGACTCTCATGTGGAACATGTTCGGACTGTGTTCCGGATTTTGAGGGAGAATTCCCTGTATGTCAAGGGATCGAAATGCCTTTTTGGGGTACAGAGGATTTCGTTTTTGGGATTTATTTTGTCTCCGTCAACTATTGAAATGGACCCGGCCAAGGTACAGGCCATTTATGATTGGGTTCAGCCCACTTCTTTGAAGGCCCTCCAGAAGTTTTTGGGTTTTGCTAATTTTTATCGGAAATTTATAGTTAATTTTTCTGGTATTGCCAAGCCATT
This sequence comes from Dendrobates tinctorius, assembly GCF_039654945.1. Classification (NCBI taxonomy): domain Eukaryota; kingdom Metazoa; phylum Chordata; class Amphibia; order Anura; family Dendrobatidae; genus Dendrobates; species Dendrobates tinctorius. The sequence goes on along the minus strand of NW_027361998.1, from coordinate 427,672 downwards.
GACAGATTTGACTAGAAAGGGTGCTGATGTGCTGAATTGGTCTCCGGAGGCTGTTTTTCCTTTCAGGAGCTGAAGCGAAGATTCACTTCTGCTCCGGTTTTGCTTCAACCTGATGTCTCACTCCCGTTTCAGGTGGAGGTGGACGCTTCTGAGATTGGTGCAGGAGCAGTGTTGTCCCAAAAAGATCCTGTGACATCTGAAATTAATCCTTGTGCTTTCTTTTCCCGAAAGTTCTCCCCATTCGAACGTAACTATGATGTGGGGTATCGGGAACTGTTGGCCATGAAATGGGCATTTGAGGAGTGGAGACATTGGTTGGAGGGAGCCAAACACCAAGTCGTGGTCCTTACTGACCACAAGAATTTGATTTACCTGGAGTCGGCCAAGCGCTTGAATCCTAGACAGGCTAGGTGGGCCTTGTTTTTCACACGTTTTGATTTTGTGGTCTCTTTTCTTCCGGGCACCAAGAATGTCAAGGCAGATGCCCTCTCTAGGAGTTTCCTTGCTGATTCTCCTGTTGTGACTAAGCCTGCTACCATCTTAGGGAGGGGGTAGTTCTTTCTGCCATCTCGCCCGATTTGAGACGTGCTCTGGAAGAGTTTCAGGAGGACAAACCTGAGCGTTGTCCCAGTGGAAAGTTGTATGTTCCTGACCAGTGGAGGAAGAGAGTGATGTCTGAAGTTCATTCCTCTGCATTGGCTGGTCATCCAGGTATTTTTGGTACTAGAGATCTGGTGAGTCGGTCTTTTTGGTGGCCCGCCTTGTCTCATGATGTCAGGAATTTTGTGCAGTCCTGTGGGACTTGCTCCCGGTCTAAACCTTGTTCTCGCTCTAGTGGCTTGTTGATGCCTTTGCCGGTGCCCAGGAGGCCATGGACCCATATTTCAATGGATTTTATCTCTGATATGCCTGTCTCTCAGAGAATGACTGTTATTTGAGTGATTTGTGATAGATTCTCTAAGATGGTCCATCTTGTACCACTCCCTAAGTTGCCATCTTCCTCTGAGTTGGTGCCCTTGTTTTTGCAACAGGTGGTTCGCTTGCACGGGATTCCTGAGAACATTGTATCTGACAGAGGAGTTCAGTTTGTGTCTAGATTTTGGAGGACTTTCTGTTCCAAGCTGGGAATTCAGTTGTCCTTCTCCTCTGCGTTTCACCCTCAGACCAATGGGCAGACGGAGAGAACAAACCAGACTTTGGAGTCGTATTTGAGATGTTTTATTTCTGCCGATCAGGATGATTGGGTTTCATTTTTGCCCTTGGCCGAATTTGCTTTAAATAATAGAGCTAGTTCTGCCACTTTGATGTCACCTTTTTTTTGTAACTTTGGTTTTCACCCTCGATTTTCTTCAGGGCAGGTGGAGCCTTCTGCCTGCCCAGGTGTTGACACTGTGGTGGAGAGAATGCACCAGATCTGGGACCAAGTAGTGGATAAGTTGTCTCTCTCCCAGAAAAAGGCCCAGCGGTTTTCCAACCGGCGTAGGACCGTTGGTCCCCAGTTTAAGTTGGGTGATATGGTTTGGTTGTCATCAAAAAATATCGCTATGAAGGTGGCTTCTCCTAAGTTTAAGCCTAGATTTATTGGACCTTACAAGATTTTGGAGATTATTAATCAGGTCTCTTTTTGGTTGGCTCTTCCTGTCACATTTAAAATTCATAATGTGTTTCATAAGTCCTTGTTGAAGAGGTTTGTTGAACCAGTAGTTCCTGTGGTGGCACCTCCTGACCCTATATTGGTTGAAGGTAACATGGAATAAGAGGTAGAGATGATAATGGATTCCCGTCTGGCTAGACGGAGACTCCAGTATTTGGTTAAGTGGAAGGGTTATGGTCAGGAGGATAATTCCTGGGTCTCTGCCTCTGATATTCATACCGAAAGATTGGTGCGTGCCTTTCATCGGGCTCACCCGGATCGCCCTGGTGGCATGGATGAGGGTTCGGTGACCCCTCCTCAAGGGGGAGGTACTGTTGTGAGTTCATTTTTCCCTTCACCATTGAGATCTGATGAACTCCCTCCTCTGGTGAAGGAAGGTAGTGAGGCTGATTACCAAACACATGGGCAGCTAGATGATGACTGGGTGACTGGAATTGAGGACTGGATATAAGGCTGCCGACGCCCTTCTTCCTGGCTGGTGATTTTCCTGCTGGATTCTTGGAGACCAGTCTGATTCCTGCATCTCAAAGCTAAGTTTTTCTGCTCTGCTTTGTACTCTTCAGTTTTGTTTTTTGTTTTGCCTTGTTTTTTGGGAGTTCTGCCATCCCCGGCCGGGGGTGAGCTGAATTCCATTTTTTGTTTCTGATCTGTTGATTTTTTGCTCTGTCTTCAGAATATACCTGAGTGCTGATATAGTCTTTTGAAGCCTAGCATCTTCAGGGCCTGTTTTTCCTATCAGTCGGTTGGCTCATTTTGATAGGGGTTTTGCAGATGGCAGACAGCAGCTTTCCTATCCTGTCCTATGTAGTTAGCTTGGGCCCCATCATTTGCTCAACCTATCTTTCTATCTGTGTTAGTGTTTTCATCTTGCTTCACCGTCATTATATGTTTGGGGGCTGCCTATTGCTTTGGGGTCTGCTCTGGGGCAGTTTAGTTTTTCCCCTTTCTGTCTTTAGGCTATTTAGTTCTCCGGCTGTGATCGAGGGATCTAGGGCACAGTAGGAACCCCCCACAGCTACTGCTAGTTGTTGTGGATAGGTACAGGGGTCTGCAATCCGATAGCTGCCAACCTCTCTGGTTTTTCTGGACTTAGCTGGTATTTTGTTTTTTCCTCCTTCGGTGACTCATCATAACAATTATGGCTTCTATTATGGGGCAGTGTGATTATTATGGTTTCTATTATGGGGCACTGTGATTATTATGGCTTTTATTATGGGGCACTGTGATTATTAAGGCTTCTATTATGGGGCAGTGTGATTATTATGTTTGCTATTTTAGGGCACTGTAATGGTCATATTTTCTTGGAGCACTGTGACCATGGTCTCTATTACTGTCATTACGGGACACTAGCTGAAATGATGACTTTTGGTGTATGGTCTCAGTGCCTATTATTCCAGGACACTATCACTATAGACGTTCTAGCTGGCATTAGGGGATAGTGTGACTGTGGGATCGATGGCTATGGCCACTTTGGTATTATGACAATGTTCAGTGTGGTTATTGGGCTTTATGGCTTGCATTATGGAACACTCTGGATGGCGTTATGGCACATCTTACATCTATGATCTAGTTCAGGACACTATAAGATGGTGGTATTTTATGGTCACTGCAGTTGATATTGATTTAATTTGATTTCTTTTCCGCTCCCACACATTTTTAGGGTGTTATAACCTTTATTAGGGCATCACGTCCTGTTTTTGCAGCCTCTTCTTGGCATTGAGTGCTCACTGTTAGCCTTTCTGTTGATTTGTATGGTGCATGTCTTTTATCTCTATAGGTGTCATGATCCAGGTGGGATCTGACAGTTAAATGTACAAGTAACCTTTTTTTTCCTTAAGCGGTGTGCTTAAGGTTGGTTTTTGCCCCCGGTGGCCATTAGGGTCATTGCACTGGTGTTTTCAGTTCTAGATTGCCCCCGGTGGTGGTTAGTGTTATTGCACGGGAATCACTAACAGGTGTGATTGCTCAATAAAGGTGTGTCAGTTGTGTTCACTCACTGTTGGTGATATTATTGGTCATTTCCAACCATCCTTAGTGAAGGAGGGAGATGGAGAGAGAGTCCCGGGCAGCTCAGTCAGAGTCCTGGAGTGGCAGCTATGGTGTCAGTGAGGAGGTCTTGCATAGCTTGGTGGAGTGGCAGCTATGGTGTAGAGCTGCACTCAGTTGCTGGACTCTGTTGTTGGAAAGCTGCACTCAGGTGCTGAACTCTGTTGCTGGACAGCTGCACTCAGGTGCTGGACTCTGTTGCTGGACAGTTGCACTCAGGTGCTGGCAGTGGCGGATTATAATGAGGTCAATTTGGGCAGTTGCCCCGGGCCCAGTGGGGTTAAGGGGCCCACAGCCCAGGCCAGTAAATTGCCCCATTATAATCCGCCACCGCGCAGGGCCGGATTATAGGCAGGGCAGGCGGGGCTTCAGCCCCGGGGCCCCCACCACATTCCTGCTGGCTGCTGCAATGGCACTCCATCTTCTCCCCACCTAAAAGTGAGTGACCGTGGGGGCGGCATTATGTGCTCTGCTACCAGCAGCATCTACAAGTAGCGTGAACGCTGATGCTGCTGGTAGCGTGCAAAGGCTTGTGATGAGATCACAGGAGGTAAGGTGTCAGGACCCCCGATCATGTGACCCCTGTCTCCTCCCCTCCTGTGATCTCATCACAGGTCCTGTGCGCACAGCACTGAGAGCAGCCATGTATGTGGAGTGCGGCTCTGCGGGTGGAGGTCGGTGCTGGAGGCCCCATTATTCTCTATGTGGAGTGCGGCTCTGCGGGTGGAGGTCGGTGCTGGAGGCTCCATTATTCTCTATGTGGAGTGCGGGTGGAGGTCGGTGCTGGAGGCTCCATTATTCTCTATGTGGAGTGCGGCTCTGCAGGTGGAGGTCGGTGCTGGAGGCTCCATTATTCTCTATGTGGAGTGTGGCTCTGCGGGTGGAGGTCGGTGCTGGAGGCTCCATTATTCTCTATGTGGAGTGTGGCTCTGCGGTTGGAGGTCGGTGCTGGAGGCTCCATTATTCTCTATGTGGAGTGCGGCTCTGCGGGTGGAGGTCGGTGCTGGAGGCTCCATTATTCTCTATGTGGAGTGTGGCTCTGCGGTTGGAGGTCGGTGCTGGAGGCCCCATTATTCTCTATGTGGAGCGTGGCTCTGCGGGTGGAGGTCGGTGCTGGAGGCTCCATTATTCTCTATGTGGAGTGCGGCTCTGCAGGTGGAGGTCGGTGCTGGAGGCTCCATTATTCTCTATGTGGAGTGCGGCTCTGCGGGTGGAGGTCGGTGCTGGAGGCCCCATTATTCTCTATGTGGAGCGTGGCTCTGCGGGTGGAGGTCGGTGCTGGAGGCTCCATTATTCTCTATGTGGAGTGCGGCTCTGCAGGTGGAGGTCGGTGCTGGAGGCTCCATTATTCTCTATGTGGAGTGCGGCTCTGCGGGTGGAGGTCGGTGCTGGAGGCCCCATTATTCTCTATGTGGAGCGTGGCTCTGCGGGTGGAGGTCGGTGCTGGAGGCTCCATTATTCTCTATGTGGAGTGCGGCTCTGCAGGTGGAGGTCGGTGCTGGAGGCTCCATTATTCTCTATGTGGAGTGCGGCTCTGCGGGTGGAGGTCGGTGCTGGAGGCTCCATTATTCTCTATGTGGAGTGCGGCTCTGCGGTTGGAGGTCGGTGCTGGAGGCTCCATTATTCTCTATGTGGAGTGCGGCTCTGCGGGTGGAGGTCGGTGCTGGAGGCTCCATTATTCTCTATGTGGAGTGCGGCTCTGCGGGTGGAGGTCGGTGCTGGAGGCTCCATTATTCTCTATGTGGAGTGCGGCTCTGCGGGTGGAGGTCGGTGCTGGAGGCCCCATTATTCTCTATGTGGAGTGCGGCTCTGCAGGTGGAGGTCGGTGCTGGAGGCTCCATTATTCTCTATGTGGAGTGCGGCTCTGCGGGTGGAGGTCGGTGCTGGAGGCTCCATTATTCTCTATGTGGAGTGCGGCTCTGCGGGTGGAGGTCGGTGCTGGAGGCCCCATTATTCTCTATGTGGAGTGCGGCTCTGCGGGTGGAGGTCGGTGCTGGAGGCTCCATTATTCTCTATGTGGAGTGCGGCTCTGCAGGTGGAGGTCGGTGCTGGAGGCTCCATTATTCTCTATGTGGAGTGCGGCTCTGCGGGTGGAGGTCGGTGCTGGAGGCTCCATTATTCTCTATGTGGAGTGTGGCTCTGCGGGTGGAGGTCGGTGCTGGAGGCTCCATTATTCTCTATGTGGAGTGCGGCTCTGCGGGTGGAGGTCGGTGCTGGAGGCCCCATTATTCTCTATGTGGAGTGTGGCTCTGCGGGTGGAGGTCGGTGCTGGAGGCTCCATTATTCTCTATGTGGAGTGCGGCTCTGCGGGTGGAGGTCGGTGCTGGAGGCCCCATTATTCTCTATGTGGAGTGCGGCTCTGCGGGTGGAGGTCGGTGCTGGAGGCCCCATTATTCTCTATGTGGAGCGTGGCTCTGCGGGTGGAGGTCGGTGCTGGAGGCTCCATTATTCTTTATGTGGAGTGCGGCTCTGCAGGTGGAGGTCGGTGCTGGAGGCTCCATTATTCTCTATGTGGAGTGCGGCTCTGCGGGTGGAGGTCGGTGCTGGAGGCTCCATTATTCTCTATGTGGAGTGCGGCTCTGCGGTTGGAGGTCGGTGCTGGAGGCTCCATTATTCTCTATGTGGAGTGCGGCTCTGCGGGTGGAGGTCGGTGCTGGAGGCTCCATTATTCTCTATGTGGAGTGCGGCTCTGCGGGTGGAGGTCGGTGCTGGAGGCTCCATTATTCTCTATGTGGAGTGCGGCTCTGCGGGTGGAGGTCGGTGCTGGAGGCTCCATTATTCTCTATGTGGAGTGCGGCTCTGCGGGTGGAGGTCGGTGCTGGAGGCCCCATTATTCTCTATGTGGAGTGCGGCTCTGCAGGTGGAGGTCGGTGCTGGAGGCTCCATTATTCTCTATGTGGAGTGCGGCTCTGCGGGTGGAGGTCGGTGCTGGAGGCTCCATTATTCTCTATGTGGAGTGCGGCTCTGCGGGTGGAGGTCGGTGCTGGAGGCCCCATTATTCTCTATGTGGAGTGCGGCTCTGCGGGTGGAGGTCGGTGCTGGAGGCTCCATTATTCTCTATGTGGAGTGCGGCTCTGCAGGTGGAGGTCGGTGCTGGAGGCTCCATTATTCTCTATGTGGAGTGCGGCTCTGCGGGTGGAGGTCGGTGCTGGAGGCTCCATTATTCTCTATGTGGAGTGTGGCTCTGCGGGTGGAGGTCGGTGCTGGAGGCTCCATTATTCTCTATGTGGAGTGCGGCTCTGCGGGTGGAGGTCGGTGCTGGAGGCCCCATTATTCTCTATGTGGAGTGTGGCTCTGCGGGTGGAGGTCGGTGCTGGAGGCTCCATTATTCTCTATGTGGAGTGCGGCTCTGCGGGTGGAGGTCGGTGCTGGAGGCCCCATTATTCTCTATGTGGAGTGCGGCTCTGCGGGTGGAGGTCGGTGCTGGAGGCTCCATTATTCTCTATGTGGAGTGCGGCTCTGCGGGTGGAGGTCGGTGCTGGAGGCTCCATTATTCTCTATGTGGAGTGCGGCTCTGCGGGTGGAGGTCGGTGCTGGAGGCTCCATTATTCTCTATGTGGAGTGTGGCTCTGCGGGTGGAGGTCGGTGCTGGAGGCTCCATTATTCTCTATGTGGAGTGCGGCTCTGCGGGTGGAGGTCGGTGCTGGAGGCTCCATTATTCTCTATGTGGAGTGCGGGTGGAGGTCAGTGCTGGAGGCTCCATTATTCTCTATGTGGAGTGTGGCTCTGTGGGTGGAGGTCGGTGCTGGAGGCTCCATTATTCTCTATGTGGAGTGCGGCTCTGCGGGTGGAGGTCGGTGCTGGAGGCTCCATTATTCTCTATGTGGAGTGCGGGTGGAGGTCAGTGCTGGAGGCTCCATTATTCTCTATGTGGAGTGCGGCTCTGCGGGTGGAGGTCGGTGCTGGAGGCTCCATTATTCTCTATGTGGAGTGTGGCTCTGCGGGTGGAGGTCGGTGCTGGAGGCTCCATTATTCTCTATGTGGAGTGCGGCTCTGCGGGTGGAGGTCGGTGCTGGAGGCTCCATTATTCTCTATGTGGAGTGCGGGTGGAGGTCGGTGCTGGAGGCTCCATTATTCTCTATGTGGAGTGCGGCTCTGTGGGTGGAGGTCAGTGCTGGAGGCTCCATTATTCTCTATGTGGAGTGCGGGTGGAGGTCGGTGCTGGAGGCTCCATTATTCTCTATGTGGAGTGCGGGTGGAGGTCAGTGCTGGAGGCTCCATTATTCTCTATGTGGAGTGCGGCTCTGCGGGTGGAGGTCAGTGCTGGAGGCCCCATTATTCTCTATGTGGAGTGCGGGTGGAGGTCAGTGCTGGAGGCCCCATTATTCTCTATGTGGAGTGCGGCTCTGCGGGTGGAGGTCGGTGCTGGAGGCCCCATTATTCTCTATGTGGAGTGTGGCTCTGCGGGTGGAGGTCGGTGCTGGAGGCTCCATTATTCTCTATGTGGAGTGCGGGTGGAGGTCAGTGCTGGAGGCTCCATTATTCTCTATGTGGAGTGCGGCTCTGCGGGTGGAGGTCGGTGCTGGAGGCCCCATTATTCTCTATGTGGAGTGCGGCTCTGCGGGTGGAGGTCGGTGCTGGAGGCTCCATTATTCTCTATGTGGAGTGCGGCTCTGCGGGTGGAGGTCAGTGCTGGAGGCCCCATTATTCTCTATGTGGAGTGCGGCTCTGCGGGTGGAGGTCGGTGCTGGAGGCTCCATTATTCTCTATGTGGAGTGCGGCTCTGCGGGTGGAGGTCGGTGCTGGAGGCTCCATTATTCTCTATGTGGAGTGCTGCTCTGCGGGTGGAGGTCGGTGCTGGAGGCTCCATTATTCTCTATGTGGAGTGCGGCTCTGCGGGTGGAGGTCGGTGCTGGAGGCTCCATTATTCTCTATGTGGAGTGGAGCTCTGCGGGTGGAGGTCGGTGCTGGAGGCTCCATTATTCTCTATGTGGAGTGCGGCTCTGCGGGTGGAGGTCAGTGCTGGAGGCCCCATTATTCTCTATGTGGAGTGCGGCTCTGCGGGTGGAGGTCGGTGCTGGAGGCTCCATTATTCTCTATGTGGAGTGGAGCTCTGCGGGTGGAGGTCGGTGCTGGAGGCCCCATTATTCTCTATGTGGAGTGCGGCTCTGCGGGTGGAGGTCAGTGCTGGAGGCCCCATTATTCTCTATGTGGAGTGCGGCTCTGCGGGTGGAGGTCGGTGCTGGAGGCTCCATTATTCTCTATATGGAGTGAGGCTCTGCGGGTGGAGGTCGGTGCTGGAGGCTCCATTATTCTCTATATGGAGTGAGGCTCTGCGGGTGGAGGTCGGTGCTGGAGGCTCCATTATTCTCTATGTGGAGTGCGGCTCTGCGGGTGGAGGTCGGTGCTGGAGGCTCCATTATTCTCTATGTGGAGTGCGGCTCTGCGGGTGGAGGTCAATGCCGGAGGCTCCATTATTCTCTATGTTGAGTGCGGCTCTGCGGGTGGAGGTCGGGGCTGGAGGCCCCATTATTCTCTATGTGGAGTGCGGCTCTGCGGGTGGAGGTCGGTGCTGGAGGCCCCATTATTCTCTATGTGGAGTGTGGCTCTGCGGGTGGAGGTCGGTGCTGGAGGCTCCATTATTCTCTATGTGGAGTGCGGCTCTGCGGGTGGAGGTCGGTGCTGGAGGCTCCATTATTCTCTATGTGGAGTGTGGCTCTGCGGGTGGAGGTCGGTGCTGGAGGCCCCATTATTCTCTATGTGGAGTGCGGCTCTGCGGGTGGAGGTCGGTGCTGGAGGCTCCATTATTCTCTATGTGGAGTGTGGCTCTGCGGGTGGAGGTCGGTGCTGGAGGCCCCATTATTCTCTATGTGGAGTGCAGCTCTGCGGGTGGAGGTCGGTGCTGGAGGTTCCATTATTCTCTATGTGGAGTGCGGCTCTGCGGGTGGAGGTCGGTGCTGGAGGCTCCATTATACTCTATGTGGAGTGCGGCTCTGCGGGTGGAGGTCGGTGCTGGAGGCTCCATTATTCTCTGTGTGGAGTGCGGGTGGAGGTCAGTGCTGGAGGCTCCATTATTCTCTATGTGGAGTGCGGCTCTGCGGGTGGAGGTCAGTGCTGGAGGCCCCATTATTCTCTATGTGGAGTGCGGGTGGAGGTCAGTGCTGGAGGCTCCATTATTCTCTATGTGGAGTGCGGCTCTGCGGGTGGAGGTCGGTGCTGGAGGCCCCATTATTCTCTATGTGGAGTGTGGCTCTGCGGGTGGAGGTCGGTGCTGGAGGCTCCATTATTCTCTATGTGGAGTGCGGCTCTGCGGGTGGAGGTCAGTGCTGGAGGCCCCATTATTCTCTATGTGGAGTGCGGCTCTGCGGGTGGAGGTCGGTGCTGGAGGCTCCATTATTCTCTATGTGGAGTGCGGCTCTGCGGGTGGAGGTCGGTGCTGGAGGCTCCATTATTCTCTATGTGGAGTGCGGCTCTGCGGGTGGAGGTCGGTGCTGGAGGCTCCATTATTCTCTATGTGGAGTGCAGCTCTGCGGGTGGAGGTCGGTGCTGGAGGCTCCATTATTCTCTATGTGGAGTGGGGCTCTGCGGGTGGAGGTCGGTGCTGGAGGCTCCATTATTCTCTATGTGGAGTGCGGCTCTGCGGGTGGAGGTCGGTGCTGGAGGCTCCATTATTCTCTATATGGAGTGAGGCTCTGCGGGTGGAGGTCGGTGCTGGAGGCTCCATTATTCTCTATATGGAGTGAGGCTCTGCGGGTGGAGGTCGGTGCTGGAGGCTCCATTATTCTCTATGTGGAGTGCGGCTCTGCGGGTGGAGGTCAATGCCGGAGGCTCCATTATTCTCTATGTGGAGTGCGGCTCTGCGGGTGGAGGTCGGGGCTGGAGGCTCCATTATTCTCTGTGGAGTGCGGCTCTGCGGGTGGAGGTCGGGGCTGGAGGCTCCATTATTCTCTATGTGAAGTGCGGGTGGAGGTCGGTGCTGGAGGCTCCATTATTCTCTATGTGGAGTGGGGCTCTGCGGGTGGAGGTCGGTGCTAGAGGCTCCATTATTCTCTATGTGGAGTGCGGCTCTGCGGGTGGAGGTCGGTGCTGGAGGCTCCATTATTCTCTATGTGGAGTGCGGCTCTGCGGGTGGAGGTCGGTGCTGGAGGCTCCATTATTCTCTATGTGGAGTGCGGCTCTGCGGGTGGAGGTCGGTGCTGGAGGCCCCATTATTCTCTATGTGGAGTGTGGCTCTGCGGGTGGAGGTCGGTGCTGGAGGCCCCATTATTCTCTATGTGGAGTGCGGCTCTGCGGGTGGAGGTCGGTGCTGGAGGCTCCATTATTCTCTATGTGGAGTGTGGGTGGAGGTCGGTGCTGGAGGCTCCATTATTCTCTATGTGGAGTGCGGCTCTGCGGGTGGAGGTCAATGCCGGAGGCTCCATTATTCTCTATGTGGAGTGCGGCTCTGCGGGTGGAGGTCGGGGCTGGAGGCTCCATTATTCTCTGTGGAGTGCGGCTCTGCGGGTGGAGGTCGGTGCTGGAGGCTCCATTATTCTCTATATGGAGTGAGGCTCTGCGGGTGGAGGTCGGTGCTGGAGGCTCCATTATTCTCTATGTGGAGTGCGGCTCTGCGGGTGGAGGTCGGTGCTGGAGGCTCCATTATTCTCTATGTGGAGTGCGGCTCTGCGGGTGGAGGTCAATGCCGGAGGCTCCATTATTCTCTATGTGGAGTGCGGCTCTGCGGGTGGAGGTCGGGGCTGGAGGCTCCATTATTCTCTGTGGAGTGCGGCTCTGCGGGTGGAGGTCGGGGCTGGAGGCTCCATTATTCTCTATGTGAAGTGCGGGTGGAGGTCGGTGCTGGAGGCTCCATTATTCTCTATGTGGAGTGGGGCTCTGCGGGTGGAGGTCGGTGCTGGAGGCTCCATTATTCTCTATGTGGAGTGCGGCTCTGCGGGTGGAGGTCGGTGCTGGAGGCTCCATTATTCTCTATGTGGAGTGCGGCTCTGCGGGTGGAGGTCGGTGCTGGAGGCTCCATTATTCTCTATGTGGAGTGCGGCTCTGCGGGTGGAGGTCGGTGCTGGAGGCCCCATTATTCTCTATGTGGAGTGTGGCTCTGCGGGTGGAGGTCGGTGCTGGAGGCCCCATTATTCTCTATGTGGAGTGCGGCTCTGCGGGTGGAGGTCGGTGCTGGAGGCTCCATTATTCTCTATGTGGAGTGTGGGTGGAGGTCGGTGCTGGAGGCTCCATTATTCTCTATGTGGAGTGCGGCTCTGCGGGTGGAGGTCAATGCCGGAGGCTCCATTATTCTCTATGTGGAGTGCGGCTCTGCGGGTGGAGGTCGGGGCTGGAGGCTCCATTATTCTCTGTGGAGTGCGGCTCTGCGGGTGGAGGTCGGGGCTGGAGGCTCCATTATTCTCTATGTGGAGTGCGGGTGGAGGTCGGGGCTGGAGGCTCCATTATTATCTATGTGGAGTGGGGCTCTGCGGGTGGAGGTAGGTGCTGGAGGCTCCATTATTCTCTATGTGGAGTGTGGCTCTGCGGGTGGAGGTCGGTGCTGGAGGCTCCATTATTCTCTATGTGGAGTGTGGCTCTGTGGGTGGAGGTCGGTGCTGGAGGCTCCATTATTCTCTATGTGGAGTGTGGCTCTGCGGGTGGAGGTCGGTGCCGGAGGCTCCATTATTCTCTATGTGGAGTGGGGCTCTGCAGGTGGAGGTCGGTGCTGGAGGCTCCATTATTCTCTATGTGGAGTGCGGCTCTGCGGGTGGAGGTCGGTGCTGGAGGCTCCATTATTCTCTATGTAGAGTGTGGCTCTGCGGGTGGAGGTCGGTGCTGGAGGCTCCATTATTCTCTATGTGGAGTGTGGCTCTGCGGGTGGAGGTCGGTGCTGGAGGCCCCATTATTCTCTATGTGGAGTGTGGCTCTGCGGGTGGAGGTCGGTGCTGGAGGCTCCATTATTCTCTATGTGGAGTGCGGCTCTGCGGGTGGAGGTCGGTGCTGGAGGCTCCATTATTCTCTATGTGGAGTGGGGCTCTGCGGGTGGAGGTCGGTGCTGGAGGCTCCATTATTCTCTATGTGGAGTGTGGCTCTGCGGGTGGAGGTCGGTGCTGGAGGCCCCATTATTCTCTATGTGGAGTGCGGCTCTGCGGGTGGAGGTCGGTGCTGGAGGCTCCATTATTCTCTATGTGGAGTGGGGCTCTGCGGGTGGAGGTCGGTGCTGGAGGCTCCATTATTCTCTATGTAGAGTGTGGCTCTGCAGGTGGAGGTCGGTGCTGGAGGCTCCATTATTCTCTATGTGGAGTGGGGCTCTGCGGGTGGAGGTCGGGGCTGGAGGCCCCATTATTCTCTATGTGGAGTGGGGCTCTGCGGGTGGAGGTCGGTGCTGGAGGCTCCTTTATTCTCTATGTGGAGTGTGGCTCTGCGGTTGGAGGTCGGTGCTGGAGGCTCCATTATTCTCTATGTGGAGTGCGGCTCTGCGGGTGGAGGTCGGTGCTGGAGGCTCCATTATTCTCTATGTGGAGTGCGGCTCTGCGGGTGGAGGTCGGTGCTGGAGGCTCCATTATTCTCTATGTGTAGTGTGGCTCTGCGGGTGGAGGTCGGTGCCGGAGGCTCCATTATTCTCTATGTGGAGTGGGGCTCTGCAGGTGGAGGTCGGTGCTGGAGGCTCCATTATTCTCTATGTGGAGTGCGGCTCTGCGGGTGTAGGTCGGTGCTGGAGGCCCCATTATTCTCTATGTAGAGTGTGGCTCTGCGGGTGGAGGTCGGTGCTGGAGGCCCCAATATTCTCTATGTAGAGTGTGGCTCTACGATTCGTGACCCCCGTCACGTGACGAGGGGGGCCCACAGAGTCTGAACTGCCCCGGGCCCTGGCTACCCTTAATCCACCCCTGGGTGCTGGACTCTGTTGCTGGACAGCTCCACTCAGGTGCTGGACTCTGTTGCTCCAAGGCGGCACTCGGGTGCTGGATGCCGTTGCTGTAAAGCTGCACTCAGGTGTTGGACACGGTCAGAGGAAGATGCACTCAGGTGTTGGACTCTGTTGCTGGGAGCAATAGCAACAGAGCAAGGCTAAGTGGTGTTTCCCTGTTTGTCTCTTTTCCTTATGTGTGTGTTAGTGCAGGGTGGGATTAGTGTCTGCACCGTCCACTTCACTAGAAAGGGCTAGGTGCAGGGCGAGCTAGGGATATTGGGTATCCTGATCGGCGCCCGGTGCGGAACCGGCCTAGGGATCTTTAGGAGTGTAGAGACACTGACTCAGGGGAGTGCAGGAGGTCTCCATGTCCCCGTTCCCTATCGCAGGGCCACCATTGTAATTGTTTCCCTGGTTTTCCCCTTTATTCTGAAATTCACCCTCCTGGAGGCGGTGTATCCAGACTTATGTGTACTGCTGAAATTCGCCTGCTGGAGGTGGTGTATCCAGGGTCACGTGTGACATATAAATTCGCCCTGCTGGAGGTGGTGTATCCAGGGTCACGCGTGTCATATAAATTCGCCCTGCTGGAGGCGGTGTGTCCAGTCGTGCGTGATCATGACATTAGGTCACAGAAGTCTGTACCTTCTCGATAATTATCCCCTTCTGCCACCAACTAACTGAACCTCTTAAAGACGACATGACCCGTTACATTCATTGCAACTCGATTCAGACCCACTTCATTTTGCGGATAACAATTACAAGAGAAATAGTAAACTAATTTATTAATTATTTGCTATGTACAAGTTTAATGGAGAAATAATTAAAAATAACATTTCCTTTTTTACAAACAGTGACGACGGTGAAGTGACAAGGAACCCAGGGTTCAGGTCTGTCGCGGAGCTTACGAAGTTCTTATTGGTCATGCGTCTCCTTCTCCGGCCGGTTGGCGGGATGGCGTGTCTGATCACCCTCTAATATGGCTGCAATGTGACAGCTAGAGCAATACACGGCGAGGCTAGGCTAGCGCAACATTAACAAGCACCGCTGTATACACCAGCAGAAAGTCAACCGCGGCCTGGAATATCCAACTAAGAACTTGTCAGAACGTCCTCACAAACTAAAGAAAGCTTACAGAACAGAGGGGAGTGAATTAGATCGATTAGATGCAAATTGAATTGGTGTTGAATTTTAGGAAAATTCACTGGATCCAAGGATCAATCTGCCCACCAACATTTTTCATAAAAAAGAAGATTGCATGGCTCAGAGAAGGATCACATGACCTCAGGATTTCCCAGCAAATCAGAAGGCTGTATAAAAGCCGACGCACAGAACGCAGCAGATATTCTGTGTTAACACTGTATAAACGTTACAGAAAGTGTGAGACAGCACGGCACTGAAATACGAATATCACCTGCTCTTCACCCATAGCCATATATGATGACACCTTACATTACTGACGATTTGTCCACAATAAAGAGCTTGGAAAGTCTTCAATATACACCAAGGAGACCTCAAAATATCACACGTCTTTTTAAGTTGTATGGAGGTTTTGCTGTACATGAGATTTTAGGCAAATTGGTTGCCTGTAAATGTGATTATTTTATTTTTTAAATGTGACAAAGTAGATTCATTCATCTTTAGATAAATAGAGAATCTGCAGATTCTACAGGATTCAGGTTATGACTTTGTGCCTTGCAATCCCTATCTTGTACAGGTCCTAAAATACATCCTGTATTATATCCCAGAGCTGCACTCACTATTCTGCTGGTGCAGTCTCTGTGTACATACATTACATTACTGATCCTGAGTTACATCCTGTATTATACCCCAGAGCTGCACTCACTATTCTGCTGGTGCAGTCACTGTGTGCATACATTACATTACTGATCCTGAGTTACCTCCTGTATTATACCCCAGAGCTGCACTCACTATTCTGCTGGTGCAGTCACTGTGTACATACATTACATTACTGATCCTGAGTTACATCCTGTATTATACCCCAGAGCTGCACTCACTATTCTGCTGGTGCAGTCACTGTGTGCATACATTACATTACTGATCCTGAGTTACCTCCTGTATTATACCCCAGAGCTGCACTCACTATTCTGCAGGTGCAGTCACTGTGTACATACATTACATTACTGATCCTGAGTTACATCCTGTATTATACCCCAGAGCTGCACTCACTATTCTGCTGGTGCAGTCTCTGTGTACATACATTACATTACTGATCCTGAGTTACATCCTGTATTATACCCCAGAGCTGCACTCACTATTCTGCTGGTGCAGTCACTGTGTACATACATTACTGATCCTGAGTTACATGCTGTATTATACCCCAGAGCTGCACTCACTATTCTGCTGGTGCAGTCACTGTGTACATACATTACATTACTGATCCTGAGTTACATGCTGTATTATACCCCAGAGCTGCACTCACTGTTCTGCTGGTGCAGTCACTGTGTACATACATTACATTACTGATCCTGAGTTACATCCTGTATTATACCCCAGAGCTGCACTCACTATTCTGCTCGTGCAGCAGTCTCCTGTGACCTGGAGCTGCTGGCACGGGAAAGAGATATAGAAAGCCTGATTCTCCATAAGGAAGAAAGATTTGTACGGAACGTAAGGAGAAGAGGAGAACTAAGGACTAGGGTCGGAGTGGAACCCTTCCTCAAGTTCTAAGCGCATGGCCGGGGTCCGGTCCCCGAGGTTGTATGGATACTAATGGTCCTGCAGCAGACACCGGAGGAATAGAAGTTGTCACCACTTTATTCCAACACAAGACTTGGGGGCACAACAGCAACGAGAGTGAGCCGGGAGTTGGTAGCAAGGAGTCCCCGAAGCAGGCTACAGCTGTCTGCCGTACAAGTAGAGTTCAAAGGAACATCTTAAAGGAGGAACTTGGGTTTAACACACAACCACAAGTACTTCATTACAAGCGCTAGAAAGGAGACGTTCACAGAAGGCACATGTTGGCGGAGTGTTGGAACGGAGTACTCCATCTTGCCTGGAGGTTGGCTGAGCCCCTGACCCGGAGGACACGGCACGGATGCGGGCACCTGTATGCACAACAGACTGTGAGTAAAGCTTTGGAACTACATGTCCTGGTGTCCCCTCCGCTTATTCCTGCGCCAACCCACTCAGCACTGCTACATCTCTGTGCTTAACACTGCACCATTACGCTCTCCTCACTATCTCTCCATCTACACTGCCCTGGGACTACAGCCCTACCTGTGGAGGGCCACAACATCATTGCTGCACCACACCATCTGTCCCAGAGGATCTGTCTGCAGCGTCGGCTTAACACCTTCTTTGCCGAACACCACAGGTGGCGTCACAAATCATCTACTTATAAACTTTAATCAGCCACGCTTAACCATTCCTTTTACATGGGCGCCCAGGGCCACGGACCCGGTCACCGCTACTGTGACACTTCCCTCTGAGATACCTGCCTGGTACCAAGTACCCCACAGCCCTGGCGGGCGACCCAGATGTAACTCAGTAATGTAATGTATGTACACAGTGACTGCACCAGCAGAATAGTGAGTGCAGCTCTGGGGTATAATACAGGATGTAACTCAGGATCAGTAATGTAATGTATGTACACAGTGACTGCACCAGCAGAATAGTGAGTGCAGCTCTGGGGTATAATACAGGATGTAACTCAGGATCAGTAATGTAATGTATGTACACAGTGACTGCACCAGCAGAATAGTGAGTGCTGCTCTGGGGTATAATACGGGATGTAACTCAGGATCAGTAATGTAATGTATGTACACAGTGACTGCACCAGCAGAATAGTGAGTGCAGCTCTGGGGTATAATACAGGATGTAACTCAGGATCAGTAATGTAATGTATGTACACAGTGACTGCACCAGCAGAATAGTGAGTGCAGCTCTGGGGTATAATACAGGATGTAACTCAGGATCAGTAATGTATGTACATAGTGACTGCACCAGCAGAATAGTGAGTGCAGCTCTGGAGTATAATACTGGATGTAACTCAGGATCAATAATGTAATGTATGCACAAAGTGACTGCACCAGCAGAATAGTGAGTGCAGCTCTGGGGTATAATACAGGATGTAACTCAGGATCAGTAATGTATGTACATAGTGACTGCACCAGCAGAATAGTGAGTGCAGCTCTGGAGTATAATACAGGATGTAACTCAGGATCAGTAATGTAATGTATGTACACAGTGAGTGCACCAGCAGAATAGTGAGTGCAGCTCTGGGGTATAATACAGGATGTAACTCAGGATCAGTAATGTAATGTATGTACACAGTGACTGCACCAGCAGAATAGTGAGTGCAGCTCTGGAGTATAATACAGGATGTAACTCCGGATCAGTAATGTAATGTATGTACACAGTGACTGCACCAGCAGAATAGTGAGTGCAGCTCTGGAGTATAATACAGGATGTAACTCAGGATCAATAATGTAATGTATGTACACAGTGACTGCACCAGCAGAACAGTGAGTGCAGCTCTGGAGGATAATACAGGATATAACTCAGGATCAGTAATGTAACGTATGTACACAGTGACTACACCAGCAGAATAGTGAGTGCAGCTCTGGAGTTTAATGCAGGATGTAAATGAGTATCAGCATAAAATAATTAAAGTAACATAATTACAAGGTCACCGATCTCTACATTTTGTATATATATTTATGAATATATGGATATACACTGGAAAATTCTATTGGAAGAAGGAAATGTGGATTGAAGTAAAGTAAAGGCCGATGTTTAAAAGTTTTTCCCACAATCTAAAGAGTCAAACCTGCTCCTCATCTGACACCTCAATGAAAGTGCTTGGTAGGGCTCCATTCGTACAGAGTACACACAGCTTCCATTCTTGTGATCAGCGGTGGTCCAAGTTTTTGGATCATCAAGTGACAAGGTTTAATTGTGACATAACCCCTTTTAGGCTTTAGAACTTGAGCCCTTAACACATAATAATAATAATAATAATAATAATAATAATAAATTATTATTATTATTTATTACAGTTGATGCTAATTCTCCTCTTACTGTAACTTTAGTGTTAAAAAAAAATCTGATTAATAAAGCAAGAGCTGGCTCACTGCTGCTCCTCAGCCTTCCAGATGGGGCAGTCCAGCAGCATATCAATGCCAAGCATCCAGTCTAACATAACCCCGGTCTTCAGGTGGTGATGGTGTCATCAATGCTCTCAAGCTGAAACAGGGCTCGGTGTATCACTGCACTGACTTGTTTGATTTGTCCATCCATGAATAATAACCTTGGAAACCCAACTTACCAATATTTTCAATATTTTTGCGTCTCAACAACCAATTTTTGTCTTGAAACAGGAATGGGAAGATCTAACTGGTGGCTTAAATGGTTGATTGCTTCAGTGATGTTTTATAGGTCTCATGCACATGGCTTTGTTAAATTGATCCAAAATATGGTGTCCATCACTTATTTTGGGTCAATATAATACCTCTTAAAGTTATGAATGCCTTATCTCCCAAACACCACCAAGAGCTGCTTTAACTGCCTTGTTCAGGCCCCTTTAGTAGCTGCTTTGAACTGCACATTTAGCAATAATCTTCTCTGTAATGAATCATTGTTAACAAATACTCTCACAGTTTGAGATTCTCTGCTCCCTTCCCCCATGATCACACAGGGTGACTTTTTGTAAATAGCGTTGAAGTATGGATTCTAACTAAAGCAGCAGTTCAAAGCAGCTATTAAAGGTGTTTGAACTAGGCAGTAAAAACAGCAAGGAAGAAAGCAAAATAAGGTAACAGAGTACACTAATATATAGTTATGTGAAAAAGTGTTCTCTCCTTCATGATTTCCTATTCTTTTGCATGCTTGTCATACTTATATGTTTCAGATCACCAAACAAATGTAAACATTAGACAATGATAACACAAAATGCATTTTTTAAATGAAGGTCTTTATTATTAAGGGAAAAAGAAATCCAAACCTACAGGGCCCTGTGTGAAAAAGTGATTTCCCTGCCCCCTTAAAACATACATCTTTGAGAAGCTGAGGTCACATTCCCCAGGCACAAAAGACCGGATTGCTGCCACACCGGTCGTCAATCAAGAAATCACTTAAAAAGGACCTGCCTGACAAATTGAAGCAGACTAAAAGATCCTCAATGGCTAGGCATCATGTCACGATCCAAAGAAATTCTGTAACAAGTGAGAAACAAAGTAATTGAGATCTATCAGTCTGGAAAAGGTTATAAAGCCATTTCTAAAGTTTTAGGTCTCCAGTGATCCACAGTGAGAGCCATTATCCACAAATGGCAAAAACATGGAACAGTGCTGGACCTTCCCAGGAGTGGCTGGTTGACCAAAATTACCCCAAGAGCGCAGCAACGACTCATCCAAGAGGTCACAAAATACTCCACAACCACATGCAAAGAACTGCAGGCCTAACGTGCCTCAGTTAAGGTCAGTGTTCATGACTCCTCCATAAGAAAGAAACTGGGAAAAATGGTCTGCATGGCAGAGTTTCAAGCCGAAAACCACTGGTGAGCAATAAGAACATAAAGGCTCATCTCAGTTTTGACAGAAAACATCTTGATGATCTCCAAGACATATAGGAGACTACTCTCTGGACTGACAAGACAAAAGTTTAACTTTTTGGAAGGTGTATGTCCCAATACATGTGGTGTAGAAATAACACAGCATTTCAGAAAAGGTCCTCATACCAAACAGTAAAATATGGTGGTGGTAGTGTGATGGTCTTGGGCTTTTTTGCTGCTTCAGGACCTGGAAGACTTTCTGTGGTAGATGAAACCATGAATTCTGCTGTTTACCAAAAAATGACAAAGGAGAATGTTTGTCCATCTGTTCGTGACCTCAAGCTTAAGCGCACTTGGGTTATGCAGCAGGAAAATCATCCAAAACACATCAGCAAGTCCACCTCTTAATGGCTTAAGAAAAACAAAACTAAGACTTAGGCGTAGCCTAGTCAAAGTCCTGCCCTTAATTAGGTTTGAAATGCTGTGGCATGACCTTAAAAAGCGGTTCATGCTCAGAAACCCTCCAATGTGGCTGAATTGCAACAATTCTGCAAACATGAGTGGCCCAAGTTCCTCCAGAGTGTTCTAAAAGACTCATTGCCAGCTATCGCAAATGCTTGATTGCAGTTGTTGCTGCTAAGGGTGACCCAACCAGCTATTAGGCATAGGGGTAATAATCGATTTTTCACACAGGGCCCTGTAGGTTTGGATTTACTTTTCCCTTAATAATAAAGACCTTCAGGAAGGTGACAAATACTTTTTCACCCAACTGTGTGTATGTGTGTATATATATATATATATATATATATATATATATATATATATATTCACTGCTCAAAAAAATAAAGGGAACACTTAAACAACAGATTATAACTCCAAGTAAATCAAACTTCTGTGAAATCAAACTGTCCACTTAGGAAGCAACACTGATTGACAATCAATTTCACATGCTGTTGTGCAATTGGAATAGACAACAGATGGAAATTATTGGCAATCAAGACACCCTCAATAAAGGAGTGGTTCTGCAGGTGGGGACCACAGACCACATCTCAGTACCAATGCTTTCTGGCTGATGTTTTGGTCACTTTTGAAAGTTGGTTGTGCTTTCACACTTGTGGTAGCTTGAGACGGACTCTACAGCCCACACAAGTGGCTCAGGTAGTGCAGCTCATCCAGGATGGCACATCAATGCGAGCTGTGGCAAGAAGGTTTGCTGCATCTGTCAGCGTAGTGTCCAGAGGCTGGAGGCGTTACCAGGAGACAGGCCAGTACACAAGGCGATGTGGAGGGGACTGTAGGAAGGAGACAACCCAGCAGCAGGACCTCTACCTCAGCCTTTGTGCAAGGAGGAGCACTGCCAGAGCCCTGCAAAATGACCTCCAGCAGGCCACAAATGTGCATATGGCTGCACAAATGGTTAGAAACTGACTCCATGAGGAAGGTCTGAGTGCCCGACATCCACAGATGGGGGTTGTGCTCACAGCCCAACACCAAGCGGCCCTCCAAAAAAAAATTCCACCCCACACCATTACTGACCCACTGCCAAACCGCTCGTGCTGAAGGATGTTGCAGGCAGCAGATCGCTCTCCATGGCTTCTTCAGACTGTCACGTGTGTCACATGTGCTCAGTGTGAACCTGCTTTCATCTGTGAAGAGCACAGGGCGCCAGTGGCGAATTTGCCAATCCTGGTGTTCTGTGGCAAGTGCCAAGCATCCTGCACGGTGTTGGGCTGTGTGCACAACCCCCATCTGTGGACGTCAGGCCCTCAGACCATCCTCATGGAGTCGGGTTCTAACCGTTTGTGCAGACACATGCACATTTGTGGCCTGCTGGAGGTCATTTTGCGGAGCTCTGGCAGTGCTTCTTCTGTTCCTCCTTGCACAAAGGGTGTGGTAGCGGTCCTGTTGCTGGGTTGTTGCCCTCTTACGGCCCCCTCCACGTCTCCTGGCGCACTGGCCTGTCTCCTGGAGGTGCCTCCAGCCTCTGGACACTATGCTGACAGACACAGCAAACCTTGTTGCCACAGCTCGCATTGATGTACCATCCTGGATGAGCTGCACTACCTGAGCCACTTGTGTGGGTTGTAGAGTCCGTCTCATGCTACCACGATTGTGAAAGCACAACCAACATTCAAAAGTGACCAAAACATCAGCCAGAAAGCATTAGTACGGAGATGTGGTCTGTGGTCCCCACCTGCAGCACCACTCCTTTATTGAGTGGGTCTTGATAATTGCCAATAATCTGTTGTCTATTCCATTTGCACAACAGCCTGTGAAATTGATTGTCAATCAGTGTTGCTTCCTAAGTGGACAGTTTGATTTCACAGAAGTTTGATTTACTTGGAGTTATAGTCTGTTGTTTAAGTGTTCCCTTTATTTTTTTGAGCAGTGTGTAGATACAGTATATATACATATATATTGAGAGAAATTATATAGATGAAGAAATAAATAAGGAAAGAGTTATTCCTCATACTATTGTAGTCCTACTTTCTCATTTCTAATATCTTGGAACTTTTTTATTATTGCATTGCATCAGCTATAAGTCCAGGGAGGTGAAATTGGTGAAACTATTACATTTTTCTTTTTCATTCGACTTCCAATAGAGATTATTATCTCCTGCGGGGAGCTTTTACTTGAAAAATAATGTTTCTTTATCTTTATCGCAGAAAGCGCAAAAAAGTTTTTCTCTTTCAAAGTTGATGTTAAAAAAGTTAAGAGTTCTGATGATGTTAGCATGTTCAATTCCCACACAGCTTGGGGCATCCCAAATTTGCTGCAAGGTTCATTGTATTTTGTAACAGACTTTTGAGGCTTTAGCAACACAATCTCTGCCTTTTAACAGGTATGGCTAGTGGCTACCAATTTCACCCACCTCCCAGGCTCTCCAACCTGTAAGTCTATGGTCACTAAAACATGCCTTAGTTTTTGTCCCTTTTTCAAAGAGAACTTGGAGCTACTCACCAAAATTAATATTGACCATCCCATGGTTAACTTTGTTTTCGACATAGAGGTCACCAAGTGGAAGATACCATGAAATGTCTTCTTGCGAGTCTTTTTTGTCCCGTTTATATTAATGCTACAGTATGGGAATAGGTTGTTTTCCAGAATTAGAAGGACATGGTTTCTTTCTTTTTAAAAAATCCAGCACCACATTTGTTTTTAGGATTTGTCTAGTCTTGCAGCTTTGCACTCGAAAGGTGACTAGGGCTGGTCTGCAATACCAAAAAACAAATCTTTTGGGCAAATGTGTTGACGTTTTTGGAAAAGAAAACAGGCATTATCTGTAAGGGAAGAATCAGATATCTATATAAATTGGACAGGGATCAGAATGCAATGCTCGGACTGCCCGGCAGCTCTCCCGACCAGAGATTGCTGTCACACTCTGGTCGGAAGAGCCGCCGTCCAGTCCGAGCATTACATTGTGATCCTCTTGTGAGTTCTATGGCCATCTAACTCTTCCCTAAAGGAGATATTGCATCTGTGTAGGTAAAAAACCCGCAAGCCTCAAGTGACCCACCACAGGTCTATGGTCCTACCCTATAATTCTAGGAGGAATATGCAGTCATGGCAAAAGTAAATGTTTAATCAATGAAAGAATTCAACCTAGGTGCCAAGTGAGACCCCATTAGCATGCAACATATTTACATAAACATAGTAAATGAACAGGGAAAGAAATATTGGACAATAAATAAAGATGGTGGAGCTCTTCTGGTTTTAGGATCTGAGCAGAACATCATTCAGTAGCCACAGGCCAAAATATCATCGACATTTTTGAAAAATTCCTAAAGTATACTCTGAGGTGGAGGTTGACTTTCTGCCTTCGTAGTTCTAAATCAAATAACTATGTGCATGAATGAAGAGTAGTCTTAGATTTCATTCTGCTCGTTCAGTTCATTCATATCATTGGTGAAGCTGTCATACTCCGCGGAACGTGTGGACATCCCCAAGTATTGCCTTAGAAACTCACTAAACCTCTTCTGATTGTTCCATTTCCGGGCAGACTTTCGAACACCAATGAAACCTCCGTAGCGCTTCTGAAGATCTTTTGATGGACCCATGAATTTCCGGTAGCTGTATTTTCCTTTTACAAAACCACCAAATCGCTTTGCCATGGCATTTGTAGGATCCTGCAAGTCCCCAAGTTCATCAGGGCCGGCGCTCATCCCCAGAGTGGTTTCTCCACCGTCGATGCTGGTGTCGTCTTCTTCTCCTTGTTCGTGGATCAGGTTATTAATTTTCGACAATCTTTTCTCGTTCTTAATTTTACTTAAATCAGACAATTTTGTGAGATCGCTCAGTCGCTTGAAGTTACTGGTGAACTGGCTGTCTTCTAGGTTGAAAGGTTTAAAGTCTTCTTCGAAACTGTCCATGCTAAGTCGTATCGATGACTTTACGAGAACTGTTTTGCATGCACCCCACATAGAACTCGAGTAGATCTTTCCTTCGCACTCTACAATGCAAACCTATAAATATAAAAAAACGATATGCGTTATGAAGATATAGACAATACAGCATTCGGGAACTTTTCATATTGGCATGGGATCAGGAATTCATTAATATAGCACTTTTCCACTTAGGTGTAAAAGGATGCACGCACATCATCTCCATACAGTCCCAAACTCAAATGTTTGATCTAGAGTAAAGCAAAGTGAAAAACGAGGCAAAGGCAGCCTAATAATCTCGTTGGATCATTTTGCAGCAGACCTCCAAATGTTCTTAGAATATTTATTTCAAGATTTAACTATTTGTGATACTAACACAAATTAGCAAGTAGATGTGACCTGTGACGGAAATGATACAGGGTTTTCCAATTATTATAAAAACATAAATCTGAAAATTGTGCAGTGCATTTGTATTCAGCCCCCTGAGTCAGTACTTTGTAGGTGTTGGAATATGTTTGGTGCAACAACTCCATTCCTGTCTAGGAATGTTTAGTTGCTAGATATTTATGCTGTTTATAAAGTTTAATAAAAAAGCGCATGTGACTGTATTTCCTGTTTTTCCTATATGTGTATGAAAGAAGCAGCCTGCTGTAGATGCTGCACAGATAGAGACGCACAAATGATTTATTCCTGATCTATTAAGCTTATCATATATTGTTCCTGATTGTTCCTGAATAAAGAAGCTCTGTTGTCACACGCTTGGAGAGTATCCTGAATAATCCGCTGCTAACAGATTATGGGCCCAGAGTGACACAGAACCCCAGAGTAACACAGCAACAGAAGCCCAGAGCAAAAGCAGCACAAAGCAACAGAGACCATGTCCACTAGCAGCAATCCTGTCAAGTTCTCAGTGCCAAGCCTCACTAACCAGGACTAACAGTCCAGGAAATTAAAAGTGAAGATGCTGCTCATAAGAGAAGGTACGTGGAAATATACTCATAAACAAGTGCCTCGTCCATTACCAGATGATTGGCTAGAGAAGGATCAGAAAGCACAAAGCACGATCTCCCTCAGTGTACATGATAATCAGATTGTGCATATATGCAAGTGTGCAATTGCAAAGGAGATGTGGGATGAGTTACAGAAAGTGCATGAAAGATCAAATCTCAGCAATAAGCTTTAGCTTGTGAGAAAGCTGTATCAGTCTAAGCTAAGTGATGGACAGAATATGCAGGACAATATAAGAAACACCCTAGAGATTGTGGAGCATCTCAGGGGTATTGGAGTAAAAATTAAAGATTTTCATGTTGCTGCACTTTTATTAAGTGGTCTTCCAGAGAGTTATGACACACTCATGACTGCACTAGATGCACGGCCAGATGATGAGCTGACACTAGAGTATGTTAAAGGCAAACTTGTGGATGAATTCAAGAGAAAAACGCAGCATGTAAGAAGCAGTAATGAATCCAGAGCAGAAACAGCATTAAAGACACAGGATTTCCCTAAATATAAGAGCAATCTAAGAGAAACTCGTGATTTTTTTTGTCTGTAAAAAGCCCGGCAACCTTAAAGCAGACTGCAGAATTTGGAAAGCAAGAATGAGTCAGCTTAAAAAGCAGAACAGTCATCAAAGGGTTAAAACAGCTGTAAAGAAAGATTCTGCCTGTGTTGAAGCTGCATTTAATGCCAGTACAGGCCCATCTGCATATATGGTGTATAGATTCTTGTGCAAGCAGCCATATGACAAATAACAACGATTTCTTCACTGCTGACCTTAATGAAAGCAAGTCAGAAAAGGTCATCTTAGCAAATGGTCACTATATGACTTCAGAATGAGTAGGAGACGGCTACCTCCACTGTCCAGTTTCCTCAGCACAAAGCAGAAAGATCCCAATAAAGGATGTTCTCTATGTTCCCAGCCTTGAAAGCAATCTTCTGTCAGTAAAGAACCTCATGCAAAAGGGGAATGTAGTTACTTTTAAAGACAACAGCTACATCATCTCAAAAAAGAGTCACACTCTTACAGAAGGAAAAATCCAAGATGAACTTTATCAGCTAAAATGCAAAGAAAGAGTGTAAAGTGCTAGACAAGATCTACATAAG
The DNA here is from genome assembly GCF_039654945.1 of Dendrobates tinctorius. Lineage (NCBI taxonomy): Eukaryota > Metazoa > Chordata > Amphibia > Anura > Dendrobatidae > Dendrobates > Dendrobates tinctorius. The sequence goes on along the minus strand of NW_027361998.1, from coordinate 401,147 downwards.
AAGTGTATCCATGTATGGCAGAGACGTCTTGGGCACAGAGACCCAGAAGCAGTAAGGAAGCTAGCTCAACTTGCAAATGGTATTGAAATCAACCAGTGTAGTCAAATGATGAAGCGCACTAACTGTCTTAAAGGGAAAATGTCCAGAAAATCCTTTCCTAAAATAAGCACCACTAGATCTGCACAGCCGCTGGATCTGATACATACAGATGCATGTGGTCCAATGAGTGTTCAATCTCCTAGCAAGAAGAGATATTTTCTCATATTTATTGAGGACTACTCCAGATATACAGTCACCTACCTGCTTCACAGTAAGGATGAAGTTCCACAGAAACTTGGAGAATATCTTGCTGTAGTGTTTATCAAATTTGGAAGAATGCCAAAAGCCTTGCGTGCAGATAATGGAGCCAAATATACAAGTGGTAAGGTGCAAACCATTTTGAAAAAGGATGGAATCGTGTTCCAGACTACCATTCCATACAACCCAGAACACAATGGCATTGCAGAGAGAGAGAACCATAATCTCTGTGAAAGTGGCAGAAGTATGTTGTTTGATGTTGTCGTACCTGAGGGTTAAAATGCTCACTAGACCCCTGGATAAAATCCTTGAGTGGTGTTGTGACAACACAGCATTTAATCTTAATTATCCAGACATCTATTTTCAGTAAGCAAGGAAGCATAGACTGTTATCTTTGTGTTGTAGTTTGAATTTATGCGTGTGTTCTTCAGTGGGTCAAGGACCTTAGACTGTTGTCCTGTGAGTCTTAAATGTTGATTGTTGACATTTTTGAATGGCTGATGTTTGCCTCTTGTATCAGCTCATACAACTTATTGTCTGCTATCTTTGCAAGAAAGGGATGCAGGGTAATTGAACAATGGATGTTTGATAATATGTTGACTGATCATTGTGTGTGACCCTGTGGCTTGTTGACTTACAAAACACAGGAGTAAAAACTATGCAAATCAATTAAATACTCAATGTGATTTTACCCCTTTCCAACTTTGGACGTACTCAGTACATCTTGGTCGGCTGGTGTTTACCAACCTGAGATGTACTGAGTACGTCCTGGCACAGAGACTGTGCGTGGGCAATCGCTGTCAGGTGTCAGCTGATTCTGACAGCTGACACCCGATACTCAGTGCAGAAGCGGTGCCCACACTGCTCCTGGAACTATAACCCCCTAAATACTGAGATCGTTAGGGATCACAGCACTTAGCCCCCTCTGCACTCCGATTGGCACCCCTGAGACGTCATCGCGGGGGCTCGATCTTTGCCATGGTGACCCGATGTCATCATGACGACATCCAGGTCACTAGGCTACGGCAAGCCTCTCAGACCATGCGCAGAGCAGCGCTGACAGTTTTAATCCATTGTAAAGCTCATACTGCCTTATCAATTTTACCACATGTGGAACAGCATAAAAAACCCACAATTACTGAATTGCTGGTTTTTGTTCATTCTGTCTCCCAAAAATCAGAATAGAGAGCAATAAAAAAGCTATGTGCCTGAAAATGGTACCAATAACATGTCAACTCATCCCTCAAAAAACAAGCCCTCACATGACTCTGTCGGCCAAAATATGAAAAAATTATAGCTTTCAAAATATGTTGATGCAAAAACTAGTTTTTGGAATAACTGCCTTTTAGTGTGTGACAGCTGCCAAACATAAAAACCCAATATAAATCTGGTATCGCTGTAATCGCGCCGGCCCGAAGAATAAAGTCACCCAATCACTTATACTGCATGAGGAACGGCGTAAAAAATAAATAAAACCAATTCTTCACCTGCTGTTGATTTGTTCTTTCTGCCTCCCAAAGATCGCAGTAAGACTCGGCACACATTTATCCTGCACTCTGCGCTGAGCGCTTACATCAGGGTTTCCGTGTAAATCTCTGAAACATGTGATTCAGACAGAACCTCTGGCAGAAGATTCCCTATAATGAGGCACTGTGAACGTCGTAGGACCTGTGAATCAGTGGTGTCAGTCTTTTTAGGCGTGCAAAAAAGTGCCATCAGCCACAGTTTTGCACACTTTACATTTTCAACATTTTCGCCAAATTTCCATTTTTTTCACAAATAAATGCAAGTCATATCTAAGAAATATTACGACTATCATGAAGTACAATATGCCATGAAAATACAGTCTCAGAATCAGCGGGATCCGTTGAAGGGTTCCAGAGTTATTAACTCATAAAGTGACACGGAAGGTGAAAATTAGCTCCATCACTATGGGATTAACTTTCATTTCTAGCTCATTTCTCTTAATTGTGTAACTCAATATCTTGCTTGGCATAGCTCAATTAGCTGTTCCTTTTGCGCTATGTCCGTGATAACATATTAAATTAATTTGTAATTTCAAAAAAGCCATAAAAATTTCAACTAATATATACAGAGAACTTTTAGATATATTTCGGTACTTTTAAAACTATGAAAAGCTATGCAGAAGTTTGCATTTTAGAATTACTGACTTTAATCGTTAATTTAATCTTGTTGTATTTTATGGTCTTTTATGAATTTAGTTTACGGACTTTGCTAGTTGGTCTTAAAAAAAAGTCTCAAACACGGAGGTATGCAACTAGGGATGAGTGAGTAGTGAAATGCTTGGACTCGCTGTACTCGTTATGAGTACCTCCTAATACTCGGGTACTCGTAACGAGTAGCGAGTCCAATGTAAGTCTATGGGAAATGCGAATAATGGGCTGTGCGGGACTGTGCCGGGCTGTGCGGGACTGTGCTGGCTGTGTGGGACTGTGCTGGCTGTGCGGGACTGTGCTGACTTTGCTGGACTTTGCTGGACTGTGCGGGACTGTGCTTGACTCTGCGGGACTTCGCTGGCTGTGCGGGACTGTGCAGGTCTGTGCTGGACTGTGCGGGGACTGTGCCGAAAATTGTAAGGCGAGTAGTGAAAAACTCGCTAGGATTCGAGTGCCGTGAGTACCGCATTACTCGCCGAGTACCGAATCCTAAGGCCTGTTTCACACTTCAGTTTTTCCTGTCAGCCCAGATCCGCCAAAATAGCGGAAAATGGATCCGCAGGCGGACTGACAGGAACGTGTGTGAGCGGATCGGCGGATGTACGGATCCGCCGATGGTGAAATTTTAAAGAGACATACCGCGTCAACCCTGGAGCAGCATGACGAAATCGGCGCGTGAGCAGATCGGGTGAATCGCGGCAGCAGATGTCGCGGGAGCAGATCGGGCGAGAGCAGCAGATCGGGCGATGATGCAGGCGGGAGCAGCAGATCGGGTGATGATGCAGGCGGCAGCAGCAGAGCAGTTACCGACTCAGGTGATATGGCGGCGACGAGAGAGAGAGATTTTTTTCATCCGGCACCCAGAGAGAATTGCGGGTTAAATCAGTGTCTGCCGGATCCGTAGGCCAAAAAAACGTTGCATGGTCCGTTCTGAAATCTTTGTGGACGCCCAAATTTCGGCGGATCCGCAAAAATACGGACGCAACGGAACAACATCAGTCAAAATCTGCCGATAATGAAAGTCAATGGGGAAAAAAACGGATCCGCAAAGAAAAATGGCGGATCCGTTTTTTTCCCAATTCGGCGGATCTTGACTGATTGTCAAAAACAGAAGTGTGAAACAGGCCTAACAAGTATACTCGCTCATCCCTATATGCAACCATTGCCCTTAACTCCTTAACAGCCACATTACACACGTTGTCTTTTAACAGAAACAAGCAGAAAAACAATGTGAAAGAAGTAAATAAAAAATTTTTTAAAAATGAATATCATATAAAATTCTATATTAGAATAACACAAAAAATAATAATAAAAAATATCCTAAAAAAAAATCCACAACTCATCCCACCATTAAAACGCATGACTTTAAATGCTTTCATATATTTATACGAAAATGAAATAGTTGTGGCCAAATAGGGAGGCAATTTATTTTTTATTTATTTATTTCTTAACAATTTTTTTCGGTCTCTAGTGTCAAAATTAACTTCTTACTTAAAGTGTTAAAAATATATATACATCACCGTACTTTCCTATAGAAAGCATGAAAACGGGTGTCAGCATAAAGACATAAAGGAGTTGATTTACGCGGCATGAGGTTAATTAGAGACGCCACTCACAAGGCGGCAAGACCGGAGGCAACTGCACGATCCGCGCACTCCACGACAGGTGGCGTGTCCTGTCACTAATTATTTTATTTGCCCTTTACATCGGCACCAATGCTTTACGTATGTCCAAAGTCACATTTCTTGTGCGTCATACGTGCCTATGGGCACAGGCTAAAATTATTATTAAAGGACCTGTGGCACCTACTTTACAAAAATAAAAAACAGCATAGAAGTCTTCTGGAATGACGTCTTTCCTTGTCACTTTTGGAAGAGATTTTATTTTGAAGCCATTGTATTTTACAATTTAGAATGTTTTATTTTAGTTATTAGCCCGGTGCTCCTCAGTGAAATTTGGAGGTCCATTCTACGTCATAACTTGTGGATAGGTGACACCTAAGCATTGGGTTTACCAGGGCGGCATCAAAAGTTGCACTTGAAGATCTGTGCAATTAAAGGTTTGCTTTAGTCCCCCTCACCCTCAACCCCCCCAAAAAAAATCAAGTTATCCTTTATCCATGTGAAAGTAGATAACTTGCTGATCAAAAAGGAGTCCAACCACTGAGACCTCGAATGGCTTTGATACGCCAAGAACAACCTCTGCCGCCTCTCGCGGACAGGACTGCTGACTACTGCCGTTGGCTTTTTCCAACACTTCCATAGAAAATGAACGGAGTGCAAATTTCCGACCCATTCAGGATCGGGTTGTAGTAGAACCCCATTCTCGGAGTTCTAGAGCACCGATCTTGGGATCGTTGTGAGGACCAGGCGTAGACCCCGGTTGAACAGCACGTTGTCCCCCTTTTTACGTGGGTTCAAGAGTCCTGCGTTTGGGATTGCTGTGAAGGATCCCAGGAGGATTACCCCCAGAGATCAGCAAGTTATCACCTATCTCTTGCTTTTTTGGGGGGGAATAACCCTTTATTGATACTAACAGGAGATCTTTGTTATATTATGGGTCTTCATGGTGACTTTCGGTGGCCGATCCTTTCTACATTGCCACAGTTCTATCCAAGTCCTGTATCGGTGCGCTTCCATTGGGTCTGTATCATTCTATTGCCAGATAGGAGGACTTTCTTATTGAATCATAGAAAGGAAATCGCTCTCCATCTAGATTTTTTTTTATATAGTGTCAGCTTCAATCTGAGATGGGTCAATGAAGAGCGACCCAGCGTGCCGGATACTTAACCTGCCTAACGATCCAGAAAAAATGGAAAAAATCAGTGATCTAATTATTGGCATAATGAGAACAAATGAATATTGCGGTATAATGTCAGCCGCCGCTGCATCTGCAGCTTTATGTGTCGGAGTAGTGGTATTTACAGAGACTAATTTCCTGCGGTCCCTCATTAGTCTTTAATGAGCAGTCATGATGAAAAAGGGGATTCGTTATCTATTGAAGAGGATTTCTCTCTTTTCATAGGAGATAGGGGTAGAAAAGCTCTTTGCAATATATATATATTTTTTTTTAATTAATGAGTATGCACAAATTTTTTTTTCTGTTGTTCATTTGCTTCCCATATGCAAAGTTAAACAATTTTCTAAACAGTCTTCAATAAAAAATATTCGATCATTTTGCAATTTGTTGAGTCATCTACAAAAAAAAGTTACAAATCTATCATAGCGCCTGCTCCTGGTTGTGACATCTCTGTGCTCCACCACTTTTCACTCAGTGTTAGAGATAGCAGGAGGGAAGGGATTATAAACAGATCTCCGATATGGACAGGGGAGAAAGCAAGTGAAGTCTGATGGAGTGTAGATAAAACAGGCTACAGACAGGGAGGAAAGCACATTAGGTGGTAATAAGGTCAGGATAAAAGATGTGCTGATACATGAGCTAATGAATACAGAAGCACCCTGGATAGACTCTGGATAGACAGATTTCATCCAGCTTATATTACTGGTGGAGACACACAGACCTCACATCCAGCCTATATTACTGGGCGAGACACACAGACCTCACATCCAGCCTATAATACTGGGACAGACACACAGATCTCACATCCAGCCTCTATTACTGGAAGAGACACACAGACCTCACATCCCGTCTATATTACTGGGAGAGACACACAGACCTCACATCCAGCCTATATTACTGGAGAGACACACAGACCTCACATCCAGCCTATATTACTGGAGAGACACACAGACCTCACATCCAGCCTATATTATTGTGAGAGACACACAGACCTCACATCCAGCCTATATTACTGGGAGAAACACACAGACCTCACATCCAGCCTATATTACTGGATAGACACACAGACCTCACATCCAGCCTATATTACTGGGAGAGACACACAGACCTCACATCCAGCCTATATTATTGGGAGAGCCACAGACCTCACATCCAGCCTATATTACTGGGAGAGACACACAGATCTCACATCCAGCCTATATTACTGGAGAGACACACAGACCTCACATCCAGCCTACATTACTGAGAGAGACACACAGACCACCCATCCATCCTATATTATTGTGAGAGACACACAGACCTCACATCCAGCCTATATTACTGGAGAGACACACCCCTAATATCCGGCCTATATTACTGGGAGAGACACACAGACCTCAAATCTAGTCTATATTACTGAGAGAGACACACAGATCTCACATCCAGCCTATATTACTGGGAGAGACACACAGACCTCACATCCAGCCTATGTTATTGTGAGAGACACACAGACCTCACATCCAGCCTATATTATTGGGAGATACACAGACCTCACATCCAGCCTATATTACTGGGAGAGGCACATTGACCTCACATCCAGCCTATATTACTGGGAGAGTCACACAGACCTCACATCCAGCCTATATTAGTGGACAGACACACAGATCTCATATCGAGCCTATATTACTGGAGAGACACAGATCTCACATCCAGCCTATATTACTGGGACAGACACAGATCTCAAATCCAGCCTATATTACTGGGAGAGACACATAGATTTCACATCCAGCCTATATTATTGTGAGAGACACACAGACCTCACATCCAGCCTATATTTTTGGGAGAGCCACAGACCTCACATCCAGCCTATATTACTGGGAGAGACACACTGACCTCACATCCAGTCTATATTACTGGACAAACACACAGATCTCACATCCAGCCTATATTACTGGGAGAGACTCACAGATCTCACATCCAGCCTATATTACTGGGGAACACACACACAGAATTTTTTTAGGAATCATTCACTGTAGTTTGGTAAAAAATAAAAAAAAATTTAAGGAAGGATGGTGCCCCATTGCCTGCTGGATCTTGGCAGTTACTCGATTGAATCAATTTGGAGTCCCGCTCTTACAGTGCCTACATATGGTCTATGGCTCATCTAGGTGGTGGTGTTGGGAGTCTTTCACCAGCATGACTCAAGAATAAAATAAAACTTCTCAACCCCATAGAGTTTGAACAGAGCTGGAAAACAAAAGTAGCTAATAGCAAGGAGTAGTAAGTAAATACAGAGGGGTCTGTTTTGGGTTCTGTTTTTATTTTGTAATCTGGGTTAATTTTGGAACATAATCTTGGGTCAGAATTTATTTTTGAGGTTGGGGCTTTAATTAGATGCCTCCTAATTCCAGTGAGTGTGTCGAGGACGACTGTTCTAGCAGGTACTGGTTCTTCGCTAGGTCATGCTAGAAGTAGTACTTTCACGGAAATTCTAGTAATTTTTTTGTGCCACTCGACCAGCAAATGAGCCAACACCCTATCTTTCACATCAATCTGGCAGGTAATCAAAATCTACCATGGATTATTTAGGCTCAAAGATGGAAAACAACATTACAAAACTCTTAGAAAAGGCTCAACACAATTTTGTACCTGTTGGATCAATAGATATCACTACTTAATTGTAGGGAGTCTTCAACTTGAGAGTGTCACGACTCCACCCCTCAGTATGTCTGGGATAGTTACTGACAGCTCAGCCATCCAGTCTGATGCAGGGGCGTGCTGAGCTGTTGGTGTCTTGATTGACAGCTCGGCTGTCCAATCTGAGACTGGGAGGCGCTAACTCTCTCCAGGTGTTCATTGTCCCCGGTGATTGCCATGCTATTTAACTGAGACCTCTGCCAGATGTACATTTAGCCAAGTGTGGTTTGTTCTCTCTGTGCCTTACGTTCTGAATGTTGATCTTTCATTACCTGACCTTGGACCTCGTTCTGACAATCCCTCTTTTTAACCCCTTCTGCTTTGATCCGCTATCCCCAGGTAATTTATACCTTGGAACATTACCTGACCACGCTTTTGTCTCTTCCTTCTGTTTATGACGTACCCTCCTGGCTTCAGACCTCAGATTCCTTGACTATCCTGACTCACGACGCACCCAAAACTGTGCATGCATCATCTATAGACCATCAATGGACTCCTTGGTTCTTATTATTTTTTTTAAATTGAATCTGATTGAAATGGGGAACGACTCAAGTTACAGATGGATTAATCTCTAACTGGTGCTGGCAATTATAATTTTTATGAGTTCTCAAAGGGAATCTGTCACCTATTTTTTCGACTATAAGCTGCAAGTCACCGCCATCAGGGGCTTATCTACAGCATTCTGTAATGCTGTAGGTAAGCCCCAGATGTAACCTGAAAAATGAGTTATATTATACTCACCCAGGAGCGGTCCGGGTCCGGTCCGGGTCCGATGGGTGTTGCGGTCCAGCGCCTCCCATCTTCTAGCGATGACGTCCTCTTCTTTGCTTCCTGTTGCGGCTCCAGCGCAGGCACATTGCTCAGCCCTGTTGAGGACAGAGCAGAATACTGCAGTGCGCAGGAGCCGGACCTCTCTGACCTTTCCCGGCGCCTGCGCACTAACTGCAGTATTCTGCTCTGCCCTCAACAGGGCTGAGCAGTGCGCCTGTGCTGGAGCCGCGACGGGTAGCAAAGAAGAGGACGTCATCACTAGAAGATGGGAGGCGCCGGACAGGACTGCAACACCCATCGGACCCGGACCGCCCCTGAGTGAGTATTATATAACTCGTTTTTCTTCTCTTTCAGGTTACATCTGGGGCTTATCTACAGCATTACAGAATGCATTACAGAATGCTGTAGATAAGCCCCTGATGGCGGTAGACGCATCTTATATACGAAAAAATAGGGGACAGATTCCCTTTTAGAAGCCAGACCGGGGAAAACTCACACATGGCAATCGGAATGATATCTGGTCATGGATAAAGAATAGTGATGAGCGCGTATGCTTGTTGCTCGGGTTTTCCCGAGCATGCTCGGGTGTCCTCTGAGAATTTTGGCGTGCTCGGAGATTTAGTTTTCGTCGTCTCAGCTGCATGATTTGCGACTTGTAGGCAGGCTGAATACATGTGTGGAATGCCTGTTTGTTAGTGAATTCCCACATGTATTCAGCCTGTCTACAAGTTGCAAATCAGGCAGATGAGACGATGAAAACTAAATCTCCGAGCATGCCAAAATACTCGGAAGACACCCGAGCATGCTCGGGAAAACCCGCGCAACGAGTATACTCGCTCATCACTAATAGGGAACCCAATTTTCGTTGTCTTGTGTCGTGTTGGCTCTCCCATTCATTGAGTGCTTCAGATTACTGCCCTCTTGCTTATAGTTTCTACTTTACAGTAAAAGCCTTATGATTTCTTTAGTAAGATGTCAATTGTTGACCAGCAAACTCCAACATATACTTAAATAGAACGCGCAAAAATAACATTCTACTGAAATTTGTCATTTTAAATTTTCCCTTTTTTTCATTGCTGATGTAATTATTTTTGTCCCATCAACAGATGAAGATGAAAAAAATTGAATTTTAATGGGATAAAAGAAATTGAAGGAGAAAAAAAAAAATCTTTAGAGAAAGTTAAACAAAAAAGAAAATTCAACATTTAAAGGGGGTTGGTCAGACTTCGGACTTTGATCACTTTTCTGTGTGCTAGGTCATCAATATCACATTGGTGAGGGTTTAACATCCAGCATCTGAATCGATGAACTGTTTGCAGCTGCACCTAAATATCAGGCGTGATCGGAGCCGAAACAGCATGGCTCCGGTCACTGCGCACTAATCGGAGCTGGACTGTTTCTGCACCGTTCACCCTTTACAACCGACCATCGTTGGAGCTAAAAACTACTGATCACGGGGGGTGCTGGGTATCGGACCCCACTGATCTAATGTCCATGACCTACGGTAAGGATAGGTCATCTATATCATAAAACAGGAACCTCAAATATGCCGTCCAACTATGGAGGATTTTTGAAACTTTTTGAGTTGCAGAATCGCTTCCAAACAACAACGAGAGTGTCACCAAACAGTATCAGATGTCACTTAGCCAATCCAACGGTCATGATTATGGGCGAGTTGGTGGAGACGGCTGAACTTTATCCTATGTCTGTCGCAAGCTCTAGCAAAAAAAAAACAAAAAACCACAAATCCTTTTTTTCTAATTTTGGTTAACCCTGTATATGGAACAATGAAGAAATGTATCACAGCTGATTTTGCTAATACAAAGCAATATTTCTAAGGATCGGATGTCAGAGAGCGAGATATTGCAATTAAATGGGAATTAATGAAGGACAGATTGCTGCGAGCGACTCATAACTTGGATTGTAATCGCGGCCGCAGAAATATGACACAAAAAACCATCAACATCCTCCAAATTAAACTGACGAGGATTTTATAAAACGTAAACAGGCAGCAAATAATAGCAAAATGTATTTAGCAATAAAGTTCACACTAGTGCTCCCCACCATATTGCCATGGGATGGTCCATTACTTGTTCCTTTCCATTGTGGGAGAGACGTGGGACATATAATGCCCAAGGACAAAGGCAAAAGTTAAAGCGTCAATAAAAAGAAAACAGGCTTCAACCTTAACCTATGATGTCCCACTTATGATATCGGTGTATTCTCATGTGGCGGAGGGGTATTTGGACACTATCAGACATCAGAGCCTGGTGCACCTCAACCTTTGCACCGCTAGACCCTTGCTTGAACGCAGAAATCAGGGTGGGCAGATAAGGAAAGGTTTGGCTTGTCTCAATTTCTACCGGTACGCACAGTATTTGGGCTACCTCTGCAGTATCGGTACTGCAGCCAAGTCCTATTTATGGGAAGTGCCCACTCAGTCACAATCACAACCAAAACCTCAACTGATCAACCGGCTGACGAGACCGGAGTAGCAAGTCCCCTTCAAAGTTCACCCAGACACAATGCGTTACAAAAGACTGTGCCTATTCATGTGAAGTTCAGAACCAACACCCCGTCAGTGATCAGCCGACTGAAGAAGGAGCACCAAGTCCTCTTCACTATTTTCTCAGACACAGTACTATACAAAGTAAATGTGACTGTGCATGGTACTGAACTTCAGTCCTATCAAGTGAAATGCAAAATCATTCACAAGAACAAGTAAGTTCCCCACTGACCAACTCACTGAAGAAGGTGGATCACCAATTACCCTCCACTGTTTTCCCAGACATATACAAATGTTTGTGACTGTGCCTGGTACTGCAGCTCCAGCCATGACTGAAGCCAACATCCCTCCGATGATAAGCTGAGTGACGAGGTTGAAGCACTAAGTCTCCTTAACAGTTCTCCCAGACACAAGAAGATATAAATGGTTGTGACTGTGCATGGTGCTGCAGCTCAGTCCCATTTAAATGAAGTGCAGAAGCAGCCACAACCAAAATCGACTTGAAGAGGTTGAAGCACCAGGTCCTAGTCACAACTTATCCAGACAGAGTGTGACATTAATGGTTGTGACTGCGCCGGGTACTGCAACTCAATATTATTTAAGTGAGGTATAGCACCAGTCTCAACCCCAACTAATATCCCCGCTAATCAACTCACTGAGGAGGCTGAAGTCCCAAGTCTCTCGACTCTGTTTCCAAGACATAGTACATTACCAATGGTTGTGACTGTGCCCGGTACTGCATTTCACTCCTATTCAAGTGAAGTCTAAAATCAGTCACAGCCACAACTCCACTGCAGTTCAACTCACGGGATAGCCTGTAGCGTCAATTCCCCTTTATGGTTTACACACATTGAATACCATACAAGTCATTGTGACTGTGCCAGGTACTGCAGCTCAATCGCATGCAAGTGAAGGGCAAAACCAGAACCGGTCACAACCAAAACTGTCTTCAGTTGACTGAAGAGACTGCAGCACCAAGTCCCCTTCACAATTTACCCAAACACAGCTCAATATAAATGGTTGTGACTGTGCCTGGTGCTGTAGCTCAGTATCATTTCAGTAAAGTGTATTACCAGTCACAACCAGAACTGATATCTCTTCTAATCAACTCACTGAAGAGGCTGAAGCACCGAGTCCCCATCACTATTAACCCCGGCATGGTGCTGTACGAGGGCTGGTGACTGTGCCTGGTCTTGCAGCTCAGTGCTGTAGCTCTTGTGACAAGTAGGGCTGAGCGGACCTGTGGATGTTTGGGTACATCGGGTTCAGCCAAACTAAGGTTAAAAGTTCAAGTCATTATGAGAACTTGACCCTGAACCCGAAGCCAATTGAGACCTGAACTTCGGGGCTGTAAAATGGTCATCGTAAGGGCTAGGGGGTTGCAAAAGACAGCAAAATGGGAGTAAGAGCAGGACAATTGCCCTGCGAACAAATGTGGATATGAAAATGACTTAAATAACGTAGAAACAAAAGTATAATTTTGTACCAGGAGGTGGAGGTCCAAGTGCAGGAGGAGGTTGAGGAAGAGGTGTACATGGTGGGGTAGGTGGAAGAGGCAAAGGAGGAGTAATCCAACACAATTATTATTATTTTTTTTTCATTTTTTTATTGAACTGACTTAAAATAACCTAGAATTAACAAAAATAAAACTAGCAACCTAGACCTAGTAGGGGTAGATCCAAGTGGAGGAAGAGGTGGACCTGGCGGTGTAGTTGGAAGAGGCAAGGGAGGAGTAATTCAACACTGTTTGTGTTTTTTTCCTTTTATGGAACTGACTTAAAATTACATAGAATGAACCCAAAATAAACAAACAAGCTACAACCAGGAGGCGGAGGTCCAACTAGAGGAGGTGGATGTGGCGGTGTAAGTGGAAGAGGCAGAGGAGGAGGCAGCAAAATGAAACAAATGGCAAATTGAGCTGAACACTGGATGGGTGCGGCTGGTATAGTTGGTATCGACAAGTCCTGTGGGATCCACGCCTGTTTCATTTTCAGGAATGTTAGTGTGGAGAAATGGGGGTCAGTGGATGCTATCATCCGCTGACTCGGCTGTCTTTAGCAAGACTGCATGGACCAGGGCTCATACCACCGAACGCCGCGCTCGCTCCGCGTGGGCGGGTCACTACTCAGACAACACAGGGTGAGGGTAAGTAAAACAGTGTGGCAGTAATTTATTGACCAACAACTCCCAATAGCAAACAGAAACAGCCCCAGCAAATATCCAAGATGATGCAAATTACAGGATCTCACCCTTCCGCTGACTCGCTGGGATTAGAGCTGCCTCCAGTGTCGATGAGCGGTTCTGTGTTCTTTCAGCCGGGTCCGTTGTACCCTCAGCTGAGATCCTGAAGTGCCTCACCGACCAGAAGAAAAGTCTCCTTGTATAGTGGCATGTGCCCTAACAAGTGCTCTTCCAGTCCCGCATCACAGATAAGGAGAACAATGGGGATGAGATCAATAGCATTACTTGAATATTTAAACTGTTTACATATTTTTTCCCTCTCTGCTTTCAACGTCAACAAACTGGCTCCATAACACAATGCATAGTTAACATATCAGCAGACCTCACTATTCATCAAGGATGAGAGCACACTATGTTATATCAAATATCAGCTTATAAGTCAATATTCCAGGCTCACACAAATAAAAGTCTGTTTTCTTGACCAACAAAAAATCAACACTTAAATCCAAAAGTCAACATACAGATAAAAAATCAATTCTTCTTGGTTTGCCCAAAATGGTTGTCTGGGTGATTAAGATTTAATAATATTAATTTATTTATATAACGCCAACATATTCTGCAGCACATTACATTATAGAGGGGACTTGTACAGACAACAGACATTACAGCATAACAATAAACACATAGATCAAAACAGATACCAATAGGAATGAGGGCCCTGCTCGCAAGCTTACAGTCTATGAGGAAAAAGGGAGACACGAAAGGTGGGTGGTAACAGTTGCTTTTGTTGTTCAGACCAGCCATAATGTAAGAATTGAGTGTTCATGTAATGCTGCATGAACCGGATATCAGCCTAAGTATGTAACAATGCAGCACAGAGGGCTATTAAATGCATAAAGCATGTGAGAACATGATGCGAGGAGCCTGGTTATGGTAAAAATTTTGAATGGGTCACACAGGGATAGTTAGGTTAATGCGTTGAGGTGGAAGGCCAGTCTGAACAAATACGTTTTTAGTGCACACTTAAATCTGTGGGGATTGGGGATTAATCGTTTTAACCTGGTAGTGCATTCCAAAGAATTGGCGCAGCACGTGAAAAGTCTTGGAGACGGGAGTGGGAGGTTCTGATTATTGAGGATGTTATCCTCCGGTCATTAGCAGAACAGAGGGCGCGGGTAGGGTGGTAGACTGAGATGAGGGAGGAGATGTAGGGTGGTGTTGAGCCATGGAGGGCTTTGTGGGTGAGGGTAATAAGTTTGTACTGGATTCTGGAGTGGATGGGTAACCAGTGTAAGGACTGGGACAAGGTAGAGGCATCGGTGTAACGATTGGTGAGGAATATGATCCTGGCTGCAGCATTCAAGACAGATTGGAGAGGAGAGAGTTTGTTAAGAGGGAGACCGATTAGAAGAGAGTTACAATAGTCGAGACGAGAATGAATAAGAGAAACAGTAAGAGTTTTTGCAGAGTCAAAGGTAAGAAAGGGTCGAATGCTAGAAATGTTTTTGAGGTGCAGATGACAAGAACGAGCCAGTGATCAGATGTGGGGAGTAATGGTGGAAGCCACACACGAAAATGGCAATGTCGGGCATAGGTAGGTTAGTAGAGGGAGGAAACACGAGGAATTCAGTTTTTGACAGGTTCAGCTTCAGATAGAGGGAGGACATGATGTTAGAGACAGCGGTAAGACAATCACTGTTTTTTTCTAAAAAGGCAGGCGTGATGTCAGGAGAAGAAGCGTTTAATTGGGTGTCATCAGCATAGAGATGGTACTGGAAACCAAATCTACTGATTGTTTGACCAATAGGGGCAGTGTACAAGGAGAAGAGGAGGGGCCTAGGACTGATCCTTGAGGAACCCCAACAGTAAGGGGAAGGTGAGAGGAGGAGGAACCGGCAAAAGATACAGTAAAGGAGCGGTCGGAGAGATAGGAGGAGAACCAGGAGAGAACGGTGTCCTTGAGGCTGATGGAGTGAAGCATGGTGAGGAGGAGATGATGATCCACAGTGTCAAATGCTGCAGAGAGATCCAAGAGAATTAGCATGGAGTAGTGACCTTTCCTCAGAGGACTGGGTGGAAGATAATGTGAAGGAACTGGACGAATTCTCAGCCATCAAATGTAACACCGCCTCAACACGTTCTGGCCTCATCATTCGTGTAGCGGTATTCGGCCTTACAAAATAATGCAGAACGTCCTGTCGCCTGTGTACACCAGAGGAAGGTGTTGTATTTGGGCACATATTAGTAACAAAATTACCACGTCCTCTCTTTGCGGCAGGTCAACCAGCAGCAGCTACACCTGCACCACCACGGCCACATTCTCATCCCCTCAGGGATGGTCTACTCACTTTTTGAAGTGGTTTTTAGGCACGCTACTCACACACACATGGCTGCAGAGTATAACTATTTTTAAGGCCCACACATCGTACAGACACAGCTGAGGTTTATAATTATTTATTGAGCCTGGACACAACTCATACAGACACAGCGGTACAGTAAAATTATTTGTTTGATCTACAAATGGCGAAGAGACGACTGCAGAATTATTTTGTAGGCAAACTACTCCTATAGACACAGCAGTACAACAAAATTATTTTTTTGGCCCACAAATGGCAAAAAGGCTGAAAAGTAGATTTATTTTTTAGGCACACTACTGGTAAAGACACAGCTACAGAGTACACAATGGCTTTTTGGAACAGTGCTCCCACAGGCGGAGTTGCAGAGTACACACAGAGGCTTTTTGGAACAGTACTCCCACAGATATAGGTGCAGAGTTCACAGAGCGGGCTTTTTGGCACAGAGCTCCCACTGATACACGTGCAGAGTACACAGCAGCTTTTTTGCACAGTACTCGTACAGTCATGGTTGCAGAGTACACACAGAGGCTTTTTGGAACAGTACTCCCGCAGTAGGGGTTGCAGAATGCACACAGTTGCTTTTTTGCACAGTACTCATACAGGCGGGGTTGCAGAGTACACACAGTGGCTTTTTGGCACAGAACCCCACAGGTATGGGTGCAGAGTACACACAGTGGCTTTTTTGCACAGTACTACCACAAATATGGGTGCAGAGTACACACAGCGGCATTTTGGCATGGTACTAATACTGATACATATGCAGAGTACACACAGCGGTTTTTTTGCACAGCACTCCTACAGGCGGGGTTTCAGAGAACACACAGTGGCTTTTTGGCATAGTACTCCTACAAGCGAGGTTTCAGAGAACACACAATGGCTTTCTTGCACAATACTCCTACAGGTGGGGTTGCAGAGTACACACTGTGGCTTTTTTTGCACAGTACTCCCACAGATATGGGTGCAGAGTACACACAGTGGCTCTTTGGCACAGTACTCTTACAGGTGGGGTTGAGGAGTACGCACAGTGGCTTTTTGTCACAGTATCCCCACAGATATGGGTGAAGAGTACACACAGTGGCTTTTTGGCACAGTACTCCCACATATATGGATGCAGAGTACACACAGTGGCATTTTGGCACAGTACTAATAATGTACACATCCAGAGTACACACAGTGGCTCTTTGTCACAGTACTCCTACAGGTGGGGTTGCAGAGTACACTCAGTGGCTTTCTTGCACAGTACTCCCACAGATATGGGTGCAGAGAACACACAGTGGCTCTTTGGCACAGTACTCCTACAGGTGGGGTTGCAGAGTACACACAGTGTCTTTTTGTCACAGTACCCCCACAGATATGGGTGCACAGTACACACAGTGGCTTTTTGGCACAGTACTCCCACAGATATGGTTGCAGAGTACACATAGCAGCATTTTGGCACAGTACTCCTTACTGAGACACGTGCAGTGTATACACAGTGGCTTTTCTGCAGAGTGTGCAGTCCAATTCTGTCACTCACTCCAGCTGCTTGCTATCTCTGCAGTAATCAGAGCAGAATGGCAGTGACAGTTGTGGTTGGCCTTTATAGAAGCCGGGTCACGTGATGCGCCGACCAATCACAGCAAGCCATGCCAATACTTGTTATAGCTATGATATCTCCAGAATTGCCCACAGCCTAAAAGCTGCAGGCACTTTTAACAAACTTTATTACGCATCCAAACCCAAATAGCAAACCGGACATACTGTTAAAAGTCCGTGTTCGGGGTTCGGAACCAGACATCAGGTGTCTGGTACATACCCTGAACTGTACAGTTCTGATTCGCTCATCCCTATTGATAAGCACAGCTACATGTATGGAGCCATTCGGGAGAGCCAAAGATATAAATTAGCTGATTATTGGTGGGTGGGGTATTTGGATTTACATTATACACGGACAGAGCCTAAGAAATAGAAAAATATTCTTTAAAAAATTCCTACAAGACAAAGAAAATTATATATTTTTTATGCTACAATAAATAATTCAATAACCTAATAAAAGTCGGCAAAGTAGGCTAAACGTCTATATGTTTCAGCATTTGTCCAGGATTCATCGATGACTCAAAACAAGACAGAAAAATTTACCTTCGGAAACAAAATAAAATCTTCTCCCTCTGAGCTCCGTCATCTCTTCCTACCTGAATTCCATTCTGATCTATAGACAGATGCTGCGTCTGAAAAGCTTTTAGACTGTAAGGGGGTGTTTACTAAAGTGTGGGCGCTCATGGGAACGAGGCATCTCAGAGATAACGCTCATCAGCCGATCCTTCAAGAAATGTCAGCTGCTTTCCTTGTTATATTGGATTTATGGCACATGAACAAGTAACTGAAAGTTTTAGAGCAAAGAAAGTAAAGATGAGTATGAAAAAAACATAAAAACATAAAAAAAAACATAAAAAACCCTCCTTAGGAAGCTGTAGATTTGCATTATTTGCACTAAATATCTGTAGCTTTTCATTCACTCTGCCGGTTTCTGAAACTTCCCACCATTCCACTTGCAGCTGGCAGTCTCACAGGCACATTGAGGAACAGATCCTGCAGCCGCATCCCCCTCCTCCCTCGTTCTGCTTTGTACTATTTTTTTTTTTACATTTGCAGGAAGATTCTGAAAATTTACAGGGGGAGACTGGGAAACACTCTGCGACCTGAATTTTATTTGGCCGCTTTTCCTGCTATGTGTGCATGAGCCTCTATCGAAGACTACGGAAATTACATAGCCAAGCCAACAACTCCCACGCATGTATGGCCATCGCTACTTGAAAAGATAGAAATGAGCAAATCCAATCAATGTGAATTAAATTTGGGTATTATTTAAGGGAATTTTCTAGTAAATTCATAATTCGATTTGCCAAAATTTGCTAAAGAAAATTCCCACTGCCATTTTTTACTAAGCAGAAGGTTGCATAAGCCAGAGAAGGTTACTATGACCTTAGATGGGGCTACGTGTGCCTCACCATAATGGCTTTCAGCTATCATATCACATGGTATAGCTCAGTCAATCAGAAGAGACTATCATAGCCTGTATAAAAGCCAAGGCAGGGAACGCAACAGCAGATATTTTATAGTAAACCTGGATAATGAAAGCCATTAAACATTGGATAAACATTGACGTACTTGTGATTTGCAGCAAATCAAGTTTTTGGGAAAATTTTTACAAAACTCACCTCCATTATAAGTTTTCCTAAAGCGAGGGGTTACAGAGTAAGCATTCACTATCAGATTATAACCTGTTACTGTAAGTGACAAAACTAGAAATTTAGAGATGAATTAGAAGTAAAAAGCCCTCAGGAGACTCCCTTGGTGGGTCAATATTGAAGAGGTTCTGGAGTGAGTTCCCCTGGTGTCCTGCAAATCATCTGCCTCTGACATTTCCCATAAGTCATACATCACATCTATAATTGATTTATTATATTCTAGTATCCTACCTACTATTTTGATGAAAATGTCCTGCAAAAATAATCCAGCTCATTATTATCAGAGACAGCATTAGAAAGACAAGTAACACCTCTATACACAGCTGATAGCACAGGATCCATCACTCACAGTAGGTGATGTCACAGCTCACCTCCTCCTTGGGTACAATGACTGACAACACCTCTATATACAGTAGATAACACAAGATCCTCGATTCACAGTACATGAGATCACAGCTCACCTCCTCCCCCTCCTATACAATGACTGTTAACACCTCTATATACAGTAGCGTGTAAGATCCATCATTCACAATAGATGAAGTCACAGCTCACCTCCTCCTTGGGTACAATGACTAATAACTTCTCTATATATAGTAGATAACACAGGATCCTCCACTCACAATACACATCTCACCTCCTCCTCCTCCTGTACAATGACTGATAACACCTCTATATACAGCTGATAGTACAGGATCCATCACTCACAGTAGGTGATGTCACAGCCGACCTCCTCCTCTGGTACAATGACCGATAACACCTCTATATACAGTAAATAACACAGGATACACCATACACAATAGGTGATGTCACAGCTCACCTCCTCCTGTACAATGACAGATAACACCTCTATATACAGTAGATAACACAGGATCCACCATTCACAATAGGTGATGTTACAGGTCACCTCCCCCTCCTGTGCAATGACTGATAATACCTCTATATACAGTAGATTACACAGGATCCACCATTCACAATAGGTGATGTCACAGCTCACCTCCTCCTCCTGTACAATGACTGATAACACCTCTATATACAGTAGATAACAAAGGATCCACCATTCACAATAGGTGATGTCACAGCTCACCTCCTTCCCCTGTACAATGACTGATAACACCTCTATATACTGTAGATAACACAGGATCAACCATTCACAATAGGAGATGTCACAGCTCACCTCCTCCTCCTGTACAATGACTGATAACACCTCTATATACAGTAGATAACAAAGGATCCACCATTCACTATAGGTGATATCACAGCTCACCTCCTCCTCCTTTACAATGACTGATAATACTTCTATAAATAGTAGATAACACAGGATCCACCATTCACAATAGGGGATGTCACAGCTCACCTCCTCCTCCTGTACAATGACTGATAACACTTCTATATACAGTACATAACACAGGATACAGCATTCACAATAGATGTCACAGCTCACCTCCTCCTCCTGTACAATGACTGATAACACCTCTATATACAGTACATAACACAGGATCCACCATTCACAATAGATGTCACAGCTCACCTCCTCTGCGAATGGTAAAAATACCATTGTCAAAAAGTTTTAAACAATAAATTCAATGCAAAACCTGATTTAAGCAATCCGTCATTTTCTGATGACACATTCCCTTTAAGCTAAAGATAGACTTTCTGTCGGACGTTCCGTAATTGAAGGTCTTCGCAATAAATTCTCATATAGCTAATGATAGTCAGGACACGATAAGTTGCAGATATCAAGGAGAAAGACTTATTATCTGCCCCATGAATACGGCCATTGTCAGATGAAGCCTTTGAATGTTAAGCGGCCAATTACAGCGGATCACAAAGGCGCTGATTTCCATTGATTTGAAAGTACAATCTCGGGTCATTATTACGACCAATTTCTTCATGTCTATTGAAGGAGCCGCACAGTTAATCTCCTGCAACAATAGGCAGACAATCCTTTGCCCAGACCACAGGTTAAGATTAATTGCGGAGAAAATAGAACCTGAGGCAGAAAAGGAACCGGCGTAAAGAATATCTATATGTGCCGTATGTATCATTACACTAACTCTGAAAGGGTTAATGCTGTCATTCCTAAAGGAAATATGTCACCCCCCTGGACGTACATGACCTATTAATATGGGCATACAGGTAATAGAAATATTACACTGGTCCTACCTGTCTCATATTAACGGCCTTGTTGCTGAGAAATGTGATATTCTGCTTTATGCTGATTTCCTCCATGCTCTGGGCCGTGCGGTACTGTAAAAAATCCCTGCCTCCTCTCTTCATTGTAATACTATCCCCCTCCCATAAGCATCAGTTACAGCCCTAAAATCCCGCGCCTGCGCCCTGCACTTCCTCAAAAATACATATCTGATCCTTTCTTCTGTGGGCGCCGCATTCAAGGATCTTCTGCGCAGGCGCCAGGGAGTTACTGTGACCTCTGGAGTGCGCGCCGATAATATGCTCTCCTCACTTCCTCTCTTCACAGTTATCGCTAGGAACCATATATATATGGGGATGACTGTGCAGGGAGGAAGTGGGTAGAACACCTTATTGGTGTGAACAACGGAGGTCACTGGAACGGAAGTCGCCGGCACCTGTGAAGAACATCCCTGAATGAAAGATCCGCCGGACGAGACACAAAGGGTTGGTGGGAGGCGGGCATGACACTGGCAGGGAGCGAGTGACTAAAAGGAAAAAAAAAGGGGAAACGGGGGGGGGGCTGGGTAGGAAGTGACATAGGCAGGGGTGGGGTTTTTAGGGCAAAAAGGATGCAGCAAAGCGATTGCCCTCTTTGACCGAAGGACATCCAGACAGCAAACCCCATCCATCCTCAGGAGAAGAACGACCAGGTCACAGTGGCGATGCTAATAATACCACTTACAAGTGGATTTATATGGGCAGATTACCTTTAAGCCCAGGGGAAGGGCAATCCGGCAGCCATGGTTCCCTGGAGGTTTCCCCCACAGGGGGTTTTTCCTCTCCTGACTGGCATCGGATGGCTCTTTGTGAGCCATAGGTTCCGCTATAATTGATTTATTGATAGATTGAGCGTTGGGGGGTCCTCGAAGCTGGTGAAAAAATTTTTGGGAATCGGGCATTCTTGCACTGTGGTGGTCTGGTGAAACCTGGGTGTTACCCGGCGAGAGAAGTCAGGGTCACACTAGTATCAGATGTATGGGTGCCCGACAATGGATACAGGTTAACGGTGTGGAGGCAACCTCTTCCCTCGATTCACGGTGCTGGCAGGGAGGGAAGGGGCGATGCCAACGAAATCATCAGACCAGTACCGGGATAGCTTCGAGGGCCCCACCAAGTGTCTATAATTATTAATAAAATTGGTGGCTGTGGCCATTCTTATCCAAAGAATAAGGGTTGTGGCTTGTCCTTTATTCGGGAGAAAGGGGGAGGGAACGCCGGGGAGAGGCGAGGGGTGGTGGGTGGAGAAGTCACGGGAAGTCGACCTTTTCCTGAGACAAGTGTTTATGCATATGTAGTGTATGTATATTTAGTGTGTGCTTTTGTAGTGTGTGTATGTAGTGTATGTGTATTCACTGTGTATTCATTGTATGTGTATATAGTGCCTGTATGTAGCATGTTTATGTAGTTTATGTATGTAATGTATGTGTCGGTAGTGTTTACATAATGTGTGTACTTAGTGTGTGAATGTAGTGTGTATGTATGAAGGGTATGTGTGTATGTAACATGTGGTATGTAGTGTGTGTTTGTAATGTGTGTATGTAGTGCTTGTATGCAGTGTGTATGTATATTTAGTGTGTTTGTAGTGTGTGTGTAGTGTATGTGTATTCACTGTGTATTTAGTGTATGTTTATGTAGTGTCTGTATGCAGTGTTTATGTAGTGTGTGCATATATAATGTATGCAGTGTTTATGTAATGTGCGTATGTAGTGTATGTGTATTCACTGTGTATTCAGTGTATGTGTATGTAGTGTCTGTCTGCAGTCTATGTAGTGTTTGTATATTGTATGTGTATGTAGTGTGATTGTATATTGTATGAGTATGTAGCGTGTTTGTGTGGCGCCCCTGAGGCTCAGTCGCCACAGAGGTACTGCACCTTCTCCTAAGGTGTAGTGCCCCACCAACTAGGTAAGTTGGGAGCTCCTTTCCACACTCCAACACCTGCACCCACACACAGGATAGTTCAGCAATGGACCAGATTGCGGCTCCATGCTTAGAGGGTAGTAGAGCACCTTTCGTGGGTCCTTGCTTCGTAACACGAGATGTGCTGGGAGGTGGGTGGAGTTAGATATAAAAGAGTGGGAAGGTTTAGAATGACAGGTCAGTTCAGTTCAGGAGAACAGAGAGGAGTTGTGGGTTGGAAGAGGAACCCTGCCTATAGGTTCTCAGCGCAAGGCCGGGGCCCGGTCCACGAGGTTGTATGGACACTTATTGTTCTGCAGCAGACACCGGTGGAGTAGTTGGCTGTAAATGGACTACTCCCATCTAAGACTTGGGACACAACAGCAACACGGATAGAGAGCCGGGATCCAGGAGCATCCCTGAGCAGGCTACAGCTGTCTGTCTTTCAAGTAAGGTTCTAGGAACATCTGACAGGAGGAACTTCAGAGTACCACGGTACTGGAGCTCTTCACACTAAAAGGCGCAATAGAGGAGTTGTTCAGGGCAGGTACATGTTGGCGGAGTGTTGGAGAGGAGAAGCCTAACTTGCCCGAGAGGTTGAGGGAGTCTCTGCCCCGGAGGACACGGCATGGAAGCGGGCACCAGTGGTTACCAAGAGCTGTGAGTAAAGCGTTGAAACTGCAAGCCCTGGTGTCCTCCATTCCTTCTTGCGTCTGCCAGCACTGCTACATCCCCTGCGCCCGACACTACGCCATCAAAGTGTCCCCACATCTACACTGCCCTGGGACAACAGCCCTGCCTGTAGAGGGCTATACCACCATTGCTGCATCCCACCATCTGTCCTAGAGGATCTGTCTGCAGCGTCGGCTTAACATCTCCCTTGCCGAACACCACAGGTGGCGTCACGAACTATTCAATTCCATTAACCACACACCACCATTGACATTGGGCGCCCAGGGCCATGGACCGGGTCACCGCTGCCGTGATACTTTCCCCCTGACACTGACCCGGTACCGAGTACCCCACAGCCCTGGGACGGGGGCGACCCAATTTTGGCGTCACGAACAGGATGACGAGACCCGATACCATCGGGTTCTGTGCGCCTGAAACTTGTGAGACTTTGTACTTTTGAAAATGTGCAGAAGACCTGATTTAATAGACTGTAATGGACATTAGAAATGGCCGCTGGCGCGGAGAAGAAGGGCGTGAAGAGATGGGAGGTCCTAGGAAAAGACCGCGAAGAGTATTTGGCCTTTCCTGCCTGAATTACTATGTGACAGCTACATGGCCCACCCACCGAGTGGTTCGTATACTGGCTTGGTATGGGGGTGCTGGAAGAAGACGGCGCCCCCGGAGGGAGGGGCAGAAGAAGCCAGTGGCGGGAAAGGGGCTGAGGCAGGAAGAAGAACGCCAGAACGCCATGATCAAAGAAGATGAGAAGTCAGAAGAACAGGGGGAGGAGAGGCCACTCGCTCCGAGGCCGCCCACACAGAGGCTGCGACCGCTGATACATCCTCAGCGGCGGCCACCACCGCCTTATAATCGATGTTGCCATTGGGTGAGTCCCATCCGGAGGAGGTATATGAGAGCTCTGGAGCAGAACGGAGGCCCGGGACCGCGCCCCCGCCTGGACCGGGTGCAGCTGCACCGACCTCCACCAACGACCCCGACTGAGTCCGACCTGGCCCCGGTACGGATCCAACTGTGGCCTATACCACCAGTCACCCCGGGAGTTGCGGCTGCTGCCATTTGCCACCCGGTACCGGAGCCGGAACCGCGGCCAGAACCGCCAGGTATGAATACTGCCCCGGGGTTGATCCTAGCTTTGGGAGTGGAACCTACAGATAGGAATGGCCTGATTGACCTCAGCTGGCAACTCCCGACTGCAATACCGTTAGCTGAAGTCCCGATGGACACTGAAGAATCGGATTCTGGGGAATCAGCGGCAGCAGTGGCTGAGTCCCCGACGGCCGCAGAAGCGCCATCGGAGGTGGCGGATATGCCATCCCCGCAGGCAGTAGACGTTTCAATGGCCCTTTCCATTACCCCGACCAGTCCCTGTCTCACCCTGTGGGAGGCAGAGTGTATGCGGCTAGCCAGTAATCAGCAGGGCAATGATACCACACCTGAGGACAGTTCTTCCAGAACCCCAGGAGGGGACCACAAGTAAAGTAAACTTTTCAAATCTCGTTACCCAGGAGGGTTTGTTTGCACCAGTTGTGCTTTTTTCTATTTTTCTATTTTTGTTATCATGTTTTTCTGGTAGCACTTTTGTTGCCTAGTTTTTGCAATGGCAGCGTTTTCCCAATTTGAACTAGCGATCATGAACTTGGAGTGATCCAAAAACTTTTATTGTAAATAGTTGCACCTCTTTAGGTGCCCTCTCTTGGTTTTACATATAGAGACACTTTGCGAAGATAATGTTTTTGCATGGACACTTTTCGAAGATGATGTCTACCTCAAAGGACACTGCAAGAGATCCCAGCTGGGAGCGGTGTCCAGCACTTACAAGAATAACTGTTGAATGTTTTACTGTGAAGTATTTGATAATGTGTTTTATAAGAGTATTAGTAACTGAGAAATGGCTTTTATAGAAGAATTAGGAATGTCTGATCTTGAGATGAGTGATGTGTATAAAGAACTGAAAGTAGACAGTTGACGGACCAGGTACTAGCGGTCAGCGTCTTGCGTCTAGAAGAGGCAGTGAAAGTAGAAAAATAAATGTGTACTAGAGAAGGAAACTGAAAAATGAGAGAAAATGTGTTACAGAGAATAGCACTTTGAATTGAGAATTGCACTTAGAATTAAAAATTTTAGGTAGAATTTTAGATAGAATTGTTTGTAACGTTCAAGATGAGTATCTCCTATACTAGGAAGATTAGTATAAGAAAAGTTTGTTATGCATTACAAAATTTTTGTATGTTTCTTTGCTGTCTAGTTTGTTGTCTTGCAGCCCGAGGACGTGCTGTGTTTAACGGGGGGTATGTGGCGCCCCTGAGGCTCAGTCGCCACAGAGGCACTGGACCTTCTCCTAAGGTGTAGTGCCCCACCAACTAGGCAAGTTGGGAACTCCTTTCCACACTCCAACACCTGCACCCACACACAGGATAGTTCAGCAATGGACCAGATTGCGGCTTCATGCTTAGAGGGTAGCAGAGCACCTTTCGTGGTTCCTTGCTTCGTAACACGAGATGTGCTGGGAGGTGGGTGGAGTTAGATATAAAAGAGTTGGAAGGTTTAGAATGACAGTTCAGTTCAGTTCAGTCAGAGTTGAGTCTGGGAGGTCAGTCTGACAGAAGGTCAGTGGAGTAGGAAGTCACTGAGACAGGAGTGAGGATCCCTGGAAGAGGGATGGATGAAGGAGTGCTGCAGCTGCCTCTGTGACCTGAGCCAGCTGGCACGGGAAAGGAACAGAAGGAGAAAGACTTAGAACTTGTCATGATCCAGGACGGGATTTCGCTTTGACCCGTCCTGGTTAGACTATGGGTTAATTGTGCTGCCTCTCTCTGGCAGAAGGAGGCTATTTAGTGCTCACTGGACCTGGGTCCGGTGTCAGTTATACTCCTGCCCTCGGCTGAGTTAGGTGACCTCTTGCGTACGTGTGCCTTGTGCCTGATAACTTGTTGCCTGCTTGGTTGTGATCTGGTTCTGTCCCTGTTACGAGTTCTGCCTGACCCTCTTGTACTGCGCTACCTCTCATCTATGACTCTCTGCTTGTGACCTGACTTCTCTCTGCTCATCCCCTTGGTACCACGTCGCCCTCTTGTGTATGACCTTTGGCTTTGTCTGACTACCCCTCTGTTTGTCCCTCCTGTACCTCGTTTGCCCGTACTGTTGTGACCTCCGTTTTGCCTGACTCTGAGTTGTTGTATGGTGTCCTGTCATATCTAAAAGCAGGATGCTAAGCCCCGCCCCCTTGCAGTCACATGACCATAGGTCCCGTGCCAGCTTGCTCATTTCAGTGTCTGCAGGTCCTGTGCCTCTTTACTTCCCGGTGCTGACAGGATCCTGACACTATTAGCTTGAAGCACGCATGGTCACCTCTGCTGCCCTGCTCCCCAGGTAACTTTTATCACTGCTTCTGTACTCAGGACACGCGCACTGGCTCTATGAGCAAGTGTAGTGCGGTGTCTCTGACAGAACTGCAACCTAAGCTTCCATAAGAGAGAGAAGGAACAGCGCGGAACGAAGGAGTCGGAGAACAGAGAGGAGTTGTGGGTTGGAAGAGGAACCCTGCCTATAGGTTCTCAGCGCAAGGCCGGGGCCCGGTCCCCGAGGTTGTATGGACACTTATGGTTCTGCAGCAGACACCAGTGGAGTAGTTGGTTGTAAATGCATTACTCCCATCTAAGACTTGGGACACAACAGCAACACGGATAGAGAGCCGGGATCCAGGAGCATCCCTGAGCAGGCTACAGCTGTCTGTCATACAAGTAAGGTTCTAGGAACATCTGACAGGAGGAACTTCAGAGTACCACGGTACTGGAGATCTTCACACTAAAGGCGCAATAGAGGAGTCGTTCAGGACAGGTACATGTTGGTGGAGTGTTGGAGAGGAGAAGCCTAACTTGCCCGGGAGGTTGAGGGAGTCTCTGCCCCGGAGGACATGGTATGGAAGCGGGCACCAGTGGTTACCACGAACTGTGAGTAAAGCATTGAAACTGCAAGCCCTGGTGTCCTCCATTCCTTCTTGCGTCCGCCAGCACTGCTACATCCCCTGCGCCGGACACTACACCATCAAAGTGTCCCCACATCTACACTGCCCTGGGACAACAGCCCTGCCTATGGAGGGCTATACCACCATTGCTGCATCCCACCATCTGTCCCAGAGGATCTGTCTGCAGCGTCGACTTAACATCTCCCTTGCCGAACACCACAGGTGGCGTCACGAACTATTCAATTCCATTAACCACACACCACCATTGACATTTGGCGCCCAGGGCCACGGACCGGGTCGCAGCTGCCGTGATACATTCCCCCTGACACCGACCCGGTACCGAGTACCCCACAGCCCTGGGACGGGGGCGACCCATTTGTATATTGTATGAGTATGTAGTGTATGTATATTGTATGTGTATGTAGTGGTTCTGTATGTTGTATGTGTATGTAGCGTGTTTGTATATTGCATGTGTATAATGTATGTGTTTGTAGTGTGTTTGTATATTGTAGGTGTATGTAGTGTTTATGTAATGTGCATTTGTAGTGTATGTATATTTAGTGTGTATATACAGTGTGAGTGTGGGAAGAAGGGCCCCCGCCGAGTGTCCGGGCCAGAACCAAGGGGACCGTCACCTAGGTTCCGGGGGAAACTGTTCCCGAGGGACAGAGTTCAGGAACGGACCGTTGAGATGGACAGATGGGCTGAGGGAGGAGACAGTATAAAAGGGGCGGGGAATGCTAGTCACCATGAGTCAGCAAACTGGGACAGAAGCAGCAGGAGACCGTGGGGGCGACTGAGAACCAGAGCGACTTATCAGAGCCAGGAGAGACGTTCCTCGAGGACATCAGAGGGATGGCGCCCTGACGACCGTCCGAGAGCCGCTGCCCCGCTTCTGCCCCTAGCCGCTGCCGCGGTTGCTCGTGGCCGTTGCCGCCTCGCTTTGGCCCGCAGCTGCGGCCTGTCTCCCGCCACCCGCGGCCGCCCTGCTCCTACCCGTGGCCGTGGCAAGTCCAGTGCCGCCGGCGGCCACCACTGTCCCGCTCCGGTCCGCGGCAAGGGCAGGGCCGTTGCTCGCTGCGGATTCCCCGCCGCAGCTGGTATCTGCGCAGGTGGCCTGCCCCTCGCCACCCCACATTGCTGCTGCTTGCCCCAGTCCGGGGGCTGCGGCCCATCCGTCCAAGGACTCCTCCGGGGCCTGTGGTGCTCCAGTGTCATCGGAGCGCTCGAAGACTTCGTCAACGCTTCAGCAACTAGGCCCAGCAACTGCTACGCCGAAAGACCACCATTCAGAACGGCGAGGGACATCTGGATGGCTAAGTTGACTATATAATTAAGGACCCGTAGTCGACCATACCGTGGCCCTATAGTGACCGGCTCTTGCCGGACGTAGTCATGTTCTACCCCGTTTGTGTTTGCTTGTATAGAGCCCCTGCGAGGGCAACTCTTGTTACCCCTTTGGTTGGTTAGGCTACAACTGAGCACAGTTACCTCTAGGCCTATAAACGTTAATACTAAAAGCACTAAACCGTCTCGAGCCTCGTCACTGCGTCCTGCGTACCTGCGGGTACCACATGTGTATGTAGTGTATATGTATGATGGGTATGTGTATTTACAGTGTGCATATTCAGTGAATGTGTATGTAGTGTGCAGCTTAATATGGAGTTGCTCCTCTGGAGATATAACAGCTCCCGCTCTTATGGGAAGGTTTTCTTCAAAATTTAGGAGATGTCTGTGGGGACTCCATTATTGGTGTTGGATGGGGCTGAGGTTGGGGCTCTGTGCGGCCGCTCATGTTCCCCTCCCTCCATGTCTGTCTGGAACTTGTGCACAGTCATGAGGAACAGAATGGAATAATTGTCTTTCTTTCACCAATATTACAGTAGATCTCGCAATTTATTTCCTTCTTTTCTAATTGTGAATTTTGCCACACAATCATGTATGAACTCGCAGCTGCTCATTTTTGTTGCGTTTTCTGTCATTTGTCTTTTTTTCCATATTGACTTGTTGCCAACCAACATTAACTGTCTCATTTCCCAATAGCGTATGCAAAGTGTCTGATTAGGTGCGATTAGAAAACAAATAGAGCCATTTTGATTTATCCCACTATAAGAGCACAAGGGGCGAAGAAATCCATCCTGTGCGCTAATGCCGCCTGCAAGTTGTCATAATAATAATAATCTTTATTTATATAGCGCCAACGTATTCCGCAGCGCTTTACAGTTTAACAGTTTCAAACACAACAGTCATAAGTAACAACTAGTGTTGAGCGAGTTTTGGTTTTTTAGGGTCGAGTTTCGTTTCATGAAACCCGACTTTTCCAAAAGTCGGGTCGAGCAAAATCGGCCAACTATAGGGAAAAGTCGGGGGTCCGACCGAAACACGAAACCCAATGTAAGTCAATGGGGAATTAAAGTCGGCAGTGAGAGGAGGACAGGAAACACACCTACAGTGCCCATTTGAATGCCAAAAGCATCAATTCTTGTTACTGAAGCTTGTCAACCTTAATTAACTTCATAATACTAGTTACGCACTGAAAAATGGGGGTTATTTAGCTACAGTTGTGGGGGGGGGGCTGGCTCCAGGTTTTCGTGGGCCCAGGGCCAAAGAGAGCCCCTTTAACACATACCACAACTCATGATGCTCCGATACGGCAGAGAAATAGCGGTATAGTACAATGAAAAATACTTCACTTCTTACATCTAATGACTGATATCCATTTTAAATTCTCCAATACCTCCAAAAACGGACAGTATATAACTCCATACAGTATTATGGCCAGCGCTTAGTGCGCTATACAGAGTAATGAGGCCCATATATTTCTCCATACGGAATCATTATTCCCATATAATGTTTCAAACCGTATATGATGAGCTCCACATAATGCTACAGTATATGTTGGTCCCAATGGATGAAGCTCCACTGTCTTATGGGCCCAAATAATGCTCCATATATAATGGGCCCCATTTCTACTGCTCTAGTGTATAATGGGTCCTGTAAATGCTGCTCCAGTGTCTGATGTCCACCTTTGGAATGTTCCAGTGTATGGTGGGCCCCATATATCATTCACCAGAGTATAGTGCTCCCCAAAAATTGCTGTCCCAACATTGAAAACAATTACATAAGTCTCCTTGCTAGGGAATCCCTGCACTACTCTGAACTCCTTGTCGTCCCCATCTTCCATCTCACTGCACTTGGCTGTTTAGGCCCTCCCACCGGCAGAGACACTTTTGCGTACTATGCGGTGCCCTTTGCCAGTGCCATCGCCCATGAGTATGCCCCCCACCTGCTCAAGGAACCTGCACTTTCATCTGCACCTTCCTCTTTGTCACTGTGTAAGGTGGTATAGTATGCGGGAAGGGGAACCTGAGTTTCCTCTGGGTCAGATTCTGGCTGTGTAGAGTGCGAGGGGAATGTAGTGGTCTGGGTCAATGTACCAGCAGCATCATCAAGCAGTGGCTGGGCCTCAGTGCACTTGTGGCGTCCCCAGGAGTACGGTCGCCACTGTGGCATTGCCTTCCTCCTAGGGAGTGTGTTGTCAAGCTTGGGAGCAATGAAGGATCTCTCTAGCAGTGAAACCAACACACAACACATTTCCCACTCCAGGCCAGCAGGGAGACCTCTGAACCTGACTGCTGAGGAGCTGATCTCTGTGGTCGGGAGGAGGTAAGTTAGGGCACTCTGTGCAGGGAAGGGGAAGTGTGTGGACATGAGAAGGGGAGCAGGAGGATGAGCAGAGTTAAGGCTCACTCCTAGCTGGAGCGCATGGTCTGGATTCCGGTCTCCGAGTTTGTAGGGACACTGACGTTCCTGCAGCAGAAACCGGGGGAAGTAGCAGCTATAAATGCTCTGTACCCAACTAAGGCTCGGAGGCCCCAGCATCGATGTGTGCGAGGCAGAAGGAAAAGGCTACAGCTGTCTGCCATACAAGTAAAGTCTGAGGAACATATGTTAGACAGGAGGCGTTTCAGTGAACCACGGTCCTGTGAGTGCTTCCCCCACAAGCGCTAGAAAGGAGACGTTCAGGAAGGTACATGTTGGCGGAGTGTTGGAAGGGAGCTTTCCATTCTGGTCCCGGAGGTTGGCAGAGGTCCTGACACGGAGGACACAGCACGGAGGCAGGCATTTTTACCATTATACCATGACATTTACATGGGCGCCCAGGGCCACCGTCCGGGTCACCGCTGCTGTGACACATCCCACTGACACCGGCCCGGTACCGAGTACCCCACAGCCCTGGGAGGGCGACCCATATGCCGACAGCTGATCGGGCGGCGTTATTCCCACGAACCTCCAAACAGCATCCCTGAAGGCAAAGTTCTTGGTTTTCGGGGGCAGTATGATTGCAAAGCTGAACCTTAAAGGAATGTCCAAAAGGGCACCACCAGGAGTGGAGCCTGTGGCTTAATTGGACTGCACCCGGGAAACCACTACCATACAAGCTACAGAAAAGATGGACAGATTGCAAGCTTTGTCGATTCTGTGTGTGGTGTGGTATGTCCGTTTGTAGTTGTGCTAGTGATTTCTCAGCTTTATTCCGTTAACGACTGAGACTCCGGCATGGCCCCGCGGTACGCGTCAAGCTTACTAGAGGGATACGCGAGGCTGTGGCACATGAGGTCGAGCAATAACAGGTCTATCATTCCAGTACATGTCCGGGGCTGCATGCACGCTACACTGAAAGGACCAGCTGTTGTCGCTTACAGGTGCAGATAACCTGCTGAACACCGTTAGTGATGGGGATCTGGGATTCAGATTATTCCCCGCGAACGATGATTTCCCAGGAAGTTCAGGTCAACCGCAATTCCGGAGTTAGGCCTAACCGTCATTCCTGAAAAAATTACGTGTCCAAACCACAGGTGCTGTAGCTTGCTTAACAGCTCGGCAGCCGTTCTCAGGCCCAATATGGATTCAACAACATTGTAGAAAGGGTACAGATTCACCGGATAACACGTATATATGTAGCCTAGTTTACACATTAAAAATATATGTCTATAGATCAGGAGGCAGACTCAGATGTTCTCAGGCCCAGTATGGATTTGACCAGATTGTACAAAGTTGAGAAAGGGTACTTTATCACTGGATAGCAGGTATACATAACAGAGTTTAAACATGTAAAATCTCCGTGTTCTCAGTATGGATTACACAGCAATCTAAAAAGTGGAAAAAAGGAAATGCATTTGAGGCGTACACAACTATATACTTTTGGTGTTATTTTTAAATCTTCATATATATTTCTGTCTCAGTAATACAGTCCAGCCTCTCCGCAATAGGAAATGAGATGCATACAATTAGTGACATAAAGGCTATTGATTGCAGAAATCTAGGAATTATTATTCACGGGAAAAACTTCCATCACAATTCTCATAGGCGATGCTGATCCTCAATTAATTTGTGTGTTGAGACAGTGAAAACATTTTTTTGTGAATAAAGTCTTGCTGTATCGCACTTCCGTTGATTCCATCACTGTTACTCATCTCAATCCAATTTTTATCACAGGGAGCGATGTAAACATGGTGCTCACTGGCTATCATGATCTGTCACGTAACTTTGGAGTGCAAAAGACAGAAGCCACAGGCCGTAGGCGATTCTATTTGATTGGCATGAGAGGGCACATTTTGAAATGTGCGCCGGAATGTCACACGTTTGTGAGTAGGAAAACTGTGAAAGCTGATGATAAACCACCAATGCATGTAATTGTGAGTCGATGTCCATAAGAAATGGAAGCCACTGATCATCTGGAGCTAGAGCCCGGCCAGCAGGACAGGGCATAACTACATCTTAACCATCATCTTTCAGTTCAATCAATTTGTAGTGGCAGTCCCAGTGAAGGATTTGACAGCCCAGACTACACAGCGGAGGAGCAGGGAGAGGTAAACATTGAAAATGCTGGGGCCCTGCCCAAGCAAGGGGGGCCCACTCGTGGGCGTCGGTACTGGCACTGGGCCCCTCATAGTACGGCGGTGTGTCTGACGGCGGGTGTGCACCACCACTGTCAGAGACACTTGATTGCACTATGAGGGACCCTATGCCAGTGCCCGCGCCCAACAGTCGGCCTACCCACCTGTCCAGGGCAACGGCACTCGCACGGTGTCGTGCGCTAGGTGGTGACCCCGGCCATGGGGGGGGCAGCCCACTTAGGGAGGTTTACAAAGTGGCATACGTAGATGTGGGTCATTCAGCTGCAGCAAAAGGCAAAATAGGTCAAGTTCGCGGAATAGGAGGAGGACCAAAGTAAGTCATTTTTCTGTCACCCTATGTGTCATCAAGGGAAGGTGGGACAAAATCCTTGGAAACCCATGCATGGTTCATTTTAATGAAGGTTAGATCATCCACATTTTGGGTTGACAGACGGCTCCTTTTTTCTGTCAGGATTGATCCAGCTGCACTGAAGACTCTTTCCGAAAGCACACTTGCAGCTGGGCAAGCGAGCTCCTGTAAGGCATATTGTGCCAATTCAGGCCAGGTGTCCAGTTTAGCGGCCCAATAGTCAAAGGGGAATGACCTGTGCGGGAGAACATCGTTATGGGAGGAAAAGTAGTTATTAACCATAATTGACAACTGCTGTCTCCTGTCACTTTCCATCGATGCAGTATTACCAGTTGTGTGAGCGGTCCGTGAAAAATCAGTCCACAACATTGTCATGAAACCCCTGTCTCCAACGCCACTTCTGCTGTGTGCACCACGAACACCTCTGCCAAGCTGCCCCCGGCCCGTACGGCTCGTGTGAGAACCATCACCGCTGCTGTGTGCTGGGAATGCCTCAACCAACCGGTTAACCAGAGTTGCTTGTTTAGTAGCCAATATTAGGTCAAGGTTCTCCTGTGGCATGATGTTTTGTAATTTGCCTTTATAGCGTGGATCCAGGATGCTGGCCAACCAGTAGTCGTCATCGTTCATCATTTTGGCAATGCGGGGGTCCCTTTTTAGGATCCGCAAGGCATAATCTGACATGTGGGCCAATGTTCCCGGTGTCAATGATGCACTGCGAGTGCTGGGTGGAGGAGCACTTTCTGGCAAATCCACATCCCTCCAGTCACGCACAAACCCTGTACCAGACCTTGCCACGCCAACATTTTCACTTGCCCCACGAGATGCATCCTCCTCCCCTAAGTAATCATCCCCATCATCATCATCCTCCTCCTCCTCCTCTTGTTCCTCCACCTCGTCCAGGAGAGGTCCCTGAGCAGACAATGGCTGAATGTCATCAAGGATTCCCTCCACCTCTTCCTCCTCGTCAACATTGGCTGCAGACGCCTGCTCCTTAAGGTGCGTCAAAGTTTGCATGAGCAGACGCATAAGTGGGATGCTCATGCTTAGGATGGCGTCGTCTGCGCTTACCAGCCGTGTGCATTCCTCAAAACACTGAAGGACTTTACAGAGGTTTTTCAGCTTCGACCACTGCACACCTGTCAACTCCATGTCTGCTCTCAAAGTGCCTGGCCGTGTATCCTCCCACAAATGCATTATGGCCTGCCTCTGCTCGCACAGCCGCTCCACCATGTGCAGGGTGGTGTTCCACCTTGTTGCAATGTCGATAATGAGGCGGTGGTTGGGAAGGTGGAGCAATCGCTGCAGCTTCTGCATACGAATGGAGTGTACAGGCGACCGGCGGATGTGCGCGCACAGTCTTCGCACCTTCTGGAGCAGGGCTGTTAACTCCGGAAAATTATTGAGGAAGCACTGCACCACCAGGTTCAAGGTGTGAGCCAAGCAAGGTATGTGGCTGAGTTTTGAAAGTGCTATGGCTGCCACAAAATTACGGCCGTTATCACTAACTACCTTGCCTGCCTCAAGATGTACACTGCCCAGCCATGACTCAGTTTGTCGCTGAAAGTACTCGGCCAGCACCTCGGCAGTGTGTCTGTCGCCCAAACACATCATCTGCAACACAGCCTGCTGACGCTTTCCACTAGCTGCTCGATAGGGGGACACCTCGTGTGCAACAGTGGCAGCTGCAGATGGAGTGCTCGTACGACTGCGCTCTGTGGACGAGCTTTCGCTTCTGGAGGAGGAGGGTCGAACGCCTACAGCCAACTGTTTCCTATACCGTGGGCTAGGCAGCACTGTCCCACCACCGCTGTCCCCTGTGGACCCTGCATCCACCACATTAACCCAGTGCGCAGTGATGGACACGTAACGGACCTGGCCATGCCGACTGGACCATGCATCAGTTGTGAGGTGCACCTTTCCACTCACTGACTGCTTGAGTGCATGGACAATGCGGTCTTTCACATGATGGTGGAGGGCTGGGATGGCTTTACGAGAGAAGAAGTGGCGACTGGGTAGGTCATAGCGTGGTACTGCATAGGCCATGAGTTCGCGGAAAGCTGCGCTTTCCACCAACCGATAGGGCATCATCTCTAACGAGATTAGTTTGGCAATGTGGGCGTTCAAACCCAGTGTACGCGGATGAGAGACTGAGTACTTTCTTGACCTACTCATAGTGTCTGGGAGGGTGAGCTGGACTTGAGAGCTGCATATGGTGGAAGTAGCGGTGGACAGGGTGGACTGAGAGAGGGTTGATGATGGTGATGGAGTTGGTGTTCTTTCTGATGGCCTAGATTCAGTCTTTCGTTGATATAACAGTGGGATTCCCTGACTGCTGTGGCCTTGCAACGACACCTCAACATTTGCTGCTGTGCTAACCGGTGGGCTTACAGTGGGGGAAACAATGCAGCGTTGCTGACTACCTTCTTTGTGATCAGTTGCACATGTGGTACTTGAGGTTTGGTGTTGTGCCCACGCTTGCAAGTGCATGCTGGTTAAATGTCTAAGCATGCAACTGGTATTCAAATTTTTCCAAATTTTCCCTCGGCTAAAGGTCTTTGCGCACTTCTTACAGATAACCTTGGCCTGATCATGAGGATTTTGTTCAAAAAAGTGCCACACTGCACTCTTCCTACTTTGGCAGACATTTTGCGGCCTAGCACGCTGTGATATTTTGACCCTCTGGACAAGCTGTCCAGCAACTCTTTTGATTTTTGGAACTTGTCTTTGGAGTGCTCCGGGCCTGTCAGATAACAGCTGTTGCGATATCGATGTCTGCTGTGGATGCTCCTCATGTGAGATATTGGAAGCAGCACCCTCTTCCCCCAATGGATGCCAATCTGGGTCAACAACTGGGTCATCCATCACCTCCTCTTCAATGTCATGTGCACCTTCCTCTGTGTCACCGTGTATGGTGGTATAGTGTGCGGGAAGGGGCACCTGAGTCTCATCAGGGTCGGAATCTGGCTCTGTACACTGCGAGGACAATGTAGTGCTCTGAGTGAATGTACCAGCAGAATCATCTATCAGTGGCTGTGCATCAGTGCACTCCATGTCAGATTCATCTTGGCCTGGGTAATTCACCATTTCACTTGATAATCCAGGCATGGTATGTGAAAACAGCTCCATGGAGTAATCAGTAGTATGGCCTGATTCATCCTTCAATCTTGGTTGGGGTGAAGGACACAAGGAAAGGTGTAGTTCATGAACATGAGCCTCCAATGACGACTCAGTGCTTTTACTTTTTACAACTGAAGAAGAGGAGGCGATAGAGCTGGAGGCTGAGTCAGCAATGTAAGACAAAACTTTTTCCTGAAGCTCTGGCTTTAAAAGCGGTTTGCCAACTCCTAGAAAACTAAGCCTTTGAGGCCTAGTGGAGCCAGACGATGACGCAGGCTCAACACCTCCTGCATTCGGTCCTATTTTGCTTTTGCCACTACCATCAGATCCACCACCAACACCATCATTACCAGCTGCCAACCCCCGCCCAATTCCACTGCCTCTTCCACCAGCCTTCCTCATTTTTGGTAGAAATATAGACAAAATCCAACAAACTATATAGTAATGTAAAACAAGGTACAAGGTGTCTATAGGACAGGGGAGATTTTGAATTTCTTCACAAACTTGTGGACACTGGACACTTATGGATTGTGTGAGGCCCAGTGAATATCACAGTGCTATGTCACAGGCTCGATGGCACAGGTGTGAAAAATGTCACTAGAGGATAACGGAGATTTTGAATTTCTGCACACACTTGTGGACACTGGACACTTTTGGATTGTGTGAGGCCCACTGAATATCACAGCGCTATGTGACAGGCTCGATGTTGCAGGTGTGAAAAATGTCACTAGAGGATAACGGAGATTTTGAATTTCTGCACACACTTGTGGACACAGGACACTTTTGGATTGTGTGAGGCCCACTGAATATCACAGCGCTATGTCACAGGCTCGATGTCGCAGGTGTGAAAAATGTCACTAGAGGATAACGGAGATTTTGAATTTCTGCACACACTTGTGGACACAGGACACTTTTGGATTGTGTGAGGCCCACTGAATATCACAGCGCTATGTCACAGGCTCGATGTCGCAGGTGTGAAAAATGTCACTAGAGGATAACGGAGATTTTGAATTTCTGCACACACTTGTGGACACTGGACACTTTTGGGTTGTGTGAGGCCCACTGAATATCACAGCGCTATGTCACAGGCAGAAATTGGCTAGTGTATGACAAACTACAAGGTGTATATAGAATTGGGCAGAATAGGAATCTCCCTAGAGTGTAGGTCTGTAAGAATGGAACAAGTCTTCGACTTATCCTCACAGAGCGACACACAGATAGCTTCACTGTGGCCGTGATAACAGCCGTTACACGGTACTGAGAGAGGAGCGTGCACGTACACGCAGTGGCGGATTATAATGAGGTCAATTTGGGCAGTTGCCCCGGGCCCAGTGGGGTTAAGGGGCCCACAGCCCAGTCCAGTAAATTGCCCCATTATAATCCGCCACCGCGCAGGGCCGGATTATAGGCAGGGCAGGCGGGGCTTCAGCCCCGGGGCCCCCACCACAAGAGCTTCTAAGGGGGCCCCCACCACATTCCTGCTGGCTGCTGCAATGGCACTCCATCTTCTCCCCACCTAAAAGTGAGTGACCGTGGGGGCGGCATTATGTGCTCTGCTACCAGCAGCATCTACAAGTAGCGTGAACGCTGATGCTGCTGGTAGCGTGCAAAGGCTTGTGATGAGATCACAGGAGGTAAGGTGTCAGGACCCCCGATCATGTGACCCCTGACTCCTCCCCTCCTGTGATCTCATCACAGGTCCTGTGCGCACAGCACTGAGAGCAGCCATGTATGTGGAGTGCGGCTCTGCGGGTGGAGGTCGGTGCTGGAGGCTCCATTATTCTCTATGTGGAGTGCTGCTCTGCGGGTGGAGGTCGGTGCTGGAGGCTCCATTATTCTCTATGTGGAGTGTGGCTCTGCGGGTGGAGGTCGGTGCTGGAGGCCCCATTATTCTCTATGTGGAGTGCGGCTCTGCGGGTGGAGGTCGGTGCTGGAGGCTCCATTATTCTCTATGTGGAGTGCGGCTCTGCGGGTGGAGGTCGGTGCTGGAGGCTCCATTATTCTCTATGTGGAGTGTGGCTCTGCGGGTGGAGGTCGGTGCTGGAGGCTCCATTATTCTCTATGTGGAGTGTGGCTCTGCGGGTGGAGGTCGGTGCTGGAGGCTCCATTATTCTCTATGTGGAGTGTGGCTCTGCGGGTGGAGGTCGGTGCTGGAGGCCCCATTATTCTCTATGTGGAGTGCGGCTCTGCGGGTGGAGGTCGGTGCTGGAGGCCCCATTATTCTCTATGTGGAGTGTGGCTCTGCGGGTGGAGGTCGGTGCTGGAGGCTCCATTATTCTCTATGTGGAGTGTGGCTCTGCGGGTGGAGGTCGGTGCTGGAGGCTCCATTATTCTCTATGTGGAGTGTGGCTCTGCGGGTGGAGGTCGGTGCTGGAGGCCCCATTATTCTCTATGTGGAGTGTGGCTCTGCGGGTGGAGGTCGGTGCTGGAGGCCCCATTATTCTCTATGTGGAGTGTGGCTCTGCGGGTGGAGGTCGGTGCTGGAGGCTCCATTATTCTCTATGTGGAGTGTGGCTCTGCGGGTGGAGGTCGGTGCTGGAGGCTCCATTATTCTCTATGTGGAGTGTGGCTCTGCGGGTGGAGGTCGGTGCTGGAGGCCCCATTATTCTCTATGTGGAGTGCGGCTCTGCGGGTGGAGGTCGGTGCTGGAGGCCCCATTATTCTCTATGTGGAGTGGGGCTCTGCGGGTGGAGGTCAGTGCTGGAGGCTCCATTATTCTCTATGTGGAGTGCGGCTCTGCGGGTGGAGGTCAGTGCTGGAGGCCCCATTATTCTCTATGTGGAGTGGGGCTCTGCGGGTGGAGGTCAGTGCTGGAGGCCCCATTATTCTCTATGTGGAGTGCGGCTCTGCGGGTGGAGGTCGGTGCTGGAGGCTCCATTATTCTCTATGTGGAGTGCGGCTCTGCGGGTGGAGGTCGGTGCTGGAGGCTCCTTTATTCTCTATGTGGAGTGCGGCTCTGCGGGTGGAGGTCAGTGCTGGAGGCTCCATTATTCTCTATGTGGAGTGTGGCTCTGCGGGTGGAGGTCGGTGCTGGAGGCCCCATTATTCTCTATGTGGAGTGCGGGTGGAGGTAGGTGCTGGAGGCTCCATTATCCTCTATGTGGAGTGCGGCTCTGCGGGTGGAGGTCAGTGCTGGAGGCTCCATTCTCTATGTGGAGTGCGGCTCTGCGGGTGGAGGTCGGTGCCGGAGGCTCTATTATTCTCTATGTGGAGTGCGGCTCTGCGGGTGGAGGTCGGTGCTGGAGGCTCCATTATTCTCTATGTGGAGTGCGGCTCTGCGGGTGGAGGTCGGTGCCGGAGGCCCCATTATTCTC
The DNA here is from genome assembly GCF_039654945.1 of Dendrobates tinctorius. Lineage (NCBI taxonomy): Eukaryota > Metazoa > Chordata > Amphibia > Anura > Dendrobatidae > Dendrobates > Dendrobates tinctorius. The sequence continues at coordinate 360,703 of NW_027361998.1, read as the reverse complement.
TATGTGGAGTGCGGCTCTGCGGGTGGAGGTCGGTGCTGGAGGCTCCATTATTCTCTATGTGGAGTGCGGGTGGAGGTCAGTGCTGGAGGCTCCATTATTCTCTATGTGGAGTGCGGCTCTGCGGGTGGAGGTCGGTGCTGGAGGCTCCATTATTCTCTATGTGGAGTGTGGCTCTGCGGGTGGAGGTCAATGCCGGAGGCTCCATTATTCTCTATGTGGAGTGCGGCTCTGCGGGTGGAGGTCGGGGCTGCAGGCTCCATTATTCTCTGTGGAGTGCGGCTCTGCGGGTGGAGGTCGGTGCTGGAGGCCCCATTATTCTCTATGTGGAGTGAGGCTCTGCGGGTGGAGGTCGGTGCTGGAGGCCCCATTATTCTCTATGTGGAGTGGGGCTCTGCGGGTGGAGGTCGGGGCTGCAGGCTCCATTATTCTCTGTGGAGTGCGGCTCTGCGGGTGGAGGTCGGGGCTGGAGGCTCCATTATTCTCTATGTGGAGTGAGGCTCTGCGGGTGGAGGTCGGTGCTGGAGGCCCCATTATTCTCTATGTGGAGTGGGGCTCTGCGGGTGGAGGTCGGGGCTGGAGGCTCCATTATTCTCTATGTGGAGTGCGGGTGGAGGTCGGGGCTGGAGGCTCCATTATTATCTATGTGGAGTGGGGCTGTGCGGGTGGAGGTCGGTGCTGGAGGCTCCATTATTCTCTATGTGGAGTGTGGCTCTGCGGGTGGAGGTCGGTGCTGGAGGCTCCATTATTCTCTATGTGGAGTGTGGCTCTGCGGGTGGAGGTCGGTGCTGGAGGCTCCATTATTCTCTATGTGGAGTGGGGCTCTGCAGGTGGAGGTCGGTGCTGGAGGCTCCATTATTCTCTATGTAGAGTGTGGCTCTGCGGGTGGAGGTCGGTGCTGGAGGCTCCATTATTCTCTATGTGGAGTGGGGCTCTGCGGGTGGAGGTCGGTGCTGGAGGCCCCATTATTCTCTATGTGGAGTGTGGCTCTGCGGGTGGAGGTCGGTGCTGGAGACTCCATTATTCTCTATGTGGAGTGCGGCTCTGCGGGTGGAGGTCGGTGCTGGAGGCTCCATTATTCTCTATGTGTAGTGTGGCTCTGCGGGTGGAGGTCGGTGCCGGAGGCTCCATTATTCTCTATGTGGAGTGGGGCTCTGCGGGTGGAGGTCGGTGCTGGAGGCCCCATTATTCTCTATGTGAAGTGCGGCTCTGCAGGTGGAGGTCGGTGCTGGAGGCTCCATTATTCTCTATGTGGAGTGCGGCTCTGCGGGTGTAGGTCGGTGCTGGAGGCCCCATTATTCTCTATGTGGAGTGCGGCTCTGCGGGTGGAGGTCCGTGCTGGAGGCCCCATTATTCTCTATGTGGAGTGTGGCTCTGCGGGTGGAGGTCCGTGCTGGAGGCCCCATTATTCTCTATGTAGAGTGTGGCTCTGCGGGTGGAGGTCGGTGCTGGAGGCCCCATTATTCTCTATGTAGAGTGTGGCTCTACGATTCGTGACCCCCGTCACGTGACGAGAGGGGCCCACAGAGTCTGAACTGCCCCGGGCCCTGGCTACCCTTAATCCACCCCTGCGTACACGGCTGTCCGGTGTACGTAAAATTGTCAAGCTCAGTGTTTTTTTAAGTATACGGACTGACACACGCTGTCTCTCTATAGTTTTGAATGTGATCAAACAGCAAATATATTTAACTGTTTGAAAACTAGACAAAACTAGAAGGTGCAGGTCTGTAAGAACGGAACATGTCCTCGACTTATCCTTACAGAGTGACACACAGCTTCACTGTGGCCGTGATAACAGCCGTTACACGGTACTGAGAAAGGAGCGTGCACGTACACGGCTGTCCGGTGTACGTAAAATTGTCAAGCTCCGTGTTTTTTAAGTATACGGACTGACACACGCTGTCTCTCTATAGTTTTGAATGTGATCAAACAGCAAATATATTTAACTGTTTGAAAGCTAGACAAAACTAGAAGGTGCAGGTCTGTAAGAACGGAACATGTCCTCGACTTATCCTTACAGAGTGACACACAGATAGCTTCACTGTGGCTGTGATAACAGCCGTTACACGGTACTGTGTGAGGAGTGTGCACCGCTGTATGGTGTGAAAAAATGCACGCTCAGTACCTCAGCAGGACAAAAAAAAAAATTGGGATTGCGTTTAAAAAAGCAATGCAGCCGTCAGGAAGTCTTAGAAGGCAGCCTAACAACCAACACCACTGATCCAGCAAAATATAGCCTCCACTTGCACTGCACACACAGTGACTGGTGTGTTGTACAGGCAAAATCGCTAGCAGCAGAAGCAGTTTTTGGTGTCTTCTTCCCTGCCTAACGCTCTCCCTACAAAATCATCATCATCAGCAGCTCTCCCTATTCTGAGATCAGCATGAGTAACATGGCGGTCGGCATGCACGCCCTTTTATACCCCCTGTGACGCCCACCAAAGCAAGCCAATCACTTGCATGCCCTTCTGAAAGATGGTGGTGACCCCTGCCTATGTCATCACGTTGCCCACAGTGTCCGTGGATCCTGATTGGCTGAAAAAGAGCGCAAAACAAACTTTTGAAACGCGACTTTGGCGCTTAAGTCGCCGACCTCGTGGCCGACCTCATCCTAGGGTCGGGTTTCGTTTTCACTTTTGGAATTTTTCGACCCGTTTCGCTCAACTCTAGTAACAACGTTAACAATACAGTAATTAAAGCAAAATAAGACGACCCTGCTCGTGAGAGCTTACAATCTACAATGAGGGTGAGGGAGATACAAAGTACAGGTGTGTATTTACAATGATGTATTTACAATAATGGTCCAGCCGTCTTGAGGGAGTGAGGGATGGATGGAGATAGTGAATGGCCTACACACGCACACTTACACATAGAATGACTTTGATTAGGGAACGTGATAGGCCGCTCTGAACAAATGTATTTTAAGGGAGCGCCTAAAACTATGCAAATTGTGGATGGTCTTAATTTCTTGGGGTAGAGCATTCCAGAGGATTGGCGCAGCGCGGGAGATGTCTTAGAGTTGGGAGTGGGAGGTACGGATTAGTGCAGAGGTTACTCGAAAGTTGTATGTAGAGCGCAACGGTTGGTTAGACCGATAGACAGAAATGAGGGAGGAGATGTAGGGGGGTGCTGCACTGTGGAGAGCTTTGTGGGTGAATTGTATACTATAATGAAGGGCAGCCAATGTAAGTGGCTCGCCCCAAGAGGTCGTGGGGTACTCGGTGCCGGGCCCGTTGATTTCAATGGGAGATGTCACAGTGGCAGTGACCCGGTCCGTGTCCTCAGGCAGTCAATGTAAAAGGGGTAGAGTGACGGGGATAAAGTTATGGTGATGATTTGTGACGCCACCTGTGGTTTCTGGTCAGTTTGACCAGCGCCGCAGGGTTGCTTCCCTGGGACAGATGTTGTGGTGCAGCAATGATGTTGACGCTCCCCACAGGTGGAGCTGTAGTCCCAGGGCAGTAGTAATAGGAGTTGAGGTAGATGGTGTAGTGTTAGGCACGGAGATGTAGCAGTGCTAGACGAGTGGCGCAGGAATAAGTGGACGACACAAGGGCTTGTAGTTCCAAAGGCTTTACTCACAGTCTGGTGCACACAGATGCCCGCTTCAGTGCCGTGTCCTCCAGGTCAGGGGCTCAGCCAACTCCCAAGAAAGATAAAGTACACCGTTCCAACACTCCGCCTACATGTGCCTTCTCTGAACGTCTCCTCACTAGCGCTTAAACTGAAGTACTTGTTGTTGTGAATTAAACTCAAGTTCCCCCTTCCAGATGTTACTTGGAACTCCACTTGTACAGCAGACAGCTGTAGCCCGCTTTGGGGACCGCCTACTATCAGGTCCCGGCTCACACACGTTGCTGTTGTGCCCCCCGAGTCTTACGTGGGAATAAAGTGGTGACAACTTCTATTCCTCCGGTTTCTGCTGCAGGAACATCAGTATCCATACAACCTCGAAGACTGGACTCCGGACCATGCGCTTCAACTTTAAGGAAGGGCTCTGCTCTCACCCTTGTCCTCAGTTCTCTTCTCCCCACGTTCCGTACTAATCTAGCTTCCTTCTGAAGAATTAGGCTTTCTCTTGCTCCTTCCCGTGCCAACAGCTCCGACTCCCAACAGTCTGCTTCACTTGCTTCAACTCCATCCCTTTCTGGGGATCTTCTCTCACTAACTGAACCTTTCCTAACATTCTCCCACTCTCTTGTGCAGTCTAAGCTCCACCCGCTTCCCCAGCACCCTTCGTGAACCAAAGCAGCTGACTTACAGGGTGCTCCGCTATTCTAAAGTGTCTGTGCTGGGTGCAGGAGTTGGAGTGTGGTCAGGTGTCTTCACCTTACCTGGATAGTGGGGTGCCACACCTCAGGAGGAGGTGCAGTTCCTCTGTGGCGACTAAACCCTCAGGGGCACCACATACCCTCCGTTAAACACAGCACGTCCGCGGGCTGCAAGTCAAATAAAGGATGTTACATAAGGAACATACAAAATTTTATTTTAACAATGCTGAACATTATAGACTATCTAAGAAGACTTATTCTCCTAAGAGAGGCATTTTTACTTTTAACGTTACCTAAGATAACTATAATTTTACTACTACAACCTGAAGTGCTACCTTGGTGACAACCGCTAGCTTTGGTTCACCACCTGCTTTAATTTTTCTTTTTATTCAAAACTTCACATTTTTATTAAGCATTGTTACTAAGCTAGATTCTGCAAGATATTCACTCCTAATCAGATAGCTAAACATTGCTACCAACATTTTTATAAGGCACATTATAAAAGACTTCACGGTAAAACAACAATAATTCTTGCAAGTGCTGGACACCGCTCCCAGCTGGGATTTCTTGCAGTGTCCCTGGTGCTGAAGCAGAACTTCAGATCTGAGGTAGTCCTTTGTTGATGTTTGAGTAAAACCAAGGGAGAGCACCTTAAGAGGCGCAAACTGTATACAGGAAAAGTTTTTGGATCACTCCAAGTTCATGATCGCTCAAGTTTTTAAACTTTCAACAAACTGGTGCCAAACGGAGGCAAAACTGCAGAAAAACAAACAATGAGGGCACAACGATGCCCATACCCTCCTGGGTAACAGTTCAGCTATTTAAGGATGTCCTTAGAGGTTTTCCCCCCCTGGGGTGGTGGAAGCAGATTTCTTTTACTTCCAGGGAAGACTCTCAGGGTGTCCGCTTCCTGCTGGCATAACATATTGTCCATAGTCCTCCTGTTGGGCTTGGGGAATGGCTGCCTGTGCTGGTGGAGTAGCAGCCTGTTGTCGAGCAGCAGCTGCCTGCGGGGGTAGCACAGCAGCTACCGGTGGTATGGTAGCTGCCCTGGTCTTTGGTCTGACAGCCGGTGGAACCACTGCCTGTTTCACAGCAGGGGCAGCCACTTGAACAAGAGGATGCTTCACCTCCGTGGATGTGGCCTGCTTGGCCTTGGCGGGTACATACACCACGGTAGGAACTGCCTCTGCCGGAGGAATGTAGGCCTTTCCTTTTTCATAGGCCGCTATGAACTCCTCCGGGATGCGGCGCACATTCAGGGCATACCAGCCGCATAGCCCCTCATGGCGGGTAAATGTCGCATAATCCCCCCTGTGTAGATCACAGGCGGGGTGTCCCCTCCGGAGGTGGGACTCTACATCTCTGCGACTCACGAAGAGGTCTGAGATTCTCTGGGGATCCGAAATGAATCCAAACCCCTTTTCCAAATTGATATTTAGGACCCGACCCCATACGGCCGAGTCCCTGGGACCGTAGTGCCCGGCGCGGGCCTTTTATTTCTTGTCGAGATCAGAACCCAGCACTGCCAGCCTCATTTGCTCCTGCTGTTCCGCTGACAGCCGTAGGTTTCTCTCTCCTCCTCCTCCTCTAGGGACCGGCCTCGGCCAACAGCAGACAGAGGCACCACTGCCAGGGGTTCTGGTGTTTCCCACCAGGGACTAGTATCCCGGTCCCAGGCCAGATCCAACAAAATCTGCCCGGACGTTGGGGCAGATGGGAACTCAGGGGTTTCCCCGGTGGCAGGTGCGGCGGTCATACCTGGCGCTTCCCGGAGATGTTTTGGCTCCGGTGCAGGCACTGGACAGCAGCTGGTGGCCGTTGGAGCTGCCTGGTCAGCAGGCGGCGACTGGAGTGGAGCTGATTCAGGGTCTGCTGAGGCCTCCGGTGGGACCTGCGCGGCCATGCCAGGTCCAGGTAGGAACACGGTCTCTGCCTCACAGTCAGCTCCCGGGTCCTCAGGTAACTCCTCCTGTCAGGCAGCACCCAGCGGTGGTATCAGCGTGGAAGAGGTGACGGGCGCTGCCGATGGTATCGCAGTGGCCGCGGGTTTCACAGGTGCTGCCTGGGGGAGAACTGTTGCAGCCGTGGCAGGTACCGGTGGTGGAGGTACCGTTTCTGCAGGCCCCTCCTGGGTGCGCTGCCGATCCAAGGTCCGCAAAGCCTCCTGCTTCAGCCGCAGACTGCTGTTCAGCATAGCGATCTCTTCTTCCAACTGCAGACGGTCCATCACGGAAGCAGGGCCGGAGCCTTCAACTAGTGCGCCGGGGAAGGCAAGCTCCTCTTCCTCGCGCTCTTCAGGTCTCCGTCCTTCTTCCTTCATGGCGTCCTGTCGTTCTGGCTTCTCTCTGGGCTTCCTTCCCGTTCACAGCTCTGCTCCTCCTTCCTGGGGCGGCACCTCCTTCCTCTTCCTCCATACCAAGCCAGTATACGAACCCCTCTGGGGGTGGGCCATGTTGCTGTTGCATAGAAGTTCAGGCAGAGTAGGCCCAGGACAGTTTGCGCTCTTTTCTTAGAGCCACCCATGTTGTCACGCCCTTCTTCACCGCGCCGGCGGCCATTTTGAGAGTCCATTTTACAGTCTATCATTTTGGTTCTTTTGCACATTTTTAACAATATCTAATGTAATAAATCTTCAGCACACAGGACCCGGTGGTACCGGGCTTCGTCATCCTGTTTGTGACGCCAAAAATTGGCTCGCCCCCAGAGACCATGGGGTACTCGGTGCCGGGCCCGTTGATTTCAATGGGAGATGTCACAGTGGCAGTGACCCGGTCCGTGGCCTCAGGAAGTCAATGTAGAGCTGTAGTCCCAGGGCAGTAGTAATAGGAGTTGAGGTAGATGGTGTAGTGTTAGTCATGGAGATGTAGCAGTGCTGGACGAGTGGCGCAGGAATAAGTGGAGGACACAAGGGCTTGCCGTTCCAAAAGGTTTACTCACAGTCTGGTGCACACAGATGCCCGCTTCAGTGCCGTGTCCTCCAGGTCAGGGGTTCAGCCAACTCCCAAGCAAGATAAAGCACACCGTTCCAACATTCCGCCTACATGTGCCTTCTCTGAACGTCTCCTCACTATCGCCTAAACGGAAGTACTTGTAGTTGTGAATTAAACTCAAGTTCCTCCTTCCAGATGTTACTCCACTCGTATGGCAGACAGCTGTAGCCTGCTTCGGGGACCGCCTACTATCAGGTCCCGGCTCACACACGTTGCTATTGTGCCCCCCAAGTCTTAGGTGGGAATAAAGTGGTGACAACTTCTATTCCTCCGGTTTCTGCTGCAGGAACATCAGTATCCATACCACCTCGGAGACCGGACTCCGGACCATGCGCTTCAACTTTAAGGAAGGGCTCTGCTCTCACCCTTGTCCTCAGTTCTCTTCTCCCCACGTTCCGTACTAATCTAGCTTCCTTCTGAAGAATTAGGCTTTCTCTTGCTCCTTCCCGTGCCAACAGCTCCGACTCCCAACAGTCTGCTGCTGCACTTGCTTCCACTCCATTCCTCTCTGGGGATCTTCTCTCACTAACTGACCCTTTCCTAACATTCTCCCACTCTCTTGTGCAGTCTAAGCTCCACCCGCTTGCCCAGCACCCTTCGTGAACCAAAGCAGCTGACTTACAGGGTGCTCCGCTATTCTAAAGTGTCTGTGCTGGGTGCAGGAGTTGGAGTGTGGTCAGGTGTCTTCACCTTACCTGGATAGTGGGGTACCACACCTCAGGAGGAGGTGCAGTACCTCTGTGGCGACTGAACCCTCAGGGTCGCCACACAAGGACTGGCGAAGAGCGGACGTGTCCGAGTACCGATTAGCCAGATGGATGACCCTGGCTGCTGCATTAAGTATGGACTGGAGAGGGGAAAGTCAAGTAATGGGGAGGCCAAATAATAGAGCATTGCAGTAGTCCAGGCGGGAGTGGATCAATGCAACAGTAAGGGTTTTTGTTGTTTCCATGGTGAGAAAAGGGCGGATTCTAGAGATATTCTTTAGGTGTAAGCGGCAAGAGCGGGCAAGAGATTGTATATGGGATGTGAAGGAGAGATTGGTGTCGAACATAACACCCAGATGGTGTGCCTGCTGCCGGGGTGTTATTATGGTGCCACCCATGGAGAGGGAAATGTCAGATTTAGGGAGGTTAGTAGATGGCGGGAACAAGATAAGTTCAGTTTTGGAGAGGTTGAGTTTCAGATAGAGGGCAGACATGATGTTGGAGACTGCGAACAGTCACCGGAGATATGTAGAACAGCGGGGGTAAGGTCAGGGGATGATGTGTATAGTTGTGTTTCATCAGCATAAAGATGGTACTGAAAGCCAAATCAGCTGATGGTCTGTCCAATTGGGGCCATGTAGACAGAGAAGGGAGCCAAGGACTGAGCCCAGAGGTACCCCGACAGCAAGAGGAAGAGGAGATGACGTGGAGCCAGCGAACAAAACACTGAAGGAGAGGTCAGAAAGATAGGAAGAGAACCAGGAGAGGGCAGTGTCCTTAATGCCTAATGACTGGAGCCTAGAAAGTAGTACACAGTGGTCAAAAGTGTCGAAAGCTGCAGAAAGGTCGAAGAATGAGCAGAGTGGTCACCGTTACATTTTGCTGTCAGAAGGTCATTGGTCACTTTGATGAGTGCAGTTTCTGTCAAATGGAGGGGGCGGAAGCCGGACTGTGAAGGGTCTAGGAGTGAGTGAATGGAGAGGTAATGGGTAAGGTGCGAGTAGACCATATGCTCCAAGAGTTTAGAGATGAAGGGGAGATTGGAGACTGGTCTGTAGTTATTTGTGCAGGATGGGTCGAGAGCAGGTTTCTTTAATATTGGAGTAATGATAGAGTATTTGAAGGAGGATGGGAAAATGCCCGAGGAGAGGGAGAAATTAAAGGTTGTAGTTAGGCGAGTTGTGACGACTGGAGAGAGAGACAGGAGGAGATGTGAGGAAATAGGGTCTTCTTCTGTGATAGGATCAAATGTGGAGAGTAAAGCCCCCGTTACACACTGAGATATCGCTAGCAATATCGCTGTAAAGTCACCGATTTTGTGACGTTGCAGTGATATTGCTAGCGATATCACTACATGTGATACTTACCTCCGACCGGCTCCCCCGCTGGTTATCGCTGATCGCGCGAGAAGCTCCTTGATCAATCCTCGTCGGTCACTTCCTGCGGCGCTTCCTGCTGTGACGCGTGGAGCCGGGCGGGAGGACGCAGGATCGCCTCGTCTGACAGGTAAGTAGCGATCCCCGTCCCCAGCGATGTCGCTAGTGAGATCTGCCTGTGTGGCAGCTCACTAGCGACCACCTAGCGATGCACCAGCGATCCTGACCACGTCATATCGCTGGTCGGGATCGCTGGTGAGTCGCTAGGTGTAATGGTACAATAAGCCAGGGAGGGATGGGAGAAACAGCTCTTGGTGGTTGGGAGCGGATTTCCTGACAGATGTCATCTATTTTCTCTATAAAGTCGGAAGCCAGGTCATCAGCACAAATATCTGTGATAGGGGCTTGTGTTTTTGGCCTGAGAAGGGAGTGAAAGGTGTCAAACAATTTATTGGAGTTGTTGGATAGTGAGATCAGGGTGGTGAAGTAGGTCTGTTTGGTGAGGTGAAGGGCAGAGTTATAGGTTCTTAACATGAATTTGAAGTGGATGAAGTCTTTTGGTATGCAAATTTTCCTCCATAAGAGTTCAGCACTCCTAGAGCATCGCTGGAGCCGTCGAGTTTGCGATGTAAGCCAAGGCTGTTTTACTCGTGTTTGGAGGTTCTGAGGGTGAGGGGTGCTACTTGGTCAAGGGTGCTTCTGAGAGTGTCATTATAGTGGTGTACAGCCAGATCAGGACAGGGAAAAGAGGAGATTGGGGACAGTGATGAGTGTAGGGAGTGTGAACGTGTATGAGGGTTAATGGCATGAAGATTTCTTACTGTGTGGTAGGTAGGAGTGCACGGGAGTGGGCAGTGATTTATGAGCGTGAAGGAGAGAATGTTGTGGTCAGAGAGGGGAACGGTGAGTTATTTAGGTAGGAGATTGAACAGAGCCGGACAAAGAGTAGGTGAAGGGTGTTACCGTCTTTGTGTGTCTCAGAGGTTGAGAGCTGTGATAGGCCGAGAGAGGTGGTTAGTGATAGGAGCTGGGATGCAGATGTGGAAGTGGGGCTGTTAATGGGGATGTTGAAGTCTCACAGGATAAGGTTGGAAGTTCTGAGGACATGAAGTGGGGCAGTCAGGCTGAGAAGTGGTCAAGGAAGTGGGTGGGTGAGCCAGGGGGCCGGTATATGATGGCTACTCTGAGGGGGAGGGGTCAGAAGAACCTCATGTTGTGGACCTCAGAAGAAGGGAATGAGAGTGATGGACCTGGGGGGATGGCCTGGAAAGTGCATTGTGGGAACAGAAGTATGCCGACTCCACCATCAAGTTTGTTTGTGGGTCTCGAGGAATGGCGGAATTGTAAGCCACCATGGGAAATGGCAGCAGAGAAGACGGTGTCAGAATCCTGAATCCAGGTTTCAGTGAGGGCCAACAGATTAAGAGAGTTGTTCAGAAAGTAGTTGTGCAGGAAAGGAAACTTATTACATACAGACCGTGGATTCCAGAGGGCACAATTGAAAGAGGGAGATGAGGGAGTGCAAGTAAAATTAATTAAGATTAGAATGGTTTCGATATGAGGTAGGGTGGGGGTTGAGGTTGGGGTATGGTGGAACAGAGTTGGGGGAGATGTCCCCTGAAATCAGTAGGAGTAGGAAGATAAAGAGCAGTAGTTATTGGAATTGTAAGAAGTTTTTTTTCTGCGTTCTGTGTTTGGGCAAGAGGTTTTTCAGGAAGGTGAGGAGTGCATGGGAGAGGGAAGTATAAAAGGGTTGATGTGTATGAATCGTGATGGAGGGGCGATGGGGCAGTGAATGTGTATGGCAAGGGAACACAGAAGGATAGAAATAAAGCACATGGATAACAGGGAGTACATATTGTGAGTTACCTGTCTTCTGCCCTGTCTAACTGCCATGGATTAACTGCTTTTTCTTGATGCTTAGCTTCTGTGATGCTTTACTTATGGGATGCGTGCACGCCACACTGCTTGCACCCCTTAGAAAGTTTCTAAATTTATAGGGCACACTAAAGGGTCAGGAGAGAGGGGTTGTGGGTGCTGGTTTGGGATAAGTTAGCAACAGCTGCTCCAACACATCCTGGTGTGGATAGATGATCAAAGACACTAGTTCTGATTCCATCTCTATGCTATAACACCTCTCCCAAGATAATATCTACAGTGATCCCCCATGGATATACAACAATGAGTACTGAGAATGATGAAACAGATGAATTATAGCAAATATTCAGTAAGCAGAGTTCATTAAAATATATTGCAGGTGATATGCAGCACATCAGACAGCAGGCAGAGATGTGTAGTTGTACCATTACAAGCTGCTTGCTGACATTGTCATGTTCTGCATTGATGGAGAGCATATTTGGTGCACACATACAATGTAGCAATCATAAAACGTTGCATTTAAAGAGGTTGTCCAATCCGTTAGATGGGTCATCGATATCAGATCATTAGTGGGATGTAAATCTTGGCTCTTGTTGCAAGTTCTCGTGGCTGCTGAAGGTACACAGAGCCTGAAGAGGACAACGTCGTACCCTGTGCAGTGCTCATATTTGGGTACTAAAGCTCAGATCCTATGGAAGTGAATGTCATCTGAGAAGCAGAACCCAAGAACGACCAGTACACGGAGAAGTTTAGGTCTGTGTACCTCCATCAGCTGCGAGAGCTGGTAGCCATCAAATGCTGAAGGTGCCTGGTGTTAGACCCCACCAGTCTTATACCGATTGGTAGAAGAAAATCCAGATGAAGAAAATTATGGATGACAATGAGTCACACAAGTTGCTTTAGCTATAAGGTAATAATAAATAATCACGAGGCCCTATGGAAAAAAAAATGACATCGGCGCCCATTGTTTAACAAATAACAGCAAATTTAGGAAATGGTCTTTTTTGCCACCATGCTCTCCCTCATGTCTTCTCCCTCCTTCTTTGGTCTTTGTTCTCCACCATCCTTCTCCTAGAACTATAGAGTGATGAAGCACTTGCTTTGGCTGATATTATAGCAGTTCAGCCCCTAACTCCATTGTATCCTTGGTTGCTTTATATTTGGGTGGTGGGCACAGAGATGGGCCATCTCGACTGTGGGGTCTTATACAACTTTGCCCCATACAAGAGCAGTACAAAATCTATGCCTCTTCTCCATCTTATCATAGATCACCCCTGTATAGAGTCAATGTGAGGCGCATGCATAGCTCAGTGCCCACCATGCAATTTAGGAAACTGTAGCCCCCTTCCTACTGGGCCCCTTTGCAGGATGCATATATAGTATGTCACCCCAAGGGTGCACAGCCATGGGGGTCATGCAGATCCACCCACTGTTACCTTTTTCTCAGAGAACGCAACTCCGCTGCCTCATGGCAATTATGCAAATGGCTGACGAGTGATGGACGAGGCCATGGCGGCTTCCTCTGCTAAACCAGTCATTGGAGAACTGTGAGAGTATGGTATATACTGTACACCTCCAATTCCAACTCATGGGATATATGTATTTACCCTGGTATGGTCACTGCCAGCACCACAATAACAAAAGAACCACTGGCTGCCCCCACCAATCGTTTATACAGTCCGATTGGACATCCATTACAGGTAGCGTACGACATCAAAGGTGCGGTTTACATAACAAGAGGAACAGAACTATTTTATATTTAATCCAGAGTGATAAAAATATACAAAAGATTTTACAAAGGGGACAAAACAATACAGCAGATACAATTATATAAAATAAAAAGGAATACCGAAAGAAACTTACTAAGCCTGATGTCACGGAAATGGCTCTGGATTTATGGAGAGAAGAAATCTGGTGAAAGCGTGGGATAATCCTACACAGCAATGTATCTTCCTGGCATTGGCATTTTATTAACACAACCACATACCTCCCCTCTGGTGACTCATAACAGGAGTGGATTTCAGAGAACTATAGGATGTCTCTTAGTCTTACAAAAAGTATGAGATTCTCAGTTTTTACGATATCTTTTACCCTTAAAGTCCTAGACGAAAGACACCACTGTCATCTTTCCTATCACAATTTTATCTGTTCTTAGATATTGTCATTTTTCTGCCGATATCCATTTGGCAGCACGCCAGCCATTGCCCATTGACATGAAACCATATTTTGCATTTGCCATTTCATCAAATTTCTGAAAATATAACTTTCCTATCTATTATTTCCATGCAGTTCCTAAAAACCTCATTTCATAATTTCTATAAAGTAGATAAAGGGATTTTATGTTTTCTCTTTAGTTCTATATCTCTACCTGGTTGTAAACCTGCCCATTCCTGTGCATTCTTGTGTATTCAGCTAAGCCTGACCTCTAATCCGCTAGCCATTAGGATTTTCCTTAATTACCTGTTTCCAAAAGAGGGAGTCAACTGCTGAAAGGGGTCATGTAAAGGTGACTTGTTAAATTACACGCTCTTGGCTAATTATGAGACTTCTTATAGATATCTGTGACAAAGCAACTTATACTAGACAGTTCAGGCAGCTACTTAGGAGTATATGGTCAAGACCCCCTACAGGTTTTTGTAAAAAAAAATGGAATATTGCCTGGGCCTGCCATTATCATTTCTGGGACTGATTTTAAGAAACAGTAAGGGTTTAATGCTGTAGCCCTGCTCAGCAGCGCTCCCGGTCGTTCGGCTGTGAGGGGTACTGCACCTGACTCCATTTACTTTCACAGTGCAAGGAAAAACAGTAATGCAGCACTATATCAGCGCTGCAGCCCCTTTAGTTTTTAATATCAGTGAAAGACCAAAAAAATCAGACTGCCTTGATCATAAAGAGGAGGGATATACCATATTTTTCCGACTATAAGACGCACCGGACCATAAGACGCACCCCAAATTTTCAGAAGGAAAATAGGGGAAAAAATTAATGCATTAATTGGGGGTCCATATTACAGTCCAAATTCAGCTTACTGGGGGAAATCAGCAGCACTGGTGAAGCAGGATCACAGGGGGTGTTTGGTGGTCCGGCCATAATATGACTCCGATCCCATACTGGTGCGGCAGATTCGGTGCAATGTGGTGAAAATGGCCGCCAGAGGCGGCGCATGCGCACATTGAGAGCTCGGCATCGAGATCTTGTTGCCGAGATCTCAGTCTGCGCATGCGTGGACCATTTTCTCAGAGACCACAACATTGCAACAGTGGAAGTGCGGACGCTCTGGGTTATCACAAAATGGCAACAGAGCCTCTGCACCACCGAGCACCGTGGAATACCGCCACACCCCCTCTTCCCAACCCACGGCCGGCAGAATCGCCCGACTCCAGCTGCTGCCACACTCCTGGTAAGTACATTCCGACTATAAGACCCCCCCCCCCATTTTCCCCCCAAATTTGGGGAAAAAAGTGCATCTTATAGTTAGAAAAATACGGTACATAATAAACTTTGGAAAGATAAACAGCGCACAGAATGTACTATTTTGATCACAGACACTTTTTGAGACAATATCCTCTCCGCACTAAGTCTCTGCCCTTCCATGTCTGCTGAAAACCCAAAAGGGAAAAAAAAAATTCTAGAATCCGTGAATTTTATGAGGTTTCTGGATTTTTGGGGGGTCCTGGAAATTTGCACTTTCTTTCTGCAGTCCTGAAAGTCTCCTCTTTTTAATGAGAGCCGTTGGACATTTTCAGAGAGTTGGTGATTATGGCGATGGGTCATCACTTTGCAAAATAGAAATGACCCTTTAAACCCTTACCACCAAAGCCAATTTTCACCTTCCTGACCGGTGTCCCTTTACGTAGCAATTACTCTTGAATGTTTATTCTGATCCCAGTGAATCTGAGACCGTTTTTTTTTTCTTGGCACATTGTACTTTATGTTAGTGGTCAATTATGAAAATATTGAAAATTTGGAATTTTTTAAAATAAAATTTGCAATTTTCAAACTTTTAATTTGCATGTCCTCATAACAGATAGTTAATATATACCTTATCCCTTACCTAATTTACATCATCATCAATTTTGGTGTGCCCTTTTATTTAATCAAGATGTTACAAGTGTTAAAAGCTTTGCATCAATTTAAAATTTTTAATGAGCAAAATCTGCTTTTATACAGTTACTTTTGAGGGGCTTACATGTCAGCAAACCCTCAAAAGTGGTTTAAATTGAAAAACTGCAACCTTTAAGCATTCAAAATTGCCTTCAAGAACTTTCTTGACCCTTTATAGAGATAAATACAAAGTAGAAAGAAAAAAGTGGAAAATTACATTAAAGCTAAAATGCTGCTTTAACCTCAAATTTTTAATTCTTACAACCTGCATTGAAGGGGAATGCACTGAAAAATATGTTCAGTGTCATGATCCAGACCGAGTTTTGAGTCCTGTCTTTCCAGTTTTCTCAGCCTCTGGCTTCAGGTTTGCTATTTAGCTCGGCTGCATCCTGCAGGTGGTGTCAGCTATGGTTCTGCCTTTAGCGTGTGTATCTGACTCTGGTATATCCTGATTTGCCCTGCTGTGATACCTGAGTTGCCCCCCGTGTCGGTTTACTCCCTTTGCCTGTCCTGACTCAGTGTTTCCCTGTAAGTTTGTTGACTCCTGGTTTTGACTCGGCTTGCATTTGGACCTGCTTCTGTCTTTGTCTTATCCACTTCTGTGGCTTGTTTATGACCACGTGTTCTGCTGTGACCTCTGGTACTTCTGCTCCTGACTGTTGCTGACTCGGCTTGTCTGACCACTCTTTCGCCACCTGGATTTTTGAGCGCTAGATTGAACCCCTTGAGTCCACCCTGCCTTCTAGAGCTTTGCCTGGCTACAAAGGTGGATCCAGCGGTCGATATTACTGTAGCCCCGGCTACATTGATGTTTTTTTTTTCACTTCTTGTAGGAACGAAGATCAATTTAATAGAAGTTTTGTATTTCATGTTATTTTTTTACTGGTGGCCACCGCGTAACCAGCCCTCTCTTCTCCGCCGGGCTTTTCTGCTGCGCGTGGAGCCGTCATATCCATAGAGTTAATACAGGTTTTATTCATTATTAGTTCTAATCCTGCTGTGTTTTCCTGGCTTCCTATTGTATACGGCCATAATATCAGCAATATAATGAGAAGATGCTTCTCTCTCTTTTTGTTTCTCTTTTTCAAAACTCTGTTGAAATTTAGAATTTAGTGAACGATGTCACAAAAAATGTAATCTCCTATTATTATACCATTTCACCCAGTAAGAGATTTTTATTACACTATATGGATAAAAGAATGTGACCCCCATCCCCCACATCCACCTCCAGCTTTTCTGACCTCCATCTACACCTATGGGACATTAATATGATGTTGCCCCTCTGCGAATATAACGGCCACCCGCTCTTCTGGGAAAGATTTCTACAAGATTTTGGGGATTCTGTGGGAATTTTTGCTCTTTTATCCAGAAGAGTATTTGTGGAGTGACCCTGATGTTGGGAGGAGGTTTATAATCTGTGTTATAGGCGGGCTCTGTGCGGCCACTCATGTTCTCCATTCATGTCTGTATGGACCTTGCACTCTGGGCACAGTCATGGAGGACAGATAAGGGTCTTCCCCAAACTGTTTCCACAAAGCTGAAGCTACAATTGTCCACAAATGTTCTGTACTAAAGGATTAATATTTCGCATCACTGTAACTAAGGGCCCAATGCCGACCCCTGATAACAATCCCATAGCATTATCCTCCTCCTCCATCTGTAGCCAGGGGGTAGCATCTTCCTGGAATCACCAAACCCAGACTCCTGCATCAGTCGCCAGATAGAGAAGTGCGATCCTTCACTGCGCAGAACATGTCTCCTCCAGAATCCAGTGGTGGCTGCTTTGCATCACTCCATCCAACGCTCGGCATTGTGCTTGGTGATGTACGGCTGCATGGCCATGAACCTTCCCGTGGGGGGCGCAGTTGTTTTTTTTATATATTATCTCAATGGCATGTAGAAATGGTCAACAAGCTGCTGTTGATGGATTTGCGAGAATTGTCAAAAAGCTCCAGATGCCATTTTTTCATCAAGTAGAAAATTACATCAGTCAGGGAAGGATCGAACGATATCAAGTGCTGTGGGCCGTGCTTCCCCTTAATAACTTGCTGCTATTATATCACATGGTTATATTACGGCCAATCAAGAGGGACTATCATAGCCTGTATAAAAGCCTAGGCAAGGAATGGAGCAGACATTTAGAGTGAATCTGGATAGTGAGAGGATGTCAGCACTCAGCAATAGAAATAGGAGGAGAAAGTCATAAAGCACTGAAGAAACTATACGGATAGTGTGCCAGAAAAACAGCGACCGTCTGTTAACCCACCGTCATAAACTGCATCTTGAGGTATTTTGGACATAACTAAGGCGGTGTAGAATAGAGAGCGTAAAAATTGATCAATACAGTCTCGGGAGACCTGAGAGTGTTACATATGTGTTTTTAAGGTGATTGGACGATTGCAGTTGCGCTACTTACAATTTGCTAGAAATTGAATTTTTGGAACATTTTTGGAATTTGATGTTTAAAAGATTCGCTCATCGCTACTATACATCCAGTATAGACAAGAGCAATGATGCAATTTTGCATGTAATGTATCAGCGGAGGAGAGATGTGTTTTACAATCTGGATTCTTCGTGGTGAATGGTGGACGGGGTCGATGGGTCGTGACAGGGACCAGTAATGGCTTCTCATGGGCATCGATTCTGGCACATGCAGGACGTCTCGTCTGGTCTTAACTGATATTCTCAGTTTGACTTCATAACCGTTCACCCGTGTAACAAGGATATAGCGGGTTGATAATAAAATGGACCTTTTTATGACCCCCCCCTGATTCCAACATAATGATGAAGCAGAAGGTTAAGAGGACTGGAGCGGTGTAATAGATGTCAGAAGCGAGTCTGTATCCCTGGAATACATATTATATACGCAGTGTAGATAAATAATAGACCCCTAGATTATCGGTGATGTCTACAGGTCACATTTGCCTTAAGTTTTTCAATCCAGCAAAGCGAACAAAAAGCAAAAAAAAAAAATAATTGTGACTTCATTAAAAAAATTGTAGCATGAGCATAGAAAAATGCTGACGCGTTTTAAGTCTACATACCTACTCCAAAGCAGTGAATAAACCACATAAAAAATATATATAAAATATGTAAATTTTTATTAAGTCATAATATTAAAATATAATAAGCAATAAAAACGCACGAGGGGTGGAGGGAAACCAATGAAACATATAAGGAAACCACTGCACAAAACTATTGGTAAGGGGTATAATGGCTAAATAGCTTAGGGATAAAGAAGGAACTTCCATACACAGCCTGTTTTATTTATAAATAATACATGTAAAAAATCATCATAAATATTGACATAATAAAATAGACATAAAAAACAAGGAAGTGCAAGAAAATTATATACACCAGTAGTCAGTACCCCGTGGCTCCTCTGACTCCAACGTACGTTTCGCCTACTGGCTTTCTCAAGGAGTATATAATGAATCTTAATTTACGATTAAGAGTCAGCCAGACTCAAAACGCGTCAGATTTTTTTTATGCTATTGTTTTAAAGAAGTAACAATAAAGAATATTTTGTGTTTAATTCGATTTACTGGATAGAAAAACTTTTCTCACCACTTTGAAGAAAGCTTTTTGATATCTCAGAAGCCTTCTCCATCAACAGGGGAGCGGATTGTCCAGGAACCAGATTGAAAAACATATATTGGATGGGGGTGAGCTGAATTCACAAACTGTCTTACATCCCATTTTCCTTGGCTCAACATTTTCTGATAATTAGCTTGATGTCCTAGATAATGGCGGGCAATGGACTTTTATGGGTCCGTTATAGGTCTATGGGGTGTAAGGCTGTGGTAGCACCGTACGCAGTGAAGAGGCAGTGATCCACAAAATTCAAACACAAAAGTCTCTTTAATGTGCTTCCTCACAGAATTAAAAGTCCAAGCCACACAAGTGCATATAACTTCAGTGCATAGAACTAGTATCCATTTCACCATTTGCAGAATATATATTATACGGCATCCTTCATTTTACAGACATTAAACACCAGTCTTCCTCTGACTAGATCCAGTGGGTGTCTATGCACCGTATCCAAGACTCTCTTTACACAGCATTACATGTTGCAGGCACTACACATGCCAGTCTTCCTCTGACTAGTTCCCGTGGGTGCCTTGCACGGCTGTAACCCAGTCTCTGTTCACACAGCATTTTGTGTTGCAGACACTACACACGCCAGTCCTCATCTGACTAGTTCCCGTGGGTGCCTTGCACCGCTGTATTCCAGTCTCTGTTCACACAGCATTTCATTTTGCAGACACTACACATACCAGTCCTCATCTGACTAGTTCCCGTGGGTGCCTTGCACGTATTCCAGTCTCTGTTCACACTGCATTACATGTTGCAGGCACTACACAAGCCAGTCCTCCTCTGACTAGTTCCCGTGGGTGCCCTGCACCGCTGTATCCCAGCCTCTGTTCACACTGCATTACATGTTGCAGGCACTACACATGCCAGTCCTCCTCTGACTAGTTCCCGTGGGTGCCCTGCACCGCTGTATCCCAGCCTCTGTTCACACTGCATTACATGTTGCAGGCACTACACACGCTAGTCTTCCTCTGACTAGTTCCCATGAGTGCCCTGCACCGCTGTATCCCAGTCTCTGTTCACACTGCATTTCGTGTTGCAGACACTACACACGCCAGTCCTCCTCTGACTAGTTCCCGTGGGTGTCCTGCACGGCTGCATCACAGTTTCTTTACGCACACAGCCATACACAGTCCAGGATATCCTCCGGATCTCAGCCGGGCACCATATCCACCTGTTTTGGAATCGTTACACACACCAGTCTTCTTTCGGGCACAGGACATCCACCTCTGGTTCACCTCCGGGCACAGGACTGTCCACATCCGAGACCAGTTACCGTGGATGACTTGCATCGCTGTGTACGCTGTGGGTGCCAGGCTATTCAGCTGCCCTGGCTGCTGGCTCTGCTGGCCTGCGCTGTTTCCCACACACACAGCCTGCGCTCTGCAGGCCTCTGCCCTGCACATCAGCACACACCAGACTGACACTGATTCTCCACCTGACACACCCATACCCCTTACTACAGGGATTTTAACTCAGAACCTGTGGCCTTCAGCCACATGGAAAACCTGGACTGGAAGTGAAATGGACTGCACAACTGACATACTGCAATCAGTTTCAAAACACCTATTCCAGAGCAGGTTTTCTCCTTGTCTGTCTTGGACAATAGCCTGTCCAAGACTACACTTGTTTTTTATTATTAAACAGCATTCCAGTCACCACTACGCCCGTGACTGCTATGCACACCTATGGACTTCATACGTCTCCATGCACAACCTGGGGAGAACACACAGCGACCCCTACCTGTGACATCGGTCGCTGCTTCACCACTGCAATCCCAGCTACGCCTGTGACAGCAATGCATTCCCATAGCCTCAATACGCCTACATGCGTATCCTGGGGAGACTACACAGCTCCCTGTAGCTGTAACGGGTCAATGCCTCACAGGGGGCTCAATGTGACTCCAGTGAGTTACAACTTTGGCGGTAGTCAAGCAGATCCTTACTTCATGATATTTTAATAAAAGGGTTATGTCTATGGGAGAGGGAAAGTACTGGCTGGGAAAAAAAAAACTTTTACAACTTTTAAAGTATTATCAATTACTTTTAATTAACTTTGGTGGAGCTCAAAGAGGGGCATTCATTCTGCACGTGGGGGCACAAAGTGGAGCACAAGAGGGAGCAGTGTTACTGTTTGGTGCCTACAATAAGCAATATTACGGGCTGGGTACAATAGGGGTGCTATTACTGTAAGGGACCTAATGGGGGCACTGCTAATGTGTGGAAACTAAAGGGGGCATTATTACTATTTTATGACTGGTGGACTATTATTCTCTCCACCAATAGTACTCTTTCGGTCACTAATGGTTAAGGTCAGGCACTATAGTGTTGTAGCTGTAAGAAGAGTTCATAGCGGTCAGGAGCGGATGGAGAAGAAAAAAAAAACAAATTAATCTCATCAATCAGAGACGACGCTGCTTGTATTTAAACGTTTCCCATTAATTTCTATAAAAAAAATTGTCTCCTTATATAATTGTGATAACGATATTATTAAATCAACTGTGTAGATATATTGATACAATTAGCACTGGTGCGGGGGGGGCACTAATGAAATTTTCACACCAGGCCCACCAATTGTGTTAAAAATCCCTTGCCTGGCATAGGGAATTATCGCTATATTGTACTCGTGTATTGAAATAAAAACAAATGGCTAAAAATAATTTTTTTATTAATTTTTTAAATGTATGCCAATTATTTTTCACCATGAATTACAAGAAACAAAAAATAGTAAAAATGATAAATATTGAAAAATAAATCGTACAAACCGGAAAAATATGGAAATTTATGAATCTGAAAGTTTATGTAGAAGAAATTGAAAAAAATGCACCCATTTTATGTAAGAACCTAAGTGCGTTGCCTTAGAAGTGGGGGGAGAATGACGTGCCATCAGGAGGCACTATACCAGTGCCAACCCTAGGGGCGACCATACGGGCTTTGTGCCGATGTGGAGCATTCCTCTAAGGCCAGAATTGATTAACAATCTGTCTTTTATGACTGTGGTGTAAAATGAATTGTCCTTCTGCTCATACAACCTCCTTTAATAGATATGATATGATGTGAAACATTAGGCTCCCGTGAAGAGTGATGACCGCGACCCATGGGGGCAGCACTGGCAGGTGGTCACCGTTCTGGTCGAGTGCCCTTCATTACCAGCTGTAATTGAGGAGCAGGCGGGTTAAGCTTCGGAGTCCTCTGTCTCCCAAGAGTCATTTATTGTTTTGTGGTGGTGATCAGGAAAAAAAATAAAAATAAAATCCATATTAATGGAGGAGAGGAAAACAAGAAGGCCTGGAAAGAAAAATTTTGCCTCTCCAGATGTAAAGGGCGTCCTCTGGGGTTGAGTGGAGAGACGTGAAGTCACACAAACAAGATAATTGCTGCACAATAAAGTAATGCCAGGCGGCTGCAAAAAGCAGCGTGTCACAACGGGGCCAACGAGCTTCACTCACAAATGTAATATCTCTTTTCGGAAAAGGGATTTAATGCAGGAAAATTGTTAGTCTGCAGCTGCCAAAAATAACGGGAGATGTCAGAAGTAAGCGTGCGAGGGCATCATTTCACATGCTAATTTCTTAGTAAATTAGAACAAATTGCTAAATATGGCTTTTACGGAGCTCACTTGTAGTGCCGAGGTGTCCTTGAAATGTGGGGAGACTTATGTATCAGCTAGTGGGATTCGTAGGTCGGGGCTGTGATCTCCAACCTGAGACTGTCCAGTGGTAGCAAAACGCAATGGTAGCATTGGAACATAGCAAAGATAAAAATGAGGCGTCTTTCAGGTGCTGCCTGACACCAGCACCCTCAGCGTCTACATCCTATATTCACTACTCAAGTACATTTTCTGATTTCTTGTTCGCCAACATTGTAGGATTTGTGAACACAACATCCCCGTGAAGGTACTCACCACCCATTAAAAAATATCAACCTAGCATGGGTCCCTCTCTCAGGGGGGATTCATAGCTGCCACACCAGCTGCCTTTTCGGTACATAAGCCCTTACCAGTGTGCAATGGTGTTTATGCCTCCTAACCTTTCCCAGCTATTTATATGGGCCAACACAGTGCCCCGTACACATGATATAAGGACCCCACCACTACATCAATTTTTTTAATACCCGTCAACCACCTGCACAGTATGATGCCCCACTTACAGAGAGATGACTGTACAGTGCCTACACACAATATGAAGCGCCACATGCATAGTGGTGACCCTACAGTGCCTACACACAGTATGAAGCCCCACATACAGAGTCATGCCCTACAGTGCCTACACACAATATGATGAACTACATACAGACTCATGACCCTAAAGTGTCTACACACAATATGAAGCGCCACATGCATAGTGGTGACCCTACAGTGCCTACACACAGTATGAAGCCCCACATACAGAGTCATGCCCTACAGTGCCTACACACAATATGAAGCCCCACATACAGAGTGATGACCCTAAAGTGTTTACACACAATATGAAGTGCCACATACAAAGTGATGACCCTACAGTGCCTACATACAGTATGAAGCCCCACATACAGAGTGATGACCCTAAAGTGGTTACACACAACATGAAGTGCCACATACAAAGTGATGACCCTAAAGTGTCTACACACAGTATGAATCCCCACATACAGAGTCATGACCCTACAATGCCTACACACAGTATGATGCCCCACAAACAGAGTCATGCCCTACAGTGCCTACACACAATATGAATCCCCACATACAGAGTCATGACCCTACAGTGCCTACGCACAGTATGAATCCCCACATACAGAGTCATGATCCTACAGTGCCTACACACAGTATGATGCCCCACAAACAGAGTCATGCCCTACAGTGCCTACACACAATATGAATCCCCACATACAGAGTCATGACCCTACAGTGTTTACACAAAATATGAAGTGCCAAATACAAAGTGAAGACCCTACAGTGCCTACATACAGTATGAAGCCCCACATACAGAGTGATGACCCTAAAGTGTTTACACACAACATGAAGTGCCACATACAAAGTGATGACCCTAAAGTGTCTACACACAGTATGAATCCCCACATACAGAGTCATGACCCTACAATGCCTACACACTGTATGATGCCCCACAAACAGAGTCATGCCCTACAGTGCCTACACACAATATGAATCCCCACATACAGAGTCATGACCCTACAGTGCCTACACACAGTATGAATCCCCACATACAGAGTCATGATCCTACAGTGCCTACACACAGTATGATGCCCCACAAACAGAGTCATGCCCTACAGTGCCTACACACAATATGAATCCCCACATACAGAGTCATGACCCTACAGTGCCTACACACAGTATGAATCCCCACATACAGAGTCATGACCCTACAGTGCCTACACACAGTATGATGCCCCACATACAGAGTCATGACCCTACAGTGCCTACACACAGTATGAAGCCCCACAAACAGTCATGCCCTACAGTGCCTACACACAATATGAATCCCCACATACAGAGTCATGACCCTACAGTGCCTACACACAGTATGATGCCCCACATACAAAGTGATGACCCTATAGTGCCTACACACAGTATGAATCCCCACATACAGAGTCATGACCCTACAGTGCCTACACACAGTATGATGCCCCACATACAAAGTGATGACCCTACAGTGCCTACACACAGTATGATGCCCCACAAACAGAGTCATGCCCTACAGTGCCTACACACAATATGAATCCCCACATACAGAGTCATGACCCTACAGTGCCTACACACAGTATGAATCCCCACATACAGAGTCATGATCCTACAGTGCCTACACACAGTATGATGCCCCACAAACAGAATCATGCCCTACAGTGCCTACACACAATATGAATCCCCACATACAGAGTCATGACCCTACAGTGCCTACACACAGTATGAATCCCCACATACAGAGTCATGATCCTACAGTGCCTACACACAGTATGATGCCCCACAAACAGAGTCATGCCCTACAGTGCCTACACACAATATGAATCCCCACATACAGAGTCATGACCTTACAGTGTTTACACACAATATGAAGTGCCACATACAAAGTGATGACCCTACAGTGCCTACATACAGTATGAAGCCCCACATACAGAGTGATGACCCTAAAGTGTTTACACACAACATGAAGTGCCACATACAAAGTGATGACCCTAAAGTGTCTACACACAGTATGAATCCCCACATACAGAGTCATGACCCTACAATGCCTACACACTGTATGATGCCCCACAAACAGAGTCATGCCCTACAGTGCCTACACACAATATGAATCCCCACATACAGAGTCATGACCCTACAGTGCCTACACACAGTATGAATCCCCACATACAGAGTCATGATCCTACAGTGCCTACACACAGTATGATGCCCCACAAACAGAGTCATGCCCTACAGTGCCTACACACAATATGAATCCCCACATACAGAGTCATGACCCTCCAGTGTTTACACACAATATGAAGTGCCACATACAAAGTGATGACCCTACAGTGCCTACATACAGTATGAAGCCCCACATACAGAGTGATGACCCTAAAGTGTTTACACACAACATGAAGTGCCACATACAAAGTGATGACCCTAAAGTGTCTACACACAGTATGAATCCCCACATACAGAGTCATGACCCTACAATGCCTACACACTGTATGATGCCCCACAAACAGAGTCATGCCCTACAGTGCCTACACACAATATGAATCCCCACATACAGAGTCATGACCCTACAGTGCCTACACACAGTATGAATCCCCACATACAGAGTCATGATCCTACAGTGCCTACACACAGTATGATGCCCCACAAACAGAGTCATGCCCTACAGTGCCTACACACAATATGAATCCCCACATATAGAGTCATGACCCTACAGTGCCTACACACAGTATGAATCCCCACATACAGAGTCATGATCCTACAGTGCCTACAAACAGTATGATGCCCCACATACAAAGTGATGACCCTACAGTGCCTACACACAGTATGATGCCCCACATACAGAGTCATGACCCTACAGTGCCTACACACAGTATGAAGCCCCACAAACAGTCATGCCCTACAGTGCCTACACACAATATGAATCCCCACATATAGAGTCATGACCCTACAGTGCCTACACACAGTATGATGCCCCACATACAAAGTGATGACCCTATAGTGCCTACACACAGTATGAATCCCCACATACAGAGTCATGACCCTACAGTGCCTACACACAGTATGATGCCCCACATACAAAGTGATGACCCTACAGTGCCTACACACAGTATGATGCCCCACAAACAGAGTCATGCCCTACAGTGCCTACACACAATATGAATCCCCACATACAGAGTCATGACCCTACAGTGCCTACACACAGTATGAATCCCCACATACAGAGTCATGATCCTACAGTGCCTACACACAGTATGATGCCCCACATACAAAGTGATGACCCTACAATGCCTACACACAGTATGATGCCCCACATACAGAGTCATGACCCTACAGTGCCTACACACAGTATGAAGCCCCACAAACAGTCATGCCCTACAGTGCCTACACACAATATGAATCCCCACATACAGAGTCATGACCCTACAGTGCCTACACACAGTATGATGCCCCAAATACAAAGTGATGACCCTATAGTGCCTACACACAGTATGAATCCCCACATACAGAGTCATGACCCTACAGTGCCTACACACAGTATGATGCCCCACATGCAAAGTGATGACCCTACAGTGCCTACACACAGTATGAAGCCCCATAAACAGAGTCATGCCCTACAGTGCCTACACACAATATGAATCCCCACATACAGAGTCATGACCCTACAGTGCCTACACACAATATGAATCCCCACATACAGAGTCATGACCCCACAGTGCCTACACACAGTATGAATCCCCACATACAGAGTCATGATCCTACAGTGCCTACACACAGTATGATGCCCCACATACAAAGTGATGACCCTACAGTGCCTACACACAGTATGATGCCCCACATACAGAGTCATGACCCTACAATGCCTACACACAGTATGATGCCCCACATACAGAGTCATGACCCTACAGTGCCTACACACAGTATGAATCCCCACATACAGAGTCATGACCCTACAGTGCCTACACACAGTATGATGCCCCACATACAAAGTGATGACCCTACAGTGCCTACAAACAGTATTATGCCCCACATACAGAGTCATGACCCTACAGTGCCTACACACAGTATGATGCCCCACATATAGCTTGATGAGCTCACAGTGCCAACATACAGTATAATGCTATCACAGCACTTTCTGGCACGGTATGATGCCCCCATAGTCCCAAACACACAGAATGATAACCACTGTACCTCAACACACACACTTTGATTCCCCCACATTTCACCTTAGTATACTGTATGATGTCTGCATATTATCCCTCGACACAGTATGATGCCCCCACAGTGGCCCACTCAAACAATCATTCACCTTGCCTGTTTGTTCTTCTCCTATACCCGGTTCGCTGATACTGAGGTGCTCTTTGCTGCCCAATTACATGATCTGAGAATGTTATGTGGCCAGAAAGTTCTTGCGGGTCCTTCAGCATCTACGTAGAGGCAATGGTGGAGCAGAGATCTGAAGCTCCCATACTTGTATTCAACTTTTATCACTGTCCTGAAATTGGGACATACCCGATAACGGTATGGTCCAATGTTGATAATGCTGGATGGATTTTCTATTAAGCCCATACTTACAGAAGGCTGAGTGGGAAAGGTTCACTTGTTTCTTAGGATCATGCCCCGAATATAGTTCATGTAGAGGGAGTTGATGCCAAAGCCTATAGAAATTAGTTCTGTGCATGCAATGTACCTGTAGGTGTGGTACGGATCAATAATATCGATAGAAATCTATGGCTCCTCCAGACTATCCCAGGTGTACATCTAATGAAGGATGTGAACATTTGCACACAAA
This sequence comes from Dendrobates tinctorius, assembly GCF_039654945.1. Classification (NCBI taxonomy): domain Eukaryota; kingdom Metazoa; phylum Chordata; class Amphibia; order Anura; family Dendrobatidae; genus Dendrobates; species Dendrobates tinctorius. Next base: position 332,821 of record NW_027361998.1, on the reverse strand, counting down.
AATTGATTTGTGTGTTTTTCCCAATGACAGAAGAGCATGGACAGACTCACTACACAGCGGCACAATAAGGACTTGTGGAGACCTATTGTAAGCTATAAGGGTCCATGCTAACTAAAACACTATATTTTGTCAACTCTCCCAGAACATTCAAAAGAAGTCCAAAAAAAAGTGGAGCTGTCACAGACAAATTGGTAAATCGCCATGGTGTTCTTGAATCCATACAAATTCTCCCAAAAATCATAATTTCAAGATGATTTCTTGCATGAACTTTTGGGTGGAAAAAGCATCAAGGGGTTATAGAAGAGATGAGAAGGAGACAGAGGGAGAAGTACTGTGCATAGGAAATTAGGTCCTGGTTGAACGAGGGTCAGTCATTCCTGTCTGGGAGTTGGGTAGTTTTTCAGAGAGGAAAGTGCACTATTAAATATATTCGACTGTAACCGGTCATCATGCCCTTCATTGTTCTGGAAACCCTGATATCTTGAAGGATTCAGTAAGCCTTGAGGGATGTGCTGACTCAACCGAAAGTCCAGAAATTCTTCCTTTCCTAGAAGCCTCCCCAGGAGTTGGCACGTTTCAGGTAAGTGTATGAAGGTTCATATGTGCAGATAGATAGCTTGAAAAGTTTTACCTAGTAGCCAGTGGTACGATGGAGTTTGGACTTGTGGCTTTTAGATAGCTCATAATGTCCTTTTCCTATTCTGTTCAAAATTTTTCAATATCCAGCATTGGATATGACACATGGGACATAGCTTTGAAAGAACTATCTGCTTGTGTCTCTGTACTTAATCATGCACATATCCCACACATACCACCACCTTGTCCCACCAGCGTCAGTGCCAGTGTAAAAGCCATTACTGATCCACAATTTGACTATCCTCCTGGACTAACCACAGTGATATTACATACCCTGCTCTTCTACATCCTTCTTATGACCTTTTGCTAATCCAATTATCTTCATGATCTTCCATGGTTCCACATCCACAGCTGATTGACGTTGTTGACCTTATTTCTACAGTAGCGATATCTTTGGTCCTGGGACCAATTGAGTTCCCGATCCATACCAAAGTCTTACAAAAGGGGATGCTATGAGTATTATTGTGTCAAGTGAGTAGTTCATTTCCTCAGAATCAGACTGTTAAAATTTGGAGTTTCCACCCAATTATTCACTAGTAAACAATCTATTTCACTAGACTTTCCAAAAAAAGTCCCAATCACAAAAAAGACTAATTCAATGCCGAATTGGGCATTCAGGGAACCATTAGATTTAGGACAAATAAAACTTATACATCAAGTCCTGATACTTCTCTAATGCAACCAACCTATTAAATGATATAAATTTACCCTTGCTTGATGTTTCAAACTTTGGACCAGATGTTCAATACCCATGGCTGACCCATATGGCATCCACTTGGAACATAGCTGACTTAACCAACCTGTCCAAGAATCAGTGATCACGGGCTGAAGATCTTGATTCAGCTATTATTTCTGGTTGAGATGCCAAATCATAATACTGAGAGACCTCATCTACAAGTATGGGAAAGTCAAAAACTTTCTGGTGGTTGCATGAGTTCATTCTCCTTCCAACAGTAAATATCCGCTACATTCCATCAAGTGCCGGGTCCTCAACATAATATTCGAATAAGACGAGGCCATCTTTACTAAGAACCGTTAATGCTTAGATGGGAACAGATCTGCCCTTTAAAGGTCATGTCTGATTAAATTATCATTTTTCCTCGACAGAGAATTCGCTGCCTGTAGGTGGACGGCTACTAAGATGCAAAATCCACAATCCACTTAATTACTTCCTAACAGGGGTATGAAATAATCAACATTGACGCTGGTGGATGAATCACAGTACGTTTACTAAGGGGATATCAATCCTGCATAAAACAAAAAAAAAAGATAAATATATACCTATATTCCAGGAGAAAGAAAAATAAAGAACTAAACTAATGTGGTTGTATAAATCTGATGAATTCCCCTTTGAATTTCTAATATCATTCAGGTTTTTTGGGTCGGAGTCTATCAGCATGTCACATCTAGAATTGCCGCTCTGCTCACTCTTCCTTGCAGTAACTCCACATCTGTCAGATTGTGGGGGAATCTCCTGTGTACAACGCCCTGTTCAGGTCATGCACAGATTGTTACTTGGATTCAGGTTTTAACTTGGGCTGGGCCATTGCAAAATTGTGATCTTCTTCTGGTGAAGCCATTATTTTGCTGATTTGGAGGTCACTTATGGTCGTTGTCCTGCTGAAAGGTAGGTTTCGTTGAAAAAATGATTTATATTTGGAACTCTTCACAATTCCCTCTACCTTGAAGAACGCTCCAGTTACAGATGTCGAAAAACAGTCCCAAAGATAATGTTGCTTTTACCATGCCTCACTGTGGGGATGGTGTTCTGTTGGTGATACACAGTGTTGACTGCATATTTTGAAATTATGATCAAAAAGTTCTACCTTGACCTCATCAGACCATAATATATTTTCCCATTTGCTTTTGGTAGACATGATGAAGATTTTGGCAAAACACACCCGGTCTTGGATGATTTTCTTTGTAAGAAAAGGCTTCCATCTTGACCCCCCCAACTTACAGGCTGGACATATGAAGAATACGGGAGATTGTTGCCACAGGGGGTCTGGAGGAGAGGAGACTCTCCTCCATGCCCTGGGTACCATATTCCTATTAAAAATAGAATTAAAATAATATTCGGGAGTTATCGGGATGTACTTACCCTCTCTCAGCCCCCGTAGCTCTCCCGGCTCTCATCGGCGGTGGCGGCAACTTCCGCTCCCAGGGATGTATTGCGCGAATGACCACTGATGACATAGCATCTCGTGAGACCACTGCGTTATCAGAGGTCATTGTCGCCAGGCATCCCTGGGAACGGAAGTTGCCGCCAGCGCCAATGAGGAGCGGGAGGACTCCGGGGGCCGACAGAGGGTAAGTATATCCCGATTTTTTATTTTTTTATTATTTTATTTTATTATTTTTTATTATTTTTAACATTCTATCTTTTACTATTGATGCTGCATAGGCCGCCCCTCAATAGTAAAAAGTTGGTCACACTTGTGTGACCAACCCGTCAATCAGTTTTCCATTCGATGCTTCAAATCGCTTGGAAAAGCTCTAGCATTCTACAAGCTAAATACGCTTGCAAAACGCTTGTGTTTTGCGGGAAAACGCATGCGAATTCTGCATGCATTTTACCTGCGGCGGGGAGTTGCGGAAATGCTACAATTACGCAGCTTTTCTGCAACGTGGGCACATAGCCTTAATGAACGGGATCTCTGGAGTAAGATACACCAAATTCATTAAAATGCACACACCACTTAATAAATTAGGAATCTTACAAGTTCCGTGCGCTTCTAGCAGAAATATACATACACATGTATACATACACTCACTGTACATAGATACACATGTATATATACACACTGCACATACATACAAATCTATATATACATGCACACACACTTCACATACATACCCATGTATATATACACACACACTGCACATACATACACATGAGAATAATGCTCAGCAATACATAGTGCACCATGATTACAGAAATACAGCCATCATGCATAGCAAAGAAAACATTGTGGTGCTAAAATAAATAGGACAAAATCCAGGACCAATCGCAAAAAAATTGACAAAAAAAAAGAGCGAGAAGAAGCGATCAAACAGATCCAATGTAATATAAAATTGAAAAAAACTTTATTTAAATCTTACATCAAGGAAACAGGTACATGTGTATATATATATATATATATGGTATATATACACACATACTGCAAATATATACACATCTATATATACACACACTGCATATTCATACACATGTATATATATACACACACTGCACATAACATACCAGCCTCTTCAGCTCAATTTTTGCAGTTAAGAGATGCTTTGTGACATTATGGTCACATGACCATGGTGTCACCAAAGGTTCTCAAGCAGTTATAACTTTGAAATAGAAATTCTGTAGGTCCTAAGAGAGTGAGGGCCTTAAGAAATTGCCCAGTTTGCGCCTTCCTCCTAATGCCGACCCTGCACACCTGCGTATCTAATGTTTGTACGCCCTCAGAGTCGTCCTGGATGGAGAAAGAAGAATGTTGTGAAGAAGAAACGGAGAGTGGTGGTCATGGGGGATTCCCTGTTGAGAGGAACAGAGGCCGCTATCTGCAGACCGGATATAACTTCAAGAGAAATGTGCTGTCTTCCAGGTGCAAAAATTAAAGATGTGTCTGACAGGATATCAGGACTCTTCAGACCTACAGATGACTACCCATTCCTGCTACTACATGTGGGGACAAATGACACCGCAAGAAACGACCTGGAAACCATCTGCAGAGACTTTGAAGACTTAGGCAAGAAAGTGAAAGAACTGGGAGTGCAGGTGGTCTTCTCTTCCATCCTCCCAGTGGATGGCCATGGAACAAGGAGGTGGAATAAGATTCTGCAGGTGAACAACTGGCTACGTCGATGGTGCCGTCAGCAAGGATTTGGATTTCTGGATCACGGAGTGAATTACCTATACGATGGACTACTTGCTAGAGATGGGGTGCACCTTACGAAGACAGGAAAGCATGTATTTGGAAGTCGCCTTGCTACACGCATCAGGAGAGCTTTAAAATAGAACAACATGGGAAGGGAAGCAAAAGACTAGAAAAAGCCAAACACCTGACAAATGCTATTGAGAACTCTGCTATTAGAAGTGGAAAGGAAGAACAAAGACAAAAGAATCTAATTAATAAAAATATTGGAGAAAGAGAAACCAATCACAAACTAAAATGTTTCTATACTAATGCACAAAGCATGGGCAACAAACAAGGAGAATTGGAACTACTAACACAGGAAAAGAAATATGATGTCATTGGAATCACTGAAACTTGGTGGGACGATACACATGATTGGAATACAAGACTAGAAGGATACAACTTATTTGTAAGAAACAGACTTGATAAACGAGGAGGGGGTGTCGCATTGTATGTTAGAAACGCGTATATCTGCACAGAGATTGAAGCTTCAGAGACTGGGAGTTCTGTGGAAACTGTTTGGGTAAGAATACAAGGACAGAACAATGGAAAGGACACCATTGTAGGCATTTACTACAGGCCGCCTGTGCAAGCTGAAGATATGGATGAACTCTTTATGCATCAAATGGCCAAGTTCTCCAAAAAATATGACATAGTTGTCATGAGAGATTTCAACTATCCAGACATTTGTTGGGAATCTCTCTCAGGCAAAACTAACAGGTCAAGGAAATTCTTATCCTCTCTTGCTGACAACTTTATCTTCCAAAAGGTAAAGGAGAAAACAAGGGGAACTGCTACCTTGGATCTAATCCTTATAAACAGGGAGGAAATGGTTGAGGAGGTAAAAGTGGCTGGGACCCTAGGGGGTAGCGACCATGCTATTTTAGAATTTTGGATAACTAGAGGAGGAAGACCTGTGAAGACTCAGACGTCAAGGTTAGATTTCAGAAAGGCAGATTTTAAGGGATTCAGAAAGAGAATTGGAGGGATCCAATGGCTGGATATCCTTAAGGACAAAAATGTCCAGGAAGGATGGGAAATCTTGAAAAATGAAATTCTCAAAGCACAGTCGTTAACAATTCCGAAAAGAGGGAAGAGTAGGAAGCATTTAAGGAAACCAGGATGGATGAACACAGAACTTAAGCACATGCTAAAAAGGAAGAAAGAAATGTTTATAAAATGGAAAGAGGGAGGCATATCTAAAGAAGAATATAATTCTGTCAGAACCTGCAGAGCACAAATCAGATTACTAAAGCTGACAATGAATTGAGGCTTGCAAGAGACGTCAAAAGCAATAATAAAGGATTTTGGGGATATGTCAAAAGTAAAAGAAAAGTCAAAGATGCTATAGGATTTTTACAGGATGAAAATGATGAAATGGTAAGACAGGATGTTGAGAAGGCCGAACTTTTAAATTCCTATTTTGCATCTGTTTTCTCTCAGAAAGGAAATGTAACATCAACTATTCTTCACTGTCCTATTAAGGGAACAGAAGAATCCAGGATAACTATAGACAGAAAGATAGTGAGGAAACACTTAGCTAAACTAAATGAATTCAAGTCTCCAGGACCAGATGAATTACACCCCAGAGTTCTGAAGGAGATAGCAGAAGAAATTTTTGAACCCCTCTCTATAATCTTTGAAAATTAATGGAGAACAGGAGAAGTCTCAGAAGACTGGAGAAGAGCAAATGTTGTTGCTATCTTCAAAAAGGGGAGGAAGGCGGACCCAGGCAACTATAGGCCGGTGAGTCTGACTTCTATACCAGGAAAGATCTTTGAACAAATTATTAAACAACATGTATGTCAGTACCTGGATAAGAATGAAGTGATTAAACAGAGTCAGCATGGGTTTGTCACTAATAAGTCATATCAGCCTAACTTAATTTCCTTCTATGACAGAATCAATGATTGGGTGGATCAAGGAAATGCTGTAGATATAGTATATCTTGACTTCAGCAAAGCATTTGACAAAGTATCTCACACAATCCTTATTGAAAAAATGACTAAGTATGGAATGGTCAAGGCAACTGTTAGGTGCATTCATAACTGGCTTAGTGATCGGACCCAAAGAGTGGTCGTAAATGGCTGCACATCCAGTTGGAAGAATGTCTCTTGTGGGGTACCATAGGGCTCTGTCCTGGGCCCTGTATTGTTCAACATCTTTATCAATGATTTAGATGAAGGAATTGAGGGTAAACTGATTAAATTTGCTGATGACACAAAGCTAGGAGGGATAGCTAATACTAGAGAAGAGAGAGAGAGGATTCAAAAAGATATAAATAAACTGGAGAAGTGGGCAGCAACTAACAGAATGGTTTTTAACAGGGAGAAATGCAAAGTGCTACATCTGGGCAATAAAAATGAAAAAAAGCATATACAGAATGGGAGGAATAGGGCTAAGCAACAGCACATGTGAAAAGACTTGGGTATACTAATAGATCACAGACTGGATATAAGTCAACAGTGTGATGCAGCAGCAAAAAAGGCAAATGCAATTCTAGGATGTATTAACAGAAGCATACAGTCCAGATCACGTGAAGTCATTATTTCCCTCTACTCCTCTTTGGTCAGACCTCATCTGGAATACTGTGTCCAGTTTTGGGCTCCACATTTTAAAAAAGACATCAACAAACTGGAGCAAGTTCAGAAAAGAGCGACCAGAATGGTGACCGGTCTGCAAACCCTGTCTTATGAGGAAAGGTTGCAGGATTTGGGAATGTTTAGCTTGCAAAACAGAAGACTGAGAGGAGACTTAATAGCTGCCTACAAATATCTCATGGGCTGTCACATTGTAGAAGGATCAACTTTATTCTCATTTGCACAAGGAAAGACTAGAAGCAATGGGATGAAACTGAATGGGAGGAGACACGGATTAGATATTAGAAAAAACTTTTTGACAGTTAGAGTGATCAATGAGTGGAACAGGCTGCCACGAGAGGTGGTGAGTTCTCCTTCAATGGAAGTCTTCAAACAGAGGCTGGACAGATATCTGTCTGGGATGATTTAGCGAACCCTGCTTTGAGCGGGGGGTTGGACCAGATGGCCCAGGAGGTCCCTTCCAACTCTACGATTCTATGATTCTAGATCATGCTAGGGCTTATTTTTGGAGTAGGACTTATTTTTGGGTAGACACAGTGAAAACTGTCTGATAGTGCTCACTTTCACGTAACAAATATAAAAACTCATCAGGGGCCAAATACAATGATTGCTAATATCTCCACAGTGGAGAGGCAAAATAAAACAAACACACAAAGGTGTTATTCCACTCTGTAACCACCATTGCACAGTGTGTGCACAGTCTGTGCAGTTCAACATGAAAAATGTAGTTTAAGGTCCTCTTTAAGCCTGTGAACCATTATCCACCCATGTTACCCCAAAAAGTTTAAAGCCTGATTCCAATCTGTTCCTCATTTCAGATGAGGCCTGGCTGGGCACATAGAGAGAAGTGTCACTAGACCTATGGACCATTTATATGAGATCACCAGGTAGCGGTTGGAGGCTTTTACACTTGTTGATAAAAAATGCTAAGTGGCTCAACATTTTATCTAATAATAATAGTCGAGTTCATTTATATATAAGTGGCTTGGAAAAATATTACCCTCCCCTTGTCTTTTTACCTTATTTGTTACATTACAAGCCGTGCTTAAACATTTTTGTAATCCGACTTGTAGGTAATGCATCAAAAATAGTCTAAGTTAATGAAGTGAGAAACTTTACCTTTTCTGAAAGTCCACAGAGGCTGCAACACCATTAACAAGAGGCACCACTAACCAAACACCACCATGAAGACCAAGGAGATCTGCAAACAACACTATGAAGACCAAGCAGATCTTCAAACAACACCATGAAGACCAAGCAGATCTCCAAACAACAGCATGAAGACCAAGAAGATCTCCAAACAACACCATGAAGATCAAGCAGATCTCCAAACAACACCATGAAGACCAAGGAGATCTCCAAACAACACCATGAAGACCAAGGAGATCTCCAAACAACACCATGAAGACCAAGGAGATCTCCAAATAACACTATGAAGATCAAGCAGATCTCCAAACAACACCTTGAAGACCAAGGAGCTCTCCAAACAACACCATGAAGACCAAGCAGAGCGCAACACAATACCATGAAAAACAAGGAGCTCTCCAAACAGCACCATATAGATCAAGGAGATCTCCTAACAGCTCAGGGACAAAGTTGTTGAGAAGTAAAAGTCAGGGTTGGGTTATAAAAAAAATCCCAAAAATCTTTGTTGATCCCCTGGGTCACCATCACATCCATTATCATCAGTATGGTACCACAACAAACCTGCCAATAGTGCGCCGCCCACCAAAACTCTCAGCCCTGGCAAGGATGGCATTAATCAGAGAGGCAGCACAGAAGGCAAAGGTAGCCCTGAAAAAGCTGTAGAGTTTCCAAGCCGAGACTGGAATATCTGTCCATACGACCACCATAAGCCGTACACTCCATAAGGTGACCTTTATGGAAGAGTTGGCAGAAAAAAGCCTTGTGGGAGACTTCCCAAATGTATGAAGGAAGGTGCTGTGCTCAGATGAGACCAAAGTTGAACTTTTTGCCCACCAAGGTAAACACTATCTCTGGCGCCAAACCAATACAGCTCAACACCACAAGAACACCATTCTCACAGTGAAACAAGGTGGTGGGAGCATCATGAGGTGCAGATGTTTTTCGGCAGAAGGGACGTGGAAATTGGTTCAAGTCGAGGTGAAGATGGATGGTAAGAAATACAGTGATTTCCTTGAGCAAAACATATTTAAGCCTGTCAGTGATTGAAGACAGTGATGGAGGTTTACTTTCCAACAAGATAATGACCCAAAGCATACTGCTAAAGGAACGCTCAAGTTGTTTCAGGAAAGGCCATTGAATCATAGAATGTCAGAAGGACCTCAAGGGTAATCGTGTCCAACCCTCTGCTCACTGCAGCACAGGATTCACTAAGCCATCTCAGACAGATGTCTGTCCAGCCTCTGTTTGAAGACTTCCATTGAAGGAGAACTCACCACAAAGCAAGTTTTGTCTAATATCTAATCTGTATCTTCTCCCTTTCAGTTTCATTCTATTGCGTCTCGTGTTTCCATGTGCAAATGAGAATAAGGATGATCCCTCTACACTGTGACAGCCCTTGAGATATTTGTAGGTAGATTTGTTTTGGAGTGTCCGAATCAAAGCCCAAATCTTAATCCAATTGAGAATATGTGGTCAGACTTGAAGAATGATCTCTGTTCACCAGCGGAAACCATCTATCTAGCAGAAGCTGGAGCAGTTTTGCCTTGAGGAATGAGCAAAAATCCCAGTGGCAAGATGTGGAAAGCTCACAGAGACTTATCCAAAGTGACTTTCAGGTGTAATTGGCACAAAAGGAGGCTCTACAAAGTACTGACTTTAGGTGGGCGAATAGTTATGCACACTGATGTTTTCAGTCATTTTGCCCTATTTGTTTATTGCTTCATAATAAAAAGTAAACTAAATGTTCCCAGTTGTAGGAATGTTCTTCACATGAACTGATACAAACCCTGAAAAAAAACAATGAAATTTCAGGTTGTGAGGTAGCAAAACACAAAAAATGGAAAGGGGGTGAATACTTTCACAAGGCACTGCATATGTTTGACAACTGCATATTTGCTCACCTTTAATACTAAAGGTGTATGTCACTTTTCATATATATATCATTGAAGCTAACAACCACTGTAATGCTTATCTCCCTTATGGATCACTGTGATTGTTAGCTTCAGTGATATGAACCTAGGAAAATGCTCCAGCAAACTAAGTGCCGAGAGGGGTTAATCGGCCATGTTTAGGGCTAGGTTGAGTGAACAGCTGTAGAATGGGTGGAGTCCAGAATATAAATACACAACCTTCTGGCTCATTCAGTGTTGGAACAGTGGTCAGACAAAATGGAGGAGCTGGTCAAGCACCAAGTCCAAAGCTATCAGCAGCATCACCAACAGCTCCACCAGCAGCAACAAACCCAACAGGAGTCAACTGAGCTCCTATTGCAATAGATCCAACAGCAGCAAACAGCAGATGAAACTCCTGGTTGGGAATGTTCGCAGAAGAGAAACCTCCCCTCCCCGAAGTCCAGGTGAATTCTAATACATCCGGAAGGTATTAAGATGAGCCATGCAAAAGATGACCCTGGGTGATGATGCTATAGATTTCTTTAGACTTTCCCATGATGCTACACAAAGAAACAGTGTGTTTCAGGTGTGCATTACAATACATCCACAGGTGTGTCTCTAACTAACTCAGATGTTGCAAATAAAAACCTATCAGAAGCTTCCAAACACATGACATCATCATTTGGGCCATCCAGAATTGTTTACAGGCATACAGTAGTAATCTTAGTGTATGGAAACTTTTGACTTTGTAGTAAGTAATAAACATGCCTTAAAACATTCTATCTCTCATTATTCCGGCATTTGGCAAATATTAATAACTAGCTGAAGAGCCCGGTGCTGCCCGGGCATAGTAACTAACTTCAGTTAGTTATAGCAAATTATAATGATTATATGGGTCGCCCTCACACACCCAGGGCAGCGTGGTACTCGGTACCGGGCCGGTGTCAAGGCGGGAATGTGTCACAGCAGCGGTGACCCGGTCCGTGGCCCTGGGCGCCCAATATCAATGGTGGTGATGTTGATGGTGTTAAAGTTTATTAGAATAGTTCATGACGCCACCCGTGGTGTTTGGCAAGTAAGATGTTGAGCCAACGCTGCATGCAGATCCGCTGGGACTGATGGTGTGGTGCAGCAAAGATGGTGTAGCTCCCCACAGGTGGAGCTGTAGTCCCAGGGCAGTGTAGGTGCAATGGATGAGGAGAGGTGCAGAATGGTATAGAGGTTGTTACCCAGATGTAGCGGTACTGGAATAACTGGAGGACACCAGAGTATGCGGTTCCAAAGCTTTACTCACTGTTTGCAGTTCACACACATGCCTGCCTCCGTACTGTGTTCTCCAGGTCAGGGCTCCAGCCAACCTCTAGGCAGGATAGGATTCTCCATTCCACACTCCGCCAACATGGACCTTACTGAACGACTCCTCCAATGCGCCTTTAGGTGCGAAGCACTCCAGTACTTAGTTACCCTGGAATGCCTCTCTCTAGGTGTTCCTAGTCTCTACTTATATGACAGACAGCTGTAGCCTGCTTCGGGGACTCCTCACTGTGTCCCGGCTCTCTATTCAGTTGCTGTTGTGTCCCAAGTCTATGATGGGAGCAAGGCGTTAGTGGCTCACTACTCCTCCAGTGTCTGTTGCCGGACATAAAGATCCAATCAACCTCGGGGACCGGGCCCCGGCCTTTGTGCTCTCTGGACTGGAAGGGTTATCTCTCTTTCTCAACCTGCTTCCCACCATCCTTCTATTCTCCTTCGTTCCGATCTGTTCTATCTCTCTTATGGAAGGTTAGGTTATCAATCTTATCAGTCTCTTTCTCTGGTCTTTCTCGTGCCAGCAGCCCAGATCACTGGGACCTGCTGCAGCACGTCCCTCAGACACCCATCTTCACTCGTCTCTCTCTCTCTCCAACTAACCAACTAACTCTCACTCTTCCCACTCTTTTGTATCTTCTCACTCCACCCGCCTTCCAGCACATCTCGTGTTATGAAGCAGGGTTCCACGAGGGGTGGTCTGCTAACCCCCAGCCTGAAGCTGTTAGGTGGCCCCACAGAACTATCCTGTGTGTGGAATGCAGGTGTGGAGCGTGGTCAGGAGTTCCCACCTTACCTGGATGGTGGGGCACTACACCTTAGGAGAAGGTGCAGTACCTCTGTGGCGACTGAAGCCTCAGGGGCGCCACATATATCTATATATAAAGGTGAATGTATAGCCCCGCCCACTCCGCATAGCCACATTCACTATAATATCCCACATCATTCCATCAGCCAGAGCCACCGGACTACTACCCCTATTATCCCACATCATCCCGTCAGCCAGAGCCACCGGACTACTACCCCTAATATCCCACATCATCCCGTCAGCCAGAGCCACCGGACTACTACCCCTAATATCCCACATCATCCCATCAGCCAGAGCCACCGGACTACTACCCCTAATATCCCACATCATCCCGTCAGCCAGAGCCACCGGACTACTACCCCTAATATCCCACATCATCCCGTCAGCCAGAGCCACCGGACTACTACCCCTAATATCCCACATCATCCCATCAGCCAGAGCCACCGGACTACTACCCCTAATATCCCACATCATCCCGTCAGCCAGAGCCACCGGACTACTACCCCTAATATCCCACATCATCCCGTCAGCCAGAGCCACCGGTCTACTACCCCTAGTATCCCACATCATCCCGTCAGCCAGAGCCACCGGACTACTACCCCTAATATCCCACATCATCCTGTCAGCCAGAGCCACTGGACTACTACCACTAATATCCCACATCATCCCATTAGCCAGAGCCATCAGACTACTACCCCTAATATCCCACATCATTCCATCAGCCAGAGCCACCGGACTACTACCCCTAATATCCCACATCATCCTGTCAGCCAGAGCCACTGGACTACTACCACTAATATCCCACATCATCCCATTAGCCAGAGCCATCAGACTACTACCCCTAATATCCCACATCATCCCATCAGCCAGAGCCACCAGACTACTACCACTAATATCCCACATCATCCTGTCAGCCAGAGCCACTGGACTACTACCACTAATATCCCACATCATCCTGTCAGCCAGAGCCACCGGACTACTACCCCTAATATCCCACATCATTCCATCAGCCAGAGCCACCGGACTACTACCCCTAATATCCCACATCATCCCGTCAGCCAGAGCCACCGGACTACTACCCCTAATATCCCACATCATCCCATCAGCCAGAGCCACCGGACTACTACCCCTAATATCCCACATCATCCCGTCAGCCAGAGCCACCGGACTACTACCCCTAATATCCCACATCATCCCATCAGCCAGAGCCACCGGTCTACTACCCCTAATATCCCACATCATCCCGTCAGCCAGAGCCACCGGACTACTACCCCTAATATCCCACATCATCCCATCAGCCAGAGCCACCGGACTACTACCCCTAATATCCCACATCATCCCGTCAGCCAGAGCCACCGGACTACTACCCCTAATATCCCACATCATCCCATCAGCCAGAGCCACCGGTCTACTACCCCTAATATCCCACATCATCCCGTCAGCCAGAGCCACCGGACTACTACCCCTAATATCCCACATCATCCCATCAGCCAGAGCCACCGGACTACTACCCCTAATATCCCACATCATCCCGTCAGCCAGAGCCACCGGACTACTACCCCTAATATCCCACATCATCCCATCAGCCAGAGCCACCGGACTACTACCCCTAATATCCCACATCATCCCGTCAGCCAGAGCCACCGGTCTACTACCCCTAATATCCCACATCATCCCGTCAGCCAGAGCCACCGGACTACTACCCCTAATATCCCACATCATCCCATCAGCCAGAGCCACCAGACTACTACCACTAATATCCCACATCATCCTGTCAGCCAGAGCCACTGGACTACTACCACTAATATCCCACATCATCCCATTAGCCAGAGCCATCAGACTACTACCCCTAATATCCCACATCATTCCATCAGCCAGAGCCACCGGACTACTACCCCTAATATCCCACATCATCCCGTCAGCCAGAGCCACCGGACTACTACCCCTAATATCCCACATCATCCCATCAGCCAGAGCCACCGGACTACTACCCCTAATATCCCACATCATCCCGTCAGCCAGAGCCACCGGACTACTACCCCTAATATCCCACATCATCCCATCAGCCAGAGCCACCGGTCTACTACCCCTAATATCCCACATCATCCCGTCAGCCAGAGCCACCGGACTACTACCCCTAATATCCCACATCATCCCATCAACCAGAGCCACCGGACTACTACCCCTAATATCCCACATCATCCCGTCAGCCAGAGCCACCGGACTACTACCCCTAATATCCCACATCATCCCATCAGCCAGAGCCACCGGTCTACTACCCCTAATATCCCACATCATCCCGTCAGCCAGAGCCACCGGACTACTACCCCTAATATCCCACATCATCCCATCAGCCAGAGCCACCGGACTACTACCCCTAATATCCCACATCATCCCGTCAGCCAGAGCCACCGGACTACTACCCCTAATATCCCACATCATCCCATCAGCCAGAGCCACCGGACTACTACCCCTAATATCCCACATCATCCCGTCAGCCAGAGCCACCGGACTACTACCCCTAATATCCCACATCATCCCGTCAGCCAGAGCCACCGGTCTACTACCCCTAATATCCCACATCATCCCGTCAGCCAGAGCCACCGGACTACTACCCCTAATATCCCACATCATCCCATCAGCCAGAGCCACCAGACTACTACCCCTAATATCCCACATCATCCCGTCAGCCAGAGCCACTGGACTACTACCACTAATATCCCACATCATCCCATCAGCCAGAGCCACCAGACTACTACCCCTAATATCCCACATCATCCCATCAGCCAGAGCCACCGGACAACTATCACTAATATCCTACATCATCCCGTCAGCCAGAGCCCCCGGACTACTACCCCTAATATCCCACATCATCCTGGCAGCCAGAGTCACCAGACTACTACCCCTAATATCCCACATCATCCCATCAGCCAGAGTCACCAGACTACTACCCCTAATATCCCACATCATCCCATCAGCCAGAGCCACCGGACTACTACCCCTAATATCCCACATCATCCCATCAGCCAGAACCACCGGACTACTACCCCTAATATCCCACATCATCCTGTCAGCAAGAGCCACCGGACTACTACCACTAATATCCCACATCATCCCGTCAGCCAGAGCCACCGGACTTCTACCCCTAATATCCCACATCATCCCATCAGCCAGAGCCACCGGACAACTATCACTAATATCCTACATCATCCCGTCAGCCAGAGCCCCCGGACTACTACCACTAATATCCCACATCATCCTGGCAGCCAGAGTCACCAGACTACTACCCCTAATATCCCACATCATCCCATCAGCCAGAGTCACCAGACTACTACCCCTAATATCCCACATCATCCCATCAGCCAGAGCCACCGGACTACTACCCCTAATATCCCACATCATCCCATCAGCCAGAACCACCGGACTACTACCCCTAATATCCCACATCATCCTGTCAGCAAGAGCCACCGGACTACTCCCCCTAATATCCCACATCATCCTGTCAGCAAGAGCCACCGGACTACTACCACTAATATCCCACATCATCCCATCAGCCAGAACCACCGGACTACTACCACTAATATCCCCCATCATCCCATCAGCCAGAGCCACCGGACTACTACCACTAATATCCCACATCATCCCATCAGCCAGAGCCACCGGACTACTCCCCCTAATATCCCACATCATCCTGTCAGCAAGAGCCACCGGACTACTCCCCCTAATATCCCACATCATCCTGTCAGCAAGAGCCACCGGACTACTACCACTAATATCCCAAATCATCCCATCAGCCAGAACCACCGGACTACTACCACTAATATCCCACATCATTCCATCAGCCAGAGCCACCGGACTACTACCCCTATTATCCCACATCATCCCGTCAGCCAGAGCCACCGGACTACTACCCCTAATATCCCACATCATCCCGTCAGCCAGAGCCACCGGACTACTACCCCTAATATCCCACATCATCCCATCAGCAAGAGCCACCGGACTACTACCCCTAATATCCCACATCATCCCGTCAGCCAGAGCCACCGGACTACTACCCCTAATATCCCACATCATCCCGTCAGCCAGAGCCACCGGACTACTACCCCTAATATCCCACATCATCCCATCAGCCAGAGCCACCGGACTACTACCCCTAATATCCCACATCATCCCGTCAGCCAGAGCCACCGGACTACTACCCCTAATATCCCACATCATCCCGTCAGCCAGAGCCACCGGTCTACTACCCCTAATATCCCACATCATCCCGTCAGCCAGAGCCACCGGACTACTACCCCTAATATCCCACATCATCCCATCAGCCAGAGCCACCAGACTACCACTAATATCCCACATCATCCTGTCAGCCAGAGCCACTGGACTACTACCACTAATATCCCACATCATCCCATTAGCCAGAGCCATCAGACTACTACCCCTAATATCCCACATCATTCCATCAGCCAGAGCCACCGGACTACTACCCCTAATATCCCACATCATCCCGTCAGCCAGAGCCACCGGACTACTACCCCTAATATCCCACATCATCCCATCAGCCAGAGCCACCGGACTACTACCCCTAATATCCCACATCATCCCGTCAGCCAGAGCCACCGGACTACTACCCCTAATATCCCACATCATCCCATCAGCCAGAGCCACCGGACTACTACCACTAATATCCCACATCATCCCGTCAGCCAGAGCCACCGGACTACTACCCCTAATATCCCACATCATCCCGTCAGCCAGAGCCCCCGGACTACTACCACTAATATCCCACATCATCCTGGCAGCCAGAGTCACCAGACTACTACCCCTAATATCCCACATCATCCCATCAGCCAGAGCCACCGGACTACTACCCCTAATATCCCACATCATCCCATCAGCCAGAACCACCGGACTACTCCCCCTAATATCCCACATCATCCCATCAGCCAGAGCCACCGGACTACTACCACTAATATCCCACATCATCCCGTCAGCCAGAGCCACCGGACTACTCCCCCTAATATCCCACATCATCCTGTCAGCAAGAGCCACCGGACTACTACCCCTAATATCCCACATCATCCCATCAGCCAGAGCCACTGGACTACTACCCCTAATATCCCACATCATCCCGTCAGCCAGAGCCCCCGGACTACTACCACTAATATCCCACATCATCCTGGCAGCCAGAGTCACCAGACTACTACCCCTAATATCCCACATCATCCCATCAGCCAGAGCCACCGGACTACTACCCCTAATATCCCACATCATCCCATCAGCCAGAACCACCGGACTACTCCCCCTAATATCCCACATCATCCTGTCAGCAAGAGCCACCGGACTACTCCCCCTAATATCCCACATCATCCTGTCAGCAAGAGCCACCGGACTACTACCCCTAATATCCCACATCATCCTGTCAGCAAGAGCCACCGGACTACTACCACTAATATCCCACATCATCCCATCAGCCAGAACCACCGGACTACTACCCCTAATATCCCACATCATCCTGTCAGCAAGAGCCACCGGACTACTACCCCTAATATCCCACATCATCCCGTCAGCCAGAGCCACCGGACTACTACCACTAATATCCCACATCATCCCGTCAGCCAGAGCTACCGGACTACTACCCCTAATATCCCACATCATCCCATCAGTCAGAGCCACCGGACTACTACCCCTAATATCCCACATCATCCCATCAGCCAGAGCCACCGGACTACTACCCCTAATATCCCACATCATCCCATCAGCCAGAGCCACCGGACTACTACCCCTAATATCCCACATCGTCCCGTCAGCCAGTACTGAGCATGTGCATGAACTGCAGCCTTTAAGAAAGGCCTGGGGTCAGTACCAAAGCGCAGTGTGGATTTGCCCTAACTTCCATACCAATGATCCCTTTAAGAGACCCTGGGGTCTCTCTCTCTCCCCTTTTCCAGAGTTCTGTTACTTAAAATTTCATACACTAGCTGCTGCGACGGATCCGTCCAAAAACTTGGTCTGGTGCATCAGTTTTTTGCAAATCTGCAACGGATCCGTTTTTTCACACTTTGACGGTTTGGTATGGAGGATGTGTGATGGGGATATGGGCACGGGAGGGGGATTCATTTCTGTCATGTGCTCGCTGCTCCTTTCTGTGGGGCAGACAATGGCTGGGAGCTTATGTTCCCGGGCATGCTAGATTTCTCCCACCATGTCAGTGTCTGCTGAGGTGTTGTCAAGTGGGAAAACTTGCTCATAGCAACCAATCACAGGTCAGCTTCTTTTAACCAGCTCTGGTGAAATGAGAGATGCTTAGTGATTGCTTGCAAGGAAAACTGTTGCTCATAGCAACCAATCACAGCTCAGCTTCTTTTGAACAGCTCTGGTGAAATATAAGATGCTTTGTGATTGGTTGGTGATACACACAAACATACATTCAGTTTTATATATATAGATTATTATGGTAATCCTAATTGACCTAAAACGGGAAAGGTTTATTCTGATTTCATGTCAGACATTGAGAAAAAATGCAGATGTCTTTTTATATAGAGTAGTGTATGGAAACTTCTGGTTTCGGTTGCAAATGTACAGCTGGTATAACTTGGGCATCTTCTGTATATACAGTGGGTACGGAAAGTATTCAGACCCCTTTAAATTTTTCACTCTTTGTTTCATTGCAGCCATTTGGTAAATTCAAAAAAAGTTCATTTTTTTCTCATTAATGTGCACTCTGCACCCCATCTTGCCTGAAAAAAGCAGAAATGTAGAAGTTTTTGCAAATTTATTAAAAAAGAAAAACTGAAATATCACATGGTCATTAGTGATGAGCGAGTACACTCGTTGCTCGGGTTTTCCCGAGCATGCTCAGGTGTCCTCCAAGTATTACGGCGTGCTCGGAGATTTAGTTTTCGTCCTCTCATCCACATGATTTGCGGCTGCTAGACAGCTTGAAAACGTGTGGAATGCCTGTTTGTTAGGGAATTCCCACATGTATTCAGCCTGTCTACAAGTCACAAATCATGCAGATGAGACGACGAAAACTAAATCTCCGAGCACGCCAAAATACTCGGAGGACACCCGAGCATGCTCGGGAAAACCCGCGCAACGAGTATACTCGCTCATCACTAATGGTCATAAGTAATCAGCCCCTTTGCACAGACACTCATATGTAAGTCACATGCTGTCCTTTTCCTTGTGATCCTCTTTGAGATGGTTCTACTCCTTCATTGGAGTCCAGCTGTGTGTAATGAAACTGATAGGACTTGATTTGTAGAGCCGCACACCTGTCTATATAAGAGCTCACAGCTCACAGTGCATGTCAGGCCAAATGAGAATCATGAGATCAAAGGAACTGGCCAAGGAGCTCAGAGACAGAATTGTGGCAAGGCACAGATCTGGCCAAGGTTACAAAAGAATTTCCGCAGTACTGAAGGTTCCTAAGAGCACAGTGGCCTCCATAATCCTTAAATGGAAGAAGTTGGGGACCACAAGATGTCTTCCTGGACCTGGCCGTCCAGCCAAACTGACCATTCGTGGGAGAAGAGCCTTGGTGTGAGAGGTAAAGAAGAACCCCAAGATCACTGTGGCTGAGCTCCACAGATGCCGTAGGGAGATGGGAGAAAGTTCCACAAAGTCAACTATCACTGCAGCCCTCCACCAGTCGGGCCCTTATGGCAGAGTGGCCCGACGGAAGCCTCTCCTCAGTGCCAGACATATGAAAGCCCACATAGAGTTTTCTAAAAAATACATGAAAGACTCCCAGACTATGAGAAATAAGATTCTCTGGTCTGATGAGACGAAGATAGAACTTTTTGGTGATAATTCTAAGCGGTATGTTTGGAGAAAACAAAGCACTGCTCATCACCTACCCAATACAATCCCAACAATGAAACATAGTGGTGGCAGCATGTTATGGGTGTGTTTTTCAGCTGCAGGGACAGGACGACTGATTTCAAGTGAAGGAAACATGAATGCGGCCAAGTACAGAGATATCCTGGATGAAAACCTCTTCCAGAGTGCTCTGGACCTCAGACTTGGCCGAAGGTTCACCTTCCAACAAGACAATGACCCTAAGCACACAGCTAAAATAGCAAAGAAGTGGCTTCAGAACAGCTCTGTGACCATTCTTGACTGGCCCAGCCAGAGCCATGAGCTAAACCCAATTGAGCATCTATGTAGAGACCTGAAAATGGCTGTCCACCAACGTTCACCATCCAACCTGACGGAACTGGAGAGGATCTGCAAGGAAGAATGGCAGAGGATCCCCAAATCCAGGGGTGAAAAACTTGTGGCATCATTCCCAAGAAGACTCATGGCTGTACTAGCTCAAAAGGTGCGTCTACTCAATACTGAGCAAAGGGTCTGAATACTTATGACCATGTGAGATTTCAGTTCTTCTTTTTTAATAAATTTGAACAAATTTCTGCATTTCTGTTTTTTTCAGTCAAGATGGGGTGCAGAGTGCACATTAATGAGAAAAAAATGAACTTTTTTTGAATTAACCAAATGGCTGCAATGAAACAAAGAGTGAAAAATTTAAAGGGGTCTTAATACTTTCCATACCCACTGTATATATATATATATATATATATATATATATATATATATATATATATACAGCTGGTATAACCTGGGTATCTCCTGTATATAATTATATATGTACAGCTGGTATAACCTGGGCATCTCCTGTATATAATTATATGTGTACAGCTGGTATAACCTGGACATCTCCTGTATATAATTATATATGTGCAGCTGGTATAACCTGGGCATCTCCTGTATATAATTATATGTGTGCAGCTGGTATAACCTGGACATCTCCTGTATATAATTATATATGTACAGCTGGTATAACCTGGGCATCTCCTGTATATAATTATATGTGTGCAGCTGGTATAACCTGGACATCTCCTGTATATAATTATACAGTATATGTACAGCTGGTATAACCTGGGCATCTCCTGTATATAATTATATATGTGCAGCTGGTATAACCTGGGCATCTCCTGTATATAATTATATATGTGCAGCTGGTATAACCTGGGCATCTCCTGTATATAATTATATATGTACAGCTGGTATAACCTGGGCATCTCCTGTATATAATTATATATGTGCAGCTGGTATAACCTGGGCATCTCCTGTATATATTATATATGTCCAGCTGGTATAACCTGGGCATCTCCTGTATATATTATATATGTACAGCTGGTATAACCTGGGTATATCCTGTATATAATTATGTGTGTACAGCTGGTATAACCTGGGCATCTCCTGTATATATTATATATGTACAGCTGGTATAACCTGGACATCTCCTGTATATAATTATATATGTACAGCCGGTATAACCTGGACATCTCCTGTATATAATTATATATGTACAGCTGGTATAACCTGGTTATCTCCTGTATATAATTATATATGTGCAGCTGGTATAACCTGGGCATCTCCTGTATATAATTATATATGTACAGCTGGTATAACCTGGGCATCTTCTGTGTATAATTATATATGTACAGTCAGTATAACCTGGACATCTCCTGTATATAATTATATATGTGCAGCTGGTATAACCTGGGTATCTCCTGTATATAATTATATATGTACAGCTGGTATAACCTGGGCATCTCCTGTATATAATTATATATGCACAGCTGGTATAACCTGGGCATCTCCTGTATATAATTATATACAGTCATATGTTAAAGTTTGGGCACCCCTATTAATGTTAACCTTTTTTCTTTATAACAATTTTGGTTTTTGAAACAGCTATTTGAGTTTCATAGATCTAATAACTGATGGACTCAGTTATATTTCTGGATTCAAATGAGGTTTATTGTACTAACAGAAAATGTGCAATCTGCATTTAAACAAAATTTGACCGGTGCAAAAGTATGGGCACCTCAACATAAAAGTGACATTAATATTTCGTAGATCCTCCTTTTGCAAAAATCACAGCCTCTAGTCGCTTCCTGTAGCTATTACTGAGTTCCTGGATCCTGGATGAAGGTATTTGTGACCATTCCTGTTTACAAAACAATTCCAGTTCAGTTCAGTTTGATGGTCGCCGAGCATGGACAGCCCGCTTCAAATCATCCCACAGATGTTCAATGATATTCAGGTCTGGGGACTGGGATGGTCATTCCAGAACATTGTAATTGTTCCTCTGCACGAATGCCTGAGTAGATTTGGAGCGGTGTTTTGGATCATTGTCTTGCTGAAATATCCATCCCCTATGTAACTTCAACTTCGTCACTGATTCTTGCACATTATTGTCAAGAATCTGCTGATACTGAGTTGAATCCATGCGACCCTCAACTTTAACAAGATTCCCAGTGCCGGCATTGGCAACACAGCCCCAAAGCATGATGGAACCTCCACCAAATTTTACTGTGGGTAGCAAGTGTTTTTCTTGGAATGCTGTGTTTTTTAGCCTCCATGCATAACGCCTTTTTGTATGACCAAACAACTCAATCTTTGTTTCATCAGTTCACAGGACCTTCTTCCAAAATGTATCTGGCTTGTCCCAATGTGCTTTTTCAGACCTCAGGCGACTCTGTTTGTGGCGTGCTTGCAGAAACGGCTTCTTTCGCATCACTCTCCCATACAGCTTCTCCTTGTGCAAAGTGCGCTGTATTGTTGACCGATGCACAGTGACACCATCTGCAGCAAGATGATGCTGCCGGTCTTTGGAGGTGGTCTGTGGATTGTCCTTGACTGTTCTCACCATTCTTCTTCTCTGCCTTTCTGATATTTTTCTTGGCCTGCCACTTCTGGGCTTAACAAGAACTGTACCTGTGTTCTTCCATTTCCTTACTATGTTCCTCACAGTGGAAACTGACAGGTTAAATCTCTGAGACAACTTTTTGGATCCTTCCCCTGAAAAGCTATGTTGAATAATCTTTGTTTTCAGATCATTTGAGAGTTGTTTTGAGGAGCCCATGATGCCACTCTTCATAGGAGAATCAAATAGGAGAACTACTTGCAAGTGGCCACCTTAAATACCTTTTCTCATGATTTGATACACCTGGCTATGAAGTTCAAAGCTCAATGAGGTTACAAAACCAATTTAGTGCTTCAGGAAGTCAGTAAAAAGTAGTTAGGAGGGTTCAAATCAAGAAAATGATAAGGGTGCCCATACTTTTGCACCGGTCAAATTTTGTTTAAATGCAGATTGCACATTTTCTGTTAGTACAATAAACCTCATTTGAATTCAGAAATATAACTGAGTCCATCAGTTATTAGATATATGAAACTGAAATAGCTGTTGCAAATAACAAAATTGTTATAAAGAAAAAAGGTTAACAGTAATAGGGGTGCCCAAACTTTAACATATGACTGTATGTACAGCTGGTATATCCTGTGTATCTCCTGTATATAATTATATATGTGCAGCTGGTATAACCTGGCCATTTCATGTATATAATTATATAGGTACAGCTGGTATAACCTGGGCATCTCCTGTATATAATTATATATGTACAGCTGGTATAACCTGTACATCTCCTGTATATAATTATATATGTACAGCTGGTATAACCTGGGCATCTCCTGTATATAATTATATATGTGCAGCTGGTATAACCTGGGCATCTCATGTATAAAATTATATATGTACAGCTGGTATAACCTGGGCATCTCCTGTATATAATTTTATATGCACAGCTGGTATAACCTGGGCATCTCCTGTATATAATTATATATGTACAGCTGGTATAACCTGGGCATCTCCTGTATATAATTATATATGTGCAGCTGGTATAACCTGGGCATCTCCTGTATATATTATATATGTACAGCTGGTATATCCTGGGCATCTCCTGTATATATTATATATGTACAGCTGGTATAACCTGGGTATATCCTGTATATAATTATATGTGTACAGCTGGTATAACCTGGGCATCTCCTGTATATATTATATATGTACAGCTGGTATAACCTGGACATCTCCTGTATATAATTATATATGTACAGGTGGTATAACCTGGACATCTCCTGTATATAATTATATATGTGCAGCTGGTATAACCTGGGCATCTCCTGTATATAATTATATATGTGCAGCTGGTATAACCTGGGCATCTCCTGTATATAATTATATATGTACAGCTGGTATAACCTGGGCATCTCCTGTATATAATTATATATGTGCAGCTGGTATAACCTGGGCATCTCCTGTATATAATTATATATGTGCAGCTGGTATAACCTGGGCATCTCCTGTATATAATTATATATGTACAGCTGGTATAACCTGGGCATCTCCTGTATATAATTATATATGTACAGCTGGTATAACCTGGGCATCTCCTGTATATAATTATATACGTACAGCTGGTATAACCTGGACATCTCCTGTATATAATTATATATGTGCAGCTGGTATAACCTGTACATCTCCTGTATATAATTATATATGTACAGCTGGTATAACCTGGGCATCTCCTGTATATAATTCTATATGTACAGCTGGTATAACCTGGGCATCTCCTGTATATAATTATATATGTACAGCTGGTATAACCTGGGCTTCTCCTGTATATAATTATATATGTACAACTGGTATAACCTGGGCATCTCCTGTATATAATTATATATGTACAGCTGGTATAACCTGGGCATCTCCTGTATATAATTATATACGTACAGCTGGTATAACCTGGACATCTCCTGTATATAGGTACAGCTGGTATAACCTGGGAGATTCTTGTATAGTATTATTTTTACAAGCCTGTTTGGAGGATATAATACATTATTTCTGTTTCTTCCACCCCAGTGATGAAAAATCAATTAATAAATCTGTTACTGTACGCAGCAGACATTACCATGATGTATGCAAACAATCAAGCTGAATTATTACAGTTTTCAGGCAAATTACTCGCACAGCTGGTGAGTAATGGGACCATTTATCAGTCCAAAACCTCCGGTAGCAAAACAGCTGCAGATCTCAGATATGAATCATAACAAAACTCGTCACCAATGGATCTACATTCTGGCTGCCTCCTATGTCACATAGTAACCTCTCGTGTCCTGTCTATACATCGGAGGAGATTCCACTGACCCCAATGGATCAGCGCATGGCTGTTGTAGAGAGTGGCCACTGTATGTCTGGCCGTCTGGCAACTACCTGCAGCACGAACCGTCCCCCCACTGCTCTGACAGCAATTGAAGACAAGAACTGCTCTAGCATAAAAGCAAAAAGGAAAATAAATTAATAGAAATCTTTGTCATCAGTGACGAATAAAGAGAAAAGGGGTGCGCAAAGGTCAATATGGGGGTATTGGATACAGTAAAAGGGGTGTGAGTGTGCGCCAATCTCCCTTCTGATACTCGTACAGCCTCCCGGTGCTACGTCAATGCAGTTTGTCACTTCAAGGAGAGATCGATGGATGGACATGCTAGGGTTAAGATCATCTCTTTATAAATGTTTCTATGCATGTTTTTTGAAATTTTTTTTAGTGTTTTTAAGTGGATTATGTTATTTTTCAATATTTTTCATAATTTATTCCACACAAAAAAGAGAGTTACTTGAAGGGGATCTGTCACTTGCTCAAAAAAAATCCCTGTGCTTTCCTGATTCTGACACTTTTTTCTGTTTTGTGCTACGTCGCTCCATTGCAGAGATATTCATATTTGCTGCTTTCAGAGCGCAGTATGTGAAATTTTTGCTCGTAATGCAATTGAGCATTTCTTCAGATTCTTCTCTGGGGGGAAACACTTTCATAACTCCCTCCTAGACACTGCTAATCACAGTCAACAGCATCTAGGCCTGCTAGATCAGCTGCTCAGGTGTGATTGGCAGCATTAGTAGGAATTTATGAAAATGCACTCCTCCAGAGAAGAAGCAACGGTTAGTTGTGCAACAAGCAGAGATTTCACATATTGTGCCACAAAAGTAACAAATTTGAATATCTCTGCAATGGAGCAACGCAGCACAAAATGGAAAAGAGCATCAGAATCAGGGGAACTCTGGGTGTTTTTACAGTGTATTTAACTTATTTTTTGAGCAAGTGACAGCTATACTTTAACACTTTTATGGCACCTATTTAAACTAACTCGTTTTATATCCTAACCCTATCTGCCCCCTTTTCTGGTTTACTTTCCATGCCATATAAATGCATGTTAAAGTACAGATTTTTACTACCAAATACAGATGAGTTTGGAATTTATTTTCCTCCGCACCTCCTTTTTCAAAGACCACTGATCTATTTGAATGCTGTAGACCCGAAAATGTTCTCAAAGGGATGAGACCGATTGTGCCAGGGCTCTTTAACTCCAAGATCCCCATTTCATGTAAGTGATCTCGTTTTCCTCCTTCCTCCTTGAAAATATTAAATGGGCTCCTAAAATTCTTTATGATCCAGTGGATAGCTTGAATTGATGCAGGTCTTGATCGACTACCAAAAAGGGATCCGTGGCCTGAAGAAGTTGTACAGAGCAGCTTCTGGCATTCGTGCACTTTATGCTCCATTCGAGTCTATAAAACTGAAGAAACCTGCTATAGACTTGAATAGAGCGCAGGACGCATGTGCTACCAGCCGCTCCACTCAATTCTCCAGGTAAAGATCTTGTGGATATAACATCCAAAAGAAAGCAAGAATCACAATTCCAATTTTGCCAATTGTGGTGGGTCCTGGCGGTGGCATTCCCACCCAACTACAAGTTTTCACTAGAGATGAGTGGATTGATCCATGGAGAGTTGAGTTTGAGTTGAATTTCCTGAAATTTACAGTTCAACGCAAATTCAAACACTTTGAGATTCCGTTCGTAATTTGTTGCCGGTAACCATTTCTTCCACTAGTCGGATCAGAAAGTGGTCCACTGTAAGTTTGCACCTCTATGGTTCTTCATAATGATTCTCGAATGGCTTGGAGATCCTTCAAAAGTACCTTCACAACTCATTACTGGTCCATGAAGTTAATAAAGGTCTCCCCTCTTCTTGGAGACCACCATCTAGGTGGAATTCTTCAACACAATCAGTTTTGAATCCTCCAAAGAGTTGGGGGTCATTGGATTTGGGGTTATCCATAGTGGACCACACCTGTAAGAAAAATCACCTGGAGGAACTAATTCAAGGATCCTGGTCTAAGATATTTTTTTCATCCCTTAAGAAAAGGAAACGTATGAGAAATTTTTGACATATTCCATCTGTTCTCAGAGCCAGGAGGGTTCCCGAAAAGCTCCTGGAAATTGTCACCTATTACTTTATCCCTACGTCCAGCTGTCGATCTTCATTTCCTTCCTACACATTGATTTCCCTGCGTCCAATTACTCACTTCTGTAGGATTTTCCTTTTAAACTCTGTAAATAAGGAAGGATAAAACCCATTTACTCAAAATCAGATCTTATCCGGCAGATCTCATCATGGTGACGTTGGTTGTCAGGCGCACGAGGCTTATCAGTTCCACCAGGGTGTTCGGTAATTCTCCTCGTAGTGTAAGCGTTGCCTCATGGGACAGGTCAGAAACGGCTTCAATAAACTGATAACGAGTGATGTATGGACACATTGTAATTCTCCATCGAATCTTAGTCTCTTATCAGCAAAAAACCCCCAAAAAAGGACTCAGTCTGAACCGTGGCCAACATTACTGTGCCAGAGGGGACTGAGATCATCAGTGCAGAGCGGTGCGTCTGCATTACTCTCATAAGAAGAAAATAAGAAAAAAGTCACAAAAAATAATAATAAAATAATAATAAAATTTAACAAAAATAATCTAGAATATTTCCATAAATCCTCCCACAGAAAAGTTCTTCACTTTTTTTGGAAAAGTTAACAAGTCAACCCCCAAACTGCTTTCCAAAGGGGCTGCCCAATGGATCTGCAGAGGTCGGTATAACCTAGGAAGTTATACCTTATTGGGGGGGTTATATCTTGAGTGACATCGATGCTTTCTACGGGCACCACACAGGGATACTGCTAGGGTGTGCCCGAGATCAGCTGCCTCATAGAGATTAAGGGATATTTTTGCATGTATCACTGAGGAGCTAGCCTTAGGAGAAGCCATCAATGTGCAGTCTGTAGTCGTCCTACTCTCCGGACACAACTCAGTAAATTTTACTCTTCATGCGACATTTCCGCTCCACTAACCTTCGAGAAATGATATTTTGCACAAGACAATAATCTCTGCTGGAGAATCTTGTGAAAAATGAACCATTTTTTATGAACTATTCCCTTGTATGTCAGGGACTTAGCAAAGCTCTCAGTGAGGAATCTATCAAAAGAAACAGCAGAATAGTGAGTGCAGCTCTAGGGTATAATACAGGATGTAACTCAGGATCAGTAATGTAATGTATGTACACAGTGACTGCACCAGCAGAATAGTGAGTGCAGCTCTGGAGTATAATACAGGATGTAACTCAAGATCAGTAATGTAATGTATGTACACAGTGACTGCACCAGCAGAATAGTGAGTGCAGCTCTGGAGTATAATACAGGATGTAACTCAGGATCAGTAATGTAATGTATGTACACAGTGACTGCACCAGCAGAATAGTGAGTGCAGCTCTGGAGTATAATACAGGATGTAACTCAGGATCAGTAATGTAATGTATGTACACAGTGACTGCACCAGCAGAATAGTGAGTGCAGCTCTGGAGTATAATACAGGATGTAACTCAAGATCAGTAATGTAATGTATGTATGTAGGGAAGGTGACCTGACGGACGGACGGACTAGTCAGAGTGAAGAAAGATAGGTTTGCACAGTGTAGGTAGGAGACAGTGATTACAGTGGGGAAACAACTAGAAAAGTGTAGTGGACGTGCAGTACCTTGGGATGACCATTAGATGGCAGGGTGGAGTGTGAGCAAAGGACTTTACAGCAGCTTAGGGCTTTAGAAACCGTTGGTCATGGGGGGCGTGGTGACAGTTAGTGACAGTTTCAAGGAACCGGGGAAGTTATAAATACTGAGGGAGGGTTCCAGAAGGTTCCAGTCCCCAGGGGGAGCCCAGGTGACAGGAGGACTTCGCCAGTCTGTGTGCCCTGAGGAGAATCCGACCAAGGGGACTGAGGAGAGGAAACGTCAGGGGGTGGTCCTGACAGAAAGATACCGCAGAAGAGACGAGGCAGTGAGTGCCATATACCGTATTTGACACGACGACTGACCAGTGAAAGCGCTGTTGGTTATTGGGCCTAGGGCGGCCACAGTGGCGGACCTGTCAGGAGCGTCGAACAAGTGAAGGAGGGACAGTACGCATATGTACGTCCCTATTGTAAAAGTACGGTGTGTAAACGGCTCTGGAAACGGAGGGCCGATAAGTGAAGAAACGTGCGGTGTGCTGCGGAGGCCGTCAGGCGGACGGCAAGTAATGAAATAAACTTGGACCTGTTGCACCCAGAATCTGCCTCATCGTGTCTCTGTTGTCATCTCTGCGCGGTACAAAAGTAGGACCACCCCCCCCCAGCTCGGCACCCCACCACCGACACTACATTTGGCGTAGTCGGCAGGATCGCCGCCGCTAATACGCTATCTTCTGCGGCAGGCCTGCAACTGAAGGACTGAGGAAAACTTGGACTGCTCTATTTCGGATTATAAACACCTGTGGACTAAAAATTACTGACCTGTGGATTACAAATTGGGACGTTGTGTCGGATCTGTGTTGCTTGCAGAGGATCCAAGGCAGTAGCTGATTCTGCCCAAGATGGCGGTATTACTTCAGCGCAGAGGAGAGGTCCGGGTGTTTGCAGTTGTTCAGAATGGATTGGGACCCCCTCCAACGTACCCCAAAAGGAAGCAATATATGCCCGGAGACCGACGTTTCCATATATTGGACCCTGGCAGATGGATGGAAAGGTCTGCCAACGCCCCACCCAGCAGGAGGGGTGGCACAGAAGAAAAACTTGGCTGCGGCTGTCTGACGCCATTCGAGTGCTGCCCAACGGACGGTATGAGATGCTGCGGGTGTCGGGGCATCGGCCGCCTAGAGTGGCAATGGCGGCGAGAGATGGAGCTGCACCAGAAGTCATCTTCAGATTTACGGGCAGGCAGCGGGATGCTGAGCCGGGGAGCGGAGCCTGAGGGGAGTCAGCGAGAACGGCTGCCACCAATACCAGCAGAGGACTTCTCAGCGGAGCCCCCGAGTCCGGAGGGAAGGCCCGCAGGACAGTGGAGCAAGGAACGGAGGCTGCGGGGGAAACTGCGTGATGATGAAACGGAGGCCGCAGCGCCGGGGAAGGTGAGAGTACCCCCGGCCCTACCAGTGCCTCCGCAAGCGGCCCCCACCATTCTGCTGCAGCACGCGGCCCCCTGCGCACCGGAAGGCCTAGTTACCACGGGCCCCGTGGTGTATGCAGAGCTGAGCGAGGTCCCCACTCATGTCCCCGAACTACCCCGCCTGGAGTCAGCAGTGCAGAGCTCACCCAAAGAAGATGCTGCTGCGCTTTCCCTGCTAATAGCAGCTGCATTGTTGAAATCGGCCGTTACTCCGACTCCGTTGGAAGTAGTGGATGCGGCCTGTCCTGAGGCCGCGGTTATGCCGCTGCTGGAGTCGGCTGCGACCGATTTAGCGGGCCCTGTGATTCCAGCCCCCGAGGACCCGGTTCTCCCCATTTTCCACCTGACCCCAGCGGCTGCTGGGCCGCAGAAATCTTCGGCCGTTTCTGTCTTGCGGTCTTTTTCAGCGGAGTCCCGCCCACCGGACTCCAGGGCCCGTGCTGTTCCCTCCGTGTGGGAAGCGGAGGTGATCAGGAAGAAAAAGGCCCGGGAGCAGGAAGTGTGGAACCTGCTCCACACTCAAGGAGAGGCCGTCATGGAAAAGAAGAGGACTTGAATGGACACCCTCAGTATCCCCGTGGAGCCCTCACCTCTGTCCATTGAGAGTGGTATAGACTGTCAGGAGTTCGATGCACCGTTGTGCAGATTATAAGGACAGTTGCATTTAGAAAAAAGTTTTGTTGTTGTTTAACTGATGCAACTATTTTCTCTCTCTTTCTTTCTTCTTTCTATGTTCTTTATATACGAAAATATGTTTACCTGACAGAACGGGGATACGGAAAAGTGGAGGAGTGTCCAGGTCCAAGGAAGGGGGGAGGAAGAAAGAGGAAATGCAATGTTATGTTATATTTTGGTTTTAAAAGTAAGAGAAAATGGAAAAAAAAAATTATAAAAAAATGGGTACTTGTGCTATTATAAAGTTGTATGATGTATAATATGCAAAGTAAAATGCAACAGGTCTGGGTAAGGGAAGGTCTGCGGGACCAAAGGAAAGTGTGAGATCCGGTAGGGATCTAAGAGTTGAGGTCTGGGAGACCGGGACGCCGACCATGACATGTAATTGAAAGAAGGAAAATGAATGGGAAGATGTGAGAAAGACAGCCGTCCTAGGTCAGGTCCCCGACACCACGGACACCCCTGAAGAAGGAAAGGCGGGCGCCGGCAATGATCTGGTAGGTGAGTGGCCTCGATCATGGCGTACCGGATAGTGAAAGGTAACAGTAGGGGAGAGTAGGGGAAAGATACACGCCGTAGAGAGAATACGGGTGTACCTTGCCCAATTTGAAAGACGTCATGTGGCGTGCGTGCTGGTGAGTAGCAGTAGGCTGCTCAGAGCATAGTGCTCCCAGTATGGTTCGGCCCCCGCAGATAGTGGGTTTGGCTCAACTTCTGGTCCGACAACAGAATGTAGGTGTAGATTCAGAACGACGAAGGCAGGGATGACGATTGTCTAGGACGACAATGGACAAAGGAAGGGGGAGTGTAGGGAAGGTGACCTGACGGACGGACGGACTAGTCAGAGTGAAGAAAGATAGGTTTGCACAGTGTAGGTAGGAGACAGTGATTACAGTGGGGAAACAACTAGAAAAGTGTAGTGGACGTGCAGTACCTTGGGATGACCATTAGATGGCAGGGTGGAGTGTGAGCAAAGGACTTTACAGCAGCTTAGGGCTTTAGAAACCGTTGGTCATGGGGGGCGTGGTGACAGTTAGTGACAGTTTCAAGGAACCGGGGAAGTTATAAATACTGAGGGAGGGTTCCAGAAAGTTCCAGTCCCCAGGGGGAGCCCAGGTGACAGGAGGACTTCGCCAGTCTGTGTGCCCTGAGGAGAATCCGACCAAGGGGACTGAGGAGAGGAAACGTCAGGGGGTGGTCCTGACAGAAAGATACCGCAGAAGAGACGAGGCAGTGAGTGCCATATACCGTATTTGACACGACGACTGACCAGTGAAAGCGCTGTTGGTTATTGGGCCTAGGGCGGCCACAGTGGCGGACCTGTCAGGAGCGTCGAACAAGTGAAGGAGGGACAGTACGCATATGTACGTCCCTATTGTAAAAGTACGGTGTGTAAACGGCTCTGGAAATGGAGGGCCGATAAGTGAAGAAACGTGCGGTGTGCTGCGGAGGCCGTCAGGCGGACGGCAAGTAATGAAATAAACTTGGACCTGTTGCACCCAGAATCTGCCTCATCGTGTCTCTGTTATCATCTCTGCGCGGTACAAAAGTAGGACCACCCCCCCCCAGCTCGGCACCCCACCACCGACACTACATGTACACAGTGACTGCACCAGCAGAATAGTGAGTGCAGCTCTGGAGTATAATACAGGATGTAACTCAGGATCAGTAATGTAATGTATGTACACAGTGACTGCACCAGCAGAATAGTGAGTGCAGCTCTGGGGTATAATACAGGATGTAACTCAGGATCAGTAATGTAATGTATGTACACAGTGACTGCACCAGCAGAATAGTGAGTGCAGCTCTAGGGTATAATACAGGATGTAACTCAGGATCGGTAATGTAATGTATGTACACAGTGACTGCACCAGGAGAATAGTGAGTGCAGCTCTGGAGTATAATACAGGATGTAACTCAGGATCAGTAATGTAATGTATGTACACAGTGACTGCACCAGGAGAATAGTGAGTGCAGCTCTGGAGTATAATACAGGATGTAACTCAGGATCAGTATTGTAATGTATGTACACAGTGACTGCACCAGGAGAATAGTGAGTGCAGCTCTGGAGTATAATACAGGATGTAACTCAGGATCAGTAATGTAATGTATGTACACAGTGACTGCACCAGCAGAATAGTGAGTGCAGCTCTGGAGTATAATACAGGATGTAACTCAGGATCAGTAATGTAATGTATGTACACAGTGACTGCACCAGCAGAATAGTGAGTGCAGCTCTGGAGTATAATACAGGATGTAACTCAGGATCAGTAATGTAATGTATGTACACAGTGACTGCACCAGCAGAATAGTGAGTGCAGCTCTGGAGTATAATACAGGATGTAACTCAGGATCAGTAATGTAATGTATGTACACAGTGACTGCACCAGCAGAATAGTGAGTGCAGCTCTGGAGTATAATACAGGATGTGACTCAGGATCGGTAATGTAATTTTAGTATGTACACAGTGACTGCACCAGCAGAATAGTGAGTGCAGCTCTGGAGTATAATACAGGATGTAACTCAGGATCAGTAATGTAATGTATGTACACAGTGACTGCACCAGCAGAATAGTGAGTACAGCTCTGGAGTATAATACAGGATGTGACTCAGGATCGGTAATGTAATTTTAGTATGTACAAAGTTACTGCACCAGCAGAATAGTGAGTGCAGCTCTGGGGTATAATACAGGATGTATCACAGGATCAATAATGTAATGTATGTACACAGTGACTGCACCAGCAGAATAGAGAGTGCAGCTCTGGGGTGTAATACAGGATGTAACTCAGGATCAGTAATGTAATGTATGTACACAGTGACTGCACCAGGAGAATAGTGAGTGCTGCTCTGGGGTATAATACAGGAGGTAGCTCAGAATCAGTACAGGATACGGAATATAATGTATAGATGATCTTCCAAGGAGTTACAGCAATACTGCAAACAACCAGTTGATAAGAGTGGTGCTATACAACTAATCTAATTAAATTCAGTTACTCGGGGGGAAAAAAAGCAAATACATGGTTTTCCCAAACATCCAGAACAGACTGTTATAATTTATGATTATACAGGAAGTTTATAATACTTCACATTGTGGCCAATCATGACAAAACCTTTGTATAATAATCTACAAGGCTCACAGCTGATTACTCGGCCGTGCGTATTTGTCTGCTAATAAAAGTAAGATTTCCATAGATTCATTATCAGTCCGGGTTCAGCTTCATGACAATCCTCTTCCTGCTCGTCTTTTATGGCACAATATAAAACTCAGCAGCGGCACAATAATGAATTCAGTCACTTAGGCTGGTTCCACATTTGCGTTTTTTTGCGCTGGAAAAAAACGCATACGTGCGCATGCGTTTTTTCCCCTATATTTAACATGGGTGCGCATACCTGCGCGCTGGTAAGCGCACATATGCGATTTTCATGCGCTGCGTTTTTTTGGGGTGTGCGTTTGTATTTTCCAGACGCAGCATGTTGCATTTTTTGGCCCTGCAAAAAAGCGCATGCGCACGTATGCGCACGTTTTGCACTAAAAATGGCCATTATAGCCTATGGATGCGCATACGTGCGCACTGGCATGCTCATGTATGCGTTTTTTTGCACATGCGTTTTTTTTTGTTAACCATGGAATTTAGGGGTTTGGGTTAGAGTTAGGGTTAGTTAAGGGGGTTTGGGGTTAGGGTTAGGGTCAGGGTCAGGGTTAGGGTTGGGGTTAGGGTCAGGGTTAGGGTTAAGTATGGTTTGGTTAAGGGTTAGGGTCAGGGTTAGGGTTAGGGTCAGGGTAGGGTTAAGTATGGTTTGGTTAAGGGTTAGGGTCAGGGTTAGGGTTGGGGTTAGGGTCAGGGTTAGGGTTAAGTATGGTTTGGTTAAGGGTTAGGGTCAGGGTTAGGGTTAGGGTTAGGGTCAGGGTAGGGTTAAGTATGGTTTGGTTAAGGGTTAGGGTCAGGGTTAGGGTTAAGTATGGTTTGGTTAAGGGTTAGGGTCAGGGTTAGGGTTAGGGTTAGGGTTAAGGTTAGTTAGGGTTTGGGTTAGGGTTAAGTATGGTTTGGTTAAGGGTTAGGGTCAGGGTTAGGGTTAGGGTCAGGGTTAAGGTTAGTTAGGGTTTGGGTTAGGGTTAAGTATGGTTTGGTTAAGGGTTAGGGTCAGGGTTAGGGTTAGGGTCAGGGTTAGGGTTAGGGTTAGGGTTAGGGTTAGGGTCAGGGTTAGGGTTAGGGTCAGGGTTAGGGTTAGGGTCAGGGTTAAGGTCAGGGTTAGGGTTAGTTAGGGTTTAGGGTTTGGGTTAGGGTTAAGTATGGTTTGGTTAAGGGTTAGGGTCAGGGTTAGGGTTAGGGTTAGGGTCAGGGTTAGGGTTAAGGGTTAGGGTCAGGGTTAGGGTTAGTAAAGTCATGGTTTGGGTTAGTGTGAGGGGCCACCTAATGTTGGAAAAAAACGCAAACGCGGTAAAAACGCACTAAAAACGCATACAAACGCATAAAAACGCTGCGTTTTTTTCATGCATGCTCATAAAAATGCTTGAAAAAAACGCAGCAGTTGTATGCTTTTGTATGCGTTTTTTCAATGCGTTTTTTTGCGGGAAAAACGCGCTGCAAAAAAAAGCAAGTGTGAAACTAGCCTTAACGTGTGATTATTCCTTATTATGATCCATTTTATCTCTCATTCTGTTTTTATAATTTGGTCATGGGATCCATCTCGCCTGCACTACACACAGATTTCACTGCAGAACTAATGTGAATCCTATTGTCCCAATCCATGATAACAGCAACACTTTGCAAATAGCTCTGCCATATCCCTGTGTGACATCACTCCCCTCCCAAAATAAGCATGCCCCATCACTGTATGACATCATCACCCCTCCCAAAATAAGCATGCCCCATCACTGTATGACATCATCACCCCTCCCAAAATAAGCCTGCCCCATCACTGTATGACATCAACACCCTTCTCAAAATAAGTCTGCCCCTTCACTGTATGACATTATGTCTCCTCCCAAAATAAGCCTGCCCCTTCACTGCATGACATCACTCCCCTCCCAAAATAAGCCTGCCCCTTCACTGCATGACATCACTCCCCTCCCAAAATAAGCCTGCCCCTTCACTGTTTGACATTATCTCTCCTCCCAAAATAAGCCTGCCCCAATACTGTATGACATTATCACCTGTCCAAAAATAAGCCTGCCCCAATACTGTATGACATCACCACTCTTCCCAAAATAAACCTGCCCCAATAGTGTATGACATTATCACCCCCACAAAAGAAGCCTGCCCCATCACTGCATGACATCATCACCCCTCCCAAAATAAGCCTGCCCCATCAATGCATGACATCATCACCCCTCCCAAAATAAGCCTGCCCCATCACTGTATGACATCATCACCCCTCCCAAAATAAGCCTGTCCCATCACTGCATGACATCAACACCCCTCCCAAAATAAGCCTGCCCCATCACTGTTTGACATTATCTCTCCTCCCAAAATAAGCCTGCCCCAATACTGTGTGACATCACCACTCTTCCCAAAATAAACCTGCCCCAATAGTGTATGACATTATCACCCCCACAAAAGAAGCCTGCCCCATCACTGCATGACATCATCACCCCTCCCAAAATAAGCCTGCCCCATCACTGCATGACATCACCACCCCTCCCAAAATAAGCCTGCCCCATCACTGTTTGACATCATCATCCCTCCCAAAATAAGCCTGCCCCATCCCTGCATGACATCAACACCCCTCCCAAAATAAGCCTGCCCCATCACTGTTTGACATTATCTCTCCTCCCAAAATAAGCCTGCCCCAATACTGTATGACATTATCACCTGTCCAAAAATAAGCCTGCCCCATCACTGCATGACATCATCACTCTTCCCAAAATAAACCTGCCCCAATAGTGTATGACATTATCACCCCCACAAAAGAAGCCTGCCCCATCACTGCATGACATCATCACCCCTCCCAAAATAAGCCTGCCCCATCACTGCATGACATCATCATCCCTCCCAAAATAAGCCTGCCCCATCACTGCATGACATCATCACCCCTCCCAAAATAAGCCTGCCCCTTCACTGTTTGACATTATCTCTCCTCCCAAAATAAGCCTGCCCCAATACTGTATGACATTATCACCTGTCCAAAAATAAGCCTGCCCCATCACTGTATGACATCACCACTCTTTCCAAAATAAACCTGCCCCAATAGTGTATGACATTATCACCCCCACAAAAGAAGCCTGCCCCATCACTGCATGACATCATCACCCCTCCCAAAATAAGCCTGCCCCATCACTGCAGGACATCACTCCCCTCCCAAAATAAGCCTGCCCCATCACTATATGACAGCATCATCCCTCCCAAAATAAGCCTGCCCCATCACTGCAGGACATCACTCCCCTCCCAAAATAAGCCTGCCCCATCACTATATGACATCATCACCTGTCCAAAAATAAGCCTGCCCCATCACTGTATGACATCATCATCCCTCCCAAAATAAGCCTGCCCCATCACTATATGACATCATCATCCCTCCCAAAATAAGCCTGCCCCATCACTGCAGGACATCACTCCCCTCCCAAAATATGCCTGCCCCATCACTATATGACATCATCACTCTTCCCAAAATAAACCTGCCCCAATAGTGTATGACATTATCACCCCCACAAAACAAGCCTGCCCCATCACTGCATGACATCATCACCCCTCCCAAAATAAGCCTGCCCCATCACTGCATGACATCATCATCCCTCCCAAAATAAGCCTGCCCCATCACTGCATGACATCATCACCCCTCCCAAAATAAGCCTGCCCCTTCACTGTTTGACATTATCTCTCCTCCCAAAATAAGCCTGCCCCAATACTGTATGACATTATCACCTGTCCAAAAATAAGCCTGCCCCATCACTGTATGACATCACCACTCTTCCCAAAATAAACCAGCCCCAATAGTGTATGACATTATCACCCCCACAAAAGAAGCCTGCCCCATCACTGCATGACATCATCACCCCTCCCAAAATAAGCCTGCCCCATCACTGCAGGACATCACTCCCCTCCCAAAATAAGCCTGCCCCATCACTATATGACATCATCACCTGTCCAAAAATAAGCCTGCCCCATCACTGTATGACATCATCATCCTTCCCAAAATAAGCCTGCCCCATCACTATATGACATCATCATCCCTCCCAAAATAAGCCTGCCCCATCACTGCAGGACATCACTCCCCTCCCAAAATAAGCCTGCCCCATCACTATATGACATCATCACTCTTCCCAAAATAAACCTGCCCCAATAGTGTATGACATTATCACCCCCACAAAACAAGCCTGCCCCATCACTGCATGACATCATCACCCCTCCCAAAATAAGCCTGCCCCATCACTGCATGACATCATCATCCCTCCCAAAATAAGCCTGCCCCATCACTGCATGACATCATCACCCCTCCCAAAATAAGCCTGCCCCTTCACTGTTTGACATTATCTCTCCTCCCAAAATAAGCCTGCCCCAATACTGTATGACATTATCACCTGTCCAAAAATAAGCCTGCCCCATCACTGTATGACATCACCACTCTTCCCAAAATAAACCTGCCCCAATAGTGTATGACATTATCACCCCCACAAAAGAAGCCTGCCCCATCACTGCATGACATCATCACCCCTCCCAAAATAAGCCTGCCCCATCACTGCAGGACATCACTCCCCTCCCAAAATAAGCCTGCCCCATCACTATATGACATCATCATCCCTCCCAAAATAAGCCTGCCCCATCACTGCAGGACATCACTCCTCTCCCAAAATAAGCCTGCCCCATCACTATATGACATCATCATCCCTCCCAAAATAAGCCTGCCCCATCACTGCAGGACATCACTCCCCTCCCAAAATAAGCCTGCCCCATCACTATATGACATCATCACCTGTCCAAAAATAAGCCTGCCCCATCACTGTATGACATCATCATCCCTCCCAAAATAAGCCTGCCCCATCACTATATGACATCATCATCCCTCCCAAAATAAGCCTGCCCCATCACTGCAGGACATCACTCCCCTCCCAAAATAAGCCTGCCCCATCACTATATGACATCATCACTCTTCCCAAAATAAACCTGCCCCAATAGTGTATGACATTATCACCCCCACAAAACAAGCCTGCCCCATCACTGCATGACATCATCACCCCTCCCAAAATAAGCCTGCCCCATCACTGCAGGACATCACTCCCCTCCCAAAATAAGCCTGCCCCATCACTATATGACATCATCACCTGTCCAAAAATAAGCCTGCCCCATCACTGACAATGTAAGGGGATTGACGAGGCAGCGAGTGCCTGCATGCTGGGTCCAGAACTAGAGAGGCTGCATCCACTGTTCCCAGGGGGAAGCCTGAGTGAGGCGGACCTTCCCCTGTTGCCTGGAGGAAGCTCCAGAAACGAGGGGCCTCCTGCTGTTGGAGGAGGGCGTAAGAGGAAAAAGAGAAGGCGCACAAAGGAGGCCAGTTTGGCGCCAGGGCAGAGAAGTGCGCAGGCAGGTGAGCGGTGTGCTCCGCTCCTCATCCTGACACAGAGTATTGGCGCTGTGACAGGCTGCAGGCGATCAGACGGGCAGAGACTGCTATATTGAGGGAAGCAGTGTGCCAAGCAGTAATCCAGAGAGAGAGAGCCATGCAGAGCCGAGGCGGGTGTTGAAGCAGCCACAGAGGGGAGTGCCCCGGCTGGGAGCACCAGCACAAAGCAGATCGGCATCGCCCGCTTCCAACAGCAGGGATCAGGGAGAGCGGGACGTGTGGTGTGTGTCCAGTGACCGCCAGAGGTCCAGGTGCCATACACCACATGACCATGAGTACGGCGCACACGCTGCCCAGGAGAGACGGCGTATTAGACTGACACTTGTGCCCTGACGTTGCCAGCAGATAGTTGCCCTGACACTTGTGACCTGACTGCACCAGTGAAGATAGTTTAGGAGCCACGTTGGGCTCATACAGGGCTGTGACCTGTGCCTTTGTTAGCCACCTGTAGTATAGGGACTAGGGGCAGTGGAAGGTACCGGAGACCGACCACTGTCACCAGAAGATGGATCATCGTCTGCAGTATACTTCTGGAAAAGACACTGCGCCCGCTCTTGCCGGTGCTATTGAGTACTCAGCAGGAATTACAGTTTAAGGACTTCCTGATACAAGTGCTACCGAGCTGCTGTTATCTGAACCGTTGTTCTTCATCTCACCATATCTTTTGCCATTTATTCTGCTTAACCCTTTACCTCCCTGCGTGGAGTATTCCTCTGTAAATAAACCTGTTGACTCTTGCTCTGCTTCCCGTCCGTCACTGCATCCCGCGATCCTGCTGTATCTTACAACATCACCACCGCCACAAAATAAGCCTCCCCCATCACTTTATGACATCACCACGCCTCCCAAATCTAGCCTGCCCCATCACTGTATGACATCACCACCCCCCAAAATAAGCCTGCCTGCCCCATTACTGTATAACATCACCATCCCCCAAAATAAGCCTGCCCCATCACTGTATGAGATTATCACTCCTCCCAAATCAAGCCTGCCCCATCACTGTAAGACATCACCACCCCCAAAATAAGCCTGCCCCATCACTGTATGACATTATCACACCTCCCAAATCAAGCGTGCCCCATCACTGCATGACATCACCACCAGTATTATAAGTGGCACATGGAATTTTTGGACCTTGTTTTGGATTTTGCACCTCTGAGATAAATAATTTGTGATATTTCCTAGGAAATTTATATTTCAGAACTTTTTCACCATCATGTCCAGTCCTTGCTCCCCGAGGCTTCCTGCTATTATAGGGTCACCACGAAAAGCTTTATTTAATGAAAAGGAAACACTTGACGTCACTAAGTAAAATCTCCATTTAATCCGTTTAATTTCCTGTCACACATTTAACCTGTAAATGAGGATCTGGAGAGAAGGAAAACTCGGAACAGGTGAGCGCATTATACAATGTTTGCTCTACATCGCAAATAGGAGATACAAGAGACTTCCGAGATCACAGATTGTCATGTCTTTCTGTGCAGGTCCATGGGGAATCTTCATCAGTCTCCAAATAACAGGAGCTCATACACCAAACTTATTAAAAAGTATACAAAATGTATTCTGGACTCTAGAACTCAGAGATTTCATGAAGAACGGAATAGAACTTGGAAAAATGAATTCTGAAGTTATAGGGAACTTATAGAGAACACATAGAGAACTGAATAACTTGTAGAGAACACCTAGAGAACTGAAGAACTTATAGAGAACACATAGAGAACTGAAGAACTTATAGAGAACACATAGAGAACTGAAGAACTTATAGAGAACACATAGAGAACTGAAGAACTTGTAGAGAACACCTAGAGAACTGAATAACTTATAGAGAACACATAGAGAACTGAATAACTTATAGAGAACACATAGATAACTGAATAACTTGTAGACAACACCTAGAGAACTGAAGAACTTAGAGAACACATAGAGAACTGAATAACTTGTAGACAACACCTAGAGAACTGAAGAACTTATAGAGAAAACATAGAGAACTGAATAACTTATAGAGAACACATAGAGAACTGAATAACTTATAGAGAACACCTAGAGAACTGAAGAACTTGTAGAGAACACCTAGAGAACTGAAGAACTTATAGAGAACACATAGAAAACTGAAGAACTTGTAGCAAACACCTAGAGCACTGAAGAACTTATAGAGAACACATAGACAACTGAATAACTTATAGAGAACACATCGAGAACTGAAGAACTTAACAGAACTGATACTGACCTCACATAGACTTCATCCTGAATACATAGAGTCTACTGAGCCTAACAGAACTCACATAGGTTTCATATAAAACTTATACTGAACCCACAGAAAATGATACAGGACTCAAAACACGTAAAAAACTTATGCACAACTCCCAAAACCTTCATACTGAACACATAGAAATCCTTTACTGAACTTAACAAATTGTATACTTTCACATAAGTCATACTCAACACTTATGATCTTATTCTGAATTCATACTGAAGCCATACTGAACTCACACCGAACTCATACTGAACACATTCATACAAACTGTTTCTACATATCTACTGTATATAGAGGCAAAAACAGTCTTTGGAAACGAGGAGGAGGAGGTGAGCTGTGACATCAGCTATTGTGAATGATGGATCCTGTATTATCTACTGCATATAGAGGTGTTATCAGTCATTGTACAGGAGGTGGAGGAGGTAAGCTGTGACCTCACCTATTGTGAATGGTGGATCCTGTGTCATCTACTGTATATAGAGGTGTTATCAGTCACTGTACAGGAGGGGGGGAGGTGAGCTGTGACATTTCATACCGTGAATGATGGATCCTGTGTTATTTACTGTATATACAGTTGTGTGAAAAAGTGTATGCTCAGCGCTTGATGAGCATTAGCCGGTGCTTGATTTCTTACTCGAATCCCTGCTCCTTATTTTTGGTGCTTGTTACACGGCCAATAAGCATGCAGGGATTGTCAGTAGAGCCCCCTTGGTGTGAACCCAGAGGCACGCAACTCATTAGTTCAGCAGAGGAGGTGCTAGGGTATCGAAACCCACTTGTATACAATATTAATAGTTGTTTTCCCCAAGACAGCAGTGAGGCACACAGTGTGCATCGAAGGTATAGACTTCCATCCCTGGCAATGGTGAGTCATCAATGCAAAAACATTAGCTGCAGCAGCAGTATTAGTGGCATAAACAATTTCTGTGAGTCGTTTCACACATTTTTTTTTCAGACGGGCTCGCGCACCAACAGAAGTGAGTACAAGTCTGACACATTGTGAACAACTGGAGAGGATGGTGCAGGAGTATCTCAAACTCAATATCAATGCTATCAGAAGGAATTTGGACCCTTTTGCATTTTGGTCTTCAAAAATGGAAGAGTGGCCTGAGCTCGCCTGTCACACCTTGCAGGTTTAATCGTGCCCGGCAGCAAACGTTCTCTCACAACGTGTCTTCAGCGCTGCTAGTGGTGTCCTAACAGATAAGCGCATCCGGCTGTCCCCTGAAAGTGTAGACCGCATAACTTTTATAAAGATGAACAAGTCATGGATGTCTAATGACTTTTGTACCGCAGTCACAGACTGGGCAGATTATGCGATGGTGTTGTTTTCAATGTGACGCATTAGGCCTCTTTCACACTTCCGTTTTTGACCATCAGTCAAAATCCGCCAGTTTTTGAAAA
Source organism: Dendrobates tinctorius (assembly GCF_039654945.1). Lineage (NCBI taxonomy): Eukaryota > Metazoa > Chordata > Amphibia > Anura > Dendrobatidae > Dendrobates > Dendrobates tinctorius. The sequence continues at coordinate 289,419 of NW_027361998.1, read as the reverse complement.
AAACGGATCCGCCATTTTTTTGGCAGATCCGTTTTTTTCCCCATTGACTTGCATTACCGGCGGATCTTGACGGATGGCCATCCGTTGGATCCGTTTTTTTGCGGATCCGCTAAATTTTTTGCGTCCGCCGGCATGCCTGGACGGACCCTGCAACGTTTTTTTGGCTGTAGGAGCCTCATTTTCCAGTGCGCATGCCCGGAGAAAGGAAGTCAGCCAGAAATTTAACCCTGAAATCCTTTCTGGTGGAGGACAAAAAATTCTCTCTCTCTCTCTCTCTCTCTCTCTCTCTCCTTCCCGGCCAGCGGTTCCTTTAAAATTCTGCATTCGGCGGATCCGTCAAAAAACGGATCCTGTGGCATCAGTTAGGAATGGATCCGCATTTCCGCCTTTTTGGCGGATTTTAACTGACACTAAAAACTGAAGTGTGAAAGAGGCCTTAGTCTTGCGTTATTTCAGTCTGTGCCACCTTTGTCTTGGCTTCCATTGCCTGATGTTATTTCTGCTGCTGATGTTCTAAACAATTTTTTTGAAATATGGAGACTCCAAGTTAGGTCTCCATCTGGTGGGTTGACTGTAGTGGAAGCATTGTCAGAGGCCCATTATACTATTTGTACTCGGTGTGTGACAATAATTTTTTGAAATGTTTGGACTCCAAGTTGGGTGTCCTTCATGTGTGTTATCTGTGGCAGTAGGGCTCCTAGACAGGCAGACCTCCACTTACTTGCTGATATTTGTGCCACCTGAGTGTGGCTGAGCAGTAAAGCAGATTGAGCTGTTGCATGAGGTATTAGGGTTCCCAGCACCGCTGGCCTACACCGATACCTCACCCACCTCCTCTTAATTGAAACTTAAATTCAAACCTGTAAATGCTGGGCCAGACCCTGATACCTCATGCATGGCCCACGGCTGACTGCTGCTGTGCCATTATCAAATTTCTACTGTGGGTCAATTGATGCCAATTTTCTTGTTGTTTGCCCCTAATATTTGGAAATGTTTGGACTCCAGATTGCTGATCCAAGCCCTGTCCCAAGCATCCAAGCTGCACAATTATAATATTTGACATACAAAAAGACAGAGTGTGAATCCAAAATAGCAATAGAAAATTCAATATTTTATTCAAATATAAATATCACCACATAAAATTACAAGGACATAAACAAAGGGTTCATAGAAGAGAGGGGAAGAGACAAGTAAATTAATATGTAAAACCGGGCCTGCTTGTCTCTTCCCCTCTCTTCTATGAACCCTTTGTTTATGTCCTTGTAATTTTATGTGGTGATATTTATATTTGAATAAAATATTGAATTTTCTATTGCTATTTTGGATTCACACTCTGTCTTTTTCTATGTCAGTGTTCAGTGAGTGTTCCAAGCTGAAAATCTTCTTTGGTCCCTTTACCATATATTCTTGAGGACCATTTATGATGTAGGAATAATGTATTCTGTTCTAATCTGTATAAACATTTATAATATTTGTAATATGGGTCAATTGATGCCACTTTTCCTGGTGTCTGCCCCTAATTTGAACTGTTTTAGCAGCTTTTGGGCCCCACTGAAGGTGACTATGCGTTTGGTTTTGCCTCCCATTCAATTCAATTGGGTTCAGAAACGTTCGGCAAACATCGGGAAGTTTGCCGATCGTAACCGAACCTTAAAAGGAGGAGATAGATGTTGATTTCTTTTATTACATGCAGTATATGACAAAGTTTCTTCTTTTTTCATGTGCACTATTGATTTATTAAAAAAAAATATTAAAAACAGTGGTTACTCTTTACATGTCAAATCACATACCCACATGTTTTAAGTCACTTTTTTAGCTACTTTGCTTTTTTACATGCTTTTAATTGTCTTCAATAAAGAATTTGTGATTAAGAGGCTTAAACTTAAACAGAACTTATACTGAAGTTACACAAAACTTATACTGAAGTTATAAAGAACTTATACTAAACTCATACAGAACTTATACTGAAGTTATAAAGAACTTATACTAAACTCATACAGAACTTATACTGAAGCTATAAACTTATACTAAACTCATACAGAACTTATACTGAAGTTATAAAGAACTTATACTAAACTCATACAGAACTTATACTGAAGCTATAAACTTATACTAAACTCATACAGAACTTATACTGAAGTTAGAAACTTATACTAAACTCATACAGAACTTATACTGAAGTTAGAAACTTATACTAAACTCATACAGAACTTTTACTTAAATTATAAAAAACTTTTACTAAACTCATACAGAGCTTATACTGAAGTTATAAACTTATACTAAACTCATACAGAACTTATACTGAAGTTATAAACTTATACTAAACTCATACAGAACTTATACTGATGTTATAAAGAACTTATACTAAACTCATACAGAACTTATACTGAAGCTATAAAGAACTTATACTAAACTCATACAGAACTTATACTGAAGTTATAAAGAACTTATACTAAACTCATACATAGAGTTGAGCGAAACGGGTCGAAAAAATTCAAAAGTCGCCGACTTTTGGCAAAGTCGGGTTTCATGAAACGAAACCCGACCCTAGGATGAGGTCGGCCACGAGGTCGGCGACTTACGCGCCAAAGTCGCGTTTCAAAAGTTTGTTTTGCGCTCTTTTTCAGCCAATCAGGATCCACGGACACTGTGGACAACGTGATGACCTAGGCACGGGTCACCACCATCTTTCAGAAGGGCATGCGAGTGATTGGCTTGCTTTGGTGGGCGTCACAGGGGGTATAAAAGGGCGTGCACGCCGACCGCCATCTTACTTCTGCCGATCTTAGTATAGGGAGAGGTTGCTGCTGATTCTGTAGGGAGAGCGTTAGGCAGGGAAGAAGACAAAAGAACTGCTTCTGCTGCTAGCGATTTGGCCTGCACAACACACAAGTCACTGTGTGTGCAGTGCAAGGGGAGGCTATATAGTGGTGTATCAGTGGTGTTGGTTGTTGGGCTGCCTTCTAAGGCTTCCTGACACGCTGGCATTGCTGTTTACCCACTGCTCCGCAAACTGCTTTTTTAAAAGCAATCCAATCTCCCTTATCCTCTAGTCACTTTTGTCACAGCTGTGCCATCGAGCGTGTCACATAGCGCTCAGATATCAGTGGGCCTCACACAATCCACAAGTGTCCAGTGTCCAAAAGTGTACGCAGAGATTCAAAATCTCCATTATCCTCTCGTCACTTTGGTCACAGGCAGCTGTGCCATCGAGCCTGTCACATAGCGCTCAGATATCAATGGGCCTCACACAATCTACAAGTGTCCAGTGTCCAAAAGTGTACGCAGAGATTCAAAATCTCCATTATCCTCTCGTCACTTTGGTCACAGGCAGCTGTGCCATCGAGCGTGTCACATAGCGCTCAGATATCAGTGGGCCTCACACAATCTACAAGTGTCCAGTGTCCAAAAGTGTACGCAGAGATTCAAAATCTCCATTATCCTCTCGTCACTTTGGTCACAGGCAGCTGTGCCATCGAGCGTGTCACATAGCGCTCAGATATCATTGGGCCTCCACAATCTACAAGTGTCCAGTGTCCGAAAGTGTACGCAGAGAATCAAAATCTCCATTATCCTCTCGTCACTTTGGTCACAGGCAGCTGTGCCATCGATCGTGTCACATAGCGCTCAGATATCAGTGGGCCTCACACAATCTACAAGTGTCCAGTGTCCAAAAGTGTACGCAGAGATTCAAAATCTCCATTATCCTCTCGTCACTTTGGTCACAGGCAGCTGTGCCATCGAGCGTGTCACATAGCGCTCAGATATCAGTGGGCCTCACACAATCCACAAGTGTCCAGTGTCCAAAAGTGTACGCAGAGATTCAAAATCTCCATTATCCTCTCGTCACTTTGGTCACAGGCAGCTGTGCCATCGAGCGTGTCACATAGCACTCAGATATCAGTGGGCCGCACACAATCCACAAGTGTCCAGTGTCCAAAAGTGTACGCAGAGATTCAAAATCTCCATTATCCTCTCGTCACTTTGGTCACAGGCAGCTGTGCCATCGAGCGTGTCACATAGCGCTCAGATATCAGTGGGCCTCACACAATCCACAAGTGTCCAGTGTCCACAAGTGTACGCAGAGATTCAAAATCTCCATTATCCTCTCGTCACTTTGGTCACAGGCAGCTGTGCCATCGAGCGTGTCACATAGCGCTCAGATATCAGTGGGCCGCACACAATCCACAAGTGTCCAGTGTCCAAAAGTGTACGCAGAGATTCAAAATCTCCATTATCCTCTCGTCACTTTGGTCACAGGCAGCTGTGCCATCGAGCGTGTCACATAGCGCTCAGATATCAGTGGGCCGCACACAATCCACAAGTGTCCACTGTCCAAAAGTGTACGCAGAGATTCAAAATCTCCATTATCCTCTCGTCACTTTGGTCACAGGCAGCTGTGCCATCGAGCGTGTCACATAGCGCTCAGATATCAGTGGGCCGCACACAATCCACAAGTGTCCACTGTCCACAAGTGTACGCAGAGATTCAAAATCTCCATTATCCTCTCGTCACTTTGGTCACAGGCAGCTGTGCCATCGAGCGTGTCACATAGCGCTCAGATATCAGTGGGCCGCACACAATCCACCAGTGTCCAGTGTCCAAAAGTGTACGCAGAGATTCAAAATCTCCATTATCCTCTCGTCACTTTGGTCACAGGCAGCTGTGCCATCGAGCGTGTCACATAGCGCTCAGATATCAGTAGGCCGCACACAATCCACAAGTGTCCAGTGTCCACAAGTGTACGCAGAGATTCAAAATCTCCATTATCCTCTCGTCACTTTGGTCACAGGCAGCTGTGCCATCGAGCGTGTCACATAGCGCTCAGATATCAGTAGGCCGCACACAATCCACAAGTGTCCAGTGTCCACAAGTGTACGCAGAGATTCAAAATCTCCATTATCCTCTCGTCACTTTGGTCACAGGCAGCTGTGCCATCGAGCGTGTCACATAGCACTCAGATATCAGTGGGCCGCACACAATCCACAAGTGTCCAGTGTCCAAAATTGTACGCAGAGATTCAAAATCTCCATTATCCTCTCGTCACTTTGGTCACAGGCAGCTGTGCCATCGAGCGTGTCACATAGCGCTCAGATATCAGTGGGCCTCACACAATCTACAAGTGTCCAGTGTCCAAAAGTGTACGCAGAGATTCAAAATCTCCATTATCCTCTCGTCACTTTGGTCACAGGCAGCTGTGCCATCGAGCGTGTCACATAGCGCTCAGATATCAGTGGGCCTCACACAATCTACAAGTGTCCAGTGTCCAAAAGTGTACGCAGAGAATCAAAATCTCCATTATCCTCTCGTCACTTTGGTCACAGGCAGCTGTGCCATCGAGCGTGTCACATAGCGCTCAGATATCAGTGGGCCTCACACAATCTACAAGTGTCCAGTGTCCAAAAGTGTACGCAGATAATCAAAATCTCCATTATCCTCTCGTCACTTTGGTCACAGGCAGCTGTGCCATCGAGCGTGTCACATAGCGCTCAGATATCAGTGGGCCTCACACAATCTACAAGTGTCCAGTGTCCAAAAGTGTACGCAGAGATTCAAAATCTCCATTATCCTCTCGTCACTTTGGTCACAGGCAGCTGTGCCATCGAGCGTGTCACATAGCGCTCAGATATCAGTGGGCCTCACACAATCTACAAGTGTCCAGTGTCCAAAAGTGTACGCAGATAATCAAAATCTCCATTATCCTCTCGTCACTTTGGTCACAGGCAGCTGTGCCATCGAGCGTGTCACATAGCGCTCAGATATCAGTGGGCCTCACACAATCCACAAGTGTCCAGTGTCCAAAAGTGTACGCAGAGATTCAAAATCTCCATTATCCTCTCGTCACTTTGGTCACAGGCAGCTGTGCCATCGAGCGTGTCACATAGCGCTCAGATATCAGTGGGCCTCACACAATCCACAAGTGTCCAGTGTCCAAAAGTGTACGCAGAGATTCAAAATCTCCATTATCCTCTCGTCACTTTGGTCACAGGCAGCTGTGCCATCGAGCGTGTCACATAGCGCTCAGATATCAGTGGGCCTCACACAATCCAAAAGTGTCCACTGTCCACAAGTGTGTGCAGAAATTCCAAATCTCCCCTGTCCTATAGACACCTTTTACCTTGTTTTACATTACTATATAGTTTGTTGGATTTTGTCTACATTTCTACCAAAAATGAGGAAGGCTGGTGGAAGAGGCCGTGGAATTGGGCGGGGGTTGGCAGCTGGTAATGATGGTGTTGGTGGTGGATCTGATGGTAGTGGCAAGAGCAAAATAGGACCGAATGCAGGAGGTGCTGACCCTGCGTCATCGTCTGGCTACATAAGGCCTCGAACGCTTAGTTTTCTAGGAGTTGGCAAACCGCTTTTAAAGGCAGAGCATCAGGAAAAAGTTTTGTCTTACATTGCTGACTCAGCCTCCAGCTCTATCGCCTCCTCTTCTTCAGTTGTAAAAAGTAAAAGCACTGAGTCGTCATTGGAGGCTCATGTTCATGAACCACACCTTTTCTTGTGTCCTTCACCCCAACCAAGATTGAAGGATGACGCAGGCCATACTACTGATTACTCCATGGAGCTGTTTTCACATACCATGCCTGGATTATCAAGTCAAATGGTGAATTACCCAGGCCAAGATGAATCTGACATGGAGTGCACTGATGCACAGCCGCTGATGGATGATTCTGCTGGTACATTCACTCAGAGCACTACATTGTCCTCGCAGTGTACAGAGCCAGATTTTGACCCTGATGAGACTCAGGTGCCCCTTCCCGCACACTATACCACCATACACGGTGACACAGAGAAAGGTGCACATGACATAGAAGAGGAGGTGATGGATGACCCAGTTGTTGACCCAGATTGGCATCCATTGGGGGAAGAGGGTGCTGCTTCCAATAGCTCAGATGAGGAGCATCCACAGCAGACCTCGACATCGCAACAGCTGTTATCTGGCAGGCCCGGAGCACTCCAAAGACAGGTTCCAAACATCAAAAGAGTTGCTGGACAGCTTGTCCAGAGGGTCAAAAGATCACAGCGTGCTAGGCCACAAAATGTCTGCCAAAGTAGGAAGAGTGCAGTGTGGCACTTTTTTGAACAAAATCCTCATGATCAGGCCAAGGTTATCTGTAAGAAGTGCGCAAAGACCTTTAGCCGAGGGAAAAATCTGAAAAATTTGAATACCAGTTGCATGCTTAGACATTTAACCAGCATGCACTTGCAAGCGTGGACACAACACCAAACCTCAAGTGCCACATGTGCAACTGATCACAACGAAGGTAGTCAGCAACGCTACATTGTTTCCCCCACTGTAAGCCCACCGGTTAGCACAGCAGCAAATGTTGAGGTGTCGTTGCAAGGCCACAGCAGTCAGGGAATCCCACTGTTATATCAACGAAAGACTGATTCTAGGCCATCAGAAAGAACACCAACTCCATCACCATCATCAACCCTCTCTCAGTCCGCCCTGTCCACCGCTACTTCCACCATATGCAGCTCTCAAGTCCAGCTCACCCTCCCAGACACTATGAGTAGGTCAAGAAAGTATTCAGTCTCTCATCCGCGTACACTGGGTTTGAACGCCCACATTGCCAAACTAATCTCGTTTGAGATGATGCCCTTTCGGTTGGTGGAAAGCACAGCTTTCCGCGAACTCATGGCCTATGCAGTACCACGCTATGACCTACCCAGTCGCCACTTCTTCTCTCGCAAAGCCATCCCAGCCCTCCACCATCATGTGAAAGACCGCATTGTCTGCACTCAAGCAGTCAGTGAGCGGAAAGGTGCACCTCACAACTGATGCATGGTCCAGTCGGCATGGCCAGGGCCGTTACATGTCCATCACTGCGCACTGGGTTAATGTGGTGGATGCAGGGTCCACAGGGGACAGCGGTGGTGGGACAGTGCTGCCTAGCCCACGGTATAGGAAACAGTTGGCTGTAGGCGTTCGACCCTCCTCCTCCTCCTCCTCCATAAGCGAAAGCTCGTCCACAGAGCGCAGTCATACGAGCACTCCATCTGCAGCTGCCACTGTTGCACACGATGTGTCCCCCTATCGAGCAGCTAGTGGAAAGCGTCAGCAGGCTGTGTTGCAGATGATGTGTTTGGGCGACAGACACACCGCCGAGGTGCTGGCCGAGTACTTGAAGCGACAAACTGAGTCATGGCTGGGCAGTGTACATCTTGAGGCAGGCAAGGTCGTTAGTGATAACGGCCGTAATTTTGTGGCAGCCATAGCCCTTTCAAAACTCAGCCACATACCTTGCTTGGCTCACACCTTGAGCCTGGTGGTGCAGTGCTTCCTCAAAAATTATCCGGAGTTAACAGCCCTGCTCCAGAAGGTGCGAAGACTGTGCTCGCACATCCGCCGGTCGCCTGTACACTCCGTTCGTATGCAGAAGCTGCAGCGATTGCTCCACCTTCCCAACCACCGCCTCATTATCGACATTGCAACAAGGTGGAACTCCACCCTGCACATGGTGGAGCGGCTGTGCGAGCAGAGGCAGGCCATAATGCATTTGTGGGAGGATACACGGCCAGGCACTTTGAGAGCAGACATGGAGCTGACAGGCGTGCAGTGGTCGAAGCTGAAAGACCTTTGTAAAGTCCTTCAGTGTTTTGAGGAATGCACACGGCTGGTAAGCGCAGACGACGCCATCCTAAGCATGAGCATCCCACTTATGCGTCTGCTCATGCAAACTTTGACGCACCTTAAGGAGCAGGCGTCTGCAGCCAATGTTGATGAGGAGGAAGAGGAGGAGGGAATCCTTGATGACATTCAGCCATTGTCTGCTCAGGGACCTCTCCTGGACGAAGTGGAGGAAGAAGAGGAGGAGGAGGATGATGATGGGGATGATTACTTAGGGGAGGAGGATGCATCTCGTGGGGCAAGTGAAAATGTTGGCGTGGCAAGGTCTGGTACAGGGTTTGTGCGTGACTGGAGGGATGTGGATTTGCCAGAAAGTGCTCCTCCACCCAGCACTCGCAGTGCATCATTGACACCGGGAACATTGGCCCACATGTCAGATTATGCCTTGCAGATCCTAAAAAGGGACCCACGCATTGCCAAAATGATGAACGATGACGACTACTGGTTGGCCAGCATCCTGGATCCACGCTATAAAGGCAAATTACAAAACATCATGCCAAAGGAGAACCTTGACCTAATATTGGCTAATAAACAAGCAACTCTGGTAAATCGGTTGCTTGAGGCATTCCCAGCACACAGCAGCGGTGATGGTTCTCACACGAGCCGTACGGGCCGGGGGCAGCTTGGCAGAGGTGTTCGTGGTGCACACAGCAGAAGTGGCGTTGGAGACAGGGGTTTCATGACAATGTTGTGGACTGATTTTTCAAGTACCGCTCACACAACTGGTAATACTGCATCGATGGAAAGTGACAGGAGACAGCAGTTGTCAACTATGGTTACAAACTACTTTTCCTCCCATATCGATGTTCTCCCACACAGGTCATTCCCCTTTGACTATTGGGCCGCTAAACTGGACACCTGGCCTGAATTGGCCCAATATGCCTTACAGGAGCTCGCTTGCCCAGCTGCAAGTGTGCTATCGGAAAGAGTCTTCAGTGCAGCTGGATCAATCCTTACAGAAAAAAGGACCCGTCTGTCAACCCAAAATGTGGATGATCTAACCTTCATTAAAATGAACCACGCATGGGTTTCCAAGGATTTTGTCCCACCTTCCCCTGATGACACATAGGGTGACAGAAAAATGGCTTGCTTTGGTCCACCTCTTCCTGGTACTTCACCTATTTCGCCTTTTGCATCAGCTGAATGTCCAACATCAACATATGCCACTTTCTAAAACTCCCTAACTGTGCTGCCTCCCCCCCCATGGCCGGGGTCACCACCTACCGCACGACACCGTGCGAGTGCCGTTGCCCTGGACAGGTGGGTAGGCCGACTCTTGGGCGCGGGCACTGGCACAGGGTCCCTCATAGTGCAATCAAGTGTCTCTGACGGCGGTGGTGCACACCCGCCGTCAGACACACCGCTGTACTATGAGGGGCAAAGTGCCAGTACCGACGCCCACGAGTGGGCCCCCCTTGCTTGGGCAGGGCCCCAGCATTTGCAATCTTTACCTCTCCCTGCTCCTCCGCTGTGTAATCTGGGCCGTCAAATCCATACTGTGCCTGACACCGTCTGAGCCTGCCTCATGCTGTATAGACATATATTTTGAATGTGTACGCTATCCATACATGTTATCCGGGGATACGGTACCCTTTCTAACCTTTGTGCAATGACGTGCAATCCATACTGGGCCAAACACCGTCTGAGCCTGCCTCATGCTGTATAGACATATATTTTGAATGTGTACGCTATCCATACATGTTATCCAGGGATACGGTACCCTTTCTAACCTTTGTGCAATGACGTGCAATCCATACTGGGCGTAACACCGTCTGTGCCTGCCTCATGCTGTATAGACATATATTTTGAATGTGTACGCTATCCATACATGTTATCCGGGGATACGGTACCCTTTCTAACCTTTGTGCAATGACGTGCAATCCATACTGGGCCTAACACCGTCTGAGCCTGCCTCATGCTGTATAGACATATATTTTGAATGTGTACGCTATCCATACATGTTATCCGGGGATACGGTACCCTTTCTAACCTTTGTGCAATGACGTGCAATCCATACTGGGCCTAACACCGTCTGAGCCTGCCTCATGCTGTATAGACATATATTTTGAATGTGTACGCTATCCATACATGTTATCCGGGGATACGGTACCCTTTCTAACCTTTGTGCAATGACGTGCAATCCATACTGGGCCTAACACCGTCTGAGCCTGCCTCATGCTGTATAGACATATATTTTGAATGTGTACGCTATCCATACATGTTATCCGGGGATACGGTACCCTTTCTAACCTTTGTGCAATGACGTGCAATCCATACTGGGCCTAACACCGTCTGAGCCTGCCTCATGCTGTATAGACATATATTTTGAATGTGTACTCTATCCATACATGTTATCCGGGGATACAGTCCCCTTTCTAACCTTTGTGCAATGACGTGCAATCCATACTGGGCCTAACACCGTCTGAGCCTGCCTCATGCTGTATAGACATATATTTTGAATGTGTACGCTATCCATACATGTTATCCGGGGATACGGTACCCTTTCTAACAACCTTTGTGCAATCACGTGCAATCCATACTGGGCGTGAGAACGGCTGGCGAGCTGTTAAGCAAGCTACAGCACCTGTCCAGACAAGTACAGGGATTCCCTAGCGAGGAGACTTATTTGATTGTTTTCAATGTTGGGACAGCAATTTTTGGGGAGCACTATACTCTGGAGAATGATAGATGGGGCCCACCATACACTGGAACATTCCAAAGGTGGACATCAGACACTGGAGCAGCATTTACAGGGCCCATTATACACTAGAGCATTAGAAATGGGGCCCATTATGTTTGGAGCATTATTTGGGCCCATAAGACAGTGGAGCTTCATCCATGGGGACCAACATATACTGTAGCATTATGTGGAGCTCATCATATACTGTTTCAAACATTATATGGGACCAATGATTCTGTATGGAGAAATAGATGGGCCTCGTCATGAGATGTAAAAAGTGAGGTATTTTTCATTGTACTATACCGCTATTTATCTGCCGTATCGGAGCATGATGAGTTGTGGTATGTGTTAAAGGGGCGCTCTTTCGCCCAGGGCACATGAAAACCTGCAGCCAGCCCTCCCCCCCCACAACTTTAGCCAAATAACACCCATTTTTCAGTGCGTAACTTATATTATGAAGTTAATTAAGGTTGACAAGCTTAAGTAAGAAGAATTGATGCTTTTGGCATTCAAATGGGCACTGTAGGTGTGTTTCCTGTCCTCCTCTCACTGCCGACTTTTATTCCCCATTGACTTACATTGGGTTTCGTGTTTCGGGACGACCCCGACTTTTCCCTATAATCTTGGAAAAAGTCGGGTTTCACGAAACGAAACGCGACCCTAAAAAACCAAAAGTCGCTCAACTCTACTCATACAGAACTTATACTGAAGTTATAAAGAACTTATACTAAGCTCATACAGAACTTATACTGACGTTATAAAGAACTTATACTAAACTCATACAGACCTTATGCTGAAGTTATAAAGAACTTATACTAAACTCATACAGAACTTATACTGAAGTTATAAAGAACTTATACTAAACTCATACAGAACTTATACTGAAGTTATAAAGAACTTATACTAAACTCATACAGAACTTATACTGAAGTTATAAACTTATACTAAACTCATACAGAACTTATACTGAAGTTATAAAGAACTTATACTAAACTCATACAGAACTTATACTGAAGTTATAAAGAACTTATACTAAACTCATACAGAACTTATACTGAAGTTATAAAGAACTTATACTAAACTCATACAGAACTTATACTGAAGTTATAAAGAACTTATACTAAACTCATACAGAACTTATACTGAAGTTATAAACTTATACTAAACTCATACAGAACTTATACTGAAGTTATAAAGAACTTATACTAAACTCATACAGAACTTATACTGAAGTTATAAACTTATACTAAACTCATACAGAACTTATACTGAAGTTATAAAGAACTTATACTAATCTCATACAGAACTTATACTGAAGTTATAAAGAACTTATACTAAACTCATACAGAACTCATACTGAAGTTATAAAGAACTTATACTAAACTCATACAGAACTTATACTGACGTTATAAAGAACGTATACTAAACTCATACAGAACTTATACTGACGTTATAAAGAACTTATACTAAACTCATACAGAACTTATGCTGAAGTTATAAAGAACTTATACTAAACTCATACAGAACTTATACTGAAGTTATAAAGAACTTATACTAAACTCATACAGAACTTATACTGAAGTTATAAAGAACTTATACTAAACTCATACAGAACTTATACTGAAGTTATAAACTTATACTAAACTCATACAGAACTTATACTGAAGTTATAAAGAACTTATACTAAACTCATACAGAACTTATACTGAAGTTATAAAGAACGTATACTAAACTCATACAGAACTTATACTGAAGTTATAAAGAACTTATACTAAACTCATACAGAACTTATACTGAAGTTATAAACTTATACTAAACTCATACAGAACTTATACTGAAGTTATAAAGAACTTATACTAAACTCATACAGAACTTATACTGAAGTTATAAACTTATACTAAACTCATACAGAACTTATACTGAAGTTATAAAGAACTTATACTAAACTCATACAGAACTTATACTGAAGTTATAAACTTATACTAAACTCATACAGAACTTATACTGAAGTTATAAACTTATACTAAACTCATACAGAACTTATACTGAAGTTATAAAGAACTTACACTAAACTCATACAGAACTTATACTGAAGTTATAAAGAACTTATACTAAACTCATACAGAACTTATACTGAAGTTATAAACTTATACTAAACTCATACAGAACTTATACTGAAGTTATAAAGAACTTATACTAAACTCATACAGAACTTATACTGAAGTTATAAACTTATACTAAACTCATACAGAACTTATACTGAAGTTATAAAGAACTTATACTAAACTCATACAGAACTTATACTGAAGTTATAAAGAACTTATACTAAACTCATACAGAACTCATACTGAAGTTATAAAGAACTTATACTAAACTCATACAGAACTTATACTGACGTTATAAAGAACTTATACTAAACTCATACAGAACTTATGCTGAAGTTATAAAGAACTTATACTAAACTCATACAGAACTTATACTGAAGTTATAAAGAACTTATACTAAACTCATACAGAACTTATACTGAAGTTATAAAGAACTTATACTAAACGCATACAGAACTTATACTGAAGTTATGAACTTATACTAAACTCATACAGAACTTATACTGAAGTTATAAAGAACTTATACTAAACTCATACAGAACTTATACTGAAGTTATAAAGAACTTATACTAAACTCATACAGAACTTATACTGAAGTTATAAAGAACTTATACTAAACTCATACAGAACTCATACTGAAATTATAAAGAACTTATAGTAAACTCATACAGAACTCATACTGAAGTTATAAACTTATACTAAACTCATACAGAACTTATACTGAAGTTATAAAGAACTTATACTAAACTCATACAGAACTTATACTGAAGTTATAAAGAACTTATACTAAACTCATACAGAACTCATACTGAAGTTATAAAGAACTTATACTAAACTCATACAGAACGTATACTGAAGTTAGAAAGAACTTATACTAAACTCATACAGAACTTATACTGAAGTTATAAACTTATACTAAACTCATACAGAACTTATACTGAAGTTATAAAGAACTTATACTAAACTCATACAGAACTTATACTGAAGTTATAAACTTATACTAAACTCATACAGAACTTATACTGAAGTTATAAAGAACTTATACTAAACTCATACAGAACTTATACTGAAGTTATAAACTTATACTAAACTCATACAGAACTTATACTGAAGTTATAAACTTATACTAAACTCATACAGAACTTATACTGAAGTTATAAAGAACTTACACTAAACTCATACAGAACTTATACTGAAGTTATAAAGAACTTATACTAAACTCATACAGAACTTATACTGAAGTTATAAACTTATACTAAACTCATACAGAACTTATACTGAAGTTATAAAGAACTTATACTAAACTCATACAGAACTTATACTGAAGTTATAAACTTATACTAAACTCATACAGAACTTATACTGAAGTTATAAAGAACTTATACTAAACTCATACAGAACTTATACTGAAGTTATAAAGAACTTATACTAAACTCATACAGAACTCATACTGAAGTTATAAAGAACTTATACTAAACTCATACAGAACTTATACTGACGTTATAAAGAACTTATACTAAACTCATACAGAACTTATGCTGAAGTTATAAAGAACTTATACTAAACTCATACAGAACTTATACTGAAGTTATAAAGAACTTATACTAAACTCATACAGAACTTATACTGAAGTTATAAAGAACTTATACTAAACGCATACAGAACTTATACTGAAGTTATGAACTTATACTAAACTCATACAGAACTTATACTGAAGTTATAAACTGATACTAAACTCATACAGAACTTATACTGAAGTTATAAAGAACTTATACTAAACTCATACAGAACTTATACTGAAGTTATAAAGAACTTATACTAAACTCATACAGAACTTATACTGAAGTTATAAAGAACTTATACTAAACTCATACAGAACTCATACTGAAATTATAAAGAACTTATAGTAAACTCATACAGAACTCATACTGAAGTTATAAACTTATACTAAACTCATACAGAACTTATACTGCCGTTATAAAGAACTTATACTAAACTCATACAGAACTAATACTGAAGTTATAAACTTATACTAAACTCATACAGAACTCATACTGAAGTTATAAAGAACTTATACTAAACTCATACAGAACTTATACTGAAGTTATAAAGAACTTATACTAAACTCATACAGAACGTATACTGAAGTTAGAAAGAACTTATACTAAACTCATACAGAACTTATACTGAAGTTATAAACTTATACTAAACTCATACAGAACTTATACTGAAGTTATAAACTTATACAGAACTTATACTGAAGTTATAAACTTATACTAAACTCATACAGAACTTATACTGAAGTTATAAACTTATACTAAACTCATACAGAACTTATATTGAAGTTATAAAGAACTTATACTAAACTCATACAGAACTTATACTGAAGTTAAAAAACTTATACTAAACTCATACAGAACTTATACTGAAGTTTTAAAGAACTTATACTAAACTCATACAGAACTTATACTGAAGTTATAAACTTATACGGCAGTATGTGTCATGCTGTGAAGGTCTTCGGGAAGGAAGGGGGGCCTCAAACTGTCCCTGGAACTGGGACCCTAACTATCCCTGTGAGGGGGTACTCTTGAAAGTAGGAAAGCCTGAGTCTCTGACCTTACTATACTCCTGTTAAACCCTGATCTGTCCCCTCCCTCAACCCATAAGATATTGGACAGAAATTTAAGGGTAAACCAGACACAAAGACAAAACAAGGATAACAGAAAGCAACAAACATACAAACACTCACCAAAGGTAGAGAATTATATAGGGAGGGATAAGAATGTACCAACCAAATGGGAATAGGACAATGAGGAAGCATACACCCAAAAACAGCACGCACCAATCTCCAGTAGCAACAACAGTTTCTTATTCAGCACAGCGTCTCAAAGGAGCTAAGAAGCAAAGCTTTCATTGGCAAGGAAGAGAGGATCTGACCAGGTTTTACAAGGAGAGGAAATGACTTGACCAGAAGCAGCTGAAAATGGCGCTGCACGTTTCTGACCAGTGTAGAATGGGTTGTTAACCTCTTCAACACCAAAGGAAACCAAATCCATTTAATATGGGACACAAACACACAGGCTAAATGGAAGATCTGTAATTCACAATATGTAGTGATCTTCTAATCTCAGATCTCCTGGGAGGATGTGACACACTCGTGACAGCACGGTGGCTCAGTGGTTAGCACTGTTCCTTTGCAGTGCTGGTGTGTTGGGTTCAAATCCCTCCAAGGACAACATTTGTGAGGAGTTTGCATGTTGTCCCTGTGTTTGGGTGGGATTTGATGGTGTCTACCAAGAGCATCCTCTGCAGGCTCATTCATGGATTTTGACAGCAGTTGTGAATTGTGGTGGCAGATCGTCAAGTATCGGGCTGTCTGCTCGATAGTTAATTAAGTTATGATTGAGATGATTGGGTAATTAACTCTTCATTACAGTTTCGATCACCTAGTCTAGAAGATTTCCTTTCAAAGCCAATTCCAACCTTTCTTCCTTACAAATTGCCTGGATGCAGACTCCTTGATGTACAGCCGGCAGCGATGTCGGCTGTCACTTATTATTACCAGGAGAGCTCACTCTTTCACACCTAATTAGCTTTATCTATGACAAAATGGAATGACTCTCTGGTGGGAACGGGCGGACATGGTGTCGGAGAGAACCCCGGGATTGGGACTGACCAAGTAATTTCAGTAAAGAAATGCTTTTAAATATATTGGAGATTCATCACAGATGGATTCATAGGTTTCTTCATCTACAGTAAATGATTTAGAAGACACCGATAAGGTAATTATTGAATTCCGAAAAGAACTTTCGTTGTGGTTCCCGAATCTATGCCAAGTAGACAAAAATCAGTGTATGTTATGGACTCAGCTATGAATCAGATAAATCAAAATTCAAAAGCTCGTTCTGTGTGTAGATAAATTAATTTAGCGAGCATCTTACAGTATCTGGTAGAGCAAATACAGGAGGGGAGATAATTGCACCTGAGGTAGCTGGGACGTCTCCATTCCACACCAGGGACATCACACGGCAATGGAAATGCAATACTTCTATGTAATACCTATAATAATCTCATACCAGCCTATCCTCGGATATACAGTATCTGATACAGGAGACATAATGGCTACTGTGGGTTAAAGCAACAGAATTTTTGGCTTTGAGAAGCCACAAAAATGTGATAGGAACCCTAAGGCTGTATGCACATGCTGCGGATTCACCAGCGGATTTTTCTGTGCGGATCTGCAGGTAAAACCGCGGTTTTACCTGCGGATTGGCCAGTGGTTTTCCCCTGCGGTTTGACACCTGGACAATGGAATAGGTGGCGAACCGCAGCGGAATCCACAGAAAGAATTGACATGTCAATTCTTTCTGCGGACTTAAAACCGCAGCTTTTCCGCAGTGAAAAATCCACAGCATGGGCACTGCGGATTGTAAATCCCATAGACTTACATGGTACTGTACACTGTCTGCAGAACTGCTGCGGATCCACAGCGGCCAAAACCGCAGCATGTGCACATAGCCTTATTGTGGATTTATCACAGGTGTGTTTGGTGTGTCTAGGATGGTGAAAGTATGCTTGGAAATATGGCTGTTGTATTACTCCACTAGTATATTATTCTCATGTGTTTGTACCCATGTTCCATGGATACAATTAGCTATCCTCCTCTCACCTGACCAGGAGGATGGGCAAGGGGTGTGAATGAGACCCGATAGGTAGATAGATAGATAGATAGATAGATAGTTAGATAGATAATATATAGATAATAGATAGATAGATAGATAGATAGATAGATAATAGATAGATAGTAGATAAATAATAGATAGATAATAGATAGATAGATAGATAATAGATAAATAATATCTAGATAATAGATAGATATTCAATGGATAGATAATAGATAGATAGATAATAGATAGATAGATTATAGATAATAGATAGATATTCAATGGATAGATAGATAGATAATAGATAGATAGATTATAGATATTTAATAGATACAGTTGGGCTCAAAAGTTCACATACCCTGGTGATTTTGGCCTGATAACCTGCATAGAAGTTGGCCCAAATGGGTTTGACTGGCTACTAAAGGAAACATCCTCACCTGCGTCCTGTGACAACGGCCAGGACAATGAATCTGCTCACTAGCGCCCCAGGGGGACAGCAGCTTCCAGTTTAATTGTTTTCACAAGGTCTTATTTGGTTGTCAGGTAACTGGTCCTGTTCAACCAATATTTAGGCCGTCAGATCTAGGGAGAGCTAAAGCCAAATCACAGATTGGTCCAGGTGGTCAGACCGCCCTTTTATCTTTTTTTTGGGGGGCTGTGTTATCCAGCAGATTTCTGCAGGTACTCACCAGGGTGTTGAAGTTGTCGTGTTGGTATAGGTGCTTGTTGCAGGTGACGCAGTCATTCTGGCAGTCACAGAGCACGTGGGAAAGTAAGGACAGCAGCATTATACTCCACAAGAGAGCCTTCATTGTGTTGGTGCGGAGGAGCTAGAAAAGGAAAGAGAACGCCATGTTTAGTCATTGGCTATATGGCAGATGCAACAGAAGCCCCCTGTATATAGTCACATGCCAGGGTGGGATCACACTAGTAAAGAGCCCTAGTATGTGGATCCCCACATCCTCCATCAGGAGCCACCACACTATTACCATGCTCAGGTTTGATCCTGTTTCTCTAGGGCATCTCAATCCACCATAGGATTGAGCACCAGTCCCGTCCTGTTAAGGCGGTGTCTTCAGTCAGTGCAGATTTTCCCATTATTGGGCTAAGGGGTGACAACTGGTGCTCATAAAGTAACTGAAACTGCTGTTATAGGAGAATGTGTAGCATAATGTCTGTGTCTGCCTCTAGCCCCTCCTCCTCTGTCTGTGTCTGTCTCTAGCCCCTCCTCCTCTGTCTGTGTCTGCCTCTAGCCCCTCCTCCTCTGTCTGTGTCTGCCTCTAGCCCCTCCTCCTCTGTCTGTGTCTGCCTCTAGCCCCTCCTCCTCTGTCTGTGTCTGCCTCTAGCCCCTCCTCCTCTATCTGTATCTGCCTCTAGCCCCTCCTCCTCTATCTGTATCTGCCTCTAGCCCCTCCTCCTCTCTGGCTATCTCTATCCCCTCCTTCTCTGTGTCTGCCTCTAGCCCCTCCTCTGTCTGTGTCTGCCTCTAGTCACTCCTACCCTGTCTGTGTCAACCTCTAGCCCCTCCTCCTTTGTCTGTCTCTAGCCCCTCCTCTGTGTCTGCCTTTAGCCACTCCACCCTCCTACTCTGTGTTTGCCTCTAGCCCCTCCTCCTTTGTCTCTGTCTACCTCTAGCCCCTCCTCCTCTGTCTGTGCCTGTCTATAGCCCCTCCTCCTCTGTATGTGTCTACCTCTAGCCCCTCTTCCTTTGTGTCTACCTCTAGCCCCTCCTCCTCTGTGTGTCTACTTCTAGACCTTCCTCCTCTGTCTCTGTCTACCTCTAGCCACTCCTACTCTGTCTATGCCTGCCTCTAGCCCCTCCTCCTCTATCTGTATCTGTCTCAAGCCCCTCCTCCTCTCTCTGGCTATCTCTATCCCCTCCTTTTCTGTGTCTGCCTCTAGTCACTCACTCCTACCCTGTCTGTGTCAACCTCTAGCCCCTCCTCCTTTGTCTGTGTCTGTCTCTAGCCCCTCCTCTGTGTCTGCCTCTAGCCACTCCTCCCTCCTACTGTGTTTGCCTCTAGCCCCTCCCCCTTTGTCTCTGTCTACCTCTAGCCCCTCCTCCTCTGTATGTGTCTACCTCTAGCCCCTCTTCCTTTGTGGCTACCTCTAGCCCCTCCTCCTTTCTGCCCACCTCTAGCCCCTCCTCCTCTGTATGTGTCTTCCTCTAGCCCCACCTCCTCTGTCTGTGTCTACCTCTAGCCCCTCCTCCTCTGTATGTGTCTACCTCTAGCCCCTCCTCCTCTGTCTGTGTCTACCTCTAGCGCCTCCTCCTCTGTCTCTGCCCACCTCTAGCCCCTCCTCCTCTGTCTGTGTCTGCCTCTAGCCCCTCCTCCTCTGTCTGTATCTGCCTCTAGCCACTCCTCCTCTATCTGTATCTGCCTCTAGCCCCTCCTCCTCTGTCTCTGGCTATCTCTATCCCCTCCTTCTCTGTGTCTGCCTCTAGCCCCTCCTCTGTCTGTGTCTGCTAGTCACTCCTACCCTGTCTGTGTCAACCTCTAGCCCCTCCTCCTTTGTCTGTGTCTGTCTCTAGCTCCTCCTCTGTGTCTGCCTCTAGCCACTCCTCCCTCCTACTCTGCGTTTGCCTCTAGCCCCTCCTCCTTTGTCTCTGTCTACCTCTAGCCCCTCCTCCTCTGTCTGTGCCTGCCTATAGCCCCTCTTCCTCTGTATGTGTCTACTTCTAGCCCCTCCTCCTTTGTGCCTACCTGTAGCCCCTCCTCCTCTGTCTATGCCTACCTCTAGCCCCTCCTCCTTTGTGCCTACCTCTAGCCCCTCCTCCTCTGTATATGTCTACATCTAGCCCCTCCTCCTCTGTCTATGCCTACCTCTAGCCCCTCCTCCTTTGTGCCTACCTCTAGCCCCTCCTCCTCTGTCTATGCCTATCTCTAGCCCCTCCTCCTTTGTGCCTACCTCTAGCCCCTCCTCCTCTGTATGTGTCTACGTCTAGCCCCTCCTCCTCTGTCTATGCCTACCTCTAGCCCCTCCTCCTTTGTGCCTACCTCTAGCCCCTCCTCCTCTGTATTTGTCTACGTCTAGCTCCTCCTTCTCTGTCTATGCCTGCCTCTAGCCCCTCCTCCTCTGTATATGCCTGCCTCTAGCCCCTCCTCCTCTGTCTGCGTCTGCTAACAGCGTTTCCATTAGATTGCCCTCTTGCCATTTTTGGGTATAGAGCACCACATTGCACAGTCAGACATAGGGACACTTTTCTGTGCTGTTATCCGCTGAGGAGTCTTTTTTGACTTTGTCCCGACCATAGTCTCCGGCCACTGTTTATCCTTCACCTCTACATCAAAACTTTTTGTACCCATATCAAATGTTATATTGCTAATGTATATCCTTGGTAACATTTTTGTATTATTAAAATCCTTAAATTGTTATATATAATGACTCAGGTTCTCCTTTTTAAAACAATTCCAAGAGTCTATAACTACATGGGTACATTGATAACTTTGGCACTGGTACCTTCTTCCTGATCTATATATCGGTGTGCTCACAGCGACCTATTCACTTTATATTAACCTTTTTAATTTATATTTAAGCCCATACGGAACCCTATTCACTCTATATTTCACCTTTATTACGGATTTGCTTGTTTATTAGCAGCTTAGAAATGTGCAGATGGCGGAGGAGGAGGATTGTGAGCCCGCCGCTGCGAGGACTGTACAGGTCGGGAGAACGGCCACGAAGCACAACATCTTGCCTTCAAGGGGACACAAGTGATTGGAAGAAGTGGCTCATTTGCATAGAAATAGCATACAGGAGAGACATATTGTTTCTATGAATTCTAAATGAGATCATTACCGCTAATTTGCATAGACTGAAATGAGGCTGTCACTCGGGGTATCACGGCGTCAGGGCGGTTTGTGATAAATGGACACAGCGCTGCGCGGGATGTTACCGCTAGGAAAGCCCAATGTGCAAATTTAACCGCCGTCATTAAACTTGACCTCCCTAATTCTAACTATCTCAAGCCCATATGGTGCATACGCTGCTGCCTGTATCAGAGCTGCATTCACAATATATTATGCTTCAGAGCAGAAATCGTCTAGCAACCCCTGCTCATTCACAGTTGGTGAAGACCTGTTTCAGGGTATTTGCATTTTAGTAAATGTCATCTGACATCAGGTTCTGTACAGCTAATTATAGGGGAGGGTTTGACAGCAAGTTGTTGGGTGTTTATAGTAGTAACCAGAAAAACTGTGAGTGCAGCTCTGGAGTATAAAACAGAATGTAATTCAGGATCAGTAATATAATGTATGTACACAGTGACTGCACCAGCAGAATAGTGAGTGCAGCTCTGGGGTATAATACAGGAGGTAACTCAGGATCAGTAATATATGTACCCAGTGACTGCACCAGCAGAATAGTGACTGCAGCTCTGGAGTATAATACAGGATGTAACTCAGGATCAGTAATGTAATGTATGTGCACAGTGACTGCACCAGCAGAATAGTGAGTGCAGCTCTGGAGTATAAAACAGAATGTAATTCAGGATCAGTAATATAATGTATGTATACAGTGACTACACCAGCAGAATAGTGAGTGCAGCTCTGGAGTATAATACAGGAGGTAACTCAGGATCAGTAATGTAATGTATACACACAGTGACTGCACCAGCAGAATAGTGAGTGCAGCTCTGGAGTATATAATACAGGATGTAACTCAGGATCAGTAATGTAATGTATGCACACAGTGACTGCCCCAGCAGAATAGTGAGTGCAGCTCTGGAGTATAATACAGGAGGTAACTCAGGATCAGTAATGTAATGTATGCACACAGTGACTGCACCAGCAGAATAGTGAGTGCAGCTCTGGAGTATATAATACAGGATGTAACTCAGGATCAGTAATGTAATGTATGCACACAGTGACTGCCCCAGCAGAATAGTGAGTGCAGCTCTGGGGAATAATACAGGAGGTAACTCAGGATCAGTAATGTAATGTATACACACAGTGACTGCACCAGCAGAATAGTGAGTGCAGCTCTGGAGTATATAATACAGGATGTAACTCAGGATCAGTAATGTAATGTATGCACACAGTGACTGTACCAGCAGAATAGTGAGTGCAGCTCTGGAGTATAATACAGGAGGTAACTCAGGATCAGTAATGTAATGTATGCACACAGTGACTGCACCAGGAGAATAGTGAGTGCAGCTCTGGAGTATATAATACAGGATGTAACTCAGGATCAGTAATGTAATGTATGCACACAGTGACTGCACCAGCAGAATAGTGAGTGCAGCTCTGGAGTATAATACAGGAGGTAACTCAGGATCAGTAATGTAATGTATGTATACAGTGACTGCACCGGCAGAATAGTGAGTGCAGCTCTGGAGTATAATACAGGAGGTAACTCAGGATCAGTAATGTATGTACACAGTGACTGCACCAGCAGAATAGTGACTGCAGCTCTGGAGTATAATACAGGATGTAACTCAGGATCAGTAATGTAATGTATGTGCACAGTGACTGCACCAGCAGAATAGTGAGTGCAGCTCTGGAGTATAAAACAGAATGTAATTCAGGATCAGTAATATAATGTATGTACGCAGTGACTGCACCAGCAGAATAGTGAGTGCAGCTCTGGGGTATAATACAGGATGTAACTCAGGATCAGTAATGTAATGTATGTACACAGTGACTACACCAGCAGAATAGTGAGTGCAGCTCTGTAGTATAATACAGGAGGTAACTCAGGATCAGTAATGTAATGTATGTATACAGTGACTGCACCGCAGAATAGTGAGTGCAGCTCTGGGGTATAATACAGGATGTAACTCAGGATCAGTAATGTAATGTATGTACACAGTGACTGCACCAGCAGAATAGTGAGTGCAGCTCTGGGGTATAATACAGGAGGTAACTCAGGATCAGTAATGTAATGTATGTACACAGTGACTGCACCGCAGAATAGTGAGTGCAGCTCTGGGGTATAATACAGGAGGTAACTCAGGATCAGTAATGTAATGTATGTACACAGTGACTGCACCAGCAGAATAGTGAGTGCAGCTCTGGAGTATAATACAGGAGGTAACTCAGGATCAGTAATGTAATGTATGTACACAGTGACTGCACCAGCAGAATAGTGAGTGCAGTTCTGGAGTATAATACAGGATGTAACTCAGGATCAGTAGTGTAATGTATGTACACAGTGACTGCACCAGCAGAATAGTGAGTGCAGCTCTGGGGTATAATACAGGATGTAACTCAGGATCAGTAATGTAATGTATGTACACAGTGACTACACCAGCAGAATAGTGAGTGCAGCTCCGGAGTATAATACAGGAGGTAACTCAGGATCAGTAATGTAATGTATGTACACAGTGACTGCACCAGCAGAATAGTGAGTGCAGTTCTGGGGTATAATACAGGATGTAACTCAGGATCAGTAATGTAATGTATGTACACAGTGACTGCACCAGCAGAATAGTGAGTGCAGTTCTGGAGTATAATACAGGAGGTAACTCAGGATCAGTAATGTAATGTATGTACACAGTGACTGCACCAGCAGAATAGTGAGTGCAGCTCTGGGGTATAATACAGGATGTAACTCAGGATCAGTAATGTAATGTATGTACACAGTGACTGCACCAGCAGAATAGTGAGTGCAGCTCTGGAGTATAATACAGGAGGTAACTAAGGATCAGTAATGTAATGTATGTACACAGTGACTGCACCAGCAGAATAGTGAGTGCAGCTCTGGGGTATAATACAGGATGTAACTCAGGATCAGTAATGTAATGTATGTACACAGTGACTGCACCAGCAGAATAGTGAGTGCAGCTCTGGAGTATAATACAGGAGGTAACTCAGGATCAGTAATGTAATGTATGTACACAGTGACTGCACCAGCAGAATAGTGAGTGCAGCTCTGGAGTATAATACAGGAGGTAACTCAGGATCAGTAATGTAATGTATGTACACAGTGACTGCACCAGCAGAATAGTGAGTGCAGCTCTGGAGTATAATACAGGAGGTAACTCAGGATCAGTAATGTAATGTATGTACACAGTGACTGCACCAGCAGAATAGTGAGTGCAGCTCTGGAGTATAATACAGGAGGTAACTCAGGATCAGTAATGTAATGTATGTACACAGTGACTGCACCAGCAGAATAGTGAGTGCAGCTCTGGGGTATAATACAGGATGTAACTCAGGATCAGTAATGCAATGTATGTACACAGTGACTGCACCAGCAGAATAGTGAGTGCAGCTCTGGAGTATAATACAGGAGGTAACTCAGGATCAGTAATGTAATGTATGTACACAGTGACTGCACCAGCAGAATAGTGAGTGCAGTTCTGGAGTATAATACAGGATGTAACTCAGGATCAGTAATGTAATGTATGTACACAGTGACTACACCAGCAGAATAGTGAGTGCAGCTCTGGAGTATAATACAGGATGTAACTCAGGATCAGTAATGTAATGTATGTACACAGTGACTGCACCAGCAGAATAGTGAGTGCAGCTCTGGGGTAAAATACAGGATGTAACTCAGGATCAGTAATGTAATGTATGTACACAGTGACTGCACCAGCAGAATAGTGAGTGCAGCTCTGGGGTATAATACAGGATGTAACTCAGGATCAGTAATGTAATGTATGTACACAGTGAGTACACCAGCAGAATAGTGAGTGCAGTTCTGGAGTATAATACAGGATGTAACTCAGGATCAGTAATGTAGTGTATGTACACAGTGACTACACCAGCAGAATAGTGAGTGCAGCTCTGGGGTATAATATAGGATGTAACTCAGGATCAGTAATGTAATGTATGTACACAGTGACTACACCAGTAGAATAGTGAGTGCAGTTCTGGAGTATAATACAGGATGTAACTCAGGATCAGTAATGTATGTACACAGTGACTGCACCAGCAGAATAGTGAGTGCAGCTCTGGAGTATAATACAGGATGTAACTCAGGATCAGTAATGTATGTACACAGTGACTGCACCAGCAGAATAGTGAGTGCAGCTCTGGAGTATAATACAGGATGTAACTCAGGATCAGTAATGTAATGTATGTACACAGTGACTGCACCAGCAGAATAGTGAGTGCAGCTCTGGGGTATAATACAGGATGTAACTCAGGATCAGTAATGTAATGTATGTACACAGTGAGTACACCAGCAGAATAGTGAGTGCAGTTCTGGAGTATAATACAGGATGTAACTCAGGATCAGTAATGTAGTGTATGTACACAGTGACTACACCAGCAGAATAGTGAGTGCAGCTCTGGGGTATAATATAGGATGTAACTCAGGATCAGTAATGTAATGTATGTACACAGTGACTACACCAGTAGAATAGTGAGTGCAGTTCTGGAGTATAATACAGGATGTAACTCAGGATCAGTAATGTATGTACACAGTGACTGCACCAGCAGAATAGTGAGTGCAGCTCTGGAGT
Source organism: Dendrobates tinctorius (assembly GCF_039654945.1). Classification (NCBI taxonomy): domain Eukaryota; kingdom Metazoa; phylum Chordata; class Amphibia; order Anura; family Dendrobatidae; genus Dendrobates; species Dendrobates tinctorius. The sequence continues at coordinate 262,916 of NW_027361998.1, read as the reverse complement.
ATAATACAGGATGTAACTCAGGATCAGTAATGTATGTACACAGTGACTGCACCAGCAGAATAGTGAGTGCAGCTCTGGAGTATAATACAGGATGTAACTCAGGATCAGTAATGTAATGTATGTACACAGTGACTGCACCAGCAGAATAGTGAGTGCAGCTCTGGGGTATAATACAGGATGTAACTCAGGATCAGTAATGTAATGTATGTACACAGTGACTGCACCAGCAGAATAGTGAGTGCAGCTCTGGGGTATAATACAGGATGTAACTCAGGATCAGTAATGTAATGTATGTACACAGTGACTACACCAGCAGAATAGTGAGTGCAGCTCTGGAGTATAATACAGGAGGTAACTCAGGATCAGTAATGTATGTACACAGTGACTCCACCAGCAGAATAGTGAGTGCAGCTCTGGAGTATAATACAGGATGTAACACAGGATCAGTAATGTAATGTATGTACACAGTGACTGCACCAGGAGAATAGCGAGTGCAGCTCTGGAGTATAATATAGAATAAAATGTTCCCAAGCATTTTACAATATCTGTTCTGTAACTCCTTCTACCGTAGGTGTCGCAGAAGCAGCCATTGAGATCAAGTACACTTATCTATACCAGATGAAGATGGTATACTCGTCTGCTTATGGGGGTCATCATAGCTTTGTCTGGTTTCCACTCATGCTCTCACAGTTGGCCATAGTGAATGTATGACACAGGGAAGTAGATTTCCCCACTGGAGACTGAGACTAGTGTGAATGGTCACAATTAGAGTTGAGGAAACGGGTCGGTCATATTCAAAAGTCGGCGACTTTCGCTGAAGTCAGGTTTCATGAAACGAAACCCGACCATAGCGTGAGGTCGGCCATGAGGTCGGCGACCAGAGCGCCAACGTCGCGTTTCAAATGATGCTTCCAGCGCCCTTTTTCAGCCAGTGATGGAGGACGCACACTGTGGGCAACGCGATGACATGGGCATCGGTCACCACCATCTTTGAGACGGGCATGCAAGTGATTGGCTGGCTTTGTGTGGCGTCACAGGGGGTATAAAAGGGCGTGAACGCCGACCGCCATCTTACTTCTGCCGATCTCAGCATAGGGAGGGAGAGGTTGCAGCTGCTGATTCTGAATAAGGGAGAAGAACAAAAAAACTGCTTCTGCTGGTAGCGATTTCCACTGCACAACACAACACTTTGTGTGCAGTGACAGGGGAGGATATTTTTGTGCATCAGCTCTGTTGGTTATTAGGCTGCCTTATAAGGCTCCCTGATAGCTGCATTGCTGTTTGCACACTGCTGTGTAAACTTCTTTTTTAAAAGCAAAAATACTTTTCTTCCTCTTTTCTGCACAGTTACCAAGCGTTCATTTTTCCACCCTTTTGTGTGCAGCAGTCCTGCTTATTAGGCTGCCTGCTGCCATACTTGGACTGAGAGCATCATTGTCAGCCTCCTAAAATCTCTAGGGAGATTCCAATTCTCCCCAATGCTACATACACCCTCCACCTGGTCATACACCATCCAATTTCAGCCTGTTACATTGAGGTGTAATCTCTACTGGGCCAGAGACAATAGTTCTGGGTCCTCAAATCTCTAGCTGCACGGAAATTACAACCTTTACTACAAAAAGATGCCCGATTACAATCCATTTTTCCAGACCCCCCCACTACTGTGCTTTAGGCAGCCCCCAAATCTAAGAAGCATCATTGTCAGAAGCTCCCTGTCCTCTCCAACAGCTGCAGGAACCTTTCCTTGCAACCAGAAAAAATGTAAAACCTGTCCATCTATAATGACCACAGACAAGATAAAGATCCCCAACTCACATCAGGACTACAAGATCCCAGGTACTTTCAGCTGCATTACATCTAATGGGGTGTACTTAATTATTTGTACTAAATGTCCAACAGGGAGTCTGTATGTGGGGGAGACAGGGCAAAAGCTTAGAACAAGGATGAATGCTCATCGTCACACAATAAGAGAAAAAAGAATGGATCTACCTGTGGCAAAACATTTTTGTATGCCTCATCACAGCAACATGGATATGAAATTACTGGTATTGAAAGGTAACTTCACATCTCATAGAGAGAGAAGAATCTGTGAGTATAAATTTATCACAACCTTTGACACTCTCAAAGCTGGAATGAATGTGTCGCATGGATTTATGTCTTTTTACATCAATTAAGCAATTTGCTCCTAAGACCTTGTGGGGGCATCACAACACATTAGGAGACTCCAATCAGAGGACAATAAAACATCCAGACTCCTTATCTATGAACTGGAGCAATATTTATGTTTCCCCTCTCCCATATTGATAGTTCTGCTTCACGTCACTTGTCTCATCTGTTGCATTTTTTCTGTGCTGTATTGTGCATAAATATATGACTCTTCAGATTTTGTGTTAGTCTAGCCTGATGAAGAGACCTGAGTAGTCTCGAAAGCTTGCAATGTGTTACCATCTTTTCAGTTAGCCATTAAAAGGTATCAACTACTGAGGACTCTCAATCCTGAATATTTCTCAAATCTCTAGTGAGATTCAAATTCCCCCCAATACTATATACACCTTGTACCTTCTTTTACAGTACCATATAGCTGGTGGTATTTTGGGTACATTTTCACAAAAATGAGCAAGTATGGTGGAAGACGCCATGGAAGTGGGCGGGGGTTGCCAGCTGGTCCCTATGGTGGTGTTGGTGGTGGTGCATCTGTTGGTAGTGGCAAAAGCACAATAGCACCTAAGGCAGGAGATGTTGAGCCTGCGTCATCGTCTGGCTCCACAAGGCCTCGAAGGCTCTCTTTTCTGGGAGTAGGTAAACCACTTTTAAAGCCGGAGCTTCAGAAACAAGTTTTGACTTACATTGCTGACACAGCCTCCAGCTCTCTCGCCTCCTCTTCTGAAGATTCAAAAAAATAAAAGCACTGAGTCGTCATTGGAGGCTCCTGGTCAGGAACAACACCTTTCCTTATGTCCTTCACCCCTACCAAAAGTGAAGGATGTGGCAGGCCACACTACCGATTACTCCATGGAGCTCTTTTCACATACCATGCCTGGGTTAGCGAAGTCAAATAGTGAATTCCCCAGTCCAAGATGAATCTGACATGGAGTGCACTGATGCACAGCCGCTGCTAGATTTTTCTGCTGGTACATTCACTCAGAGCACTACATTATCCTCGCAGTGTACTGAGGCAGAATCAGACCCTGATGAAGCTCAGGTGCCCCTTCCCGCATACTATACCACCTTACACTGTGACACAGAGGAAGGTGTACATGAAACTGAAGAGGAGGTGATGGATGACCCAGTTGTTGACCCAGATTGGCATCCATTGGGGGAAAAGGGTGCCGCTACCAATAGCTCAGAAGAGGAGGAGGAGGATCTGCAGCAGGCAATGACATCGCAACAGGTGTGATCTGGCAGGCCCGGAGCAGTCCAAAAACGTGTTACAAAACCCAAAAGAGTTGCAGGACACCTTGGCCAGACGGTCAAATTAGCACAGCGTGCAAGGTCTCAAAATGTCTTCCATAGTAGGAAGAGTGCAGTGTGGCACTTTTTTGAACAAAATCCTAATGATCAGGCAAAAGTTATCTGTAAGGAGTGTGCAAAGACCTTTAGCCAAGGGAAAAATCTGAGAAATTTGAATACCAGTTGCATGCTTAGACATTTAACCACCATGCACTTGCAAGCGTGGATGGACTACCATACCTCACGTACCACATGTGCACCTGCTCCGAATGAAGGTAGTCAGCAATGCTACATCGCTTCCCCCACTGTAAGCCCACCGGTTAGCACACCACCAGCAGCAAATGTCGAGGTGTCGTCGCAAGGGCAAAGCAGTCATGGAATCACAATGTTATTGTTACGAAAGACTGAACCTAGGCCATCAGAAAGAACACCAACTCCATCACCATCATCAACACTCTCTCAGTCCGCCATGTCCACCGCTAGTTTGATCATATGCAGCTCTCAAGTCCAGCTCACCCTACCAGAGACTCTGAGTAGGACAAGAAAGTACTCATCCTCTCATCCGCGTACACTGGCTTTGAACGCCCACATTGCCAAACTAATCTCGTTAGAGATGATGCTCTACCGGTTGGTTGAAAGCAAAGCTTTCCACGAGCTCATGGCCATCCCAGCTCTCCACGTGCATGTGAAAGACCGCATTGTCCATGCACTCAAGCAATCAGTGAGTGGAAAGGTGCACCTCACAACAGATGTATGGTCCAGTAGGCATGGCCAGGGCCGTTACGTGTCCATCACTGCGCACTGGGTTAGTGTGGTGGATGCAGGGTCCACAGGGGACAACGGCGGTGGGACAGTGCTGCCTAGCCCATGGTATAGGAAACAGTTGGCTGTAGGCATTCGACCCTGCTCGTCCTCCTCCATAAGCGAAAGCTCGTCCACAGAGCGCAGTCGCACGAGCACTCCATCCGCAGCTGCCAGTGTTGCACACGAGGTGTCCCACTATTGTACAGCTAGTGGTAAGCATCAGCAGGCTGTGTTGAGGATGAGGTGTTTGGGCGACAACAGACACTGCGGAGGTACTGGCCGACTACTTGCAGCAAAAAACTGAGTCATGGCTGGGCAGTCTACATCTTGAGGCAGGCAAGGTAGTTAGTGATAACGGCAGGAGTTTTGTGGCAGCCATAGACCTTTCAAAACTCAGACACATACCTTGCTTGGCTCACACCTTGAACCTGGTGGTGCAGTGCTTCCTCAATAATTATCCGGAGTTAACACCCCTGCTCCATAAGGTGTGAAGACTGTGCTCGCACATCCGCCGGTCGCCCGTACACTCCAGTCGTATGCAGAAGCTGCAGCGATTGCTCCACCTTCCCAAGCACCGCCTAATTATCGACGTTGCAACAAGGTGGAACTCCACCCTGCACATGGTTCAGAGACTGTGCGAACAGAGGCAGGCTGTAATGCATTTGTGGGAGGATACACGGGCAGGCAGTTTGCAGGCAGACATGGAGTTGTCTGGTGTGCAGTGGTCGAAGCTGAAAGACCTCTGTAAAGTCCTTCAGTGTTTTGAGGAATGCAAACGGCTGGTAAGCGCAGACGACGCCATCATAAGCATGAGCATCCCACTTATGCGTCTGCTCATGCAAACTTTGACGCACATTAAGGATCAGGCGTCTGCAGCGGAGGAGGAACAGGAGGAGGAGGAGGAGGGAATCCTTGATGACAGTCAGCCATTGTCTGGTCAGGGAATTCTCATGGACGAGGTGGAGGAAGAAGAGGAGGAAGAGGAGGATGATGGGGATGATTATTTTGGGGAGGATAATGCTTCTCAGGGGCAAGAAAAAATGTTCGTGTGGCAAGGTCAGGTACAGGGTTTGTGCGTGACTGGAGGGATGTGGATTTGCCTGAAAGTGCTCCTCCACCCAGCAATCGCAGTGCATCATTGACACCTGGAACATTGGCCCACATGTCTGATTATGCCTTGCATATCCTAAAAAGGGACCCCCGCATTGCCAATATGATGAACGATGACGACTACTGGTTGGCCAGCATCCTGGATCCACGCTATAAAGGCAAATTCCAAAACATCATGCCACAGGAGAACCTAGAGCTAATAATGGCTAATAAACAAGCAACTCTGGTAAACCGTTTGTTTGAGGCATTCCCAGCACACAGTGGCGGTGATGTTTTTCCAACGAGCCATAGGGGGCTACATGGAAGAGGTGTTCGTGGTGCACACAGCCGAAGTGGCGTTGGACACAGGGGTTTCATGACCATGTTGTGGACTGATTTTTCAAGTACTGCTCACACGACTGGTAATACTGCATCGATTGAAAGTGACAGGAGACAGCAGTTGTCAACTATGGTAACAAACCACTTCTCCTCCCATATCGATGTTCTCCCTCACCGGTCATTCCCCTTTGACTATTGGGCCAGTAAACTTGACACCTGGCCTGAATTGGCACAATATGCCTTACAGGAGCTCGCTTGCCCTGCTGCTAGTGTGTTATCTGAACGATTCTTCAGTGCTGCTGGATCAATCCTGACAGAAAAAAGGACCCGTCTGTCGACCCAAAATTTTGATGATCTAACCTTCATTAAAATGAACCATGCATGGGTTTCAAAGGATTTTGTCCCACCCTCTCCTGCTGACACGAAGGTTGCCAGAAAAATGGCTTGCTTTTGTCCTCCTCTTCCGCGGACTTCTCCAATTACTTCATTTGCAGCTGCTGAATGTCCAACATCAACATATGCCAATTTTTCCACCTCCCTAACTGGGCTGCCTCCCCCCACAGGGCCGGGGTCACCACCTGGCGCACGCACCCGTGCGAGTGCCGTTGCCCTGGACAGGTGGGTGGGCACACTCTTTGGCAATGGCACTGGAACAAGGTCCCTCATAGTAGAATCAAGTGTCTCTGATGGTGGGGGTGCACACCCACCGTCAGACACACCGGCGTACTATGAGGGGCCCTGTGCCAGTGCCGTCGACAATGAGTGGGCACCCCTGCTTGCTCAGGATCACAGCACTTGCAACGTTGAAATACTTACCTCTCCCTGCTCCACCGCTGTGACGTCTTCCGCGTTTCCTGACAGTGACATTCTGGTCAGAGAGCGCGATGACATCACGTCTGTACGCCCTCTGCCTAAGCAGTCCAAGTGCAGTGAGATGGAAGATGGGGACGACGAGGAGTCAAGACTAGTACAGGGATTCCCTAGCGAGAATTATTTAATTGTTTTCAATGTTGGGACAGCTATTTTTGGGGAGGGCTATACTCTGGAGAATGATATATGGGGCCCACCATACACTGGAGCATTCCAAAGGTGGACATCAGACACTGGAGCAGCATTTACAGGGCCTATTTTACACTGGAGCATTAGAAATGGGGCCCATTAAATATGGAGCATTATTTGGGCCCATAAGACAGTGGAGCTTCAGCCATGAGGACCAATATATACCGTAGCATTATGTGGAGCTCATCATATACTGTTTCAAACATTATATGGGACCAATGATTCTGTATGGAGAAATATATGGGACTCATTACTCTGTATGGCGCACTATGCGGTGGCCATAATACTGTATGGAGGAATATACTGTCTGTTTTTGGAGCTATTGGAGAATTTAAAATGGATATCAGTCATGAGATGTAAGAAGTGAAGTATTTTTCATTGTACTATACCGCTATTTCTCTGCCGTATCAGAGGATCATGAATTGTGGCATGTGTTAAAGGAGCCCATTGACACTCTTTGGCCTTGGGCCCACGAAAATCTGGAGCCAGCCCTACCCCCCCCACAACTTTAGCCAAATAACCCCCAGTTTTCAATGCCTAACTATTATTATAAAGTAATTTAAGGTTGACAAGATTAAGTAATAAGAATTGATGTCGTTGGCATTGAAATGGGCACTGTAGGTGTGTTTCCTGTCCTCCACTCCATGCCGACCTTGGTTCCCCATTGACTTGCACTGGGTTTCGTGTTTCAGTCGGCCTTCGACTTTTCACGATAATCGCCCGATTTCGTTCGACCCGACGTTTGAGAAAGTCGGGTTTCATGAAACCCGACTCGACCCGAAAAAAGGCAAAGTCGCTCATCTCTAGTCACAATTTCTCAGCATAATCTGGATGCACTTGATTTAATACAGTTTTAACCGCAGTATCTGAATATACACTAACATTTTTACACCATAACAACATAAAGCCAAAAGAACACTCGAAGCAATTCAAAATCATTGAAGAGTATTAGTTAGGGAAAGGGAAATATAAAACTCAATTAGTGCTGAGAAGAAAAGATTAATTCTACCATAGTCCAACATCTATCTTTGTCCTTCGAGGCACCCAGACCAGAGCAGTCTACATCTTGAAACCTCGGCCCAGCATCTAGGCCACTTGTGGTATGTACTAGCCTCTGCAATGTCATGAAGTTTCTTGAGGCTTAGTCATGACTTCATGGAGCCTATTCAGTACCTGAGGATGGTGGATCGACATTGGCAGATGAAGAAGTAAAGATTGCCCTTGTCAGGGTGCCACAGAGGACGAGACTAGATGCTGAACCAGGTCAGCACAAATTTTTTTTGCTCAACTTTGCAAATTGCCTCTCCAGCGGGGAAGAGGACAGGAACTCTAGTACCAACTATTGGAGGTAGCAATCCTAAAAGTCAATATCGACCCACATGACTACGGATTAAAATGAAACCAAAATCTAAATTCGCAAGCTCATATTTCGAGGTGATTGCTGCTCATTAGTGCAAAGCATGATATCTGTTTTGGCCTCTTACTGTGGGTTAAACAGGTAACATCTATCCTTCTGGAAACTAACATGCCTGACGTGCCAGTGTAAAGAGACTTTTAGGCCATGAAAAGCTCTTCATGTGCTCATCTTTACCATCTTTAATATACAGATCACAATAAACCTCTATAAATTTCTTGTTGCCATATATCTTTGAAACCAAGGAAGGTTATTGGAGCATAGATATTTTAGAGGGAGGTCCACGTCTTGCTCCACTATACAGTAAGTCAGTGTTGAGAGGTCATTTGGTGAACATAAGCCTTAATATGGGGGACCATTCTTGTTCTAGGGTTCCCCAATGATCCCAAGAAAGGGGTTGACTAAGCTCCATCCGAATGAGGTGGTAATTGAGCATGCCGACCTCCACATTCTTCATTGGCAGAGATTGACAAATTCAGCGTTCCTTTTTTCCCCCAGTCTAATTGACAACAAAAGTTAGGTCATCGATTTCTGTACTGCGTAGACGACCCTTCTGAACACCTACAGTCCATAGGTCATCGATTTTTTTTATCGTGTAGATGACCCCTCTAAAGACCTACAGTCCATAGGTCATTGATTTCTGTATCGCGTAGACGACCCCTCTAAAGACCTACAGTCCATAGGTCATCGATTTCTGTATCGCATAGATGACCCCTCTAAAGACCTACAGTCCATAGGTCATCGATTCCTGTATCGCATAGACGACCCCTCTAAAGACCTATAGTCCATAGGTCATCGATTTCTGTATCGCATGGATGACCCCTCTAAAGACCTACAGTCCATAGGTCATCGATTCCTGTATCGCATAGACGACCCCTCTAAAGACCTATAGTCCATAGGTCATCAATTTCTTAATCACGTAGACGAACCCTCTAAAGACCTACAGTCCACAGGTCATTGATTTCTTTATCGCGTAGATGACCCCTCTAAGACCTACAGTCCATAGGTCATCGATTTCTCTATTGCAAAGACGACCCCTCTAAAGACCTACGGTCCATAGTTCATCGATTTCTTTATCGTGTAGACAATCCCGCTAAAGACCTACAGTCCATAGGTCACTGATTTCTTTATCATGTAGACGACCCCTCTAAAGACCTACAGTCCATAGTAGGTCATCGATTTCGTTATCGCATAGATGACCCCTCTAAAGACCTACAGTCCATACGCAGCAGGACACCATTACCTCCTAGATTACCAAATAGAAATATATGAGGACAATTGATCGGTCAACAGAAGCTTGTTGGCAATTTCTATATTGTAAAAGAAGATTTATTTTTTTTACATGGCGCAACAAACTGAAAGGAACAAAGATGGAAAAGACAAAATATCTCAAAGACGAAGGCTCGTTAGTCATCTCCTCTGTAGTATTATTTTTGAGGGAATGGAGGTGGTGTCTTCATTCGCTTTATACTATTATTTCATTATCTCTTGCTGGGCAGACATTAATAACCTTTCCTATCCGCAGCTGCGGCGTATGAAAGAGCAGGGATGCCTTTTGTTCCAGATCCAGCCGAGCCTCCTTCTCCTGATAATGTGGTCAACTCTAAGATTGCGATGAATTCAGAACCGTTCCGCTTTACTTAACTCTGTAATCATGGAAAGAAATGTTAAAATAATCTGCAGCTCGATGAAAGATGTCACGTCTGTAATTCTGTTAGCTGTGCGTTGACCGATGCAGCTCAACGGTCCCAGGATGCTCTTCATTGCTGGATGTTCATGTAGGCCATTATCAATGGTGGACTCACGTAGAGGGAGAGTGAATGTTAATCACAGGGAGAATGATGTAAATGTCTCAGGACATTAGCTCCGGACGTCATTAGACTTGGCAGAATAAAGCACAGCGAGGGCAACAAGGGTCACGAAAAGGAAGAGGAAGTCGAAGTCTATGGTGTTAGAGATTGATTTCTTAATTCTGAAATTAACTCAAATGTTAGGATGGGTTGGGGTACGGATGATTTAGCTTGCTGACATGGAGGAAGACACGTTTATGTTTATTTGTTCATTTCTGCAGAATATGATTCTCAAAGACAGAATTGCTGCCATGTAACACAACATGGAAAGATTTTACACTGGCAAAATCAACTGTTTTTGAGGGTGCCATCAGCTAAGCAACAGCTGCTATCTCAATTGGGTTTCCTCTAATGCGATAACCCCTTAAAGGCCTCATGCATACAACCATATTACAGCTCGTTCAGAGCTGTAAGGAGATATAATATGCATTTAAGTTAATGTAGCTATTATTATTTTGTGCGGCTTCTATATGAATCTGGTGGAAAAATCATATTGACCAAGCTCCGCATATGTGACTTATCACTGTATAACCTTAAGGCTCTGTGCCTTAACACTATGTGCAACTATCAAGCTTTGTGCCTTAATACTATTTGCAACCATCAAGCTTTGTGCCTTAATAATATGTATAACCATCAAGCTTTGTGCCTTAATAAGATGTACAACCATCAAGCTCTGTGCCTTAATACTATGTATAACCATCAAGCTTTGTGCCTTAATACTATTTCTAACCATCAAGCTTTGGCCTTAATACTATGTGTAAACAACAAGCTTTGTGCCTTAATGCTATGTGTAACCATCAAGCTTTCTGTCTTAATACTACGTGTAACCAACAAGCTTTGTGCCTTAATACTACGTGTAACCAACAAGCTTTGTGCCTTAATACTACGTGTAACCAACAAGCTTTGTGCCTTAATACTACGTGTAACCAACAAGCTTTGTTCCTTAATACTACGTGTAACCAACAAGCTTTGTGCCTCAATACTACGTGTAACCAACAAGCTTTGTGCCTTAATACTATGTGTAACCAACAAGCTTTGTGCCTTAATACTATGTGTAACCAACAAGCTTTGTGCCTTAATACTATGTGTAACCAACAAGCTTTGTGCCTTAATACTATGTGTAACCCTCAAGCTTTGTGCCTTAATACTATGTGTAACCAACAAGCTTTGTGCCTTAATACTATGTGTAACCAACAAGCTTTGTGCCTTAATACTACGTGTAACCAACAAGCTTTGTGCCTTAATACTATGTGTAACCAACAAGCTTTGTGCCTTAATACTATGTGTAACCAGCAAGCTTTGTGCCTTAATACTATGTGTAACCCTCAAGCTCTGTGCCTTAATACTATGTGTAACTATCAAGCTTTGTGCCTTAATACTATGTGTAACCAGCAAGCTTTGTGCCTTAATACTATGTGTAACCCTCAAGCTTTGTGCCTTAATACTATGTGTAACCAACAAGCTTTGTGCCTTAATACTATGTGTAACCCTCAAGCTTTGTGCCTTAATACTATGTATAACCATCAAGCTCTGTACCTTAATACTATTTGTAACCCTCAAGCTTTGTACATTAATACTATGTGTAACCAACAAGCTTTGTGCCTTAATACTATGTGTAACCAACAAGCTTTGTGCCTTAATACTATGTGTAACCAACAAGCTTTGTGTCTTAATACTATGTGTAACCAACAAGCTTTGTGCCTTAATACTATGTGTAACCAACAAGCGTTGTGCCTTAATACTACGTGTAACCAACAAGCTTTGTTCCTTAATACTACGTGTAACCAACAAGCTTTGTGCCTTAATACTACGTGTAACCCTCAAGCTTTGTGCCTTAATACTATGTGTAACCAACAAGCTTTGTGCCTTAATACTATGTGTAACCCTCAAGCTTTGTGCCTTAATACTATGTATAACCATCAAGCTCTGTACCTTAATACTATTTGTAACCCTCAAGCTTTGTGCATTAATACTATGTGTAACCAACAAGCTTTGTGCCTTAATACTATGTGTAACCAACAAGCTTTGTGCCTTAATACTATGTGTAACCAACAAGCTTTGTGTCTTAATACTATGTGTAACCAACAAGCTTTGTGCCTTAATACTATGTGTAACCAACAAGCTTTGTGCCTTAATACTATGTGTAACCCTCAAGCTTTGTGCCTTAATACTATGTGTAACCAACAAGCTTTGTGCCTTAATACTATGTGTAACCAACAAGCTTTGTGCCTTAATACTACGTGTAACCAACAAGCTTTGTGCCTTAATACTATGTGTAACCAACAAGCTTTGTGCCTTAATACTATGTGTAACCAGCAAGCTTTGTGCCTTAATACTATGTGTAACCCTCAAGCTCTGTGCCTTAATACTATGTGTAACTATCAAGCTTTGTGCCTTAATACTATGTGTAACCAGCAAGCTTTGTGCCTTAATACTATGTGTAACCCTCAAGCTTTGTGCCTTAATACTATGTGTAACCAACAAGCTTTGTGCCTTAATACTATGTGTAACCCTCAAGCTTTGTGCCTTAATACTATGTATAACCATCAAGCTCTGTACCTTAATACTATTTGTAACCCTCAAGCTTTGTACATTAATACTATGTGTAACCAACAAGCTTTGTGCCTTAATACTATGTGTAACCAACAAGCTTTGTGCCTTAATACTATGTGTAACCAACAAGCTTTGTGTCTTAATACTATGTGTAACCAACAAGCTTTGTGCCTTAATACTATGTGTAACCAACAAGCGTTGTGCCTTAATACTACGTGTAACCAACAAGCTTTGTTCCTTAATACTACGTGTAACCAACAAGCTTTGTGCCTTAATACTACGTGTAACCCTCAAGCTTTGTGCCTTAATACTATGTGTAACCAACAAGCTTTGTGCCTTAATACTATGTGTAACCCTCAAGCTTTGTGCCTTAATACTATGTATAACCATCAAGCTCTGTACCTTAATACTATTTGTAACCCTCAAGCTTTGTGCATTAATACTATGTGTAACCAACAAGCTTTGTGCCTTAATACTATGTGTAACCAACAAGCTTTGTGCCTTAATACTATGTGTAACCAACAAGCTTTGTGTCTTAATACTATGTGTAACCAACAAGCTTTGTGCCTTAATACTATGTGTAACCAACAAGCGTTGTGCCCTAATACTACGTGTAACCAACAAGCTTTGTTCCTTAATACTACGTGTAACCAACAAGCTTTGTGCCTTAATACTACGTGTAACCAACAAGCTTTGTGCCTTAATACTATGTGTAACCAACAAGCTTTGTGCCTTAATACTATGTGTAACCAACAAGCTTTGTGCCTTAATACTATGTGTAACCAACAAGCTTTGTGCCTTAATACTATGTGTAACCAGCAAGCTTTGTGCCTTAATACTATGTGTAACCCTCAAGCTTTGTGCCTTAATACTATGTGTAACCAACAAGCTTTGTGCCTTAATACTATGTGTAACCAACAAGCTTTGTGCCTTAATACTACGTGTAACCAACAAGCTTTGTGCCTTAATACTATGTGTAACCAACAAGCTTTGTGCCTTAATACTATGTGTAACCAGCAAGCTTTGTGCCTTAATACTATGTGTAACCCTCAAGCTCTGTGCCTTAATACTATGTGTAACTATCAAGCTTTGTGCCTTAATACTATGTGTAACCAGCAAGCTTTGTGCCTTAATACTATGTGTAACCCTCAAGCTTTGTGCCTTAATACTATGTGTAACCAACAAGCTTTGTGCCTTAATACTATGTGTAACCCTCAAGCTTTGTGCCTTAATACTATGTATAACCATCAAGCTCTGTACCTTAATACTATTTGTAACCCTCAAGCTTTGTGCATTAATACTATGTGTAACCAACAAGCTTTGTGCCTTAATACTATGTGTAACCAACAAGCTTTGTGCCTTAATACTATGTGTAACCAACAAGCTTTGTGTCTTAATACTATGTGTAACCAACAAGCTTTGTGCCTTAATACTATGTGTAACCAACAAGCGTTGTGCCTTAATACTACGTGTAACCAACAAGCTTTGTGCCTTAATACTATGTGTAACCAACAAGCTTTGTGTCTTAATGCTATGCGTAACCAGCAAGCTTTGTGCCTTAATACTATGCGTAACCAGCAAGCTTTGTGTCTTAATACTATGTGTAAACAACAAGCTTTGTGCCTTAATACTATGTGTAACCAACAAGCTTTGTGACTTAATACTATGTGTAACCAACAAGCTTTGTGTCTTAATACTACGTGTAACCAACAAGCTTTGTGCCTTAATACTATGTGTAACCCTCAAGCTCTGTGCCTCAATACTATGTGTAACCAGCAAGTTTTGTGCCTTAATAGTATGTATAACCATCAAGGTTAGCACCTTAATACTATGTGTAACTATGAAGCTTTGTGCCTTAATACTATGTATAACCATCAAGCTCTGTACCTTAATACTATGTGTAACCATCAAGCTCTGTACCCTAATACTATGTGTAACCATCAAGCTCTGTACCCTAATACTATGTATAACCATCAAGCTCTGTGCCTTAATACTATGTGTAACCCTCAAGCTCTGTGCCTTAATACTATGTGTAACTATCAAGCTTTGTGCCTTAATACTATGTGTAACCAGCAAGCTTTGTGCCTTAATACTATGTGTAACCCTCAAGCTTTGTGCCTTAATACTATGTGTAACCAACAAGCTTTGTGCCTTAATACTATGTGTAACCCTCAAGCTTTGTGCCTTAATACTATGTATAACCATCAAGCTCTGTACCTTAATACTATTTGTAACCCTCAAGCTTTGTGCATTAATACTATGTGTAACCAACAAGCTTTGTGCCTTAATACTATGTGTAACCAACAAGCTTTGTGCCTTAATACTATGTGTAACCAACAAGCTTTGTGTCTTAATACTACGTGTAACCAACAAGCTTTGTGCCTTAATACTATGTGTAACCATCAAGCTCTGTACCTTAATACTATTTGTAACCCTCAAGCTTTGTGTATTAATACTATGTGTAACCAACAAGCTTTGTGCCTTAATACTATGTGTAACCAACAAGCTTTGTGTCTTAATACTATGTGTAACCAACAAGCTTTGTGCCTTAATACTATGTGTAACCAACAAGTGTTGTGCCTTAATACTACGTGTAACCAACAAGCTTTGTGCCTTAATACTATGTGTAACCAACAAGCTTTGTGTCTTAATGCTATGCGTAACCAGAACCAGCAAGCTTTGTGCCTTAATACTATGCGTAACCAGCAAGCTTTGTGTCTTAATACTATGTGTAAACAACAAGCTTTGTGCCTTAATACTATGTGTAACCAACAAGCTTTGTGACTTAATACTATGTGTAACCAACAAGCTTTGTGTCTTAATACTACGTGTAACCAACAAGCTTTGTGCCTTAATACTATGTGTAACCCTCAAGCTCTGTGCCTCAATACTATGTGTAACCAGCAAGTTTTGTGCCTTAATAGTATGTATAACCATCAAGGTTAGCACCTTAATACTATGTGTAACTATGAAGCTTTGTACCTTAATACTATGTATAACCATCAAGCTCTGTACCTTAATACTATGTGTAACCATCAAGCTCTGTACCCTAATACTATGTGTAACCATCAAGCTCTGTACCCTAATACTATGTGTAACCATCAAGCTCTGTGCCTTAATACTATGTGTAACCACTAAGCTTATTATTTTAAATACTATGTGTAACCACAAAGCTCTATCCTTCACTGCTATATTTAACTGCAAAACTCTGGGCATCAATACAGTGTGTAACCACCAAGCACTGTGCATTAATACAAGATGTGCATATCAAGTTCTGTGCCTCAATACTATATAGAGCAACCAAGCTCTGTGCCTTGATACTATGTGTAAGAGACAAATTTTGTGTCCTAATACTATGTATGATCACCAAGCTTTTTGCTTCAATTCTGTGTGTAACCACAAAGCTATGTGCCTTAATGCTATGCGTAATAATCGAGTGCTATGCCTCAAATCAATATGTAACTGACAAGCTCTTTGCCACAATACTATTTGTAACCACCAACTTATGTGTCTCTATACTATGTGCACCTGCCAAGCTTTGAACCTTACTATTATGTGTAACTACCAAGTTCTGTGTCTCAATATTATGTTTAGCTAGAAAGCTCTGTTTCTCAACACTGAAGGTAACAGCCACATTTTGTGCCTCATTACTGTATGGAATCACAAAGCATTCTGCCTTATTACTGTTTCTGTGTAACTGCCAAGCTCTGCGCCTCAATACTATGTGTAACTGCCAAGCTCTGCGCCTTAATACTACGTGTAACAGCTAAGATTGTACTGTCATTGAGAGTATGTGCTATCTTCCAATGGGGTACTTTCTTACAGATAATACAGATATCTCAGAATACAGAGGCTACATAATTATTTATTCCTCCCATAGTGATCGACAACGCCGGTGTTCCTTAAACATAAAGCTCCAGGGCTCATATCACTTTAACATATAGTCAGACTTGTATCCAAACAGGAAATCATAAAGAAAGACATGCGGTGCCGATTCAGCTCAATGACAATCAGCAGCAACAAGATGATAAAGCAAATTCTCATCTAGGAAAGAAGCTGTTAAGATGGTTATGAAAGACGAAGAACATCTCCACCAATATTATAAAACATTAACTGTGGCACTAGTAAATAACATGGGCCACATTGTTGTCTCCAATGCTTACCCTATAGGTGTAAGGTCAGGAGAGACAACAAGAACGTCACCATTGGCATTACCTCTGTTGGATCATCTCATACTACCTCGTATACTCTTGATCCAGTACCCCAACATGGATCTAAGGGAAGAGCCAGCTGGCTTTGGGAAAATTGTAGACCAAGATGGGCTCCCTGGGAAAAATATATGCAAATTAACTCTCCTCCAAGAGGAAGAAAGTTGGCACTGTAGCGCCACCCATTGTAGGTAGCTAGTCTTTAAATCAATTTTGTACCCTTTATTGGAACTTGGAACACAAATATCTTCTCAAAAAAGAATACTCACGTCTGATTAGAGATGGGAGAATTTATTTGCAGGACTCCAGTTCATCGGCTAGCTCAGTAATCCATGAGGGCAGGATGGGAGGCCTGTAAGTCTCCCTGTCTCCCGGCATTCCTGCCTCTTCCTTTCATTTGCTGGGCTATAAGCTGGAAATGCCATCCAACAGTCACAGATTACCGACCCAGATGATGGACTGGAGTCCTGCAAATCGATTCGCCTAAATCAAGTACTGATTGTTTGGATGTGACACCTTGGATGGAGGCCTTATTGGGTGGCACTAAAAAGTTAGTTTTCTTCCTGAATTTACTTAAAGAGGATCTGGCGTTGGGCAAACCATGCCCTCCATAAATCAAGCTCTCGCCAAAGATGTGCACTTTAAGAAATTAGTACAACCACATAGCGGCTAATTTAGGTAGGAATTTAGGAAATCACAAATTAATTGAATCCAGATAAAATTTTGGCATGAACTTGATTCGCTCATCTCTCGTTATTATTGGATTTTCCCATAATAGACTCTAGTGGTGACTTCTCCAAAATTACCTCCAAATGGGGTTGTCGTTTGCTGGACCTTTTTGGCCCATTATTGTGTGGGAATAGGGGCCCTCAGAGTATCTCCTGGCAACTCTGGTTGCTCATACCAGAACTAACTTTGGCAACTTATTCCATCCCACTTAATAAGGCTTCATAATAATCCATCATCTTGACCGCCAAGTCCTTGGGTTTACCAGCTGGGTAATGCTCACTATCACGTGCATTAGTGAGGGAAGTGCTGCTGGTGTGGTCAAGTATTAACAGTCATCAGGTACTACATCATGCATCATCTCAGGGTCATCTATGTGGCCTTTTGAACCTTCAGCATCCGTTCCAATCAAGTATGGAGCTAAGATTTTATCACCGGGTCACCAAGGCTCAATAGACGTGCAAAGGCTCTACAATCTCCTTCCTTTGGGTCATTTGCTTTTATTTCCACTTATATATAGTTCAGGCATCTATTTTCTCATCAAATGTGAAAAAAAACCCATGGTCAATGTGGTGTCAAACTTGGAGGGTCCAAAACTGGTCCTATTAATATCCATCACTGCAAAGTACATTTATGAAGTAGCAAAGTGGATCCGACGTGTTGGAAAGTCATCCCGTGCTTCTTATCGTAGACTGAGGGGAGACTTGGCAGCTGCCATGCTCTTTTTAATAAATGTCATCCACGCATGGTGTAAAAAGCCTACAAAGAAATTATTGACTAGTGATGAGTGAACAAACCCAGGTAAGGTGTTATCCGAGCATGTTCGTGGGCTAGCCTAGTGTCTTCGGCATGCTCGAATAATATATTCGAGTCCCCACGGTTGCATGTCTTGCACCTGTTTGACAGCCTCAACACATGTAGGGAGACGAACAAACAGGTCGAAGAGCCACGATACACGCAACTGATAGAATTCAAACATATTTTTCGTGCTTGCCGAAGGCACTCGCTTAGCACTTGAGCATGCTCCAATAACACCTTATCTGACCACGTATGCTCATCACTAATATTTACCGTTGATGAAGATTGGAAATCTGGATCTAAATTGGTGCTGTGGATTTCACTCTTTGCATTAGATTTTGTGCAAATTTTGTGAATTTACCCCAAGATAAGAAGCTGCATCTCAGTCTGTGGGGCCAGGGGCAAATTTTTCGTTCTTAGCTAGTGATCTTGCCCCCAATTTGCACTTTCTACATTGTGCAAAATCATTTTAGACAATTATATTATTGACTTGCACCAAAAAGAAGAAATATGTGCGCCCGACGAGACACAAGGGGGCAGATTTACCAATGCGGTCTCTTTCTTTAACAATGCCCCATATTTATACATGGTTCATTCTGTTCAATTCATATGTTGCACTTTATATTAATTGATTTGCTCAGTGACAAATTTGCACCAAAATTTTCTCATATTTTTTGGTGCATGGGGTCACGAAATACTCAAACCCCTTTCCAATAAACCACATCCCCTTTTAAGTAAGGCCACACCTCCTTGTCAGATAATAGTGTCTACAACGCCTTCATTGTTGCATTTGTACCTTTTTTTGCCTAGTTTTTGGTTGTTTGTTTTCCTTTGTGACTTACTCGTCTTTTAACCTATACCTTTTTTAAGGTTTGTATAATTTTGTGAATCTCCGCCCCCTGCCACTCCTCCTCCGATCAGCTCCACCTATGGGCGCATGCCACTGCTTGCAACCTGTGTACCCTATCTTTAGCATTGGGTACGCAGGCCGTGCGCAGGAATGCTTTTGCCGCCGCATGCGTCCTTTTGACGGTGCGGCGACCTGTGCCAAACCCAACGTGTTGCATTTTGGTGCAATCGCCGCACCGTCAAAAGGATGCATGCGGCGGAAAAAGCATACCTGTGCACTGCCTGCGTACCCAATGCTAAAGATAGGGTACGCAGGTCGCAAGCAGCGGCATGCGCCCATAGGCGGAGCTGATCGAAGGGGGCGTGGCAGGGGGCAGAGCTTCACGGCGAGCGTCCGCTGTGCCTCCAAACGCAAATGTGAAACTTTAGAGGACCATGCGACTTTTCATCCTAAAAAGATGCAAAAAAAGGTTAAAGACAAAAATAAAGAGTATTCCAAATTTATGAACCGAGTGCATGAATTTGAGGAATTTGGAGCAAAAAAATCCACTAACGACTACAGGACACAAAGATAGAAAAGTGGCACTGACTTGTCTCCTGAAGCACAAAAGGGTCAGGCATTAAATTTCAAACTGCTCGACCATTTTGTCCCCTGACATCCTATTTCAGGGAAAAGCCATGTGGTCTCTTTACACATTATACCTCCGGCCGATCCAAGACAGTTGACAATAGTCTAATGTACATGGAGGGTATGTGCACACAACTTAATTCCGATGGCAGTGCCGCTGTGGTTTTTCTCGGAAGCTGCTTCAAAGGAAAGCCGTCTGTATTTTTCCTGAGTGGCTTTGCTGGCGGCTTTTTTGCGGCTCCGCCACTGACGCCTTTTTCCTACAAAGATCGGGCAGCTTCCAAACGAAGTCACCCTGAAGAATATATATATTAGGTCCCTAAACCGCTTCAAGACTCGGAAAGGGTTTAAAAGAAGTAGATGAAAGACGAAACATGTGCACTATGTCATTTTTACATGTGGTGCATTATGTTCATCTTTTTACCAAACAACCATTATGGTAGATGGGTGAGTGATTGGGTAAATGAGGGAACACCTTTGCACAATTTATGGTAAATTTTATGCAAACACAGCATAGCACAGTATTGCCCGAGCACCGTATGGCACCATTATTTACAATTTTGGTATTGCAAGATATGCTGCTATTCTGGTCACCCAGTGAGCATTATTAGTTGGGTATGAGACAGCTCGATTTCATGAACCGTCTGACAGTTCTATCCATGCCAAGTTCTGATGGTCACGGGCGCTACTAATACGGAGCCTAGGGGTGCAGCAGCTGCAAATCCAGATATTCTCATCCCACTAAGATTAATATTACTTTTCTGTGCAGTCAGGAAAGGGTTAATCCTCTTTTTTTTTTCAATTTGCAATTTGATAAATTTTCCCAATAACTTCTGAATACAATTTTCTCCTAAATTGCTCAGCTTGGAATGGCGGCGTTAATGCATGAAACAGTGCGTGCATAGTCTCCCGCAGATACATGGATTGTGACGGTGGAATCGCTGGTGTGGACATAATTAGGGCGTCTGCGCCATGTGTGAGGGTCAGGAGGCAGAAACGAGAGGACCCGGGAGATCACAGGGCGACGCGGCGTTTGAACAGGGCGGACAGATCTGTCTTATTTCACGTCGCAAGAGAGAAGTATCGGAAATATTACTTTACCGCGCGATACTGTAGAATATTTTATAGAATGCAATCTATTTTTTACCTGTTAGCAGCCCTTTTTTGATTACACGTCGGCTGAAAGCAAGCTATTGTCCCCTGTTATCAGCCAGAGGACATTGACTATAGGAACGATTAAAATAATCTATTAACCCCTGTTATTATCAGTCATTTAGATTGGGAAGAGACTGAAGGGGGTTTTACACATAGCGATATCGCTAACAATATCGCTAAAGCATCACCGATTTGGTGACGCAGCAGCGATATCGCTATGTGTGATACTTACCTCCGACCGACTCCCCCGCTGTGTATCGCTGATCGCGCGAGATCACGCAGTTCCATTTCTTGTTGGGCGCTTCCTGCTGGCGCCAACGAGCGACGCGTGGACGCGGACGGGAGGACGTCAGGATCGCCGCGTCTGAAAGGTAAGTAATGACCGCTAGATCGCTGCTATGTCGCTGTGAGATCTTCCTGTTTGGCAGCTCACTAGCGACCATTTAGCGATGCACCAGCGATCCTGACCGGGTTGTATCGTTGTCGGGATCGCTGGTGCATCACCAAATGTAAAGGGGCCTTTACTCTAGGACAGATTAAGTCAATCTATTGTCCTCTTGTATCAGCCATTCCTGCTGGGGGAAAGACTGACTGTAGGGCCAATGATGTCAGTCTATTGTCCTCTGTTATCATCCCTTTATGCTGGGCATAGGCTGTGATTGCCTTCCCTTTTAATATGATGAGAACGTTCTGCTGCACTATTATACACTGCAGCCTTCTGCTCTGACTTCCTGTTAATAGGGGTGAGCGAGCATACTCGTGAGGATTCGGTACTCGGCGAGTAATGCGGTACTCGCAGTACTCGAATCCTCACGAGTATTTCACTACTCGCCTCACAATATTCGCAACAGCCCGCACAGTCCCTGCACAGCCCTGCACAGTCCCGCACAGCATGGCACAGTCCCTGCACAGCCCTGCACAGTCCCGTACAGCATGGCACAGTCCCCGCACAGTCCCACTCAGTACGGCACAGTCCCCGCACAGCCCAGCACAGTCCCGCTCAGTACGGCACAGTCCCCGCACAGCCCAGCACGGCCCACCACAGTCCCACACAGCCCAGCACAGTCCCGCACAGTACCTGCAAAGCCCTGCACAGTCCCGCACAGCACGGCACAGTCTTCGCATAGGCCAGCACAGTCCGGCACAGCCCGACACAGGCCAGCACAGTCCCGCATAGCCTGGCACAGTCTTTGCACAGGCCAGCACAGTCCCGCATAGCCTGGCACAGTCTTCGCACAGTCCCCACCCAGTCCATCACAGTCTCTGCCCATTAATCGCATTTCCCATAGACTTACATTGGACTCGTTACGAGTACCCGAGTATTAGGAGGTACTCGTAACGAGTACAGCGAGTCCGAATACTACAGTACTCGCTCATCCCTACCCGTTAATCAAAGGGTTTTCTTAAAGTGGTATTCTCCTTCATTAATTCTTTTTCATGTATTGTAGTTGTAATGTTTGGCATACTCTATTGTAGTATGCCAAACATTATTGTGTTTTATGCTAGGGAACCTCAGTGCTTACCTCTTTGAGTGCAGCTTAGTAATTTTGATAGATGTGTAATACCTCATTTTCCCTGCGGTAGTGCTGTAGAGAAATTGAATACTTACTACTACAATCTTCCAATGATTACAGCTGATCCCCAGAGATCTCGGGAGCCTACACCCTTTAATCAGTGCGAAACGGTCTAACAAAAAGTGATTGTTCAATCCAGACAAATCCCTGATGAAGGAAATAATTCCTACAAGTTTTATGTAGAGTCTCACAAGAATGTGAACCAAAATAAAGAGGCAAATGGACTAACTAGACTTCCTTAAGAATGGAAGGCTCCTGCGGAATTTTTTAAAGGGGTTCTGAACTTTTCTTTTTACACCAGACACCTTAGGATGCCCCCTGTTTGATTCCAACATGTCACCACTGCAACCAATCACTTGTCACAGCAGAGGTGTGTTGTTCATCACTGTGGACACTCATTGGCTGGAGTTGGCGCATGATGTTCCCCTCAGAAGAGAAGGCTTAGAGACCAGTGGGGAAGCCAGAGAGGGGAACTTCAGCAAGTATGTTTTATTTTTTAGACTAAAAAAGTCCTGGATGACCTCTCTAATACCTGATATTGGCTGCCACAAGAGGACCATAAATGATGTTTATGTCTCACCGTGAAATTAAAGGGGTTGTCCACTACTGGCCAAGGTTCAGCATAAAATGAAAATCTCTTTACTTACCTATTGGATTGGCACCTTTCCATCTCAATGCTTAGAAACGGCTTGTCCAGTGGTGGACAACCTCTTTAGGTCATCATCATCATCAGTCAAGGAATCAGAATCTCTACATCCAAGTTATTCTTCACTAGATACATCTCTGAAGGTCCAAGACGAGAACAGTCAGCCCAACATCTTGGGAATACCCAGTACTAAAAGCCAAGATATCTTGGACCTTCAGAGAAGATGACTCAACTGAACTTTTCTAAGACTTCCACAATGAAGAATGATGAAGATTTCTAAGCCAGAACCATAGAGCAAAGCCATATGTGTTCATCATCATTCAGGATCCACACAATCTTATCAAGATCTAGGCTACCAAATCTGACCATCAGTCGATCACTTGGGAGGAGCACATGTGGGACAACCCAAAAAACATGATAATTCCCACTCAAAAAAATTCTGTCTCATGGGAAATCGCACATTGAGGGATCTACTAATGTGATCCTTCCCATAGATTAGTGCATGGTGGGAGGGCTTTTACATCTATGGCCAATTTAAGCCCAAAATGAAGAAAAATGGTACAAAATGATCAGAGAAACCTTGACCATTAAGAAACTTGAAGATAAAGACATAAGACAATGAGGAGATAGATTTTGGCCATATGGTGGTCACCAGTGGTCAAAGTCAACATGACAATAATAATTATTAAATACTATTAATGATTAATGAAAACAAAAATAATCAAAGGGCAATATAGTTATAGTAATAAAAAATATTACTATTAATGATTTTTAATATCATTATAAAAATTAAATAATTATTATAAATAATAGATACAAATCTAATAAACTAATCAAAAATTATATTAATAATGGAAATAATATAATATCAAAATATTTAAAACACTAATAATTTTTAAAAATTAAAAAAATCCAAAATTTTAATTACGACTCCTAATTACAAATTAAATATAAATGATTAATCACTAATAATAATAATCATGAAGGCAAAACACCATTAAATACTAATGAAGCATAGCAATAGTAAAAAAAAAATTATAAAGAATTAAAAATAGAAAAAAAAATAAATTCCAGAAAAGGCCAATTATTCAATAAATATGTAAATATGACAAGAAAAAATATAATTTTAAATAATCAATACTTTTTTTTACCGTAATAATAATAAATAGATAAAACAAGGTGGAAACTTATAAAATAATTCAGAAATAAATATTTAATATTAATTACGCTAATAATAATTAATGAAGATATAAAAGAAGAAATCATCTAAAATAATAAATATATATAAAATAATATGTACATTTCTACTACTACTAATAATAACGATAAATTATAAAACCAAAATGAAATCCTATAAAATAATAAATTAATATAAAATAATAATTGCACTAACACTACTACTAATAATAGCAATAAAACCAAAATGAATATTGTAAAATAAAAAATCAATAAAAAAAATAATAATTGCACTAATACTACTACTAATAATAGCAGTAAAACTAAAATAAATACTATTCAATAAAAAACTCAATAAGAAATAATAACTACAATAATACTATTACTAATAATAACAAAAAAATGGATCCTAGGAAATGCAAAATTAATAAAAAAATAATAATTACCTTAATACTACTAATAATAGCAATAAAACCAAAATGAATACTATTAAATAAAATATCACTAAAAAAAAATTGCACTAATACTACTACTAATAATAGCAATAAAACCAAAATAAAAATAAATATAAAATAATTGCAGTAATTGAAATAAAAAATAAAAAAAACAAAAAGGAATCCTATAAAATAATGAAGAAATCAATATAAAATAATAATTGCACTAATAACAATAAAGGACAATATAAAATTAGAAGAAATCATTAAAAATAATACATTCAAATTGAAAAAAAAAATGTGGCAGTCATATTCATGAATAAAATGCAGCATAGTAATGGATATGAAACATAAAATATATGAAAAAGCTAAAATAGACATTTTTAAAAATGTGCCGCACTTTCCCCACTAACGGTGTGGTTGCTCCATTATTGGCTGCGTGTTCTGTAGAACACAAGGAAGTTTTGCACTGAGCGGTAGGGCTGGCTGGCACTGTATCTGCAGCTCCGGTTGCAGACCGCCAGCCTCGTCTCTGCAGACTACACAGCTCCTTTTCCTCAGCAGCACAATGTCATCTCTCTCCAGTTTGTGCATCCGGGAATTTGCATCACAACAGTGTCCCTTGGCCGCCACGTGCTGGTCCTTTTTCTCTGCAGCCACTTTATCTGCTCCTTTCACCATGAGTTTGGAGCATCAGCGGTGGAACCGAGCATTCATCTGCAAAACCTCTGTAATCTGCCCTCAATGGATGAATGGAATCAAGGTGTTATCTGTGTGTGCACAGACGGGATCTCTATGGACTCAGCAGAGGCATAGAAAGCGCCTTCCCCCCCCGCCTATTAAAATCCAGTTGATGGATTTTATCTCTGTTTGTTCTCCAAATCTAGTAGAGGGGGGGTTCCCTTTTTTGGATTGATATTGCTACCGGTTAGATCGCAAGCTGTCTGTCTAACATAACCCCTATATAACAAGGTATCAAGGCTGCCATTACGGATCCATGTATCCCCCCCGAAATCAAAATTGGCCAAAAATATATATATAAAAAAGTTTCTTAGAGCTACATCTCGTCTTTGGAGACTCACACGAGTAAGAAATTCCAGGCAGCCCTAGTAAGAGAGTACACAGACAGATATGTGCATTCACCTGTTATAAGACAAGTCCTACAATCTGGGCAGGTGGGACTGCAGTCTGCGCTACGTAGAAGCTGTAAAGTCAGTCTTACCTCTGTGAGTGTTCCCAGTCTCCGGACCTCTCTTGATATGTGACTGCTTCTCCGTTCACTGTGGTATATTTATACACATAGGCTCCCCCACCTCTCCGGCACTCACATTGCTAGTGTGCGTATCCACCCCCTCATGCTTCCTGCCTGTCTTGCAGAAGAACACCAACCCTATTCCACCTACCTCTTCTAAGTAAAAAACAACGTCACTGCGACTCCTTACAGGACATCTCCGGCATGGTCGGTGATCCCCCTCACCTACTACTACGGAGTGGCGCACTGCCCGATTTTGTGCATGGCACCACATGGATCGCAATCAGAGAAGTCATTTTGTACATTAGACAATTAACTAGTCTCATCTCTCATGGGGGAAATGTCTCCATTCTCCACGCATTATTACCCTAAGATACTAAAAAGGATGAAATGACGGGAAGGAATATGGGATTGGAGAAGAGGAACGTCACTTCTGTGCAATTAGTAAATGACGAAAAGGCTAACAAAGTGTATATAAGGGGTGATGTTGACCACACACCTAAAACCCCTGGACTGGGACCAAGCCTATAACACCTGAAGATGATCCTAAATGTGGTGGAACATGACTTAGCTTAGCTATTGTAGTACCTTATGGAAGATATGATTTAAAAACATTGGTCATGTCGAGTTGGTCATGATATGTTAAAATCTCATCAGATACTCGACCATCTAGTGCAGCTAATGGTTTGGTATCATCTAAGGAAACCACGCATTCTTCACCCTTAAGCCAGATGCCTAGAATGCTTCTACCCAACTAGTCACCAATTAGCAGCTGATCCATCAGATTTGAAGGCTCACATACGCATTCAGTAAAAATTGGCCAAACCTGCAAATTTTGGTGGGGCAGTGTCACCATGTAAAATGGACAGATAATGTCATGGGAGAGAAGGTTGACTTTCCATATCCATTCTTTTTGATCTCCTGGAGGAAGAGTGTACCAGCCACTTACTCTACCAGGAACCCAGTCTACTGCGGCTGAGTGAAATCGTTGTCATGTGGCAGTAGATCCTGTTCGTGACAACAGAAATTGAGTTGAGTCAGGGGGGAGGTCCCACATGTTGAAGAGGGATCATCTTAGACATGTAGATCCACTGGCAGTGGATTTTAATGTCACAGTAGCTGAAGTGGGTCATTGGACACCTAAACACTTCTCTTGTGTCCACAACAATTGTCAATATTGGGAGGTAGTACTTATAGAGACGGTATAGGACCCCCCAGGAGGTGCTCCCGTAGATGTGGCGTCTGGGAGCAGTTATTGTATCCCCCATGATGTCCGTGCTATTGCAGGCATCCAGGCACATGTGTGAATTTCAGTAAACACTTTACTGAAGGATAAAGCAGGGTACAATCTCTCACTTGAAGGCAAAGTGGCGGTAGTTCACAGTACAGGATACACGCTATATTGTGTGTATGAAAGGAGGTGATTTCTCCTTATGGAACAAGCAAGTTTTAGGTTCCTCAGGGCAGCTGAAGGACAGTTGTCATCACTTACTATTGGAGGAAATATTATGGTCAGTCCAGATAATGCTACACTGATGGAGAGAGCTTCACGGGTTGGTTCCCTGTACCGACACAATAGTAGTAAGAAAGTACTTGCACTTTTGGCCCTATCATTCCCTATTGCAGAAAATAGGTCGGACAAAGTTCTTGGCGTGGAAGACACGTTGAACTGGTTCCAGCGTGTAGGAAAACCAGTATGCAGGAGAGCACTTGTTCAGCCTTATCTTTCATGACTGTATAAGGCTTAGCCGCTGGAACATGGCAGTGGCATTGCCAAGCCCTTACAAATTGGAGACCGTGGCTGCCTCCGAAATAATAATCGGACTGGAAAATTGGGTCCACTTTGGGAAGTTGAACCATATACAATAATTGCTATAATCTTTCCATCATCTGATGTGTAAGAGATATACAAGATTGGTTGGAAACCTCAGTCGGTACACAGGCACCGACAAAATCTCAATGAAGATCTCCAGAGTCTCCACTACCTGAGCCACCTATGATTGGAACACATAATCCTTCGAATTCATCAGAAGGACTGCCGAGCCTCACACAACTTTTCTTGGCTCCACAATTTGCATTTTCTCGGCTCCACATTTTGCATTTCCTTGGCTATCAACAGTTTATTCCTACCTCAACTGAGACTTTTCTTCCACCTGAAGGGACCACAGAACACGAAATGATCTCCAGTCAATGGACAGTACCAATAAGATGCTCCAAGCAGATGCTTGGCATGGAGGCTAAGTACCTCACCATGTATCCGCTCAGAGGCTGGACAGACATCTATCTGAGATGGTTTATTGAATCCTGCTCTACCTTGAGCAGGGGGTTGGACACGATGACCCTGGAGGTCCCTTCCAACTCTAACATTCTTGGATTCTATCCTTTTTGAAATGTATGCCATGTTGGCCTTTACATACCCAGATTTACCAGACGAAATTGTGCGCTTTTTCCCATTAATGTAACAGGTCAAGGGCTGTGCCAGGCTCAAAAAGCCAAGATCTGTTAAACTTCATTTCCCCCGTCCATGTAGTATTATTATGGTTATTAATAAATATTTTGTTTATACAAATATTTATCTACTATAGCAGCTTTTTCCTAGGTATAGACATTTGCCTAAAATGCCTAGAGACTTTAACTCAACAGAGTTCCAAATATTTCGCATGTCCACAACCTAATTTGGTTCTACTAGCAAGTAATACAGATTGTATTATTTTTTCCTTGCACTTGTGTATGTTGTGTACTCGCAACTTTGACATTTGTACAAGTTTTCACCCACCAAGCATACGCCGAGGATGGCTTGTCTTAAGAATGCTCCAGTTCCCCCAGAATTTATTGATGGGAATAAATTCTGGGGGAACTGGAGCAGTCTTAAGACAAGCCATTCTCGGCATATGATTGGTGGGGGAAAACTAGCTGAGGGGACATAATTCTCCATACAGTCGCCTCCACAAAGGAGGGAAGCCTTATACAATCAGAGATAAGGCTTAACAAGCTCACTCCTGTCTACTGGTTCCTACGCGTTTTCAGCCGGAACCATTTAAATGGGTCTTTATGTGACCTACCCTGTTATGATTGGGTCACCGAGGAGGAGAGCAAGCCCAAGCTAAGCCAAAGAAAACCAGAGAGGTTGATAACTCAGCGGATTGCAGACCCCTGATCCTGTCCACACAAATAGCATATATGATAATGCCCAGTATCAGAGAACGAGACAAGGCGGTGACCATGGTCCAAAAACGCCTTGTGCATGGATTACCACTCCATATGCTAATCTTAAAAAGGAGAAAACGGAGTAACGGATACAAAATATATGCAAAAGTATAAATTTTATTAATACTCACATCAAGTGCTGACAAGTATACAAGTTGACTAAAATAGGGGGGATAAGCCCCAATGATACAACAATCAGGACAGACAAGGACAGGGTAAATAAAATGATACCAGTGCTCGAAATCTACATGGCACAACGTTCAGTCAGCCCATGGGCATTGCACATAACAGACATGTGTCTAATGGTAAAAGATAGTCAAATATGGCATACTCAATTAAATGTGTATTGTACATAGTTGTACATGTCTAGAGCGCCAAAAAAAAAAAAAAAAAAACCATCCAGAGGGGTCAATGTGCAAGTCCAATGGACACTGAACATAAATGAATCAATGACATGTGGAAGGATTCTTACATAGTAAATAACATATGTATCAGCATATCAAAACTGCGCAATTGTGCCAGAGAGAACCCGGGAGACGACCCGCCCAGCGGTCCAAATGACCGAAGTGTGGAAACAAGTAAAGGCAGGCTGCTTACCGGGGAGCAGAGGAGGTGAAGGCCCATGCCCTGATTGTTGTATCATTGGGGCTTATCCCCCCTATTTTAGTCAACTTGTATACTTGTCAGCACTTGATGTGAGTATTAATAAAATTTATACTTTTGCATATATTTTCTATCCGTTACTCCGTTTTCTCCTTTTTAAGACCACACAAATAGCAGTAGCCATGGAGCATACCTACGATGATGCTAGACGCCCTGGCACAGCCGGAGAGCTAACTAAACCTAAAGCAAGAAAGGGGAAATCTAAACTACCCCAGAGCAGACCCCAAAGGAATAGACAGCCCCCAAACATATACTGTCGGTGAGACAAGATGAAGACACAAACGCAGGCAGGAAAATAGACTGAGCAAATGATGGGGCTCACACTGACGAGACAGGACAGGAAAGGAAAGACGCTGTCTGCAATCACGCAAAAAACCTTGCAAAAAGTCCAACACGTCTGATGCAAAAAACACTGAAGTCGCACGACTTCGCCCACTATATCAGCACTCTGGTATATTCTGAAAGCAGAGCAAAAAGAGGCCAATCTAATAAGGGACAAAAACAAACTGGCACAAGCAGTAGCATATGGACGGTGATTCAGCACAGCCCCAGCCTGAGCTGGCTGACCCACACAAAACTGAGATAGACAAACCAGATCAAATGCAAACAGAATAGCAAATGAACACTTAGCTGAACATGCAGGGACTGAGCTGGAAACATCAGACCTCAGGAGGCAAGAAGAAAATCACAGGCAGGGATAGAGGGAGTCGGCTGTCTTAAATCCCAATCTGAAACCCCAGATCTCCAATCGTCGTCCTCATTATCAGGTGGCAAGCCTCTGTTAATCAGATCAGCTCCATTACCTCCAGTAACCACCAGAGGGAGCCCAGAAAGAGAACTCGCAACCCCTCTGTCAATCTGACCAGCTCCACTACCTTCAGTAATAACCAGAGGGAGACCAGAAAGTGAATTCACAACACTACCCTCTACAATAGGGAATGTTGGGGCCAACACCATGAGTACTTCCATATTACTAGTGTGTTACCCTGGAAGCCAACCCATGAAGGTCCCTCCATCAGGGTAGCATTATCTGGACTATGCATAATATTTCCGCCAAAAACAAGGGAAGAGAACTGTGCTCTAGGCGCCCTGAGAGGCCCAAAACTTGCTAAGTGTTGCGGTTACAATTTCACCTGCTGCTTGAATTGGATGAACATCATGGGTGGTCCTACACCTGCATCAAGTCACCACCTCTACCTCCCCCGAGGGGTCCTATTTCTTCCTCGTACATGACACCTCCCGCTATTGATAATTGTGGGCATGAGGGATGTGTTTAGGGGTCGAGCGACCTACTTCAGCTATCGTGACATTAAAATCCACTGCCAGTGGAACTATGCGTCCCTGCTGGTCCCTCTACAACATCTGGCACCTCCTCCATTGCTCACCGCATACTCTCCCCATTACCAAGTACGGTTGTGCGTGGGGAGGTACAGAGAGTTCGGTGTCTGTCAACTGGTATCATAAGTGTATGAGCTTGATGAAGATGGAAACAAACTGCATGAGCAGGTCAGGATAGCCAAGTGTCAGCACCAGTAAAGCAGGACGTAGTACCAGATAAGATCTGAGACCTACCCAAAAGAAAGAGCCAAAGTCAAAAACTGAAATTCCTATCATGTACAGTACCGGTCAAAAGTTTGGACATCTTTGTTCATAGCATGGTTGTGCTTGTTCTTATTGGAATGTGCACATTGTAGATTCAGACTGGAGGCAGCAAAGAGAAGAAGGAAAAAGGGGTAAAGAAACAGATGTGAAACAAACCAGAATGTTTGTTAAACCTTAGACTCCTCAATGTCACACACCCATTCATTTATTTTACTTGCTTACCGTATATACTCGAATATAAGTCGAGATTTTCAGCCCAAAAAATTGGGCTGAAAGTCCCCCTCTCGACTTATATTCGAGTCATATACAAAGGGGTCGGAGGGGGCGGATGTGTCAGGTCATATTTACCCGTCCTGACGCTGTCTTGAGCCCCCAGCTTCTCCCCGTGCTCTCTCTTCCTGCCTTCAGCGGTCACGTGGTGCCGCTCATTAAAACTCATCAATATGCGCATATTGATGAGTTTTAATGAGCGGCACCACGTGACCGCTGAAGGCAGGAAGAGAGAGCGCGGAGAAGCTGGGGGCTCAAGACAGCGTCAGGACGGGTAAGTACAGCGATACTCACCTGTCCTGCGTCCAAGGCTGCTTGCTGCTGTCTGTCATTGGTCAGTGACTTCAGACAGCAGAGGGCGCGGTGACGTGATTAGTGCGCGCCGCGCCCCCTGCAGTCTGAACGTCACTGACTGATGACGTGCAGATAGCGGTGAGCAGCCATGGACGCAGGACAGGTGAGAATCTGCCACCCAGCGACGGAGAGGTGAGTATGTCATTTTTTTTATTTTTACATGCAGCAGCAGCAGCGGCAGCACATGGGGAAATAATCTAAGAGGAGCTTCTTATGGGGGCAGCATATGGGGGAACAATATGGAGCTTCTTGTGGGGGCAGCATATGAGGGAACAATATGGAGCTTCTTATGGGGGCAGCATATGGGGGAACAATATGGAGCTTCTTGTGGGGGCAGCATATGAGGGAACAATATATGGAGCTTCTTATGGGGCAGCATATGGGGGAACAATATGGAGCTTCTTATGGGGGCAGCATATGGGGGAACAATATGGAGCTTCTTGTGGGGGCAGCATATGAGGGAACAATATATGGAGCTTCTTATGGGGGGGCAGCATATGGGGGAATAATCTGGAGCTTCTTGTGGGGGCAGCATATGAGGGAACAATCTATGGAGCTTCTTATGGGAGCAGCATATGGGGGAATAATCTATGGAGTTTCTTCTGAGGACACCATATGGGGGAATAATCTATGGAGCATTTCCCACCCTAGACTTATTCTCAAGTCAATAAGTTCTCCCAGTTTTTTGTAGCAAAATTAGGGGGGTCGACTTATACTCGGATCGACTTATACTCGAGTATATACGGTATATAGCGTCATTAATTCCTTAGTACTTTACAGACGCTATCGGCACTGCCCCCATTGGGACTCACAATCTACATTCCCTATCAGTATGTCTTTGGAGTGTGGGAGGAAACTGGAGAACGCAAAGGAAATCCACACAAACACAAGGAGAACATATAAACTCCTTGCAGATGTTGTCCTTGGATGGATTTGAACACCGGTCCCAAGTGCTGCAAGGCTACAGTGCTAACCATTGACCCACCATGCTGCTCAAGACCTAAAATAGTTTCCACCAGTCTTGGCTGCTGAGCACTTGTTTGATGATTTCACAACTGGCTGAAGCTACTGTCCTTAAAGACAAAAATGTCCAGGAAGGATGGGAAATCTTGAAAAATGAAATTCTCAAAGCACAGTTGTTAACAATTCCGAAAAGAGGGAAGAATAGGAAGCATTTAAGGAAACCAGGATGGATGAACACAGAACTTAAGCACATGCTAAAAAGGAAGCAAAAAATGTTTATAAAATGGAAAGAAGGAGGCATATCTAAAGAAGAATATAATGCTGTCTGCAGAACCTGCAAGGCACAAATCAGATTAGCTAAAGCTGAAAATGAATTGAGGCTTGCAAGAGATGTCAAAAGCAATAATAAAGGATTTTGGGGATATGTCAAAAGTAAAAGAAAAGTCAAAGATGCTATAGGATTTTTACAGGATGAAAATGATGAAATGGTAAGACAGGATGTTGAGAAGGCTGAACTTTTAAATTCCTATTTTGCATCTGTTTTCTCTCAGAAAGGAAATGTAACATCAACTGTTATTCACTGTCCTATTAAGGGAATAGAAGAATCCAGGATATCTATAAACAGAAAGATAGTGAGGAAACACTTAGCTAACCTAAATGTATTCAAGTCTCCAGGTCCAGATGAATTACACCCCAGAGTACTGAAGGAGATAGCAGAAGAAATTTTTGAACCCCTCTCCATAATCTTTGAAAATTCTTGGAGAACAGGAGAAGTGCCAGAAGACTGGAGAAGAGCAAATGTTGTTCCTATCTTCAAAAAGGGGAAGAAGGTGGACCCAGGCAACTATAGGCCAGTGAGTCTGACTTCTATACCAGGAAAGATCTTTGAACAAATTATTAAACAACATGTATGTCAATACCTGGATAAGAATGAAGTGATTAAACAGAGTCAGCATGGGTTTGTAACTAATAAGTCATGTCAGACTAATTTAATTTCCTTCTATGATGGTATTACTGATTGGGTGGATCAAGGAAATGCTGTAGATATAGTATATCTTGACTTCAGCAAAGCATTTGACAAAGTCTCTCATACAATCCTTATTGAAAAAATGACTAAGTATGGAATGGACAAGGCAACTGTTAGGTGGATTCATAACTGGCTTAGTGATCGGACCCAAAGAGTGGTCGTAAATGGCTGCACATCCAGTTGGAAGAATGTCTCAAGTGGGGTACCACAGGGCTCTGTCCTGGGCCCTGTATTGTTCAACATCTTTATCAACGATTTAGATGAAGGAATTGAGGGTAAACTGATTAAATTTGCTGATGACACAAAGCTAGGAGGGATAGCTAATACTAGAGAAGAGAGAGAGAGGATTCAAAAAGATTTAAATAAACTGGAGAAGTGGGCAGCAACTAACAGAATGGTTTTTAAGAGGGAGAAATGCAAAGTACTACATCTGGGCAATAAAAATGAAAAAAGCATATATAGAATGGGAGGAATAGGGCTAAGTGACAGCACATGTGAAAAAGACTTGGGTATACTAATAGATCACAGACTGAATATGAGTCAACAGTGTGATGCAGCAGCAAAAAAGGCAAATGCAATTCTAGGATGTATTAACAGAAGCATACAGTCTAGATCACGTGAAGTAATTATTTCCCTCTACTCCTCTTTGGTCAGACCTCATCTGGAATATTGTGTCCAATTTTGGGCACCACATTTTAAAAAAGACATCAACAAACTGGAGCAAGTTCAGAAAAGAGCGACCAGAATGGTGACCGGTCTGCAAACCCTGTCTTATGAGGAAAGGTTGCAGGATTTGGGAATGTTTAGTTTGCAAAAGAGAAGACTGAGAGGAGACTTAATAGCTGTCTACAAATATCTAAAGGGCTGTCACATTGTAGAAGGATCAACTTTATTCTCATTTGCACAAGGAAAGACTAGAAGCAATGGGATGAAGCTGAATGGGAGGAGACACAGATTAGATATTAGAAAAAACTTTTTGACAGTTAGAGTGATCAATGAGTGGAACAGGCTGCCACGAGAAGTGGTGAGTTCTCCTTCAATGGAAGTCTTCAAACAGAGGCTGGACAGACATCTAACTGGGATGATTTAGCGAATCCTGCTTTGAGCAGGGGGTTGGACCAGATGGCCCAGGAGGTCCCTTCCAACTCTACGATTCTATGATTCTATGATTCTATGATTCTATGATGGGTAGCACGGTGGCTCAGTGGTTAGCACTGGAATCCAGCATTCAAATCCTATAAAATACAACATCTATATATTCTGGTTCAGAAAAGTTGTGTATCTATGTAGACACCAACTCTAAAGGTGCTGTCACACTTAGCGATGTACCAGCGATCCCGACCAGCGATATGACGCGGTCAGGATCGCTGGTACATCGCTAAGTGGTCGCTAGTGAGCTGCAACACATGCAGATCTCACTAGCGACATCGCAGGGAACGGGGGTCGCTACTTACCTGTCACACTAGGCGATCCTGCGTCCTCCCGCCCGGCTCCACGCGTCGCTCGTCCTCACAGCAGGAAGCGCCACAGGAAGCTGACGACGAGAAACGGTCCTGAACGTTCTCGCGCGATCAGCGATAACCAGCGGGGGAGCCAGTCGGAGGTAAGTATCAGACACAGCGATATCGCTAGCAATATCGCTATAACGTCACTAGTTATAGCGATATTGCTAGCGATATCTCTTAGTGTGACATGCCCTTAACTCTAAAAAACACACCTGATAGTCGCAATCACTTTCTGAAGTCCAGTGATGCCACAAATTAACTCTTGATGAGGCGAACTGTTCAGTGCAAGATATCCCAGCCGATGAAGCTTCTGGAGACAATGCCGTGGGAGTATAAAGCTGTCATCAGAAGCGGGATCTAGTGAGGGATACAAGGTTTATCACACGTTCAGGATTGTCTCACATGTGATTCTTTTTTCCATATTTGCGCCCTTTGGTTTTGCTGCCTTCAGTCTGAATCCATAATGTTCACATAACAATAAGAACAAGGAAAACTGTTATGAATGGGACACCGAGGAGGATTACAGGACCAGGCTAAGCCAACAGAAAACCAGAGAGGTTGGTAACTAAGCGGATTGCAGACACCTGATCCTATCCACACAACTAGCAGTAGCCGTGGAGCGTACCTATGAAGCCCTAGAAGCCTCGGCACAGCCGGAGAACTAACTCAGCCTAAAGCAAGAACGGTGAAATCTAAACTGCCCCGGAGCAGACCCCAAAGGAATAGACAGCCCCCAAACATATATTGTCGGTGAGACAAGATGAAAACACAAATGCAGGCAGGAAAATAGACTGAGCAAATGATGGGGCCCAAACTGACTTGATAGGATAGGAAAGAAAAGACACTGTCTGCAATCACGCAAAACCCCTGAAAAATCCAACACGTCTGATGCACAAAAAACACTGAAGTCACACGACTTCGCCCCACTATATCAGCACTCTGGTATATACTGAAAGCAAAGCAAAAAGAGACCAATATAACAGGGGATAGAACAAACTAACACAAGCAGTAACATATGGGCGGTGATCCAGCACAGCCCCAGCAGGAGCAAGCTGACCCGCACAATGCAGAGATAGACAAAACCAGATCAAATGCAAAAAGATTAGCAAATGAACCACTTAGCTGAACCATGAAGGAACAGAGCCAGAGACATCAGACATCAGACCTCAGAAGGCACAGGAAGAAAATCACCAGCAGGGATTAAAGGATGTCAGCTGTCTTAAATACACCAGTCAGAAATCCCAGATCTCCAATCATCATCATCATTATCAGGTGGCAAGCCTCTGTCAATCTGACCAGCTCCACCACCTCCAGCAACCACCAGAGGGAGCCCAGAAAGAGCATTCACAACAGAAAACCATTGCAGGAACAGGTGTGTCATATTCCATGACATTTTAAATATTAGCCCCTTTCCGTCATCGGGTGTAATAGTACACCGATGTCAGACTCACTCCTTCCCTCCCTTTGTTTTGAACAGCAGACATGTGCCTGTAACAGCCGCTGGGGGAATTGCGATCCACCCGCGGCTGTTAACCCGTTAAATGCTGCTGTCAAACTCTGACAGCGGTATTTAACACGTGCTTAGAGCAAGTGCACCGGAAATCCCGTCCATCGGCGCCCGTGTCATATGACCGTGGGTCACCGATGGGTTGGCATGACAACCAAAGGTCTCCAGCAGACCTCTATGATTGTCACAGACGGACTGCTATGAGCGCTGCCTGGTGGAC
The DNA here is from genome assembly GCF_039654945.1 of Dendrobates tinctorius. Taxonomy (NCBI): domain Eukaryota; kingdom Metazoa; phylum Chordata; class Amphibia; order Anura; family Dendrobatidae; genus Dendrobates; species Dendrobates tinctorius. The sequence continues at coordinate 225,594 of NW_027361998.1, read as the reverse complement.
AGTGCTCATAGCAAGTGAGCAATTCTGCTACATAGAATCATAGAATCATAGAATCGTAGAGTTGGAAGGGACCTTATGGGCCATCTGGTCCAACCCCCCTGCTCAAAGCAGGATTCGCTAAATCATCCCAGTCAGATGTCTGTCCAGCCTCTGTTTGAAGACTTCCATTGAAGGAGAACTCACCACTTCTCGTGGCAGCTTGTTCCACTTATTGATCACTCTAACTGTCAAAATTTTTTTTCTAATATCTAATCTGTGTCTCCTCCCATTCAGTTTCATCCCATTGCTTCTAGTCTTTCCTTGTGCAAATGAGAATAAAGTTGATCCTTCTACAATGTGACAGCCCTTTAGATATTTGTAGACAGCTATTAAGTCTCCTCTCAGTCTTCTCTTTTGCAAGCTAAACAATCCCAAATCCTGCAACCTTTCCTCATAAGACAGGGTTTGCAGACCGGTCACCATTCTGGTTGCTCTTTTCTGAACTTGCTCCAGTTTGTTGATGTCTTTTTTAAAATGTGGTGCCCAAAACTGGACACAATATTCCACATGAGGTCTGACCAAAGAGGAGTAGAGGGAAATAATGACTTCACGTGATCTAGACTGTATGCTTCTGTTAATACATCCTAGAATTGCATTTGCCTTTTTTGCTGCTGCATCACACTGTTGACTCATATTCAGCCTGTGATCTATTAATATACCCAAGTCTTTTTCACATGTGCTGTTGCTTAGGCCTATTCCTCCCATTCTGTATATGCTTTTTTCATTTTTATTGCCCAGATGTAGTACTTTGCATTTTTCCCTGTTAAAAACCATTCTGTTAGTTGCTGCCCACTTCTCCAGTTTATTTATATATTTTTGAATCCTCTCTCTCTCTTCTCTAGTATTAGCTATCCCTCCTAACTTTGTGTCATCAGCAAATTTAATCAGTTTACCCTCAATTCCTTCATCTAAATCGTTGATAAAGATGTTGAACAATACAGGGCCCAGGACAGAGCCCTGTGGTACCCCACTTGAGACATTCTTCCAACTGGATGTGCAGCCATTACGACCACTCTTTGGGTCCGATCACTAAGCCAGTTATGAATCCACCTAACAGTTGCCTTGTCCATTCCATACTTAGTCATTTTTTCAATAAGGATTGTATGAGATACTTTGTCAAATGCTTTGCTGAAGTCAAGATATACTATATCTACAGCATTTCCTTGATCCACCCAATCAGTGATACCGTCATAGAAGGAAATTAAGTTAGTCTGACATGACTTATTAGTTACAAACCCATGCTGACTCTGTTTAATCACTTCATTCTTATCCAGGTACTGACATACATGTTGTTTAATAATTTGTTCAAAGATCTTTCCTGGTATAGAAGTTAGACTCACCGGCCTATAGCTGCCGGGCGATCTGATCATCACTTGTATGTAGCAGAGACGATCGAGTTATGGCAGATTCTGGTATCCCATGGAGACTATTGAAGCATGCCAAAAGTAAAAAGAAAAATGTTAAAATGCCAGAATTATTAAATGCAATAACGGGCAAAAAAAGATCGTAGCTGCGCCAAAATGGTATCATTGAAAACATCAGCTCGGCGCGCAAAAAATAAGCCTCCACCCAACCCGAGATCACAAAAACTGGAGACACTATGGGTATCGGAAAATGGCGCAATGTTTTACTTTTTTTAACAATATTTGGAATTTTTTTTCACCTCTTAGATAAAAAAGAACCTTGACATGTTTGATGTCTCGTATGATCTCGTAATGTCCTGGAGAATCATAATGGCAGGTCAGTTTTAGCATTTAGTGAACCTACTAAAAAAAGCCAAACAAAAAACAATTGTGAAATTGCGCTTTTTTGCAATTTCACGGCACTTCCCGTTTTTCTCGTTTTCCAGTACATGATATGTTAAAACCAATGGTGTCGTTCAAAAGTAAGACTCATTATGCAAAAAACAAGCAAAAAACAAGCCCTCACATGTCCATTTTGACCAAAAAATAAAAAAAGTTATGGCTCTGGGAAGAAGGGGAGCAAAAGATGAAAATGCAAAACCAAAAATACCTAGAGGTCGTTAAGAGGTTAATGGAGGGCTTCATGTAGGCGGCACCCAGCGAATCTTATGAAAACTGAATTTTCCGGCATCATTGAATTTTTTGTCAAAATTTTATTAGAAATTGATTGATTTTCCATGAATCACAAGTTCTACAATGACTCCAACTGCCATGAAAAGGCATAAGCAACACTCGTTACTGCAATCACAGTCCTAATAATATCAAAGTGGCCTCCAGATACATAGATGCGGGTAACCGGAAGGTAACTATCCTGATTTGCTGTCACACACACTATCTGTAATGTTTATTTAGTGTTTTATGGCTTTATCTCCCTTTCTGTATGGTCAAAGAGGTGATCCACCACATTGTGACCCCAGCTGCAGCCGCCGCTGACATCCACTGATGTCATGTCAACTTCTGGATTCCCTGGATTCACCCAGGAGTGACCCAGTGACACATACCGCCCCATAGACTGGTCTGTGGGCAGCGGTCAACCTCGAATCACATCCCAGTATCCAACACTTTCCCTTTCTCCTCTGCTTTCATTGGCTGCAGTCATGAGTCACGTGCTGGACACTGGGATGTGACCTGCAGTGAAACGCTGCCCACAGCTCAATCGGGGGGGAGACGGGGGGGTGCATGTGTAAGAGGGCCAGGGCCTAGCCCTTTAAATGTTGATGCTACTGTTTACATATACATAATTGCCATATATGTATGTGACGTATTTATGTATCTTTGTGTATTATATGTAAGCTGTATATATATATATTTATTGGCTTATGTAAGCTAGGGACAGTGCAGTTAGGGAAAAGGACACTAGATGGGGCACTGAGTACACTGCATAATAGAGCACAGTTGTAGAACACTTTAGAGGCTAATTGTAGGAGTGGTAGCTGGGAATTAGCTGGACAGATTTCCTGGTTATAGTCAGTCAGGGGTAGACCCCTGGTGTGCTCAGGTGGCCTTGGGGCCTGAGCTACAGGAGGTTAATGAGTTGGGGGTAGACCCCTGGTGCTGCTCAGATGGTCCTGTGCCTGATCTGTTTAGCTGCCATGCCACGTGTGAAGTGGAATCCCTAGCCATTCATAGTAGATGTTGGAGAATTGAGCAGAGCAAAGAATAGTAAAGTGTATGGTATCTGCAGCAACATAGTGAAGAAGTCAGTGAAGAAGTTACTGATGAAGTGTCAGCAGAAGTCTGGGTGCTGAAGAAGTAGTCGAGTAGGCCACCAGCGAGTGCGCGAGCAGGATAACCAAAAGGGGGTGGACGACCTAGTAGATGATTATTTCTGTGTCTGGGCTGAAGTCGTTTCCAGAGAGATAGGTTGAAGTGCCATTTTCACTGGGCTCCTCGTCCCGTTGTAACTTTGTGGTCCATTCTGGTGAAGCAGAAGAAGCTAGGGAAAGCTGAAGAAAATGTATTGCTGGTACCGTATCAAGTGTGCTAAAGGTGTATTGGATGTGCTGTGTCATGAAGAAAATAAATCTTTATTGTTGGAAGTTATCCTGGGCTCTGCCTCCAGTCCTTTGTACTCCAGGAAGAGTGTGGGACGCACCAGGGAAGAAACAGCAGACAGCACAGTGAGTACGGAATGTGCTGATGTGTCTACCTCCCCCCGACCGTATTATTACACATGCACCTGGGTTATGCTGTAGGGTCGGTGGGCCGGCCTGGGGGGGTGGTCCCTCGATATACCGCGCAGTGACGTACAGACACAAGATGAGGCAGGTTTCGGGTACAACAGGTCCAAGTTTATTCTCTTGCTGTCCGCCTGACGGCCTCCGAAGTACACCGCACTTCAATTTACTTCACTTTACTTCACTTATCGGCCCTCCGTTTCCAGGGCCGCTTCCCGCACACCGTACTTTACACCGGGGACGTACATATGCGCACCGTCCCCTCTTCACTCTTCAACGCTCCTGTCAGATCCGTCACTGTGGCCGCCTTAGGCCCGTAAACCAACAGTACTTTTACTGATCAGTCGTCTCTCCCTCAATACGGTGTGCTTTACTTCAGTGTCTCGTCTATTCTGCGGTACTCTTGTGTCAGGACCACCCCCCTGACTTTTTCTCTCCTCAGTCCCCCTGGTTTGGTTTTCCTCACAGTGCACAAACTGTCGTAGTCCTCCTGTCACTTGAGCTCCCCCTGGGGACTGGAACTTTCTGGAACCCTCCTGTCAAATTTATATCATTCCCGATTCCCTGTAACTCCGCCCCCCATGACCAACGGTTTCCCAAGCCCTAAGCTGATGTCAAGTCCTTTGCTCACACTCCTCCCTGCCCTCTAATGGTCAACCCAAGGTACTGCACGTCCACTACTCTTTCTCAGCTGTTTCCCCACTGTAGTAACTGACACCTGATTAAACTGTGCAAACCTTCCTTTCTCTATTCTGACAAGTCTGTCCGTCCATCAGGTCACCTTCTCCACACTCCCCCTTCCTTTGTCTATTGTCGTCCTCGACAATCGTAATCCCTGCCTTCGTCGTTCTGAAGCTTCACCTACACTCTGTTGTCGGACCAAACCCACTACCCGCAGGGGCCGAACCATACTGGGAGCACCATGCTCTGAGCAGCCTACTGCTACTCACCAGCACGCACGCCACATGACGTCTTTCAAATTGGGCTAGGTACACCTTTATTCTCTCTATGGCGTGTACCTTCCCCTACTCTCCCCTTCTGTCACCTTCCACTGTCCGGTACGCCATGATCGAGGCCTCACACCTACCAGATCATTGCCGGCGTCCATCTTTCTCCTTCAGGGGTGTCCGTGGTTTCGGGGACCTGACCTAGGACGGCTGTCTTTCTCACGTCTTCCACCTCTTTTGCCTTTCTTTCAGTTATATGTCATGGTCGGCGTCTCGGTCTCCCAGACCTTCTCCACACATAGACCCCTTTCGTATCTCACACTTCCCTTTGGTCCCTCAGACCCTCTCTTACCCGGACCTGTTGCATTTACTTGTGCATATTATACAACAAAACAACTTTACAATATCACAAGTACCCCATTTTTTAAAAATTTTTTTCATTTTCCTTTGCTTTTAAAACCAACATATAACAATGTAACATTGCATATCTTCTCCCCCCCCCTTCCTTGGACATGGACACTCCCTCGTTTCTTTGTATCCCCGCTCTGTCAGGTAAACATATCTACGTATACTTTCCTAGAAAAGGTACACAGAACAGAGAAGGAAAGACAAAGAAAATGAAAACAACAGATAAACAACAAAAGAAAATTTCCTCTACGTAGAATTGTCCTTATAACCTGCACAACGGTGCTACGAACTCCTGACAGTTCACTCTGCCTCCTAGCGGTCAGTCGTGAGGGGCTCCACAGCCGTGGAGCTCCTAGAATACCGAGGGTGTCCACACAAGTCCTCTTTACGGGGGTTCACATCCTTCAGGCTCCACCAGTACGGTCACCGCATAATAACAGCGGGGACAGTACTCTTTGTAGTAAGACACATAGTCTCTTTCTTTCAAAGCCCGGCCATGACGAATGGAAGCCACATTTACGTAAACTTTCTGGCCAGTCTCATCCCGAATAAAGCCGTATCCTTGAGCGATGTTGGTATACAACAGCCGTCCCTTAGATCTCTTAGCCGCCATCCCAGCCTCTCCCCCTGCGTGGAGCAGGTTCCATATCTCCCGCTCCCGGGCCTTCTTCTTCCTTATAACCTCTGCGACCCAAACAGAGGGCACACTACAGGCTCGGGAGTCCGGTGGGCGGGACTCCGCCGAAGAAGAGAGCTGGACAGAGGCGGCCAATGATGTTAGCGGCCCAGCAGCCGCTGGGGCCGGGTGGTGAGGAGGAGCAGCCGTGTTCCCGGATGATTGGGCCACAAGGCCTGTCAAATAGACCGCAGTCGGTTCCAGCGCTGGCACAGCAAGCGCGGCCGCAGGGTAGGCCGCACCTGCAATTTCATCCGGAGCCGGGGCAGCGGCCACCTTTGAAGATGCGGCCGCTAGCGGCAGAGGGGATGCAACAGTGTGTTCTACAGTCAGACTCCGCACCGGCGACACCGGGCGTGGCGCCACCGGGTGGAGTGGTTCGGGACCAGGAGCGGAGGCACTGCTCAGTTCTACGTATATGGTAGGGCCCTCCTTGGCCGGGCTCTCGGGGACACAGGATGCCGCGCGCTGTGGCCGAATGGTAGGGGCCGCTTGCGGAGCCACTGTCGGGGCCGGGGGAACTCTCACCTTCCACGGTGCTGTGGCCTCCGTCTCCTCATCACGCGGCTCCTCCCGCAGTCTCCGCTCTTCATCCCGCCTTCCGGCGGGGCTAACCTCCAGGCTCAGGGGCTCCGCAGGGAGGCTCTCTGCTGGTAACTTAGGTGGCCGCTCCCGGTGGTTCCGCACAGGCTCCTTTCCTTCACTCAACTTCCAGCTGCCTGCCCGTGGCCCTGAGGGGAACGTTTCCTGGCGTGACTCGACCTCCCGGCGCCACCGCCACTCTAGGCGCCCGATGCCCCGACATCCACAGCGTCTCACATCGTCTGATGGGCAGCACTCAAATGGTGCCAGACAGCCGCAGCCAAACTTTTTCCCTGTGCCACTCCCTCTGCTGGGTGGGGTGATGGCAGACCTTTCCACCCACTTGTCAGGGTGCAGTACGTGGGAGCGCTGGCCTCCTGGTACATATCGCTGGCTCCAGGGGTACGTAGGAGGGGGCCCCAGTCCATTGGGAACAACAGCAAACACCTGGAACTCTCCTCTGCACTGAAACAGCACCGCCATCTTGCACCAGTCCTGGTACCTCCCCGGATCTTCTGCTGGCGACGCAGATACGCCACAGCGCTCCCAATTTGTAATCCACAGGTGGGTAATTTGTATTCCACAGGTGTTTATAATCCACACAGAGCAGTCTAAGTTTTTTCCATCCCTTGGGGCAGGCCTGCCGCAGAAGATGACGTATTAGCGGCGGCGATCCTGCCGACTACGCCAAGTGTAGGGTCGGTGGGCCAGACTGGGGGGGTGGTCCCTCGATATACCGTGCAGTGACGTACAGACAAAAGATGAGGCAGGTTTCGGGTACAGCAGGTCCAAGTTTATTCTCTTGCCATCCGCCTGACGGCCTCCGAAGTACACTGCACTTCAATTTACTTCACTTCACTTCACTTATCGGCCCTCCGTTTCCAGGGCCGCTTCCTGCACACCGTACTTTACACTGGGGACATACATATACGCACCGTCCCCTCTTCACTCTTCAACGCTCCTGTCAGATCCGTCACTGTGGCCGCCTTAGGCCCGTAAACCAACAGTACTTTTACTGATCAGTCGTCTCTCCCTCAATACGGTGTGCTTTACCTCAGTGTCTCGTCTATTCTGCGGTACTCTTGTGTCAGGACCACCCCCCTGACTTTCTCTCTCCTCAGTCCCCCTGGTACGGTTTTCCTCACAGCGCACAAACTGTCGTAGTCCTCCTGTCACTTGAGCTCCCCCTGGGGACTGGAACTTTCTGGAACCCTCCTGTCAAATTTATATCATTCCCGGTTCCCTGTAACTCCGCCCCCCATGACCAACGGTTTCCCAAGCCCTAAGCTGATGTCAAGTCCTTTGCTCACACTCCTCCCTGCCCTCTAATGGTCAACCCAAGGTACTGCACGTCCACTACACTTTCTCAGCTGTTTCCCCACTGTAGTAACTGACACCTGTCTAAACTGTGAAAACCTTCCTTTCTCTGTTCTGACAAGTCTGTCCGTCCGTCAGGTCACCTTCCCCACAATGCCTGGGTGAATCCAGGAAATTGATGTGACATCAACGGGGTCATGTGATGGGGACTGAGCGAGCAGTGATAGCGCCACTCACAGATACATATGGCAACAGAAGGTATTTACAAAAATACTTAGTTAAAAGGTGTAAATCGATGGGGGCATCATACAATGTAGTGGACCACCTCTTTAAGCTGTGAGCTGTGACATCATTTCACTATCCAGATTCACTCCAAAACAGCTTTTGTTGTCATACACAATATCTGTAATGTTTATTTAGATTTTTATGGCTTTATCTTCCTGTTGGAATATGTTTGGTGCAACAACTCCATTCCTGTCTATGAGTGTTTAGTTGCTAGATTTGTATGCTGTGTATAAAGTTAGAATAAAAAAAAAACTCCCTGAGGCTTGTAAGGAGGTGGCGGAGACCCTCGTCTGCCCCCTCTGTCCCATGTGCTGGGCCCGTACATCATGTGTGGTACCCGGACAGTGTACCCGTTCAGTAGCAATGTCTGTATTTTTATTGCCTTGTGCATCTGTGTTATCTTGTAATGTACTGTAATGCATGTGATGTTGTTATGCTTTATTGTCAGTATCCTGTGTAATGTTTCTGTATTCCCCCATTGTATGTGCTGTGTTTGCCATGCCCTAATGTTGTGCCATTATAATGTTCCTATATGTGTTAGAGTTAGGGATATTAAAGAATTAACTTTGTGGGCTGGGTTAGCAGCCTCAAGAGAGCAGGAAGCTCCTGCTTCCTGTCAGTAGCCTGGGCAGGTTTGCCCTGGGCAGGTGTGCAGTTACAGCCAGAGAACTGCCAAACCCCAGGAGGGGAAAAGAATCTGTTGCCCCGAATCTAACGACTGCAACACGGGCATTGCCGGACCCCAGGAGGGGGATAGAATCTGTTGCCCTGGACTTAAGTATTGCAACATGGGCCCCGGACTCTGTAAGGGCCTCGCCGAAGGGACTTTAAGCATCCAGATTCCGGCAAAGGGACTACCGACTCTTCTGGCCGCCGTGGCTGTTATGGGTACGGCCGTGGTCGTCTTAGGGAGAGAGCAGGAACATCCTTTGAATTTTCTGCAACTACATTTTTCGCATTCCTACTCTTTGTTCTTCAATAAACCATTTTTTCCCTGTTCGAATCTTAACTGCGTCCCTGGACCCAGTTTATCGGCGCTGCAGCGACTGAGGAGAGAGGGTAAATCACACCGTTCCTGTCTATTTATGTGCGAGGTGCCCCCGGTGTACACTGACTGTGGCTTAGTTGACACAGCTGGGACTACCACCCTGGGCTGCCTCGTAACGTGCTCACACAGGGAGAGCATGTGACTGTATTTCCTGTGTCTGTATATGAGAGAAGCAGCCTGCTGTAGATGCTGCACAGACAGAGACACACAAATGATTTATTCCTGATCTGTTAAGCTTATCATATATTGTTCCTGATTGTGCCTGAATAAAGAAGCTCTGATGTCACATGCTTGGAGAGTATCCTGAATGATCCACTGCCAACACTTCCTTTCTCTTTAGTTAAGCTGTGAGCTGTGACATCCTTTCACTAACACGGTAGATTCAGCCCAAAATAGCTTTTACTGTAGTGCACACTATTTGTAATCTTTATTTAGTGTTTTATCACTTTATTTTCCTTTCTCTATGGTTAAGCTGGGAGCTGTGACTTGCTATATTAATAATCTATTATGCTACAAAAGATGGAAAATCCTAAAATATTTCCAAGCCTCCATCATAAAAATATGTTGAATAAATGTATTGAATTTTCAAGAATATAAAAGCAAAATAAAAGTTCAGTATACTGAGAGCAACATGAAGGAGGGCTCTATGAACATGACTATGGATCCATGCAGGCCTATAGTCTTAGAAGGAGACCGAGAGACAAAGGCTGAAGTGAAGACCCATAATGTATCAAGGCTGACACACAGTTCATGCTTTCATGCACTGTTACTGGTCAAAGAGAAAACCTGCAGAATTAGGAAGAAAATACTCTGGAATAAAAATATGGATTATCTAATGTACAACCTACATTTTGATACAAAGCATGCCTTAAAGGGGAATGTGTCTTCAGAAATTGCGTAAATCTATTGCTTAAATCTGGTCTGTGTTACATATGTATGTATATATATATATATATATATATATATATATTTATATATATATATATATATACTGTATATAGTGATGCAGTGACCCCTGTGACAGCTAGGGGGCGCTGCATGGCCTTCCCAGGACATGCATGCAAGTGTTCCCTTTTGTTCTGATGGGGAAATGATGAGCAGCAGGGTTGTAAATGGCTGATATGTATCACAAGGATGGGTGGTCTTGTGATGGAAGCCGGAACGTGTGTTGAGCAGTTCTACTGCTGGGGGTTTGTTACTGTGTATTGGGAAGCTTCTAGGTGACTGGGTGAGATGGGTGGTACCAGTCACCTACAAACCCACCCAGGGGCGTGTGTCTGAACACTCAAGTAAAGCCTGTATGTGTGTGGCTGTGTGTGTTAAAAGGACCTGCAGTGAGGTCATGAACCATGTGATCCATACCTCACCAGTGGGTGTGGTTATGTACCATATAATGTGCCTGAGGTCTGGTCACATGGGAGAGAGTGCATGGACCTGATTGGTTCGTGTGGAAGGTCCTGGAAGGCCTAGGTGTTGGAGGGTGTGCTGCCATCCTGAAGAGCACATGCTGAGGCCGTGGACATGGTGAGGCCAGTGTGTTGGGAGACCCTGGGAGGAGGGTCGGATCCCTGAATAGCACCCGGTGAGGCCTGTGTGTTGGACGGTTCCAAGTGGGGGACGGACTTCCTGAACAGCACACGGACAGGCCACATGTGTTTGCAGAGTCAGTGACGGCACTGCATTGGGGGAGCTACCGTCCGTCTGTGGATCTGGACTGTCAGGTGGCCTGGAGAGCAAGGTGTTGTCTGGGACAGTGATCCCAGTTCAGCAGCTTCCCTGAGAGAGGACTACCAAAGAGTTGGCATCTGGAGCAGGAGCTCCTGTAAGGTAACCCCGGACATGGCGATATGATTGTTAGTGCCTGTTGTGTTCCATGGACATTAATGAACAGTACGGCGTGCAGTCACCCCGGTAACTGGACAGTGAGAAGTCCGGTGTGTTTAGAGACTGCTAGTTAAACCATATGTTATGAAGCATTATGGACGGTGGTAGACCTGTGAAGTGTAACAGGATCTACCGTGTAGTTTGTCTGTGAAATAAAACCAAAATAGACTGTTTTACGTGCAAAACGGTGCCTGTCTACCTTAATATCGCAGCCAAGTGAGTGTCCCCCAATGCACTCAGTGAGCGCTATCTTAAAATATATATACACTAGTGTGGAGGAACACACACGCGGACCCGTTCCTCCCACGTCACCACCGTGAGGTAACTACACAGGCACAGCTCTCCGGCGCCCCCCTTTGTCTCTCAGGGCAGTAAGGGAACTGCACCTAGAGCAAATGGTCACCGGGGAGGAGGTCCTGTTACCCGCTGGGGGTTCTAAGATTCGTGATCAGAGTAAAAGCATCAGCCCAAGATTAAGTTTATAGTTTAATTGCCTTAAGGGCGCACTAGATAATTACAGAAATATACAGTAAATTTGCAGTCAGAGAAAAGATATAACAATAGGGTACAAGGATTAGCGATATTAAGCTGGAGGTCAATTTACCAGATTGTATTGTAGGGTGCATGCGGTTGCCGGGGAGCTCTGCAGTCCACAGGTACAATAATCTTAGTTGCTGGACAGACCCCCAAAGCATGGGCCGCTGCTCCCCTCGGCAGGTCTGTCCCCTGGTCCTTCTTAGATCATCATCGTCTGGATCTTCTTTGTGAAAGACTGAATGCCAGGGGCTGCCAGCCCTTAAACACGCTGGGTTCCTCCCCCTGTGTCAGAGGGTGGGATAATAATTTCCACCCTTTAGCTCTTTGCAGAACTTATTTCCAATATCTAAGAAAGGGGATAACTTTCTACAGCATGATCGAATCAGAACATGAGAGGTACCAGTGAATGCGGTTTGCTTTGCCGGTCATGTGGAGTGCAAACATGGCCCTATTGGGTCACTGTAGAGGGCCAATCTCTATATCTCAGGAATCAGTGCTCTCATCGACTTGGGAGTCACACTGCCAGATGCACGATTCCCTCAGGGTCACTCGGATATTTTCATGTGTCCATAACTCGAAAGATGAGTTCATAATTCGTGTTCATAGGATGGAGCCACACTGTCTGGGAAACACAAAGGATGCATATTCCTGTGTCTGCTAGCAGGCACATTCTAATTGAAGCCCTCAGGCTTTATCTGGCCCCCTGCTGGCACGGCTCCATACCTGGGCTTTGAAGCTCTGTTTTGGGCCTATCCTCATTATCACACCAATGCCCTGGCTATTTAGCATTGGAACACTAAATCCTGCTTGTATTCACTAAGTACACAGCGCCTGGGGGTATAGAAGCCTTTAGCTGCCTGTAATTTCTGAACTTAGACCAAAATGGATGCCAAGCTCAGATATGTGGCCCCACATCTAAGATGGCAGCCGCTCCTTCATCACATCTCCCTGCTTTAGAGGGCGCTAGGGGGTATCACATTCCTGTGATCCCCCATGCGCCCTTCCGCACCCTCTCCTTGCCGGGACAGCCCATCAATGTTACCATGGTCCCTGCCTCTTTTGTGGCGAATGGTGATGTGATACTGTTGGAGAGAGGCTCCAGCGTAGCAACCTCCCATTCGTCCCAGAGACGGTGTGTAACCAGCTGAGGGGGTTGTGGTCTGTTTCCATGGTGAATTGGCGTCCGTACAAGTATGGCTGCAGACGCTGCAGGGCCCACACAATTGCCAGACATTCCTTCTCCATCGTGGAATAGGCCACTTCCCTCGGCAGGAGCTTCCGGCTCAGGTACAGAACGGGGTGTTCATGGCCCGTAGTGTCGACCTGGCTGAGCACAGCACCGAGGCCGAAGTCACTGGCGTCGGTCTGCACTACGAACGGCCGCGTGAAGTCGGCTGCCTGTAGTACAGGAGAACTAGAAAGGGCGGTCTTGAGCGCCTGGAAAGCTGTCTCGCAGGCGACTGTCCAGTCGACTGCGACGGGCAGCCTCTTCTTGGTGAGGTCCGTCAGGGGCTTGGCCAGGGCACTATAGTGTGGAACAAACCTCCTATAGTACTCGGCAGTCCCCAAGAAGGACATCACCTGCTTCTTGGTCCTGGGGGTGGGCCAGGATGCGATGGCATCCACCTTCCCGGGCTCTGGCTTCAGAGCTCCCCCACCTACCCGGTGCCCCAGGTAGTGGACCTCACTCATACCCAGCTGGCACTTTTCGGGCTTAATGGTCAAGTCTGCTCTCTGGATCCGCCCGAGCACCTGCGCCAGGTGCTCTAGGTGATCTTCCCAGGTGGGACTGAAGATAGCGATGTCGTCTAGGTACGCGGTCGCATATCCTTTCAGTCCCTCGAGCAGTGTGTTGACCATCCTCTGAAAAGTGGCAGGGGCATTCTTCATGCCGAATGGCATCACCGTGGACTCGTACAGTCCAAATGGGGTGATAAAGGCAGAGCGTTCCCGTGCCCCTGGGGTCAGGGGAATCTGCCAATACCCCCTGCTCAGATCCATGATGGTCAGGTACTTGGCCCCGGCCAGCCGATCGAGCAGGTCATCGATGCGCGGCATTGGGTACGCATCGGTGACCGTCACAGCGTTGAGCCCCCGGTAGTCCACGCAGAACCGCGTAGTTCAGTCCTTTTTAGGGACGAGGACTACAGGCGAAGCCCACGCGCTGTTGGACACTTGCATCACCCCCAGCTTCAGCATCTCGTCTATCTCTTGGAGCATGTGCTGCTGCACCTCAAGAGAGACCCGATATGCTGAACGCCGGATCGGGGGGTGGTTGCCGGTGTCCACGTCATGGACGGCTGTCTCAGTCCTTCCGGGCAGGCTGCTGAACAGCTCCCGAAAGGGGTGTAGGGTGACCCTCAGCTGGGAACGTTGGTCCTCCGAGAGCTGGTGGCCAACCCCCACATCCTCGATGGATCCACCCGCCTTGGCTTGGGTGAGCAGATCCAGGAGGGTTTCTACCTCTCCTTCATCGGGAAGGTTGCACACTGGGTGGGCACAAGCCTCCCGCTCATGATGGGCCTTCATCATGTTCACGTGGAAGGCCTTCCTCCTTCCACGGGCGTGGTCCAGGGTGACCAGATAGGTGACAGCGTTGAGCCGCTGGTGCACGAGGTATGGACCCTCCCAGGCCGCCAGAAGCTTGTTTTGGGGTACGGGGACCAGTACCCACACCTTTTGACCCACCTCGTAGGTCCGCTCACAAGCATTCTGGTCGTACCACCGTTTCTGGTCAGCCTGGGCTTGGGCCATATTGTCATGCACCAGCCGTGTCAAGGCCATCATTCTGTCCCGGAAGCGCACAACATACTCAATGACCGACACTCCAGGGGTAGCCAAATCCCCTTCCCATGCTTCCTTCACCAGAGCAAGGGGCCCCCGTACACATCGCCCGTACAGGAGCTCAAAGGGGGAGAACCCTGTTGAGGCCTGTGGGACCTCTCGGTAGGCAAACAGCAGGTGTGGGAGATACCGCTCCCAGTCTCTCCCGTGGGAGTCGACCAACATCTTCAGCATCTGCTTTAAGGTGCCATTGAACCGCTCACACAGGCCATTGGTCTGTGGATGGTATGGGCTGGCTACCAGATGTTGCACCTGTACCTGCTTACAGAGAGATTCCATCAGCTGCGACATGAACTGGGTCCCTCGGTCGGTGAGCATTTCCTGGGGAAACCCCACTCTGGAGAAAATCTCCAGTAAGGCAGTGGCCACTTTGTCGGCCCGAATGGACGACAAAGCTACCGCCTCCGGGTACCGGGTGGCATAGTCCACTACCGTTAGTATGAAGCATTTCCCGGAGCGGCTGGGAGTGGACAGAGGTCCAATGAGATCCACAGCCACCCTCGAGAAAGGCTCTTCGATGATGGGCAGAGTTACCAGTGGGGCTTTGGGGCGCCGCCCCGCCTTCCCCACCCTCTGACAGGTGTCACACGAACGGCAGTAGGCAATCACCTCGGTCCTCATTCCTGGCGAGTAGAAATGCTGAGCTAGCCTGGCCCTGGTTTTAGCGATCCCTAGGTGTCCGGCCATGGGAATCTCGTGTGCGATCCGCAACAATTCTGCCCTGAACGGATAGGGTACCACTAACTGTCGGTCCCTGGGCCATGCCTCCGGTGAACCCTGCTGGACCGTTACCCGGTACAGCCGTCCCTGGTCCCAGACCACTCGCTCACGGTCGGACTCCAGGGGAGGCTGTGCCGCCTGCTCCTTGAGAGCTTTCAGGCTAGCGTCAGCTTCCAACGCTGCCTGAAATCCCTGACTCGATGTGGCAAAAATTGACGAAACTGCCACCTCCTCTGTCAGCTCCCCGGGATCTGTCTCCTGGCTGCTGTCTGACTCGGCAGCCACTTGGTCGGAGAGAGGGGAACCGTCGGACCTCCGCGAGGCTCCTTGGGCTCCGGCGCTCCTACTCCTGATAACAGCGGCCACTACCGCTGAGACCACAGGTAGCGCCTGCTTCCCCTTGGCCCCCGACCAAGTCGCCGGGTCAGGCAGACTTCCCTGGCCTCCTGACATCCCGGATGTGGGGAACTCCTGCCCTGGAGTCTTACCTGGTGGCTCCTCTCCCGGGACGCCCCCTCCCCCCATGGCCTGCTCCTCCTTCTGCAGAGGACCTAGACTCAGCAGGCTGGATTCACTTAGGGGCCCTATACTGCCCATAGCAGCCCCTCCCTCCACCTCTGAGCTCCACCCTGCAGTCTTCTCACCTGTCCTCACTGTGAGCCCTGTGTGGGTAGTGTCAGTGCATGGCTTACCATCAGGTTTCACCCCCTCCTCCACTGTTGGAGGCACATTCAATACATTAACATTAGCATTCACAGTAGAGACATGACATTCTTGGGGAGCCGGACTTGGGGGTTCAGTGGCCACATACTGAGACACTAGCCGCCCCAAATCGGTCCCAAGCAACACATTGGCAGGAATATTAGGCGTTACTCCCACCTCTCGCATTCCCCTCCCGGCGCCCCAGTCCAAAAACACCTTGGCGACGGGCAGCGCCGGTTCAACACCTCCAATTCCGGAGATGGAAAGGGTTTTCCCAGGCCCAAAGTCTTGAGGGGACACCACCTCAGGACATAACAGGGTTCGTTCAGCGCCTGTGTCCCGCAGTCCCATGACCGCTGAGTGGCCGATGGTGACGGGCTGGTAATTGTCCATGGACCTCCCACCACCCCCTCCCACACACAAAACAGTGGACGGTTTCTGGGACAGGGATGGGGCCTTATGGCGCTGGGGACACGCAGTCTTAAAGTGTCCCGGCTGGTTGCAATGATGACAACGTCTGGGTTCTGCTCCTGGCCTGGAGAGGGCAGCAGGGGGGTACATCCCTTGCACTCTGGGGGCTGGGGGGACTGGGGCAGGACTGGGCTTACCCCCTCTCCAGGTGCTGCTGGCAGGCTTCTTCGGCTCAGGGGCCCTGTTGTTGGCATACTCGTCTGCCAGGGCGGCTGTAGCAGAAGCCCCCTTTGGTTTCCGGTCACAGAGAAACTGCTGGAGGTCCTCTGGGCAGTTCCACAAGAACTGCTCCGTGACAAACAGTTCCTGGACCTCCTGGCGGGTGGTGAGCTCTAGACCCGAGGTCCAGTGCTCCGCAGCTCTCAGCAGGGCCCGCATGTGGTCGGTCCAGGTGTCCTTGGAGCCTCGCTGCAGGCTCCGGAACTTCCTGCGGTACGACTCCGGGGTGAGGTTGTAGTGCTGGATCAGGGCCCGCTTGATGCTGTTATAGTCCTGCTCCTCCCCGACAGGTAAGTCCCCCAAAACTTCCAGGGACTTACCCCTCAAACGGGGGGTCAGGTACCTTGCCCACTGATCCAGGGCCAGATGGTGTTGGAGGCAGGTTCTCTCAAAGGCCAGCAGAAAGGAATCCAGGTCTCCATCCTTTTCAAGCAGGGGGAAGTCCTCCGCCCGGACCTTGGATGCCTTGGTCCCCGGTGGGGCTGGTGCGTCCAGCGGGAGCCCGTGCAGAGCCATCTCCAGTCGGTGCCGGCGCTCCGCAGCTTCACGGCGTTCTGCCGCCTGCAGCACACGTTCGGCATGCTCACGCTCTGCTGCTTTCTCCGCCGCCACCAGGAGTCTGTCATGGGCGGCGTCGTTACCAGCCTCGAGCTGTGCCATAGCCACTTGGAACAGGGCCTCTGATCTAGACAGGCTGGGGCGGGCAGGTGATGGGCAGTCCACTGTGGGACTGAGCACGGGGGTCTGGCTCCTTGGGGAGCCCTGGCTGAGCTCCCCCTCGCCTTCATTGGTATTGTGCACCACCACCTCCTCATAGACCATAGCATTGGCCTCCCCCTTTGCCTTACTCCTGGTGCCTTCCGCCATATTGGGCACCACTGGTTACTGACACAGCTGCAACCCTGGCCTCGCACACAACTTATTATATTTGCACTCTGACCGTCTAGTGCTGGGCTGACCTTAAGACCCCAGCAGTGAAAGTTACCGCTGGTAGTCTCTAGTGTCTGGGAGTAGGGGTCCCACGCACACTATTACTCTGATCCCACCGCTGCCACCAATTGTGGAGGAACACACAGGCGGACCCGTTCCTCCCACGTCACCACCTTGACGTAACTACACAGGCACAGCTCTCCGGCGCCCCCCTTTGTCTCTCAGGTCAGTAAGGGAACTGCACCTAGAGCAAATGGTCGCCGGGGAGGAGGTCCTGTTACCCGCTGGGGGTTCTAAGATTCGTGATCAGAGTAAAAGCATCAGCCCAAGATTAAGTTTATAGTTTAATTGCCTTAAGGGCGCACTAGATAATTACAGAAATATACAGTAAATTTGCAGTCAGAGAAAAGATATAACAATAGGGTACAAGGATTAGAGATATTAAGCTGGAGGTCAATTTACCAGATTGTATTGTAGGGTGCATGCGGTTGCCGGGGAGCTCTGCAGTCCACAGGTACAATAATCTTAGTTGCTGGACAGACCCCCAAAGCATGGGCCGCTGCTCCCCTCGGCAGGTCTGTCCCCTGGTCCTTCTTAGATCATCATCGTCTGGATCTTCTTTGTGAAAGACTGAATGCCAGGGGCTGCCAGCCCTTAAACACGCTGGGTTCCTCCCCCTGTGTCAGAGGGTGGGATAATAATTTCCACCCTTTAGCTCTTTGCAGAACTTATTTCCATCCCGTCATGTCCTCTCATCCTGCACCCCATCCTGTCATGTGCTGCTCCCATCCTGCGCCCCCATCCCGTCATGTCCTCTCATCCTACGCCCCCATCCTGTCATGTGCTGCTCTCATCCTGCGCCCCCATCCTGTCATGTGCTCCCATCCTGCGCCCCCATCCTGTCATGTGCTGCTCCCATCCTGCGCTCCCATCCTGTCATGTGCTCTCATCCTGCGCCCCCATCCTGTCATGTGCTGCTCTAATCCTGCGCCCCCATCCTGTCATGTGCTGCTCCCATCCTGCTCCCCCATCCTGTCATGTGCTGCTCTAATCCTGTGCCCCCATCCTGTCATGTGCTGCTCCCATCCTGCCCCCCATCCTGTCATGTGCTGCTCCCATCCTGCGCCCCCATCCTGTCATGTGCTGCTCCCATCCTGCGCCCCCATCCTGTCATGTGCTGCTCCCATCCTGCTCCCCCATCCTGTCATGTGCTGCTCCCATCCTGCGCCCCCATCCTGTCATGTGCTGCTCCCATCCTGCGCCCCCATCCTGTCATGTGCTGCTCCCATCCTGCTCCCCCATCCTGTCATGTGCTGCTCCCATCCTGCGCCCCCATCCTGTCATGTGCTGCTCCCATCCTGCGCCCCCATCCTGTCATGTGCTGCTCCCATCCTGCGCCCCCATCCTGTCATGTGCTGCTCCCATCCTGCTCCCCCATCCTGTCATGTGCTGCTCCCATCCTGTGCTCCCATCCTGTCATGTGCTGCTCTAATCCTGCGCCCCATCCTGTCATGTGCTGCTCCCATCCTGCGCCCCCATCCTGTCATGTGCTGCTCCCATCCTGCGCCCCCATCCTGTCATGTGCTGCTCCCATCCTGCGCCCCCATCCTGTCATGTGCTGCTCCCATCCTGCTCCCCCATCCTGTCATGTGCTGCTCTAATCCTGCACCCCCATCCTGTCATGTGCTGCTCCCATCCTGCGCCCCCATCCTGTCATGTGCTGCTCCCATCCTGCTCCCCCATCCTGTCATGTGCTGCTCCCATCCTGCGCTCCCATCCTGTCATGTGCTGCTCTAATCCTGCGCCCCCATCCTGTCATGTGCTGCTCCCATCCTGCTCCCCCATCCTGTCATGTGCTGCTCCCATCCTGCGCCCCCATCCTGTCATGTGCTGCTCCCATCCTGCGCCCCCATCCTGTCATGTGCTGCTCTCATCCTGCGCCCCCATCCTGTCATGTGCTGCTCCCATCCTGCGCCCCCATCCTGTCATGTGCTCTCATCCTGCGCCCCCATCCTGTCATGTGCTGCTCTCATCCTGCGCCCCCATCCTGTCATGTGCTCTCATCCTGCGCCCCATCCCGTCATGTCCTCTCATCCTGCACCCCATCCTGTCATGTGCTGCTCCCATCCTGCGCCCCCATCCCGTCATGTCCTCTCATCCTACGCCCCCATCCTGTCATGTGCTGCTCCCATCCTGCTCCCCCATCCTGTCATGTGCTGCTCCCATCCTGCGCACCCATCCTGTCATGTGCTGCTCCCATCCTACGCCCCCATCCTGTCATGTGCTGCTCCCATCCTGCGCCCCCATTCTGTCATGTGCTGCTCCCATCCTGCGCTCCCATCCTGTCATGTGCTGCTCCCATCCTGCACCCCCATCCTGTCATGTGCTGCTCCCATCCTGCTCCCCCATCCTGTCATGTGCTGCTCCCATCCTGCGCCCCCATCCTGTCATGTGCTGCTCCCATCCTGCACCCCCATCCTGTCATGTGCTGCTCCCATCCTGCTCCCCCATCCTGTCATGTGCTGCTCCCATCCTGCGCCCCCATCCTGTCATGTGCTGCTCCCATCCTGCTCCCCCATCCTGTCATGTGCTGCTCCCATCCTGCGCCCCCATCCTGTCATGTGCTGCTCCCATCCTGCACCCCCATCCTGTCATGTGCTGCTCCAATCCTGCTCCCCCATCCTGTCATGTGCTGCTCCCATCCTGCTCCCCCATCCTGTCATGTGCTGCTCCCATCCTGCGCCCCCATCCTGTCATGTGCTGCTCCCATCCTGCTCCCCCATCCTGTCATGTGCTGCTCCCATCCTGCGCCCCCATCCTGTCATGTGCTGCTCCCATCCTGCACCCCCATCCTGTCATGTGCTGCTCCCATCCTGCTCCCCCATCCTGTCATGTGCTGCTCCCATCCTGCGCCCCCATCCTGTCATGTGCTGCTCCCATCCTGCTCCCCCATCCTGTCATGTGCTGCTCCCATCCTGCGCCCCCATCCTGTCATGTGCTGCTCCCATCCTGCACCCCCATCCTGTCATGTGCTGCTCCCATCCTGCTCCCCCATCCTGTCATGTGCTGCTCCCATCCTGCGGCCCCATCCTGTCATGTGCTGCTCCCATCCTGCGCCCCCATCCTGTCATGTGCTGCTCCCATCCTGCTCCCCCATCCTGTCATGTGCTGCTCCCATCCTGTGCTCCCATCCTGTCATGTGCTGCTCTAATCCTGCGCCCCCATCCTGTCATGTGCTGCTCCCATCCTGCACCCCCATCCTGTCATGTGCTGCTCCCATCCTGCGCCCCCATCCTGTCATGTGCTGCTCCCATCCTGCGCCCCCATCCTGTCATGTGCTGCTCCCATCCTGCTCCCCCATCCTGTCATGTGCTGCTCTAATCCTGCGCCCCCATCCTGTCATGTGCTGCTCCCATCCTGCGCCCCCATCCTGTCATGTGCTGCTCCCATCCTGCGCCCCCATCCTGTCATGTGCTGCTCCCATCCTGCGCCCCCATCCTGTCATGTGCTGCTCCCATCCTGCCCCCCATCCTGTCATGTGCTGCTCCCATCCTGCGCCCCCATCCTGTCATGTGCTGCTCCCATCCTGCTCCCCCATCCTGTCATGTGCTGCTCCCATCCTGCGCCCCCATCCTGTCATGTGCTGCTCCCATCCTGCGCCCCCATCCTGTCATGTGCTGCTCCCATCCTGCTCCCCCATCCTGTCATGTGCTGCTCCCATCCTGTGCTCCCATCCTGTCATGTGCTGCTCTAATCCTGCGCCCCCATCCTGTCATGTGCTGCTCCCATCCTGCACCCCCATCCTGTCATGTGCTGCTCCCATCCTGCGCCCCCATCCTGTCATGTGCTGCTCCCATCCTGCGCCCCCATCCTGTCATGTGCTGCTCCCATCCTGCCATGTGCTGCTCTAATCCTGCGCCCCCATCCTGTCATGTGCTGCTCCCATCCTGCGCCCCCATCCTGTCATGTGCTGCTCCCATCCTGCTCCCCCATCCTGTCATGTGCTGCTCCCATCCTGCGCTCCCATCCTGTCATGTGCTGCTCTAATCCTGCGCCCCCATCCTGTCATGTGCTGCTCCCATCCTGCGCCCCCATCCTGTCATGTGCTGCTCCCATCCTGCGCCCCCACCCTGTCATGTGCTGCTCCCATCCTGCGCCCCCATCCTGTCATGTGCTGCTCCCATCCTGCACCCCCATCCTGTCATGTGCTGCTCCAATCCTGCGCCCCCATCCTGTCATGTGCTGCTCCCATCCTGCGCCCCCATCCTGTCATGTGCTGCTCCCATCCTGCGCCCCCATCCTGTCATGTGCTGCTCCCATCCTGCTCCCCCATCCTGTCATGTGCTGCTCTAATCCTGCGCCCCCATCCTGTCATGTGCTGCTCCCATCCTGCGCCCCCATCCTGTCATGTGCTGCTCCCATCCTGCTCCCCCATCCTGTCATGTGCTGCTCCCATCCTGCACCCCCATCCTGTCATGTGCTGCTCTAATCCTGCGCCCCCATCCTGTCATGTGCTGCTCCCATCCTGCGCCCCCATCCTGTCATGTGCTGCTCCCATCCTGCTCCCCCATCCTGTCATGTGCTGCTCCCATCCTGCACCCCCATCCTGTCATGTGCTGCTCCCATCCTGCTCCCCCATCCTGTCATGTGCTGCTCCCATCCTGCGCCCCCATCCTGTCATGTGCTGCTCTCATCCTGCGCCCCCATCCTGTCATGTGCTGCTCCAATCCTGCGCCCCCATCCTGTCATGTGCTGCTCCCATCCTGCGCCCCCATCCTGTCATGTGCTGCTCCCATCCTGTGCTCCCATCCTGTCATGTGCTGCTCCCATCCTGCTCCCCCATCCTGTCATGTGCTGCTCCCATCCTGCGCCCCCATCCTGTCATGTGCTGCTCTAATCCTGCGCCCCCATCCTGTCATGTGCTGCTCCCATCCTGCGCCCCCATCCTGTCATGTGCTGCTCCCATCCTGCTCCCCCATCCTGTCATGTGCTGCTCCCATCCTGCGCCCCCATCCTGTCATGTGCTGCTCTCATCCTGCGCCCCCATCCTGTCATGTGCTGCTCCAATCCTGCGCCCCCATCCTGTCATGTGCTGCTCCCATCCTGCGCCCCCATCCTGTCATGTGCTGCTCCCATCCTGTGCTCCCATCCTGTCATGTGCTGCACTAATCCTGCGCCCCTATTCTGTCATGTGCTGCTCCCATCCTGCTCCCCCATCCTGTCATGTGCTGCTCCCATCCTGCGCCCCCATCCTGTCATGTGCTGCTCCCATCCTGTGCCCCCATCCTGTCATGTGGTGCTCCCATCCTGCACCCCCATCCTGTTATGTGCTGCTCCCATCCTGCGCCCCTATTCTGTCATGTGCTGCTCCCATCCTGCTCCCCCATCCTGTCATGTGCTGCTCCCATCCTGTGCCCCATCCTGTCATGTGCTGCTCCCATCCTGTGCTCCCATCCTGTCATGTGCTGCACTAATCCTGCGCCCCTATTCTGTCATGTGCTGCTCCCATCCTGCGCCCCCATCCTGTCATGTGCTGCTCCCATCCTGCGCCCCCATCCTGTCATGTGCTGCTCCCATCCTGCTCCCCCATCCTGTCATGTGCTGCTCCCATCCTGCGCCCCCATCCTGTCATGTGCTGCTCCCATCCTGTGCCCCCATCCTGTCATGTGGTGCTCCCATCCTGCACCCCCATCCTGTCATGTGCTGCTCCCATCCTGCTCCCCCATCCTGTCATGTGCTGCTCCCATCCTGCGCCCCATCCTGTCATGTGCTGCTCCAATCCTGCGCCCCCATCCTGTCATGTGCTGCTCCCATCCTGCTCCCCCATCCTGTCATGTGCTGCTCTCATCCTGCGCCCCCATCCTGTCATGTGCTCTCATCCTGCGCCCCCATCCTGTCATGTGCTGCTCCCATCCTGCGCCCCCATCCTGTCATGTGCTCCCATCCTGCTCCCCCATCCTGTCATGTGCTGCTCCCATCCTGTGCCCCATCCTGTCATGTGCTGCTCCCATCCTGTGCTCCCATCCTGTCATGTGCTGCACTAATCCTGCGCCCCTATTCTGTCATGTGCTGCTCCCATCCTGCGCCCCCATCCTGTCATGTGCTGCTCCCATCCTGCGCCCCCATCCTGTCATGTGCTGCTCCCATCCTGCTCCCCCATCCTGTCATGTGCTGCTCTCATCCTGCGCCCCCATCCTGTCATGTGCTGCTCCCATCCTGTGCCCCTATTCTGTCATGTGCTGCTCCCATCCTGTGCCCCCATCCTGTCATGTGCTGCTCCCATCCTGCGCCCCTTCCTGTCATGTGCTGCTCCAATCCTGCGCCCCCATCCTGTCATGTGCTGCTCCCATCCTGCTCCCCCATCCTGTCATGTGCTGCTCTCATCCTGCGCCCCCATCCTGTCATGTGCTCTCATCCTGCGCCCCCATCCTGTCATGTGCTGCTCTCATCCTGCGCCCCCATCCTGTCATGTGCTCCCATCCTGCGCCCCCATCCTGTCATGTGCTCTCATCCTGCGCCCCATCCTGTCATGTGCTCTCATCCTGTACCCCCATCCTGTCATGTGCTGCTCTCATCCTGCGCCCCCATCCTGTCATGTGCTCTCATCCTGCGCCCCCATCCTGTCATGTGCTCTCATCCTGTACCCCCATCCTGTCATGTGCTGCCCCCATCCTGTCATGTGCTGCTCCCATCCTGCGCCCCTATTCTGTCATGTGCTGCTCTCATCCTGCGCCCCTATTCTGTCATGTGCTGCTCCCATCCTGCGCCCCCATCCTGTCATGTGCTGCTCTCATCCTGCGCCCCCATCCTGTCATGTGCTGCTCCAATCCTGCGCCCCCATCCTGTCATGTGCTGCTCCCATCCTGCGCCCCCATCCTGTCATGTGCTGCTCCCATCCTGTGCTCCCATCCTGTCATGTGCTGCTCCCATCCTGCTCCCCCATCCTGTCATGTGCTGCTCCCATCGTGCGCCCCCATCCTGTCATGTGCTGCTCTAATCCTGCGCCCCCATCCTGTCATGTGCTGCTCCCATCCTGCGCCCCCATCCTGTCATGTGCTGCTCCCATCCTGCTCCCCCATCCTGTCATGTGCTGCTCCCATCCCGCGCCCCCATCCTGTCATGTGCTGCTCTCATCCTGCGCCCCCATCCTGTCATGTGCTGCTCCAATCCTGCGCCCCCATCCTGTCATGTGCTGCTCCCATCCTGCGCCCCCATCCTGTCATGTGCTGCTCCCATCCTGTGCTCCCATCCTGTCATGTGCTGCACTAATCCTGCGCCCCTATTCTGTCATGTGCTGCTCCCATCCTGCTCCCCCATCCTGTCATGTGCTGCTCCCATCCTGCGCCCCCATCCTGTCATGTGCTGCTCCCATCCTGTGCCCCCATCCTGTCATGTGGTGCTCCCATCCTGCACCCCCATCCTGTCATGTGCTGCTCCCATCCTGCGCCCCTATTCTGTCATGTGCTGCTCCCATCCTGCTCCCCCATCCTGTCATGTGCTGCTCCCATCCTGTGCCCCATCCTGTCATGTGCTGCTCCCATCCTGTGCTCCCATCCTGTCATGTGCTGCACTAATCCTGCGCCCCTATTCTGTCATGTGCTGCTCCCATCCTGCGCCCCCATCCTGTCATGTGCTGCTCCCATCCTGCGCCCCCATCCTGTCATGTGCTGCTCCCATCCTGCTCCCCCATCCTGTCATGTGCTGCTCCCATCCTGCGCCCCCATCCTGTCATGTGCTGCTCCCATCCTGTGCCCCCATCCTGTCATGTGGTGCTCCCATCCTGCACCCCCATCCTGTCATGTGCTGCTCCCATCCTGCTCCCCCATCCTGTCATGTGCTGCTCCCATCCTGCGCCCCCATCCTGTCATGTGCTGCTCCCATCCTGCTCCCCCATCCTGTCATGTGCTGCTCCCATCCTGCGCCCCCATCCTGTCATGTGCTGCTCCCATCCTGCGCCCCCATCCTGTCATGTGCTGCTCCCATCCTGCTCCCCCATCCTGTCATGTGCTGCTCCCATCCTGCCCCCCATCCTGTCATGTGCTGCTCCCATCCTGCTCCCCCATCCTGTCATGTGCTGCTCTCATCCTGCGCCCCCATCCTGTCATGTGCTCTCATCCTGCGCCCCCATCCTGTCATGTGCTGCTCCCATCCTGCGCCCCCATCCTGTCATGTGCTCTCATCCTGCTCCCCATCCTGTTATGTGCTGCTCCCATCCTGCGCCCCCATCCTGTCATGTGCTGCTCCCATCCTGCTCCCCCATCCTGTCATGTGCTGCTCTCATCCTGCGCCCCCATCCTGTCATGTGCTGCTCCCATCCTGTGCCCCTATTCTGTCATGTGCTGCTCCCATCCTGCGCCCCATCCTGTCATGTGCTGCTCCCATCCTGCGCCCCATCCTGTCATGTGCTGCTCCAATCCTGCGCCCCCATCCTGTCATGTGCTGCTCCCATCCTGCTCCCCCATCCTGTCATGTGCTGCTCTCATCCTGCGTCCCCATCCTGTCATGTGCTCTCATCCTGCGCCCCCATCCTGTCATGTGCTGCTCTCATCCTGCGCCCCCATCCTGTCATGTGCTCCCATCCTGCGCCCCCATCCTGTCATGTGCTCTCATCCTGCTCCCCATCCTGTCATGTGCTCTCATCCTGTACCCCCATCCTGTCATGTGCTGCTCTCATCCTGCGCCCCCATCCTGTCATGTGCTCTCATCCTGCGCCCCCATCCTGTCATGTGCTCTCATCCTGTACCCCCATCCTGTCATGTGCTGCCCCCATCCTGCGCCCCTATTCTGTCATGTGCTGCTCTCATCCTGCGCCCCTATTCTGTCATGTGCTGCTCCCATCCTGCGCCCCTATTCTGTCATGTGCTGCTCCAATCCTGCGCCCCCATTCTCTCATGTGCTGCTCTCATCCTGCACCCCCATCCTGTGCTCTGCTGACATTCTATATGGGTTAAATCTGTGCTGGACTACTCTGCTGACTTATCTTTACATAGTATCCTCTATAGCTATATACTTATAGATATACTAGATGGTGGCCCAATTCTAACGCATTGGGTATTCTAGAATCATAGAATCATAGAATCGTAGAGCTGGAAGGGACCTCCTGGGCCATCTGGTCCAACCCCCTGCTCAAAGCAGGATTCGCTAAATCATCCCAGTCAGATGTATGTCCAGCCTCTGTTTGAAGACTTCCATTGAAGGAGAACTCACCACTTCTCGTGGCAGCTTGTTCCACTCATTGATCACTCTAACTGTCAAAAAGTTTTTTCTAATATCTAATCTGTGTCTCCTCCCATTCAGTTTCATCCCATTGCTTCTAGTCTTTCCTTGTGCAAATGAGAATAAAGTTGATCCTTCTACAATGTGACAGCCCTTTAGATATTTGTAGACAGCTATTAAGTCTCCTCTCAGTCTTCTCTTTTGCAAACTAAACAATCCCAAATCCTGCAACCTTTCCTCATAAGACAGGGTTTGCAGATCGGTCACTATTCTGGTTGCTCTTTTCTGAACTTGCTCCAGTTTGCTGATGTCTTTTTTAAAATGTGGTGCAGTTTATTTTTGAAGATTTAATAATAATGCAATAATGCACCCCCCAATCCTGATATGTACAGTTCTCTCACCCCTAATCCTGGTATGCATGCTACCCCTCAACCCCCTATCCTGGTATGCATGGTCCCCTGACCCCCCAATCCAGGAATGCATGGTCCTCTCACCCTCCAATCCTGGTATGCATGGTCCTCTCACCTCTCTTTCAGGGTATGCATGGTCCCCTCACCCCCAATCGTGGTATGCATGGTCCTCGCACCCCCATATCCTGGTATGCATGGTCCCCTCACCCCCCTTTCTTGGTATGCATGGTCCCCTCACCCCCCCCCTTTGCTGGTATTCATGGTCATCTCACACCTCAATCCTGGTATGCATGGTCCCCTCACCCCCTATCCTGGTATGCATGGTCCCCTCACCCCCCTTTCCTGATATGCATGGTCCCCTCACCCCCCAATCCTGGTATGCATGGTCCCCTCACCCCCCCCCAATCCTGGTATGCATGGTCCCCTCATCCCCCAATCCTGGTATGCATGGTCCCCTCACACCCCCCCCAATCCTGGTATGCATGGTCCCCTCACCCCCCAATCCTGGTATGCATGGTCCCCTCGAACCCCTATCCTGGTATGCATGGTCCTCTCTCCCCCCAATCCTGGCATGCATGGTCCTCTCACCCCCAAATCCTGGCATGCATGGTCCCCTCACCCCCCAATCCTGGTATGCATGGTCCCCTCACCCCCCTATCCTGGTATGCATGGTCCCCTCACTCCCCTATCCTGGTATGCATGGTCCCCTCACCCTCCTTTCCTGGTAAGCATGGTCCCCTCACCCCCCTTTCCGTGTAGCCGCGACCAATCAGCGTCGCGGCCCTGTAGATGCGACCAATCACTGCCGCGGCCCTGTACAAAAATAATATTAAAAAATATAAAAAAGTTATTCTCACCTTCCGATGGCCTCCTGTCTTCTTTCCACACGGCCGGCCTCGCGTTCCCAATAATGCTTTGCGGCTTAGACCGCTGATGACGTCGGTCTTCTTTCTCGCTCTCACGAGAGTGACGTCGGTCTTCTTTCTCGCTCTCGCAAGAGTGACGTCATCAGCGGTCTAAGCCGCAAAGCATTACTGGGAACGCGAGGCCGGGCACGTGGAAAGAAGACAGGAGGCCGTCGGAAGGTGAGAATAACTTTTTTTAATTTTAATTCTGTTTTTTACAGATTAAGGCCTGCGCCTGCAGCTGATTGGTCGCGGCCTGGGCCAATCAGCGGCAGGCGCAGCTTACCGTAACAAACAGCTGCGCCTGTCACTGATTGGTCGCGGCCTGGCGGGGGCCTGGCGGCCGCGACCAATCAACGGCCTGCGATTTCGGTTACAGACAGACACGATAAGGCGTTTATATATATAGATGTGTACTATATATGTCTATATATAGTACAAAATGTTTGTTTTTTTCAAGACAGAGACCGCAGGCACTGTGTGGCGCAGAAATCTTGTGTTTTTAAAATGGCGGCAAAGTGTGGGCGTCCGTTACATACTTAAATAAATC
Source organism: Dendrobates tinctorius (assembly GCF_039654945.1). Lineage (NCBI taxonomy): Eukaryota > Metazoa > Chordata > Amphibia > Anura > Dendrobatidae > Dendrobates > Dendrobates tinctorius. The sequence continues at coordinate 197,264 of NW_027361998.1, read as the reverse complement.
AGTGATGTCAGCAGAGGGGGCAGGGGGACGCTGTGGCGCCGGAATCGGTGCCTGCGCAGACAACGCTGTCTGGCGCCATTTTGTTGGTGGGTGGAAATGCCGTGATGTCACGAGAGGATGGGATTGTACCGCTGAAATCAGCACCTGCGCAGTCAGCGCTTTCCGGCGCCATTTTTTTGAAAACACACTGCAGTGTGTATTCCACAAAATGGCGCAGGAAAGCGCGGACTGCGCAGGCGCTGATTCCGGCGCCACAACCCGCCCTCTCCTGACATCACGGCAAGACCCCGCGGCAATACCGGATCCGTAAGTTGTTGTGCCAGAGATCGCAGTATGCGTTCAGTGCTTACGCATACCGGGATCTCCTGGGCCACACTCCTCATCGGATGCGTAGCTCTGTGGGGTCCAGACTGCGCAGGTGCGTCGTGCTTGCGCAGTCTATAAAGACTTTGGACAGGGTGATGCTCCTAGCATTATATTATAGATATATATATATTTAAATGTGTTCAATTGTTTTTTCCCCATACCACAATATGGATTAAAAACAAAAATTAAAAATCTTATCACTGGGGCATTTTTAGACTCTAATGTCCTATTGTTTCAGGGAATCTACATGCACTTAACCCATAATGCACAGTCTCACACCCTGCCCTTTTGTATTGAAGGTGTTATCAGTCATTGTACAGGGGGAGAGGAGATGAACTGTGACATCACCTATTGTGAATGGTGGATCCTGTGTTATCTATTGTATAAAGAGGTGTTATCAGTCATACAGGAGGAGGAGGTGAGCTGTGACATCACCTATTGTGAATGGTGGCTTCTGTGTTATCTACTGTATATTGAGGAGTTATCAGTCATTGTACAGGAGGAGGAGGTGAGCTGTGACATCCCCTATTGTGAATGGTGGATCCTGTGTTATCTATTGTATATAGAGGTGTTATCAGTCATTGTACAGGAGAAGGTGAGCTGTGACATATATTGTGAATGGTGGATCCTGTATTATCTACTGTATATAGAGGTGTTATCAGTCATTGTACAGGAGGGGGAGGAGGTGAGCTGTGACATCCCCTATTGTGAACGGTGGCTCCTGTGTTATCTACTGTATATAGAGGTGTTATCAGTCATTGTACAGGAGGAGGTGAGCTGTGACATCTATTGTGTATGGTGGATCCTGTATTATCTACTGTATGTAGAGGTGTTATCAGCCATTGTACAGGAGGAGGAAGAGGTGAGCTGTGACATCCCCTATTGTGAATGGTGGATCCTGTGTTATCTACTGTATATAAATGTGTTACCTGTTATAGTAATCCTGCATATGATGATAAGGAGTCTGCTGTAAACTCTCCTGAAAAGACAGAAATGCCCTACGGCGAGTATGAAAATTGCACAATCAACTATTTTTTTTTTAATAAAGATTGTGATTAGAAAAAATACATGCAACTTTAATAACTTGATGTAAACAATAGGCAATTTGCCGACGATACATTCCCTGTAAGAGACCACTGGGTGGAAGTATGAGGCGTACATTATTGCTAAGGGATCCTTATTACGAGTAGGCGTCGTACAGGGTGGAGAACCGCTAAGTGTTTTTGGTGTTGGTGTCATTTTGATTTCTAACATTTCTATTGATTTTATAAGAAATTTTAAAAAAAAGTAAGTGGAAATGTGACAGGCAGCTCCGGATAATGACAATTATTATAACGTCTGTCCTGGGAATTTTCCATTTTATTTTATCCCATTTCTATGCAGTCAATAACGTACATTGTCTTCACGAGCTGCTCAGTAGCCAGGCTCAATAATGGCGTCATACAGCCCGAGACCTTCCCCGCTAAGAGAACGTCACATAATAGGAGCAAGAGAGAGAACCCTGAAACAAATGGCTGCAAATTGAGGTTTTGGTTTGGCTTTTATCCCAAGTCATACTGCAAGTCTCGTTAGAGAGTCAATATTGATTTTTAGGATTGTTGCATCCAATAGGTGGCGCTAGAGTTCTAGTCCTCTTCCACTCTGAAAAGGCAATTTTCATAATAAATGTGTCTATAACACGGCATGCCTGGCAGGTAAAAGGTCACATGTCTTAATAATATAAAATAGAAAATCGATTCCATGAAAATTGAATAGATGTCGAACATTAGGAAAATTATCTCGACTCGCTAAAATTTAAACAACTTGCTATTTGATTTGCACTGCTACCTCAAAATGTCTTGCAGCTATCACATCACATATCACAGTCAATGAGAATGGCTACATTAGTTGTCATAAAAGCTAAGGTAGGGAAGGCAGCGGCCAATTTGTGATGAATCTGGATAGTGAGAGGACGTCACAGCTCAAAGTTTAGCCACAGAGAAAGGAAGAAAATCCAACGGAACACAAAACAATTCCAGATAGAGTCAGATAGGACAGCAGTAAAAATCAGCTGCCATCCGTGAAGATGAGTTGATGTTACAATTGCTTTCTTAGAGAACACAGAAGCAAAAGAGTAATTTAAAAGTTCGTCCTTCTCAACATCATTTTTGACCACTTCACCGTTTTCATCCTGTAAAAATCCTATAGCATCTTTGACTTTTATTTTGCTTTTGACATACCCCCAAAATACTTTTTGAATTCTTTTGGTCTCCCTTGCAAGCATTACTTCATTACTGGCTTTAGCTCTTCTAACTCTTTCCCTGCATTCCCTGCAGGCAGCATTATATCCTTCTTTAGATATGCCTCCCTCTTTCCATTTGATATACATTTCCTTTTTCCTTGTTACCAAGTGATTAAGTTTTATGTTCATCCATCCTGGTCTGCTTCCAATTCTTCTTTTCGGGATTGTTACTGATTGTGCAGTGAGAATTTAATTTAGCAAAATCGCCCATCCTTCTTGGACATTTCTGTCCTTTAGAACATCCGGCCATTGGACCTTTCCTATCTTCTTTCTGAGTCCATTAAAATCTGCCTTTCTGAAGACCAATGCTTCAATGCAAAAGATCAGTCTGTTTATTTCTGCTAATGTACATGTCAATTTCCTGAAACTACAGGAAGTTATATTAGAAAAAGCCCCATTGGCCAGTGTGAGAATTACAAGATTTCTAATCTTATTTTAAAAAAAAAAAAAAAAAAAAAGATTGCGATATTTAAAAATAAAACATTGCCAAAAAATTTGTTTTTTTTTAAACACATTAAACACAAAGAACTGACTTAAACAATAAGTTATTTGTTGATATATTCCTTTTAAAGATTGTAGAAAATTGTTGAGATACAAGTGATTATTTGATTAGAACGTCGGCATTTTGTATTTTCCGCTACAACATAATTAAAGATTTTGCTGTCATTACATTATAACCTGAGACAGACGCTGATTAGCGAATGTGGGACGGATCGTTCGCAGGTTAAATAGAATTGAAGATAGGAAAGTACATGAGGGAATTATCTTCTTGTATAAATGGCTGCGATGGGTAATCCGGGCCGAGGAGCGTTGTTAACACTCATCACATGGGAGATCTTATGAAGCTTGTTGTATTTTTTTCTCCTAAACTAAAGTATGTGGGAAAACATAAAAATAAAATGCCCAGTGAATGTAATTTATTGCTAATTTTGATTTTTACAAATTGGTGAGTTGAAGTTTTGTGCAATATCAAAAATCCTTTTTTTTGCCTTTTTACCTTTTTTTTGTCCCTGTTTAGAGAAAATACTTACACGATTCTTTAAAAATTGACCATGGAATTTTTGCCAAAATTTTGAATAAACATAAAAATCACTCCAGAAGAAGGACTGGTATACGTCTGAACTAAAGTCTTACAACTTTTAAAAAAGTAATTGGATGCGATTCATTGTTGCATTTGCAAGATTTTTGTCCATTTTTTTTTGCCTCTTTTTGACTCTTTGCGCCAAATTCTTCTTTTAATTTCCGACTTTTTTATGTCTTTAAAGTGGCTTTTTTTTTGTTTGTTTTCTAGATGTTTTTGTCCGAATTTTTTTTTTTGCCCAAATGTATTCCTGTTCGCTCCCTCGGAGTGATTTTTTTTTTTGTATGTCAAAAATTTTGGGGTGTAAATCTTCAAGTTTGTGGGCAACATTTTAACGATGATTCGACTATTTTGCTTTAAAACAGTACAAATGAGGAAGAAGATAAAAATGAAAGCACAATTTTATTTTGTGGAAGAAGTCATGATGCCGCATGCGCTATTTTGAAAGAAAGTGTGCCTTTAAAAGTCAGAAAATGGTGAACGGTCTGTTTGGCTCTTTAAAAAAAAGCATTGGTGTTAGTTCTGACGGAGCGGACTCGATGCAGATTTTTCTTCTGGAATTTCTGAATGCAAAATCGGCAGCTGAGAACTCCTTTTTTTAAAATAAATAAATTAAATAAATTTTATTTAAAATAAATTAATTTATTTATTTATTAGTATTTTTCATTCATCCATTCATTTATTTATTTATTAGTACAATAATAAAGAAATAAATGGAAAAAAAACAAAGCAAAGTCCTCCTTTTTTTCAATAATCAGCTAAGGAAAAGCAAACAGCTGTGGTCTGATCTTAACAGCTGGAAATGCTCATGGTTATTGGGCCATCCCAACCTACAAATGTCAGTCTGCAGCTGCCCCAGAAGTGACCCATCATATTTGATGCGCCAATTCCGGCGCTTATCCTCAGCTTTTCTTGATTGCCCTGGTGCAGTGGCAATCGGGGTAATTGTCTTTGTCTCCGGCAACTGTGGGTAGCAGTAAAGCTATCACTATGCACAAGCACCAGCTGGTGAATACTCTCATCAGCGTCGCCTGCTCTTGCTGCTATCAGCACACCTGTGCTGAAGTTGGTGGTGAAGGTGTTACGCTGACCAGATGAGGAGGAGGTAGAGGAAGCGAAGTAGGAGGAGGAGGCAACATGGACAGAGAAACATCCAGCAGTCCTCGGCAGTAGTAGGACATGCGCCAAAACGCTTTCTGCCTCAGACCCAGCTGAAACTACATTTACCCAGTGGGAAGTTAGGAAGATATACCGTCCCTGCTCATGCTTTACTGGTCCATGCATTGGTGGTTATGTGGACCTTGCCACTGATGACGTTGCGCAGTGCACGCCTAATTTGTTCTTTAAATGTTCACGCAGGGCAGAGATGGCCCACCTGAAAAAGTAGGAGCAGCTGGAAAGGGAACCACATACTGTGGCACATTCACCTCCATCAGTTTTTTAAAAGTGTCCTTGTCCACCAGCCATAATGGAAGCATTTCAAAGGCCAGGAATTTGGAAATGCAGTCATTCAGGACTAAGGCTTGTGAGTTGGTAGGGGGGGTATTTCCTCTCTCTCTCCAATGTTTTGGAGATGGACAGCTGAATGCTTCCATGAGACAGTGTGGAGATGCTCGGTGACACTGCTGGTGGTGGTTCTGTCACATCCTCTCTTTGCGAGGAGCCAGGTGACCCTGTTGCTCTGGAGTAGGAAGAAGAGGCCGAGGCCGAGAACGCAGCAAAAGAGGGAGCAGGAGGAGCATCAGCTTTTTCCTGTTTTTTCACATGTGCACTCCGCTGCAGCTAGTGCTTTGAATTCAGTTGCTTTGTCATGTAGGGAGTGCTCAGGTTCAGAACGTTTATGGCTCGCTCCAGGCTCTGATTGCACAGCGTGCAAATCCTCTATGTCTTGTCATCAGCACATTGCCTGAAGAAATGCCACAGCAGGGAACTCCTTGGCGCTTTCTTTGGTGTGCTCAGTTTGTCAGCGTGTTGGGCTCACCGCTGTTCTTTTGCACCCTGTTCCCTCTTTTGCTGTGCAGTTCGGGCAGTGTGACCAACTCCTATTCGTTGAACTGTGCATGTCATTCTGATGGCCTTGACTCCATGTGAGGTCTAGGACCTCATCATCCCCCGCATCATCTTCCATCCACTCCTCACCCTTTCCCAAATTGCTGGTCTGCAAAAAGCAGAAAGAGGCAGCAGTTGGCATCTGTGTTTCATCATCATAAGAGAAGTGTTGCAGTGGTCTGCTAACCTTGTGCACTAGCCCTCCAACGTACTCATCCTCAAACTGAACAAGTAGCTGGGCATCGGTGTGCACTCAATCTCTTCCACGTCTGGATCAGAGCTAGGTCCACAGAACCACAGCCAGTGGAGTCATAAAAAGCAGAAGTGACTGCTGTATGACTTGGGGCTCAAACTGCTTGGCTGATGTGCAATGGTGTGAGGTGGAAGACAGATGCCCATGGGCCGCAGGTGCATACTCTGCGCTTTCAGCAGGGAACTGGGTGGAAGACAAAGCAAAGAAACTAAAGCCACTCTCAGCCAAGCAATCTGAAACCGCCTCTACTTGGTCTGACTTCACTATTCGTCCAGCGGTGCTCGGGCCTATGTCCTGTCGCCTGCGTGCACCAGAGGAAGGTGTCTAATTTGGTTGCTTAGCAGACACAGATCAACCACATGCACTCCCTGCAGCAGCAACACCACCATCACCACCATTTTTGCACCCCAAAAAGTGTTGCTTGGCCTGTATACAGAGAGAGAGTGACCAGCAGATAATTACACAGCCTGTATACAGAGTGCCCCCACAGAGCATATATGCAGAGTGCCCCCAACAGAGGCTCTTTTGCAGAGTACCCCCACAGAGCCTGTATTCAGACTGCCCCCAACAGAGGATCTTTTGCAGAGTGCTCCCACAGAGCCTGTTATCAGAGTACCCCCACAGAGGCTCTTTTGCAGAGTGCTCCCACATGTCATGATCCAGGTTGGATATGACAGAGAAAACGCTCAAGTAACCTTTTTTCCTGTGAGCTGTTTGCTCAGGGTTGGTTTTGCCCCGGTGGCCATTAATGGTTATTACACAGTGGTGTCTTTTTCCTAGTTTTGACCCCGGTGGCCATTAGGGTCATTGCACTTTTGTAGTTTCTGTTTAGTTTGCCCCCGGAGGTGGTGAGTGTCATTGCACTCTGTTTCTTTAGTTTAGTTCTCATGATTGTAATGCAGGTGTAATTGCTGGCTCTGCTATAAAAGAGTCACAGGTGTTGCAATCAGCGTTGGTGATAGTCCTCAGTTGCAAGCAAGCCTGGGTGAAGGATGGAGCTGAAGGAGAGTCCCGAGCAGCTCAGTGAGAGTCCTGGAGTGGCAGCTATGGTGTCTGCGAGGAGGGCTGGCATGCCTTGGTGGAGTTGCAGCTATGGTGTCAGCAAGGAGTTCTTGCATGGCTTGGTGGAGTGGCAGCTATGGTGTAGAGATGCACTCATGATGCTGGACTCGGTTGCTGGAAAGCTGGACTCAAGATGCTGGACTCTTTTGCTGGAAAGCTGGACTCATATGCTGGACTCTGTTTCTGGACAGCTGCACGCAGGTGGTGGACTCTGTTTGCTCCAAGGCTGCACTATGGTGTTGGATCCGGTCGGAGGAAACGATGCACGGCGCCCGATGCAGAACCGGCCTAGGGAACGTTAGAAGTGTAGAGACCCTGACTTAGGAGAGTGCAGAAGGTCTCTACATCCCCGTTCCCTATCGCAGGGCCACCATTGTTATTGTTACCCAGGTTTTCCCTTTTATTGTTTAAATTCGCCTTACTGGAGGCGGGGTTTCCAGACATACGTGTATTTCTGAAATTCGCCTGTTGGAGGCGGCGTATCCAGCTGCATGTTTTATTATTTAAATTCGCCAGACTGGAGGCGGTGTATCCATGACACCACAGAGCCTGTATGCAGAGTGCCCCCAACAGAGGCTCTTTTGCAGAGTACCCCCACAGAGCCTGTATGCAGAGTGCCCCCAACAGAGGCTCTTTTGCAGAGTACCCCCACAGAGTCTGTATGCAGAGTGGCCCCAACAGAGGCTCTTTTGCAGAGTACCCCCACAGAGCCTGTATGCAGAGTGCCCCCACAGAGCCTTTTATCAGAGTACCCCCACAGAGGCTCTTTTGCAGAGCACCCCTAGAGAGGTTCTATTACAGAACCTAATCCTGTTCCTCACTCGAGCCGCGTCCTGTCCCTATGCTAGTTAGAGCACAATGGCAGCTACAACTGTGATCCGGCATTTATACAGGCCGGGTCATGTGTTGCGCCAGCCAATCACAGACATGGTTTTGATGGATGAGGAAGTGCCCACAGCCCAAAAGCTTGTTGATTGGCTGTGCTGCAACCTTTCAACAAACTTTATTCATCATCCGAACTCTGAACACTAAAACGGACTTCTGTGAGAAGCCTGTATTGGAATTTCAGCACCGGACACTATGTGTCCTATACGAACCCCGACCTATAGAGTTTGGGTTCGCTCATCTATATTCTTGTCCTTATGCAATGTCCCTTTACACCTGAATATACCCATCGTCTACAGAGCGTCTGCGACTTCCCATCACATGCAAATATAAACCAGGATGAGAAAACCTCATAAAGTGTCATCTCTCATTAATTAGTTTTCCATATTGTCAGATCTTTGAGGAACAGACAACAGCCAGACTAATTAATTCTCATGCTGCCTACTTCAGTCTTAATATATACTTAATAGAAACCCTTAAGGGCAAAATAAAGATCATGGAAACATCTACTAGACACTAAATAAACTGAGAAAATGTCAACATGAATGGAACAAAAACTGAACGTAGGCGTAAGAAGCACGAGGTCCAGGGGTAAATATCTGGGAAAAGTTTCAGCGCTTGTTATTGAAGAGGCCATGACAATTCTCAACAATGACAAGTGCAACAATCACTGAATCCGAGGAGGAGAAGAAGGCTTACGGATGAATCCTTTGGCTAGGCTCTCTTGGATGTACTCCAACATGGTATGGTAGAGACAGGGGATACACCCTACCCCAGGACGGATAAGTGCCAGACTGAAGACCAGTGGGACACTCGTAAGGTCTAAGGGGTGCCAAGACCTCTGCCTTCTTTTCACAAAAGGCATCTGCAAGGCACAATAATTGGTGGGCAAAGAAGAATGGTTCCAAGGAACAATAGGTGGAGACTTGAGCAAGAGTTTGGCAAGGCAGTTGGTAGCACAATATGGTCCCCACTGAAGCACCTGACTGGTGGACCAGTCAACAACCGGTGGGTGTAAATGCAACCATGGAAGGTCTAGGACAACAGAGTGTACGGATTAAGGTAGCATGTAGAAAGAGATTCTTTAGGAATATAGTTGGAGAACCAGATCCAGATGGATGAAGTTGGCAGCAGCCGTAGTCTAAATGTCTGTGAGTGTGCTGTGTTATTAAATGGGCTGCTGATCACTACCAGATTACATTCTGTTTCTATCATCAGGTCATTTTGACATTAATAAGGCTGTGTTCGTATTAAAAAGCTTAGAAGAGGCCTTTTCTAGGCATAACACAGTCTATCGCTTTTACTGAGAGTGTTATTTTAACTCTCGCTCCTAAGTTGGACTCCATCTAAAATGGAGTCTACTAGAAGAAAACGGACTCCGATCTTCTCTGCCAGATTTCTACTACACTGTGTGTATATAGATCCTACAAAGACTCGTATAGAGGGAAAGAGGGAGTTCCATACCAACACCTGGATTTTTTATTTATTTTTATTTTTTCTCATTGATCATGGGGCTGTCACTGCTATAGGTCAGAAGTTATAGCTCTTACTATTATGTGGGATTTATGGCTGTCACTGTTATGGGGGATTTATGACTGTCACTGTTATGGGGGATTTATGGCTGTCACTGTTATGGGGGATTTATAGCTGTCACTGTTATTGAGGGTATTTGGCTGTTACTGTGTCTAGGTTATGCAGCCGGGGGACGCACAGATACCATTGCTTGCCACCATTTGTCAAGGATACACAGGAGGGGGTCACACAGAGCCCACCCGCTGTTACCTTCTTTGTCAGTGAACACAACTCTGCTGCCTCCAATCATCAGGACAATTACACAGTTGGCTGATGATTGCTGGCAGCTGCTTCCGATACTAGGACGGTTATTGGGGAACTAACCGTGAGCGTATGTTATATACACCTGGAATAAATGTATATACCCCCTGTAGGGTCCCTATAGCTCTGCCATAACAAAATGAACCACTGGCTGCCACCACCAATCGCTTATACAAGCCAATTGGACACCTGTTAAAGGTAGTGTATGGCTTCACGGGTGCGGTTTACAGAGCAAAAGGAACAGAGCTAATGAATTTTATATATAATTCAGAAAGATAGGCAGTGTTTATAAAAAAATATACAAAGATGTTAAAAAAAGGGAATAAAAAACAATATGATACTGTATATATACAATTACATAAAATAAAAAGGAATAACGAAAGAAACTTAGTAGACCTGGTCTCAGAAGTGTTTCAGAACTTAGCGGAGGGAGGCGCTTCAATTGGAAAACAGGCAGAACCTACAAGATACTGTGCCTCCAAGTACTGACAATTGATCCAGACCCAAATACTGTTTGTTATTAACTCTAAAGTATGCCCACACACCTTTGATAGGCTCAAGTTGGGCTGATTGTGGGATGTGCTGGATCTGTTAGAATTTTATGTGATCCCCAACTTACAAGATATCTTCACCTCTTAAGGTCCCAGGTGTTAGATGTTGATGTCATATTTTTTATCGTGATTTTACCTTTACATAGAGACCAATTATGAGCTGGTTCGCATCATCTATCATAGGGTTCCCCAACTCCAGTCCTCAAGGCCCACCAACAGGTCATGTTTTCAGGATTTCCTTAGTATTGCCCAGGTGATAATTGCATCACCTGCACAATACAAGGGAAATCCTGAAAACATGACCTCTTGGTGGGCCTTGAGGACTGGAGGTGGGGAACCATGATCTATTGGATTGCTGTTAACTTGGAGGCATTCTAGTGACCCCACAGAGATGTTTTCCTCGTCTAATCTGCATGATTTGCGACTTGTAGACAGGCTGAATACATGTGGGGATTCACTAACAAACAGGCATTCCTCACATGTATTCAAACTGTCTAGCAGTCACAAATCATGCAGATGAGACGACGAAATCTAAACCTCCGAGCATGCCAAAATACTTGGAGGACACCCGAGCATGCTCGGGAAAACCCAAGCAATGAGTGTACTTGCTCATCACTAGTCCCGTCACTACAACGCTGGAAATGCATATCCCATAGATATCTGATCAATACAAGCCCCAATATACCAGGCTGTTTACAATTTGTGCCATATGAAAGGAAGCTTTGTGTTAGGCGTTGGGTTCTTGCAACTGCACAGCAGGAATCCAGAGCCTTGCATCCAGCAGTCTCCCATTCTCCACCGACCGTTCAGGAGCCTGCACAGCGATCTTAGCGTCCCAGACACTCTGCTCAGACCAGCTCTGTAGGACTGGTTGTTGCTGCCACCTCTGGGTCAGCAATAGCAACACAGGCTGTCCTGCAGAAAGCCACTCCAGAGGCTAAGTCCTCTCATCGCGCTACTGGGCATGCTCACGAGACGATCTCTCATTGGAGATTGGGAGTCACGTGCTCAGGTCCTTCTCTGGATCTGATTGGTCCATCTCAGAAATCTGGAAGGTCCCAGAAGCGCACGGCTATAAAAGGCCCGCCTAGCCGCTCGGCCATACGCTAGTATAGACTCTAATTGCTATCTGTTTGAATGACGATGAATGCATGTGCCTGCGAATGACTCATTAAGATCCCCTCCCTCTGATATTACGTGTGTGGATAGGGACTTAGTCATAGAGTCAGCGCCAGTCAGTGGCACGCTACAGGCCACAGTTCACATCTTACAGCACTAGCGTCCGACAGTGCGCCCCCTCTTGGGCATTGTCGTGTGGCGGCTGAGTCGGTCACCACGCTGCAGTCAGCAGCAATTGTTGGCGTCCGCGGTAGCGACGCCGTAAGCACGGTAGGTCTAGACGGACATTGACCCTGAGTCTTGGGCCTAGTCCTGTGACCGTATACCGTGTGTGCACACCGCTGAGACCTGTGAGGTCAACAGGCTTGGCATTTAGGTTTATAACTTAGGCGTCTCTGTGAGATTAACAGAGCTCAGCAGCGCACATCAGGTGACATATAACCCGCATGTGCTATACCGCCATATAGCGCGTCTGCCATTATATAGCAGCAGTTTAACACCTCTGCACGGTGGACCCCGGGCGGCGAACGCACTTTGTTATTTAATTTTTAGTGCGTTCCGCCATCCCTAACACTCTGTGCCTGGAAAACATACTTCTCCTCCTATGGTCAGCAAATCTCTATTTGGTATGTGATTCCCAGGGAAGAAATTTGCTGCTCAATTACCTGTACACGTCAGGAAGTTTTGTACCCAGACTGGTTGGCGTGAGCGAGGATTGCAGCCTCACTGTGCCACACACCAGACTTACCCTGGAGAGGCGTGACTATCTTGGTGTTCGGTGGAGCCTTAGTGGTGAGGTCAGCCTTGTTCAGCATGTAGCTGCCAGGTACCACTCCAGGGCGGAGTCTGGCAGTAGCAGCTGACCCCAAGGGGACAGAACACTGTAACTACAGGTGCAAGCAAGTACTGTATATATACTGTCTGGCTCAGCTGATACATAGACTGGCAAGTACTGGAGGACACAGGTGATGTACAGGTGGACAGAGTTGGTATGTAGAACACTGGAGAAAAAAAGGGAGCAAAACGATGATTGCAAAAATACCAATGATTTTTTATTTTTAAATATCATACAAAAGGTGCACAAGAATCTAAGTGAGGTGCCAATAAAAAGCAGATGAAACACACACCCGACAAACCCCTCGTCCATCCGAGATGGAAAATATTATCCTCGTATATATATTCAAAGAATCATGCCTAATGGGTGGACGCCCAAAAAGTATATAATGCCACCCCATAAAAATCAATGATCTTGCTCCTAATTAGATTCCCTGAGACTAGCTCAAAGAAGGGAACAGGACATGTAATGTCCTGGGGTGCAATGTGTCGAAATATAGACGAGGGCGACCATGATATAAGACAAGGGTTAACGTCAGTTCAAATTCTTACCCGAGGAAGCAGGAGGAGGAGGGGAGGCATCTGGCAGTGACCCCCGACGCGCGTTTCACGGCGCAAAGAGGCCGCTTTGTCAAGGAGATGTTAACCAGGTCTCCACAGGACCTTCTAATACCCTATGACCGCGGTCACGTGACAGGGATTCCCCAATCAGCGCGGCATCATCGGCGCATGCGCTCTGAGGTCGGCAGGCCCTGCTGCACAGAGCAGGCGTCATACTGAAACTGGACACCGGTCACAAGACCAAAGCACCCGTCTACGGCATCTAGACACCCATCTGTCAGCAGCGCACATACCACCACACAGAGATGCGCGCAGCCGCCTGTGATTATGTCCCATATATGGAGTAAAGGGGTATCTCAAAAATCATTACAGAAAAGATTAATGATAATAATGGGATCATGGCCTTACAACAGCGATCATAATATATGTACACAAATGCACATCCCATATAAAATGGGCAATAAACTGACCTCCCATATTAATGATATCAGATGTATAAACTAAATATGGTCATAACACCCTCGGCTATAGAAGCCGCTAATTCCAACTCACATTAATATACTTATACTTTATATGTCATACATAGGAAAAATAAGAATCCCAAAGATCAGAAATCTCTCATTTTAGGAGGTCATGGCCATACAAAATATCATCATATATACATGCACATCATATATGACATACACAATAAATAAATATATCTAATGTGTGAGACAGCAATATATGGTCATGGTTCCCGCAATTATAAAATCTGCTGGATCCGGTTCACGTAGGTATGGTACCGGGCGAAGGTCCATGGAGAAACGTGGTATCCTCAAGGTCACTACTTTAGATATAAATAATTGACATATAGCAAAAATTAGGGAAAAGATAAAATAAGATTAAAAACAATATAAAAACAACACACTGCCAGAAAAGAGGGAATGTGACATGGACATGTGGAGGAGAAAGGACAGGAGAATTCCTTATTGCATATACTGTGTGTATATATATATATATATATATATATATATATACATTTTTACACATACAGTGGGGCAAAAAAGTATTTAGTCAGTCAGCAATAGTGCAAGTTCCACCACTTAAAAAGATGAGAGGCGTCTGTAATTTACATCATAGGTAGACCTCAACTATGGGAGACAAACTGAGAAAAAAAAATCCAGAAAATCACATTGTCTGTTTTTTTTCATTTTATTTGCATATTATGGTGGAAAATAAGTATTTGGTCAGAAACAAAATTTCATCTCAATACTTTGTGATATATCCTTTGTTGGCAATGACAGAGGTCAAACGTTTTCTGTAAGTCTTCACAAGGTTGCCACACACTGTTGTTGGTATGTTGGCCCATTCCTCCATGCAGATCTCCTCTAGAGCAGTGATGTTTTTGGCTTTTCGCTTGGCAACACGGACTTTCAACTCCCTCCAAAGGTTTTCTTTAGGGTTGAGATCTGGAGACTGGCTAGGCCACTCCAGGACCTTGAAATGCTTCTTACGAAGCCACTCCTTCGTTGCCCTGGCGGTGTGCTTTGGATCATTGTCATGTTGAAAGACCCAGCCATGTTTCATCATCAATGCCCTTGCTGATGGAAGGAGGTTTGCACTCAAAATCTCACGATACATGGCCCCATTCATTCTTTCATGTACCCGGATCAGTCGTCCTGGCCCCTTTGCAGAGAAACAGCCCCAAAGCATGATGTTTCCACCACCATGCTTTACAGTAGGTATGGTGTTTGATGGATGCAACTCAGTATTCTTTTTCCTCCAAACACGACAAGTTGTGTTTCTACCAAACAGTTCCAGTTTGGTTTCATCAGACCATAGGACATTCTCCCAAAACTCCTCTGGATCATCCAAATGCTCTCTAGCAAACTTCAGACGGGCCCGGATATGTACAGGCTTAAGCAGTGGGACACGTCTGGCACTGCAGGATCTGAGTCCATGGTGGAGTAGTGTGTTACTTATGGTAGGCCTTGTTACATTGGTCCCAGCTCTCTGCAGTTCATTCACTAGGTCCCCCCGCATGGTTCTGGGATTTTTGCTCACCGTTCTTGTGATCATTCTGACCCCACGGGGTGGGATTTTGCGTGGAGCACCAGATCGAGGGAGATTATCAGTGGTCTTGTATGTCTTCCATTTTCTAATTATTGCTCCCACAGTTGATTTCTTCACTCCAAGCTGGTTGGCTATTGCAGATTCAGTCTTCCCAGCCTGGTGCAGGGCTACAATTTTGTTTCTGGTGTCCTTTGACAGCTCTTTGGTCTTCACCATAGTGGAGTTTGGAGTCAGACTGTTTGAGGGTGTGCACAGGTGTCTTTTTATACTGATAACAAGTTTAAACAGGTGCCATTACTACAGGTAATGAGTGGAGAAAAGAGGAGACTCTTAAAGAAGAAGTTACAGGTCTGTGAGAGCCAGAAATCTTGATTGCTTGTTTCTGGCCAAATACTTATTTTCCACCATAATATGCAAATAAAATGAAAAAAAAACAGACAATGTGATTTTCTGGATTTTTTTTTCTCAGTTTGTCTCCCATAGTTGAGGTCTACCGATGATGTAAATTACAGACGCCTCTCATCTTTTTAAGTGGTGGAACTTGCACTATTGCTGACTGACTAAATACTTTTTTGCCCCACTGTATATAGGATGTACTATAGGAGAATGCCAAACAATCATCCCATATAATGGGAATCCAAAAATGACAAAAAAATAAATATCAGGGACATATTGGTGTATAGTCACTAGATCCATGAAAACTATAAGAACGGGGCGAAGCTCAAAGATTCATTGAATCCATTAGGGGTCATGGTGTCCAGTTGGATAATCCACCTGACCTCCATTTGTGACAAAAATTTTTTGTTGTCACCGCCCCTAATCCCCATATGAAGAGCATCGATCCCTCTGATCTTCAATAAGGTCGCATCACTGTTATGACATGACCTAAAGTGTCGGGGGATAGTTTTCAAATCCCCGATGTCAGACACTGTCTTGGCTGCGCCAATGTCCCGCACGTGCTCGCGCACTCGAATCCTGAGTTCTCTTGTTGTCAGGCCCACATATATTTTGGGACAAGGGCACGTGGCATAATAAATCACGTTTGAAGTTCCACAGGAAATTCTCTGTCTAATCTGAAATTCCCTTGTCCCATCAGATGAACTAAAGCTAGAGCAGCGCAGGACATTGGCGCAGGCAAGACAGTGGCCGCATGAGACTGATCCCTGAAAAGGGCATCTAGTGCCAAAGAAATTACTAGGAGCAGGAACATAGTGGCTCTGTACTAGCAAATCATTAAGGTTTTTTGACCTCCGAGGCGTCATGGAGGGAGAACGACCCAAAATGGTCCCCAGAGTTGGATCAGTACCCAAGACGGACCAGTGCCTATTTAATATGGCACGCATATTTTGCCACTCATGGTTATGAGTCAAAATAAAACGAATTGGTCCGCCATCCTTGACACTTCTATTCCTCTTGGTGGAGTGTAATAAACTGCCGCGTGGAGTGCGTCTAGCCCTGTCATAGCCAGTTTTTATACTTCTCCGGCCATAGCCACGTATCAAGAATCGATTTTTCAAATCTGTGGCTTGTTCCTCAAATTTGGTATCAGTGGAACAGATTCGCCGCATCCTAAGAAACTGTCCGACTGGGATGGCCCTAATGGTGGCAGGATCATGGGCGGATGTAGCATGTAATAATGCGTTGACAGATGTGGGCTTCCTGAAGACGTCCGTCTGGATGCGCCGGCTGGAATCAACCTCCAGACGCACGTCCAGGAAGTCCACAGTTTTAACGTCAAACATACTGTATGTCAAGTGAATATTAAAGATGTTATCATTTAAAGCGCCCATGAAATCCCCGAGCTGGTCGGCTGTCCCATCCCACAAAAATATGGTGTCATCTATATAGCGATACCAGCACAGCACATCTTTTCTGTAATGATTTTTGAGATACCCCTTTACTCCATATATGGGACATAATCACAGGCGGCTGCGCGCATCTCTCTGTGGTGGTATGTGCGCTGCTGACAGATGGGTGTCTAGATGCTGTAGATGGGTGCTTTGGTCTTGTGACCGGTGTCCAGTTTCAGCATGACACCTGCTCTGTGCAGCAGGGCCTACCGACCTCAGAGCGCATGCGCCGATGATGCCGAGCTGATTGGGGAATCCCGGTCACGTGACCACGGTCATAGGGTATTAGAAGGTCCTGTGGAAACCTGGTTAACATGTCCTTGACAAAGCGGCCTCTTTGTGCCGTGAAACGCGCGTCGGGGGTCACTGCCAGATGCCTCCCCTCCTCCTCCTGCTTCCTCGAGTAAGAATTTGAACTGACGTTAACCCTTGTCTTATATCATGGTCGCCCTCATCTATATTTAGAAACATTGCACCCCAGGACATTACATGTCCTGTTCCCTACTTTGAGCTAGTCTCAGGGAATCTAATTAGGAGCAAGATCATTGATTTTTATGGGGTGGCTTTATATACTTTTTGGGCATCCACCCATTAGGCATGATTCTTTGAATATACATAAGAGGATACTATTTTCCATCTCGGATGGACGAGGGGTTTGTCGGGTGTGTGTTTCATCTGCTTTATATTGGCACCTCATTTAGATTCTTGTGCACCTTTTGTATGATATTTAAAAATAAAAAATCATTGGTACTTTTGCCATCATCGTTTTGCTCCTTTTTTTTTCTCCAGTGTTCTAATGAATGTAGGAGCTGATGTGGCTTGTGCCTAGGGTGAACAAACTGTTTTGGTATCATCCATAGGCATTTTAGCATTCTATATGGGACTTTTGTCAATAAGATTTGGTATGTAGGTAGATTAATGCAGGTAGGCAGGGGTGACACTCTAGCAGGCAGGCCGGGCATGCCTGCCACTGGGGCAGGCAGGCAGGGCATGGATGACACTTGAGCAGGCAGGCGGGGCACGGGTGACACTCGAGCAGGCAGGCGGGGCACAGCTGACACTCGGGCAGGCAGGCCGGGCGCAGCTGACACTCGGGCAGACACGGTTCAGACTGGAGGACAGAAACAGTTTCAGGAAGGACTGGAACATAGACAACTATGATTTGAATGCGGTGTGGTGTGACTGGTGGTCACATGGTAAAAGGGAGGTATATGTCACAGGGATGGATGCTCCCTGCGATGCAACCCGGAGTATTTTGTCTTTTGTGCACATGAGCACTAATATGTTGTTTAGTGCACCTGGGTCCGGGTTGTGGATAGCCATGAGATGGGAGGGTCTGGCTACCCATATACCTCACCTGTGGGTGAGGCTGCTCACTGTACCCCTGTTTTCCTTCAGGACCTGCAGGTGTTTGAGGACCTGCAGTGAGGTCATGACTATGTGACCAGCCCATGTGATCCATACCTTACCTGTGGGTGTGGTTTCAGGCTACCTAATGGAGCCTGTGTGTTTGGCACATGTTGCAGTGCTGGCTAGTATGAGCCAGAGGAAGGAGGTCTGTGAGATACCTCCGGGGTGGACAGTCTGACAACCGTGAGTAATACTGACCGGGGTCAGGAAGGAGTGTTTATTGGATACCTCTGTGGATAAGAGGCATCCGGGAACCTGTGTGGCTAACACCAACAGGTAACGGACAGGAATCCGTGGTATACTGACCGGGGTCAGTGAGAGACTGTGTTTAGGCTATAGAGCCTGCGTGCTGGACATGACACAGCCTGTGTGCCCACAGGTCTGAGAGAGTGGAGCACTACTATGGACATTGAGGATTCATCTGTCTGATGTAAGACTGTTTGCCTTTTGTTCATGCTTCAATGGTTTATGGAGAAAGTAAACCACGTAGACTGTTTTAAGTGAAAGACCACGAGTACACCCCAACCCGCTAGTGATCGCTACGTCACAGCGGGAACAAATAGGACCAAGTTCAGACTGGACAGACAAGGACCTGCAGGTGAAGAACAGATGCAGAGCCGCAGGTGCGGAAGAGATGCAGAGCCGCAGGTGCGGTACAGGCAGGAAACCGCAGACGTGGTCAGGCAGAAAGCTACAAACGCCGGTCAGGCCAGAAGCTGCAGACGCAGTCAAGCATAGGACCATGACAGGGACGAGTACACACAGGATATAGTTCACACTAGACCAGGACAGGTACGAGCAGGACCGACAGGACCAGATTTACACAGGTACTTACAATAAAGTAGCAAGTGTACACAGATCACTAACGTTGTACAGAGACAACAGAATAGAGATAGGTGCTGGTACAGATACTGCAGGGTTTTCTTTTTAGATAAGTGTCAGTACAGACACTGCAGGTCTTTAGAGGTTAAAACAGGTTCAGACACTGCAGGTTTAAGGAGTAAGGACAGGGACAGATACAGCAGGGAAGGGAAAGATCCAGACTTACGGTAGATACAAACAGGTTCAGGGATAGGTATTAATTCAGACAAGGACAGACACAGGTACAGGTTCAGTGTTCAGGCCTGGACATTCAGGGTGGTGGAAACAAGAAAAATCAGATATAGGTACAAACTCAGGGTACAGGCCTTGATATACAGCCCCCAGAGTGGCAGAAACAGGAAAAGGCAAGATCAGAAACAGAACAGGACCTGGCAACTCAGCAGTTGCACACAGACTGAAAGTGAATGTTGCTCAGGCATCTTCCCATTGGTGGAGGTGCCTTAAGTACCAAGTGCCTCTTAGCAATAGGCTGGAGACACATTAGGAAAGCGCACATTGTCTCTTTAAGAATCAGGAAGGGCAGGCGCGGCCACCCTAAGCATACAGCCAGGAAGTTTGCACACAGCAAGCAGAGAGCATGGAGCTCACAGCAAACAGCAAGCAGAGGACAGAATTCAATGCATGGCCAGGAGTGGTGAGTAAGTTGGTGAATCTGCCTGGTGGGGCATGGGAAACCATGCAGTGATGCCAGTAGGGATGTTACAAGCTTGAATTGTTAGCTCTTCCTATGTCTTAATTAAAAGGAGAGATACAGGGCGCATCCACTGTGTGAAATCCGTATAAAACAATTAAAATTGTGTAACAGTAGGGAAGGTGCTCACCTATTGGGGTTGTGAGGAAGTCACAACACCCATGAACGCTTGAGAAGCAGCAGCAAGTCTGCACAGGGTCCTAGGACAGAATCTGCCCTGATGAAGTGAGCCAGCAGGCTCAGGAAACGCGTTGGCTGAATAAAGAACCCTTTACTCTACCAGAAGCAAGCGCAGTCCTTATTGCACTTCCATGTCATTTCTGCAATTATGTCTTAATTAGTATTTCTCACTTCCGAGCTATATATGATTTTTCCTCTTCCCCATATGTCCAATGTGAGGTGCTGCCTCCAAGAGGAGATTGAATTTTCAGCTCTTCTTCCTGCTGGAGATGTGTTGTGGACTTTAAATTTTCTATGAAATGCTGTTATAGGCGAGAAGTTATGACTGTCACTGTCATGGGGGATTTATGGATTTTATTGTTATTGAGGGTTGTAGCTGTCTGTGTTATGAAAGGTCGTATGGTCATTGTTATGGGGGACTGTTTGGTTCTCTGAAGATATATAGCTGCCACAGTTATACAGGATTTATGGCTGTCACCATCACTATTATGGGGGATTTATTTCTGTCACTGTTATTAAGGGTCTATTACTGTAACTGTTGTGGAGGAATTATTGTTATCACTATAATGGGGGCTCTACAGCTATCACTATGATTGGAGGTGGTCTGGTTATCATTTATGGGGATTTATGGCTGTCACGGGTATATTAGTCTATGACTGTCACCTTTATGGGGGATTTATGGCTGTCACTGCTATGGGGGCTGTATAGCTATCACTATGATGCGAGGTGGTCTGGTTTTCTCACATTTGGGGAAGGCTATGGCTGTCACTGTTATGGGAACACCAATGACGTCTGACTTTACTTGTTTTGCTATAGAAGCCAAAGTTGACTCAGCAACAGACTAAGCAGTCATTAGGATAAGTCGTCGAGGCCTGGGCAGGACAGAGAAGAAAAGGAAAGTGAATGACTTCAATATTCCGAAGTCATTAGATTTTTTTCACACTACAACCACTTTTTCATCATCAGAAGTTTGGTGTAGATCCCGTATCTACCACTATATGAACACTGTGATGCGCGGTCACATTCCACATATGAATAACTTGATTTTTTGGTTGGGGCCCACAATATGATGACAACTGGATAGCAGCACTTCAGTTAATAGCACCACGTTAATGTCACGCTGTGATGGTCTTTGGTAAGGAAGGGGGGACTCAAACTGTCCCTGGAACTGGGACCCTATCTATCCCTATCCCAGGGGTACTCTTGAAGGTAGGAAGGCCTGAATCTCTGACCTTACTATGCTCCTGTTAATCCCTGATCTTTCCCCTCCCCCACCCCATGAGGCATGGGACAGAAATGAAAGGTGAAACAGGGATAATAGAAAACACGTATCATGAAAAAGCACTAACCAACAATAGGGAGGAGGACAGGGACAGGGAGGAATAAATTTAATGGGAACAGGGACCAGGAGATAAACACACAGGTACTACAGCAAACCACCGAACACTTCTACAACTCTACTCCAATCACTTAGCTTTTCACATAGCACAGGAAAACAAATCTTTCACTGGCAGGTACAAGAAGGTCTGGACAGTTTTTATAGGAAGAGGTAATGAACAGATCAGAAGCAGCTGAAATGGAGCTGCATGTTTCTGACTAGCATACAATGGGTTGTTAACCTCTTCAGCACCAGAGGAAACTAGATCCATTTCATATGGGACACAAATCACAACATCTCTACAGAAGACCTGCAATTCATTACCCGACGTGACCGTCTAACTCCAGGTCTTCCAGGGAGACATGACAACGTTGTTGGCACTAAATTCCTTTTTCATTCAGCACTGCACTTTCAGGGACTACACCCCTGATAAATGTCTCTTTATTCACTCATTAGTCTCTTTTACCTACTGTCTTGTAACCTTCCCCATTTGCTTGATATACCCCAGGAACTCTCAGTTGAGCTACAGTCATGTAACTCTATGACTGCCTTGTGCCGTTTTACCTAATCAACTCCCCATCTGGCATCTCTTGGATGGATCTGTTCCACGCTTTATATTCCATGGAAACTACTCCTGCTGAAGCTTCCATCTTTTAGCTGTTCAGTGTAATCATCTCTCACTGCTATTAATTCTGCTACATTAGACAAGGTTTTATCACTCACTTCTTCTAAATTCTGCATTCTTTTTTTTTTTTTACTTTTACTCTTACAGAGCTTTTTCCACCATTGGAACTCCAGAACTTTACACACCAGGTCACCTGTCGTGGTTGCGGATTGGGACTGTTGCTGGGAAGCTTCTCCCTGACTGTACTTGAGGCGTTTCCCAATGGTGCCCTGTACAGACTTCTCACACCCTGATAGAATTAAATTGGAAAACGAAACGGACTGTACACTTTCCGGTTTATGCGGTGTTTAAATCAACCGGATTGTCTGTTTAAGTGAGAAACCTTTCCTGTGTGCCTTAATCCCGTTGCCAAGCGAGTGTCCCTCAACACATACAGTGAGCGCTATCTTACATATGGTGCTAGACTGCGGGCAATGGTCTAGAAAGCACGTGTGGAGGTGATTGCCACGGATCAACGGGTCCACGAAAAAATTTTCAAGACAGCTTGCCGTGGCTCGGCGGGGCCACAATAATTACAAGCTTCTGGCGGTAATTCAGCAGGCTTACGAAGTTGGTCCACAGAACTGTTTGGAGGTCCGCAGAGCCGTCTGGAGCCATGCAGAGCTTGGCAGAGCGGTACGGAGCCATGCATAGAGGTGCAGAACCTTGCAGAGCCGTGCAGAACCTGGCAGATGCGGAGCAGAGCTTCTCTGTACAGAGCCTTGTGGAGCTGGACAGAGCCTGGCAGAGCGGTGCGGAGCCTTGTGTAGCGGCTGCAGGAGCAGCAGCAGCGACGTGTGATCGGCATTCGGAGGTGTCAGGAGAGCCAGTGGCTGCAGCAGGAGATGTAGGAGTGCCAGCAGGAGCAAGTGAGATGTCATAAAAGGACATTGCAAGGGCCAGTGCAAATCCAGAGAGATAACGGTGTACTGTGCGAACTGGGGCCTAAGAGGGCTGTGGTGGAGTCCATGGGGTGTACCCCAGAGAGGGGTGGTGTCCTTTAAAGGATGGAGTCCCAAAAGGGGGTAGTGACCCAAACAGGGATGGTTGTCCAAAAAGGGGTGGAGTCCCAAAAGGGGGCGATATCCCAAACAGGGATGGTTGCCCAGAAGGGGGTGGAGTCCCAAAGGGGTGGTGACCCTAAAGGGGTGGAGTCCCAAAAGGGGCGGTGACCCAAATAGGGGTGATGGCCAAAAAAGGGGCGGCGGCGAATGCGCCATTAGACTATAGCCGGGAACAGCGAAGTTCATGCTATGCAGGTTCATGCTATAGATTGGATTGCATGGCCAATAAAGCATCATGACAGTATCCCTTCTGGCTGGATGGAGAATGTGTGCTGGAACTGATAGCCCCGGGGAGTGTCTTTAATGAGGACCCCTCCTGAATGCTTTATGTCACCTGGGACAAAGTCGAAAGTAAGTGGCACATGTGAGGACGTTAAAAGACTTTTGACAGCTTTCCTCTACATTGACAGGGCTGAGGTTTCCACGTACCACGAAGTAGGTGTAGTCCCGGACTTGCTGTATCCTATGGTAATTAGTGATGAGCGAGTATGCTTGTTGCTCTGGTTTCCGCGAGCATGCTTGGGTGTTCTCCAAGTATTTTGATGTGCTCGGAGATTTAGTTTTCGTCGCCGCAGCTGAATGATTTGCAATTGCTAGACAGCCTGAATACATGTGGGGGTTGCCGGTTTGTTAGGGAATTCCCACATGTATTCAGCCTGTCTAGCAGCCACAAATCATGCAGCTGCAGTGACAGAAACTAAATCCCCGAGCACACCAAAATACTTGGAGACCGCCCGAGCATGCTAGGGAAAACCTGAGCAACGAGTATACTCCCTCATCACTAATGGTAATAGGTAGGGATTTGGAAGCACTGTGGGACTGGTGGATAAAAGGAAAAGTGTCTGTAAAATTAATGTGTATGGGAGGTAATAATGTGGAGAATGCGCTCCCTAGAGTTGACAGTCCTACGTTAGGCATGACCAAGGAAACTGGTGGACCCAACTTAGCAACTTGACGGTGTAAGCAGTACAAGACAATATGACCGTTAGAAGTGGGGTAGCTCAAGAGAAGGGGTCTGACACAAGGTTGGGTGACAGTGACTCCAATATGAGCTGTCTCTCTCTGAGAGTGGAGAGACAGGGCAGCGATGGAGATCTCAGTAAGGAGGTCAAATCCTCCCGTCTCTGGAGATGTAAAGGACGCAAAGAAGCTGAACAAGTTGCACCCTTTGAAGATATAAATAAAGACACAGCAGTGTCTTGTGCTTTTATTCAAGATGTGAGTACTCTTCCAGACACTGAAGAATAATAATAATAAATTTTATTTCTATAGCGCCGACATATTCCGCAGCACTTTACATTTCAGAGGGGATTTGTACAGACAATAGACATTACAGCATAACAATAATCACATAGATCGTAACAGATACCAAGAGGAATGAGGGCCCTGCTCGCAAGCTTACAGTCTATGGGGAAAGAGGTAGACATGAAAGGTGGGTGGTAACAGTTGCCCTGATTGTATGGACCAGCCATTATGTTAAGTGTGTAACAGTACAGACACAGAGGGCTAATGGATGCATAAAGCATGTGGGAACATGATGCGGGGAACCTGGTTATGGTAAAACTTTTGGCTGTGCCACATAGGGATAGATTAGGTTAATATGTTGAGGCGATAGGCCAGTCTGAATAAATGCGTTTTCAGGGCACGCTTAAAATTGTGGGGATTGGGAACTAATCGTATTGACCTGGGAAGTGCATTCCAAAGAATTGGCGCAGCACGTGTAAAGTCTTGGAGACGGGAGTGGGAGGTTCTGATTATTGAGGATGCTAACCTCAGGTCATCAGCAGAGCGAAAGGGCGCGGGTTGGGTGGTATACTGAAACAAGGGAGATGTAGGGTGGTGCTGAGCCATGGAGGGCTTTGTGGGTGAGGGTAATAAGTTTATACTGAATTCTGGAGTGGATGGGTAGCCAGTGTAATGACTGGCACAAGGCAGAGGCATCGGTGTAACGATTGGTGAGGAATATGATCCTGGCTGCAGCATTCAAGACAGATTGGAGAGGGGAGAGTTTGGTAAGAGGGAGACCGATTAGAAGAGAGTTACAATAGTCGAGACGAGAATGAATAAGAGAAACAGTGAGAGTTTTTGCAGAGTCAAAAGTAAGAAAAGGTCGAATTCTAGAGATATTTTTGAGGTGCAGATGACAAGAGCGAGCCAGTGATCGAATGTGGGGGCAAAGGAAAGCTCGGAATCAAGTATGACCCCAAGACAGCGGGCCTGTTGCTGGGCAGTAATAGTGGAACCACACACAGAAATGGCAATGTCGGGTATAGGTACTTTTGTAGAGGGAGGAAACACAAGGAGTTCAGTCTTTGACAGGTTCAGTTTCAGATATAGAGAGGACATGATGTTAGACACAGCGTTTAGACTTTAGACAATCGCCGGTGTTTTCTAGAAAGGCTGGCGTGATGTCAGGAGAAGAAGCGTATAATTGGGTGTCATCAGCATAGAGATGGTACTGGAAACCAAATCTACTGATTGATTGACCAATAGGGGCAGTGTACAAGGAGAAGAGGAGGGGGCCTAGAACCG
This sequence comes from Dendrobates tinctorius, assembly GCF_039654945.1. Lineage (NCBI taxonomy): Eukaryota > Metazoa > Chordata > Amphibia > Anura > Dendrobatidae > Dendrobates > Dendrobates tinctorius. The sequence goes on along the minus strand of NW_027361998.1, from coordinate 171,686 downwards.
ATCCTTGAGGAACCCCAACAGTAAGGGGAAGGTCAGAGGAGGAGGAGCCAGCAAAAGATACAGTAAAGGAGCGGTCAGAGAGATAGGAGGAGAACCAGGAGAGAATGGTGTCCTTGAGGCCAATGGAACGGAGCATAGTGAGGAGGAGCTGATGATCCACAGTGTCGAATGCTGCAGAGAGATCCAAGAGAATTAGCATGGAGTAATGACCATTTGATTTAGCTGTTAGTAGATCATTAGAGACTTTAGTGAGGGCAGTTTCAGTAGAGTGTAAAGAGCGGAAACCGGATTGGAGAGGGTCGAGAAGAGAGTTATCAAAGAGATAGCAGGTAAGACGGGAGTGGACCAGGTGTTCCAGGAGTTTAGAGATGAAGGGAAGATTAGAGACAGGTCTATAGTTAACGGCACAGTTTAGGTCGAGGGATGGTTTTTTAAGTAGTGGATGTATGATGGCATGCTTAAAAGAGGAGGGAAAGATACCAGAAGAGAGAGAGAGGCTAAATATTTTAGTTAGGTGAGGGGTGACAGCAGGGGAAAGGGACTGGAGGAGATGTGATGGAAATTGGTCACTGGTGCAAGTGGTTTGGCGAGAAGATGCAAGGAGCCTGCTTACTTCTTCTTCTGTGTCTGGTTTAAAATCAGAGAGTGAGCTAGCTGCAGTGAGGTCGGGAAGGAAGGTGACACGTCATTGTCAGTAGCAACCGCTAGGGCTGAGTACGATATTGTGCGGTCAGAAGTACTGACACAGTGGAATGACAATGCTCCACAAAGTGAAGTCAGGACTACGGAGCCAGCCTAGAAGACAGTGTGGGTGACCTCTTTGGAGTTGGAACAAGCAGCTGATGGTCGGTCAGTTGGTGGCGCTAAAGGAGAAGAAAACCTGGAGAGTGCTGGTGGAGCGAGAATCTATGAAGGTCACAGAGAACATACCTGTAGTAGACCCACATCTGTGGTGACAGAGAGGGGTGAGATGGCTGAGTACTGTACTGTGAAGGCTCCAGAGAACCTGATGCTAAAGAGCTCGAGTGTGTGAAGAAATCTGAAGCTCCAGAGAGGTAGCTAAGGGGGACCTGGCAGAGCCTCAAGAGAGGGTCAAAGTCGCCACTATAGGGTCCCAAGAGAATGCCAAAGGCACAGAGGTGGTGGAAGCCGCTGAAGAGGTGACCTTGGTACCAGATGACCCTTCAGAGGATGCAAGCTCAGCTGAACTTGCTGATGAAGGTGCAGGTAGAACGCTGAAGCGGCAGAGTGTGGGTGGGCAAGCTGCCCCATCTGAAAATATAATTAAAGAAGTTATGGTGCGTTACGTGATAGCAAAAAGGGGACAGGATCACGAAATAGAGATGCTTAAAGAGACAGTAAAAGAGCTTGTCGAACGAGAAAAGGTCCTGAGACAAGCAGCTGAGCACAGAGTGCATGAGCTGGAGAAGGAAGTCTCTGAGCTCAGAGGTCACCGTCAACGTGTCAAAAACCGTGAACAAGGCCATTTTGGAAGAGTCAAGACCCCAGAGAAATTCCAACACTGGGGGGGCGCTATAACCTTAAACCTCAGAGCCGTTAAAAGGTGTATCGGCGATCATTAAGGGGTTAAATGAAACTCATCATTCTCTCCAGCTCGCGAAGATCGCCAGCAGAGCAGGGGAGAATGACGAGAGCGGTGTTCAGCACCCGATGCCGGAGAACTGCGCTTACTGCAACTCTTCTTCCATGGCGCCCGTCCATGTGGTACTGATGCGGCACACACATGCCAAAGGTGTGCCGCAAGTATTACACATACGGACACTAACATCTCCGGTACCAGAAATATCAGGACGTATAGTGGGTTTTTATGTTTGGCAGCTGTCACGCTAAGGCCTCTTTCACACATCAGGTTTTCGCCGTCAGGCGCGATCCGGCGCTTTTGACAGAAACCGGATCCCGCGAAATGCAATGCCGGATCCGGTTTCCCCCCCATTGACTTGCATTTGCGCCGGATCGCGCCGTATGGCCATGCGTTTCATCCGGTTTTCGCCGGATCCGGCAATGTGTCGCGATCCGGCGTCTGGAAAAAACGGCTACTGTAACGTTTTTTGTCTCCGGCGAAAAAGCCGGACACGCTGGATCCGGCACGTCCGGCTTTTTCACACAATGAAAGCCTATGAGCGCTGCAATGCGCCTGATGCGGCGAAAGCCGGATCCGGTAGCCGGATCCGGTTTTTTTGGTCTGAGCATGCTCAGTAGCTCTGCCCACAAGACATATATAAAAGCAAGACACCCAAGAAAGCAACCAAGCGAAGCAGGAGAAGGCAGGAGACCACTGCAGCACCATCAGCACCACCACCACCCCAAATGGAGCAGCAAATGGAACATGCTGAGGAGGGGAGGCCAGCAGCAGATGAGAGACGGTAATTATCAAATCCCCCATTCCTCCAAACTAGGGCTATTGAATATCAAGATATTCATTGGCCCTTTGTTTCTCTTTATTCAACAGCCGCCCAATAGATGCAGCAGCAGCATCAGCAGCAATGGCAGCAGCTGGAACACCACCCACAGGCATGGAGTGTGGCCACCAGGAAGACAGCACATCATCTTCTGGGAGCCCTCCCTCGCATCGTCAGCGTTTGACGGTAAGTTTTTATTTCCAAAATCCATCATCTCTGTAATATATGTCTATTCATTGCCTTTTATTTCAAAACAGGATTCACAAGATGAAGAGGAGCTCCCAGAAGAAGAAGGAAGGGGTGGACAGACACCTGGAGTGGGCTCACAATTGGTAAGTTTTTTGCATCAAACGCAGAAACACAACATCACACTACACACAACACATAGAAAACAATGTTCTGCAGACTACACACAGCAAACAAATGCCTACATCCAAAGACATAACATTTTTTGTTTTCTTCTCTAGTCTTCCCAATCTGGTGCTCGGCCAAGAGGTCCTCGCAGTGCCTCCCAGGGTCGTCGGCGACAGCAACGCGGCGGTCACCAGCGTGTAAGTATAAATATTTTTGCTTTGTTTTTTTGCACTTTTTATTTCATTTCTTTTGTGGAGGCTAATTATGTTATTTTTGTCTTTTTCTTTAACAGCCTTCACAGCGTGCTCCCGACTCTGACGGTGAGGATGGAGGACTCGATGTGGACCACCTCATCGATCTCGTCAGAGAAAGGGAGCCGCTCTGGAATATGGCTGACCGCCGCCACGCTGACCTTATCGTTACCCGACGACTCTGGGAGGAAATCTGTTCGCTCCTTGTGGGCCGCTGGGAGGACCTCGATGTTCGGGCCCAGATTAAAGAGCGTAAGTATATACAGTACCGGTTGCTTGATGTAAACCAGTGTTTCCCGAACTCCAGTCCTCGTGGTCCCCACGGATCATGTGATCAGGATTTCTATTTACTATGGAAATCCTGAAAACATGACCCCTGGGGACCATGAGGACTGGAGTTTGTGAAACACTGATGTTGTATACTAACCACTTTGTCCTTTCTCGTTTCAGGGAACAGAATTGTGAATCGGTGGCGGTCTGTGAGGGATCGTTTCAAGAAGGAGTTCAATAAAGAGATGCGGGCCCCGAGTGGATCTGGAGGACGCAGGAGCAAGTACAAGTACGCAGAAGCCCTGTCGTTCCTCCGGGAAACAATGGTCACTAGAAGGTAAATATTACACACCACATGTGAAAAAAAATGTTAGATGTAAATTTTTTTTTTCAGCCAGGGCCATACCATGTCACTATTTTAATTGTTTTTTTTTTTTCTCTTTATTCCACAGCACGGTGAGCAGCACTCGGGAGCCTGCACGATTGGACCCTTCTGAGGTGATCCCTGAGGAGACCGGCACCGAGGGACACTTCGACCGCCCCGGTACATCTGCACCTTTCCAGCCTTCCCACACATTCGACCCATCTGTCCCATCCACCAGCACAGGAGCATCGTGGCCGCCTACATTACATGAAGCTGCTGGTGAGGAGATCGCTTTCCCTTTACCCCACCCTTCTGCCCCTGCCACCTCTAGTACACCTGCGGGTACTGGGCGGCAGCGGCAGAGGGGTCAGGAAAAGACTTATGCGCCAGAGTTCTTGCATCTGAATGCATCTTTCCAGAACTGTCTAAAAGTCTTGTCAGAGCAAATCTCCGCAGGCTATCAGCAGATCAACTCCAGCATTCTGGAGGTGAAGACACTTCTGCAAACCATGCATTCAGAAGCAAGATCTTCGCCAAACCACACCTTTTTCAGGTCTGTTGTGGAGCGCATGGAAGCGCTCTCTCCTGCCCAGCAGAGGCATGTAATGCATTCATGCCACGCTGCTCTCCAGCAAGTTACCTCCCAACCTCCTCCTCCCACCACAGTAGTTCCTCCACCTGCACCCCCTCCAGCCACTTTCCATCCTCCCCCTCCTATTACATCTACACCCCCTCCAGCCACTTTCCATCCTCCCCCTCCTATTACATCTACACCCCCTCCAGCCACTTTCCATCCTCCCCCTCCTATTACATACCATCCACCTCCCCAGCACCATCCACCTCCCCAGCACCATCCACCTCCCCAGCACCAGCAACCTCCCCAGCACCAGCAACCTCCCCAGTACCAGCAACCTCCCCAGTACCAGCAACCTCCCCAGTGCCAGCAACCTCCCCAGTACCAGCAACCTCCCCAGTACCTGCAAACTCCCCAGTACCAGCAACCTCCCCAGTACCAGACATCTCCCCACTTCCAGCAACCTGCCCCGTACCAGACATCTCCCCACTTCCAGCAACCTGCCCCGTACCAAACTCCTTCCCCATACAACTTGCCATCAACATCATCTGCTCCTACAGTCCCTGCCCAACCCTCCACTCCACCACCCACCACCTCTTCTGCTTCCCACATGTCCACCCATTCTGTAGTTTTTTCCACACCTTCACCTCTAACTGTTCCTTCCCCACCACGATCCCAGTCCTCTCTCCACACTCCCAGTGTCGAAGTGTCCCGCAGCCCCTACAGCAGTATTTCCACCACACACTACACAGAATTATAATGTGTGTATTTAAATAAAAATGACCAGTTTTATGGTTTCAGTTTTATAGTTTCAAAGCTTTATTAAACAAGTTTATTAAAATTTTAAAAAAGTTTACTAAAAAAAACATTTTTCAATAAAAGTTAAATTATTTTACACTGGTTGTCTGTCATTTCTTTCTGCGGCGAAAAAGGTTAAATACAGGGTATTTAAAAGGTGAAATGGTATTCAAAACCAGGTATATAACTGTGGGTAAATTTTAGCTTTTTGCCACAGTTGTGTTCCTGGTTGTGTTTGAAGCAAAGTATTTCACCTAAAAAGTTGTGTTTATTGTTGGTGATTTCCTAACAATGTACACAACTTTTGTTAAAAGGTGAAATACTTTGCATAAAACACAACCAGGTACACACCTGTGGCCTAAAGCTAAAAATAGAGACCATGACAAGATAGCCAACTTTGGTTGGCAAAGGTATATACTGTTGGTACAGAAGGTACACAAGTTTGGTTGGGCACAAATCTCTCACACTCTGTCATCCTGCCAGTGTACTCTGCCTTGAGGTGACATAAAGTATAGTGCAAAATTGTCCCTCATTACTGAAACCGTCACAGAACTTCTAGTGGTAATGTCATGGTAATCTTGCAAGGTGGTTTCTTCAGAGGTGTCCTCAATGGAAATGGGTTCCTTGCAGATAACAAAATTGTGGAGTACCACGCACGCTTTGATCACCTCATCCACAGTTTCTGTCTTGAGGTTGATCGCAGTCAATAGGACCCGCCATTTGGCTGTCAGAATACCAAAGGTACATTCAACCATTCTTCTTGCTCTTGTGAGGCGGTAATTAAAAATGCATTTTGGTCTTGTCAATCCTTTGCTAGAGTACGGTTTCAAAAGGTGTTCTGACAGCTGGAAGTCTTCATCCCCTACACAGACAAATGGCATAGGTGGACCAGATGTTTGCGGCAGCGGTCTAGGTGGTGGGAACTGGAAGGTGTTTCCATACAGTTTACGCCCCATGGCAGACAGTTTGAAAACTTGAGAGTCATTGGAGCTGCCATAGGCCCCAATATCAACCGCAATAAATTTGTATTCCGCGTCAGCGATGGCCATGAGGACAATTGAAAAATATTTCTTGTAATTGAAATATTCCGATCCCGATCCAGCTGGCTTTACAATGCGGATATGTTTCCCGTCCACAGCGCCCAAGCAGTTTGGAAACTGACATATCTGTTGAAACTTGTCAGCAATTTCAATCCACCTCTCTGTTGTGGGCTCTGGTAAAAACTCTTCAGCTAAGGAGTCCCACAGTGCACGGCATGTGTACTTCACAATTCCAGATATGGTGGAAATCCCGAGTCTGTACTGGAAATGCAGTGACGAAAGGGATTCTCCAGTTGCAAGAAATCTGTGGGGAATTAAAAAACAATAAATTAGTTTTAAATCACAGCATTACATACCAAAACTGACCTATAACACTTGGAGATACAAACTACCACCAACAAGATTGCAGTGAAAGTGTGCTCTGATGCGATCACATCCAATAAATGTGGCTTACCTTAAAGTCACCATCAGACGCTCTGCGGGTGAAACAGAGAAGCGGCAATAGGTGTCCGCTTTTCTTATGAGGTGTGCAATGCGCTCCACCAAGTAATCAAAATTCTCCATTTTCATCCTAACATATCCAAAAAATTTATCAGGGTTTCGTCGAAGGTCCATGCAGAGTGTAGAATAGACCCCACGCGTCATTCTCTTGGCTGTGATGGGGTGGATCCACAAACGTCGTCTACGATGCCTGATGCGCTGCTGTCTTGCTCTCTCCTCCAGAACAATCAAACGATTTGCCTCCGCTGTAAAATCCGCCAAATTCTTCAAAATATTTCCAATCACAACATCCATCTTCGCCAGTAACTTGCTCTTCTCTCCAACCTGCACTTTCTCCTCTACAACCTGTCAAAGAAGGGCTGTAGGAACACTCTATATATAGTTTTCCAGTAGCCAATCCCGTTCGGAAGGCCACAAGGGTCAATTTTAAAAACCGGATCCGGCGTAATCCGTCGAAAAACGGATAGAAAAACGGATGAACCGGATGAGACGGATCCGGTTTTGTCTGTCAAGAAAAAGACGGATCCGGCAGAAAACCGGATCCGTCACATCCGGTTTTACGAAACATTTGCCGGATCCGGCGTTCCGGCACGACGCCGGATCGCGCCTGACGCCGAAAACCTGATGTGTGAAAGTAGCCTTAAAGATGCTTATTATTGCAAAAAATAGTTTTTGCATCACCAGATTTTGAGAGCTATAATTTTTCCATATTTTGGCTCACAGAGTCATGTGAGGTCTTGTTTTTTGCGGGATGAGCTGATATTTTTATTGGTATAATTTTCAAGCATATGACTTTTTTGTATCACTTTCTATTCCGATTTTTGGGAGACAGAATGAGCAAAAGCAGCAATTCATGAAATTCTTTTGGGGGGGTCGTTTATATCAGTGGTCCCCAACCTTTTGTGCACCAGGGACCGGCTTCAAGCAAGACCATTCTTCCATGGCCCGGCTGGGTGGGGATGGAGGTGTGACAGGGGCGGGGCTTTGGTCATAAGGGGGCGGGGCTATGGACGCGGTTGTAGTTTAGCAGTGCATACTTATCATTTAATTATAACATTTAGAATGTGACTCAACTCACCATAGGTTTTGAATGAGTGGGAGCACCTGACTTGTTTCTCTGTTTCAGTGGGAGCACCGGCTACTTCTACTGATGACCGTCACTGCTAATGATGATTGGAACCAACAAGGAAATGGAGCATTGAGCACTTAAGAAAAATTGTACAGGAGTACTGTACATGCTGATTATTTTCTAATCATCAGAAAATGTATGTGTGGTTCCCCCCGTCCTGTCCAGCTCTGTGTGGCTCCCCCTGTTGTATGCATGGCTCCCCTGTCCCATCCTTGTATACATGGCTCTGCTCCCACCCTCCCATCCTGTATGCATGGCTCCCCTGTCCCATCCTATATACATAGCTCCGCTCCCACTCTCCCTTCCTTGTATATATGGCTCCGCTCCCACTCTCCCTCCCTTATATATAAATGGTCTGCTCCCACTCTCCCTCCCCTGTATATATTGCTCTGCTCCCACTCTACCTCCCTTATATATATATATATATATATATATGGCTCCGCTCCCACTCTACCTCGCTTATATATATATATATATATGGCTCCGCTCCCACTCTACCTCCCTTATATATATGTATATATATATGGCTCCGCTCCCACTCTCCCTCCCTTGTATGCATGGCTCCGCTCCCACTCTCCCTCCCCTGTATATATGGCTCCACTCCCACTCTCCCTCCCTTGTATATATGGCTCTGCTCCCACTCTTCCTCCCTTGTATATATACGGCTCCGCTCCCACTCTCCCTCCCTTGTATGCATGGCTCTGCTCCCACTCTCTCTCCCTTGTATATATGGCTCTGCTCCCACTCTCTCTCCCTTATATATATGGCTCCGCTCCCACTCTCCCTCCCTTGTATATATGGCTCTGCTCCCACTCTTCCTCCCTTGTATATATACGGCTCCGCTCCCACTCTCCCTCCCTTGTATGCATGGCTCTGCTCCCACTCTCTCTCCCTTGTATGCATGGCTCTGCTCCCACTCTCTCTCCCTTGTATATATGGCTCTGCTCCCACTCTCCTTCCCTTGTATATATGGCTCCGCTCCCACTCTCCCTCCCTTGTATGCATGGCTACGCTCCCACTCTCCCTCCCTTGTATGCATGGCTCCGCTCCCATTCTCCCTCCTGTGTATATGGCTCCGCTCCCATTCTCCCTCCCTTGTATATATGGCTCCGCTCCCACTCTCCCTCCCTTGTATATATGGCTCTGCTCCCACTCTCCCTCCCTTGTATGCATGGCTCTGCTCCCACTCTTCCTCCCTTGTATATATGGCTCCGCTCCCACTCTCCCTCCCTTGTATATATGGCTCCGCTCCCACTCTCCCTCCCTTGTATATATGGCTCCGCTCCCACTCTCCCTCCCTTGTATATATGGTTCCGCTCCCACTCTCCCTCCCTTGTATGCATGGCTCTGCTCCCACTCTTCCTCCCTTGTATATATGGCTCTGCTCCCACTCTTCCTCCCTTGTATATATATGGCTCCGCTCCCACTCTCCCTCCCTTGTATGCATGGCTCTGCTCCCACTCTCTCCCATGTATGCATGGCTCCGCTCCCACTCTCCCTCCCTTGTATATATGGCTCTGCTCCCACTCTCCCTCCCTTGTATATATGGCTCCGCTCCCACTCTCCCTCCCTTGTATATATGGCTCCGATCCCACTCTCCCTCCCTTGTATGCATGGCTCCGCTCCCACTCTCCCTCCCTTGTATGCATGGCTTTGCTCCCACTCTCCCTCCCTTGTATATATGGCTCTGCTCCCACTCTCCCTCCCTTGTATATATGGCTCTGCTCCCACTCTCCCTCCCCTGTATATATGGCTCTGCTCCCACTCTCCCTCCCTTTTATATATGGCTCCGCTCCCACTCTACCTCCCTTATATATATATATGGCTGTGCTCCCACTCTCTCTCCCCTGTGTATATGGCTCCGCTCCCACTCTCCCTCCCTTGTATGCATGGCTCTGCTCTCCCTCCCTTGTATATATGGCTCCGTTCCCACTCTCCCTCCCTTGTATGCATGGCTCCGCTCCCACTCTCCCTCCCTTGTATGCATGGCTCTGCTCCCACTCTCCCTCCCTTGTATATATGGCTCTGCTCCCACTCTCACTCCCCTGTATATATGGCTCTGCTCCCACTCTCCCTCCCTTTTATATGTGGCTCCGCTCCCACTCTACCCCCCTTATATATATATATGGCTGTGCTCCCACTCTCTCTCCCCTGTGTATATGGCTCCGCTCCCACTCTCCCTCCCTTGTATGCATGGCTCTGCTCTCCCTCCTTTGTATATATGGCTCCGCTCCCACTCTCCCTCCCTTGTATATATGGCTCCGCTCCCACTCTCCCTCCCTTGTATATATGGCTCTGCTCTCACTCTCCCTCCCTTGTATGCATGGCTCCGCTCCCACTCTCCCTCCCTTGTATGCATGGCTCTGCTCCCACTCTCCCTCCCTTGTATGCATGGCTCTGCTCTCACTCTTCCTCCCTTGTATATAAGGCTCCGATCCCACTCTTCCTCCCTTGTATATATACGGCTCCGCTCCCACTTTCCCTCCCTTGTATGCATGGCTTTGCTCCCACTCTCCCTCCCTTGTATATATGGCTCTGCTACCACTCTCCCTCCCTTGTATATATGGCTCCGCTCCCACTCTCCCTCCCTTGTATGCATGGCTCTCCACCCACTCTCCCTCCCTTGTATATATGGCTCCGCTCCCACTCTCCCTCCCTTGTATATATGGCTCTGCTCCCACTCTCCCTCCCTTGTATACATGGCTCCGCTCCCACTCTCCCTCCCTTGTATGCATGGCTCCGCTCCCACTCTCCCTCCCTTGTATGCAAGGCTCTCCTCCCACTCTCCCTCCCTTGTATATATGGCTCCGCTCCCACTCTCCCTCCCTTGTATGCATGGCTCTGCTCCCACTCTCCCTCCCTTGTATATATGGCTCCGCTCCCACTCTCCCTCCCTTGTATGCATGGCTCTGCTCCCACTCTCCCTCCCTTTTATATATGGCTCCGCTCCCACTCTACCTCCCTTATATATATATATGGCTGTGCTCCCACTCTCTCTCCCCTGTGTATATGGCTCCGCTCCCACTCTCCCTCCCTTGTATGCATGGCTCTGCTCCCACTCTCCCTCCCCTGTATATATGGCTCCGCTCCCACTTTCTCTCCCTTATATATATGGCTCCGCTCCCACTCTCCCTCCCTTGTATGCATGGCTCCGCTCCCACTCTCCCTCCCTTGTATATATGGCTCCGCTCCCACTCTCCCTCCCTTGTATATATGGCTCTGCTCCCACTCTTCCTCCCTTGTATATATACGGCTCCGCTCCCACTCTCCCTCCCTTGTATTTATGGCTCTGCTCCCACTCTCCCTCCCTTGTATATATGGCTCTGCTCCCACTCTCCCTCCCTTCTATATATGGCTCCGCTCCCACACTCCCTCCCTTATATATATGGCTCCGCTCCCACTCTCCCTCCCTTGTATATATGGCTCCGCTCCCACTCTTCCTCCCTTGTATATATACGGCTCCGCTCCCACTCTCCCTCCCTTGTATGCATGGCTCTGATCCCACTCTCCCTCCCTTGTATTCATGGCTCTGCTCCCACTCTCCCTCCCTTGTATATATGGCTCCGCTCCCAATCTTTCCCTTATATATATGGCTCCGCTCCCACTCTTCCTCCCTTGTATATATGGCTCCGCTCCCACTCTTCCTCCCTTGTATATATATGGCTCCGCTCCCACTCTCCCTCCCTTGTATTTATGGCTCCGCTCCCACTCTACCTCCCTTGTATGCATGGCTCCGCTCTCACTCTCCCTCCCTTGTATATATGGCTCTGCTCCCACTCTCCCTCCCTTGTATATATGGCTCTGCTCCCACTCTCGCTCCCTTGTATATATGGCTCCGCTCCCACTCTCCCTACCTTATATATATGGCTCCGCTCCCACTCTCCCTCCCTTTTTTTTATGGCTCTGCTCCCACTCTTCCTCCCTTGTATATATACGGCTCCGCTCCCACTCTCCCTCCCTTGTATGCATGGCTCTGATCCCACTCTCGCTCCCTTGTATGCATGGCTCCGCTCCCACTCTCCCTCCCTTTTATATATGGCTCCGCTCCCACTCTACCTCCCTTATATATATATATGGCTGTGCTCCCACTCTCTCTCCCCTGTGTATATGGCTCCGCTCCCACTCTCCCTCCCTTGTATGCATGGCTCTGCTCCCACTCTCCCTCCCCTGTATATATGGCTCCGCTCCCACTTTCTCTCCCTTATATATATGGCTCCGCTCCCACTCTCCCTCCCTTGTATGCATGGCTCCGCTCCAACTCTCCCTCCCTTATATATATGGCTCCGCTCCCACTCTCCCTCCCTTGTATATATGGCTCCGCTCCCACTCTTCCTCCCTTGTATATATACGGCTCCGCTCCCACTCTCCCTCCCTTGTATTTATGGCTCTGCTCCCACTCTCCCTCCCTTGTATTTATGGCTCCGCTCCCACTCTCCCTCCCTTGTATATATGGCTCTGCTCCCACTCTCCCTCCCTTGTATATATGGCTCCGCTCCCACTCTCCCTCCCTTGTATGCATGGCTCTCCTCCCACTCTCCCTCCCTTGTATATATGGCTCCGCTCCCACTCTCCTTCCCTTGTATATATGGCTCTGCTCCCACTCTCCCTCCCTTGTATACATGGCTCCGCTCCCACTCTCCCTCCCTTGTATATATGGCTCTGCTCCCACTCTCCCTCCCTTGTATATATGGCTCCGCTCCCACTCTCCCTCCCTTGTATGCAAGGCTCTCCTCCCACTCTCCCTCCCTTGTATATATGGCTCCGCTCCCACTCTCCCTCCCTTGTATGCATGGCTCTGCTCCCACTCTCCCTCCCTTGTATATATGGCTCCGCTCCCACTCTCCCTCCCTTGTATGCATGGCTCTGCTCCCACTCTCCCTCCCTTTTATATATGGCTCCGCTCCCACTCTACCTCCCTTATATATATATATGGCTGTGCTCCCACTCTCTCTCCCCTGTGTATATGGCTCCGCTCCCACTCTCCCTCCCTTGTATGCATGGCTCTGCTCCCACTCTCCCTCCCCTGTATATATGGCTCCGCTCCCACTTTCTCTCCCTTATATATATGGCTCCGCTCCCACTCTACCTCCCTTGTATGCATGGCTCCGCTCCCACTCTCCCTCCCTTGTATATATGGCTCCGCTCCCACTCTCCCTCCCTTGTATATATGGCTCCGCTCCCACTCTTCCTCCCTTGTATTTATGGCTCTGCTCCCACTCTCCCTCCCTTGTATATATGGCTCTGCTCCCACTCTCCCTCCCTTCTATATATGGCTCCGCTCCCACTCTCCCTCCCTTATATATATGGCTCCGCTCCCACTCTCCCTCCCTTGTATATATGGCTCCGCTCCCATTCTTCCTCCCTTGTATATATACGGCTCCGCTCCCACTCTCCCTCCCTTGTATGCATGGCTCTGATCCCACTCTCCCTCCCTTGTATGCATGGCTCTGCTCCCACTCTCCCTCCCTTATATATATGGCTCCGCTCCCAATCTCTCCCTTATATATATGGCTCCGCTCCCACTCTTCCTCCCTTGTATATATGGCTCCGCTCCCACTCTTCCTCCCTTGTATATATACGGCTCCGCTCCCACTCTCCCTCCCTTGTATTTATGGCTCTGCTCCCACTCTCCCTCCCTTGTATGCATGGCTCCGCTCTCACTCTCCCTCCCTTGTATATATGGCTCTGCTCCCACTCTCCCTCCCTTGTATATATGGCTCTGCTCCCACTCTCGCTCCCTTGTATATATGGATCCGCTCCCACTCTCCCTCCCTTATATATATGGCTCCGCTCCCACTCTCCCTCCCTTGTATATATGGCTCTGCTCCCACTCTTCCTCCCTTGTATATATACGGCTCCGCTCCCACTCTCCCTCCCTTGTATGCATGGCTCTGATCCCACTCTCCCTCCCTTGTATGCATGGCTCCGCTCCCACTCTCCCTCCCTTTTATATATGGCTCCGCTCCCACTCTACCTCCCTTATATATATATATGGCTGTGCTCCCACTCTCTCTCCCCTGTGTATATGGCTCCGCTCCCACTCTCCCTCCCTTGTATGCATGGCTCTGCTCCCACTCTCCCTCCCCTGTATATATGGCTCCGCTCCCACTTTCTCTCCCTTATATATATGGCTCCGCTCCCACTCTCCCTCCCTTGTATGCATGGCTCCGCTCCCACTCTCCCTCCCTTGTATATATGGCTCCGCTCCCACTCTCCCTCCCTTGTATATATGACTCCGCTCCCACTCTTCCTCCCTTGTATATATACGGCTCCGCTCCCACTCTCCCTCCCTTGTATTTATAGCTCTGCTCCCACTCTCCCTCCCTTGTATATATGGCTCTGCTCCCACTCTCCCTCCCTTCTATATATGGCTCCGCTCCCACTCTCCCTCCCTTATATATATGGCTCCGCTCCCACTCTCCCTCCCTTGTATATATGGCTCCGCTCCCACTCTTCCTCCCTTGTATATATACGGCTCCGCTCCCACTCTCCCTCCCTTGTATGCATGGCTCTGATCCCACTCTCCCTCCCTTGTATGCATGGCTCTGCTCCCACTCTCCCTCCCTTGTATATATGGCTCCGCTCCCAATCTCTCCCTTAAATATATGGCTCCGCTCCCACTCTTCCTCCCTTGTATATATGGCTCCGCTCCCACTCTCCCTCCCTTGTATTTATGGCTCTGCTCCCACTCTCCCTCCCTTGTATGCATGGCTCTGCTCCCACTCTCCCTCCCTTGTATATATGGCTCCGCTCCCAATCTCTCCCTTAAATATATGGCTCCGCTCCCACTCTTCCTCCCTTGTATATATACGGCTCCGCTCCCACTCTCCCTCCCTTGTATTTATGGCTCTGCTCCCACTCTCCCTCCCTTGTATGCATGGCTCCGCTCTCACTCTCCCTCCCTTGTATATATGGCTCTGCTCCCACTCTCCCTCCCTTGTATATATGGCTCTGCTCCAACTCTCGCTCCCTTGTATATATGGCTCCGCTCCCACTCTCCCTCCCTTATATATATGGCTCCGCTCCCACTCTCCCTCCCTTGTATATATGGCTCTGCTCCCACTTTTCCTCCCTTGTATATATACGGCTCCGCTCCCACTCTCCCTCCCTTGTATGCATGGCTCCGCTCCCACTCTCCCTCCCTTTTATATATGGCTCCGCTCCCACTCTACCTCCCTTATATATATATATGGCTGTGCTCCCACTCTCTCTCCCCTGTGTATATGGCTCCGCTCCCACTCTCCCTCCCTTGTATGCATGGCTCTGCTCCCACTCTCCCTCCCCTGTATATATGGCTCCGCTCCCACTTTCTCTCCCTTATATATATGGCTCCGCTTCCACTCTCCCTCATTTGTATGCATGGCTCCGCTCCCACTCTCCCTCCCTTGTATATATGGCTCCGCTCCCACTCTCCCTCCCTCTTATATATGGCTCCGCTCCCACTCTTCCTCCCTTGTATATATACGGCTCCGCTCCCACTCTCCCTCCCTTGTATATATGGCTCTGCTCCCACTCTCCCTCCCTTGTATATATGGCTCTGCTCCCACTCTCCCTCCGTTATATATATGGCTCCGCTCCCACTCTCCCTCCCTTGTATATATGGCTCCGCTCCCACTCTTCCTCCCTTGTATATATACGGCTCCGCTCCCACTCTCCCTCCCTTGTATGCATGGCTCTGATCCCACTCTCCCTCCCTTGTATGCATGGCTCTGCTCCCACTCTCCCTCCCTTGTATATATGGCTCCGCTCCCAATCTCTCCCTTATATATATGGCTCCGCTCCCACTCTTCCTCCCTTGTATACATGGCTCCACTCCCACTCTTCCTCCCTTGTATATATACGGCTCCGCTCCCACTCTCCCTCCCTTGTATTTATGGCTCTGCTCCCACTCTTCCTCCCTTGTATATATACGGCTCCGCTCTCACTCTCCCTCCCTTGTATATATGGCTCTGCTCCCACTCTCCCTCCCTTGTATATATGGCTCTGCTCCCACTCTCGCTCCCTTGTATATATGGATCCGCTCCCACTCTCCCTCCCTTATATATATGGCTCCGCTCCCACTCTCCCTCCCTTGTATATATGGCTCTGCTCCCACTCTTCCTCCCTTGTATATATACGGCTCCGCTCCCACTCTCCCTCCCTTGTATGCATGGCTCTGATCCCACTCTCCCTCCCTTGTATGCATGGCTCCGCTCCCACTCTCCCTCCCTTTTATATATGGCTCCGCTCCCACTCTACCTCCCTTATATATATATATGGCTGTGCTCCCACTCTCTCTCCCCTGTGTATATGGCTCCGCTCCCACTCTCCCTCCCTTGTATGCATGGCTCTGCTCCCTCTCTCCCTCCCCTGTATATATGGCTCCGCTCCCACTTTCTCTCCCTTATATCTATGGCTCCGCTCCCACTCTCCCTCCCTTGTATGCATGGCTCCGCTCCCACTCTCCCTCCCTTGTATATATGGCTCCGCTCCCACTCTCCCTCCCTTGTATATATGACTCCGCTCCCACTCTTCCTCCCTTGTATATATACGGCTCCGCTCCCACTCTCCCTCCCTTGTATTTATAGCTCTGCTCCCACTCTCCCTCCCTTGTATATATGGCTCTGCTCCCACTCTCCCTCCCTTCTATATATGGCTCCGCTCCCACTCTCCCTCCCTTATATATATGGCTCCGCTCCCACTCTCCCTCCCTTGTATATATGGCTCCGCTCCCACTCTTCCTCCCTTGTATATATACGGCTCAGCTCCCACTCTCCCTCCCTTGTATGCATGGCTCTGATCCCACTCTCCCTCCCTTGTATGCATGGCTCTGCTCCCACTCTCCCTCCCTTGTATATATGGCTCCGCTCCCAATCTCTCCCTTATATATATGGCTCCGCTCCCACTCTTCCTCCCTTGTATATATGGCTCCGCTCCCACTCTTCCTCCCTTGTATATATACGGCTCCGCTCCCACTCTCCCTCCCTTGTATTTATGGCTCTGCTCCCACTCTCCCTCCCTTGTATGCATGGCTCCGCTCTCACTCTCCCTCCCTTGTATATATGGCTCTGCTCCCACTCTCCCTCCCTTGTATATATGGCTCTGCTCCCACTCTCGCTCCCTTGTATATATGGATCCGCTCCCACTCTCCCTCCCTTATATATATGGCTCTGCTCCCACTCTCCCTCCCTTGTATATATGGCTCTGCTCCCACTCTTCCTCCCTTGTATATATACGGCTCCGCTCCCACTCTCCCTCCCTTGTATGCATGGCTCTGATCCCACTCTCCCTCCCTTGTATGCATGGCTCCGCTCCCACACTCCCTCCCTTTTATATATGGCTCCGCTCCCACTCTACCTCCCTTATATATATATATGGCTTTGCTCCCACTCTCTCTCCCCTGTGTATATGGCTCCGCTCCCACTCTCCCTCCCTTGTATGCATGGCTCTGCTCCCACTCTCCCTCCCCTGTATATATGGCTCCGCTCCCACTTTCTCTCCCTTATATATATGGCTCCGCTCCCACTCTCCCTCCCTTGTATGCATGGCTCCGCTCCCACTCTCCCTCCCTTGTATATATGGCTCCGCTCCCACTCTCCCTCCCTTGTATATATGACTCCGCTCCCACTCTTCCTCCCTTGTATATATACGGCTCCGCTCCCACTCTCCCTCCCTTGTATTTATAGCTCTGCTCCCACTCTCCCTCCCTTGTATATATGGCTCTGCTCCCACTCTCCCTCCCTTCTATATATGGCTCCGCTCCCACTCTCCCTCCCTTATATATATGGCTCCGCTCCCACTCTCCCTCCCTTGTATATATGGCTCCGCTCCCACTCTTCCTCCCTTGTATATATACGGCTCCGCTCCCACTCTCCCTCCCTTGTATGCATGGCTCTGATCCCACTCTCCCTCCCTTGTATGCATGGCTCTGCTCCCACTCTCCCTCCCTTGTATATATGGCTCCGCTCCCAATCTCTCCCTTATATATATGGCTCCGCTCCCACTCTTCCTCCCTTGTATATATGGCTCCGCTCCCACTCTTCCTCCCTTGTATATATACGGCTCCGCTCCCACTCTCCCTCCCTTGTATTTATGGCTCTGCTCCCACTCTCCCTCCCTTGTATGCATGGCTCCGCTCTCACTCTCCCTCCCTTGTATATATGGCTCTGCTCCCACTCTCCCTCCCTTGTATATATGGCTCTGCTCCAACTCTCGCTCCCTTGTATATATGGCTCCGCTCCCACTCTCCCTCCCTTATATATATGGCTCCGCTCCCACTCTCCCTCCCTTGTATATATGGCTCTGCTCCCACTTTTCCTCCCTTGTATATATACGGCTCCGCTCCCACTCTCCCTCCCTTGTATGCATGGCTCTGATCCCACTCTCCCTCCCTTGTATGCATGGCTCCGCTCCCACTCTCCCTCCCTTTTATATATGGCTCCGCTCCCACTCTACCTCCCTTATATATATATATGGCTGTGCTCCCACTCTCTCTCCCCTGTGTATATGGCTCCGCTCCCACTCTCCCTCCCTTGTATGCATGGCTCTGCTCCCACTCTCCCTCCCCTGTATATATGGCTCCGCTCCCACTTTCTCTCCCTTATATATATGGCTCCGCTCCCACTCTCCCTCATTTGTATGCATGGCTCCGCTCCCACTCTCCCTCCCTTGTATATATGGCTCCGCTCCCACTCTCCCTCCCTTGTATATATGGCTCCGCTCCCACTCTTCCTCCCTTGTATATATACGGCTCCGCTCCCACTCTCCCTCCCTTGTATTTATGGCTCTGCTCCCACTCTCCCTCCCTTGTATATATGGCTCTGCTCCCACTCTCCCTCCCTTATATATATGGCTCCGCTCCCACTCTCCCTCCCTTGTATTTATGGCTCCGCTCCCACTCTTCCTCCCTTGTATATATACGGCTCCGCTCCCACTCTCCCTCCCTTGTATGCATGGCTCTGATCCCACTCTCCCTCCCTTGTATGCATGGCTCTGCTCCCACTCTCCCTCCCTTGTATATATGGCTCCGCTCCCAATCTCTCCCTTATATATATGGCTCCGCTCCCACTCTTCCTCCCTTGTATATATGGCTCCGCTCCCACTCTTCCTCCCTTGTATATATGGCTCCGCTCCCACTCTTCCTAACTTGTATATATACGGCTCCGCTCCCACTCTCCCTCCCTTGTATTTATGGCTCTGCTCCCACTCTCCCTCCCTTGTATGCATGGCTCCGCTCTCACTCTCCCTCCCTTGTATATATGGCTCTGCTCCCACTCTCCCTCCCTTGTATATATGGCTCTGCTCCCACTCTCGCTCCCTTGTATATATGGATCCGCTCCCACTCTCCCTCCCTTATATATATGGCTCCGCTCCCACTCTCCCTCCCTTGTATATATGGCTCTGCTCCCACTCTTCCTCCCTTGTATATATACGGCTCCGCTCCCACTCTCCCTCCCTTGTATGCATGGCTCTGCTCCCACTCTCCCTCCCTTGTATATATGGCTCCGCTCCCAATCTCTCCCTTATATATATGGCTCCGCTCCCACTCTTCCTCCCTTGTATATATGGCTCTGCTCCCACTCTTCCTCCCTTGTATATATACGGCTCCGCTCCCACTCTCCCTCCCTTGTATTTATGGCTCCGCTCCCACTCTCCCTCCCTTGTATTTATGGCTCTGCTCCCACTCTCCCTCCCTTGTATGCATGGCTCCGCTCTCACTCTCCCTCCCTTGTATATATGGCTCTGCTCCCACTCTCCCTCCCTTGTATATATGGCTCTGCTCCCACTCTCGCTCCCTTGTATATATGGCTCCGCTCCCACTCTCCCTCCCTTATATATATGGCTCCGCTCCCACTCTCCCTCCCTTGTATATATGGCTCTGCTCCCACTTTTCCTCCCTTGTATATATACGGCTCCGCTCCCACTCTCCCTCCCTTGTATGCATGGCTCTGATCCCACTCTCCCTCCCTTGTATGCATGGCTCCGCTCCCACTCTCCCTCCCTTTTATATATGGCTCCGCTCCCACTCTACCTCCCTTATATATATATATGGCTGTGCTCCCACTCTCTCTCCCCTGTGTATATGGCTCCGCTCCCACTCTCCCTCCCTTGTATGCATGGCTCTGCTCCCACTCTCCCTCCCCTGTATATATGGCTCCGCTCCCACTTTCTCTCCCTTATATATATGGCTCCGCTCCCACTCTCCCTCATTTGTATGCATGGCTCCGCTCCCACTCTCCCTCCCTTGTATATATGGCTCCGCTCCCACTCTCCCTCCCTTGTATATATGGCTCCGCTCCCACTCTTCCTCCCTTGTATATATACGGCTCCGCTCCCACTCTCCCTCCCTTGTATTTATGGCTCTGCTCCCACTCTCCCTCCCTTGTATATATGGCTCCGCACCCACTCTCCCTCCCTTGTATATATGGCTCCGCTCCCACTCTCCCTCCCTTGTATATATGGCTCCGCTCCCACTCTCCCTCCCTTGTATATATGGCTCCGCTCCCACTCTCCCTCCCTTGTATATATGGCTCCGCTCCCACTCTTCCTCCCTTGTATATATGGCTCCGCTCTCACTCTCCCTCCCTTGTATGCATGGCTCCGCTCCCACTCTCCCTCCCTTGTATGCATGGCTCTGCTCCCACTCTCCCTCCCTTGTATGCATGGCTCTGCTCTCACTCTTCCTCCCTTGTATATATGGCTCCGCTCCCACTCTCCATCCCTTGTATATATGGCTCCGCTCCCACTCTCCCTCCCTTGTATATATGGCTCCGCTCCCACTCTCCCTCCCTTGTATATATGGCTCCGCTCCCACTCTCCCTCCCTTGTATATATGGCTCCGCTCCCACTCTCCCTCCCTTGTATATATGGCTCCGCTCTCACTCTCCCTCCCTTGTATGCATGGCTCCGCTCCCACTCTCCCTCCCTTGTATGCATGGCTCTGCTCCCACTCTCCCTCCCTTGTATGCATGGCTCTGCTCTCACTCTTCCTCCCTTGTATATATGGCTCCACTCCCACTCTTCCTCCCTTGTATATATATGGCTCCGCTCCCACTCTCCCTCCCTTGTTTGCATGGCTCTGCTCCCACTCTCCCTCCCTTGTATATATGGCTCCGCTCCCACTCTCTCTCCCTTATATATATGGCTCCGCTCCCACTCTCCCTCCCTTGTATATATGGCTCCGCTCCTACTCTCCCTCCCTTGTATATATATGGCTCCGCTCCCACTCTCCCTCCCTTGTATTTATGGCTCTGCTCCCACTCTTCCTCCCTTGTATATATGGCTCCGCTCCCACTCTCCCTCCTTTGTATATATGGCTCTGCTCCCACTCTCCCTCCCTTGTATATATGGCTCCGCTCCCACTCTCCCTCCCTTCTATATATGGCTCCGCTCCTACTCTCCCTCCCTTGTATATATGGCTCCGCTCCCACTCTTCCTCCCTTTTATATATGGCTCCGCTCCCACTCTCCCTCCCTTGTATATATGGCTCCGCTCCCACTCTCCCTCCCTTATATACATGGCTCCGCTCCCACTCTCCCTCCCCTGTATATATGGCTCTGCTCCCACTCTCCCTCCCTTTTATATATGGCTCCGCTCCCACTCTACCTCCCTTATATATATATATGGCTGTGCTCCCACTCTCTCTCACCTGTGTTTATGGCTCCGCTCCCACTCTCCCTCCCTTGTATGCATGGCTCTGCTCCCACTCTCCCTCCCCTGTATATATGGCTCCGCTCCCACTTTCTCTCCCTTATATATATGGCTCCGCTCCCACTCTCCCTCCCTTGTATGCATGGCTCCGCTCCCACTCTCCCTCCCTTGTATATATGGCTCCGCTCCCACTCTCCCTCCCTTGTATATATGGCTCCGCTCCCACTCTTCCTCCCTTGTATATATACGGCTCCGCTCCCACTCTCCCTCCCTTGTATTTATGGCTCTGCTCCCACTCTCCCTCCCTTCTATATATGGCTCCGCTCCCACTCTCCCTCCCTTATATATATGGCTCCGCTCCCACTCTCCCTCCCTTGTATATATGGCTCCGCTCCCACTCTTCCTCCCTTGTATATATACGGCTCCGCTCCCACTCTCCCTCCCTTGTATGCATGGCTCTGATCCCACTCTCCCTCCCTTGTATGCATGGCTCTGCTCCCACTCTCCCTCCCTTGTATATATGGCTCCGCTCCCACTCTCTCTCCCTTATATATATGGCTCCGCTCCCACTCTTCCTCCCTTGTATATATGGCTCCGCTCCCACTCTTCCTCCCTTGTATATATGGCTCCGCTCTCACTCTCCCTCCCTTGTATGCATGGCTCCGCTCCCACTCTCCCTCCCTTGTATGCATGGCTCTGCTCCCACTCTCCCTCCCTTGTATGCATGGCTCTGCTCTCACTCTTCCTCCCTTGTATATATGGCTCCGCTCCCACTCTCCCTCCCTTGTATATATGGCTCCGCTCCCACTCTCCCTCCCTTGTATATATGGCTCCGCTCCCACTCTCCCTCCCTTGTATATATGGCTCCGCTCCCACTCTCCCTCCCTTGTATATATGGCTCCGCTCTCACTCTCCCTCCCTTGTATGCATGGCTCCGCTCCCACTCTCCCTCCCTTGTATGCATGGCTCTGCTCCCACTCTCCCTCCCTTGTATGCATGGCTCTGCTCTCACTCTTCCTCCCTTGTATATATGGCTCCACTCCCACTCTTCCTCCCTTGTATATATATGGCTCCGCTCCCACTCTCCCTCCCTTGTTTGCATGGCTCTGCTCCCACTCTCCCTCCCTTGTATATATGGCTCCGCTCCCACTCTCTCTCCCTTATATATATGGCTCCGCTCCCACTCTCCCTCCCTTGTATATATGGCTCCGCTCCTACTCTCCCTCCCTTGTATATATATGGCTCCGCTCCCACTCTCCCTCCCTTGTATTTATGGCTCTGCTCCCACTCTTCCTCCCTTGTATATATGGCTCCGCTCCCACTCTCCCTCCTTTGTATATATGGCTCTGCTCCCACTCTCCCTCCCTTGTATATATGGCTCCGCTCCCACTCTCCCTCCCTTCTATATATGGCTCCGCTCCTACTCTCCCTCCCTTGTATATATGGCTCCGCTCCCACTCTTCCTCCCTTTTATATATGGCTCCGCTCCCACTCTCCCTCCCTTGTATATATGGCTCCGCTCCCACTCTCCCTCCCTTATATACATGGCTCCGCTCCCACTCTCCCTCCCCTGTATATATGGCTCTGCTCCCACTCTCCCTCCCTTTTATATATGGCTCCGCTCCCACTCTACCTCCCTTATATATATATATGGCTGTGCTCCCACTCTCTCTCACCTGTGTTTATGGCTCCGCTCCCACTCTCCCTCCCTTGTATGCATGGCTCTGCTCCCACTCTCCCTCCCCTGTATATATGGCTCCGCTCCCACTTTCTCTCCCTTATATATATGGCTCCGCTCCCACTCTCCCTCCCTTGTATGCATGGCTCCGCTCCCACTCTCCCTCCCTTGTATATATGGCTCCGCTCCCACTCTCCCTCCCTTGTATATATGGCTCCGCTCCCACTCTTCCTCCCTTGTATATATACGGCTCCGCTCCCACTCTCCCTCCCTTGTATTTATGGCTCTGCTCCCACTCTCCCTCCCTTCTATATATGGCTCCGCTCCCACTCTCCCTCCCTTATATATATGGCTCCGCTCCCACTCTCCCTCCCTTGTATATATGGCTCCGCTCCCACTCTTCCTCCCTTGTATATATACGGCTCCGCTCCCACTCTCCCTCCCTTGTATGCATGGCTCTGATCCCACTCTCCCTCCCTTGTATGCATGGCTCTGCTCCCACTCTCCCTCCCTTGTATATATGGCTCCGCTCCCACTCTCTCTCCCTTATATATATGGCTCCGCTCCCACTCTTCCTCCCTTGTATATATGGCTCCGCTCCCACTCTTCCTCCCTTGTATATATACGGCTCCGCTCCCACTCTCCCTCCCTTGTATTTATGGCTCTGCTCCCACTCTCCCTCCCTTGTATGCATGGCTCCGCTCTCACTCTCCCTCCCTTGTATATATGGCTCTGCTCCCACTCTCCCTCCCTTGTATATATGGCTCTGCTCCCACTCTCGCTCCCTTGTATATATGGCTCCGCTCCCACTCTCCCTCCCTTGTATGCATGGCTCCGCTCCCACTCTCCCTCCCTTGTATATATGGCTCTGCTCCCACTCTCCCTCCCTTGTATATATGGCTCTGCTCCCACTCTCCCTCCCTTGTATATATGGCTCCTCTCCCACTCTCCCTCCCTTGTATGCATGGCTCTGCTCCCACTCTCCCTCCCTTGTATATATGGCTCCGCTCCCACTCTCCCTCCCTTGTATGCATGGCTCCGCTCCCACTCTCCCTCCCTTGTATATATGGCTCTGCTCCCACTCTCCCTCCCTTGTATATATATGGCTCCGCTCCCACTCTCCCTCCCTTGTATATATGGCTCCGCTCCCACTCTCCCTCCCTTGTATATATATGGCTCCGCTCCCACTCTCCCTCCCTTGTATTTATGGCTCTGCTCCCACTCTCCCTCCCTTGTATATATGGCTCCGCTCCCACTCTTCCTCCCTTGTATATATGGCTCCGCTCCCACTCTCCCTCCCTTGTATATATGGCTCCGCTCCCACTCTCCCTCCCTTGTATATATATGGCTCCGCTCCCACTCTCCCTCCCTTGTATTTATGGCTCTGCTCCCACTCTCCCTCCCTTGTATATATGGCTCCGCTCCCACTCTTCCTCCCTTGTATATATGGCTCCGCTCCCACTCTCCCTCCCTTGTATATATGGCTCTGCTCCCACTCTTCCTCCCTTGTATATATGGCTCCGCTCCCACTCTCCCTCCCTTGTATTTATGGCTCTGCTCCCACTCTTCCTCCCTTGTATATATGGCTCCGCTCCCATTCTCCCTCCCTTGTATATATGGCTCTGCTCCCACTCTCCCTCCCTTGTATATATGGCTCCGCTCCCACTCTCCCTCCCTTGTATATATGGCTCCGCTCCTACTCTCCCTCCCTTGTATATATGGCTCCGCTCCCACTCTCCCTGCCTTGTATATATGGCTCCGCTCCCACTCTCCCTCCCTTGTATATATGGCTCTGCTCTCACTCTCCCTCCCTTGTATGCATGGCTCTGCTCCCACTCTCCCTCCCTTGTATGCATGGCTCTGCTCTCACTCTTCCTCCCTTGTATATATGGCTCCGCTCCCACTCTTCCTCCCTTGTATATATACGGCTCCGCTCCCACTCTCCCTCCCTTGTATATATGGCTCTGCTACCACTCTCCCTCCCTTGTATATATGGCTCCGCTCCCACTCTCTCTCCCTTATATATAAGGCTCTGCTCCCACTCTCCCTCCCTTGTATATATGGCTCTGCTCCCACTCTCCCTCCCCTGTATATATGGTTCTGCTCCCACTCTCCCTCACTTTTATATATGGCTCCGCTCCCACTCTACCTCCCTTATATATATATATGGCTGTGCTCCCACTCTCCCTCCCCTGTATATATGGCTCTGCTCCCACTCTCCCTCCCTTGTATATATGGCTCCGCTCCCACTCTCCCTCCCTTGTATGCATGGCTCTGCTCTCCCTCCCTTGTATATATGGCTCCGCTCTCCCTCCTTTGTATATATGGCTCCGCTCCCACTCTCCCTCCCTTGTATATATGGCTCCGCTCCCACTCTCCCTCCCTTGTATATATGGCTCCGCTCCCACTCTCCCTCCCTTGTATATATGGCTCCGCTCCCACTCTCCCTCCCTTGTATATATGGCTCCGCTCCCACTCTCCCTCCCTTGTATATATGGCTCCGCTCTCACTCTCCCTCCCTTGTATGCATGGCTCCGCTCCCACTCTCCCTCCCTTGTATGCATGGCTCTGCTCCCACTCTCCCTCCCTTGTATGCATGGCTCTGCTCTCACTCTTCCTCCCTTGTATATATGGCTCCACTCCCACTCTTCCTCCCTTGTATATATATGGCTCCGCTCCCACTCTCCCTCCCTTGTTTGCATGGCTCTGCTCCCACTCTCCCTCCCTTGTATATATGGCTCTGCTACCACTCTCCCTCCCTTGTATATAAGGCTCCGCTCCCACTCTCCCTCCCTTGTATATATGGCTCCGCTCCTACTCTCCCTCCCCTGTATATATATGGCTCCGCTCCCACTCTCCCTCCCTTGTATTTATGGCTCTGCTCCCACTCTTCCTCCCTTGTATATATGGCTCCGCTCCCACTCTCCCTCCCTTGTATATATGGCTCTGCTCCCACTCTCCCTCCCTTGTATATATGGCTCCGCTCCCACTCTCCCTCCCTTCTATATATGGCTCCGCTCCTACTCTCCCTCCCTTGTATATATGGCTCCGCTCCCACTCTTCCTCCCTTTTATATATGGCTCCGCTCCCACTCTCCCTCCCTTGTATATATGGCTCCGCTCCCACTCTCCCTCCCTATATACATGGCTCCGCTCCCACTCTCCCTCCCCTGTATATATGGCTCTGCTCCCACTCTCCCTCCCTTTTATATATGGCTCCGCTCCCACTCTACCTCCCTTATATATATATATGGCTGTGCTCCCACTCTCTCTCCCCTGTGTATATGGCTCTGCTCCCACTCTCCCTCCCTTGTATGCATGGCTCTGCTCCCACTCTCCCTCCCCTGTATATATGGCTCCGCTCCCACTTTCTCTCCCTTATATATATGGCTCCGCTCCCACTCTCCCTCCCTTGTATGCATGGCTCCGCTCCCACTCTCCCTCCCTTGTATTTATGGCTCCGCTCCCACTCTCCCTCCCTTGTATATATGGCTCCGCTCCCACTCTTCCTCCCTTGTATATATACGGCTCCGCTCCCACTCTCCCTCCCTTGTATTTATGGCTCTGCTCCCACTCTCCCTCCCTTGTATATATGGCTCTGCTCCCACTCTCCCTCCCTTCTATATATGGCTCCGCTCCCACTCTCCCTCCCTTATATATATGGCTCCGCTCCCACTCTCCCTCCCTTGTATATATGGCTCCGCTCCCACTCTTCCTCCCTTGTATATATACGGCTCCGCTCCCACTCTCCCTCCCTTGTATGCATGGCTCTGATCCCACTCTCCCTCCCTTGTATGCATGGCTCTGCTCCCACTCTCCCTCCCTTGTATATATGGCTCCGCTCCCACTCTCTCTCCCTTATATATATGGCTCCGCTCCCACTCTTCCTCCCTTGTATATATGGCTCCGCTCCCACTCTTCCTCCCTTGTATATATACGGCTCCGCTCCCACTCTCCCTCCCTTGTATTTATGGCTCTGCTCCCACTCTCCCTCCCTTGTATGCATGGCTCCGCTCTCACTCTCCCTCCCTTGTATATATGGCTCTGCTCCCACTCTCCCTCCCTTGTATATATGGCTCTGCTCCCACTCTCGCTCCCTTGTATATATGGCTCCGCTCCCACTCTCCCTCCCTTGTATGCATGGCTCCGCTCCCACTCTCCCTCCCTTGTATATATGGCTCTGCTCCCACTCTCCCTCCCTTATATATATATGGCTCCGCTCCCACTCTCCCTCCCTTGTATATATGGCTCTGCTCCCACTCTCCCTCCCTTGTATATATGGCTCCTCTCCCACTCTCCCTCCCTTGTATGCATGGCTCTGCTCCCACTCTCCCTCCCTTGTATATATGGCTCCGCTCCCACTCTCCCTCCCTTGTATGCATGGCTCCGCTCCCAATCTCCCTCCCTTGTATATATGGCTCTGCTCCCACTCTCCCTCCCTTGTATATATGGCTCCGCTCCCACTCTCCCTCCCTTGTATATATATGTCTCCGCTCTCACTCTCCCTCCCTTGTATTTATGGCTCTGCTCCCACTCTCCCTCCCTTGTACATATGGCTCCGCTCCCACTCTTCCTCCCTTGTATATATGGCTCCGCTCCCACTCTCCCTCCCTTGTATATATGGCTCCGCTCCCACTCTCCCTCCCTTGTATTTATGGCTCTGCTCCCACTCTTCCTCCCTTGTATATATGGCTCCGCTCCCACTCTCCCTCCCTTGTATATATGGCTCCGCTCCCACTCTCCCTCCCTTGTATATATGGCTCTGCTCCCACTCTCCCTCCCTTGTATATATGGCTCCGCTCCCACTCTCCCTCCCTTGTATATATGGCTCCGCTCCCACTCTCCCTCCCTTGTATATATGGCTCTGCTCCCACTCTCCCTCCCTTGTATATATGGCTCCGCTCCCACTCTTCCTCCCTTTTATATATGGCTCTGCTCCCACTCTCCCTCCCTTGTATTTATGGCTCTGCTCCCACTCTCCCTCCCTTGTATATATGGCTCCGCTCCCACTCTTCCTCCCTTGTATATATGGCTCCGCTCCCACTCTCCCTCCCTTGTATATATGGCTCCGCTCCCTCTCTCCCTCCCTTATATACATGGCTCTGCTCCCACTCTCCCTCCCTTGTATATATGGCTCCGCTCGGCTCCCCCATCCTCCCCTATCATACTTACCCTCACATCGCTGACCTTCCTTCCCGTCGCTGAACTTCCCTCCCTGCATCTTGCGGCGCTTCAGCGTGCTACCGCTCATTAAGGTCTATGAATATGGATGCCACGCCTATGGGAGATGAGTGGCGTCCATATTCATGACCTTAAATGAGCTGTACACTTGACAGCTCAGCGCTAGATGACGCCGCCGCGCCGACAGGGACCGCTAGGTGAGTATCAGCTGCTGCACTGCCGCTGGCTGCCCTTGTGTCCGCGGAACTGCAAGGGCACTGCACCGGCCTGGTGCTGGGCCGTGGACTGGTAGTTGGGGACCCCTGGTTTATATTGTTCCGTGTGTTGGAAAAATTGATAAAGCGGTTTTATTCTTTGGGTCAGTACGATTACAGCGATACTTCATTTATATCGTTTTTTATGTTTTGGTGCTTTTATATAATAAATACTATTTTATAGAAAAAATAATTGTTTTTGCATCACTTTATTCTGAAAGCTATAACTTTTTTACTTTTTCACTGATGACGCTGTATGGCGGCTCGTTTTTTGTGGGACAAGATGAGGTTTTCAGTGGTACCATGGTTATTTACATCCATCTTTTTGTTCGTGTTAATCCACTTTTTGTTGGGTGGTATGATGAGAGAGCATTGTTTTTCCTTGTTTTTTTTTATGGTGTTCACTAAAGGGGCTAACTAGCAGAACAGTTTTATAGGCTGGGTTGTTACGAATGCGGCAATTCCAAATATATGTACTTTTATTGTTTAGATTTTAACCATTCAAATATTTATTTAGTGATAGAATAAATATTGATTTTTTTTATTATTTTTAAAAAAATATTTTTGCAATTAATTAAATTGTTTTTTTTTTCACTTTATTGTAACTTTTACACTTTGTCCCATTATGGGACAATCATTTTTTGCAGGCTGATCGCATCCATAACATGCAGATGAAGCAGCATCTGCATGCTAAAGAAGCTGTCAGCGCTACAATCAGTGTCCTGACACTGGGAGACATCCTGATCATGCACTGCACCTGACAGGAAGTTTCTTAGCTCTGGTAACCCAGATGTCGTCATGACGACATCGGGTAACCATGGTAGCGATCAGGACTCCGTGTCACGCCACGGGGTCTCTGATCCAAAGGCAGAGGGGCTGTCAGCCCTCTGCCTGTTCCCAGAATGCTGCGATCGTGTTCGATTGCAGCACTTTGGGGGTTAAACTGCCGGGAGAGGTCTGTGACCACTTCTGGCACTTAGTGCCCGGTGTCAGCTGTGTGAATTAGCTGACACCCGGCCACAATCGGCTGCACACCACCCGTGTGCATAGCTGAGATCGCTGAGATGTACTATTCCGTCCATGGTCAGACAGGCCCAAGGCACATGGACGGAATAGAACGTCTGATGTCAGAAAGGGGTTAATGTGAGGGGGATCTGAGGACACAAAATGAGGAGCAAAGGGGGAGATGCAGGGCATGTATGAGGAAACAGTATGGGGGAATGGAGGGCATGGATGAGGAAACAGTATGGAGGATGGGTGCAGATGTAAGGAGGAAGAATGGCCTGCTGGTACCTGTGTTGCGCCGGGTCCGGAACTGTCGAGGCTGCGTCCCCGTTTCCCAGGGGAAGTAATAAGGGACTGGACAGGCCCCATGACTTAGGAAGAGGGGGCGTGTTTAGTCAGGGAACCCGGCCGGAAGCTGAGGGAAAAAGTGCGCGAGGCTGCAGAGAGGCCCCCGCCGTCAGTGTGCGAGCAGCAAGGCAGGCAGCGCACTCCGCATCCGAACTGCCGCCGCTGCGACAGACTGCAGCTGACAGACACGGTGACCTAGAGGCAGGCAGCGAGGCTAAGAGGAAGCACACACGATGGTAGACAGTTTTAGCGCAGGCACGCGGCGTGCAGCAGGCTGAGAGGAGTGCTCCGTCCCTAG
Source organism: Dendrobates tinctorius (assembly GCF_039654945.1). Lineage (NCBI taxonomy): Eukaryota > Metazoa > Chordata > Amphibia > Anura > Dendrobatidae > Dendrobates > Dendrobates tinctorius. The sequence continues at coordinate 141,593 of NW_027361998.1, read as the reverse complement.
AGCACCGATGCTGCACAGGCCTGCGTTCGGTTACTCCCACCGTCACCAGCAGGGACTCGAGTGAGAGAGGTGCAGTGTGCTCGGTGACTAACAGAGAGAAAGGCGCCGTGCGCTCCGTATCCGTGAGCACAGCGCACGTATCACATAAGGGAAACCGGGTACGGGACAGGCACCTGCGCCATGATTTGACAGTTTATACTTGCCGGTCTACATTGGATCCGGACAGTGCTGCGGCCTTAATTGTCTCGGCCGCATCAACTTTTGAACTAGTGGCTCAGCAGAAGGTACCGGAGACTGACTGCTGCCGCCAGAATATGGATCCTCATTGTCTACAGGACCTTCTTGGATAAGTAGCGCACCAGCCGTTGTTGGCGCTGTTGACTTTCCAGCAGGAGTCCCAGCCTGAGGAACTTCTGACACGTTAAGTGTTTCACAAGAACTGCTGTTACCTGATTCATTGCTCCTGAACTCTGCATATTCTATGCAAGTAGAACTGTTTATTCCCTCATTTAACATTTTACCTCCCTGCGTGGAGTATCCCATTGTTAATTAAAATTGTTAACCCTTGCTCTGCCTCCTGTCTGTCACTGCATCCCACAACATGCTTACACAGACACAGTATGGTTTGTAGGGGGATGGGTGCAGACAGTATGGGGAGTGAATGGGGGAATGTATGCGGACACAGTATGGGGAGTGAGGGTGATGGGGTGTGTGCAGACACAGTATGGGGAGTCAGGAGTATATATGAGTAGGCAGTATAAAGAATGAGAGGGTAAATAAATGAGAAGACAGTATGGTGAACAGAGGAGAAGATGGAGGGGAATAGCGTGAGGAGACAGTATGGGAGAGAAGAGTGGGTGGGCACAGAATAGAGAGTAGTGTGGGGGGAGTAGCATGGGGGGACTGTGTAAGGGTACAACCAGGAGGGGACAGTATACCAAGGGGGGGAGTGTGACGAGAGGGAGCAATATAGAGACTGAGCCCTATAGGGAGGACACAGTGTGAAGAGGGGTCTCAGTATGGAAAGGAGAAATCAGTGTGAAGAGCATGTACCATAACAGGGACAGTGTGGGGTCATATTTTGTGCAGACAATATAGTGAGGGGCAATTATTTATTCAGGGGCTCATCGTACTGCAGACATTTTTATTCAGGAGCATTATAATGACACTTCTATCTTTAAGGGCATCGTGTGGAGATTTGCTGCAGAAGACCGGAGAAGATGGAAGTCTACAGAGACGGCTGTGGATGAGAAAACTCATCATGGGGTCTAGAAGAAAAGGTGACCGACTGCAGAGACGACGTCATCTATAAGGTACCTGGATGTAAATATTATTTGTGATACTGACTAATTCTCATGTTGTTATTTATGTTAGGAACATTAAAGGGATTGTCCAGGCTTCTGCTGAGTCTGCAGTCATTCTATGTGACTGCAGACTTCTGAATTCTCACAGTGCTCACTGAACGCTGTCAGGATTCTCTCGTGCCGGTAATTTACATACATGCGGTCACATGCTGACTAGACATGTGTGGCCTCACTCAATGAAAATGAACGGAGCGAGGCCGGGCACGTCTAGTCGGAATGTGGCCAGAAGTATATAAATCACATACTTGTGCTGACATGACCGTGTACTCTTACCACCGGTACGGGAGAATCCTAAAAGTGTGTAGTGCTTTCATTCTGAGAATTCAGAAGCTGCAATGTCAGGATTCAGCTCTGCAGGTTCCAGTAGTCATCACACGGACACTTCACTCATATGCGATTTTCAAACTTATGGTTCTCACTGAACATTGAGAGCATTCAGGAAAGCAGCTCGTCGGCACGTGACTAAGTGTTCAAATCGCATATGTACTTGGGGGGCCAAGCTGAATTCTTGCCCTGGGTGCCAGAAAGCCTAGATACACCTCTGGATTAGTGTATGACAGCACTGCAGTGAAGATTAGTGTGTTAGTGCACAGCAGTGAAGAAGATTAGTGCGTGATGTTACAGCACAGCAGTGAAGAACAGCTGCCATTCATTTGTCCATTTCCATATGTAGTATGTTGAGGCTATCTTGACATTACTAAGGCGGTGTTGCATTGAAGAGCTTGAAAGAGGTTGGATACAGTCCTAGGAGACCTCAGAGTGTTACACACGACTTTTCAGGGCAAGTGGAGGGTCTGCAGTACTTGCCATTCAGTACAGATGTAATTTTTGTGAAAAATTCAGGAAAGCCGGTGAATTTTAATCTTTAAATTTGCTCATCTCTAATTACAACTTTTCTGAATCTGTCCCTGGTTCTTTTCCCAACCCCAGCCATGATGTGATTGGATACATACCATAGAGGTATCCACGCGACTGTGATGGGGGTCCAAGAGTGGAGGTCTCGGGTTCGGTTGGCTGTGTCTCTTATTTTAATTGGTGATCAAAAATGCAGGGATCCCATCCCGATGGTTCCTATAATAATCCCAAAAAAGGGTGTGAGAAATAAGCCAAAGGCTAAGGAAAGTAGACAAGCACCAACCGTTCCTGCCCCAGGTGGTCCTGAGTGCGGAGGGGGCTGCAATTTAAATATTTGCTACCTACACTTTTGCTTCGAGGAAACAACCGAAAAAGGAAAGTTGAGAATTCATCAGTAAATCGTCAACGCGTCTCATTGACGAGAAGAAGCGGCGTGCCATAAAGATAATTAATTGTAAATCGATTTCTGCCTCCATAAAGGGAAGGAGGTCTCCGGCTCACATGGAATCCGGAGAAAGACGGAGAATTCTCCCAGCAATCTTCACAGCGTGCCGAGGATTCATAACAGTCTCATCATCGAGAGCCTCGGGCCGTAACTGCGAGCATCAAATTGCCGCTAATGCCATAATCAAGTATTAACTCTTTACTCCCAGGCTCATCTACGATAACGGAGACCATAACGAGAAGCCAGAGAAGGCGATGCCGTGCCTGGAGGACTCCGCTCTCCAACGTTTCTCCATATCTTCAGCAACATTTCAATTATTGTCATCGCAAGTGTAGTGATGCTGAAAAAACGTAACTCTGGCGTTTTGATTCATTTTCTTGTTACACCGTTTACCGATCGGATTGATTCTTTTTACATTTTGATAGATCAGGCAATTCTCAAATCAGCTGACATGTGGCAAAAAACATGCGGGCTCAGCACCAGAGCCCGCATGGAATGCAGGGCCACGATTAAAGGAGTTATCCAACTTAGGGGAAATTTTTTGTTGCTTAAATGTATTCATTTGGGGCTGCAAATCATTTTTCTAAAATTAGATTTTCATTAAACATTTTGCATCGTTTTGCCTTTTATAGCTTCTGTGTGGCACTGCCTACTGCTGGCTGCAGATTGAGTTAACTGAGTATCCAAGAGTGAGCTCACTTTTTCTGGTCTGACAGTAGAGTTTGTAACTCTTTTCTCTGTCTTTTTCTGAGCTCATCTCAGCTGATTTATTATATTCACACAACCCATCAAAGTTGAATGTGCAAAGATGAAAGAACCTGGAAAAGCAAAATGGTGCAACATTTTTAATGCAACCCGAAAACGGAAAAAATATTTTTGTTGAATCTGAAATACATTTATGTCAAAATAAAAATCCCAAAGTTGGACAACTGTCCCGCAGATCCCGTTGGGAGGAATACCTGCTTCCCTCTGGTCTGTGCATCCTGGTTCCTTCCTCCGCGGACTGGGAATGCCGGGTTTGGAAAACGTACTTGCGACCTCAATGTGTGAACACAGTCTTTAAGTTCTAATGAGGTTTCTAATTTTCAACCTTCAAGAGTGCACCATGTTTCAGCCCCTTGGCTTCTTGCTTGCTGAGGGTTGGTTCTAAACCATTGACCGTTCAGACCAGCAGCTTTGGTCGCTATGGTGGTCTTGTAAGGAGATAGACCGGACTGCAGGTACTTGCATGCCGGGTCCGGAACTAGAAAGGCTGCATCCTTTGTTCCCGGGGGAAGCCTGAGTGGGGCGAACCTTCCGCTGCTGCAGGAGGGAAGAAGGGGGGAGCCTGAAAATGGAGCGCAGCAGCAGAGGCATAAAAGGAAAAAGCGCGCAAAGCGGGGGAGTCTGGCGCCGGCGGGAAGCAGCGCGCAGAGCGGTGAGCAGCGAGCTCTGCTTCCCCCACCAGAGAGTACCGGTGTGGCGACGGACCATATAGAAGGAGCCCCCATCGCCTGCAGAGAGGGCTGTGCTGAGCAGAGCCGTGTCAGCGGAGCAGAGCCGTGCACACAGAGCAGAACTCGGATAAGGTGTTATCTCAGCATGCTCAGGTGCTAACTGAGTGACTTTGGCGTGCTCGAAAAATACGTTTGCGTCCCCATGGCTGCATGTCTCGCTAACAAACAAGCAATCCCTGCGTCTGTTGCGGCTATTGAACAGCTGCGGGGACTCGAACATATTTTTTGAGCAGTCGGTTAGCACCCGAGCATGCTCAGATAACACCTTATCGTTCGTTCATTGCTACTCCTGACCCATATTTGTAGGCAGCTGTCACCGTTGGGTCAAGAATCCCACCGGCCAGTCTGTGCACCGTGATGCATCCGTCTTCCGTTATATGGCCATCTGACTGCGCCCTAAAGCAAAGAGTTTGCAAGCGTGCACTCCTTGCTTAGGAAACCGACCACCGCTGATAGACTGCAGCAGTGGCCAGTCACCAAGGCAATGAGCATTAAACTATAGAAATAAAACTACTTCAGTTCCTGAGATGATAGGAGGTAAATCGCAAACTTGCTTGTTTTTGCAATGTAACCCAACTAACAAGACGAGACAAGATGATTCTCTCCTGCAGAAGGTACAAAAATGTCCAAAAATTATCCCATCTTTTACTGCCCCAGAACTGGTTAACCCTTACTACTGCATCCGCAGCGCAGTCCTGGTTATGCTCAGAGCCCGGCACTGCGTCTATATGGATAGGAGGCTTAGCGACGGCGTCTTCAGATACGCGGAGCGATGTGTGCATTGTCTCGTGTTATTCTCATGAACCCATTGCCTGGAGAACAGAAACAATTACCATGGTGGGTCTACAATGTTCTTTTCAGATATTTGCAGTAACGTCTAGCGCTGGTTACTCGCATTATTAATAATGGCCCTTAAGAGTAGATGATGAATAGAAGAAAATCAATAGTCTCCGACATTAGGTTGGAGAAAGTAAACAGACGCGTTCTCCGAGGAAAAAAACATTCTCAATTTGGAGTGAAATGAACGATATCTGTATCTGCGTCTGATCGCAAAGTATCGCAGTGTTATTAATAACCACAAACCCTTCAAGAGAATGATAGAACAAACCCCGGATCGCTAAAAGCAGCCTTTTATTAATACTTGAGATCAGCGAATCTGTTGAATTTCAAATTTATAAGCTTTATCGAATTTTTCCTAAAAATTAAATTAGCAGCGAATCACAATAATTGCAAAGCGTCTGATTGCCCTAACAATATGTGTGTAACACTCTTAGGTCTCCTAGGGCTGGACCCTTTTCACCTTTTCATACTTTTTGCATTTTTGTTTTTCGCTCCCCTTCTTCCCAGAGCCATAACTTTTTTTTATTTTTCCTTCAATATGGTCATGTGAGGGCTTGTTTTTTGCGGGACGAGTTATACTTTTGAACGACACCATTGGTTTTACCATGTCGGGTTCTAGAAAAGGGGAAAAAAATTCCAAGTGTGTTGAAATTGCAAAAAAAGTGTAAACCCACACTTGTTTTCTGTTTGACTTTTTTACTAGGTTCCCATTATGATTTTCCAGGTCATTACAAGTTCATAGACACCAAACATGTCTATGTCCTCTTTTATCTGAGTGGTGAATAAAAATTCCAAACTTTGTTAAAAAAAAAATTGCGCCATTTTCCGAAACCCGCAGCATCTCCATTTTTCATGATCTTGGGTTGGGTGAGGGCTTATTTTTTGCACACCGAGCTGATATTTTAACCCCTTAGCGACAGAGCCAGTTTGCAGCTTAATGACCAGGCCAATTTTTACAATTCTGACCACTGTCCCTTTATGAGGTTATAACTCTGGAACGCTTTAATGGATCCTGCTGATTCTGAGATTGTTTTTTCGTGACTTATTGTACTTCATGTTAGTGGTAAAATTTCTTCGATAAGTCTTGTGTTTATTTATGAAAAAAACAGAAATATGGCAAAAAATTTTAAAATTTTGCAATTTTAAAACTTTAAATTTTTATGCCCTTAAATCAGAGAGATGTGTCACATAAATTTCTTAATAAATAACATTTCCCACATGTCTACTTTACATCAGCACAATTTTGGATGCAAAATTTTTTTTTGTTAGGAAGTTATAAGGGTTAAAAGTTGACCAGCGATTTCTCATTCTTACAACAAAATTTACAAAGCCATTTTTTTTAGGGACCACATCATATTTAAAGTCATTTTGAGGGGTGTACATGACAGAAAATACCCAAAAGTGGCACCATTCTAAAAACTAGACCCCTCAAGGTGCTCAAAACCACATTCAAGAAGTTTATTAACCCTTTAAGTGCTTCACAGGAACGAAAGCAATGTGGATGGAAAAAATTAACATTTAACTTTTTTTTGGAAAAAAATTACTTCAGAACCAATTTTTTTTATTTTCACAAGTGTTAAAAGAGAAAATCAACCACAAAATTTGTTGTACAATTTCTCCTGAATACGCCGATACCCCATGTGTGGGGGTAAACCCCTTTTTCAGCACGCGGCAGAGCTCGCAAGGGATGGAGCACCGTTTGACTTTTTCAACGCAGAATTGGCTGGAATTAAGATCGGATGCCATGTTGCGTTCGGAGAGCCCTTAATGTGCCTAAACAGTGGAAAACTCCAACAAGTGACCCCATTTTGGAAACTAGACCCATTAAGGAACTTATCTAGATGTGTGGTGAGCACTTTGAACCTTCAAGTGCTTCACAGAAGTTTATAACGTAGAGCCGTGAAAATAAGAAATCCATTTTTTTTTCCACAAAAATGATCTTTTCGCCCCCAAATTTTTATTTTTACAAGGGTAACAGGAGAAATCATACCCCCACAGTTATTATGCAATTTGTCCTGAGTACACTGATACCCCATATGTGGGGGGGGGAACCACTGTTTGGGCGCATGGGAGAGCTCGGAAGGGAAGGAGTGCCATTTTGGAATGCAGACTTTGATGGAATGGTCTGCGGGCGTCATGTTGCGTTTGCAGAGCCCCTGATGGGCCTAAACAGTGGAAACCCCCCACAAGTGACCCCATTTTGGAAATTAGACCCCCTAAGGAACTTATCTAGATGTGTGGTGAGCACTTTGAACCCCCAAGCGCGTCACAGAAGTTTATAAACGCAGAGCCGTGAAAATAAAAAGTCTTTTTTATTTCCACAAAAGTGATTTTTTAGACCCCAATTTTTAGACCCCCAAAGTTGGTAAATAGTGGAAACCCCTCAATTCTTGCTTCAACCCTAACCCCAACACACCCCTAACCCTAATCCCAACCCTAACCCTAATCCTAGTTCGCCCTAACCCTAGCCCAACCCTAGCCCTAACCCTAGCCCAACCCTAACCCTTAACCCTAGCCCAACCCTAACCCTAGCCCAACCCTAACCCTTAACCCTAGCCCAACCCTAACCCTAACCCTAGCCTAACACTAGCCTAACCCTAACCCTAGCCTAACCCTAACCCTAGCCTAACCCTAACCCTAGCCTAACCCTAGCCTAACCCTAACCCTAGCCTAACCCTAACCCTAGCCTAACCCTAGCCTAACCCTAACCCTAGCCTAACCCTAGCCTAACCCTAACCCTAGCCTAACCCTAGCCTAACCCTAACCCTAGCCTAACCCTAGCCTAACCCTAACCCTAGCCTAACCCTAACCCTAGCCTAACCCTAACCCTAACCCTAGCCTAACCCTAGCCTAACCCTAACCCTAGCCTAACCCTAACCCTAACCTAACCCTAACCCTAGCCTAACCCTAACCCTAACCCTTATGGAAAACTGAAAAAAAAAATATTTTTTTTATTTCATTGTGTGCGCCTATATAAGGGGGTGATAAACGGGGAGGTTATGTACTATTTTTATTATTTTGATCACTATGATCGTTTATCATAGTGATCAAAATAATGAATGGAATCTGCCAGCCGGAGCCAGCAGATTCCCGGCGGGCGCACTGCGCATGCGCCCGCCATTTTCAAGATGGCGGCGCCCATCGGATGACGCCGGCGGGCGCTGGACCACCGGGAGGGGACGGAGGACAAGGGAGAGGTACCGGGGGGGGACCGGGGGGATCGGGGACCCTATTTCTCTATCCTCTGATGTGCGATCACATCAGAGGAAAGAGAAATTAAATGTAAAATCGCGACTTTTTTTTTTTTCCGGTCGCCGTTATAGGGTTAATAACGGCGATCGCAAAAGCGGGGGTCGGTAAAAACCGACCGATTCATGCTCTCTGGGGTCTCAGCTACCCCTGGCAGCCGAGACACCGGAGAAAATCCGACACTGGGGGGCGCTATTCACTTAAATCACAGCGCCGTGAATTAACGGCGCTGTTACCGCCGTTAAAAGGCGTATCGGCGGTCGTTAAGGGGTTAATGATACCGTTTTTGTGCAAATACGATCTTATTGCATTTTAATGCAATGTCGCGTCGACCAAAAAAAGTAACTCTGTCGTTTTGACTTTTTTTCTCACTATGCCGTTTAGCAATCGGGTTAATCCATTTTTATATTGATAGATCGGGCGATTCTGAACGTGGTGATACCTAATATGTGTATGTGGCATTTTGTTATTGTTTTATTTTGAATGGGGCGATAGGGGGGTAATTTGAACTTTTATATTTTTTATATATTTTTAAAACCTTTTTTTTACTTTTGGCATGCTTATCAGATCGCCTCCATGAGCGCCGACCACTGAGCGGCGCTCACAGCAAGCCGGCAGTGACAACCATAGAGGTTTCCAGGAGACCTCTGATTGTCATGCCAACCCACCAGTGACTCGCAATCACATGACGGAGGTCACCGGTATGTGTATTTCTGGCCCGATGGCAGGAAGTGCATGTTAGGTGCTGCTGTCAGCATTTGACAGCGTTATTTAACGGGTTAATAGCCGCGGGTGGATCGTGATTCCACCCGCGGCTGTTTCGGGCATTTGTCAGCTGTTAAAAACAGCTGCCATGTGTCAGGAAAGATGTGGGCTCACCGCCGGAGCCCACATCAAAGGGAGGGAGTCCGATATCAGCATAAATGTACACCCGATGCCAGAAAGGGTTTAAATCAAAGACAGCCTCAATAATTTACAAGTGACCTCAACATACACTCACTGGCCACTTTATTAGGTACACCATGCTAGTAACGGGTTGGACCCCCTTTTGCCTTCAGAACTGCCTCAATTCTTCGTGGCAGAGATTCAACAAGGTGCTGGAAGCATTCCTCAGAGATTTTGGACCATATTGACATGATGGCATCACACAGTTGGCGCAGATTTGTCGGCTGCACATCCCTGATGCGAATCTCCCGTTCCACCACATCCCAAAGATGCTCTATTGGATTGAGATCTGGTGACTGAGGAGGCCATTTGAGTACAGTGAACTCATTGTCATGTTCAAGAAACCAATCTGAGATGATTCGAGCTTTATGACATGGCGCATTATCCTGCTGAAAGTAGCCATCAGATGTTGGGTACATTGTGGTCATAAAGGGATGGACATGGTCAGCAACAATACTCAGGTAGGCTGTGGCGTTGCAACGATGCTCAATTGGTACCAAGGGGCCCAAAGAGTGCCAAGAAAAAATTCCCCACACCATGACACCACCACCACCAGCCTGAACTGTTGATACAAGGCAGGATGGATCCATGCTTTCATGTTGTTTACGCCAAATTCTGACCCTACCATCCGAATGTCGCAGCAGAAATCGAGACTCATCAGACCAGGCAAAGTTTTTCCAATCTTCTACTGTCCAATTTCGATGAGCTTGTGCAAATTGTAGCCTCAGTTTCCTGTTCTTAGCTGAGAGGAGTGGTACCCGGTGTGGTCTTCTGCTGCTGTAGCCCATCTGCCTCAAAGTTCGACGCACTGTGCGTTCAGAGATGCTCTTCTGCCTACCTTGGTTGTAACGGGTGGCAATTTGAGTCACTGTTGCCTTTCTATCAGCTCGAACCAGTCTGCCCATTCTCCTCTGACCTCTGGCATCAACAAGGCATTTCCGGCCACAGAACTGCCGCTCACTGGATTTTTTTTCTTTTTCGGACCATTCTCTGTAAACCCTAGAGATGGTTGTGCGTGAAAATCCCAGTAGATCAGCAGTTTCTGAAATTCTCAGACCAGCCCTTCTGGCACCAACAATCATGCCACGTTCAAAGGCACTCAAATCACCTTTCTTCCCCATACTGATGCTCGGTTTGAACTGCAGGAGATTGTCTTGACCATGTCTACATGCCTAAATGCACTGAGTTGCCGCCATGTGATTGGCTGATTAGAAATTAAGTCTTAACACACAGTTGGACAGGTGTACCTAATAAAGTGGCCAGTGAGTGTACAGCGCTGGTCAACAGCGTAAATGGATGGTAGCTGTTTATCACAGCTGTGCTGCCACAAGCTATCTGTCCAGTTCCTTTGGTGCGTTATGGCTTTCTCTACCTATATCTACAGTAGTTTGCTAAAGTTATTCCTTCCCTTGGCTTTTTGTCTATTTTGTTACATTACAGCCTGTGTGTAAATATTTTTGTAATCAGATTTGTGTGTGATGCATCTGCACTAAATAGTCTTAGGCTATGTGCCCACGTAGCGTTTTAAAACGCTCACTAAAAACCGGACTCCTTCCCAGAAATCGCTGGGGTTTTTCCGCGCGATTTCACCGCGATTATGATCGCGATTTTTCCGTGATCTTCGTGTGCGATATTCAAGCACTTTCTAAGAGATTTGAAGCATCGCTTGGAAAGTGATAGACAGGTTGGTCACAGTCGTCAAACATAGTGTTTGCCAAGTGTGACCAGGTTTTTACTATTGAGGCCGCCTATGCAGCCTCAATAGTAAAAGATAGGATGTTAAAATGCTAAAAAAAATAAAAAAATCAGGGTGTATTTACCTTCCGGCGTCCCACGCTGCCATCCCGGGCCTCAGCGTTCCCAGTAATGCCTTGCGAGACCTGTGATGACGTTGGTCTCGTGTTACTATAGCGATCTCGCGAGACCACGTCATCACAGGACCGTGCCGCAAGGCATTACTGGGAACGCTGAGGCCGGGAATGCAGCGCGGGACACCGGAAGGTAAATATACCCCGATTTTTTATTTTTTATTCTTTTTTTTACAGGGGTATGGTACCCAGGGCCTGGAGGACAGTCTCCTCTCCTCCACACCGTGGGTACCAACCGCACATGAGACGCTTAACTTCCCGCATGGTGGGCATAGCCACAGGCGGGAAGTAAGCGGTTCTCATGCATTCCTATGGGTGCGGAATCGCGGCAATTCTTTGCGATTCCGCACAAAAGAATGACCATGCTGCGATTTTTTTCCGCGATGCGATTCCGCCGCGGAAAAAAGCGCAGCATTAGCACAGCATGTGCGGAATGCCATAGGAATGCATGGGGGGCGTTCTGTACACGATTTTTAAACGTTTTCGCAGCGTTTTCGCGCCGAAAATCGCGGCAAAAACGCTTAAAAATCGCTACGTGGGCACACAGCCTCAGTTGGTGAAGTGAGAAAAATAAAGGCAAAAATTACATTTATGGGATAACATAACTAAAAATTGGCATGTGCATATGTATTCACAATTTTTGCTATGAAGCTCCTAAAAATTTTCGGTGCAAGCCATTCCCTTCATAAGTCCCATGCTTAGTGCCAGGAAATGCTCCTGTGTTCAATCTAAGTGTCATGTGGTCTGTCAGTATATATCGTATTTTTCGGACTATAAGACGAAACGGACCATAAGACGCACCCAAAATTTTCAGAAGGAAAATAGGAAATAAAATTAATGTGTCAAATGGGGATCCATCTTACAGTCTGAATTCAGCTTACCAGGGGAAATCAATAGCGCTGGTGGAGCGTGGTCACAGGAGGTGAAAGCTCGGAGGCCTGGACATCCCCACTGCTGCAATACGGTGGCCTCTGGGAAAATGGCTGCCGGGTCGGCACATGCGCAGATTGAGATCTCGGCACTGAGGTTTCGTCTCCCGTGATCTCAAGACGAGATCTCGTTGCCAAGATCTCAATCTGCGCATGCGCTGCTTCCGGCAGCCATTTTTCCCGAAGTGTGGGGGGCTCCAGGCTTTCAGAAAATGTTGGCGGAGCCCTGCACCACTGTGCACCGCCGAAAACTGCCGCACCAGCCTGGGAAGGGAGTGTGATCATCGCCTTACAGCGTCGGACCGCCGCAGAATCGCCCGACTCCTGCTGCCGCCACACTACTTGTAAGTATATTTCGACTATAAGACGCACCCCAATTTTCCCAAAAAATTTTGGGGAAAAAAATTGCGTCCGTACTCCTGATGAAGAAGCCATTGGATTTTGAAACACGTTGAGAGAATAAAACACCATTATTCACCTTCTACACGTCTGGACCATTATTTACAGAGCAGCGCAGATGATAACCACAAATCCTCCTGTTTTTATGCTATGATTCGGTCATCGACTTGACCTGTGGATCCGCTGCAGCTTTCAACTGGATTGTGTCTATATGCTTTAATATTGCAAAAGATCAGGTGAGTGCAAACTAATCCAGAACTTTTAGTAGCCAACGAATTAGACCCTATTAGCGCTTTTCTCTCCTGTAGTGTTTCCTCGAGTCTGAAACATACAGTACACTTTACCTTTTCTGAAAGGCCACAGAGGCTGCAACACCATTAACCAGAGGCAACACTAACCAAACACCACCATGAAGACCGAGGAGATCTCCAAACAACACCATGAAGACCAAGCGGATCTCCAAACAACACCATGAAGACCAAGGGGATCTCCAAACACCACCATGAAGACCAAGGAGATCTCCAAACACCACCATGAAGACCAAGGAGATCTCCAAACAACACCATGAAGACCAAGGAGATCTCCAAACAACACCATGAAGACCAAGGAGATCTCCAAACACCACCATGAAGACCAAGGAGATCTCCAAACACCACCATGAAGACCAAGAAGATCTCCAAACAAGTCATGGACAAAGATGTTGAGAATTATAAGTCAAGGTTGGGTTATAAAGAAAAATATCCCAATCTCTGATGATCTCCCGGAGCACCATCAAATCCATTATCATCAAATGGAAAGAACATGGTACCACAACAAACCTGCCAAGAGAGGGCACCCACCAAAACTCTCAGCCCTGGCAAGGAGAGCATTAATCAGAGAGGCAGCAAAGAGACCAAAGTAACCCTGAAGGAGCTGCAGAGTTCCCAAGCAGAGACTCCATACAGGTGGCCTTTAAGTGCCTCTGCTGAAGAAAAGCCTCAACACAGCAGGATACTGCCACCATCATAAGTGATGGTGGGGATTGTGTTTTCAGGATTATGTACAGTGTTAATTTTCCTCCACAAAGTGTTTTGCATTTAGCCCACAAAGTTCTCCTTTGGTTTCATCTGAGCAGAGCACCTTATTCCACATTCTCACAGTGTCACTTACACTGCTGTTTGCAAACTGCAAATGGGGCTTCTTATGGCTTGCTTTCAACAATGGCTTCCTCTTGCCACTCATCTATAAAGGCCAGATTTGTGGAGTACATGACTAATAGTTGCCCCATGGACATATTCTCTCATCTGAGCTGTGGATCTCTGCAGCTCCTCGAGAGTGACCATGGGCCTCTTGGCTGCTTCTCTGACTAGTGCTCTCCTTGCTTGGGATGTCAGTTTAGGTGTGTGGACATGTCTTGTTAGGTTTGCAGTTTTGCCATACTCCTTCCATTTTTGGATTATGGATTGAACAGTGCTCTGTGAGATATTCAGTGCTTCGGGCTATTTTTATAACCTAACCCAGATTTACTCTTCTCCACAACTTTATCCCTGACCTGTCTGGTGGGCTCCTTCCTTGGTTTTCATAAGACTGTCTGATCCCTAATATTCTCACACAAACCTCTGAGGCCTTTACAGGACAGATGTAGTTATACTGAGAATAAATTACACATAAGTGGATTTAATTTACTAATTATGTGATTCCTGGAGGCTAAATACAAATGCACCTCACAATTTTCAGATTTATACTTTTAAAATATTTAGAAAACCATGGAATATTTCTTTTACATTTCACAATTGCTTTCTACTTAATGATGGTATCAGATAATATCCAAATAGAATACATTTAAGTTTGCTGGAATAATGTGAAAAAAAATGTGCAAAAGTTCACAGGGGGTTGAATACTTTTTCAAGGCAACATATTTTTTAAAGAGGTGTGGTGACTAAACAATTGCCAATTTGGCATTTCAATAGTTTTTATGTTTACGGAATTTACCGTATGCACCATTTGATTGTCATAGTCAACACTATTTTAATCGTTATACAACAGCGATCTGAGCTAGCTGCCGCCATCTGTTGCGTGTGGCGCAGGCTTCGCTGTTGAGCCTGCACTATATATGTGGACTAGACGTACCGGAGGATGTACCACAACATACTACTTTGGGAAGTAGTTAGGTGGTAAGACACATAAAACAGTCATTCTCATTTTTTTTATTATCTCTTACTAAAGGAGGTTATCGTCTTCAGAAAGTGGAAGGGAATTACGCAAAAACCTTACAATATAAGAAAATCCAAATCATAAAAAAAAAGTTAAATAAACAGATTACTAAAAACGAGCAAACATAAAATAAGATGGTGGCTTCTATAACTGTGTGACCTCAATAATCAGCCAAGGAGCGATCAGCGGGAGAGAAGTTTCAGATACTTTGAGAACAGATCTCGATGCCTCCTAAACGCAAAACAAGCCATAATGAAGCAATGAACATGGAGCAGGACTTGAAACTTTTCTCAGCATTAAGTGTAGACATCTGTTTTAGGAGATATTTAATGTAGATGTCATATGGTTCATTGTCCTCCCTGGCAGTACATTGAACGAGAACTGGCATGGACCTTCATCTGCACACAACAACTGAAGACTTAAGAGGAGTCTCTTGTTCTTCTGGGTATAATGTCATCCCTCAGCATGGTGACACTTCACATAAAGCCAACGTGACTCTTATTTTTAGCTTTTCATTAAAGTGGGAGCTATTCTCCAAGGAGTCCGCTGCTCTCCACGAATAGGCAACTGTGATTTTGACGTCCTCAAGAACAATATAAATATTCATGTCCACATTAGTTTATAATGGGTGGCCTGGAGGTACGTTCACGTGGACGTCTAATTTTCCCATGGAGGTATCCATTTGGTTTCGGAAAGAGAAATATCACCATCTTGTTGATAAAAAGAAAAAGAGAGAAATACAAGTGAGATCTGATTAGAGGATCACTAGTGGGGTCTAATTGTGGCACTAGACCCTCATAGTCACAAGTGTTCCGAGAAGTGAATCCACCTTCAGTGTGAACACCTACACCCACTAGTAATGGTCATCGAGGTCTGCAGTTTTTCTTCTTCCATGTCCTCGATAAGAGAAGTATTTTCCACTATAAGCTTATTGGTCAAGTCCTCATTTAAAATTGAATGCATTGACTTTGTTAGAGGCAATAACCCTGCCAGTCCAAGCAGTACTGATAGTAGAATGACTTTTCTATAGTCACTGGCAGGTGGAACTGCGTGGGCTTCCCCTCAAGCTTCAGCTGGGCTCAGATTGGCCCATCAAACTAAGTGTCTAGGCTCCTTTTTACGTTTTCAAGTTCCCGGCATGATCACCTAATTGTAACATGGCGTAGGGCGGTAGTCATGGGCGAGGTACTCCTCTCTTATGCCCGAAATGTGGGTTCCTGGCTGGGTGTGTGGGCTTTGTCTACAGGGGGTGCTACGACCGCGCAGGCTGCATGACACAGATGACTTCGGCTGGCCAGGACAAGATATTGGAAATTTTAATGAGAGTCTCTGTCTTTTAGGCTGAGTTCACACGTGGCCTTTTTTTTGCGTTTCCGAGGCGGTTTTAATCGCACGATTTTGGCACAAAACCGCGAAAAATAAGCATCCCATGCATTCCTATGGGATTCCGCAATGCTGTGCTAATGCTGCGGTTTTTACCGCGGCGGAATCGCTTTGCGGTAAAAAACGCAGCATGCCCATTAATTTCTCGGAATTGCGGCGATCCCGCACCCATAGGAATGCATTGTTCTGCTTACTTTCTGCATGTGGCTGTGCACACCATGCGAAAAGTAAGCAGAACATTTGGCACCCACGATTCGGAGGAAAGGAGACTGTCCTCCGTGCTTTGGGTACCATATCACTGTAAAAAATAGAATTTAAAATAAAAAATATTGTTATTCTCACCTTCCGACATCCCGCGCAGCCTTCCCGCCTCTCTCCACTCTCCCGGTCCCAGTCAGCCTTTGCGAGCGATGACGTCCGCTCTCGTGGGATCGCAAAGTCTCACAGTCATTCGCGCGACGTCATCGCGAATGACCGCGAGACGTCGCGATTCCGCGAGAACAGATGTCATCGCGGTAATTGTCGCAAAGAATTACTGGGACCGGGAGCGTGGAGAGAGGCGGGAAGGCTGCGCGGGATGTCGGAAGGTGAGAATAACAATATATTTTTTTATTATTATTATTATTTTTTACATTCTATCTTTTAAATCGCGGGAATTTAAAATGCGATTTTCCCGCGGAATGGAATTCCGGAATTGACGCGGTAATTTCCGCGAGAGTTCCGCTACGTGTGAACTCAGCCTTACTCAGTATTAACTTGGAGAGGATTATACACAATAGTTAGCGGGAGCATAAATTCACGAACATTTCTTTCACAATATGGAGCATGTTCACACACGGTCCATCTACCTCTTCAAGTTTACTCCTGCCTCAAGTTTCTCTGTCTTCACCACTACCAAGCCCGGTACTACAGTCCCAGTTAGTGAGACTCCTATTCTCAACCCGCGGTTCTGTATCCTCTTCCCTCTTAAAGAAGCTAGTTTGCCACTATGGCTGGTGTGGAGACACAGCATTGTATCTTCCTTAACCAGACATATATTTTTAGCAAACCAAAAACAATAGGCTGCTATCTGTATGTTGGATTTTTGAATTTAAGCATTTCTTTCTGGCTGGTCAATAAAACAGACTTTTGTTTGTGTAAGCTTGTAGAATCCTAGAATATTAGAATTGGAAGGGACCTCCTGGGTCATCTGGTCCAACCCCTGCTCAAAGCAGGATTCGCTAAATCATCCCAGTCAGATGTCTGTCCAGCCTCTGTTTGAAGACTTCCATTGAAGGAGAACTCACCACTTCTTGTGGCAGCCTGTTCCACTCATTGATCACTCTAACTGTCAAAAAGTTTTTTCTAATATCTAATCTGTGTCTCCTCCCATTCAGTTTCATCCCATTGCTTCTAGTCTTTCCTTGTGCAAATGAGAATAAAGATGATCCTTCTACAATGTGACAGCCCTTGAGATATTTGTAGACAGCTATTAAGTCTCCTCTCAGTCTTCTCTTCTGCAAGCTAAACATTCCCAGATCCTGTAACCATTCCTCATAGGAACTCTCTCTATTGTGGGGCAGAACATACTACTACCAATAATAACGCATGACACAATTCACATTATAAGTCATAACAGTACTCGTGACTACAAGGAGGAACGTGGGCAGTACGCCCCATCTCCTTACACAACCAAGTGGATTAAGATGATGCAGATCTGCACTTGCATTGGGATGCAGAATTGATTTCACCATGTTTACACGTCACCTGGAGACTTTCCTGCATCTGTAATGGCCTTTAAGATTTTCAGTCCAAGTGTCCCATTTAATCACTCCACTTTCCACTGCTCTGGGAGAGATAAAGGGTGGAAGTGCTGCTCTCCTACCAGGGCCTGTGTAATTTCCCTCATTACTTTCCCAGTGCAGTGTGTACCTCTAAAACACAGGGACACCATACAGTGGGGGAAATAAGTATTTGATACGCTGTCGATTTTGCAAGTTTTCCCACCTACAAAGAATGGAGAGGTCTGTAATTTTTATCGTAGGTACACTTCACCTGTGAGAGACAGAATCTAAAAGCAAAATCCAGAAAATCACATTTTATGATTTTTACAATTAATTTGCATTTTATTGCATGAAATAAGTTTTTGATCACCGACCAACCAGCAAGAATTCTCTCTCACACAGACCTTTTGGTTTTTCTGTAAGAAGCCTCCTACTCTGCACTCATTACCTGTATTAATTGCATCTCTCTGAACTCGTTACCTGTACAAAAGACACCTGTCCACACTCAATCACACGCCAACCTTTCCACCATGGCCAAAACCAAAGAGCTGTCTAAGGACACCAGGAACAAAATTGTAGACCTGATGGGGCAAGGAAGAAAAGGCTATGTCCTTCTAAAGAATCTAATCCTTGTTACGCTCCCAGGAAGACATCCAGGCCTCTCTTGAACCCCTCGACTGAGTTCGTCATCACGACCTCCTCAGGCAGGGAATTCCAGATTCTCACTGCCCTAACAGTAAAGAATCCTCTTTTATGTTTGTGGAAAAACCTTCTCTCCTCCAGACGCAGAGAATGCCCCGTGTGACATCACCTTCTTTGGTATGAACAGATCCCCGGAGAGATATCTGTATAGTCTCCTTATATACTTAACCATGGTTATTAGATCACCTCTCAGTCTTCACTTATCATTCTTTATTGTGGTGCGCCCGACACTATATATTTAAAATTATAGACCTGCACAAAGCTGGGATGGGCTACAGAACAATAGGCAAGCAGCTAGGTGAGAAGGCAACTACGGCTGGCACAATTATTAGAAAGTGGAAGAAACGCAAGATTTCTGTTAATTTTCCTCGATCTGGGGCTCCATGCAAGATCTCACCACGTGGAGTAAGGCTGATTCTGAGAAAGGTCAGGAATCAGCCCAGAACAACATGGGAGGACCTGGTCAATGACTTAAAGAGCTCTGGTACCACAGTCTAAAACATTACTGTCGGTAACACACTACGCCATCATGGATTTAAATCCTGCTCATGCCAGCACATTAAGAATGAGTACAACCCCAAGAACACTGTCCCAACCGTGAAGCATGGTGGGGGAAACATACTTTTAAGGTGCTTTTCTGCAAAGGGGACAGGACCACTCCCACCATATTGAAGGGAGAATGCATGGGGTCATGTATCCCGAGATTTTGGCCAACAACCTCCTTCCCTCAGTAAGAGCATTTTAGATGAGCCATGGTTGGGTCTTCCAGCATGACAATAACTCGAAACACACAGCCAGGGCAACTAAAGAGTGGCTCCGTAAGAAGCATTTCACGGTCCTGGAGTGGCCTAGCCAGTCTCCAGACCTGAACCCTATAGAAAATCTTTGGAGGAAGCTGAAACTCCATCTTCCCCAGCGACAGCCAAGAAACCTGAAAGATCTGGAGAAGATCAGTATGGAGGAGTGAGCCAAAATCCCTGCAGCAGTGTGTTCAAACTTTGGAAAGGTTTTAGTACCAAATATTAAGTTATGTTTTTCTATTGTATCAAATACATATTTCATGCAATAAAATGTTAATTAATTATGTAAAAATCTTACAATGTGATTTTCTGGATTTTTTTTAGATTCTGTTTCTCACAGTTCAAGTGTACCTACGATAAAATTACAGACCTCTCCATTCTTTGTAGGTGGGAAAAATTGCAAAATCGGCAGTGTATCAAATACTTATTTTCACCACTGTATCTACAGACTAATTGTCATTATACAGGACGGGCCACTTATATGGATACACCTAAATAAAATGGGAATGGTTGGTGATATCAACTTCCTGTTTGTGGCACATTAGTATATGGGAGGGGGAAAACTTATGTGCCACAAACAAGAGGTTGCTATGACCAACCATTCCCATTTTTATTTAGGTGTATCCATATACATGGCCCACCCTGTATATTTGACTGATGCTGTTTAGGCAATCGTGGTTTTTACCATCCTGAAAAGAGATCTCTACATATTCATTGTGTCTCTCCCAGTAATATAGGCTGAGTGTCAGGTCTGTGTCTCTCCTAGTAATACTGTATAGACGGATATGAGGCCTGTGTATCTCTCCCATTAATAGAGGCTGGATGAGAAGTTTGTGTGTCTCTCCAGTAATATAGGCTGGATGTGATGTATGTGTGTCTCTCCAGTATTATAGGCTGGATGTGAGGTCTGGGTGTCTCTCCCAGTAATATAGGCTGGATGTGAGGTTTATGTGTCTCTCCAGTAATATAGACTGGATGTGAGATCTGTGTGGCTTTCCTAGTAATATAGGCTGGATGTGAGGGCTGTATCTTTCCAGTAATTTCAGCTGGATGAGATCGGAGTGTCTCTCCCAGTAATATAGGCTGGATGTGAGGTCTCTGCGTCTTTCCAAAAATATAGGCTGGATGTGAGGGATGTATGTGTCTCTCCCATTAATATAGGCTGGATGTGAGATCTGTGTGTCTCTCCAGCAATATAGACTGGATGTGAGGTCTGTGGGTCTTCTCTCCAGTAATATAGGCTGGATGTGAGGTCTGTGTGTCTTCTCTCCAGTAATATAGACTGGATGTGAGGTCTGTGTGTCTCTCCAGTAATATAGACTGGATGTGAGGTCTGTGTGTCTCTCCAGTAATATAGGCTGGATGTGAGATCTCTGTGTCTCTCCCAGTAATATAGGCTGGATGTGAGGTCTGTGTGTCTCTCCCAGTAATATAGGCAAAAGAATAAAATAGACACTCTGAAACAGTCAAATCATAGATATGTATTTTTCTTATTGATGACTATATTTAGAAGGTTGTTAACCTTTGCATTTAGGAGACAAATTACATTTAGCAAACAAATTCTGTGTAAAGGTGTGCATAGGTTTGGAAACCATCAGCAAGCACAGTAACTTGTGTATTATTTAAATAGCTAATAAAGCTCAGTTTAGAAAATCTGATTCTTTTAAATTAACTTTTTGAGAATTTTTGGCTACTTCATGCATTGGTATGTAACTGAAGTGGAAGGTGTCTAACTCCCAGAAGCACCACTGAAATAAAAAGGACGGTACTGCAGTGCGAGTGTCTCTCCCCGGAATGTAGGTTGGCTGTGAGCTTTCTGCATATCCAGAGTGTTGTTGTATTGATTTGCTGATATATCAGCACAGCTTCTATCCTGCATTTTTTTTGTTCTCCAAATGCTTTCCACCTTATCTTATCTAAGCAAAAGAAAAAAAATAATAATTAAACCAAATTAAAAAAGGGAAAATAATCAAAGGTTAATACAAATATTTTTTTATAAAACTGTACTGTTACATTTTCTTTCTGTAAGACCCATGTCAATCAAATGTGGAGTTTCACAATGAAACATTTGGATTAGCTCGTTTATTAGATTCCCACTAGTTTTATTTAATAGGAATAATCAAGTGTTGGCGTAATCCGACCTCGATTGACTCGCTCATCAAGCAGGGATTTGAGATTTAGAAAAAAAAAAAAGTAATTTTCATTTCTCCCTGAGCAATTTTCTCTCCTAAACACATCGGCGAACATTCTCAAGGCTCCTGAATTTCATTGAAAAACTTCATTTACTTCTGCTGTCATCTGCTTCATTTCCAGCCGTCAAAAATCGCTGCTAAGTAAAAGCATACGATATTAGCTAAGGCAGAGAGATAAATTGTCTGGGAGACGCTCGTAGATATGAAGACTATTTTATAAGCCCTAAAATGTTTCTTTTTTAAAATATTTTGTGCACTTCATCATAAAATTGCTCATTTGATGAGCTGTGAGTGGTTGTTAAAGGGAATGTAAACCACAGCGCAATCATGTTTTTGTTTGCTTCAATGCATCCAAAATCAAAGCTCGTGGCAGTCTGTAAATGGTAATGATTAAATAGATCTTACCGTTTTGTGTATGGAGCTCCTGTGCAAATATACAGTATGTGCATCACATTAAAGAAAATTCTGATTCATGGCTATAATATATAGAATACGTTTCTTATTCTCATTTGCCTCTTCTTGGACACTATAGGGTTAACTGTTGTCATTATATTTATATATATTTAGGGGCTGCAGCATCTCAAATATTCACACCCTGTACAGCCATATCCATATGATCGATAGAGAAGGTGACAACTGCACCCAGGCTAGAGTAAGGAGAGAATGAAAAAGGGGAGCAGAAAACACACTGAGCCCTGAACCTGCAGCTCCACAGAAAACACACTGAGCCCTGAACCTGCAGCTCCACAGAAAACAAACTGAGCACTGAACCTGCAGCTCCATAAAAAACATACTGAGCACTGAACCTGCGGCTCCACAGAAAACAAACTGAGCCCTGAACCTGCAGCTCCACAGAAAACAAAATGAGCCCTGAACCTGCAGCTCCACAGAAAACAAACTGAGCCCTGAACCTGCAGCTCCACAGAAAACACACTGAGCACTGAACCTGCAGCTCCACAAAAAACATACTGAGCACTGAACCTGTGGCTCCACAGAAAACACACTGAGCACTGAACCTGCAGCTCCACAGAAAACGCACTGAGCTCTGAACCTGCAGCTCCACAGAAAACAAACTGAGCTCTGAACCTGCAGCTCCACAGAAAACAAACTGAGCACTGAACCTGCAGCTCCACAGAAAACACACTGAGCTCTGAACCTGCAGCTCCACAGAAAACAAACTGAGCACTGAACCTGCAGCTCCACAGAAAACAAACTGAGCTCTGAACCTGCAGCTCCACAGAAAACAAACTGAGCACTGAACCTGCAGCTCCACAGAAAACATACTGAGCACTGAACCTGCAGCTCCATAGAAAACACACTGAGCACTGAACCTGCGGCTCCACAGAAAACACACTGGGCACTGAACCTGCAGCTCCACAGAAAACAAACTGAGTTCTGAACCTGCAGCTCCACAGAAAACAAACTGAGCTCTGAACCTGCAGCTCCACAGAAAACAAACTGAGCACTGAACCTGCAGCTCCACAGAAAATGCACTGAGCCCTGAACCTGCAGCTCCACAGAAAACATACTGAGCACTGAACCTGCAGCCCCACAGAAAACAAACTGAGCACTGAACCTGCAGCTCCACAAAAAACATACTGAGCACTGAACCTGCGGCTCCACAGAAAACACACTGAGCACTGAACCTGCAGCTCCACAGAAAACACACTGAGCACTGAACCTGCAGCTCCACAGAAAACAAACTGAGCTCTGAACCTGCAGCTCCACAGAAAACAAACTGAGCACTGAACCTGCAGCTCCACGGAAAACGCACTGAGCCCTGAACCTGCAGCTCCACAGAAAACATACTGAGCACTGAACCTGCAGCTCCATAGAAAACACACTGAGCACTGAACCTGCGGCTCCACAGAAAACACACTGAGCACTGAACCTGCAGCTCCACAGAAAACACACTGAGCACTGAACCTGCAGCTCCACAGAAAACACACTGAGCACTGAACCTGCAGCTCCACAGAAAACACACTGGGCACTGAACCTGCAGCTCCACAGAAAACAAACTGAGCTCTGAACCTGCAGCTCCACAGAAAACAAACTGAGCTCTGAACCTGCAGCTCCACAGAAAACAAACTGAGCACTGAACCTGCAGCTCCACAGAAAACACACTGAGCCCTGAACCTGCAGCTCCACAGAAAACATACTGAGCACTGAACCTGCAGCTCCACAGAAAACACACTGAGCCCTGAACCTGCAACGCCACAGAAAACACACTGAGCACTGAACCTGCGGCTCCACAGAAAACATACTGAGCACTGAACCTGCGGCTCCACAGAAAACACACTGAGCACTGAACCTGCGGCTCCACAGAAAACAAACTGAGCACTGAACCTGCGGCTCCACAGAAAACACACTGAGCACTGAACCTGCAGCTCCACAGAAAACACACTGAGCACTGAACCTACAGCTCCACAGAAAACACACTGAGCCCTGAACCTGCAGCTCCACAAGTAAAAGAGTGTGAATGATATTAAAAGAAACCAGGACCAGTAGTTATATTCTTTTACATAGACGGGCCCGCCAACGCCAGCAGAAACTTAAATAGAATGTGCATCTTCAGATGCACATCCAGTTGAAGTGTATGTGTCATGATCTGCTTAGTTCATGGGATTAGGTAGTTTAGAGGTTAATCTGGATGGCCTCACTCTGAGATTCTGGGAGGCTTTTTATAGCCTCATTGTGGGCTCATTCCTTATACTCAGATCCTTGGCCGAGTGTTTGTGACCCTGGTGTGCTTTGTGACTGTGATACTTTATTCTTGTTTGGTTTTGACTGGGTTCTGTCCCTGTTACGAGTTCTGCCTGTTCCTTTTGTACTGCGTTGCAATCTCTGTGTATGACTCATTGCTTACGTTCTGACTATTCTCTGCTTGCTCCTCTGGTACCACGCTGCCCTCTCTGTGTACGACCCCCCCGCTTGTCTGACCTGAGTTCCCCTAATCTTTACTCCAGGATTCCTGTAATAGAATCCTACAGTCATCTACTGCAGCTGGACGCTAAGCCACGCCCCCTGTGGTCACATGATTGTAGGTCCTGGTACTCTTTACTACCTTGAGTGTCACAGGTCCTGTTCTCAGAACTTTCCCTGCAGTTTCGGATCCCGGGCCCTCCCGTAGTCTGGGTGAGTGACCCTGCTCAGCCACGGCAGCCCGCCGGCGCTGACAGGATCCTGATAGTATGACGGCGAACAAACCCATCGGGTGCATTTTAGACAGTACACGCTGCCAGCCAATCAGAGGCCTACAGCTGACGTCAGTGTGCATGTGATGGGGCGCATGGCAGACAGCTTCTTTAGCAATTGTTAGAATCTGTTCAGTTTGTGACTATCTGCCATTTTCTTGTAGTGGTCTGGCTGCTGGTCTTTTTCCCCTGGTGCTGGGTTTGTCTTTGGTCAGGTGATTGTATCACCCTTTATTAGCTTGCCCCTGTCTCCCATTCCTTGCTGGACAACATTGTTAATCAGCTTGAAGTCTGGCTTGGAGCTTTGCTTTGCCTCCTGTGTGTTTAATTAGTGCAGTGCTGGGATCTCTGGTTCTGCTAGTCTTAGCTTCTGCTTTCAGTTTGTTTCTGCAGCCTTCTCTTTGTTTTTCTATTAGGAGATTACCGGTTTTTGTACCCAGTCCTTAGATCTTTCAGAGACCCCCTTCCCCCTATCTATAGGAGCATCTTGTTGGGCCACCATTAACCCTTGTGCAGCAATATATGGGGGGTATTTATCCTTGGAGCATCTTCTAGGGCCACCCTTAACCCTGGTGCAGCATTGTATGGGGGGGTTTTATCTATGGAGCATCTTTCTGGACCACCATTAACCCTTGTGCAGTACCACCCTTGGCTTATACATGAGTCAATAAGTTTTCCCAGTTTTTATGGCAAAATTAGGGGGGTCGGCTTAGGCCTGTTTCACATTTCCATTTGTTGCCATCAGTCAAAATCCGTCATTTTGCAAAAAAAATGGATCCGCCATTTTTTTTGACGGATCCGTTTTTCTTCCCATTGACTTGCATTAGCCGCGGATTTTGCATTAGCGGCGGGTGGTCATCCGTTGGATCCGTTTTTTGACGGATCCGCCATAATTTTGACATCCGCTGTTTTGAGTGGACAGACACTGAAACGTTTTTTGTCAGCGTCAAAACAGCGGATAGCAACGGATCCGCCGCTATCCGCCATTCGTTATAATGGTCGTCTATGGGCGGCGGATCCGATGCGAACCGTTAATTGACGGAGTCTGGCAACGGATCCGCTTTTTAACACTGAGCATGCCCGGAAGAATTTCCTTGCCAGAAATTTAACCTCTCTCTCTCTCACTCTCTCTCCTTTTTCCCCACAATGGAAGCGGATCCGTTTTTTTCACAACCTGGCGGATTTTGACTGACTCAAATAACTGAAATGTGAAACAGGCCTGAAATGTGAAACAGGCCTTATACACGGGTCGGCTTATACATGAGTATGTACGGTAGTATGTGGAAGAAACAGACTGAAATACCCTTATACAGTACACTTTCTCAGCCGGAGCTGAAATCATTATGGCAATCCAAGGTTCCCTGAAGAGTGTATTACACAGGGATTTGAAATAAACTTACCTATCAGAAAGGTCAATTCAGGTGCTCAGAGAACAGGTGTAAATCGAATGTAGTGATATCAAGGGACCCCCTGAAATGGCACACTGAGTATAACCATAGCAATATATATAAATATAATACAAAGGTCCTTAAGCGCTTCAACTAGGGATACCTGGGTATCTTAGACTCTCAGGCATATAGATTGCATAGGCTGCAGCCAGTCCCAAATCTTCGGCGCCAATCAGTTGCAGCAACACAAGATTCCTCGTCTTGTCGGCCGTTGTCGAGTCCAAACGCCGAGGACTTATAGTTCTGTAGCCTCAAGATGCCGTCTCTCCTCCTGTAGTCCTCACGAATTCTCCTAGAAGCAGTACACCTGTTTCTGTATAAAATGTCTAATATTGCTTCTCAGCTCATCACAACAGGGACTCTACAGAGCTCCACAGTCACACAGCTCTCAGGAATGCTCTGTCTTTGTTTCACAGCAAGGTCTCAAGCTCCAAAGATGAAGGGGTTGCAGTAAAAAGTCTCTTATTGCGTTCAGTCTCTTTGCTTCCCACAAGCTGCTGCACACACAGTGTCTCTCAGGGCAGTGTCTCTGATTCTGGAAGCTTCCCTTAGGCTATGTGCACACGTTGCAGAACTCCCACTGAAGTTACCGTGGGAATTCCGGAAATCCATTCTGCGGGGAAACCACATTTTAAATTCCCGTGATTTTCCCACAGAAAAACTAGCGATTCGCAAGCGTAATTAGATTGCAGAATTGCTAGCATTTTCCAAGCGATCTGTAGCATCGCTTGGAGAACTGATTGACGGGTTGGTCACACTCGTCAAACAGTGTTTGACGAGTGTGACCAACTTTTTACTATTGAGGCGGCCTATGCAGCATCAATAGTAAAAAGATCTAATGTTAAAAATAATTTAAAAATCGGGTTTTTCTCACCTTCCGACGTCCCGCGCAGCGTTCCCGATCATTGCGATGCTCCCATTCCCAGTAATGCATTGCGAGACCTTTGATGACGTAGTGGTCTCGCGATACTGCAGCGGTCTCATGAGACCGCTACGGTCATCACAGGTCCTTGCCGCAAGGCATTACTGGGAACGGGAGTTAGGAGCATCGGTAAGGCTGCGCGGGACGCCAGAAGGTGAATATAACCCGATTTTTTTATTTTAATTCTATTTTTTACAGGGATATGGTACTCAGAGCCCGGAGGAGAATCTCCACTCCTCCACCCGCTGGGTACCATCCGCAAATGTTCTGCTTACTTTTCGCATGTTGGGCACAGCCAAATGCGGAAAGTAAGCAGAACAATGCTTCCTATGTGGGCGTAATCGCCGCAATTCCACAAAATTAATGAGCATGCTGCGTTTTTTTCTGCGATGCGATTCCGCCGTGGGAAAATCCACAGCATTAGCTCAGCATTGCGGAATCCCATAGGATTGCATGGAATGCTGTTTTTTTGCGTTTTCGTGACAAAATCACGCATTAAAAACTGCCGTGAAAATGCAAAAAAAGCGCAACGTGTGAACGCAGCCTTACAGCTTTAGACAGCCGACACTAGGCCCCACCCCTCAGCACACACAGACTCCCAGGCACTCGCAGCACCTGCTGTTAGCAGCAGCAGGCAAACACCACAGGGTCCTAGTGCTCTCCTGGTGTAATCACCGCTCACTCTCTTACAATAACATGCACAGAAGTTGACACAAATGGGTTTCAATGGCTACTAAAGGTAACATCCTCACCTGTGACCTGTGACAAATGCCAGGAAGATTGTTCATGATGCAAAGAAAAACCCAAAAATAACATCAGGAGAAATATTGGACTCTCTGAAAACTAGCGGTGTGGATGTTTCATGATGTACAATAAGGAGGCACTTGAAAAAAATGGGCTGCATGGTCGAGACACCAGAAGAAAGCCATTACTGCGCAAATGCCACAAAGTATCTCACCTACAATACGCAAAACAGCACAGAGACAAGTCTGAAAACTTCTGGAACAAGGTAATTTGGAGTGATGAGACCAAAATTGAACTTTTTGGCCACAACCATAAACGTTACATTTGGAAAGAGGTCAACAAGGCCTGTGATGAAAGGAACACTATTCCTACTGTAAAGCACGGAGGTGGATCGCTGATGTTTTGGGGATGTATGAGCTACAAAGGCACAGGAAACTTGGTCAAAGTTGAAGGAAAGATGAATGCAGCACGTTATCAGCAAATATTGGAGGTAAATTTGCAATCATCAGCCCGGAAGATGCGCATGGGACGCACTTGGACGTTCTAACGTGACAATGATCCAAACCACAAGTGGAGCTCCCCACAGGGCCTTAGGTTACTCGGTACCGGGCTGGTCAATTTCTTTAAAGAGGATGTCACAGTGGCAGTGACCCGGTCTGTGGCCCTGGGCGTCCAGTAATTAAAAATAGAGGAAAATTATGTGGTGTTTGGTCATGACGCCACCTGTGGAGCAGTATTATAGTAGTTATATTCTTGTACATAGGGGCAGTATTATAGTAGTTATATTCTTGTACATAGGATCAGTATTATAGTAGTTATATTCTTGTACATAGGAGCAGTATTATAGTATTGGCCGGAGCCGAGCCTCCCCTCACCTCAGGAAAGGCGTTAGGCGGAGGCCAGCATGACGGGGGGTTTGGAGGGTGAAGGTGGGGGGAGGGGGTTGGTGGAGGGGGTGTTGCCACTATATATATGGGCATGCAATGGGGCCTCCCTCCTCACAGTTCCCGCTCTGCTACACCAAGCAGTTTGTCTACTCACCATGGCCGACTTGGAGCGGGCATTGCAGTGTGAGAGGGCGGCTTCCTTGAACCAGCCGCCAGGATGGCTGGAGGCGCAACTGGCGGCGATCACCCTGGGGACGTCCGGGCAGCCGATCCTGCCTGCATCGAGTGAACGGCCCGCACGGCGGGTGAGGCCGCCTGAAAGACTCCCCGGACGCGGCTCCTAGGGCCTCCCGTAGGCGCAGGAGCCCCTCCTGGGACCCTCCAGGCCGGGCGCCCTGCGCTGCTCGCACCAGCGGGCCCCGGCTTGGGAGGAATCCTCAAGCCCGGCGAGGCCCTGCGGCGGTGTCCGGGCCTCTGTCTCGCTCCGTGCAGGGGGCGGGGCAGACACGCGCCGGGCGGTGCCTTACCCAGGATCCATCGGAGGGCCGCGCTGGCGGCTCTAATACAGCGCGGCCTGCTCCCAGCTCCACTTCCCGGACGGCAAGGACGGCGTCAGCGGCATGCGCTACAGCAGGGCCTTGCCCCTCACCCTCCAGCGTGGCGGGGTCAGCGGGTCCATCGGGGGGCCGCGGCGGGGGGATGCCCGCAACGTGGCCTGCTTCCTGCTCCGGGGGCAGCAACACGAGGCCAAGCAGCAGGGACGGGTCGGCCTGCTGCTCTGCAGGGCACGTGTCATCCACCCCCATATCTGGCAGCAGGGGGTATGCTCCGGTCCCACGGAGCTCTTCAGCGGGGGCCGCACACGCGTCAGCGCGGACGGCTGGCGTGTCATCAACGTCTCCGGTCGTGGCGACGCAGTCAGCAACGTCGCATGGGGATCTGCATCTGTGTCCCCTGTATGTCAGTCATTGGTGTCTCCAGGCTTAGGCGGGGTGGGTCCCTTGACGGACGGTTTGAGTAATGGGGTGGGGGTGACGTCCATGCTTGCAGATGTCCGGAATTTGTTGTCGCGTCTAGAGCGGGGTATCGTTGTACCATCCCCTTTGGCAGCCTGGGTGGGGTCTCCATCTGGGGGACAGGTGGGGCTGAGCGGGCCAGGGCTGGCGGGGCGCACTAGCGAACCAGTGTCAGTTTCGGTGCAAACGGAAAAGGAGAAGGAATGTCGCGTGCACTTGGATGACAGGGCTCACGGTGAGGTCTATGTATGCTTTGAGGGCCCATTGGGGGCTCATTTAAAGAAGGAAGTTAAGGAGCGCATATGGAAGGACGAATATGTGGAGATATTCTCGTTGTTGCCTCTCGAAAAATTTAATCTGGATAAGAGCAAGAGGGTGGATAGCAAAAAGGAGGAAGAGGAGAAACGCAGGTGGCGCTTAATTCCTCAAACGTTTGTGAATTGGCAGCAAGCGTTTGCCATTTTGGCAAGCATTATAGGGGAAAGGGCCCCCGACAATTGCTCGGCATTGTTTTGTTACCTGGATGCGATAGGCGAAGCTTACAGGGTTTACGGGGGGCAGGTGTGGCTGAGGTACGATGAACAATTCCGGCAGAGGAAGGCTGTTCGCCCAGCTAGGATATTGGGTTATGGATGCGCGTCATTGCTCAGAACAAGTATGGGAGCTCCTTTCATGGGGGGGCTGGCAGCACCAGCCAGAGCAGCGGTAACTCAAGTGCCACGAGCGGAAGCGGATCGGGGCAAGGGGGGCACCACAAGTTGGGGGTTTGTTGGCAGTTCAACGATGGGCAGTGTAAATTCGGGGTGAATTGTAAATTCAAACACCTTTGTTCCTCTTGTAACGGTGCTTCCCACGGAGCGTCTAAGTGTTTCAAGAAAGGGAAGCCAGGAGCCGGGGGCAGTAATTCTAAAGGGGGAGACTCCAGTGAAACTGGAAAGGATGGTCCCTTATCTAAATAGATATGCGGACCGGGAAAAAGCGGCATTGTTGTACGCGGGTTTTAGGGATGGTTTTGTGATTCCGCATCCTCCTTTTGTCATTCCACTCGTTTTAAAAAATTCGCGTTCAGCCCTGGTTCACGCTGCTGTGGTCTCGGACAAAATTGAAAAGGAAGTTTCTTTGGGCCGCATGGCCGGCCCTTTCTCGTCCCCGCCTTTTCCGGATCTGGTGGTCTCTCCCCTGGGTGTGGTTCCAAAGAAGGAGCCAAATAAGTTTCGGCTTATCCAGCATTTGTCTTTTCCACGGGGTAGGTCAGTCAACGACGGTATCGATCCGGAGATATGTTCGGTGGTTTACTCCTCCTTCGATGAGGTGGCACGGTGGGTGCGGAGTTGTGGTCGGGGGGCCCTTATGGCTAAGACTGACGTTGAAGCTGCTTTCCGTCTGTTACCGGTCCACCCGGACAGCATGAGGCTCCTGGGTTGCTTTTGGGACGGCAAGTTTTTTGTGGACAGGTGCTTACCCATGGGTTGCTCATGGTCCTGCGCGTATTTTGAGGCTTTTAGTTCTTTTCTTGAGTGGGTGGTGCGTGACGTTTCTGGTTTCGAATCAGTTATCCATTATTTGGATGATTTTTTGTGCGTCGGACCTGCTGAATCGTTGCGTTGTCACAGACTATTACAAACCATCGATTGGGTTGCTGAGCGTTTTGGCGTTCCGCTGGCGCCTGGTAAAACCGAGGGCCCAAGTACGTGCTTGCGTTTTTTGGGGATTGTTATTGACACCGTTGAGTGGGAGTTTAGGCTGCCGGAGGACAAGTTGGCTGATCTGCGGGCCGAGGTGGTTCGAGCGCGCCGTTTGAAGAAAATATAGTTGCGCGATCTCCAGTCGTTGTTGGGGAAGTTGAATTTCGCGTGTCGAGTAATGCAGATGGGGCGAGTTTTTTCACGTAGGCTGGCGAGCGCTACTGCAGGGATTCAGGCCCCCCATCATTTTGTCAGATTGTCGTCGGAGCTTAGGGCGGATTTGGCGGTTTGGGAGTCTTTTTTGGTTGGGTACAACGGTCGCTCTTTGGTGATGTCTGATGTGGTTGGTAACGACGCGCTGCAGCTGTTTACGGATGCGGCCGGGGGTATCGGTTTTGGAGCTTATTTCAGAGGTCAGTGGTGCGCGTCTCGTTGGCCTGATGAGTGTATCGAGTCTGGTTTGGTGCATAACATTACATTGTTGGAAATTTTTCCGATCCTGGTGGCAGTGCATTTGTGGGGTCGGGAGTTTCGGGATCAGCGTGTGCGGTTTAATTGCGACAACATGGGTGTTGTGTGCGCGATCAACGGGCTTACTGCCTCATCTCCTCCGGTAGTTCGGGTGCTGCAGCAATTGGTTCTGCTATGTTTGACTTTGAATGCGTACGTGACCGCGTCACATGTTCCTGGAGTCAGGAATGAAATAGCTGACTCTCTCTCTCATTCGCAGTGGGATCGTTTTCGCTCCTTGGCGCCAGAAGCAGAGGTCGAGGGTTTGGCTTGCCCGGAGGAACTGTGGAGGTTGGCTTATGGGCCGCAGAGTCGCTGATTGAGTCCTCCTTGGCGCCGAAAACCTGGGAGGCCTACCGGGCTCTATGTTGGACGTGGGAGGAAGTTGTGACAGCCGGCCCTGTCATTGGTTTCGGGCAGGATCAGGAGGGAATGCTGCTGGCTTGGTTGGGGCGCGGTTCACTTGAGGGCTGGTCTTGCGCAAAAGTGTCACGGGTTTTGGCTGGATTGGCTTTTGGCTTTCGCTTACGCAATAGTCGCGATTTGACGAAGACGTTTTTGGTCAGACAAGCGGCTAAAGGTTTTCGCCGCCGAAAAAGTGGGGGTGATTTGAGGAGGCCGGTATCTTTTAATATGTTGGAACAGTTGGGCCTTGTGCTGGAGTCGGTTTCGCATTATGAGCTTCTGTTGTTTCGTTTAGCTTTCTCGTTCGCCTTTTTCGGAGCTTTACGGGCGGGAGAGCTTGTTTCCCCCAACACAGGTTCAGTTGGTGGGTTATTGGCAAGGGATGTTGTGTTGACATCGCGTGGTGTGGAATTTTGGTTACGACGGTCCAAGACAGATCAGTCGGGAAAAGGCCGTCGGGTGGTGTTGGGCAGCGTGCCCGGCTCTTCAATGTGCCCTGTTCAGGGTTTACAGAATTTTTGGGAAATGCGACCCAGCTTGAGCGGATCATTGTTGTGTCATGTTGACGGCAGTAGTTTGTCTCGTTATCAGTTTGGGGCTGTTTTCAAAAAGTCTATTCAGTTGTTGGGCTTAGACGAATCCCGTTTTGCAACTCACTCTTTTAGGATTGGGGCTGCTACGGAAGCAGCGGTTGGGGGTTTAGGTCCTGCGCACATAATGCATATTGGTGGCTGGAAGTCTAATCGGTACCGAAGCTATGTTCGGCCTCAATTGGAGGGGGGGGCAGCTTGAGTGGAGGTTTGGTGGCATATCGGGAATTTACTTTTCGTGTACCGTGGTATGTTGTGATGTTAGCCCCCCCTCCCCCTCTTTTTTGTTTCAGGTACCGCACCTTTTGTTAGTTTGGATTTTTGGGCACTCCTTTGTTCACTGGGGAGCTGTGCGAGCTGACGTCCGGAACGATGGCAGACAACTCGGCTTCTCCAGGACCGTGGCGGTGGTGCGGTGGCTCGGTTTCAGGGGAATGGAGTGGAGAAGGGTATTGAAAGAAATCCATGTGTGTGCTCAGTTGGACCGCGCGCCGGACATTCTGGTTCTTCATGTCGGGGGGCAACGATCTAGCGGTTCGACCTTTTCGGGTGCTGATTAAGGACATCAAGCAGGATTGCTTGCGGTTGTGGTTGTTGTATCCGGGGGTCACCATTGTCTGGTCAGAAATTGTTCCACGCAAGCGTTGGCGTTCTATGAGATCCTTGGTGAAGGTCGACAAGGCAAGGATTAAAGTTAACAGGGCGGTATCTTCCTTTGTGGTTAGAAATGGGGGCGTGGTTGTATGTCATTTTGATCTTGAAAAGGGGGAAGGAGATTTTTGGTTGGCTGATGGTGTTCATTTGAACGCGGTGGGATCCGACATTTGGGCTCTGGGTCTGCAGGAAGGCATTGAGAGGGCCATGGCATGGCGTTTTCGGGGGGTCTCGGGCCATTGAGGTGTTCAAGGGCCCTCGTTGTGGCGGTTCGAAAGGGGGGGGAGTCCTTGGAGTCGTTTTGAAATTGGTTTTGGAGACTCATGGTATTGGGTCTCCTACGTTCATAGGTATGGTGGTGGTGATCTGGTGAAAATTGGATGGGGAGTTTCCGTAAAGTGGGCAGATCCCCTAGTTGATTAGTGGACAATATACCTCGGTGTGGTGGTGCTCCCGAGCCTGTGGGGTAACGGCTGGGAGTAATATGTTGGTTTTGTCCACAACATTTTTTGTGTTTAATTCACCTAGATCTTTGTGGCTTCAAGGACTCCTCCTCAGTGTTCAAGTATTGTATTTATGGTGTTCATATTACATTATTTATTGTTGTTTGTTAATTTAATAAAAGGCTGCTGTGGCCATACAAATTCCAAAAGAAACTTTTGGTCTCTGGTGTTATTAAGCGGCGTATGGGGTTAAGTTATGGGGGGTGGCGTTGGTCTTCAGGATGGTCTTATCTCCCACAAACGGGAACAACTTGACAATCCCAGCGTCAAGTATTGGCCGGAGCCGAGCCTCCCCTCCCCTCAGGAAAGGCGTTAGGCGGAGGCCAGCATGACGGGGGGTTTGGAGGGTGAAGGTGGGGGGAGGGGGTTGGTGGAGGGGGTGTTGCCACTATATATATGGGCATGCAATGGGGCCTCCCTCCTCACAGTTCCCGCTCTGCTACACCAAGCAGTTTGTCCCGCCCTCCCTCCCTCTTTTTTCTAGGTTGGCGTATGGCAAAGTCAGGGTTACTTGGGTCATGGCGGTTCGAAAGGGGGGGGGAGTCCTTGGAGTCGTTTTGAAATTGGTTTTGGAGACTCATGGTATTGGGTCTCCTACGTTCATAGGTATGGTGGTGGTGATCTGGTGAAAATTGGATGGGGAGTTTCCGTAAAGTGGGTGGATCCCCTAGTTGATTAGTGGACAATATACCTCCGTGTGGTGGTGCTCCCAAGCCTGTGGGGTAACAGCTGGGAGTAATATGTTGGTTTTGTCCACAACATTTTTTGTGTTTAATTCACCTAGATCTTTGTGGCTTCAAGGACTCCTCCTCAGTGTTCAAGTATTGTATTTATGGTGTTCATATTACATTATTTATTGTTGTTTGTTAATTTAATAAAAGGCTGCTGTGGCCATACAAATTCCAAAAGAAACTTTTGGTCTCTGGTGTTATTAAGCGGCGTATGGGGTTAAGTTATGGGGGGTGGCGTTGGTCTTCAGGATGGTCTTGTCTCCCACAAACGGGAACAACTTGATAATCCCAGCGTCAAGTAGTTATATTCTTGTACATAGGGGAAGTATTATAGTAGTTATATTCTTGTACATAGGGAGCAGTATTATAGTAGTTATATTCTTGTACATAGGGAGCAGTATTATAGTAGTTATATTCTTGTACATAGGAGCAGTATTATAGTAGTTATATTCTTGTACATAGGAGCAGTATTATAGTAGTTATATTCTTGTACATAGGGGCAGTATTATAGTAGTTATATTCTTGTACATAGGGGCAGTATTATAGTAGTTATATTCTTGTACATAGGAGCAGTATTATAGTAGTTATATTCTTGTACATAGGAGCAGTATTATTGTAGTTATATTCTTGTACATAGGGGGAAGTATTATAGTAGTTATATTCTTGTACATAGGAGCAGTATTATAGTAGTTATATTCTTGTACATAGGGGCAGTATTATAGTAGTTATATTCTTATACATAGGGGCAGTATTATAGTAGTTATATTCCTGTACATAAGAGCAGTATTATAGTAGTTATATTCTTGAACATAGGAGCAGTATTATAGTAGTTATATTATTGTACATAGGAGCAGTATTATAGTTGCTATTTTCTTGTACATAGGAGCAGTAGTACAGTAGTTATATTCTTGTACATAGGAGCAGTATTATAGTAGTTATATTCTTGTATATAGGGTGCAGTATTATAGTAGTTATATTCTTGTACATAGGGGTAGTATAATAGTAGTTATATTCATGTACATAGGAGCAGTATTATAGTAGTTATATTCATGTACGTAGGAGCAGTATTATAGTAGTTATATTCTTGTACATAGGAGCAGTATTATAGTAGTTATATTCTTGTACATAGGAGCAGTATTATAGTAGTTATATTCTTGTACATAGGAGCAGTATTATAGTAGTTATATTCTTGTACATAGGAGCAGTATTATAGTAGTTATATTCTTGTACATAGGAGCAGTATTATAGTAGTTATATTCTTGTACATAGGAGCAGTATTATAGTAGTTATATTCTTGTACATAGGGGCAGTATTATAGTAGTTATATTCATGTACATAGGGGCAGTATTATAGTAGTTATATTCTTGTACATAGGGGCAGTATTATAGTAGTTATATTCTTGTACATAGGAGCAGTATTATAGTAGTTATATTCTTGTACATAGGGGCAGTATTATAGTAGTTATATTCTTGTACATAGGGGCAGTATTATAGTAGTTATATTCTTGTACATAGGAGCAGTATTATAGTAGTTATATTCTTGTACATAGGAGCAGTATTATATCAGTTATATTTTTGTACATAGGGGCAGTATCCCTGTGTTTGCATGGGTTTCCTCCAGGTGCTCCGGTTTCCTCCCATTATTCAAAGACATACTGATAGGGATTCTAGATTGAAAGTCCCAATGGGGACAGTGTCAATAATGTTTGTAAAGTCCTGTGGAATTATTGGCAGTCTATAAGTGAGTAAAATAAATAAATATTATAGTAGTTATATTCTTGTACAGGAGGGGCAGTATTAAAGTATTTTCATTTTGCAGATTGTGCATCGTACTTATACTGTTCCTTTACAATGTACAGTATCTGCTTTACTACCTGCTGAACAAAACTGGAGGGTCATCCTTCTTGGATCAGCAGCAGTGTGATTACATGGGGTGACTGTGCAGAGCATAGATCTCTGGTTGTCATCCATGCGATGTGCTGGCTGGGTGCATAAAAACTATATTTTTTTATCATTCCATCTCAGCAGTAAATCCGCATCATGCTCTGAGTCATTCTATTCTCTGCTGTGTCTTTTGGTTCTTCATATTAATACGTGAACATCAGCGCTAACGGCCAGGGGTAGATCATTCTCTTTCTCCTTATTAAGCTTTTATTCCTCTGGTGCAATGTAACAGCTCATGTTGGATATTGTTTGCTGTCATTGTGAGCGTCCTGCGGTTCAGTGCTCGACTCCTCTTAAGTATTTATCACTTTTCGGCGGTGAAATCAGCATCGGTCATTAGGTTTCGTCTCTTCTGACACAAGTGAAACGCAGCGAGGCTGGAGAGGTGGACCATGAAGTCTATCCATCATACACAGGATAGTGTTCTGCCCTTCATCAGGTTGGGATGGGCATCTTAAAAACCCACTCCTGCTCTATGATTACTACTCTCATCCTCCCTTATTACATCCTTTCACTATGGAAACTGCCAGAAATATTAGGCAGTATGGAAACGGCATATCTCTGATGTGCTCCACTGTTTTTCTGTAGCTACACCTCAAATAGTTAGCACCTAGAGAGATACTCCTTTATCTGCCAGGGAAGGTGGAAATAACCCTTTAAGCACATAAAATGATTCACTATATATAAAAAAGTATAGGCCCCCCATATATCACCTCCAAGAGCTTTGCTTTTCTGACTCCCCCACCCTACACCCATAGGCATTAATATGAAGTCGCTTCTCTGCAGATATAACGGCCCCTGCTCTTCTGAGAATAATTTTCTACAAGATTTTGGAGGCGTCTGTGGGAATTTTTGCCCTTTCAACCATAAGAGCATTTGGGGGACAAACGGGCTCACAATCTCCATTTTAGGTGTTGGATTGGGGTTGGGGATCTGGGGTCTATATGGATGCTCAGGTTCTCCCCCTCCTGTTATGAATGAGTCACCGGAGGAGGAAAAAACAAAAATACAAGCTAAGTCCAGAAAACCGGAGAGGTTGGTAGCTGTAGCTAGCGGATTGCAGACCACTGATCCTATTCACAACAACTAACAGTAGCCGTGGGGTGTTCCTACTGTGGTCCTAGACACCTCTTCACAGCCGGAGAACTAAATAAACCTAAAGAAAGAAAGGGGAAATCTAAACTGCCCCAGAGCAGACCCCAAACCAATAGACAGCCCCCAACATGTATTGACGGTGAAAACAGATGAAAACACAAACACAGACAGAAAGACAGGCTGAGCAAACGATGGGGCCCTCACTAACTAGATAGGACAGGAAAGAAAAGTAACTGTCTGCAATCATGCAAAAACCCTGCCAAAAATAATGTCCAACACGTCTGATAGAAAAGGCCTTGAAGTCACTAGACTTCAAAATCACTATATCAGCACTCAGGTATATTCTGAAAACAGAGCAAAGAGATCAACTGATCAGAGACAAAAATGGAGCAACCCAGCAGGGCGTCGGCGGCCTTATATCCACTCAGAGATTCCGGATGTCCAATTACACTCCACCTGTTCAGATGACAGGTTTTTCCCATCCAAATCAATTTCACTACCTCCTTTGACCAGCAGAGGGAGTTCATCGGACATCAAAGGTGAAGGAGAAAATCAGCTCATAACACCCTCCCATGTCTGTAACTGTTCCTACAAAGCTGAAGCTACAATTGTCCACAAATGTCTTGTGCTGAAGGTTAAGATTTCCATCACTGAAGCTAAGGGCCCAATGCTGACCCCTGATAACGAGCCCATAGTATTATCCCCCTCCACCATCTGTACAGTGGGCAC
Organism: Dendrobates tinctorius; assembly: GCF_039654945.1. Lineage (NCBI taxonomy): Eukaryota > Metazoa > Chordata > Amphibia > Anura > Dendrobatidae > Dendrobates > Dendrobates tinctorius. The sequence goes on along the minus strand of NW_027361998.1, from coordinate 103,114 downwards.
TATGCAATCAGGGGGTAACGTCCTTCTGGAATCACTAAACCCAGACTCCTCTATCAGACACCAGACAGAGAAGTGCAATCCGTCACTGCACTTAACACGTCTGTAATGACACAGCATTTAATTTTAATGATGCAGGGTCATTGAACAATGGATGTTTGCTTAATATTGATTCACCATTGTGTGGGTCCTGTGATTTGTTGACTTGCAAAGCAGAGGAGTAAGAACTATGAAAATTGATTAAATAGTCAAGCAATGCGGGTTAATATCATCACATCTTCCTCTTTATCTCTGGATGGTGGCTTGAAGGACAACAGTTGTGAACTATATAAGTGGGAAATGCCTCTGTAACAGGTTAGGATAGTTTCACACTAGCATTTTTGAGTGCAGCGACTGCATGCGCCCTGCGTCCCCTATCTTTATCACTGGGGAGCAGGCCATGCGCAGTATGCGTTTGGCGGCGCATGCGCCTTTTTGACAGTGCGCCGGCGCAACCAAACTGCAGCAGGTTGCGTTTGGCGCAGGTCGGCGCACCGTCAAAATGCATACTGCGCACGGCCTGCGCCCACAGTGATAAAGATAGGGGACGCAGGGCGCATGCAGCGTCATGCGCCGGTAGGCAGAGCTACCGGCGGAGGCGCGGCAGGGGGCGGGGCTTAGCTGCGGCCGTGCGCAGGCCGTCGCTGCGCTCAAAAACGCTAGTGTGAAACTAGCCTTATCTAAGACATCCAGAGATCCAAAGAACCAGAGATTCTTTACAAAATTGCAGCCAGGAACACTATACAGGACAGCTGCTAGATCATGGCTCCATCACAAGGGACACAGTTTTGACATTCTACAGGATGCCAGCTTAGGGGACCATGGCCCTGGCTGAAAGAATACAGATCTGCTCTATTGACCATCACTGAACCCATTGATACTTTTGGGGAAGCCAGGACCCACCGGTAATTTAAGCCCCATGAATACATTTGGGGATGCCAGGATTGCGAACCACCGGTCACCTGATTCCATGGAGTTGTTTGGAGAAGCCAAGTTGTAACCCTCTGGTCACCTGGCCTTGTACCTCAATGGACTGTCAGCTACCTAAGCTTGTCATTACCGCTTCTCTGTGTGCGTGCCACAGGTAGGGTAGTTAGCCCTGGAAGCTCTCATCCCGGTGAGTCAGCGGAAGGGTGAGACTCTGTAATTTTGCACCATCTTCAGTATTTTGCTGGGACTGTTCTAATAGTTAATAAATAACATTTCCCACATGTCTACTTTACATCAGCACAATTTTGGAAACAGAATTTTTTTTTTCATACGAAATTAAAAGGGTTGAAAGGTGACCAGCGATTTCTTATGTTTACAACAAAATTTGCATAACCATTTTTTTTAGGGACCACCTTACATTTGAAGTCACTTTGAGGGGTCTATACGATAGAAAATACCCAAAAGTGACACCATTCTAAAAACTGCACCCCTCAACGTGCTCAAAACCACATTCAAGAAGTTTATTAACCCTTCAGGTGCTTCACAGGAATTTTTGGAATGTGGAAGGCAAAGATAAACATTTACTTTTCTTTCACCAAAATTTTCCTTTAGATCTAATTTTTTTTACTTTTGAAAGGGTAACAGGAGAAAATGGACCATACATTTTGTTGTGCAATTTCTCCTGAGCATGCTGATACTCCATATGTGGGAGAAATCTACTGTTTGGGCACACGGCAGGGCTTGGAAGGGAAGGAGCGCCACTTCACTTTTTGAATGTATAATTTGCTAACATAATTAGCGGACGCCATGTCATGTTTGGAGAGCCCCTGATATGACTAAACAGTGAAAACCCCCAAGTGACCCCATTTTGGAAACTAGACCCCTTATGGAACTTATCTAGATATGTATTGAACGCCTCCCACAGGTGCTTCACAGAAGTTTACTTTATAACGTCGAGTTGTGAAAATAAAAAAAATCACATTTTTCCCAGATAAATCTTTTTTAGCTCTAAATTTTGCATTTTCATAAGGGTAGCAAGAGAAATTGCTCCATATAATTTATTGTGCAATTTCTCCTGAGTACACCAATGCCCCATATGTGGAGGAATATTACTGTTTGGGCGCACGGCAGGGCTTGTAAAGGAAGGAGCGCCATTTGACTTTTGGAATGCTAAATTTGATGGGATAATTAGCAGACACCATGTAGCGTTTTAAGAACTCCTGATGTGCCTTAACAGTAGAAACCCCCCACAAATGACATCATTTTGGAAACTGAATTTGCTGAATTTCTTTTTGGGAGTGAGGAGCCATTTAGCTTTTCCAGAGCTTTTGTGCTACCAGTAATATGGAAGCCTCCTATATTTCCGTTAATAGATGACGGACCTGAGTGGGGATTTGCTTTTTTTGCGGATTGAGTGGAATCTTTTATTGGGAACATTTTACATAACGTTTGGGATCACAGTTATCCAGCGCTCTACTCTGAGCACTTACTTTGAGGTTTCCATCTAAATCTCCGAGTGACATGATTCAGATGAAACCCCCAATAGATCCATTCACTATAATGAGGCAGCAGAGTTACTATGGACTCCGTCTCCGGTGTCCTTTTCAGAAGTGCACAAAACTGTGGCCGATGGCACTTTTATACAATCCTAAAAATACAGGCACTAACAAATCACAGGTCAAATGGCATCCACAGTGCCTCCATCTGCCTCATTATAGGGAATGTTCAGCTGGAGGTTCTGATTGAATCACGTATTTCAAAGATTTACATGGAAACCCTGCTGTAAGCGCTCAGCACAGAGCACAGGATAAATGTGCAATGAGCCTTGCTGCGATCATTGGGAGGCAGATGAAAAAATCAACAGCATGTGAAGAATTGATTTTATTTATTTTTTATGCCATTCCTCGTGTGGTAGAAATGATTAGGTGACTTTATTCTTGGGGCTGGTGCGATTACAGTGATACCAGATTTATAGCGGGTTTTTCTGTTTGGCTGCTGTCACACAGTAAAAGACGATTAAACTAGTTTTTGCATCACCATATTTTGAGAGCTATGATATTTTTATCTTTCGGCCAATAGAGTCATGAGCGGGCTTGTTTTTTGCAGGACAAGCTGACATTTTTATTGGTACCATTTTCAGGCACGTGACTTTTTTGATCGCTTTCTATTTTGATTTTTGGGAGACAGAATGAACAAAAAACAGCAATTCAAGAATTGCTTTTTGGTTTTTTTTATACCGTTCCGCGTATGGTAAAATTGATAAGGCAGCTTTATTCTTCGGGTCAGTACGATTACAGCGATACCTCATTCATATTTGTTTTATGTTTTGGTGCTTTTACACAATAAAAACTATGTTATAGAAAAAATAATTATATTTGCATCGCTTTATTGTGAGAGCTATAACTTTTTTATTTTTATGCTGGTGAAGCAGTATGGGAGCTTGTTTTTTGCAGGATAAAATGACATTTTCAGCTATACCATTTTTTTTACATTCGTCTTTTTGATTGCATTTTATTGCACTTTTTGTTTGGCGGTATGATGATAAAGCATTGTGTTTTGTCTCGTTTTGTTTTTTTTTTTACGGTGTTCACTGAAGGTATTAACTAGTAGGGCAGTTTTATAGAGCAGGTCATTACAGATGCAGCAATACCAAATATGTGTAGGATTGGAGACACTGGGGCATGATTGGAGACACTGGGGGCAGGATTGGAGACACTGGGGGCAGGTTTGGTCGACACAGGGGGCAGGATTGGAGACACAGGGGGCAGGATGAAAGACATGGAGGCAGGATTGGAGACATGGTGCAGGATGGAGACATGGTGCAGGATGGAGACAGATGGGGCAGGATGTTGGGGCAGGATTGGAGACACTGGGGGCAGGATTGGAGACACTGGAGGCAGGATTGAGACATGGGGCATGTTTGGAGACACGGGGGTAGGATTGGAGACACAGGGGTCAGGATGAAAGACATGGGGGCAGGATTGGAGATGCGGGGCAGGGTGGAGACATGGTGCAGGATGGAGACAGATGGGGCAGGATAAAGACAGATGGAGCAGGATCATGGGGCAGGATTGGAGACATGGGGGCAGGATTGGAGACATGGGGGCAGGATAACATACATGGGGGCAGGATTGGAGACACAGGGGCCAGGATGGAGACATGGTGCAGGATGGAGACAAATGGGGCAGGATCATGGGGCAGGATGGAGACAGATGGTGTAGGATCATGGGGCAGGATGGAGACAGATGGTGCAGGATCATGGGGCAGGATTGGAGACATGGGTGCAGGATGAAAGACATGGGTGTAGGATTGGAGACATAGGGGGCAGGGTTGGAAACAGATGGGGCAGGATTGGAGACAGATGGGGCATGATTGGAGACAGATGGGGCATGATTGGAGACAGATGGGGCAGGATTGGAGACACTGGAGGCAGGATTGGAGACACTGGAGGCAGGATTGGAGACATGGGGCATGTTTGGAGACACGGGGGCAGGATTGGAGACACTGGGGCAGGATTGGAGACACTGGGGGCAGGATTGAAGACATTGCGGCAGGATTGGAGACACAGGGGGCAGGATTGGAGACACAGGGGTCAGGATGAAAGACATGGGGGCAGGATTGGAGACGCGGGGCAGGGTGGAGACATGGTGCAGGATGGAGACAGATGGGGCAGGATGGAGACAGATGGAGCAGGATCATGGGGTAGGATTGGAGACATGGGGGCAGGCTAAAATACATGGGGCAAGATTGGAGACACGGGGGCCAGGATGGAGACATGGTGCAGGATGGAGACAAATGGGGCAGGATCATGGGGTAGGATGGAAACAGATGGTGCAGGATCATGGGGCAAGATTGGAGACATGGGGCAGGATGAAAGACATGGGTGCAGGATTGGAGACATAGGGGGCAGGGTTGGAGACAGATGGGGCAGGATTGGAGACAGATGGGGCATGATTGGAGACAGATGGGGCAGGATGGAGACAGATGGGGAGGATCATGGGGCAGGATGGAGACAGATCGTGCAGGATGGAGACAGATCATGCAGGATCATGGGGCAGGATGGATACGATTGAGACTGATGGGGGAGGATAGGGAGATCATATGGGGCAGAATGGATACTCATGAGGGCAGGATGGGAGCACATATGGTTGAAGTCAGGAGACACACGGGGGTCAGGATTGGGGATATTATTACCATAGGGGCTAATTAAGGGATATTATTACTGCAGTGATGTATTTATTTTATTTTTTGAGCATACTGTTTTAAATGGGGGGGCGGTCCTGTTACTGTGCAGAGTGATACTATGTTGCCTTTTTTTCTTCATGTGGTGTAATGTATAAGTTGGGAAAACTGGCTGGATGTGAGATCTGCGTGTCTCTCCCAGTAATATAGGCTGGATATGAGGGGTGTGTCCCTCTGTTTGTGAAGTTCTGGTACATTCCCCTCCCTGTTGTGTCTCTAAGGCCGAGATCACACTACTGTGTGTGATGCGAGAAACTTGCACGAGTCTTTCACATCAACACCCGGCGCTACCGCCGGCACTCAGGACTGTAGCTGCGGCTGCATGTATATCTATGCAGTCGCAGTTCCGGTCCTGAATGCCGGCGGTAGCGCCGGGTGTTGATGTGAGAGACTCGTGCGAGTTTCTCGCAACCCACGGTAGTGTGATCCCGGCCTAACAGTGAGAGAAGGGAGGGTGAGAGCAGAGAGAGCCATCAGGAGCAGGGGCTCTGATGGATTTGTATCACTTTAAGAATTCAGCACTTTGCGGCAAAATAGTAGAACATTCTAAATTAAGATTGTTTAGAAAGCTGCTTAACTTTACATTGAGAAAGCAAACGAAAAAAAAAAATTGTCTGTAAAGCCGCCTCTATAAGACCTGTGACTCAGGTGCTCCTCCCCGTCCATCATCACAATATCAGCAGAATCCTCATTCTTTAGGGTGCAGATTCGATTGAACATGATGATGGATCAGAGATTTGGGAGAACGAGGGCATGCAAGCTATGTTTATTTATTTTTAAATGTCAGAACTTATGGGGGAGTGAGCTGTGGAGGGCCATGATACTGAATGGATGACTGTGGGGGTCATTATATGGAGTATCGGTTCTGGGGGCCATTAGACTGTGGAGGTGTGTTCTAATATTGAGTAGGGGGCTGTGGGGGCCATCGTATTGAATGGAGTACTGTGGGGGTCATTATTTTGAGAAGGGGTCTGTGGGGGCAGCATAGTGAGTCAGGGGTTGTGGGGCTAACATACTTAATGGAGACCATCATATTGGGGACTTTGGGGGGCATCATCCTGAGTCGGGCTGTGGAAGAATCACACTGAAGAGCTATCATATTGTGTCGGGGTGTATAATTCTGCATCGAGGACTGTAAGTGCCATCACACTTAGTTGGGGCCATCATACTGAGTGAGGGGCATCAATCTGAGTGTGGAGCCATGAAACTGTTTGTGTGGGAACATTATACTGTGGGAGGGGGCATTATACTGTGTTGGGGGCTCTGTGGGGCTTGATACTGTACGAGTGGGGATGGATGTGGGGTGAAATTCTGTGACGGGGTTCACTGTGGGGTTATTGTATAGTGAGTGTTTTGGGAGCATCACACTCTATAATGACCATGAAAGGGGTGAGAACAGTCAGGGACTTCAATAGGGGCATTATTACTATGACCCCACCCAACTTTGTCGTATATTTTGGTGAGGCCCAATTGGACCTTTTGGTTAGGGGCAGCATAGGGCGATGTAAATAAATATACAAATTTTGGGGGTTTAATAAAATAAAAAGTGCCAAAAAATAAATCAATGTAAATTGCGCTCCCTCCGCTATTGTAGGATCATGATTACGCCTTTTATTATTCTCTGTTTTATGATATTTAACAAGTGACGCGTTGTCTGCCATCTCGTTCCTGCGACTCCGGCGCGCTGCCCAAAAAAACACGCAATTTCTTGAAAGACCTCGGGACGCGGATTTGGGAGACGTGATTTCTATTGTACGGTAATACATGCGCGCCTTCTGTACAGACGCTACGGCGGTTTAATCAATGAATCCATTTCCCATTTAGCGCATTACTCTCCTGATGAATGGGACCGCGGATGAATAACCCGGCAGGACGTCGTTATCTCACACATAGAATTACTCTGTGTGGGATCAGATCTCAGCCCAGGCGTCCTGACCATTAACAAAACCCAGGAATGGCGGTATAGTCAGCATTGTGAGCCGGCGAGCCGCCTGTCAGGGGAGCACTTATCTGAACGGATGAAGCTAAACTCTTTATGTCATGGACAATGATCAATGTCGACTGTGAATTGTGAAAGAACCTCAAGGTGTTACAAGGAAGAATTAAAAAAAAATCTTCATGTATCACATTTACAGCCTTATATTCGATCAACAGAAGGGTTAATATTTATTTTTATTTTTAAGAAACAGCGCCACCCTTGCTCACAGGCTCTGCTTGGTATTGCAGCTGAAGTAATTCTTGTGGTTTAATGATACTAAGGTGCAATGCTGGACACTGTACATAAGTGTGGTGATGTTTTAGTAACAAAAAAAAGACTTTATTTTCTAATCTCACCAACCCCTTCAATCCCAGGTGATTTGTCTACTTTAGTGATTTTGACGCGGCGCTGTACTTCCTTCCCGTGACTGACCACATGATCACAGGATTTTCTTGTATAAACGCTGACGAGAAAAAGGAGTTTAGTAGATCGGCCTTCCCCTCATCCTCGCCCACTATTTCTCCCAAGCTATTTTTGAAGGGCCAACGGTATCACTTTTGAGTTTCTTACTGTTTATGTAGTTCAAGAACATTTCTGGATTATTTTTACTTTCTTTGGTAAGGAGCCCCTCTGTCTCAGTCTTTGTTGCCCTGATTTGTCCTTTTTACACAATATGTTTTTTTCTATATAAGTATTTAATGTCTCATTACTCCCTTCTTCTAATATTTCCTCGTTTCCTCCCTCTTGTATTGTTTCATTGCTCCTCTCCCTTTTGTTATTTCCTCATCACTGCTCTCTTCTATTATTTCTTCATATCTTCTCACTTGTATTATTTCCTCGTCTCTTTCCTCTTGTATTATTTCCTCCTTACTGCCCTTGTCTATTATTTCCTTATATCCGCCCTCTTTTGTTATTTCATCTCCTCCCTCTTGTATTGTTTCCTCCTATCTTTCCTCTTGAATTATTTATGTACATCTATAATTATATACAGGAGATGCCCAGGTTATACTAGCTGTACATATATAATTATATACAGAAGATACCCGGGTTATACCAGCTGTACATATATAATTATATACAGGAGATACCCAGGTTATACCAGCTGTACATATATAATTATATACAGGAGATGTACAGGTTATACCAGCTGTACATATATCATATACAGGAGATGCCCAGGTTATACCAGCTGTACATATATAATTATATACAGAAGATACCCGGGTTATACCAGCTGTACATATATAATTATATACAGGAGATACCCAGGTTATACCAGCTGTACATATATAATTATATACAGGAGATACCCAGGTTATACTAGCTGTACATATATAATTATATACAGAAGATACCCGGGTTATACCAGCTGTACATATATAATTATATACAGGAGATACCCAGGTTATACCAGCTGTACATATATAATTATATACAGGAGATACCCAGGTTATACCAGCTGTACATATATAATTATATACAGGAGATACCCAGGTTATACCAGCTGTACATATATAATTATATACAGGAGATACCCAGGTTATACCAGCTGTACATATATAATTATATACAGGAGATGCCCAGGTTATACTAGCTGTACATATATAATTATATACAGAAGATACCCGGGTTATACCAGCTGTACATATATAATTATATACAGGAGATACCCAGGTTATACCAGCTGTACATATATAATTATATACAGGAGATGCCCAGGTTATACTAGCTGTACATATATAATTATATACAGAAGATACCCGGGTTATACCAGCTGTACATATATAATTATATACAGGAGATACCCAGGTTATACCAGCTGTACATATATAATTATATACAGGAGATACCCAGGTTATACCAGCTGTACATATATAATTATATACAGGAGATACCCAGGTTATACCAGCTGTACATATATAATTATATACAGGAGATACCCAGGTTATACCAGCTGTACATATATAATTATATACAGGAGATGCCCAGGTTATACTAGCTGTACATATATAATTATATACAGAAGATACCCGGGTTATACCAGCTGTACATATATAATTATATACAGGAGATACCCAGGTTATACCAGCTGTACATATATAATTATATACAGGAGATACCCAGGTTATACCAGCTGTACATATATAATTATATACAGGAGATACCCAGGTTATACCAGCTGTACATATATAATTATATACAGGAGATACCCAGGTTATACCAGCTGTACATATATAATTATATACAGGAGATACTCAGGATATACCAGCTGTACATATATAATTATATACAGGAGATGCCCAGGTTATACCAGCTGTACATATATAATTATATACAGGAGATGTCCAGGTTATACCAGCTGTACATATATAATTATATACAGGAGATACCCAGGTTATACCAGCTGTACATATATAATTATATACAGGAGATACCCAGGATATACCAGCTGTACATATTTAATTATATACAGGAGATACCCAGGTTATACCAGCTGTACATATATAATTATATACAGAAGATACCCGGGTTATACCAGCTGTACATATATAATTATATACAGGAGATACCCAGGATATACCAGCTGTACATATATAATTATATACAGGAGATGCCCAGGTTATACCAGCTGTACATATATAATTATATACAGGAGATGTCCAGGTTATACCAGCGTATAATTATATTCAGGAGATGCCCAGGTTATACCAGCTGTACATATATAATTATATACAGGAGATACCCAGGTTATACCAGCTGTACATATATAATTATATACAGGAGATGCCCAGGTTATACCAGCTGTACATATATAATTATATACAGGAGATACCCAGGTTATACCAGCTGTACATATATAATTATATACAGGAGATGGCCAGGTTATACCAGCTGTACATATATAATTATATACAGGAGATGCCCAGGTTATACCAGCTGTACATACTGTATATAATTATATACAGGAGAGGCCCAGGTTATACCAGCTGTACATATATAATTATATACAGGAGATACCCAGGTTATACTAGCTGTACATATATAACTATATACAGGAGATACCCAGGTTATACCATAGAATCATAGAATCGTAGAGTTGGAAGGGACATCCTGGGCCATCTGGTCCAACCCCCTGCTCAAAGCAGGATTCGCTAAATCATCCCAGTCAGATGTCTGTCCAGCCTGTTTGAAGACATCCATTGAAGGAGAACTCACCACTTCTCGTGGCAGCTTGTTCCACTCATTGATCACTCTAACTGTCAAAAAGTTTTTTCTAATATCTAATCTGTGTCTCTTCCCATTCAGTTTCATCCCATTGCTTCTAGTCTTTCCTTGTGCAAATGAGAATAAAGATGATCCTTCTACAATGTGACAGCCCTTGAGATATTTGTAGACAGCTATTAAGTCTCCTCTCAGTCTTCTCTTTTGCAAACTAAACAATCCCAAATCCTGCAACCTTTCCTCATAAGACAGGGTTTGCAGACCGGTCACCATTCTGGTTGCTCTTTTCTGAACTTGCTCCAGTTTGTTGATGTCTTTTTTAAAATGTGGTGCCCAAAACTGGACACAATATTCCAGATGAGGTCTGACCAAAGAGGAGTAGAGGGAAATAATGACTTCACGTGATCTAGACTGTATGCTTCTGTTAACACATCCTAGAATTGCATTTGCTTTTTTTGCTGCTGCATCACACTGTTGACTCATATTCAGTTTGTGATCTATTAGTATACCCAAGTCTTTTTCACATGTGCTGTTGCTTAGGCCTATTCCTCCCATTCTGTATATGCTTTTTTCATTTTTATTGCCCAGATGTAGTACTTTGCATTTTTCCCTGTTAAAAACCATTCTGTTAGTTGCTGCCCACTTCTCCAGTTTATTTATATCTTTTTGAATCCTCTCTCTCTCTTCTCTAGTATTAGCTATCCCTCCTAGCTTTGTGTCATCAGCAAATTTAATCAGTTTACCCTCAATTCCTTCATCTAAATCGTTGATAAAGATGTTGAACAATAAAGGGCCCAGGACAGAGCCCTGTGGTACCCCACTTGAGACATTCTTCCAACTGGATGTGCAGCCATTTACGACCACTCTTTGGGTCCGATCACTAAGCCAGTTATGAATCCACCTAACAGTTGCCTTGTCCATTCCATACTTAGTCATTTTTTCAATAAGGATTGTATGAGATACTTTGTCAAATGCTTTGCTGAAGTCAAGATATACTATATCTACAGCATTTCCTTGATCCACCCAATCAGTGATTCCGTCATAGAAGGAAATTAAGTTAGTCTGACATGACTTATTAGTTACAAACCCATGCTGACTCTGTTTAATCACTTCATTCTTATCCAGTTACTGACATACATGTTGTTTAATAATTTGTTCAAAGATCTTTCCTGGTATAGAAGTCAGACTCACCGGCCTATAGTTGCCTGGGTCCACCTTCTTCCCCTTTTTGAAGATAGGAACAACATTTGCTCTTCTCCAGTCTTCTGGGACTTCTCCTGTTCTCCAAGAATTTTCAAATATTATGGAGAGGGGTTCAAAAATTTCTTCTGCTATCTCCTTCAGTACTCTGGGGTGTAATTCATCTGGACCTGGAGACTTGAATTCATTTAGGTTAGCTAAGTGTTTCCTCACTATCTTTCTGTTTATAGATATCCTGGATTCTTCTATTCCCTTAATAGGACAGTGAAGAACAGTTGATGTCACATTTCCTTTCTGAGAGAAAACAGACGCAAAATAGGAATTTAAAAGTTCAGCCTTCTCAACATCCTGTCTTACCATTTCATCATTTTCATCCTGTAAAAATCCTATAGCATCTTTGACTTTTCTTTTACTTTTGACATATCCCCAAAATCCTTTATTATTGCTTTTGACATCTCTTGCAAGCCTCAATTCATTGTCAGCTTTAGCTAATCTGATTTGTGCCCTGCAGGTTCTGCAGACAGCATTATATTCTTCTTTAGATATGCCTCCCTCTTTCCATTTTATAAACATTTTTTTCTTCCTTTTTAGCATGTGCTTAAGTTCTGTGTTCATCCATCCTGGCTTCCTTAAATGCTTCCTATTCTTCCCTCTTTTCGGAATTGTTAACAATTGTGCTTTGAGAATTTCATTTTTCAAGATTTCCCATCCTTCCTGGACATTTTTGTCTTTAAGGATATCCAGCCATTGGATCCCTCCAATTCTCTTTCTGAATCCCTTAAAATCTGCCTTTCTGAAATCTAACCTTGACGTCTGAGTCTTCACAGGTCTTCCTCCTCTAGTTATCCAAAATTCTAAAATAGCATGGTCGCTACCTCCTAGGGTCCCAGCCACTTTTACCTCCTCAACCATTTCCTCCCTGTTTATAAGGATTAGATCCAAGGTAGCAGTTCCCCTTGTTTTCTCCGCTACCTTTTGGAAGATAAAGTTGTCAGCAAGAGAGGATAAGAATTTCCTTGACCTGTTAGTTTTGCCTGAGAGAGATTCCCAACAAATGTCTGGATAGTTGAAATCTCCCATGACAACTATGTCATATTTTTGGGAGAACTTGGCCATTTGATGCATAAAGAGTTCATCCATATCTTCAGCTTGCACGGGCGGCCTGTAGTAAATGCCTACAATGGTGTCCTTTCCATTGTTCTGTCCTTGTATTCTTACCCAAACAGTTTCCACAGAACTCCCAGTCTCTGAAGCTTCAATCTCTGTGCAGATATACGCGTTTCTAACATACAATGCGACACCTCCTCCTCGTTTATCAAGTCTGTTTCTTGCAAATAAGTTGTATCCTTCTAGTCTTGTATTCCAATCATGTGTATTGTCCCACCAAGTTTCAGTGATTCCAATGACATCATATTTCTGTTCCTGTGTTAGTAGTTCCAATTCTCCTTGTTTGTTGCCCATGCTTTGTGCATTAGTATAGAAACATTTTAGTTTGTGATTGGTTTCTCTTTCTCCAATATTTTTATTAATTAGATTCTTTTGTCTTTGTTCTTCCTTTCCACTTCTAATAGCAGAGTTCTCAATAGCATTTGTCAGGTGTATGGCTTTTTCTGGTCTTTTGCTTCCCTTCCCATGTTGTTCTAGTTTAAAGCTCTCCTTACAAGTGTAGCAAGGCGACTTCCAAATACATGCTTTCCAGTCTTCGTAAGGTGCACCCCATCTCTAGCAAGTAGTCCATCGTAAAGGTACCTCACTCCGTGATCCAGAAATCCAAATCGTTGCTGACGGCACCATCGACGTAGCCAGTTGTTCACCTGCAGAATCTTATTCCACCTCCTTGTTCCATGGCCATCCACTGGGAGGATGGAAGAGAAGACCACCTGCACTCCCAGTTCTTTCACTTTCTTGCCTAAGTCTTCAAAGTCTCTGCAGATGGTTTCCAGGTCGTTTCTTGCGGTGTCATTTGTCCCCACATGTAGTAGCAGGAATGGGTAGTCATCTGTAGGTCTGAAGAGTCCTGATATCCTGTCAGACACATCTTTAATTTTTGCACCTGGAAGACAACACATTTCTCTTGAAGTTATATCCGGTCTGCAGATAGCGGCCTCTGTTCCTCTCAACAGGGAATCCCCCATGACCACCACTCTCCGTTTCTTCTTCACAACATTTTTCTTTCTCCATCCAGGAGGACTCTGAAGGCGTACAAGGTTGCTGCTTGTTGGCAAAGTCTTATCCTGATGTATTTCTTCATTGTTTTCCTGCGTGAGAGCCTGGTACTGGTTTCTGAGCAGTATGGGTGCTGACTGCCTCCTGATCCTCCTGCTTCTCTGGGTCACATGTCTCCATTCCTCTGTTTCTTCAGGTGCACTTCGAATTTCTTCTCTTTCTGTAACATGAAGAGATAATTCTGCTCTGTCCAAAAACTCTTCGCCTTCCTTAATGATCTTCTACGTAGCTAACCTCTCTTCGAGACTTTGCAACTTTTCCTCCAACAGGGTCACAAGCTTGCATTTGTGGCATGTGAAGTTTGGCTTTTCCACTGGTAAATCTGTGAACATGTAGCAAGAAATGCAGCTCACCAAATGGCTCCTGGCCTCTTCCATCTTGAGATTTCTTAAAAACAATGAAAGATGAGCCAAAATTATCGGCGCGCGGCTTTCCGATTTCCTCTTTTCAGCTGCAACAGCCAAAACCCAGTGATCGTTGAGCTCGCGGAGACTCTTCACTTATCCCAGAAGGCACTGGGAATATGCAGATGATCTCCTCAAGACTCTTCCCCTGGTACCAGCTGTACATATATAATTATATACAGGAGATACCCAGGTTATACCAGCTGTACATATATAATTATATACAGAAGATACCCAGGTTATACCAGCTGTACATATATAATTATATACAGGAGATGTCCAGGTTATACCAGCTGTACATATATAATTATATACAGGAGATGCCCAGGTTATACCAGCTGTACATATATAATTATATACAGGAGATGCCCAGGTTATACCAGCTGTACATATATAATTATATACAGGAGATGCCCAGGTTATACCAGCTGTACATATATAATTATATACAGGAGATGCCCAGGTTATACCAGCTGTACATATATAATTATATACAGGAGATGCCCAGGTTATACCAGCTGTACATATATAATTATATACAGGAGATGCCCAGGTTATACCAGCTGTACATATATAATTATATACAGGAGATGCCCAGGTTATACCAGCTGTACATATATAATTATATACAGGAGATACCCAGGTTATACCAGCTGTACATATATAACTATATACAGGAGATACCCAGGTTACACCAGCTGTACATATATAATTATATACAGAAGATACCCAGGTTATACCAGCTGTACATATATAATTATATACAGGAGATGCCCAGGTTATACCAGCTGTACATATATAATTATATACAGGAGATACCCAGGTTATACCAGCTGTACATATATAACTATATACAGGAGATGTACAGGTTATACCAGCTGCACATATATAATTATATACAGGAGATGCCCAGGTTATACCAGCTGTACATATATAATTATATACAGGAGATACCCAGGTTATACCAGCTGTACATATATAACTATATACAGGAGATGTACAGGTTATACCAGCCGTACATATATAATTATATACAGGAGATGCCCAGGTTATATCAGCTGTACATATATAACTATATACAGGAGATACCCAGGTTACACCAGCTGTACATATATAATTATATACAGGAGATACCCAGGTTATACCAGCTGTACATATATAATTATATACAGGAGATACCCAGGTTATACCAGCTGTACATATATAACTATATACAGGAGATACCCAGGTTACGCCAGCTGTACATATATAATTATATACAGAAGATACCCAGGTTATACCAGCTGTACATATATAATTATATACAGGAGATGCCCAAGTTATACCAGCTGCACATATATAATTATATACAGGAGATGCCCAGGTTACACCAGCTAATTTATTTTAGCTCTTCAATACAAACAGTGACTCTCCTATATTCTATAGAGCCATTACACACAGAATGATCTATTTCACGTGTTTATTTCTGGTAATGTTGATGATTATGGCTTACAGCCAATGAAAACCCAAAAGTCATTATCTCAGTAAATTAGAATACTTTATAACACCAGCTTGATAAATGTATCTAAAATATGAAATGTTGTCCTACTGAAATGTATGTTCAGTAAATGCACTCAATACTTGGTCGCGGCTCCTTTGGCATCAATTACTGCATTAATGCAGCGTGGCATGGAGGAGATCAGCCTGTGGCACTGCTGAGGGGTTATGGAAGCCCAGGTTGCTTTGATAGCAGCCTTCAGCTCGTCTGCATTGTTGGGTCTGGTGTCTCTCATCTTCCTCTTGACAATACTCCATAGATTCTCTATTGGGTTAAGGTCAGGCGAGTTTGCTGCCAATCAAGCACAGTGATACTGTTGTGTGTACACCAGGTATTGGTACTTTTGGCAGTGTGGACAGGGGCCAAGTCCTGCTGGAGAAGGACATTTCCATCTCCATAAAGCTTGTCAGCAGAGGGAAGCATGAAGAGCTCTAAAATGTCCTGGTAGATGGCTGCGCTGACTTTGGTCTTGATAAAACACAGTGGACCTTCATCAGCAGAAGACATGGCTCCCCAAACCATCACTGGTTATGGACACTTCCTGGGCACCTTCCTGTAATATATGCCCCCCATTTGGAATAATGTTTCCCATCATGGACTTCTTCCTGTAATAATGTCCCTATTCTGCAGCTCTTCAACAAATGTAGAAAAAAAATAAACGATTCTACTCACCTTCCCCTGGTCCAACGCTACGTGGTGTCGCCTTCTAAAGCTGGCACAGAAAGAACAGTTGACTTCAGCCTGCAAGCGACGGGTAGCAAATGGCGTCACTGCCATGCGCCGTCAGTGACTTGCACGCCGATGTCTTTCTGATTGGCCGGCAGAGTGTATTGCAGTGCAGGGACCTGGTGAGTCTCCTCGCCACAATACATTTCAGCTGCAATGGCTCCTGGCAACTCTGGGCCACCTTTCCCCACAGGTCCTGTCGTGGACACACTCTCTGGGACTGCGATCGTTACACCCCTGGTGATACCGCATTCACACATCCCTTTGTCACCGTCCGATCCTGCACTCTGATGCATGGACTGTCAGAAGGTCCAAATTTGACAGCCTCAACCACATATATGAGACAGTCAAGCCTCAGGAGATTCACAGACATTCTGTGCACTAAAGTCCGTGCTCGAGCCTTGACACACAAATGTGTGAATGTGGCATAAGTGTGAAATTTCCTACATGATAAAAATATATCAGCTTGGGACTAACAATGAATTCTTCCATGGACCCCATCCCTTCCACTCCCACACACATACAGATAAAGTACACAAATGCCAATGTCCCATTGGTTTATGGCAATCTAAGAAGAACTCCAAAATGAGTTTGTCACGATTCCTCTGCTCAGTGCATCTTGGACGCAGTGATTGACAGCACAGTCATCCATTCTGAGACTGAGAATTGCTGAGCTTCCTTCAGGTGTTCCCTGTTCTAAGTGATTATCTATGTAGCTAAGCTGTCAGTCTAAAATCTCTGCCAATCGTAGCATTTGCTTGGTGGTTCATGTTTGCCTTGTATTCCTTGTGCTCTTGTTTGTTGATCTATTGCTGCCTGACCTTGGACCTCTTTCTGACCATCCGTTTACCTAGCCCCTTTGCTCTGATCCAGTATCTTCCGGTTATCCTGACTTCTGACCGTAACCTGACTACACCTTTGTCTTTCTCCATGTGTGCTCTCTTGGTATCTGACTCCGGAACATTTGACTACCCTGCCTCAGGGCTTGGCCATAAGCAGCGACTAGCGTCACAGGGGTCTGACAGTTTCCTTGTAGGAGAATTACACTTGGAGAATGATATTTGTGTCTGCGTAATGTTTGCAAAACTACAAAATTCGCAAGATTTTACTCCCTGAACCTAATATCATACCACCTGCCGGATCATCCCATTGTTTGCTGGGTAATCTAGAAGTCACTTCTCAATGTAAACATTCTCTTCCCTGTATAAATATTTAGCCTTGTTAATCAAGTGGGCGTGATCATCAAGAAAACACCTATGGATACAAGTGGAAGACCATACCCAGTTGTCTAACAAGGTTTGATTCATACCGAGGGAATAGAGGGCCATATCTCCGGAACGGAGAGGCGCAGGAACAAAAGAAAAACATCGCCGGATTCAAGAGAACAGCGGCACTTACTCTAGGTAAAATTACATATATATGGCTGGTGACAGGCCCTTTTTAAGTACGTGTATTTTGGGCTAAAAAATATTTATGTAATTGTGAATTGTTAAAAATGTTGCATTGTTTGGCCTCTACATGATCTTTGTTTCCTTGGTTATTGCTGGCTGCAGAATGAGTTGACTGAGAATCCAACAGTGAGTTCTTTCTCATGACCTGTTTCTAAGTCTTTTGTTTGTCTGTTACTGAACTCCTCTGTGCTGCTTTATGAATAAAGTTGAAATGAACTTTGATTTGGTTATAAGTCAGATAAGAGGAATTAGGAAAAATACAGATAAAAGAGAGTTCGGAGCTCACTGACGGATTCATAGTTCAATCATTCTGCAGCCAGCAATGTGCAGGGAAACAGACAGTGTATGAAAGCCAAACGATGCAATATTTTTAATGAAATCTTATTACAAATATTATTTGCAGGCATTGCTATTTATTCATGTTTTTCTCAGCAAATCATCCAGATGGCACAGAGACAAAATATAAAAAAAAGTGCTCATCTCTGGAATTAGCTGTGACCACGATAAAATTCAATTTTGAGAATATTTCAGACTTTCTGGGGAAGTTTTTTGGAATAACACATTTCTGGAACGTTAATGATCACATAGAACTTTGACTAATTAAAATATCACTTTTTGTCTTCGTCTCTCTACAATGTGAAAGACGAGTCTCCCTGGATGTCGGCACTATTTCTTATTTTCTCATCTGCGAAGTGAAATAGAGGTCTGACAGGAGGAGATAATTATTACTGTCACACCTGACAATATTGTTTCACTTCCTCATATTCAAAAAAAGGTAAAAAGATTTTTTAAAAAATAGAAAAAAAAAAAATCAATTTTTTACTGAACAAAATACAGTTGAAAAAGAGTAAAATTTTACACAGTCGCAAAATATTGAAAAGCATGGATCAAGCGATGTATCTCCCGACATTACCGGGGCGGTGGCAGTGGGATATGTCACGGCAGCTGTGACCCGGTCCGTGGCCCTGGGCGCCCAAATCAATGGTAGTTTGTGATATAGTTTATGTGACAGTTCATGACGCCACCTGTGGTGTTTGGCAAGCAAGATGTTAAGCCAACGCTGCGTGCAGATCCTCTGGGGCTGATGGTGTGTTGCAGCATAGATGGTGTAGCTCCCCACAGGTGAAGCTGTAACCCCATGGTATGGTATTAATAATGTCATTGATTCATATTGGTGCCTTTACATTTTGCAGCCAGCGGTTTACATGTTGATCAAATCATTTTAATTGTTTTTATGTGTATTGTCTGTTGCTGCTTTTTTGCTGCTTTTTGTATTCTATAATAAAAATTTATATTTATACAAACAATTGGTTTTTTGCGTGGTGATCCCACATTTATGCATAGTCTTTCTTTCTTTTTCTGTATATTTACCTAGTTAACTTGCATGTGGTGATCCCTGCATGAGTATTTATTTGGTTGGTGCCCGCTCACCTGTTTTTTAATCCCAGGGCAGTGTAAAGGCGCAGGCGGTGTGAGGAATGCTGGTACCCAGATGTAGCGGTGCTGACGGTGTTAGCGCACAAATGAATGGAGGACACCAGGGCTGGTAGTTGCAAAGCTTTACTCACAGTCCGTGGTACACACTGGTGCCTGCCTCCGTGCCGTGTCCTCCGACACTCAATCAACCTCCCGGGCAAGTCAGGATTCTCCTCTCCAACACTCCGTCAACATGTACCTTTCCTGAACGACTCCTCTATTGCGCCTTTTAGTGTGAAGAGCTCCAGTACCGTGGTACTCTGAAGTTTCTCCTGTCAGATGTTCCTAACAACTCTACTCGTATGACAGACAGCTGTAGCCTCTCTCGGGGACTCCCTTCTCCGGAGTCCTGGCTCTCTATTCAGTTGCTGTTGTGCCCCGAGTCTTGGATGGGAGTAATGCATTTACAGCCAACTACTCCACCGGTGTCTGCTGCAGAACCATAAATGTCCACACAACCTCGGGGACCGGACCCCGGCCTTGGGCTGAGAACCTATAGGCAGGGTTCCTCTTCCAACCCACAACTCCTCTCTGTTCTCCTACTCCTTCGTTCCGCACTGTTCCTTCTCTCTCTAATGGAAGCTTAGATTGCAGTTCTACGTCTTTCTCCTTCTTTTCCTTTCCTGTGCCAGCTGGCTCAGGTCACTGAGGCAGCTGCAGCACTCCTTCTTCTCTCCTTCTTCTAGGGATCTCCTTCCTCTCGGACCCGTCCTCAGACTCCCCTGACTGACTGTCCAGACTGATCTGTCATTCTAAACCTTTCCAACCTTTTATATCTAACTCCACCCACCTCCCAGCACATCTCGTGTTACGAAGCAAGGACCCTCGAAAGGTGCTCTGCTATCATCTAAGCATGGAGCCGCAATGGGGTCCTGCTGAACTATCCTGTGTGTGGGGTGCAGATGTTGGAGCGTGGAAAGGAGTTCCCAACTTACCTAGTTGGTGGGGCACTACACCTTAGGAGAAGGTGCAGTATCTCTGTGGTGACTGAGCCTCAGGGGCGCCACATACCCCCCCGTTAAACACAGTACGTCCGCGGGCTGCAAGACAACAAAGCAGACATCAAAGAAACATACAAAAATTTTGTAATGCATAACAAACTTTTCTTATACTAATCTTCCTAGTATAGGAGGTACTCATCTTGAACTTTACAAACGATTCTATCTAAAATTCTATCTAAAATTTTTAATTCTAAGTGCAATTCTCAATTCAAAGTGCTATTCTCTGTAACACATTTTTCTCTCATTTTTGTCTCTTCAGCTAGACGCAAGACGCTGACCGTAAATACCTGGTCTGTCACCTGTCACTTTCAATTCTTTATTCACATCATTCATTTCTATATCAGACATTCCTAATTCTTCTATAAAAGCCATTTCTCTGTTACTAATACTCTTATAAAACTCTTATAAAACACATTATCAAAGACTTCATAGTAAAACATTCAACAATTATTCTTGTAAGTGCTGGACACCGCTCCCAGCCGGGATTTCTTGCAGTGTCCTTTGAGGTAGACATCATCTTCGAAAAGTGTCCATGCAAAACATTATCTTTGCAAAGTGTCCTTATGTAAAACATTATCTTCACAAAGTGTCTTTTATATGTAAAACCAAGAGAGAGTACCTAAAGAGGTGCAAACTATTTACAAACACAGTTTCTGATCATTCAGCGTCCATGATCTCCTCAGTTCCAATCAGAAAACAACGCTGCCAATCAAAAACTAGGCAACAAAATTGCTACTAGAAAAACAAAAACATGATGAACCATAGAAAAATAGAAAAAGGCACAACTGGTGCAACTAAACCCTCCTGGGTAACGAGAATAGTAAATTTTCTAATGCTGATCCCCTCCTGGGGTTCTGGAAGCTGAACTGGAACTGCTACCAGATTCAAGGTAATCGTTGACAATCTTTAAATATTCTTCCTCCCAAGGTGTCAATCCAGGGATCTTTGGTCGGGGCCGCCATACTGGAGCTGATGCAAGAGCAGCCTGGTTCCTGGGAGCAGGTACTTGAGCGGTCTGGGTGGCAATAGTGGGTGGAGGGGCAGCAACAGGTCGCTTCGGCTTGTACCTCTCAATAAGCTATTCCGGAATACGACGTACATTCAGGGCATACCACCCCCTGAGCCCCTCATGCCGGGTGAATGTCACATACTCCCCAGGCTGCAGGTCTCTGTCAGGATGTCCCTTCCTCAGATGTGACTCAACATCCCTCCTGTTGAAGAACAAGTCACTAATTCTCTTGGGGTTCGCAATAATTCCAAAACCCCTCTCCTTGTTCACATTCAGCACTTGCCCCCATCCAGCTGCACCCTGGGGCCGTAATGACCTGCACGGGCCCTCTCCTTCCGGGCCAGATCCGGGCCCAGCACAGCCATCTTTCTCTGCTCCCTCTCCCAATATTCAGCTGCCAGATGGTGGCCCGACATCCTGCCCAGTTCTCTTCTTCCTCCCGCTCTTCCCAGGACCGCTCCAAGCTTGTCTTACACCGCGGCGCCACCGTCAGGGGTTCAAGTGTTTCCCCCTGGGGACAGTCATCCCGGTCCCAGACCAGGTCTAGCACGACCTGGCCTGCCGCTGCAGCGTGGTGCACCCCAGGGCCTTCCCAGGTGGAGGAACATCTGACGTACCTGAGGCCTCCTGGCGGTGCGGTCTCTGCTCCGGTGCAGGCTCGTGACGGTGGGCAGCTGCAGGGATATCCACCGGAATGGTTGGTCCGGGCGTCGGTGGTGGTGATGCCGATGGCAGCTCTGGGTCCGCGGGGGTTTCAGTCGGGACCTGCGCAGCTGCAACAGGTCCGGGCGGGAGCATGGTCTCAGCTCTCGGGTCCTCCGGTACACTCAGCTGCACAGACAGCGTGGAGGTGAAAATCAGCGCTGCCGGAGGACAGTCCGGTGCAGCAGTAGCAGGTACCGGTGGAGCGGGTACCGCAGGCGTAGGCCCCTCCTGGCCCTGCTGCCGTCTCAGCTGCTCCAAGGCCTCCTGCCTCAGCCGCAGATGGGTAGTCAGTTCAGCAATTTCGTCTTCTAGCTGCTGGCGGTTCATTCCGGAGATCGGGTTGAAGCCGTCAGCCATGGCGCCAGGGAGATCCGTTTCCCCACGCTCCGCAGGCCTCCTTCCCTCACTCTCCAAAATGGCGTTCTGGCGTTTTTCCTGCCTCGGCCCCTTTCCCGCCACTGGCTTCTTCTGCCCCTCCTTCCGGGGGCGGCGTCTTCTTCCAGCGGCTCCATACCAAGCCAGTATACGAACCCCTCGGGGGGTGGGCCATGTCGCTGTCACATAGTAATTCAGGCAGGGAAGGCCCAATACTCTTCGCGGTCTTTTCCTAGGACCTCCCATCTCTTCACGCCCTTCTTCTCCGCGCCAGCGGCCATTTTTAATGTCCATTTTACAGCCTATTAAATCAGGTCTTCTACACATTTTCAAAAGTACAAAGTCTCACAACTTTCAGGTGCACAGAACCCGATGGTATAGGGTCTCGTCATCCTGTTCGTGACGTCAAAATTTGGTCGCCCTCCCAGGGCTGTGGGGTACTCGGTACCGGGCCGGTGTCAGTGGGATATGTCACGGCAGTTGTGACCCGGTCCATGGCTCTGGGTGACAAAATCAATGGTAGTTTGTGATATAGTTTATGTGATAATTCCTGACGCCACCTGTGGTGTTTGGCAAGCAAGATGTTAAGCCAACGCTGCGTGCAGATCCTCTGGGGCTGATGGTATGTTGCAGAATAGATGGTGTAGCTCCCCACAGGTGAAGCTGTAACCCCAGGGCAGTGTATAGGCGCAGGCGGTGTGAGGAATGTTGGTACCCAGATGTAGCGGTGCTGACGGTGTTAGCGCACAAATGAATGGAGGACACCAGGGCTTGCAGTTCCAAAGCTTTACTCACAGTCCGTGGTACACACTGGTGCCTGCCTCCGTGCTGTGTCCTCCGGGGCAGAGACTCAATCAACCTCCCGGGCAAGTCAGGATTCTCCTCTCCAACACTCCGCCAACATGTACCTTTCCTGAACAACTCCTCTATTGCGCCTTTTAGTGTGAAGAGCTCCAGTGCCGTGGTACTCTGAGGTTCCTCCTGTCAGATGTTCCTAACAACTCTACTCGTATGGCAGACAGCTGTAGCCTCTTTCGGGGACTCCCTTCTCCGGAGTCCTGGCTCTCTATTCAGTTGCTGTTGTGCCCTGAGTCTTGGATGGGAGTGATGCATTTACAGCCAAGTACTCCACCGGTGTCTGTTGCAGAACCATAAGTGTCCATACAACCTCAGGGACCGGGCCCCGGCCTTGCGCTGAGAACCTATAGGCAGGGTTCCTCTTCCAACCCACAACTCCTCTCTGTTCTCCTACTCCTTCGTTCCGCACTGTTTCTTCTCTCTCTTATGGAAGCTTAGGTTGCAGTTCTACGTCTTTCTCCTTCTGTTCCTTTCCTGTGCCAGCTGGCTCAGGTCACTGAGGCAGCTGCAGCACTCCTTCTTCTCTCCTTCTTCTAGGGATCTCCTTCCTCTCGGACCAGTCCTCAGACTCCCCTGACTGACCTCCAGACTGATCTGTCATTCTAAACCTTTCCAACCTTTTATATCTAACTCCACCCACCTCCCAGCACATCTCATGTTACGAAGCAAGGACCCTCGAAAGGTGCTCGCTCTGCTACCCTCTAAGCATGGAGCCGCAATGGGGTCCTGCTGAACTATCCTGTGTGTGTGTGGTGCAGGTGTTGGAGCGTGGAAAGGAGTTCCCAACTTACCTAGTTGGTGGGGCACTACACCTTAGGAGAAGGTGCCGTACCTCTGTGGCTTCTGAGCCTCAGGGGCGCCATATGAACACAGATCAAAATTTGCCTCGTCTTTTTATCAGCACCTAAGTTACACTCTCATACCTTCCCTTGATCACCTCACATGGGGGGCTCGTCATGAGATGTGGCTTCAGTTTCAGAAAATTATGAGATTCCCAACATTCACAAGATCTTCACTCCTAACGATCACAGGCATTTGATATTGCCGTAATATTTTTTATTGTGATTTTACCTTTTCATAGATAGGAAACATGGCATGGCGGTTGTCAGCTATGTGGCCACTAGTGATTTGGGGCTGAATGGCAGTTATGGAAAAATATGCATATTCTTCCCCTATTAGACCTGAAGTTGAAAATGTATATCCCAATAATATCGGATTGACTCAAACCCCAATATTTACCGTACTTTTCAGGCTATAAGACGCGCCGGACTATAGGACACACCTAGTTTTTAGAGGAGGAAATTAGGAAAAAAATTGAAGCAGAAAATGTGGTCAATTCTGTACTTACTATCCCCCATCCTGGTATATATGGTCCCCTCATCCCCATCCTGATACATATGGCCCCCTCATCCCTATCCTGGTATGCAAGGCCCCCTCATCCCTATCCTGATACACAAGGCCCCCTGATCCCTATCCTGGTATGCATGGCCCCCCTCATCCCTACACTGGTATGCATGGCCCCCCTCATCCCTACACTGGTATGCATGGCCCCCCTCATCCCTACACTGGTATGCATGGCCCCCCTCATCCCTATCCTGGTATGCATGGCCCCCCTCATCCCTACCCTGGTATGCATGACCCCCCTCATCCCTATCCTGGTTGTTAGGGCTGGCGGAAGGCACCACATAATAAAGATGATAGTAAGGTGCGTTTGCAGCCCGGGGTCCACCGTGCAGAGGTGGTAAACTGCTGCTTAGTAATGGCGGATGCTATATGGTGGTATAAAAGACCATACGCAGGTTAATAGTCACCTGACGTGTACTGGAGTGGACTCTGTTATGTCACAGAGCCTCACTACCGCGGAACATAAATGCCGGAGTCTGTTAGAACTCACAGAGCACAAAATGTGGTCACAGAACTCTGCCCCAAGGACACAGGGTCAGAGTCCCTCTAGACCTTCTGAGCAGGTGGCGTCGCACCTGCAGACACCACTATAGACGCTGACTATGGTGGAGTGTCGAGCAAGTGCACTGTGTCGTGTAGAGCCACCGGTGGACACTGATTCCAGTCTCTGACTCTGCCTCTACCTACACCTAGACTTGGGCGCTTAACAGGCTAGGCTGCACAACACATGCGTACCAAGGGTAGGGGTTTCTTAATGAGTCATTCACCAGAAACATTCATACATGCCTACAACACTCACTCCACATGGTCTAATCTTTTTCTATATTAGCGCACGGCCGTGCGGTCGTGTGATCCTTTTATAGACGCAGCTTTCCGGGACCTTCCTAATGGCCCAATCCGAGCTGCAATAGGACCTGAGCATGTGACCTCCGACCTCCAATGAGAGGTCGTCCCACGGGCATGCTCAGTAGGAGAAAGCAGGACTTAGTCCCAGGAGCGTCTGCTTGCCACTGACTCATGCATGGTACAATAGCTGAGCCTGGAGGAGCAACCAGACGCCTAACATTAACCTTGGCAAGATGCTGGGACTGACGTCTCTGCTGAGTAGGAACCTCTGCAGCCGTAGAGGAATGGGAGACCACAGAGGACATGGCTTGAGATTCCCCCTGTGCAGTGGGAGAATCTCTGGTATGCATGGCCCCCTTCATCCCTCTCCTGGTAGGAATGGTCTCCCTCATCCCTATCCTTGCAGGAATGATCACCCTCATCCCTATCCTGGTATGCAGGGCCCTATCTATACCCTGGTCTGATTGGCCCCCACCCCCATCCTGGTATGATTGGCCCCATCAGAAAACATTGAAAAAACAAACCATTACACTTACCTTCCCGTCACTCCGTGGAATGTGGTCAAAATTCATTTCTCTTAAGTATCGGCACACGTGACCGCCGGCAGCAGCAGGAATTCTCCGGCTGACACTGTTCTCGCTAGAGAGCAATGAATTCTGACTGCTTTACGTGCACACAGTCTCGGCGTGCAGAGCATTGAGTATTCCGGCAGCTGCCCTTCGGCTTGCAAATAGCGCATGACACCCCTGCCATATGCTGTTTACAAGCATTAAGCAGCTGCTGGAATCGGAGCAGGACGCTGCGAGGAAGCGCCGGGAAGGTAAGTGTAATGTTTTTTTTATGTATTCTGATGGAGCAATGCATACCAGGATGGGGATGGGGGCCAATCATACCAGGAAAAGGAAAGGATGGGACCAATCATATCAGGACCAGGATGGGAGCCAATCAAACAAGGATGCCATTAAAGAGAAATTAATATTCATTGCCCTCCACGCCCATGGGTATGGATTGCAGTGAATATTCATTTCTCTTTAGCAGCGAGCACAGTAATTAGCCTTAGCCCCCGCCTGCTGCTCCGCCAAAACCGCTCCCACACCTCCCCACCACAGCCAAAGCTGGTACATCTGGACTATAAGACGTACCCCCATTGTCCTCCACATTTTTGGAGGAAAAAAGTGCGTCTTATAGTCCAATAAATACGGTATATCTAACCATCGGCGCCGAATTGACTAGTTGCAGGTCAGTGGATAGTTGTGGGTTGAATTATGCGTCCTCAATAGACCCTCCGTCCCTGGCTGCTACCAGGACATTCACCAGGACTTCTTTCTCGCCTTCATCGGGATGGCTACACAAAGGAATGGCACAGGCTTCCCTGCCAGGATAAGCTTTCATTATATTGACAGAGAAGACCTTCTTCCTCTTCCTGGCGTGGTCAATGGTGTCACTGAGACGCTGATGTATTAGGAATGAACCTTCCCATGCTGTCTGAAGCTGGTTCTGGATCATTGAGACTAGGACTCACACCTTGTAACCCACTTCATACAATCGTTCCCTGGCATTTCAGTCATACCATAGCTTCTGGGTGGCCTGGGTCTGCACAATGTTCTCATGCACCAGCCGCATCATTGACTGTATTCTGTCACCGAGAAGCATGACATACTCTTTGATGGACACTTTAGGGGTGTTGCGCTTCTCTTCCAAGGATTCCCTTACCAGACCAAGGAGCCACCGAACTCCTCTGCCATACAGGAGCTCTAAGAAGGAGAACTCCATTGAAGCCTAGGGTACCTCTCTGTTAGCATAGAGAAGGTGTGGGGGGTACCACTCCCAGTCTCGCCGATGGGACTCAACCAGTATCTGCTT
Organism: Dendrobates tinctorius; assembly: GCF_039654945.1. NCBI lineage: Eukaryota > Metazoa > Chordata > Amphibia > Anura > Dendrobatidae > Dendrobates > Dendrobates tinctorius. Next base: position 75,625 of record NW_027361998.1, on the reverse strand, counting down.
AAGGGTACCAGTGAATCGTTGACATAAACCACAAGTCTGTGGGTAATGCACGCTAGATACCAGGTGCTGCAAATGCATTTTCTTACAGTGGACATCCATTAATCGAGACATGAACTGAGTCCCTTGCTCTGAAAGTATCTCTCTGGGAAATCCTACTCGCGAAAGAATGTCCAAAAGGGCATCTGCCACCTTATCGGCCCTAATTGAGGACAGAATTACTTCCTCCGGGCTCTTGGGTAGCATAGTCTACCACAGTAAGGATGAATTGTTTTCCAGAGCTGCTGGGGATGGCCAGCGGACCAACGATGTCCACATCAATCCCCTGGAGCGGCTCCTCTATCACCTGCAAAGGGATCAGGGTACCCTTGGGAATAGGTCCTGACTCCACACTCTTTGACACGTAATAAAGAAGCGGCAGCAGTTGACAGCATTTGAGCCAATAGAAGTGGTTTGACAGCCAGGCCTTCGCTTTGTTGACCCCCCAAGAGCTAGCTAGAGGAATCTGACGGGCAGTTCACAACAACTCCTACCTAAACTGATAGGGCACGATAAGCTGTCTTTCCCTCAGCTGATGGGGTTACACAGAAACCGTCTCACAGCCTCCCCTAGTCCCAGAATACCCTCTCCTTATTGGACTTGGAGATGGGCTTCTCTGTGAGGTCCCTGGATAGAGGCAGCCAGAAGCTAGGTCAAACAGAATCTGTCACGAGTTTTTTGGCCTGTCAACTAAAAATATCATCTAATAGAGTGTGAGCTATACATTCCCCAACTACTTGTGAAACCCCCTGACGCCCCATGAATCCCCCATTAAAAACCTTTTATATTGCTGCCGTACTGTATATAAACATCCTCGGTCCAGTCTGATGGGCGTTGGTTCTGGTCCCTCTCTCCACCCCAAATTGGCATGCTGTACGCATTCCGTTTTGCAAATAGCGTTGTTCCGTACAGGTCCCGCGCGTGCGCATTCAAATTGCCTCCCACGCGTGCACAGTATGCTTTGCCCAACTGTGGGCAAAGCTGAAAAGCATTAGTGCGCATGTGCCGGTGAACTATGTCCCGGAAGTATTTTGCTGTGTTCCGGGACATAGTTCACCAGTGCATGCGCAGTAATGCTTTTCGACTTTGCCCGCAGTTGGGCAAAGCATAATGCGCATGCGCGGGAGACAACTTGAATGCGCACGCGTGGGACCTGTACAGAACAACACTATTCACAGAACGGAATGCGTACAGCACGCCAATTTGGGGTGGAGAGACGGACTAGAACCAACCCTCATCGGACCGAACCGAGGATATTACCATACCGCGCGGGGGCAATATAAAAGGTTTTTATGGGGGATTCATGAGGAGTCAGGGGGTTTCACAAGTAGTTGGGGAATGTATAGCTCACACTCTATTAGATGATATTTTTAGTTGATAGGCCAAAAAAGTGGTGACAGATTCCCTTTAAGTCCCCAACATCCCTAATTTCCTCTATGTTAAACATGTGATTCTAATACCCAAAAGACGTTTAAATTGTAAGTTCTTTCTCCCTCTGCAGATTCTGTGTGAAGGAGGAAGGAGTGGATGTCCCCTTCCTGGAGATGTGTTATGGATTTTAATTTTTCTCTATGACACCCATCATCAGCTGTTTGTATCTCCTGGGGTATCTGGAGGTAAATAGTGCAGAGAGGTAGTACAGCACAGTGCTGTACATGTGGTGGTCGTAAAGTAGCAGATTTGTATGTTTGTATGCGTGGCAGAGGTGTGTGTTTGCATAATTGTAGCAGAGTTGAGTGTGCATGTATATGATTTTGTAGCAAAGAGTGTGTTTGTGTATAGAGCAACATGTGTTTATACAGCAGAGCTGAGTGTGCTGTTATATAAAGCAATGGCCAAAAGTGTTGCCTCCCTTGAAATTGTTCCAGAAAATTAAGTATTTCTACCAGAAAATTATTGCAATTACACATGTTTTATTATCCACGTTTTTTTTCTTTGCATATATTGTAACAACACAAAAAAAACAGAGGAAAAAAAAGGCAAAATGTATGTTGAAAGTTCTCCTTCTGGGAAATTCTTCTGGGAAAGCATCTTGTGGTCAAATGAAACCAAGACAAAGCTTGGTAAAGTACATCATTCTACTGTTTACCAAAATCTACAAAGAAAAGAACACAGTACCTACAGTCAAATATGGTGGAGATTCAAAGATGTCTTGCGCTTGTTTTGCTGAATCTGGCACTAGGTTCCTTGACTGTGTGCAAGTCATCATAAAATCTGAAGATTACCGAAGGATTTTTGTAACAATGTAGTGTCCAGTATCAAAAAGCTGGATATGCGTCCTAGGTCATTGTCTTACAGCAGGTCAATGACCCCAGACTTATTTCAAGAAGCATTTAGAAATGGATGGAAACAAAGTGCTGGAGAGTTCTGAAATGGCAGCAATGAGCCCGGCCGGATCTAAATCCCATTGATCACCTGTGGAGAGATCTTAATATTGCTGATGGGTGAAGATGCCTTCAAATATAAGAGACCGCAAGCAGTTTGCCGAAGAAGAGTTGTCCAGTATTCCAGCTGAGAGGTGCAAGGAGCTCGTCGATGGTTATAGGAAGGGATTGATTGTAGTTATTTATCCCAAATGGGGCAACCAAGTATAAAGCTGAGGTTGCCAACAACTGTGTCCAGACCATTTTTGGGGTTTTGTATGAAATTATGTCCAATTTGCCTTTCTCTGTTATTTTGTGTTGTTCCAATACACAAAAAGGAAATAAACCTGTGTATAACAAAATACGAGTAATTGCAATAATTTTTCTGGGAGAAATACTTCATTTTCTGGAACAATTTCAAGGGTGCCAACACTTTCGGCCATAACTGTATACAGCAGAGCAGTTTTTTTTGTGTATGTAGCTGATCTATGAGGGCACATGCAGAAGAACTGAGTGTGCATGTAAGTCTATAGCAGAGCAGTGATTTGTATGTATATACAGCAGAGCTGTGTGTTCATGTATGTATGTAGCAGGGTAGTGATGTGTGTATGTACAGCAGAGCTGAGTGTTCATCCATGTAAAGTAGAGCAATATGCGTATATACAGCAGAGCTGAGTGTGCATGTATGTACAGCAGAACTGAGTGTGCATGTGTGTAGCAGACTAGTGATGTGTGTATGTACAGCGGAGCTGAGTGTGCATGCAGGTATGTAGCAGGGTAATGATGTGTGTGTATATACAGCAGAGCTGAGTGTGCATGTATGTATGTAACAGGATAGTGATGTGTGTGTATGTACAGCAGAGCTGAGTGTACATCCATGTAAAGCAGAGCAATGTGCGTATATACAGCAGAGCTCAGTGTGCATGTATGTAGCAGAATAGTGATCTGCATGTATGTACAGCAGAACTGAGTGTGCATGTGTGTAGCAGAGTAGTGATGTGCGGATGTACAGCGGAGCTGAGTGTGCATGTATGTATGTAGCAGGGTAGTGATGGGTGTGTATGTACAGCAGAGCTGACTGTGCATGTATGTATTTAGCAGGGTAGTGATGTGTGTGTATTAGGGTGACCGCAAAAAATCGATGTCGGAATTTTGTCCGTCTGGACCCCACAAAACGATTCCCCTTTCCAGATATTGAGATAGCCAAAATTTGAGCTCGATCAAACGACGTTAACCCGTGCCGCTCGTCGGTCAAAGTTTGAAAAAATCCAAATTGAGGTTTTTTAAGATTTAGGTATTTTGCATAGTCTGTTAGACTATAAAGAATGTGACAACAACATTGCAGAAATAGCCCTGACCAAATTCTCGAACCATTTGTGGTATTTGAATGCAGAGTTGGTGGGATTATCGTTTTTTGATCCCACCATTACAGACAATGAAAAGTGGTTAATGGCTAATAAATTGCTCAGTAGCACAGATGAACCATCAGCGCACGCTAGGGTTGTAAATCCAAAAGTTAGGAAAGAAAAATTAAAAGAGGTAGGAAGTAACCGACTTTAACGACCTTCTGACAAAAGATGAAGAACAAAAGCAATATGTCCTGCAAGTTGTAAGCAAATGCCGAGCATTATATTCTGACGTTTCAAAAACTACTTTAACAAAAGCTCTAGAATAGATTAGATAACTATGTAAAATTATCAACTCATGTAGGTTAGCGTGCTCTGATGGTTCATCTGTGCTACTGAGCAATTTATTAGCCATTAACAACTTTTCATTGTCTGTAATGGTGGGATCAAAAAACGATAATCCCACCAACTCTGCATTCAAATACCACAAATGGTTCGAAAATTTGGTCAGGGCTATTTCTGCCATGTTGTTGTCACATTCTTTATAGTCTAACAGACTATGCAAAATACCTAAATCTTAAAATACCTCAATTTGGATTTTTTCAAACTTTGAGCAACGAGCGGCACGGGTTAACGTCGTTTGATCGAGCTCAAATTTTGGCTCTCTCAATATCTGGAAAGGGGAATCGTTTTGTGGGGTCCAGATGGACAAAATTCCGACATTTTTTCCCCCCAATATGAGATCCGGTCACCCTAGTGTGTATTTTCAGCAGAGCTGAGTGTACATCCATGTAAAGTAGAGCAATGTGTGTATATACAGCAGAGCTGAGTGTGAATGTATGTAGCAGAATAGTGATCTGTATGTACAGTCATGGCCAAAAGTATTGACACCCCTGCCATTCTGTCAGATAATACTCAGTTTCTTCCTGAAAATGATTGCAAACACAAATTCCTTGGTATTATTATCTTCATTTAATTTGTCTTAAATGAAAAAACACAAAAAGAATTGTCCTAAAGCCAAATTGGATATAATTCCACACCAAACATAAAAAAGAGGGTGGACAAAAGTATTGGCACTGTTCGAAAAATCATGTGATGCTTCTCTAATTTGTGTAATTAACAGCACCTGTAACTTACCTGTGGCACCTAACAGGTGTTGGCAATAACTAAATCACACTTGCAGCCAGTTGACATGGATTAAAGTTGACTCAACCTCTGTCCTGTGTCCTTGTGTGTCCCACATTGAGCATGGAGAAAAGAAAGAAGACCAAAGAACTGTCTGAGGACTTGAGAAACCAAATTGTGAGGAAGCATGAGCAATCTCAAGGCTGCAAGTCCATCTCCAAAGACCTGAATGTTCCTGTGTCTACCGTGCGCAGTGTCATCAAGAAGTGTAAAGCCCATGGCACTGTGGCTAACCTCCCTAGATGTGGACGGAAAAGAAAAATTGACAAAAGATTTCAACGCAAGATTGTGCGGATGTTGGATAAAGAACCTCCACTAACATCCGAACAAGTTCAAGCTGCCCTGCAGTCCGAGGGTACAACAGTGTCAACCCGTACTATCCATCGGCGTCTGAATGAAAAGGGACTGTATGGTAGGAGACCCAGGAAGATCCCACTTCTTACCCCGAGACAAAAAAAAGCCAGGCTGGAGTTTGCCAAAACTTACCTGAAAAAGCCTAAAACATTTTGGAAGAATGTTCTCTGGTCAGATGAGACAAAAGTAGAGCTTTTTGGGCAAAGGCATCAACATAGAGTTTACAGGAGGAAAAAAGAGGCATTCAAAGAAAAGAACACGGTCCCTAAAGTCAAACATGGCGGAGGTTCCCTGATGTTTTGGGGTTGCTTTGCTGCCTCTGACACTGGACTGCTTGACCGTGTGCATGGCATAATGAAGTCTGAAGACTACCAACAAATTTTGCAGCTTAATGTAGGGCCCAGTGTGAGAAAGCTGGGTCTCCCTCAGAGGTCATGGGTCTTCCAGCAGGACAATGACCCAAAACAGACTTCAAAAAGCACTAGAAAATGGTTTGAGAGAAAGCACTGGAGACTTCTAAGGTGGCCAGCAATGAGTCCAGACCTGAATCCCATAGAACACCTGTGGAGAGATCTAAAAATGGCAGTTTGGAGAAGGCACCCTTCAAATATCAGGGACCTGGAGCAGTTTGCCAAAGAAGAATGGTCTAAAATTCCAGCAGAGCATTGTAAGAAACTCATTGATGGTTACCGGAAGTGGTTGGTCGCAGTTATTTTGGCTAAAGATTGTGCAACCAAGTATTAGGCTGAGGGTGCCAATACTTTTGTCTGGCCCATTTTGGGAGTTTTGTGTGAAATGATCAATGTTTTGCTTTTTGCTTCATTCTCTTTTGTGTTTTTTCATTTAAGACAAATTAAATGAAGATAATAATACCAAAGAATTTGTGTTTGCAATCATTTTCAGGAAGAAACTGAGTATTATCTGACAGAATTGCAGGGGTGTCAATACTTTTGGCCATGACTGTATGTACAGCAGAACTGAGTGTGCATGTGTGTAGCAGAGTAGTGATGTGTGAATGCACAGCGGAGGTGAGTGTGCATGTATGTATGTAGCAGGGTAATGATGTGTGTTATGTACAGCAGAGCTAAGTGTACATGCATGTAAAGTAGAGCAATGTGCATATATACAGCAGAGCTCAGTGTGCATGTATGTAGCAGAATAGTGATCTGCATGTATGTACAGCAGAACTGAGTGTGCATGTGTGTAGCAGAGTAGTGATGTGCGGATGTACAGCGGAGCTGAGTATGCATGTTTGTATGTAGCAGGGTAGTGATGGGTGTGTATGTACAGCAGAGCTGATTGTGCATGTATGTATTTAGCTGGGTAGTGATGTGTGTGTATGTACAGAAGAGCTGAGTGTGCATGTATGTATGTAGCAGGGTAGTGATGTGTGTATTTTCAGCAGAGCTAAGTGTACATCCATGTAAAGTAGAGCAATGTGTGTATATACAGCAGAGCTGAGTGTGAATGTATGTAGCAGAATAGTGATCTGTATGTATGTACAGCAGAACTGAGTGTGCATGTGTGTAGCAGAGTAGTGATGTGTGAATGCACAGCGGAGGTGAGTGTGCATGTATGTATGTAGCAGGCTAATGATGTGTGTTATGTACAGCAGAGCTGAGTGTAAATGCATGTATAGTAGACCAATGAGCTGAGGGGGACGTACACGTCTCTGCAACAGGAGGTGGAGATGAAGACCAAGAAGCTGAAAAAGGTGACACTTTGATATAAGGACCCAGTCCCCTGTATACCCCGGCGTCACCTAGGTGGTCACCATGCAGAATCAGTAAGTTGTTGCTCCACACGTGGTGGAGTAATGCGGGCTGTGTTCTTCTGTCTCAGCTCTACGCCAAGTTACAGGCTGTGAAGGGAGAGATCCAGGACCAGCACGACAAGTACGTGCGGGTGAGGCAGGACCTGGAGCAAGCCCAGAACGAGCAGACGCGGGAGCTGAAGTACAAGTACGTTTGATGTTGTTCAAAATTTGGGATATACCCCCCCCCTCAAGGGTGGAGAGAATGCCTTCGGGGACTGAACTTTGGGTCATTTTTTTTTTTTTTTACTGTCAGGTATTTGATCATTGAAAACTTCATACCTCCGGAAGAAAAGAACAAGATCATGAACCGTCTGTACTACGATGCCGAGGAGGACCAGTGGAAGTTTCAGCCTCTCGTTCCTCCGGGAAAGTAAGTTCTCGTAAGATCCGGTGTCACACTGTGATGGTCTTCAGTGAGGGAGCTGGGACCCTAATGATCCCTGATAGGATCAGCAGCAATGATGTAGTATATCTGAGCATTCGCCATACCAGAGATCAAGATAAGAATCAAAATCTGCCATGTAATGTAAATTTTACTAAAATGGGTACAAACATAATGATATGTTCAGACAAACAGATAATTGTTAATCAAGGGTTAATAGGAACACTCATTCCCAATAATCACCAAACAAATGAGAAAAATGCTTAGACCTGCTGTAAAAATGGCCTCCCCGCTCCTTCTTTCTAGTAAGTGTTTTATCTCAATCCAGACCTGTATTCACAGCTATACTGCTCAGTACTGCTGTATAATGTCTTGTATGCAGTTGCTTTCTAGTAAGTTTTTCATGTTTCCTCACTGCTGTAAATCAAAGCTAAACTAATCAATACGGTTTTTATGTCTTCCTGTTGTCGCTTTTAGTAAGTGTGTTATCACATCCAGGAGCTGGATTCACATCTACACTTCACATTAATAATGCTGCATAATGGCCTGTTTTCTAGTGTATTATCACACCCTAGAGCTGGACTCACACCAGCTCTTAGTACCAGGGGCTGTGGAGTTGGTAAGCCAAACCTCCAACTCAGACTCCTCAATTTCCCTGACTCCCAACTGCGCCACAACGGGTCACAACTGAGCATGTCCTTAAAATGCAGCACAGATTTATCGCAACTAAAAGCCTAGATCCTTAGATCAGAAACAGAACAGACATTTCAGAACTTTCCTAAATTCTTCTGAAAATATTTACATCACATCCTGCACTGAACTACTGTACCCGATGTATTAGATATTTTAGGAGGATTTTATACCAACTCCAACTCCACAGCCCTGCTCAGCTCCACCGTCTCCTCGTCTCTCAGCAGCACCTGTTGCTGAATTTCCCGGTCCCGACGTTTCTGCAAATTTGATCAATTAAGGGGTTAATTTGTGCATTGAAATCACCAAAATGATGCTTGCTTTCCTGCTACTTTTTCCAGCACTGTGGAAACACGGCCTTAGCCCCTAAAAATGCGTGAAAAACGCACGTAATGTGGTTTTCTGGCCATAGCCTGCATTTTTCCTGCAGAAAACAAAATGCATAAAAAAATGTACATGCTTGTGAAAGTGCTGAGACTTTGCGCTGTGAGAGGGGAGTGACTTCCATGTATATTTCATGCATTAGTCTTTTTTTTTCTTCATTTTTTAGCTAAGGAGCCCAGTTGCAAAGCTTAAAACCACATGAAGGACATATAGCAGAGCTCTTTAGTCCAACACTGATCAGACCTAGGAAAGTAGTTCATAGATCACAACTAACTACTAATTAGTTATTAGAACTTATTCTTTCTCTCTGCCTGCAGTCACCACTAGAGGGAGCTTAAGAGTTTAACATTAGAACAATTGCACAATATGCAGTAAGCTCTTGAGCTCCCCCCAGTGGTGACTGGGAGAAGACAAAATTTTATCATTCTACACTTTCAAGATCCTGGGGATTTGTAGCATTTGTATCAGAAAAAAAAACAAAGCTCAAGAATGGACATTCACTTTACATTTGCAATAAGATGGCAGAATTTATTTAGGAATATTCTCAATTTCTTGTAAACCCAATAGTACAGAACTTTCTTCTATGTATTAAAAAACTGGTTAGAAATCACGGATTGTGGGGTGGTGGGGGCTATATTTTCTTTGCATTGAGAACTGTTTTTTTTTTTTTTTTGCTTTATCGGTCTCATCCTCTTTGTTATGTACAGTACAAATTTGCAGGCAATGTCTTGATAGGGTTGCAGACTGGTCGGGTAACAATGGACAGGGGAAGGTATATAGTGCAAGAATTTTAATTTTCCATCTAAAGCAATAAATAGGAGAAACCTCCAGAATTGTATCAGTAATTACTACAATGGATTACCCTATAAACCTATTAATGCTCTATCCAATTTCATGTATAATGAGATCACGGGATAAAATGGAAAATACAACTAGGAAATCAGTTAATTTGCAGATAACCGTCATCGATCGTCCATCAGTCAATACCGATCTCATTAAGATGGATAATTATAAGGAAACGAACACTAATGACAACGTAATGAACATGGAAGAGGAGGAAGGCATCGATGGAGCAACAGATCCATACAGGACGATGGAGTCGTGGAGTTGGAGATAGTTTAGGGTGGAGTTAGAGTTGGCAGAAGTGTCCCACTTGTAAAATCAAATATTCTATACTAATATTAATTATTTAATTTATTAATTTTGATAGGAATTAAGAAAAGTTTAGAAATGTTACTACTATACTCATAATTTGTGCCCTAAAAGTCAAAAGGAGAAAACAAACGCAATACAGTGGTGTAACTAGAGTCCTTGCAAAATTTGGGCCTGACCTGACCTGTTGGTCAGATGTATTCTAATTTATGTTCTAAATCCTGTAAAGACATTTGTGTTGCTGCCTCTTCATAATGTAGTGTAACAATGTTCCCTATTCTATACTTATGTCACCCATCATGGGCCCCTTCCTGTTATAATGTCCCTCATCCTGCGCTGCTTCCATTGATGTCCCCCAACCTGGTGTAGTGCCTCGACTCAGGCCCCTTCTAGTAATATATGTCCCCAATCCTGGTATAATGTCCCCCATCCTGTTCCCTTCCAATTATAATGTCCCTCATCCTGGTGTAATGTCCTCCATCCTAGGCCCCTTCCAGTAATAATGTCACTCATTCTGGTGTAATATCCTCCATCCTGGCCCCTTCGAGTAATAATGTCCCTCATTCTGGTGTAATATCCTCCATCCTGGGCCCCATCCAGTAATAATGTCCCTCATTCTGGTGTAATATCCTCCATCCTGGCCCCTTCCAGTAATAATGTCCCTCATCCTGATGTAATGTCCTCCATCCTGGCCCATTACAGTAATAATGTCCCTCATTCTGGTGTAATATCCGCCATCCTGGCCCCTTTCAGTAATAATATCCCTCATTCTGGTGTAATGTCCTCCATCCTGGCCCCTTCCAGTAATAATATTCCTCATTCTGGTGTAATGTCCCCCATCCTGGCCCCTTCCAGTAATAATGTCACTCATTCTGATGTAATGTCCTCCATCTGGCCTCTTCCAGTAATAATGTCACTCATTCTGGTGTAATGTCCTCCATCCTGGCCCCTTCCAGTAATAACGTCCCTCATTCTGGTGTAATACCCTCCATCCTGGCCCCTTCCAGTAATACCCTCCATCCTGGCCCCTTCCAGTAATAATGTCCCTCATTCTGGTGTAATGTCCCCCATCCTGGGCCCCTTCTAGTAATGATGTCCTCCATCCTGGGCCTTTTCCTGTTATAAAGTCCGAGCTTCAGGGTCCATTGTTTAATAATATTCCCCATTATTGGAGCATAGAAAAAAAAATGGATCTGACATCATCAGCCCTTGGAAGAGCTGTCTGATGCCACTCACTTGCTGGATGGCGCTCATGATGTCACATTGGCAGATAGGACAAGTGCACAATCAATAGGTAGTAGAACAGGACAAGTGCCCCATAGCTGCTGATCAGGCTCACATCCTGACCATGGAAAATCAACAGCACCACTCTCTTCCCACTGCGGAGGTCAGCAGCTCTGACTGCCCCCCTACATACCCCTCACAGTACTAAGAGCCATGCTATATTTTATATAATGCCACCAACCTTCTGGTCCAAATATCAGACAAAAGAGCTAAAATGCAGGTAAGTGATCTCAAAATTATCTATAATATGAGCTGAGTGCTTGCAGGGGGGGTGATCAGAACAGGAAATCAGAGAGGTGCTGCTTCAGCCAATAGCTGTAGAGCAGGAAGTTTGTGAATTTCAATTTCAGCCAATAGCTACAGAGCAGGAAGTTTGTGAGCTACAATTTCAGCCAATAGCTACAGAGCAGGAAGTTTGTGAGATGCAATTTCAGCCAATAGCTACAGAGCAGGAAGCTTGTTAGTTACAATTTGAGCCAATAGCTACAGAGCAGGAAGTTTGTGAGATACAATTTCAGCCAATAGCTACAGAGCAGGAAGTTTGTGAGTTACAATTTCAGCCAATAGCTACAGAGCAGGAAGTTTGTGAGATACAATTTCAGCCAATAGCTACAGAGCAGGAAGCTTGTTAGTTACAATTTCAGCCAATAGCTACAGAGCAGGAAGTTTGTGAGATACAATTTCAGCCAATAGCTACAGAGCAGGAAGTTTGTGAGATACAATTTCAGCCAATAGCTACAGAGCAGGAAGTTTGTGAGATACAATTTCAGCCAATAGATACAGAGCAGGAAGCTTGTTAGTTACAATTTCAGCCAATAGCTACAGAGCAGGAAGTTTGTGAGATACAATTTCAGCCAATAGCTACAGAGCAGGAAGTTTGTGAGATACAATTTCATAATACAGCACAGTACAAAAAGAGGACTTGAAAAACCTCCAATAATGAGAACAGCAATAGAACAACAAGGTTTACCCGTACAGGCCTCCAAACAAGTGCACTATCAGGGTGCAGTGGACCCATATAAAGATGGCAACACAGGTGCAAAAATATATATAAATATATCTTTCATTTTTTATGAAAGATATATTTATATATATTTTTTTAAAATGTGTTTTTTGCACTTTTTATTCAGGGTGCAGTTGGGCTCATTTGGTCTTGTAAACTGTGGTGTTTGTTTTCCACACGGCATGCATTTGTTAGCGCTGGGCAGCCCACCTGAACTAATAGAAGGGTGTTGGTACTAGGCTGGCCTGGACGCTGTGCATGGCCTTAGTGTGAACAGTGCCGCATACAAGTTGTTTTTGTGCATCAACATACCAGGCAATCGCCCTCTCCATGTATTGGTAGGCTGGAGCAGTTGCTTGATTGGTATTTTTGCACCTGTGTTGCCATCTTTATATGGGTCCACTGCACCCTGATAGTGCATTTGTTTGGAGGCCTGTACGGGTAAACCTTGTTGAGATACAATTTCAGCCAATAGCTACAGAGCAGGAAGTTTGTGAGATACAATTTCAGCCAATAGCTACAGAGCAGGAAGCTTGTTAGATACAATTTCAGCCAATAGCTACAGAGCAGGAAGTTTGTGAGATACAATTTCAGCCAATAGCTACAGAGCAGGAAGTTTGTGAGATACAATTTCAGCCAATAGCTGTAGAGCAGGAAGCTTGTTAGTTACAATTTCAGCCAATAGCTACAGAGCAGGAAGTTTGTGAGATACAATTTCAGCCAATAGCTACAGAGCAGGAAGTTTGTGAGATACAATTTCAGCCAATAGCTACAGAGCAGGAAGTTTGTGAGTTACAATTTCAGCCAATAGCTACAGAGCAGGAAGTTTGTGAGTTACAATTTCAGCCAATAGCTGCAGAATTTATAAATTCCCTTTACATTATCCTCCTGTTGCTGTTAAAGGGGTGGAGTCATATAAATAATTACTGTTGGAAATTAAAGGGGCATTCCCATGTCATGCACTTATGGCATATCCTCAGGATATCCTGCAATGGACCCACATCTATCTCCAGAACATGGCACTAAAACCAGTGAGCAACGGGGTACCGCTCTCTAAATAGATGCGGGGCCTATTGGTCATGCAAATTATCTCTTCAGAGAAGAAGAAGGCTTGAACTCTAGCGCAACCTATTGGTGGAGCCTACGTCAACCATCCATTTATATACTATACCGCCATATATGAGACGGGATTACCCCTTTAAGGTCTCCATCCCTCATACCCTCCAGGGTTGTCCACCTTAGGGGACTTTTTTTTTTCTAAATGTATGTATTTAGAGCTAAAATTATATTTGAAATCAGGTTTCATTAAACATTTTGCACCGTTTGGCTTTTAGAGATCCTTCTTTGCATATTCAACTCTGATGTGGTCTGCGGTGATAAATTATATGAGATGAGCTCAGAAAAAAAAAGTTACCTACTTTCCCATCAGTCAGAATGAGCTCACTGATGGGATCTTAGTTAACTCATTCTGCAGCCAGTAATAAACAGTGTAACAAAAGGGCTATAGAAGGCAAATCGTCCTAAATTTTAATGGAACCAAATTGAGAAAAAAAAAATTATTTTGAGACGCAAATATAAGCTTTAAATGTGCAGAAACCCTTTAAGACACAAAAACCCAAGAAGCAATTTTTCATTTAGATGAACATTTTTCAGCCAATCTGCACTTTTCAGATAAAATTATTAACCTGCACGACATTGTCACGGTAATGACTGGTCTTCTCGGTAATTACTCTCTGTTCTTAACCTTCATCAATTCCCACGTAAAGGACCGGACAGACAAGCAGGTCCGCCAGCACGGAGTTAAAGATAGAAAGAGGCAAAATAAGGGCATAAAGAATATTACAGATTCCTAACAAAACAAAAGCTGAACAATAACTAAGTTAAGTTTAGTTGCTGTTTAAAGGAATTGTGTCATTAGAAATTTACCTTTTCTTTAAATCAAGTTTTTGTATTGTACATTTTTAAAATAAATATTTGCAATGTGTTTTTTTTGTTGTATCACAATCTACAGTATTCGGTTTCAGTAGCAGAACTTGACCCGAACTTGATCCCGAACCCTAACCCCATATAAGTCCATGTGGCCCCGAACTTTGGCACTTTAAAATGACTGCAAAATGGTCATGGTAAGGGATAGGGGGCTGAAAAGGAAGCAAAATGCTGGTAAGAGCAGGACAATTTCCCTGTAATCAAATGTGGATAAGGAAATGACTTAAAATAACATTTAATAAAAATAATAATCTTGAACCAGGAGGCAGACGTCCAAGTGGAGGAGTGGGGCACTGCCTTTTGTATGTATTTTACTGTATTTGTTAATAATTAAATAAATAAAAAAAAAATGACATGGGGTCCCCCTATTTTTAATAACCAGCTAAGGGAAAGCACACAGCTGTGAACAGCCAATATTTATGAACATTCACATGTTATTAATATCAGCCACCTGCTGTCTGCTTTGCCTTCGCTGGTTATTGAAATTGGGAAACCCTAAAAAAATTATGTGGGGTTATACAATTTTTAATAGCCAGCTAAGGCAAATCAGACAGCTGGAGGTTGATATTAGTAGGCTGAGAAGGTCTATGGATATTGGCCCCATCCCAAATTAATAAGACTAGCCCTCAACTGCTCCAGAAATGGCACATCAATTCTGGAGCAGCTGAGGGCTAGTCTTATTGGTTTGGGATGGTCTTATTAGTTTGGTCTTATTAGGCTAGGAAGGGGCCAATATCCTTAGACCTTCTCAGCCTACTAATATCAGTTCCCAGTTGTCTGCTTTGCCTTAGCTGGTCATTAAAAATTGGGGAATATTGACATCATGATTTTACCTTTACGAAGGGACCAATGATGACAGATATAGCCCCATCTGTCAGTCCGTTATTCAATTGGAGTGATTCTATAGGCCCTACAGTGATGTGAGTTAATGCATCACTTCCATCCCTTTGTTATGATGCTTAAAATCTATACCTCGTAAATATTGTATCGACACAGAACCCAATATTCCTATCTGAACAATGGGGACATTATGAATGTAAAGATTCTGTCAGCACAGGAGCTTCAGCCTGGTTGGGGGGGGGGGGGAGTTCTCCTTTTTATAAACACATGTCCTTTTGTTATCGGGTTCCCAGAGAGCCAGTAGCACAATTAATATATTAGGAATTTAAAAAGTTCACAAAACTGCAAAGTAACTATTTTTAAAGCACATATTTGTGTCCTTTTTATTAAGTAAAATAATTAAAAAAAATTATGTTTTTTACATATGGGAATTTGATAAAGTGGATATTACAAGTTGCTGTTTATTCTAGATGCTTCATTGGCGCTCAAAATTGAAAACACAAAGGTCAGTCACATGGAAAGTCAGTAAAAGTTATGGGTTACACTGTAGGAACAATGAAATGGCTTAAATATCTGACATTGGACAGACGGACGGATGTTACATCCTCACAAGAGCCTGATACAATGAGCTTACAATCTACATTATTGATATCTGAAGCGCCAACCTACGAGAAAATGAAAAATCCCAATGAAACATTTTACACTCTGGAAACTCCTCATCCGTGAAGCCCGAAGTGAAATTACAATAAAAAAAAAAAAGAAAAAAGCTCAGGGAATTATATATTACTCTCTCCTCCGAAAATGCAAAATCATTAAACTGTTCACGCGGAAAGATGAGTCAAAGAAGTTTACGTCAATGGGGCATAAAAGGAGGAAAATTTTCTAGACAAATGGGCCCAAATGAAGTATAACATTGTTTTACAATATAACACCCTGAAATTGTGCCGTAATATGTATCTGTCTGCAATTACAACTCAGCCAATTACTTCTGCTAGAGAAAGAGACGTGGGCTGCGAAAGTATCACAACCTTACTTCTGTTTCCCATCCTAAGAAGTAAGCCATTCTTGACTACAATGGATTAACCCCTTCTTGACGTGTGGCTTACATGTACACTTTGGATGCGGATAACAGTTGAGTGAAATTGTTTGGAAAACGTTTCGCAATCTCAAATTCGGCACAAATGTAACACATTCGGATTTGTGTTCGAAATCCCCGAACATTTTCCTCTAAATAAGCAAAATTCAGGCACAGTTCGGTAAATGATCAAGTTTCCACTAATGCTTTTGTTAGGACTTTGGCTAGGATAGTGGTGCTGTATGATGAGCAGGGGGGGACGTCTTTGATGAGGAGAGGCGGCGGGGCGAGATCAGAGGACCGGCCAATTGTTATTCTTTTTTTAAATTAACTTTAAGTGTGCATATTCCGTCAGCCAGAGCGCAGAAACTATCCTCAACGTTTAGCCACAAGGGCTCCAGTGGCTGGCAAGTGCTGCATCAGGTGGCCTCTCCTCCTCTTCCTCCACCTTAACATCACACCCAGTACAGTCCTCAGATTTTGTACCCCAATTACCCTTGTTTCCTCCCGCGCCACTACTCTCAAACTGCCCAAATGACTGTGAGGAACTATAGATGGGCGAGACTGCAGGGCTGTTCACACATTCAATTCCATGGGCATCAGAAGTGTACTCCAAAGATTCACAGGCCAAAATTTTTTTAAGTTGGATCCCAGGTCAGAAAAAGTAGGGTCCGAGCAGAATCCAGACCCTCGTCACCAGACGTTAACCCCCGGGGGTGGAGGTGATCCTGATGATACTCAGATACCTGAGGATCACACGGACTGCACTGTGCTGTTAGGGCAGAAAGAGGAGGAGGGTGACTCTCAGGGAGAGGCATGGGAGAACAGAGACGATGATGATGAGGTTGTAGATCCCACTTGGTGTGAACCCAGAGGCATGCAACTGAGTAGCTCAACAGAGGAGGTGGATGAGGAAGACGAGGAGGTTACGTTGCTGCTTCACGTACAAACACTGATTGATTTAGCCACAACAAGCACTGCATCCTCAGCCCCAACTCTGATTGTGGCTAGCAGCGGTCGCAGGACTGCAATTTGCAGCAGCGGCAAGGGTTGCCTAGCCTGGCAAGGATAACCCAACTCACATTATCTGCCAACTTTGTAAAAAATGACTCAGTAGAGGCAAATATTCCAATAATTTGACTACAACATGCATAAACCAGCACATGCGCAATCAACAAGCGTTAGTCTGGGAATCTCACACTGCTAAAATGTGGCCTAGCGAGCCTCGCCAACCACCGGCCGTCCCATCAACTGCATATGCTGCTTCTTCCTCCTCCATCGCGGTGGCAAGTGTTCTGACACAGGTCTCCAGCTGCAGAACCACCACTTGTTTGCCCCCTAAAGTCAAGGTGGGTGAGAGCCCGTCAGCTGTTACGGAAGTGGTGATGCCTGCTCTTTTTGTTTCACCAAGCACACCACATGTTTCTCAATCCACCATAACATCTCTGCCTGCACCTCACTCACAGTCCAGCAGTTTGTTGTGTTCACCATACTCCGCCCTCTCTCAGCACAGCAGCCAGTCCTCGGTCCCGCAGTTTTGGTCACATAAAAGGTTGTTTCCTCCTACACATGCCAAAGCTGAGAGCTTGAACTTCTCCATCACCAATCTGTTGCCCATGGAAATTCTGCCTTTCCGCCTGATGGATACAGATGGTTTAGGAAAGCCGATGGCCGTCGGCCCGTCGCACTTCCCCAGTATCAATTATCCATTCGCCACTACTTCACCAAAAAAGCTCTGCCTGTGCTACACCAGCATGTCGCAGACAACATCACCCGTTCCTTGAAAAAAATGTTTGTCTGTCAGGGTGCATTTCACCATTGACACCTGGATGAGCAAACATGGGCAGGAGCGCTACATCTCGCTGGCTGGGTACTGGGTGACTCTAGTGACTGTGGGGGCAGGCAAGCAAGGGGCTGCTTCACAAGTCAGTCTTGGAATCCCCAAGGCTTGTGGGACAAACCTCTGTGTCTAACAGTTCCTCCATTGCTTCTGCCTCCTCCACCTCCTCTAGGGCCTCCATCTGCACCCTCAACCTCTACCTTAATCAGACATGCGTTCCAGCAGTGCAGAGCAAATCCCCACGACCTCCCTACTGCTCAGCCAGGGCTCACCGCAATCAGGCAGTGCTTAAATTAATATGCCTTGAAAATGGCAGTCATACAGATCAAGAGTTGTGGACAGCTATCCATGTCAAGTTTGAGCAATGGTTGTTTCCACTAAACCTGGAGCCAGGGAAGGTCGTGTGTGATAACAGTGTGAACCTGGTGGCGGCTCTACACCGGGGACAACCACACACACATGCTTTGCATGGCTCACATCCTCAACCTGGTGGTACAGCAATTTCTCCTCCACTATCCCAGCCAGAATGCACTGCTGCAGAAAGCATGGTCGCTGTGTGCTCATTTTCGCTGTTCGCACCCCGCAGGTCCTCGACTTGCATCACTACAGAGGTTGATTTGCGATGTGCTGACTCAGTGGAATTCCACTCTGCATATGCTGCAGCAACTGTGGCAGCAGCAACGAGCCCTGATAAGATAAGATAAGATAATCCTTTAATCGTCCCACCATGGGGAAATTCAGAGCATTACAGCAGCAAGGCAGGGACAAGTACAGATACAGATGCATAAAGGCATTACATTGACAGTAGGTAGGTACATATACGAAAAAAAAATGTAACCGGACTATCACAACTTTGGATCTATCAGTTCACTGTTTGGGTCGTTCTCCGTTTTGGACAGTGCTGGTTATACAGCCTAACTGCAGCAGGAAGGAAGGACTTTCGATAGCGCTCCCTCTCACATTTAGGATGAAGTAGCCGGTCACGGACAGTACTGCACATCTTCGTCACGGTCTCATGCATGGGATGGGAATCATTCTGCACCATGTAGCTCACCTTGGCCAGTATCCTCCTGTCGCCTACTTCCTGAACTGGGTCAAGGGGGCATCCCAGGACAGAGCTGGCCCTTCTAATCAGTTTGTCCAGCCTATTCCTGTCCCTGGTTGATATGCCACTACCCCAGCACGCCACACCAAAGAAGATGACTGATGCCACAACAGAGTTGAAGAAGGATGCAAGGAGTGCCCCCCTAACTCCGAAGGCTCTCAGCCTTCTGAGCAGATAAAGCCTACTGTGGCCCTTCCTGTACACTGCATCCAAGTGATGGGCCCAGTCAAGCTTATTATTGAGGATCACACCAAGGTACTTATAGGTGTCGACTATCTCAATGTCATTTCCCTGAATGTTCACCACTACTGGTGGATTTTTTCCCTTGCGAAAGTCCACCACCAATTCCTTGGTCTTCCCAGAATTAATCCTAAGGTGGTTCCTCTGACACCACTCCACAAAAGCTTGGTTAGTATCTCTGTACTCTCTTTCATCTCCTCCTGTGATGAGGCCTACTATTGCAGAGTCATCAGAATACTTCTGCAAGTAGCAGCTAGATGAGTTGCACTTAAAATCCGCAGTGTACAGTGTGAAGAGAAAAGGGGCAAGAACTGTACCTTGAGGTGCCCCTGTATTGCAGATCACCGTGTCTGACACACTGTCCCGAACCTTTACAAACTGAGGTCGGTTCGTGAGGTAGTTAAGGATCCAGGTGGAGAGTTGGAGGTCCACGCCAGCAAGGCCCAGCTTGTCTCTCAGTAGACCTGGCTGTATGGTATTAAAAGCACTAGAGAAATCGAAGAACATTATTCTCACAGTGTTCCCAGGTTTTTCCAGGTGAGAGAGCCCTATCTAGAAGGTGGATAATGGCATCATCCACACGAATGCCCGGCCTGTAGGCAAACTGGAGAGGGTCCATATCCGAGCTCACTAGAGGACGGAGACATGTGAGAACCAATCTCTAGTACCTTCATCAGGTGTGATGTCAATGCTACAGTTCTATAGTCATTAAGGTCTTTCGGATAAGGTTTCTTCGGAACTGGTACCACACACGATAATTTCCACAGTTGTGGTACTATATAGTGTTGAGTTTTCCGATACCGCAAGTATCGGGTATCGGCCGATATTAGCTGTATCGGAATTCCGATACTGACTTCCGATACTTTTTTCGTATTGGATACCGGAATCGGAAGTTCCCATAAAGTTATCAGCCTGCTCGATTTGATTCAGCCAATGGGAATCCTCAGAAGTGTGGGCACATCCTGTTAGGCATGTTAACTATTGGCATGGCTGTGATTGGCTGCTGAAATGACATCATCATGATGCGCGGTCTGTGCGCATCATGATGCGCAGTCTGTGCCGACTGCGGGGGTCTGTGCCGACTGCCGGTGGTCTGTACGGGCCTCTCGGGGGCCTGTGCCGGCCGCCGGTGGTCTGTACGGGCCTGCCGTGTGCCTGTGCCGGCTGCTGGTGGTCTGTGCGGGCCTGCCGGGTGCCTGTGCCGGCTGCCGGGGGTCTGTACGGGCCTGCTGGGGGGCTTGTGCCGGCTGCCGGTGGTCTGTGCGGGCCTGCCGGGGGTCTTGTGCAGCGTCGGACTGGCCCACCGGAGAACCGGTGGATTCTCCGGTGGGCCCTGGCATCTGGTGGGCCCTGGCACCTGCTGGCATACAGGGCCAGCAGTTGCCTAGGGCCCCCGCTGCTCCAGGGGCCCCCAGCCAGTGGTGTGTCGCACACCATGCAGCTGCTATGGGGGCCCCTGCCAGCGGAGCAGCAGCGGGTGTCAGGAGGCAGGAGCCCCTGTCCCCGCTGCTAAAGAGAAATGAATATTCACTGCGAAGCAGTGAATATCATTTCAGGTCTCCACCCCCAGAGGCCCCGCCCCCAGCCCAGTAGCCGCTCTGCATCAGGGCCGGCGCCGCCCTCAGTCCTCTCTGCTCCTGGCCCACAGCCAGTGCGCGATGACGTCACTACATCGCGCACCCGCTGTGTGTCTGGCAGAGGGGGCAGCTCCTGACACTGAAGCCGGGATCAGCGTGGGAGCGAGGAGGAGAGGTGAGTATTGTGGTTTGTTTTTTATCTATATATATCTCTATCTAATATCTATATCTATCTATCTCTATACCTATCTATCTATTTATCTATCCGTTATCTATCTCTATATCTTTTCTCTGTATCTATCTATCTCTATATCTATATCTCTCGCTATCTATCGCTCTATCTCTATATCTATATCTATCTCTATATCTATATATCTATCTCTATCTATCTCTATTTCTCTCTATATCTATCTCTATATCTCTATAGCTATCTATCTATATATCTCTATCTCTATATCTATCTCTCTGTATATCTATCTATCGCTCTATCTCTATATCTATCTATCTTTATCTATTTATCTCTATATCTTTTCTCTGTATCTATCTCTCTCTATATCTATATCTATCTATCTCTATATATATCTATTATCTCTATATCTATATCTATTTCTCTCTATATCTCTCTCTATATCTATCTATTTATCTCTATCTCTATATCTATCTCTCTGTATATCTATCTTTCTATCTCTATATCTATCTCTATATCTATCTATCTTTATCTATCTATCTATCTATTTATCTCTATCTATTATCTAGATCTATCTCTATCTATCGCTCTATCTCTATATCTATCTTTCTATCTCTACATATATCTCTATATCTATCTTTCTATCTAAATCTATCTATATCTATCTATTATTACTATCTATCTAGCTATCTCTATTATCTATATCTACCTATCTCTATATCTTTCTATCTTACTCTATCTCTATATCTATCTGTTATCTCTATATTTATTATCTATCTTTATCTATCTATCTCTATCTATTATCTATATCTATATCTATCTCTCTATCTATTTATCGATCTCTGTATCTATCTCTCTCTATCTACCGCTCTCTCTATCTCTATCTATCTTTATATCTATATCTATCTATCTCTATATCTATTATCTCTATATCTATCTACCTATCTATCTCTATATCTATCTCTATATATATATCTGTTTCTCTCTATATCTATCTCTATATCTCTCTCTCTATAGCTATCTATATATTATCTCTGTATCTATCTATCTATATATTATCTCTATATCTATCTATCTATCTATCTATCTATCTCTATATCTATCTATCTATCTCTATATCTATCTATCTATCTCTATATCTGTTATCTTTATATCCATATCTATCTCTATATCCATATCTATCTCTATATATATCTATCTCTATATCTATCTATCTCTATAGCTATCTTTCTATCTAACACTATATCTCTATATCTATCTCTATATCTCATTATCTATCAATCTCAATCTCTATCTCTCTTTATCTATCTATCTATTGATCTATCCATCTATCTCTATATCTATCTCTATATCTATCTCTATATCTATCTATTATATCTATCTATTATCTCTATTATCTATATCTATCTATACATCTATCTATCTAGCTATCTCTATCTATCTCTATATCTCTCTATATCTATCTTTCTAACTCTATATCTATCTATCTCTATACATATCTCTATATCTAGCTATTATCTCTATATCTATCTTTCTATATCTATCTGTCTCTATATCTATCTATCTATTATCTCTATATCTATCTATCTCTATATATCTCTATATCTATTTTTATTTATAGCCATCTATCTATATATATTTATCTCTATATCTATATACACTCACTGGCCACTTTATTAGGTACACCATGCTAGTAACGGGTTGGACCCCCTTTTGCCTTCAGAACTGCCTCAATTCTTCGTGGCAGAGATTCAACAAGGTGCTGGAAGCATTCCTCAGAGATTTTGGACCATATTGACATGATGGCATCACACAGTTGGCGCAGATTTGTCGGCTGCACATCCCTGATGCGAATCTCCCGTTCCACCACATCCCAAAGATGCTCTATTGGATTGAGATCTGGTGACTGAGGAGGCCATTTGAGTACAGTGAACTCATTGTCATGTTCAAGAAACCAATCTGAGATGATTCGAGCTTTATGACATGGCGCATTATCCTGCTGAAAGTAGCCATCAGATGTTGGGTACGTTGTGGTCATAAAGGGATGGACATGGTCAGCAACAATACTCAGGTAGGCTGTGGCGTTGCAACGATGCTCAATTGGTACCAAGGGGCCCAAAGAGTGCCCAGAAAAAATTCCCCACACCATGACACCACCACCACCAGCCTGAACCGTTGATACAAGGCAGGATGGATCCATGCTTTCATGTTGTTTACGCCAAATTCTGACCCTACCATCCGAATGTCGCAGCAGAAATCGAGACTCATCAGACCAGGCAACGTTTTTCCAATCTTCTACTGTCCAATTTCGATGAGCTTGTGCAAATTGTAGCCTCAGTTTCCTGTTCTTAGCTGAGAGGAGTGGTACCCAGTGTGGTCTTCTGCTGCTGTAGCCCATCTGCCTCAAAGTTCGACGCACTGTGCGTTCAGAGATGCTCTTCTGCCTACCTTGGTTGTAACGGGTGGCAATTTGAGTCACTGTTGCCTTTCTATCAGCTCGAACCAGTCTGCCCATTCTCCTCTGACCTCTGGCATCAACATGGCATTTCCGGCCACAGAACTGCCGCTCACTGGATTTTTTTTCTTTTTCGGACCATTCTCTGTAAACCCTAGAGATGGTTGTGCGTGAAAATCCCAGTAGATCAGCAGTTTCTGAAATTCTCAGACCAGCCCTTCTGGCACCAACAATCATGCCACGTTCAAAGGCACTCAAATCACCTTTCTTCCCCATACTGATGCTCGGTTTGAACTGCAGGAGATTGTCTTGACCATGTCTACATGCCTAAATGCACTGAGTTGCCGCCATGTGATTGGCTGATTAGAAATTAAGTCTTAACACACAGTTGGACAGGTGTACCTAATAAAGTGGCCAGTGAGTGTATGTCTATATTATTATTATTATTATTATTATATCTGTATATCTCTATCTATTATCTATCTCTATCTATATATCTATCTATCTCTATATCTTTCTATCTATAGCTATCTATCTCTATATCTATCTATCCATTATCTATTTTCTATCTATCTCTATATCTATCTACCTATCGATCTATCTATCTATCTTTCTTTCTATATCTATCTTTATATCTATCTCTATCTATCTCTATCTATCTCTATGAATCTTTCTATCTATATCTATCCATTATCTACTTTCTATCCATTATCTACTATCTATCTCTATATCTATCTATTTCTACATCTATCTTTCTATCTATATCTATCTAACTCTATATCTATATATCTATATAGCATTATACCCTATGAGGGGATGCATTATTCCCTATGAGGGGGCAGCACTATACCCTATGAGGAGGGCAGCATTATACCCTATGAGGGGGTGCATTATTCCCTATGAGGGGGGCAGTATTATACCCTATGAGGAGGCAGCATTATACCCTATGAGGAGGGCAGCATTATTCCCTATGAGGGGGGCAGTATTATACCCTATGAGGGGGCAGCATTATACCCTATGAGGGGGTGCATTATTCCCTATGAGGGGGCAGTATTATACCCTATGAGGGGGGCAGTATTATACCCTATGAGGGGGCAGCATTATACCCTATGAGGGGGTGCATTATTCCCTATGAGGGGGGCAGTATTATACCCTATGAGGGGGCAGCACTATACCCTATGAGGAGGGCAGCATTATACCCTATGAGGGGGTGCATTATTCCCTATGAGGGGGCAGTATTATACCCTATGAGGAGGCAGCATTATACCCTATGAGGAGGGCAGCATTATTCCCTATGAGGGGGTGCATTATACCCTATGAGGGGGTGCATTATTCCCTATGAGGGGGCAGTATTATACCCTATGAGGGGGGCAGTATTATACCCTATGAGGGGGCAGCATTATACCCTATGAGGGGGTGCATTATTCCCTATGAGGGGGGCAGTATTATACCCTATGAGGGGGTGCATTATTCCCTATGAGGGGGGCAGTGTTATACCTTATGAGGGGGGCAGTATTATACCCTATGAGGGGGGCAGTATTATACCCTATGAGGGGGCAGCATTATACCCTATGAGGGGGTGCATTATTCCCTATGAGGGGGGCAGTATTATACCCTATGAGGGGGGCAGTATTATACCCTGTGAGGGGGTGCATTATACCCTATGAGGGGGTGCATTATACCCTATGAGGGGGGCAGTATTATATTCTATGAGATGGCTGCATTATATTCTATGAGATGGCTGCATTATACTATGTGAGGGGGCTGCTTTATATTCTATGAGGGGGCTACCCCAACTCCTGCTACATAATTAAGACATGTACAACCTTATATTATACCCGGATATTAGCGTGTTTTACCACATAATTGGTGGTCTGGTATTTAACTCTATGCAGCTACATAGTGGGCCCCAAGAATGATTTTCTCTGGTGGGCCCAAGGTGTTCCAGTCCGACGCTGGTCTTGTGTGTGTGCAGGCATCGTCCGATGGGACTACAAGTCCCATCGGGCGATGCCTGCTACACTGACAGTGATTGACACATTAGCCAATGATGGGACAGTAGTAGTCCCATCATCCGGCTAATGTGTTGAATGTAAAAAAAAAAAAAACCATACTACATACATACTACATACCCCCGGTAGGCCCGTACAGACCACCGAAAGCCAGCACAGGCCCCCGAGAGGCCCATACAGACCACCGACAGCCGGCACAGGTCCCCGGCAGGCCAGCACAGGCCCCCGAGAGGCCCATACAGACCACCGCCAGCCGCACAGGCCCCCGACAGGCCGGCACAGGCCCCCGAGAGGCCCGTACAGACCACCGAGAGGCCCGTACAGACCCCGCACACACAGACACGCACAGTGTCCGTCCACGCACCGCCCACACTCTTCCCCCCTCCCGAACAGTCTGTACAAGGCAAGAGAGGGGTTTTTTCAATTCCGATATTTCTGTCCCATTGACTTGAGTGGGACTTCCGGGATCGGGATCGGTGATACCCGATACTTTTTTTAGATCGACCGATCCATTCCGATACGATATTTTTCAGTATCGGGTGGTATCGCTCAACACTAGTACTATACCTATTCTCAGGCTCATATTGAACAGATATGTAATGATCTCACTCAGCTGGTGCCCGCAGGTTCTGATTAGACTTGCACTGATGCCGTCAGGACGTGCAGCCTTCAAAACTTCCATCTTATCCAGTTCTTTTGCAACCTGGGTACTTGTGAAGAACAGACCCTGTCTCAGTTGACAAATTGCAGCAGGGGGTGAGGCTATTGTAGCAGAGTGGTGTGAATGGTATGCAGGAGCAGCCAGTGTGTGATTAAATCTGTTAAAGAATAGATTAAGTTCATTAAGCCCCTCTTTATCTACAGTACAACCATCCTGTCTATGCCCAGATATAGACTTTAGACCCTCCCAGACTTCATGAATCCTTTTCTGTGACAATTTCAGTTCAATCTTTCTCTTATAATTAGCCTTTCCCTGCCTGATTAGATTCTTCAGATCTTTCTGCACCTCTCTCAGCCTGCCCTTGTCACCTTATCTGAAGGCCAACTTCTTCTCTTTGAGAAGAGCCTTTATTCCGGGGCTGATCCATGGTTTGTTGTTAGAGAAGCACCTCACTACTTTTGTGGGTACCGTGTTGTCTACACAGAAATTAATGTAGTCCGTTATACAGTGTGTGAGACCATCCATGCCATCACCATAGGAATCTTGCAGCACATCCCAAGTGGTTGTTTCAAAGCAGTCTCTCAAGAGCATCATCGCTCTCCTCAGTCCATATCCTCACTGTGCGAGTGACAGCAGGTTCTCTCTGTACAAGTGGCTTGTACACGGGTTGGAGGTGCACTAGGTTGTGATCCAATCTTCCAAGGGGTGGTAGGGCTGACGAGGCATATGCCCCTCTCACATTGGCAAAGAACAAGTCCAATGTTTTGTTGTCTCTAGTGAGGCAGGTAACATACTGTGGGCAGCCGGGTAGTATGGATGCTGGAGACACATGATTGAAGTCTCCCGAAACCAGAAGGAGTGCTTGGGGGTGAAGGGACTGCATCATGCTAACTGTGGATTGTAGGACCTCAGTGGCGGCATCAGCTTTCGCAGAAGGGGGGACATATGCAGCTATCATGATTACATGCGATAGTTCCCTCGGTAAATAAAAAGGTCTCATGCCCACAGCTAATAACTCAGTGTCCTTACAGCATGTTTGCTCTTTGACCACGATATGCCTAGAGTCACACCATCTATCATTCACAAATATCGCCAGCCCTCCGCCTTTCCTCTTACCGCTCTCCCTAGTCCTGTCCACGCGAATGAGTTTAAAGCCATCCAACGAGACAACAGTGTCTGGAGTACCTTCGGTGAGCCAGGTCTCTGTAAACAGCAACATACTTGCACTCCCTTAATTCCCGATGATGTCTGGTCAGCGCCGACAGTTCGTCCATCTTATTCCCGAGTGACCTCACATTGCCCATAATGACGAAGGGAAGAGGAGGTCTATAGCGCCTTCTTCTAGCTTTCCTGAGGGCTCCAGCTCTGCAACCTCTTCTCTTAGTCCTCCTTATTTCTGGTGGAATGTCCTCTGGTCTCGCTTTATCCCTAAGCAGCAGTATAGCTTCTCTGGAGTAGACAATAGGGTCTTTTTCAGTTCCTGGATTTCCCAACACAATAGATCCAAGTAAAACAAGGTAAAAAGTCCATCGAAGGTCCAGGTCCTCTTATGGTTTTCCATAGTGAAAACCAAAAACAAAACACAAAACAAATATCCTGGAATAAAAAGGTAAAAAATATATTGCAAAAATTGCATGAAGGTAGTAATAATAATAAGGGTATTTAGTTAACATAATTTTCCAACTGTTTCTGAGTTGGAAAATCCATCCTGTCTGGCCTATACTATTACTGGTGGTTCAGTCCCTCTGTCCTTGTTCACATTTACGTCACTTGACAAGTGGAAAGGTTTTAAATACAAGAGTTAGGACTGTCCCACGGGGGTTGCCTTGACGTGGCGGGATGGCTTCTACATTATTTTGATCAAAATTATGTTAACTAAATACCCTTATTATTATTACTACCTTCATGCAATTTTTGCAATATATTTTTTACTTTTTTATTCCAGGATATTTGTTTTGTGTTTTGTTTTTGGTTTTCTCTGTGTAAAGGTCATGTGTTCATATGCAATTACATTTTGCATGCACATTAACTTACTTTTTCTGCTCAGACCAAGTTTCTCATTTGTTTCATTGTGCATTCTGTGCATATAAGGGTGTGACCGCCCTGTTTCTGAGTTGGAAAATCCATCCTGTCTGGCCTATACTATTACTGGTGGTTCAGTCCCTCTGTCCTTGTTCACATTTACGTCACTTGACAAGTGGAAAGGTTTTAAATACAAGAGTTAGGCTAATTTCACACTTGCTTTTTTTTGCACCTCGTTTTTCCCGCAAAAAAACGCATTGAAAAAACGCATACAAAAGCATACAACTGCTGCGTTTTTTTCAAGCATTTTTATGAGCATGCATGAAAAAAACGCAGCGTTTTTATGCATTTGTATGCGTTTTTACCGCGTTTTTAACGCGTTTGCGGTTTTTCCAAATATTAGGTGGCCCCTCACACTAACCCAAACCATGACTTTACTAACCCTAACCCTAACCCTGACCCTGACCCTAACCCTAACCCTAACCCTGACCCTAACCCTAACCCTGACCCTAACCCTAACCCTGACCCTAACCCTGACCCTAACCCTAACCCTGACCCTAACCCTTAACCAAACCATACTTAACCCTAACCCAAACCCTAAACCCTAACTAACCCTAACCCTGACCCTAACCCTAAACCCCCTTAACTAACCCTAACTCTAACCCAAACCCCTAAATTCCATGGTTAACAAAAAAAAACGCATGTGCAAAAAAACGCATACATAAGCATGCCAATGCGCACATATGCGCACCCATAGACTTATAATGGGTGTCTTGCTGTAAAAAAACGCATTGCGCGCGCATGCGTTTTTTTGAGGCAAGTCGGACGCCCAAAAAATGCAACAGGATGCATTTTGTGCGCCCGAGCGCATACCGCAAAAAAACGCATGCGCGCAAAAACGCATACAAACGCGTGTGTATGCGCACATAAGCGCATCCCATGCAAAGTATAGGAAAAAAAAACGCATGCGTTTTTTAGCGCTAAAATCCCGCGAAAAAAAATGCAAGTGTGAAACCAGCCTTAGGACTGTCCCACGGGGGTTGCCTTGACGTGGCGGGATGGCTTCTCCATTATTTTGATCAAAATTATGTTAACTAAATACCCTTATTATTATTACTACCTTCATGCAATTTTTGCAATATATTTTTTACTTTTTTATTCCAGGATATTTGTTTTAAGTTTTGTTTTTGGTTTTCTCTGTGTAAAGGTCATGTGTTCATATGCAATTACATTTTGCATGCACATTAACTTACTTTTTCTGCTCAGACCAAGTTTCTCATTGGTTTTCCATAGTGCAATGTCCTTTGGAGTAACAATAAAAAAGAGAAAGGAAAAATAGAAAAAATAGAGAAAAAAGAGAGCAAAGAAGGATCTACTGTAACAGGCTTCCACTCCAGCGGCGCCAGGAAGTGAAAAAAATATATGACATGCAATATGTCATGTCATATAGCCTTTGCCAAGGCAGTACGGACATGGTGCAAGTCACATTTTCAGAGTGGGCACAGATTAAGGACCTGTGCACCCTTCTTCACAGTTTCAAAATGGCTACTAAGATGGTTAGCGCTGACAACAGTATCATCAGCATCACTATTGCGGTCATCTATATGCTGAAGCAGACTTTGAAAAGCCTGTGGGAGGAGGTGGTGGTCCCAGAGCAAGAGGAGGAAGCAGAGGAGGGTTAACACAAGAGTCGCACAGGCAGTTGCCATAGGATGGTGGATTACAACGATTAAGTGGGGCCCATGGTATCAGACAAACTGTTAGTGAAGTTGCAGGAACCAAGAAACAAATGGAGGAGGAAGAAGTGATGGGAGCGCAGCAGTCAGGAGATGAAGATAGTGATACCCTCACTGTTGTCCATAGTTGGCTGGAGGGGATGGAGGAAGCATGCTTGAGGGTTACCCCACCACCAACACGCCATGGACTTCCCTGGTGGGTTGCATGTAGTGAAAGGGGTGTCAGTGCCTCATTATACTATTTCTACTCTGTGGAAAGTTATGCCGCTTTTCCTGGTGTCTGCCCCTAATTTTTGGAAATGTTTGGACTCCAAGTTGAGTCTCCTTCATGTGTCTTGCCTGAATTTGGCAGCGCTCTCGGAACACCAGGCCTACACCTGTCACTTATCTACCTGTTACTGTTTAATGTTTAAGCTAGAAATGCTGGTCCCAGCCCTGTCTCAAGCATCCATGCTGCGCAATTATACTATTTGTACTCTGGATCCATTAATGCAATTTTCCTTGGTGTCTGGCCCTAATTTGAGCTGTTTTGGCAGCTTTTGGGGCCCCCTGTTGTCTATGCGTTTGGTTTTGCCTCCAAATTAATTCAGTGAAGTTCGGTTATGTTCAGTGAACGTCAGGAAGTTCACCGATCCGAACTGAACCGAACTTTGAAGGGTCCACACATCTCTAGTGCAGATGAATGGAGCAGGCTCAGTAGTTGATCCTGTACCATACAAGGCAGGTGTCTACTGTTTTATACAGCTGGAATCCAACTCCAACATGAGTGATCGAAGCGAGCTCTAATGGGTATTTTTTACCACTTACGGTAATTTCTGCTGTCAATCTTTGAGAGTGGTGTGGTGACACGATACGGGCATCAATGGGATACCATGGCTATTGGCCTTTTAATAGCCCCCATCCCCAACACAGAAGATCATCATTTCTACATACTGCAATAAAGATCAAACGAATGCAGGTTCTATTCTAGAGGCGACTAAAAAAATTAAATATAAAAAAATGATTTTAAAAATCTGAAATGTTTCTTTATAAAAATGTAAGCGTTTAAAGGTAATTCTGAATTTTTCCCCATTCAAAAATAAAGAAATAAAATAAAATTAAAGATTTGTTGCTGCGTCCGTAAAAGCCTAATCTATGAAAATACAAAATTGTTCGATCCCAATGGTAAAAACCGTAAAGAGGAAAAAAAAATGACAGAATTGGTCAAAAAATGAAGCATAATGCTATAAAAACATCGTACGTACCCAAAAATTTGTATCCATACAGAAAAAAAGGAATCTCGCTGTGCAATAAACAAACTCTAATATAGGTCTATGGAATTAATGAAGAAAAGTCACTTATTTACCATTTTCGATACATTATTTGGGAAAGGGGATGGGGTCACTTAAAACTACAATTTGTTCTGCAAGAAAAAAAAAAAAAAAAGAAAAAAGTGTAAGAGAAAGAAAACTATGGCTATGACAATGGGAAAAGAAAAAAGTTAGGGAAGGAAAAAAACAAAGAGGAAAAATTAAAAATCACCGGAGTTAAAGGACAGCAGAACAATATATAACAATGTTACCATTGTCGTTTACTTCACCAAAATGACAAGTACACTTTTTTTTAATATATTAATTGTGCTACTGGCTCTAATTACTTTCTTGTATTAATGAGTAAATAATATCATTGTGAGTGGAAAATGTGCTTTCACCATACAGATTCAATTATTGAACCATCAAATATCATTAAAATCTACTGTTTCACCTATCCAGGCTTCCTCAGGAGGTGTCAGGCAATAATCCCCAGACTCTTTATCATCACGTATTTGATGCATGTGATACTTTTCCACATTTTAACTTTACCTTGCTAAAACCAGCAATATCCAATTGGCACATTCATCCTAAAACAATCATCTATCCTGACATAATACATTGATACGTTGCACTTCCTCACCTTATTACTCAGAACTACTTCCCCATAATATGCCCTCTTAATCTGAGATGTGACGCATGCACACTACCTCACTAGGATATTCCTTACTACTGCGCCTAAAAATGGACATTCAATTATAGAATCATCAACTATCATTAAAATCTAATGTTTCGCCCATCCAGGCTTCCTCAGGAGTGTCGAGCAATAATTCCCAGACTCTTTAAAGTTTTGCATGTTTTTTTTAATAAATATATTATTTTGGGAGAGTTTATTTTTTCTGTACATTTTTTTTATATTTTTTCCCCATTTGAATACAGTGTCATCCAGTGTATAGGAATCCCAAAGAACATTGTCAGATGTGGATACATTGTATGTGAATAATTCTATATTAGAGCTTTTGTTTCTTTTGTCAAGAAAGAAAAAAAAAATCAGCTTTGTTCTTTACCGATTTTTTTGGTGCCTCTTCTCATCTCCGTTACCAGACACAATGCAATTATTCTAATTTAGGGAACCAATTTCAGGCTTCACAGATTCTGGAGAAAAAAAAGTGCTCGGGAGATCCGAAGGCTCATCTTAACCACACAATGTTAGGAATCTGTGTAATATCCCATTTTCCAAAAGATCAGGTGATCTATATAAATATAATGTGATTCCCAACAAGGTGAAGTGATGTGGTGCAGTCTGTTGTGAAGTGTTAGTAGGAAAGGTCAGGTCACACAGGGCACTGGAGAAATAGATTTTCTGTGATAATCGAGAAGAAGAATTTCCTTTTTTCTCATCCGAGCCCAGAAAATAGGAATGGAATTTAAAGTGAGTGCCCAAAAAAGGAGTAAATCTATGGGTGGGGAAGGAATTAAAGATCTTCCCCAGAATGTTGGATGTCTACCAATATGGAAGACCGACCAACCTGACAATATCAATGGGAAGCAGGGTATAGGACTTGCGGGTTCTGTAACAGGTACTTTGCATTTGATTGTGTGATAAAACATACAGTACATCCATGGATTCTCAAAGCCCATGATCGGGGTGGGCACACTGGCCACAGGCGTCCGTGCAACAGGCAGTTGATTGTCTCTTCAGAGAGGAAGAGGACTAGAACTCTAGTGCCACCTATTGGAAGTAGCAATCCTAGAAGTCAATGTCGACCCTTTAACGAGCCTTGATACATGACTTAGGATAAAAGCCAAACCAGAATCTCAATTTGCAGACACTGTGTTTCGGGGTACTGCCCCTCGTCAGTGCAAAGTGTGAGATCTGGTTTGGCTGTGTGAGAGGGGACTGACCGATATCCAGGAAGTATAATTTCTCCTTGCGGAGAATGACATGCTAAGTATGCCGAGGTGGCACTAGAGTTCTAGTCGTCTTCCTCTCTGAAGAGACAATTTGCATATTTCCCAGAGGAGCATTGCGGCTTTTAGTCTCCTCATCTCGGCATGCTTAGCATGTCATTCTCCGCAAGGAGAAATTATACTTCTTGGATAACAGGCAGTTGATGCACGGGTGAAACAGCTGGCAAAAGTATGGGAGACCTCAGATTTACAGGAGTTCTGAAACAGGTAGCAGAGATCCTTGAGAAAGCAGACTAGTGATGGGGGAACCATAAAGTTCGGGGTCCGTACCGAGTTCGGATTCGCCACTTCGAACATCAGGTGTTTCCCACGCTGTCATCTGCATCTGTCATACACCGGTGTCTCTGATCAGCAGTAACATCATTACCCGTGGATGTTCGGGTCTGGTGGCTTAGGCTGAACATCTAAAAAAAAGTTTGGTTCGGGCACTAGGATGGTATCCAATCCCAGACCCCATTCAGATGAATTGAGTACCCGAATATTAATTGCTTGTCACGCTGTCACGGGCAAACACAGGCTCTGATTGGCAGTAGAAAGTGAGCCAGCAGCAGCTGTGACTGGAGGTAAAAAGTTTACCTCCGGTTACAGGAGTCAGCTGATGAAAGTACTACTCCCATCAGCCTATACCTGCTGTCGCTGAATGCCAGCATCTGCAATATAAATGCATTTTTAGAAAATGATGTTGGGTCTTTTCTATTTTAGATAACCAGTGCAGGCAAAACTGACAGCTGTGAGCTACAACCCAAAGCTGTCAGCTTTATTATGGCTGGTTATCAAGAACAGAGGGGTGCCACACCATTTTTTAAAATTATTTAAATAAATAATTAAAAAAATGGTGTGGGGTCCCCATCATTTTTGACTGGGGGCTGTTATTCTCAGGCTGGTAAGGTGCCATGGATATTGCACCCCCCTTCAGCCTAAAAATAGCAGCCCACAGCCGCCACAGAAAAGGCGCATCTAATAAAAGCGCCAATTCTGGTGCTTTGCCCAGCTATTCTCACGTGCTCTGATGCGGTGGCAAGTGGGGTAATAGTTTGTGGGGTTGATGTCAGCTGTTTTATGGTTAATGACATCAAGCCCAGAGGTTTGTAATGGAGAGGTGTCTATCAGGCACCCCATTACCAACCCCATAGTTAGATTGTAAAGAAAGACAGTCAGAATAAAATCCTTTATTTGGAAGAAAAAAAAGCAAAGTTATAGTTACCTTACATATATTTCATTGACGCCAATGTCCCCTGTAAAAAAAGAAAAAAACAAACAGCGTGGGGACTCGACTTTGCTTCATCCAGCAGATTGACACACCTAGTGATGACAGTCTCTGGTTCTTAGTCGAAACTAGGCAGGTGTATCTAATCAAATAAAATACTGTGGCACTAGCATTTAACCCCATCCTACCAGGCTCTGCTACAGTGCATTACACAACTTTATTTTTGGACATTGGGGTAAATTGTTGATCACATGAGTTAAACGGCTGCCAATAAAGTTCGGTATCTTTCCCCTTTAACACTGTGTTCCTTTGGAAGCTTTCTTATGCCTCGCAGTGGTTTGCTCAAATTAGCTTCACCTAAACTGCGCACTGAGTGTAATATAGCAACTCTTTTAATTAGCTGCCCGTATAGCCGTGTGTTATTACAACATGAAAGGACTTAGTCCTTTTCATCTTCTACTTCCCAGTTACATCCTTGTTAAAATGAACTTTTCCAGGCAATGGAAATCTAATAAAATGTGCAGTGAAACCCAACAAAAAATTCCATTAACACCCGCCCAGTGTCAATAATACTATCAATTATGTAGCACATTTACGACATGATATAAATAAAATCTTAAATGTAATTTTTTTTTGTTCAGATATGAATTTTACTGTAAAATCAAAGCGCATTCAGTCACTCATTACAGCCACAGTCAGTAAAACAATACAGTAAATTATTCCATCCAGGAGCAAGCTTTACAAATTGCACTGTAGAGCATGTAGGGAACCAACAAGCCAATAGGGAGGGACCTACAGTATATACACCTTGTAATCACATATTAACCCATTGCATCATTCTATACTTTACTTATCCAATACAGTTCCTGACTTACATCCAATAATATACTCCAGAGCTGCACTCACTATTCTGCTGGTGCAGTCACTGTGTACATAGATTACATTACTGATCCTGAGGTACATCCTGTAGCTCTTTTTTATTATAAAAGTATCAAAACACAATACATAACAGACTACATAATACAAAACACAATACATAGCAGACAAACAATGCTCCCGACATAAATATTTGTGCAAACCTCGCAATTTTACCTGATCCCCCAGGCTTTCCAGCCTAGAGGGCCCCAGCAGGATCCCTCCACCCCTATACAACTTGAAATAAAGAAACCCCTATGTAACACATTCATCCCCTACGCACACCCTTTCACACTCCATTCTCGCTTTGCACCCATACCTATATACAAGTAATAAAGAAAAAAACCATATTCCGGCCCTTCTGCCTTAAAAAAAAACCATAGCCACTTATACTGGCAAAACCCCAGCACCAGCCTAACACCTCTACGAAAAAAAATTTTTTTTTTTTAAATTTTAATAATTTTTTTCCTTTTTTTTTTTTTTTTTTTTTTTTAAATTTTAATAATTTTTTTTTCCTTTTTTTTTTTTTTATTTATCATCCCCCCACCACACCCAAGGTCCAAAAGTCCATAGCCCATTACACGAAACACACAAGGTCCATCAATGTTCATGGCCTATCACATCTATCTCTTGGCAAAAACAGTTTATGCTCCAAGAGGAAAACCCTCACCCGGCTCCACCCAAAACCTATGCTATTTACCACGTGGTCCATTCTTCTTTTCCTTTCCACGATTTGTCCATCCACTTTCCCTTCAGATAAAGGTCCTCTTTTCCCATTCTCACCCCCCATTCACCCCCCTCCCAACCTCACTACACCCTCCCATGCACTCCTAACTAAAACAAAAGAAAGTATGTATAATACACAAAAATACAAATATACAATATATATCTACATATACACCACATAACATTATTACCATATTTGTTTTGGCTTGCCACCACACACTTTCCTTTGCAGACCCAAGATCAGTGCCTGCAAGCCCAATATCCATTAATGCTCTATGTTTCCAAAACAAAAGTCTAGAGTGGCATGCTTTAGCCCACCACCAGGAAAAGGAGTTCTCGAGGCCCCGTCCCTCACTAACTCATTCACCCTGTCCCTCAACAACTAAGACTGTCCCTGCTTCTGTCCCTAAAGAAACTGTCCCTATCTGTCCCTTCCTGTCCCTACTCCACCTAACTTAATATAACTAACTTTCTATCTGTCCCTCAGTGCCTGTCCCTCCCTGTCCCTATCTGCCCCTACTTCTGTCCCTAGCACACCCAGTGAAACTTATGCTATCCCTACCCTCATTCACACGGAGCTAGCTCTCCCTTGAGTGCGTTTTTAAAAGGAGAGGCCTCTCCAAAGCCAAGAGGCCTTCCTCACACCCAAACTTTCGAACTCCAAAGAACGGACCTTCACCAGGTCACCCAAGATGTTTCCTACCACCTCATCCCTTGGGAGGGTTTTTTTCCGCGTCGAAACTAGGCACCGTGCATTCCAAGTGTAGAACCTAACCACTACACTGACTAGAAATAAAGTGCACGGGTCCCGGCCACCCAGGGATCTGAACGCTCCATAAACCCACTCAGCGTAGGAGAGGGACGCCAGCCGCGGCCAACGTATGGAAGCACCCACCCTGTTGTACACCTCTGCATTAAAGGGACACTGAAGCAGGAAGTGCTCCATGCTTTCCAGCACGTCGCCACACTCCTCACAGGGACAACCCCGATCATCGGATTTCCTGCACTTCAGGTTATCCTTTACATACAGCCTCCCGTGGAAGCAACGCCAGGTCAAGTCCCAAAACTTCATGGGGATCCGCTTAGAATTTAAAAGCCCCAGCCCGACCTCCAGATCCCGGCCTGGGCAATCCTTAAGGGCCAGGGGCTTCTGGAAATGGGTCAACAGGACCCTCCTGTCAAGGCATTGCCTCGACATGGTCCTGATTTCCCACATTCCCAGACCCCACCGGCGGATCACCTTCAGAACCGGGGTAGCGTAAGCCGGGAGATGCCCATGAGGTGTGCGTAGGTCCTTCACCTGCCCTCCTGTCTCCCATTCCTGGAAGAAAGGCCAAAGCCAACCCTTGCAGGAGACTACCCACGGAGGAGCCCTCTCTAGCCAGAGGTTGGAGATGTTAGTCTTAAGAAAGGTGTTTACTAGAAACACCACCGGGTTGACCATACCCAACCCGCCTAGTCTCCTCGTACGGTATGTAACCTCCCTCTTGATTAGGTTAAGCCTATTCCCCCATAACAATTGGAAGAACAGGCTATAGACCCGTGTCCAGAGAGGTTCCGGCAAGATGCACACACTGCCCAGGTATATTAATAAAGGTAGCAGAAAGCCTTTAGCCAGGGCAACCCTTTCCCTCAGGGTTAAAGACCAACCCTTCCATTGGTCCACCTTTTGGGCAGCGATCTTAAGTCTGCCCTCCCAATTTTGCTGGGGGTAATCCCCGGGGCCAAATTCGATGCCTAGAATTTTGGCGGTGGCCTGGGGCCCTGGAAGGGTGTCCGGGAGATCAAACCTGGGATCTCCCCCTC
This sequence comes from Dendrobates tinctorius, assembly GCF_039654945.1. Lineage (NCBI taxonomy): Eukaryota > Metazoa > Chordata > Amphibia > Anura > Dendrobatidae > Dendrobates > Dendrobates tinctorius. The sequence continues at coordinate 37,980 of NW_027361998.1, read as the reverse complement.
CCAGCCAGAGACTTTCACACTTATCCCGGTTGATCATGGACCCGGATGCCTCCGAGTAGCGCACTACCTCCGACATGACCCAATCCGCCTCCCTTCTCGAGGACACGAAAAGGGAAACATCATCGGCATACGCCACCAGCAGGGACGAATTGAGCTTCCACAGCCCTCTTCCCATCCGATGAGTCTCTGCAACATTCAGAGAAAAGAAAATTAGACAGTGATCGGAGAACTCCACCTCAACGGCGGACACAGCAGAAAAGATGGCGTCCTCCTTCAAAAAAAACCTGTCTATTCTAGACCTACAGCTACCCCTATGGTAGGTGAAACCTCCGTGACCTGGGGTGTGCCGGATGTGGACATCCACCAGGCGAGCTTCGCTGGCTATGCTATTCAACGCGACGCTATCATAAGCCAGGCGATCTCCGGGACCCCCCGGTCACGGGACCTCGTAATGGTGTTGAAGTCCCCACCGAAGACCACCTGCCGGCTCGTAAAAAGAAAGGGCTTGATCCTCAGGAAGAGACATTTGCGGTCCCACTTGGACTGCGGGCCGTAGATGTTGATGAGCCGGAGCTCTTGTCCCCTCATGAAGACATCTAGGATCAGGCACCTCCCCATTTCCAACTCAGTAACCCGTCGGCATTCAACAGCTGCAGTCTTAAAAAGGACTGCCACCCTGCTATACGGCTCGGCCGCAAGAGACCAGTATGAGGGCCCGCACCTCCACTCCCTCCGTGCTTTATAGATGGCCCCCATGTCTGTTAGTCTGGTCTCTTGCAAGAATAAAATTTCTGCCTCAATCCGGGAGAAAAAATCAAAGGCCGTGAAACGAGCCGCATCTGACTTTATGCTGGCAACATTAATAGATGCCAGCGTCAACGGGGCGAGTTCCGCCATCATGGGTGATCAAGTTGGATGGCCAACTTCTTACCACTGCTATCACCTCCACCTGGGGAGGGGTCGGACACCTTCCTTTTCAGGGAAGCTCCCGTTGTGTCCATCCCACCCCCCCGGTGTCCTCGCCCCCGGGTTCCAGGTCTGTCCCCCCCCCAGGAGGAACACTGCCCCCTGAGGGACGGACCCCACCATCCCCCGAAGGACCCTCCGGTGGTACCCCCGGCCCAGCATCCTCGTCTTGCGGCCCATCATCCGAGCCTCCGAGGACGCTGAACCGGTTGGAGAGATCAATCAGAGGGGGGTCAGCGGGCCCTTCCGTGCGCACCCTGGTGGTCGGGGGCGGGGGAGATTTTGAAGGCTTGCCAGCCTTCTTCCCCCCCGATTTGTTACGATTGGCACGTTTACTTTTGCCACCCACTGCTGTAGGCTGCTCCTGGACCTCCTCATCAACACTTTCATACTGTGAGGACCCGTCCGAGTCAGCCGCTTTATCCTCCCTCTCCATCCTCCTGATCTCCTCTCTCACCACACTCTCCCTCAGGACCTCAGAGGCTTTTGCCACGGGCCTGGAGGGAGGAGCAGGCATCGACCCGGTTGCCCGAGACTTCACCTGCCCCCCACCCCCATGGCGTTTTTCTTGCCTCCGCACGTACGCGGGGCCCCTCACCTTGGCATTGCCCTTCCTCACCGGTCCCTCAGCCCCTTCCCCTCCGCCACCACCTGCCACAGCTGCAGGAGCGCCGCCAGAGGTTTCTCCCTCACGGACTCCTCCCGCCGGGCCTGCAGCGGCATTAGAAAAGGAGCGAGGGCAGCGGCTGAGAGGGTGACCTAGGTCACCACACAAGTGACACCGAATGTCCTTACACGAGGCGGCCAGATGACCTACCCCACCACACAAGGCACATTTCTGTACCTTGCAGCTAGCGCTGAAGTGAGTGGGGTCGCCGCACTTGTGGCAGACCTTCGGTTGCCCCTGGTAGAAGACCAGGATCCTGTCCCTTCCCAGGAACGCCGAGGAAGGGATGTGGGTGACCGTGCCGCCGGAAACCTTCAGTTTAACCATGAAGGTCCAGCCCCCCGACCAGATGCCGAATTCGTCCCTGTTCTTTTTGGGGACCTCGGTGACTTCCCCGTAACGGGAAAGCCACGTCATAATGTCCATGCCGGCAAGTGACTCGTTACAAGTGACCACGGTCACTCGCTTGACGGAATTTTGGCGAGACACCGCTTGCGCAACGAAGTCTCGCCATCCGGGCTCTTCCCGCACCAGCTCATAGTTAGACCAGAAGAGCTCAAGCCCCTCTGGCCGCACAAAGCTGACGTCGAAGAAGCGGGACGCCGAAGGATGTATCAGGGCAAAGATGTCATTTGCCCCGAAGCCCATCTTAAGGAGGAGCTCCACCACCTTGCTCCTAGGTGGACAAGCTTCACTGCCCCCCCCACCTAAGACGGACCACATTCCTCCTTTGCGGCCCCTGCCCGGCTGTGGGGAGAGACCAAACAGTCCCTCCCTCCCTTTGGTTTTGGAAGGCAGCAAGGCCGTGTCTCTCTATCCAGAAAGACAAGTCCACTGTCCTCCCCTCTACCACTATCGACCTTTCTCCTTTTTTGAGGGCCTCCAGGAAACGGTGGTGCAAAGCGCCGTCCCTGGAGCCCGGAGGCGAGGAGACCCCCCCAGGACCACCCCGAGGACCACCCCGACCCCCAGCCGCGGCCCCCGCATAACTATGTTGGGGTCTTGCGGCCAGGGGGGCAGACGGGCCAGCCCTCCCACCACTACCACCACTTGTGCCAGCACCCTCATTCGTCCTCCCACTCACTCTCCCATTCACTCTTTTATTATTTGCATTCACCCCAGCATTCACTCCAACACACTCACCCACATTCACAGTAGCACTCACTCCTTCATCCATGTCACTCATATCACCATTCACTTCAGCAAACATCTCCTCAAATATGTCCACTCCACTTTCGTACTCACTCTCACTCGCACAATTGGTGAACATAGCAACATTATTTACATTATTTACATTTCCCGAACCAGTGCAGTTCCTCTCTTTGCCTGCTGGGGGCCCTGAGCTCTCTTGCTGGGAGCTACTCCAGCTCCTGTCCAGGAGCGCTGCTGCCCCTTTAAATGCCTCAGTGCAGATGACATCATGCACTCTGCCCTGGCTGGGCCTAGGAGCAACAGCAGCTCCTGGTTTCAGTTCCATTTTTTTTCCTTTTTCTAAGGTTTCCTTGCTCTGGGCAGGGACGGCCACTGGCACCGCTCCCTGCCCTGCACTTTTCTTCACCCCCACCGCCGGCTTGCCAGGGAGCGCCAGAGTCCCCGCACCCCCAGATGAAGGTAGGTGGGCCGGGGACCCCGACAACTCTCCGCCAGCTTTTGGGGGCAGCACAGCATTACTTAGAAGGGTGGGTGGGACAGAGGGCAGCGGGCCCGCAGCGGCCACGCCCCCCCGCCGGCCGCAGCCACCCCAGGCAGAGCCGCGGCCCCCTGCGAGGCCACGGCCCCCCCGGGTGACGCGAGCACAGCGGGCGGAGCCGCGACCGCCGAGGCCACGCCCCCCGCCAGTCACAGCCACCACGGGCAGAGCAGCGACCCCTTGCGAGGCCACGCCCCCCCGGGCGACGCAGACGCAGCGGGTGGGGCGACGGCCGAGGACGACATGCCCCCCCCGCACGCCACAGCCTTTGCAGGCCGGGCAACACTCGGGGAGACCACGCCCCCCTCACGGACCACCGCCGCCACCCTATGCCCACCACTTGAGACAGGCAAGGCCGGCCACTCCCCCTCGTCGCCCAGCGGCGGCGGAGCCCCCTGCACGGACCCCTTTTTGGGTCGACGTGCCGGAGACCCTGCTCTCACCACAGGCGCCGACATGGGAGCGACCAGCACTTTGCACCGCCTCAGCTGCTGCTTGATGTTTTGTTCGCCCTTCCTAGGCTTCTGGACCCCCACTAGCGATCCAGACTTAGCGGATCCGTACGTGGGGGGTCCAGAAGCCCCAGCACTCGCCGCCGGAGGTGCGGCCCTGGCTGTACCAACTTTACCTGGTGCCAGGCCAGCCCCCCCTGCCACTGAGGGCTGAGCCTGGACACCACCACCACCACAACCAGCACCAACCTCCATGTCGCTGCCCTGGTCTGAACTGTCACCAGATGCGACAGTCAGGTCACAACAGTCATCTCTCTCCCCGCTCCCTCGCTGCGGACCCACCACAGGGCCCGAGCCGGGGTGGGTAGCGGGTTCCACACAGCAGGACAGAGGGGCCCCGGGAAGAGGAGCAAAAACCAGTTGTTCCTCCACGCCTTCAGAGGCCTTACGCCTGCGCCTCCTGTTTCTCCTCTTCCCGGTTGCCTCATCCTCCTGGCAGACCTCATACCCAAACAACAGCGTGCCAAACCGTGCTGGGGATTCAGTCTGCCGTACTTGTTTAAGGATGAGGCAGCCCCCCTCAGAACTACTCCCGCTCCCTCCATCCTCCCCCTCGCTCCCGCTTTCCTCCGCGTTACTGGAGTCCAGCGGGAGGGCCACCTGCTCGGGGGCTATCCCGCTGCATGTTACCTGGCTCACGCTGGTGTCCGCCAGGTCTTCAGGTGGAGGTGGCCCGGATGTGGTGTGGGCGCCATCTTGCTCTTCCTCCTCCTCGCTTTCCTCCACCTGGACGGGGACTCCTGACCCCCCAGGAGACCCACCGGCCATGGCCCTGAACCGGTCCTCGTTCTGCAGCTTCTCCTGGAAGGGGCCGCTGCCGGCCATGATGGAACTTCGCCGGTCCTCCAGGGCCCGAATCTCCCCTTTCAGCCGCTTGACCGTAGCGGTGACCTCCGCTCTCTTTGAGGCAGGGAGCCTGTTTTTACTGATGACCCGGGCTCCCTCCAACTCCCCCCGGAGTCTCCTGAGCTGCTTGCCGGCCTCCTCGTACTCGGAGAGGTGGGCATGAATGCGGGAGGCGTAGGTGGTAGCTGGCTCTCCCGCAACCTTGGAGCCCCAGATGTTAAGGGGGGGCCCCGCCTCACCTCTGCCGGCTGCTGCACCTCCGGGGGAAGGGCCCGCCACAGCCTTCACTTCGGGGGTCCCGGACCCTGGAGCCTTGCGGCCCCCTGGGGTCCGCTTTTTCCCCATCCCTGGGACTGGCTGGCTGTGCCTTGGGCCTCCTGGTGGTGGATGAGGCCCCCCACCCCCAGCTGGCTTGCCGGAGGGTGGGAGCCAGGGGCACAGCCCCGGCGCTCAGTCCCAGGTAGAGTCCTCTTTCCTGGGAAGGGGGCAGATGGAAAGTCCTTGCAGGAAAAAAAACCTCCCTTCCCAGGAGCTTAGCAAAACCCCAGCCTGCAGAGGCTCAGCTGCGACGCTCCTCCTCTTCCAGGGTGTGTCCAGAGCTGCACTCACTATTCTGCTGGTGCAGTCACTGTGTACATAGATTACATTACTGATCCTGAGTTACATCCTGTATTATACTCCAGAACTGCACTCACTATTCTGGTGGTGCAGTCACTGTGTACATACATTACATTACTGATCCTGAGTTACATCCTGTATTATACCCCAGAGCTGCACTCACTATCCTGCTGGTGCAGTCACTGTGTACATACATTACTGATCCTGAGTTACCTCCTGTATTATACTCCAGAACTGCACTCACTATTCTGCTGGTGCAGTCACTGTGTACATACATTACATTACTGATCCTGAGTTACCTCCTGTATTATACCCCAGAGCTGCACTCACTATTCTGCTGGTGCAGTCACTGTGTACATACATTACATTACTGATCCTGAGTTACATCCTGTATTATACTCCAGAGCTGCACTCACTATTCTGCTGGTGCAGTCACTGTGTACATACATTACTGATCCTGAGTTACATCCTGTATTATACCCCAGAGCTGCACTCACTATTCTGCTGGTGCAGTCACTGTGTACATACACTACATTACTGATCCTGAGTTACATCCTGTATCTCTTTTATTATAAAATATCAAAAACAATACAACACAACATTCCAGAAAAGAAAACACATAAACCAAAATACACATATTAATCATACACTTAGGACATACAGAAACTTGTGCAAAAACGCAACTTGTTATAGTCCCCAAGCTTTCCAGCTTAGGGGACCCCCAGCAGGAACTTTCCAACAGAAAACTTTTCCCATAAAATAATGAAAAACAGTTTTTAATCTTTCACCCCCATTCACTCTCTTTCACTCCCCATTCACACTTCCACCCATACCTCTATTGTCATGGGAAGCCTAGGTAACTTTAGGCTGAAACCCCGGGGCCCCTGCGGTGTCCCTCAGACTAGGGGAAACCCTGTCTGTCCCTCAACCCAGGGTTTACACTGAAGGTGTGCCTGCCTGGGCCTCCACCCTGTCCTTGTCTCCTGTCCAGCCCTAAGCTGAACCCACCACACTCCACCCAGTGAGGAGACCAAGCACCAGACCCCACAAATAAGTATGGACAGGGATAACGGAAATGCACCACACCGCGTACACACAGGGGAATACAGTAATGTGCAAGGGCAACCAAATAATACAACACAGGGAGGCAAAATGGCAACAATGGAATATACTACACCAGCAACCGTATGCTCCTTAGACCACCACTCCAGACCGGTATCGCTTAGCACAAGGCAAGAGCTATAGTTGGCGACGCCCATAGTCCCACAGGGCAATTTAAAGACAGAGGTCGTGGCTAAGCCCTCAGCCAGAATGACAGCCTGGTTAACCCAATCCAAGCCGGATCAGAAGACCAACCAGCGCCGCTGAGAATCATGTGGTAAGATGGGGTATTACCGCTGTCTGCTGGACACCCTGGTGCGAACAGTGTCCGACATGACAGTACCCCGCCTTCTACGAGGGACCCCAGGAACCTCACAATGTCGAGGACCAGGCTTGTCCGGATGGCGGCGATGAAACCCTGTAATCAGTCGGTCCGCATGTATGTCCGAGGCCGGCACCCAAGTCCTCTCCTCAGGACCATAGCCACGCCAGTGGACGAGGTACTGTAGAATGCGACGCACTACCCGAGAGTCAACCACCTTGGACACCTCAAACTCCAACGTGCCATCCACCAAGACGGGAGGTGGTGGCACGGGAGAAACATCAACAGCACCCACGACTTTCTTAAGTAACGACTTGTGAAACACATTATGTATCTTGTATACGGCAGGTAACTCTAAACGAAATGCCACAGGGTTGATAATTGCGGAGATCCTAAATGGACCAATGAACCTGGGCCCCAACTTAAGTGATGGTATTTTGAGTTTGAGGTTCCTTGTAGACAACCACACCCAATCACCCACACACAGGTCCGGACCAGGCACACGTCTACCGTCAGCCACACGTTTATACCTAGAACCTACATTCAGCAAGTGCTGCTTTATTCTCCTCCAAACGGATGACAATTGTGCTCCCAACTGGTCCTCCTCAGGGACGCCTGCAGAGCTCCCTTGGCGCAAGGTACAGAATTGGGGATGTTGACCATAAACACAAAAGAAAGGAGATTCCCCAGACGATTCCTGATAATGATTGTTTATCGCGAATTCAGCCAGAGGAAGAAACGCCGACCACTCTTCCTGATTGTCAGACACAAAACAGCGTAAGTATTGTTCCAGGTTTTGGTTCATACGCTCAGTCTGCCCATTCGACTGAGGATGGAAAGCCGATGAATGAGACAATTTAATCCCTAGGCGTGAATAAACAGCTTTCCAAAATTTTGCCACAAATTGTGTACCTCTATCAGATACAATGTCAGACGGGACTCCATGAAGTCTGACCACCTCGCGAATAAATACCTGAGCAAGGGTCTTCGCATTGGGCAAAGATGGCAAAGCAACGAAATGCGACATTTTAGAGAACCGATCAACTATTACCAGAATGACCGTGTTCCCAGCCGAGGAGGGCAAATCCATAATGAAATCCATGGAAATCTCAGCCCATGGCTTACTGGGCACACAGAGAGGATGCAATGTGCCAGCAGGACGGGAGCGTGGTATCTTAGCCCGTGCGCACGTGGTACAGGCTGACACATATGAGGCCACGTCCTGCCGGATTTTGGGCCACCAAAAACGACGTGATACAAGTTCCAGAGTGCTCTTAACTCCTGGGTGACCCGCCAGGACAGTATCGTGATGTTCCCCTAACACTTTTAAGTGTAGGTGTAGTGGCACAAATGATTTATTAGGAGGCAGATCCGGCGGTACCTCCTCCTGAGCATCAGCAATCTCTGCCTCAACCTCTGTCGTGAGAGCCGAGACCACAACTCCCTTTTGGAGGATAGGCACCGGATCCTCACGTGGCTCTCCACCCGGAAAACATCTGGACAAGGCGTCCGCCTTAGTATTCTTAGAACCTGGTCGGTATGTCACAAAAAAAATTGAACCGGGTGAAGAATAACGCCCAGTGAGCCTGTCTGGGGGACAGGCGTTTAGCAGACTCTAAATAAAGCAGATTCTTATGGTCTGTTATAACAGTAATCTGATGGACAGCCCCCTCCAAGAAGTGTCGCCATTCCTCAAATGCCAACTTGATGGCCAACAATTCCCTGTTACCAATATCGTAATTATGCTCGGCCGGCGACAGTTTCTTGGAGAAGTAGGCACACGGATGCAATTCGCCCAAGGATGGACCCTGAGACAGTACCGCCCCAACTCCAACCTCAGATGCATCCACCTCCACAGTAAATGGTAGGGAGACATCAGGCTGAACCAGGATGGGAGTTGAAGCAAAACTGTTTTTGAGGAATTCAAACGCGCGCACAGCAGCCTCAGACCAGTCAGAAAAATTGGTACCTTTTTTAGTCATGTCGGTGAGCGGTTTAGCAATCATAGAAAAAATCTTAATAAATTTCCTATAATAGTTAGAAAAGCCCAGGAATCGCTGAAGCGCCTTGAGATTATCAGGCCGATCCCACTGCAGCACCGCTTGCACCTTAGCGGTGTCCATTTTAAACCCTGAGGCGGAAATTACATAACCCAAAAAAGGTAATTCTTGGACGACAAATACACATTTCTCAAGCTTGGCATAGAGCTTGTTTTCCCTGAGCAACTGCAACAACTGCCTAACATGCTCTGTGTGCATCACGGTCGCGTGAGTACAGTAAATAAGAATGTCATCAAGGTATATAATAACAAATTTCCCCAAGAGATGAGAAAAGACATCATTTATGAAATGTTGAAATACTGCTGGCGCGCTCGTCAGCCCAAAAGGCATCACCAAATTCTCAAAATGACCCTCAGGGGTATTAAATGCTGTCTTCCATTCATCCCCTTGACGGACTCTTATGAGATTGTATGCCCCCTGAGGTCAAGCTTGGAAAACCATTTGGCACCAGACACCTGGTTGAACAAATCGGGTATCAGTGGCATCGGGTAGGGGTCATGAACCGTAATCTGGTTGAGTTCCCTGAAATCCAGACACGGGCGTAATCCGCCATCTTTCTTCTTGACAAAGAAGAACCCCGCCGCCAATGGAGATGATGAAGGCCTGATGTGCCCTTTGCTTAGACTTTCTGCAATGTATTCTTTGAGAGCTTGCCTCTCCGGACCTGAGATATTAAACATCCTGGCTTTTGGTAACTTGGCCCCTGGTTTTAACCTAATAGCACAGTCATATGGTCGGTGCGGTGGCAGCTCTGAACAACCTCTTTCAGAAAATACATCAGCAAAGTCCAGCAACGGCTCCGGGATGCTGGGAGTCACAGCGGAGATACACGTGGCCAGACATCTCTCCTGGCAATATCTGCTCCACTGAATTATGTCCTGGGTTTTCCAATCAATCACAGGATTGTGCATAGACAACCATGGAAACCCCAGAACTACCTGAGCAGGTAAATTACTGAGCACCTTACATGTTACCCGCTCAGAGTGTAGGACCCCAATGTGGAGTTTTACATCAGCCACAAACTCTTTAATCTCCCCTTGTTAGAGAGGGGAGGCATTGATGGTAACCACCCGGATAGGATTAGGCAGCGTCTCCACCTTAAATCCCGCAGTACGCGCAAACTTTTCATCAATGCGATTAGCGGCTGAACCACTATCTACAAATACAGTAATTGACAGCTCTTGGCCCCCGATTACTACCTTGGCAGGGAGCATACACTGGGAGACCACCACGGAGGATATGCAAAGGCTCAGACTAAACTCCTCCAAACCCTCTGAGCCTAGCAGTTTTCCGCCGGCACGTCTTTCTTAGGTACCAGGGGGCAAGCATTAATAAAATGTCCTTTTTTGCCACAAAAAAAACAGACCCCTTGCTTTCTGGGCAAGGGACATTTATGCTTGTTATTATGTGTATGTGATATACCAGCGATCTGCATAGGTTCCACGGATTCACCTGAGGCGACCTCACCAGAAACTGCCCCCCCCCCACAGGCAATGTCTCCTGCGACCTCTGACGAAAGCGGCGATCAATGCGTACTACAAGCACCATAGCAGCCTCCAGAGAAGCGGGAGTCTCATACATTAGCAGAGCTTGTTTAACCCTTTCAGAAACCCCATGCAAAAATTGACTCCTTAGTGCAGGGTCATTCCATTGCGTGTCCACAGCCCAGCGACGAAATTCAGTACAGTAATCCTCCGCCAGTCGCTCACCCTGGAGTAGAGAGCGTATTTTAGACTCTGCTAACGCCAGTCTGTCAGGATCGTCATAGATTAAACCAAGAGCAGAAAAAAAAAAGTCTACGGACTCAAATGCAGGTGAATCAGAAGGTAGTGAAAACGCCCATGCTTGTGGGTCACCACCCAGCAAGGAAACTACCAAGCCCACACGCTGAGCCTCATTTCCTGAGGAGAGTGGACACATGCGAAAATACAATTTGCAGGATTCACGAAATACAACGTACTTACAGCGATCACCAGTGAATCATTCAGGGAGAGGTAACTTGGGTTCAGCTGCCCTGACTGCTGCCTCAGTTTGCACAGCAGGAACTGACAGGCCTTGTTGCTGGACCGCCCCCCTCAGTTCAGTGACCTGTATGGACAGAGCCTCCAGCTGCTTGGTTATGGAGACTATAGCATCCATGGTAAATAATTCCTTTTTTTTTTTTTTCTCTTTTCGGGCCGACTATATTGTCATGGGAAGCCTAGGTAACTTTAGGCTGAAACCCCGGGGCCCCTGCGGTGTCCCTCAGACTAGGGGAAACCCTGTCTGTCCCTCAACCCAGGGTTTACACTGAAGGTGTGCCTGCCTGGGCCTCCACCCTGTCCTTGTCTCCTGTCCAGCCCTAAGCTGAACCCACCACCCTCCACCCAGTGAGGAGACCAAGCACCAGACCCCACAAATAAGTATGGACAGGGATAACGGAAATGCACCACACCGTGTACATACAGGGGAATACAGTAATGTGCAAGGGCAACCAAATAATACAACACAGGGAGGCAAAATGGCAACAATGGAATATACTACACCAGCAACCGTATGCTCCTTAGACCACCACTCCAGACCGGTATCGCTTAGCACAAGGCAAGAGCTATAGTCGGCGACGCCCATAGTCACACATGGCAATTTAAAGACAGAGGGCGTGGCTAAGCCCTCAGCCAGAATGACAGCCTGGTTAACCCAATCCAAGCCGGATCAGAAGACCAACCAGCGCCGCTGAGAATCATGTGGTAAGATGGGGTATTACCGCTGTCTGCCGGACACCCTGGTGCGAACAGTGTCCGACATGACATATATACAGGAAAACAAAAATAATATTCTTGGCCCATGCGGCCTTAAATAAACCTAGCCAATTCTTTTTTGGCAAAATTACCTACACCAGCTTAACACTTCAATATATATATTTTTTTTGTTTTTTGTTTTTTTTTCATTATTATTTTTTTCCCACCACCCACACCACAGGTCCATAAATGTCCATGGCCTTATCACGTCTAGGCCTGATGAGCACGAAAGTTTATGCCCACAAACAAAACCCTCTCCCATTTGCCCTCGATGTGCTCAAAAATGGTCCATTTCCCATAATTTCCATGGTCCATGGTATATGGTGTATCCATTCGCCACTTTCCCCTTGGTTTAGGGTCCTTTTACTTATTTTTTCCGCTCTCACCCCCCCATTCACCCCCCTCCCAACCTCACTACGCCCCCCCATGCACCTCTGACTACGGAAAAGAGTAACAGCACATACTACAATACATATACTAATAATACATATTACAATACAATATTACAATGCAATGTCATTACATCATTTGCTTTACCGAATAATACCACAACACAAACCTTTACTTACAGGCCCAAGTTCAGTGCCTGCAAGCCCAATATCCATTATTTCTCTATCTCAAAACAAAAATCTAGGTGTGCCATGCAATAGCCCACCACCAGGAAAAAGGAGTTCTAGAGGCCCCATCCCTCACTAACACATTCACCCTGTCCCTCAACAACTAAGACTGTCCCTACTTCTGTCCCTAAAGAAACTGTCCCTATCTGTCCCTACCTGCCCCTACTCTACCTACCTTATCATAACTAACTCTCTATCAGTCCCTCAGTGCCTGTCCCTCCCTGTCCCTATCTGCCACTACTTCTGTCCCTCACCACCCACACCACCTTATGCTGTCCCTACCTACATTCACACAAAATCTAGCTCTCCTTAGAGTGCGTTTTTAAAAGAAAAGGCCCCTCCAAAGCCAAGAGGCCCTCCTCACACCCAACCTTTCGATCTCCAAAGAACGCACCTTCACCAGGTCACCCAAAATGTTACTAACCACCTCTTCCCTTGGGAGGGCTTTCTGCCGCGTCAAAACTAAGCACCGTGCATTCCAAATGTAGAACCTAACCACTACACTGACAAGGAATAAAGTGCCCCGGTTTCGGCCACTCAGTGTTCTGAACGCTCCATAGGCCCACTCGGCATAGGAGAGGGACGCCAGCCCGGGCCAACGTATGGAAGCCCCCACCCTGTTGTAAACCTCTGCATTAAAGGGACACTGAAGCAGGAAGTCCTCCATGCTTTCCAGCACGTCGCCACACTCCTCACGGGGACAACCCCGATCATCGGATTTCCTGCACTTCAAGTTATCCTTTACATACAGCTTCCCGTGGAAGCAGGGCCAGGTCAAGTCCCAAAACTTCGTGGGGATCCGCTTAGAATTTAAAAGCCCAAGCCCCACCTCCAGATCCCAGCCTGGGCAATCCTTAAGGGCCAGGGGCTTCTGGAAATGGGTCAACAGAACCGTCCTGTCAAGGCATTGCCTCGACATGGTCCTGATTTCCCACATTCCCAGACCCCACCGGCGGATCACCTTCAGAACCGGGGTAGCATAAGCCGGGAGATGCCCATGAGGTGTGCGGAGGTCCTTCACTTGCCCTCCTGTCTCCCATTCCTGGAAGAAGGGCCGAAGCCAACCCTTGCAGGAGACTACCCACGGAGGAGCCCTCTCTAGCCAGAGGTTGGAAATGTTGGCTTTAAGAAAGGTGTTCACTAAGAACACTACCGGGTTGACCATACCCAACCCACCTAGTCTCCTCGTGCGGTATGTGACCTCTCTCTTGATTAGGTTGAGCCTATTCCCCCATAACAGCTGGAAGAACAGGCTGTAGACCCGTGTCCAGAGAGGCTCTGGCAAGATGCACACGCTGCCCAGGTAAATTAACAAAGGAAGCAGAAAGCCTTTAGCCAGGGCAACCCTTTCCCTTAGGGTCAAAGACCAACCCTTCCATTGGTCCACCTTTTGGGCGGCGATCTTAAGTCTGCCCTCCCAATTTTGCTGGGGGTAGTCCCCGGGGCCAAATTCGATGCCTAGAATTTTGGCGGTGGCCTGGGGCCCTGGAAGGGTGTGCGGGAGATCAAAACTAGGATCTCCCCCTCCCAGCCAGAGACTTTCACACTTATCTCGGTTGATCATGGACTCGGATGCCTCCGAGTAGCGCACTACCTCTGACCTGACCCAATCCGCCTCCTCTCTCGAGGACACGAAAAGGGAAACATCATCGGCGTATGCCACCACCCTCAGAGAGGACCCAGAGCCCGCCTGGTCCATCCCGACTCCCGTCAATGGTCCACGCTCTACCCTCCTTAGGAAGGGATCGATCGCGAACACGTATAAAAGCGGGCTCAGCGGACAGCCCTGACGGACCCCAGAACCCACCTCAAAAGGGCGACCTGACCTACCGTTCACCAGCGGAAAAGTCTCATCCCCTAGGTACAAGATCTCTAACCATTTTACAAACCTCCCAGGCAGACCATACCTCAAAAGGACGGACCAGAGGTACTCATGGTTGACCCGGTCAAAGGCTTTCGCTTGGTCTAACAACAGCAAGTACCCCTTCCAGTGGCCTGCCCTACCCTGCTCCACTGCCTCCCGGACACCGAGCACAGCACTAAAAGTACTGCGGCCTGGAACAGAGCAATGCTGGGCCCCTGAAAGGAGCCGGGGTGCATACTTCACCAGCCGATTAAACAGCACCTTGGCCAGAACCTTCCGGTCCGTATCGAGAAGCGCTATGGGACGCCAATTCTCGATACGGGACGGAGCTTTACCCTTTGACAGAATAATTAGGGCTGACTTCCTCATTGAGTCGGGAAGAGTGCCCGAGGATAGACACTCATTAAAGACCCCTGTCAAGAGGGGGACCAAGGAGTCCCTAAAAGTCTTATAAAACTCGGATGTTAAGCCATCCGGACCTGGCGATTTCTTGGGCCGAAGCCCATCAATGGCCAGTCTCACTTCCTTCTTCTGCCAAAACACCAAGAGAGGGATCACCCCCTGGCTCAGGGACAGTTTCAGCCAGGAAAGCCGACATCCTATCCCGATCCAGATCCTTCTTTTCCAAGAGGCGCGAGTAGAAGGATCTGACCACCTCCAGGATCCCTGATTTGGATCTGTTCAGGGACCCCGTACTGTCGATCAGTCCTGTCACCATCTTACAATTCACTGACATCTTACAGTTTCTGTAAGGGTCGGGGGAGCGGTACTTCCCGAAGTCCCTCTCAAAAACTAAAGATGTGTTTCTATCATACTGGCACCTCATGAGCAAAGATTTCACTCTGGAGATTTCCTCACGGTCACCTTCAGTCGAGACAAGCTGCTCGAGTTTCCTCCCCAGAGCCTGATACAAGCGGTGCCTGTTCAGACTTCTGAGGTTTGAGAGCTGACGGAAGAACCCCGCCACCCGCTTTTTGAAGATCTCCCACCACTCTGACTTACTACTACAGAGATCCAACAGCGGTACCTGGCTCTGAAGAAAATCCTCGAAGGATTGTCTCACCTCCGCTTCTTCCAGCAGGGATGAATTGAGCTTCCACAGCCCTCTTCCCATCCGAGGAGTCTCTGCAACATTCAGAAAACAGAAAATTAAACAGTGGTCGGAGAACTCTACCTCAACGGTGGACACAGCAGAAAAGATGGCGTCCTCCTTCAAAAAAAACCTGTCTATTCTAGACCTACTGCTACCCCTATGGTAGGTGAAACCCCCATGGCCTGGGGTGTGCCGGATGTGGACATCCACCAAGCGAGCTTCACTAGCTATGTTATTAAGCGCGACGCTGTCATAAGCCAGGCGGTCTCTGGGACCCCCCCGGTCACGGGACCTCATAACGGTGTTGAAGTCCCCACCGAAGACCACCTGTCGGCTCGTAAAAAGAAAGAGCTTGATCCTCAGGAAGAGACATTTACGGTCCCACTTGGACTGTGGGCCGTAGATATTAATGAGCCGGAGCTCTTGTCCCCTCATGAAGACATCTAGGATCAGGCACCTCCCCATTTCCAACTCAGTAACCCGTCGGCATTCAACATCTGCAGTCTTAAAAAGGACTGCCACCCCGCTATACGGCTCGGCCGCAGGAGACCAGTATGAGGGCCCTCACTTCCACTCCCTCCGTGCTTTATAGATGGCCCCCATGTCCGTTAGTCTGGTCTCTTGCAAAAATAAAATTTCTGCCTCAATCCGGGAGAAAAAAATCAAAGGCCGTGAAGCAAGCCGCATCTGACTTAATGCTGGCGACATTAATGGATGCCAGCATCAACGGGGCAAGTTCAGCCATCATGGGTGATCGAGTTGGATGGCCAGTTTCTTCCCTGCCCCGCTATCACCTCCACCTGGGGAGGGGTCAGACACCTTCCTTTTTAGGGAAGTCCCTGATGTGTCCATCCCTCCCCCCCGGTGTCCTCGCCCCTGGGTTCCAGGTCCGTCCCCCCCTCAGGAAGAACAGTGCCCCCTGAGGGACGGACTCCACCATCCCCTGAAGGACCCTCCGGTGTTACCCCCGGCCCAGCACCCTCGTCTTGCGGTTTATCATCTGAACCTCCGAGGGCGCTGAACCGGTTGGAGAGTCTGATCAGAGGGGGCTCAGCAGGCCCTTCCGTATGCACCCTTGTGGTCGGGGGTGGGGGGGACTTTGAAGACTTGTCAGCCCTCTTCCCTCCCGATTTACGGTTGGCACGCTTGTTTTTGCCACCTGGTGCTGTAGGCTGCTCCCTGACATCCTCATCGACACTTTCATAATGAGAGGAGTCGCCTGAGTCAGCCGCTTTCTACTCTCTCTCCATCCTCCTGATCTCCTCACTCACCGCACTCTCCCCCAGGGCCTCAGAGGCTTTTGCCACAGGCCTAGAGGGAGGGGCAGGCATCACCCCGGCTGCCCTAGGCTCCACCTGCCCCTTGCCTCCATGGCGTTTTTCTTGCCTCCGCTCATACGCGGGGCCTCTTGCCTTAGCATTGCCCTTCCTCACCGGCCCCTCAGCCCTTCCCCCTCCGCCACCACCTGCCATGGCAGAAGAAGCGCCGCCAGAGGTTGCCCCCTCACAGTCTCCCCCAACCGGGCCTGCAGTGGTATTGGAGAAAGAGCGAGGGCAGCGGCTGAGCGGGTGACCTAGGTCACCACACAGGTGGCACCGAATGTCTTTGCACAAGGCGGCCAGGTGACCTACCCCACCACACAACACACTTTTGCACCTTGCAGCTGGCGCTGAAGTGAGTGGGGTCGCCGCACTTGTGGCAGACCTTCGGTTGCCCCTGGTAGAAGACCAGGATCCTGTCCCTCCCCAAGAATGCCGAGGAAGGGATGTGGGTGACCGTGCCGCCGGAAACCTTCAGTTTGACCATGAAGGTCCAGCCCCCCAACCAGATGCCAAATTCGTCCCTGTTCTTTTTCGGGACCTCGGTGACTTCCCCGTAACGAGAAAGCCGCGTCATTATGTCCACGCCTGCGAGTGACTTGTTACAAGTCACCACAGTCACTCGCTTGACGGCATTTTGGCGAGACACCGCTTGCGCAACGAAGTCTCGCCATCCGGGCTCTTCTCGCACCAGCTCGTAGTTCGACCAGGAGAGCTCAAGCCCCTCTGGCCGCACGAAACTGACGTCAAAGAAGCGGGATGCCGAAGGATGTATCAGGACAAAGATGTCATTTGCCCCGAAGCCCATCTTTAGGAGGAGCTCCACCACCTTGCTCCTGGGTGGATAAACTTCATTGCCCCCCACCTAAGATGGACCACATTCCTTCTTGGCGGCCCCTGCCCGGCTGTGGGGAGAGACCAAACAGTCCCTCCCTCCCTTTGCTGTTGGAAGGCGGCCAGGCCGTGTCTCTCTATCCAGAAAGACAGGTCCACCGTCCTCCCCTCTACTGTTACCAACCTTTCTCCCCTTTTAAGGGCCTCCAGGAAACGGTGGTGCAAAGCGCCGTCCCTGGAGCCCGGAGGCAAGGAGACCCCCCATGACCACCCCGACCCCCAGCCGCGGCCCCCGCATAGTTACGTTGGGGTCTCGCGGCCGGGGGGCAGATGGGCCAGCCCTCCTACCACCACTTGTGCCTGCACCCTCATTCGTCCTCCCACTCACTCTCCCATTCACTCTTTTATTATTCCCACTCACCCCAGCATTCACTCCAGCACTTTCAGCCACATTCACACTCGCACTCACTCCCTCATCCATGTCACTCACATCCCCATTCACGTCTGCAAACAACTCCTCAAAAATATCAGTCACCCCGCTCTCACATTCACTTACGCACTCCTCATACTCCTCAGCAACAATTTTATTTATATTTTTATTTACATCAGCATTAACAGTTCCTTTGCCGCAATTTTCCCTCCCACCTGCTGGGGGCCCTAGCTGGCCGGGTGGCTGGGTGCTCCATGATTGTCCTTGCTGGCCAAGAGTGCTGCTGCCCCTTTAAGTGCCTCAGCGCTGATGACATACTGCACATTGCCCTGGCTGGGCCTGGGAGCAGCAGCAGCTCTTGGTTTCTCCAGCACCATTTTTTTTCCTTTTTCAGAGTTTCTTTTGTTTTCCTTGCTCTGGGCAGGGACGGCCTCTGGCACCGCTCCCTGCCCTGCATCCTTCTTCACCCCCTCCGCCGGCTTGCCAGGGGACGCCGATGTAAAAGTACACATATGGGAAATGTTATCTATTCATTATTTTGTACAGCATTACTAATTGTTGTAATAATATAAAAATTGCAAGTTTGAAAATTGACATTTTTTTTTAATTTTTGCCAAAATTGAGATATTTTCACATAATAAACACAAAAAATATTTACCTAAATTTACCACTAACATAAAGTACAATGTGTCATGTAAAAATAACCTCAGAATCAGTGGGATCCGTTGAAGCGTTCCAGAGTTATTACCACATAAAGTGTCACTGGACAGATTTCTAAAATTTGGCCTAGTCAGGAAAGTTAAAATTAGCTCGTTCACTAAGGAGTTAAATCCCAAAAATTATTAGACGTTTACAAAAAAAACAAAAGATATTACAAAAGTGACAATAGAATACAGTATATACTATCACTTTAAAATAAAAGGAGTAAACGAAGGAAAATTACTAGACCTGATGTCACAGGAATGGCACAGATCTTTCTGGAGGGGATGCTCTGATTGGAAAATTGTGCAGTCCAAAGGCGAGCTGTATCTCCCAGTACTGAATAATGGAAAAAATTCTGAATCTGTTTTTAGCAGTTACAAGACACTAAGAAACTCCCATTGGGGAGCGCAGGTGGTGGCTAGTACATGGATACCAAATACTATAAGATCCCCGATTTTAACTATATCTGTTCCCCTGGAGGTTCCAGGTGGGAGATATTAATGCCATATTACCTATCATGATTTTAGCTTCTTATAGATAAGGGACATGGCATATCCAACTTTATCCATCTGGCCCATACTTCTTTGGGGGTGATGTGCAGACCGCAAAGTAATGTAAGTAAATATGTCACATTCGCCATTTTGTCGCAATGCCGAAAATAAAACTCCCATATCTTTAAGACCTACACTTGTCATAAAAAAGCATATATTCATAACTGGTATCTTGTGCCGTCCTGGCTGCCAGTAATTATTTTGAATATAAGAAGCCTTATCAAGACAGTAAAGTATTAACTCCTAGCCTATTGTACAGACTCCATGTCTGCTCCCCATCAGATAACCTACTTCAAATACCTGTTCACACCGAGGTACGTAGAGCAAATGGGTGTCAGATAAAGTGTTAGCTCTTTTTCCATCTACAATTTATGATTAACGCATGCTTCTACGCTCGATATGTGAGTGACACGTCCCCTCTCACGAGATGGTCTGACAAACTGATCCTATTTTACAATTACACTTACAGTTGTGGCCAAAAGTATTGACACCCCTGCAATTCTGTCAGATAATACTCAGTTTCTTCCTGAAAATGATTGCAATCACAAATTCTTTGTTATTATTATCTTCATTTAATTTGTCTTAAGTGAAAAAACACAAAAAGAATTGTCCTAAAGCCAAATTGGATATAATTCCACACCAAACATAAAAAAGAGGGTGGACAAAAGTATTGGCACTGTTCGAAAAATCATGTGATGCTTCTCTAATTTGTGTAATTACCAGCACCTGTAACTTACCTGTGGCACCTAACAGGTGTTGGCAATAACTAAATCACACTTGCAGCCAGTTGACATGGATTAAAGTTGACTCAACCTCTGTCCTGTGTCCTTGTGTGTACCACATTGAGCATGGAGAAAAGAAAGAAGACCAAAGAACTGTCTGAGGACTTGAGAAACCAAATTGTGAGGAAGCATGAGCAATCTCAAGGCTACAAGTCCATCTCCAAAGACCTGAATGTTCCTGTGTCTACCGTGCGCAGTGTCATCAAGAAGTTTAAAGCCCATGGCACTGTGGCTAACCTCCCTAGATGTGGACGGAAAAGAAAAATTGACAAGAGATTTCAACGCAAGATTGTGCGGATGTTGGATAAAGAACCTCGACTAACATCCAAACAAGTTCAAGCTGCCCTGCAGTCCGAGGGTGCAATAGTGTCAACCCGTACTATCCGTCGGCGTCTGAATGAAAAGGGACTGTATGGTAGGAGACCCAGGAAGACCCCACTTCTTACCCCGAGACATAAAAAAGCCAGGCTGGAGTTTGCCAAAACTTACCTGAAAAAGCCTAAAACGTTTTGGAAGAATGTTCTCTGGTCAGATGAGACAAAAGTAGAGCTTTTTGGGCAAAGCCATCAACATAGAGTTTACAGGAGAAAAAAAGAGGCATTCAAAGAAAAGAACATGGTCCCTACAGTCAAACATGGCGGAGGTTCCCTGATGTTTTGGGGTTGCTTTGCTGCCTCTGGCACTGGACTGCTTGACCGTGTGCATGGCATTATGAAGTCTGAAGACTACCAACAAATTTTGCAGCATAATGTAGGGCCCAGTGTGAGAAAGCTGGGTCTCCCTCAGAGGTCATGGGTCTTCCAGCAGGACAATGACCCAAAACACGCTTCAAAAAGCACTAGAAAATGGTTTGAGAGAAAGCACTGGAGACTTCTAAGGTGGCCAGCAATGAGTCCAGACCTGAATCCCATAGAACACATGTGGAGAGATCTAAAAATGGCAGTTTAGAGAAGGCTCCCTTCAAATATCAGGGACCTGGAGCAGTTTGCCAAAGAAGAATGGTCTAAAATTCCAGCAGAGCATTGTAAGAAACTCATTGATGGTTACCGGAAGCGGTTGGTCGCAGTTATTTTGGCTAAAGGTTGTGCAACCAAGTATTAGGCTGAGGGTGCCAATACTTTTGACTGGCCCATTTTTGGAGTTTTGTGTGAAATGATCAATGTTTTGCTTTTTGCTTCATTCTCTTTTGTGTTTTTTCATTTAAGACAAATTAAATGAAGATAATAATACCAAAGAATTTGTGTTTGCAATCATTTTCAGGAAGAAACTGAGTATTATCTGACAGAATTGCAGGGGTGTCAATATTTTTGGCCACAACTGTTTGACACCCATTTATCAAAATTATCTTAGAAAAGTTGTACTATATGATGTCAAGGCTCGTTAACCCTCCATCAGGAACAATATTCGCACTAACTCGTAATGGAACAATGTGCCTGTCAAGTGCAGGCTAGAAAAATGCCTAGAATATCTAATTTTCTCAATTTCAGTGATCTAAAAGTGATCAGAGACCTTCATAGGGATGTAATAAAAGAGACTACACATTATCAGGTGCAAAACAAACCCATTTACTCAACATAAAAGTAATAAATTTGATATACACAAATTTCAAAACTCCTGAGAAGTACACTTTCATTTGTAAGAAAATCTGCCATATTTATATGAAATATCCACAAACCTTTCTCTATCCATTCATAAAACAAGCTAAATAAACAATAGTAATGACTTAAACATTACATACCAACCTTATAAAGTGTGATGTGTTCGGGACCAATGAGCCTGTGAAGCCAGCACAGCTATATCTTCCTTCCTGAAGCTCTGCAGACCAACTGTGGTATCAGGTTTCACACAGCAGCTAGAGCCAGGAGACTATCTAGAGGGAGGGGGTTTCCTGAAAATCTGGTGAGAAGGGAGAAATGAAAGTAGAAGAGCTGCGCCTGTCAGATCCATTGTTCCTGACGGAGGGTTAATCCAAAGTGCCCACATATTTTGCTGCTAACAGTATCTAAACACATTGGAGGAAAATCGATCATTGCTCATTTATGCAGGACAGAAAGGGTATTTGACATTGATAGTGGGTGTCCCGACAGTCCCGTAATAGCAGATGTCTAAGTAGGGAAGGATCAGGCATGTTGTCTTTCAATATGTTCTATCATTTGTTCCTACCATAGATCATAGAATCATAGAATCATAGAATCATAGAATCATAGAATCGTAGAGTTGGAAGGGACCTCCTGGGCCATCTGGTCCAACCCCCTGCTCAAAGCAGGATTCGCTAAATCATCCCAGTCAGATGTCTGTCCAGCCTCTGTTTGAAGACTTCCATTGAAGGAGAACTCACCACTTCTCGTGGCAGCCTGTTCCACTCATTGATCACTCTAACTGTCAAAAAGTTTTTTCTAATATCTAATCTGTGTCTCCTCCCATTCAGTTTCATCCCATTGCTTCTAGTCTTTCCTTGTGCAAATGAGAATAAAGTTGATCCTTCTACAATGTGACAGCCCTTTAGATATTTGTAGACAGCAATTAAGTCTCCTCTCAGTCTTCTCTTTTGCAAACTAAACATTCCCAAATCCTGCAACCTTTCCTCATAAGACAGGGTTTGCAGACCGGTCACCATTCTGGTCGCTCTTTTCTGAACTTGCTCCAGTTTGTTGATGTCTTTTTTTAAATGTGGTGCCCAAAACTGGACACAATATTCCAGATGAGGTCTGACCAAAGAGGAGTAGAGGGAAATAATGACTTCACGTGATCTAGACTGTATGCTTCTGTTAATACATCCTAGAACTGCATTTGCCTTTTTTGCTGCTGCATCACACTGTTGACTCATATTCAGTCTGTGATCTATTAGTATACCCAAGTCTTTTTCACATGTGCTGTCACTTAGCCCTATTCCTCCCATTCTATATATGCTTTTTTCATTTTTATTGCCCAGATGTAGTACTTTGCATTTCTCCCTGTTAAAAACCATTCTGTTAGTTACTGCCCACTTCTCCAGTTTATTTAAATCTTTTTGAATCCTCTCTCTCTCTTCTCTAGTATTAGCTATCCCTCCTAGCTTTGTGTCATCAGCAAATTTAATCAGTTTACCCTCAATTCCTTCATCTAAATCGTTGATAAAGATGTTGAACAATACAGGGCCCAGGACAGAGCCCTGTGGTACCCCACTTGAGACATTCTTCCAACTGGATGTGCAGCCATTTACGACCACTCTTTGGGTCCGATCACTAAGCCAGCTATGAATCCACCTAACAGTTGCCTTGTCCATTCCATACTTAGTCATTTTTTCAATAAGGATTGTATGAGAGACTTTGTCAAATGCTTTGCTGAAGTCAAGATATACTATATCTACAGCATTTCCTTGATCCACCCAATCAGTGATACCGTCATAGAAGGAAATTAAGTTAGTCTGACATGACTTATTAGTTACAAACCCATGCTGACTCTGTTTGATCACTTCATTCTTATCCAGGTATTGACTTACATGTTGTTTAATAATTTGTTCAAAGATCTTTCCTGGTATAGAAGTCAGACTCACTGGCCTATAGTTGCCTGGGTCCACCTTCTTCCCTTTTTTGAAGATAGGAACAACATTTGCTCTTCTCCAGTCTTCTGGCACTTCTCCTGTTCTCCAAGAATTTTCAAAGATTATGGAGAGTGGTTCAGAAATTTCTTCTGCTATCTCCTTCAGTACTCTGGGGTGTAATTCATCTGGACCTGGAGAATTGAATTCATTTAGGTTAGCTAAGTGTTTCCTCACTATCTTTCTGTTTATAGATATCCTGGATTCTTCTATTCCCTTAATAGGACAGTGAATAACAGTTGGTGTTACATTTCCTTCCTTCAGATCCGCTGATTCATCCTCTCTACCCATTGAAAACATATGCATGCTCAACAGATCTGGGCACACATGTACTGTATATGATGAGTCTGGAGATTAAGAAAGTCAACTAAGCTTCTGGAGAGACCTTTCTGGGTTCCTGAACATATGGTCATAATTACCTTAAAAAAAGTTAACAGAATCGCAAACTTTTGTGACTGGATCCGATACAGTTAACACATTGATCCCCGATTCAGTTTTTGCCTGAAATCTTTTGCGTAAAGTTCTTTAAAATGTTTCAACCTGAGGTTGGGCAAAAATATTGCAACTTTTGGCCGTTTTACACAAGTCCGTCCCAGCTCCGCCAATTTTCAGAAAATTGGGCAAGGCTCAGACGAGAAGCACGCCCTCCAAATTCTTCATAATTTTCTAAAGTACAATAGAAATGTTCTCCAGCCCCTAACATTTGTGACGGGGTGCACGGCCATTAAAAGATTTATGAAGTTCATTAAGAAGCGCACCCCTCTTAGTGCATTTGGTGCATTTTCCTCCAGCGCGCTGTTTCTCAATCTGACTTACAAAACGCCAGTCTGGCTGAATCGGAGCATTAAGAGCGAAGAAATAAGAGAATGTTCCCCGCTGCCGATCGGCATTTCACGGATACGATGTAAGACTTGTACATCAGAAGCAATTTGAAGAAAACTCGCGTCTGGATTAAACAGACGTTTGATTTATTAATTACACATTTCATGTCTCATTTGCTGTTTGCATTATCGGCGCAGGAGTTTGTCCTAAACAAGGAAAGATAGAAAAGTATGAGTCATATCTTATTACCATGCGCAGCGCTCTGCTAATATCTGGTTTCCGAAAAGAAAAAAGACTGGAATACGTATTAAATCAGTAAATAATAATATTTTACCATCGTTTTTATTTTTTACAAACTGGTTCCATATCCTGTTCTGGTTATTTACTAATTGCTCTTAGTCCTAATGTATCTTAATAGACCTCGGAGCTCTGTTTTTCTGAAAAACAAGACAAAACTCCAAATTCTCTGCATGGATGTAAGGATTTGTTATTCTGTCATTTTTATCACCAATGTGAAGGACTCGAGCAGGAGCCTGGACAGGTAAGTAGCAGAGGCTCACTTGTCCCATCTCAAGCATTGGACAGGTTAGTTCCCAGGACTGGGTCCCTCTGCTCCTTACTGTGGTAACCAGGATTATACCTCTGATATCATTCGCTAAGGCCTTTTAGACCAGCTCAAGTGGCGAAATGCTGCCTGAGTATTCAGGTAGTTATTCTTCTTGTTGCTACTACTTGCTGGTCTCTACCGTCTGCCACAGAAGAGCCTCCTTGTTAACCAAGCCCTGCTACAACTGCTGGACTCTGCTATATTCAGTAACTGTGACCTCTGCCAAACCTAGCTCTGCTACATCCACTGGACTCTGCAGCCTTCATCAAGTCGCTCTTCTGCCAAACCAAGCTCTGCTACATCTACTGGACTCTGCAACCTTCATCAAGTGGCTCTCCTGACAATCCCTGTTCTGCTACATCCATTCGGCTCTGCAACCTTTATCAAGTGGATTTCATGACAAATCCAGCTCTGTGACATCAACTGGACTCTACAACCTTCCTCAAGAGGATCTCCTGACAATCCCAGCTCTGCTACACAAACCTGGCCCTGCTGTGCTGCTGGACTCTGCAATGTCATCAGATGTTGGCTTCCTGAACATGCCCAGCTTTGTATGCTCTGCTGGCCATTGTCATAGCTCTCTACTCTGCTCCATCTCTATCACATGTCACCGGACCTTCTCAGTTCTGCTACTATGAGACTACTCTGCTTGGACAGTAATCTGCCTCTGCTTCATCAGCCTCCTATGCTGAGTCTCCAGCCTCTTCAGACTCCCTTGTACCAGCAGACGTTCAGCTTTTGCAGTCTGCGTCTCTTTGACCATAACCTTGCTGTATCATTGTCATCTGTCCGTGTTGCATTCCACCTGCTCTTCCCGAATGGTATTTTGCATTCGTACCCATTGCTCTGCTGATTTCTAGAGGAGTGGTAGTTAGCCTGCATTCCCATAGGCAGTGAAAGGTTCCATGTTTGTATATTATTATTATTATTATTATGCATTTATATAGCGCCATTTATTCCATGGTGCTTTACATGTGAAAAGGGTAAATATAGACAAGTACAATAAACATGTGTAAGACAAGGGACACACAAGTACATAAGGAGAGGGGATCCTGCCCGCGAGGGCTCACAGTCTACAGGGATGGGTGAGGGATACAGTAGGACAGAGGGTAGAGCAGGTCGTGCGGTGGTTCAGTAGACCGAGGTTCATTGCAGGCTGTAGGCTTGTCGGAACAGGTGGGTCTTCAGGTTCTTCTTGAAGGTTTCCATTGATGGTGAGAGTCTGATGTGTTGGGGTAGAGAGTTCCAGAGTACGGGGGAAGCACGGGAGAAGACTTGTATGCGGTTGTGGGAAGAAGAGATAAGGGGGGAGTAGAGAAGGAGATCTTGAGATGATTGAAGGTTGCGTGCGGGTAGGTACCTAGAGGCCATGTCACAGATGTATGGAGGAGACAGGTTGTGGATGGCTTTGTATGTCATGGTTAGGGTTTTGAATTGGAGCCTCTAGGCGATAGGAAGCCAGTGAAGGGCCTGGCATAGGGGGGAGGCTGGGGAATAGCGGGGAGACAGGTGGATTAGTCGGGCAGCAGAGTGTAGGATGGACTGGAGCGGAGCCAGAGTGGTAGAGGGGAGGCCAGAGAGTAGGAGGTTGCAGTAGTCGAGGCGGGAGATAACAGCATGCACTAGTGTTTTTGTGGTTTCGTGGTTGAGGAATGAGCGGATCCGGGAAATATTTTTGAGTTTGAGGCGGCAGGAGGAGGCGAGGGCTTGGATATGTGGTTTGAAAGAGAGGGCAGAGTCGAGGATCACCCCAAGGCACCGAGCGTGCGGGACAGGGGAAAGAAAGTAGCCGTTGACATTGATGGATAGGTCAGGTGGAGGGGTAGAGTGAGATGGGGGAAAGATGTTGAATTCTTGTATATGCGCACTGATGCTCCTTTCACACACAGATCTCACAGATAAATAAGATTCCATTAAATACACAGGATGTTATAAACAGGGGGCAATGTGACGGGAAATTATATATTGGGGCGATAGGACTAGATTTTGAACCCTGGGGGTAATGGGGCCAGATGTTATACACTGGTGGCAATGGGGCTGGAAGTTATATATCAGGGGCGAAAGGAACTTATTTTATACCCTCGGAGCAACAAGGCCGGATGTTATACAGTAAGTCGGGGTGACAGGGCCACATTTTATACCCTGGGGCAATGGGGCCAGATGTTATACATCAGGGGGAGGGGCTGAATGTTGTATATCAGAGGCCGGTTGTAATACGCCAGGGTCCAAACGTTACACACCGAGGGCAAGTGATATTACACACCAGAAGCATAGGCCAATCGTTATACACTGGGGGCAATGGATCTGGATGTTATTCCTCAGGTGGCAATGGTGTTGAATGTTACACACTGTGGCAAATGAGACTGGATGTTATACACTGGAGGCAATGGTGGCTGAATGTGTGCGCTGTGCTTGTGTGATGTATCTGATGTGTGCGCTGTATTTGTGTGATGTGTCTGATGTGTGTGCTGTATTTGTGTGATGTGTCTGATGTGTGCGCTGTATTTGTGTGATGTATCTGATGTGTGCGCTGTATTTGTGTGATGTGTCTGGTGTGTGCGCTGTATTTGTGTGATGTATCTGATGTGTGCGCTGTATTTGTGTGATGTGTCTGATGTGTGCGCTGTATTTGTGTGATGTGTCTGGTGTGTGCGCTGTATTTGTGTGATGTATCTGATGTGTGCGCTGTATTTGTGTGATGTATCTGATGTGTGCGCTGTATTTGTGTGATGTGTCTGATGTGTGCGCTGTATTTGTGTGATGTGTCTGATGTGTGCGCTGTATTTGTGTGATGTGTCTGATGTGTGCGCTGTATTTGTGTGATGTATCTGATGTGTGCGCTGTATTTGTGTGATGTATCTGATGTGTGTGCTGTGCTTGTGTGATGTATCTGATGTGTGCGCTGTATTTGTGTGATGTATCTGATGTGTGCGCTGTATTTGTGTGATGTGTCTGATGTGTGCGCTGTATTTGTGTGATGTATCTGATGTGTGCGCTGTATTTGTGTGATGTGTCTGATGTGTGCGCTGTATTTGTGTGATGTATCTGATGTGTGCGCTGTGCTTGTGTGATGTATCTGATGTGTGCGCTGTGCTTGTGTGATGTATCTGATGTGTGCGCTGTGCTTGTGTGATGTATCTGATGTGTGCGCTGTGCTTGTGTGATGTATCTGATGTGTGCGCTGTGCTTGTGTGATGTATCTGATGTGTGCGCTGTGCTTGTGTGATGTATCTGATGTGTGCGCTGTGCTTGTGTGATGTATCTGATGTGTGCGCTGTGCTTGTGTGATGTATCTGATGTGTGCGCTGTATTTGTGTGATGTATCTGATGTGTGCGCTGTGCTTGTGTGATGTATCTGATGTGTGCGCTGTGCTTGTGTGATGTATCTGATGTGTGCGCTGTGCTTGTGTGATGTATCTGATGTGTGCGCTGTGCTTGTGTGATGTATCTGATGTGTGCGCTGTATTTGTGTGATGTATCTGATGTGTGCGCTGTGCTTGTGTGATGTATCTGATGTGTGCGCTGTATTTGTGTGATGTGTCTGATGTGTGCGCTGTATTTGTGTGATGTATCTGATGTGTGCGCTGTATTTGTGTGATGTATCTGGTGTGTGCGCTGTGCTTGTGTGATGTGTCTGATGTGTGCGCTGTATTTGTGTGATGTATCTGGTGTGTGCGCTGTGCTTGTGTGATGTATCTGATGTGTGCGCTGTGCTTGTGTGATGTATCTGATGTGTGCGCTGTACTTGTGTGATGTATCTGATGTGTGCGCTGTGCTTGTGTGATGTATCTGATGTGTGCGCTGTATTTGTGTGATGTATCTGATGTGTGCGCTGTATTTGTGTGATGTATCTGGTGTGTGCGCTGTGCTTGTGTGATGTGTCTGATGTGTGCGCTGTATTTGTGTGATGTATCTGGTGTGTGCGCTGTGCTTGTGTGATGTATCTGATGTGTGCGCTGTGCTTGTGTGATGTATCTGATGTGTGCGCTGTACTTGTGTGATGTATCTGATGTGTGCGCTGTGCTTGTGTGATGTATCTGATGTGTGCGCTGTGCTTGTGTGATGTATCTGATGTGTGCGCTGTATTTGTGTGATGTATCTGATGTGTGCGCTGTGCTTGTGTGATGTATCTGATGTGTGCGCTGTGCTTGTGTGATGTATCTGATGTGTGCGCTGTGCTTGTGTGATGTATCTGATGTGTGCGCTGTATTTGTGTGATGTGTCTGATGTGTGTGCTGTACTTGTGTGATGTGTCTGATGTGTGCGCTGTATTTGTGTGATGTATCTGATGTGTGCGCTGTGCTTGTGTGATGTATCTGATGTGTGCGCTGTATTTGTGTGATGTATCTGATGTGTGCGCTGTATTTGTGTGATGTATCTGGTGTGTGCGCTGTGCTTGTGTGATGTATCTGATGTCTGCGCTGTGCTTGTGTGATGTATCTGATGTGTGCGCTGTGCTTGTGTGATGTATCTGATGTGTGCGCTGTGCTTGTGTGATGTATCTGATGTGTGCGCTGTGCTTGTGTGATGTATCTGATGTGTGCGCTGTATTTGTGTGATGTATCTGATGTGTGCGCTGTATTTGTGTGATGTATCTGATGTGTGCGCTGTATTTGTGTGATGTATCTGATGTGTGCGCTGTATTTGTGTGATGTGTCTGATGTGTGCGCTGTATTTGTGTGATGTATCTGATGTGTGCGCTGTATTTGTGTGATGTATCTGATGTGTGCGCTGTATTTGTGTGATGTATCTGATGTGTGCGCTGTGCTTGTGTGATGTATCTGATGTGTGCGCTGTATTTGTGTGATGTATCTGATGTGTGCGCTGTATTTGTGTGATGTATCTGATGTGTGTGCTGTATTTGTGTGATGTATCTGATGTGTGCGCTGCATTTGTGTGATGTATCTGATGTGTGCGCTGTATTTGTGTGATGTATCTGATGTGTGCGCTGTATTTGTGTGATGTATCTGATGTGTGCGCTGTGCTTGTGTGATGTATCTGATGTGTGCGCTGTACTTGTGTGATGTATCTGATGTGTGCGCTGTATTTGTGTGATGTATCTGATGTGTGCGCTGTATTTGTGTGATGTATCTGATGTGTGCGCTGTATTTATGTGATGTATCTGATGTGTGCGCTGTGCTTGTGTGATGTATCTGATGTGTGCGCTGTATTTGTGTGATGTATCTGATGTGTGCGCTGTATTTGTGTGATGTATCTGATGTGTGCGCTGTGCTTGTGTGATGTATCTGATGTGTGCGCTGTATTTGTGTGATGTATCTGATGTGTGCGCTGTGCTTGTGTGATGTATCTGATGTGTGCGCTGTGCTTGTGTGATGTATCTGATGTGTGCGCTGTGCTTGTGTGATGTATCTGATGTGTGCGCTGTATTTGTGTGATGTATCTGATGTGTGCGCTGTGCTTGTGTGATGTATCTGATGTGTGTGCTGTATTTGTGTGATGTGTCTGATGTGTGCGCTGTATTTGTGTGATGTATCTGATGTGTGCGCTGTATTTGTGTGATGTATCTGATGTGTGCGCTGTGCTTGTGTGATGTATCTGATGTGTGCGCTGTATTTGTGTGATGTGTCTGATGTGTGCGCTGTATTTGTGTGATGTATCTGATGT
Source organism: Dendrobates tinctorius (assembly GCF_039654945.1). Taxonomy (NCBI): domain Eukaryota; kingdom Metazoa; phylum Chordata; class Amphibia; order Anura; family Dendrobatidae; genus Dendrobates; species Dendrobates tinctorius. The sequence continues at coordinate 7,595 of NW_027361998.1, read as the reverse complement.
GTGCGCTGTGCTTGTGTGATGTATCTGATGTGTGCGCTGTGCTTGTGTGATGTATCTGATGTGTGCGCTGTATTTGTGTGATGTATCTGATGTGTGCGCTGTATTTGTGTGATGTATCTGGTGTGTGCGCTGTATTTGTGTGATGTATCTGATGTGTGCGCTGTGCTTGTGTGATGTATCTGATGTGTGCGCTGTATTTGTGTGATGTATCTGATGTGTGCGCTGTATTTGTGTGATGTATCTGATGTGTGCGCTGTGCTTGTGTGATGTATCTGATGTGTGCGCTGTATTTGTGTGATGTATCTGATGTGTGCGCTGTGCTTGTGTGATGTATCTGATGTGTGCGCTGTGCTTGTGTGATGTATCTGATGTGTGCGCTGTGCTTGTGTGATGTATCTGATGTGTGTCCTGTGCTTGTGTGATGTATCTGATGTGTGTCCTGTATTTGTGTGATGTATCTGATGTGTGCGCTGTGCTTGTGTGATGTATCTGATGTGTGTCCTGTGCTTGTGTGATGTATCTGATGTGTGCGCTGTGCTTGTGTGATGTATCTGATGTGTGTCCTGTATTTGTGTGATGTATCTGATGTGTGCGCTGTGCTTGTGTGATGTATCTGATGTGTGCGCTGTGCTTGTGTGATGTATCTGATGTGTGTCCTGTGCTTGTGTGATGTATCTGATGTGTGCGCTGTGCTTGTGTGATGTATCTGATGTGTGCGCTGTACTTGTGTGATGTATCTGATGTGTGTCCTGTGCTTGTGTGATGTATCTGATGTGTGTCCTGTGCTTGTGTGATGTATCTGATGTGTGTCCTGTATTTGTGTGATGTATCTGATGTGTGCGCTGTACTTGTGTGATGTATCTGATGTGTGTCCTGTGCTTGTGTGATGTATCTGATGTGTGTCCTGTGCTTGTGTGATGTATCTGATGTGTGTGCTGTATTTGTGTGATGTATCTGATGTGTGCGCTGTACTTGTGTGATGTATCTGATGTGTGCGCTGTGCTTGTGTGATGTATCTGATGTGTGCGCTGTGCTTGTGTGATGTATCTGATGTGTGCGCTGTATTTGTGTGATGTATCTGATGTGTGCGCTGTGCTTGTGTGATGTATCTGATGTGTGCGCTGTATTTGTGTGATGTATCTGATGTGTGCGCTGTATTTGTGTGATGTATCTGATGTGTGCGCTGTATTTGTGTGATGTATCTGATGTGTGCGCTGTATTTGTGTGATGTATCTGATGTGTGCGCTGTATTTGTGTGATGTATCTGATGTGTGCGCTGTATTTGTGTGATGTATCTGATGTGTGCGCTGTATTTGTGTGATGTATCTGATGTGTGCGCTGTATTTGTGTGATGTGTCTGATGTGTGCGCTGTGCTTGTGTGATGTATCTGATGTGTGCGCTGTATTTGTGTGATGTATCTGATGTGTGCGCTGTATTTGTGTGATGTATCTGATGTGTGCGCTGTATTTGTGTGATGTATCTGATGTGTGCGCTGTATTTGTGTGATGTGTCTGATGTGTGCGCTGTATTTGTGTGATGTATCTGATGTGTGCGCTGTATTTGTGTGATGTGTCTGATGTGTGCGCTGTATTTGTGTGATGTGTCTGATGTGTGCGCTGTGCTTGTGTGATGTATCTGATGTGTGCGCTGTATTTGTGTGATGTATCTGATGTGTGCGCTGTATTTGTGTGATGTATCTGATGTGTGCGCTGTATTTGTGTGATGTATCTGATGTGTGCGCTGTATTTGTGTGATGTATCTGATGTGTGCGCTGTATTTGTGTGATGTATCTGATGTGTGCGCTGTATTTGTGTGATGTGTCTGATGTGTGCGCTGTATTTGTGTGATGTATCTGATGTGTGCGCTGTATTTGTGTGATGTATCTGATGTGTGCGCTGTATTTGTGTGATGTATCTGATGTGTGCGCTGTATTTGTGTGATGTGTCTGATGTGTGCGCTGTGATTTGTGTGATGTATCTGATGTGTGCGCTGTATTTGTGTGATGTATCTGATGTGTGCGCTGTATTTGTGTGATGTGTCTGATGTGTGCGCTGTATTTGTGTGATGTATCTGATGTGTGCGCTGTATTTGTGTGATGTATCTGATGTGTGCGCTGTATTTGTGTGATGTATCTGATGTGTGCGCTGTATTTGTGTGATGTATCTGATGTGTGCGCTGTATTGTGTGATGTATCTGATGTGTGCGCTGTATTTGTGTGATGTATCTGATGTGTGCGCTGTATTTGTGTGATGTATCTGATGTGTGCGCTGTATTTGTGTGATGTATCTGATGTGTGCGCTGTATTTGTGTGATGTATCTGATGTGTGCGCTGTATTTGTGTGATGTATCTGATGTGTGCGCTGTATTTGTGTGATGTATCTGATGTGTGCGCTGTATTTGTGTGATGTATCTGATGTGTGCGCTGTATTTGTGTGATGTATCTGATGTGTGCGCTGTATTTGTGTGATGTATCTGATGTGTGCGCTGTATTTGTGTGATGTGTCTGATGTGTGCGCTGTATTTGTGTGATGTATCTGATGTGTGCGCTGTATTTGTGTGATGTATCTGATGTGTGCGCTGTATTTGTGTGATGTATCTGATGTGTGCGCTGTATTTGTGTGATGTATCTGATGTGTGCGCTGTATTTGTGTGATGTGTCTGATGTGTGCGCTGTGCTTGTGTGATGTATCTGATGTGTGCGCTGTATTTGTGTGATGTGTCTGATGTGTGCGCTGTATTTGTGTGATGTATCTGATGTGTGTGCTGTATTTGTGTGATGTATCTGATGTGTGCGCTGTGCTTGTGTGATGTATCTGATGTGTGCGCTGTATTTGTGTGATGTATCTGATGTGTGCGCTGTATTTGTGTGATGTGTCTGATGTGTGCGCTGTGCTTGTGTGATGTATCTGATGTGTGCGCTGTATTTGTGTGATGTATCTGATGTGTGCGCTGTATTTGTGTGATGTGTCTGATGTGTGCGCTGTGCTTGTGTGATGTATCTGATGTGTGCGCTGTATTTGTGTGATGTGTCTGATGTGTGCGCTGTATTTGTGTGATGTGTCTGATGTGTGCGCTGTATTTGTGTGATGTGTCTGATGTGTGCGCTGTATTTGTGTGATGTGTCTGATGTGTGCGCTGTATTTGTGTGATGTGTCTGATGTGTGCGCTGTATTTGTGTGATGTGTCTGATGTGTGCGCTGTGCTTGTGTGATGTATCTGATGTGTGCGCTGTATTTGTGTGATGTATCTGATGTGTGCGCTGTATTTGTGTGATGTGTCTGATGTGTGCGCTGTGCTTGTGTGATGTATCTGATGTGTGCGCTGTATTTGTGTGATGTGTCTGATGTGTGCGCTGTATTTGTGTGATGTGTCTGATGTGTGCGCTGTATTTGTGTGATGTGTCTGATGTGTGCGCTGTATTTGTGTGATGTGTCTGATGTGTGCGCTGTGCTTGTGTGATGTATCTGATGTGTGCGCTGTATTTGTGTGATGTATCTGATGTGTGCGCTGTATTTGTGTGATGTATCTGATGTGTGCGCTGTGCTTGTGTGATGTATCTGATGTGTGCGCTGTATTTGTGTGATGTGTCTGATGTGTGCGCTGTATTTGTGTGATGTGTCTGATGTGTGCGCTGTGCTTGTGTGATGTATCTGATGTGTGCGCTGTATTTGTGTGATGTATCTGATGTGTGCGCTGTGCTTGTGTGATGTATCTGATGTGTGTGCTGTATTTGTGTGATGTATCTGATGTGTGCGCTGTATTTGTGTGATGTGTCTGATGTGTGCGCTGTGCTTGTGTGATGTATCTGATGTGTGCGCTGTATTTGTGTGATGTATCTGATGTGTGCGCTGTGCTTGTGTGATGTATCTGATGTGTGCGCTGTATTTGTGTGATGTATCTGATGTGTGCGCTGTATTTGTGTGATGTGTCTGATGTGTGTGCTGTCTTGTGTGATGTATCTGATGTGTGCGCTGTATTTGTGTGATGTATCTGATGTGTGCGCTGTGCTTGTGTGATGTGTCTGATGTGTGCGCTGTATTGTGTGATGTATCTGATGTGTGCGCTGTATTTGTGTGATGTATCTGATGTGTGTGCTGTATTTGTGTGATGTATCTGATGTGTGCGCTGTATTTGTGTGATGTATCTGATGTGTGCGCTGTATTTGTGTGATGTATCTGATGTGTGCGCTGTGCTTTGTGTGATGTATCTGATGTGTGCGCTGTATTTGTGTGATGTATCTGATGTGTGCGCTGTATTTGTGTGATGTATCTGATGTGTGCGCTGTATTTGTGTGATGTATCTGATGTGTGCGCTGTATTTGTGTGATGTATCTGATGTGTGCGCTGTCTTTGTGTGATGTATCTGATGTGTGCGCTGTATTTGTGTGATGTATCTGATGTGTGCGCTGTATTTGTGTGATGTATCTGATGTGTGCGCTGTATTTGTGTGATGTATCTGATGTGTGCGCTGTATTTGTGTGATGTATCTGATGTGTGTGCTGTATTTGTGTGATGTATCTGATGTGTGCGCTGTATTTGTGTGATGTATCTGATGTGTGCGCTGTATTTGTGTGATGTATCTGATGTGTGCGCTGTATTTGTGTGATGTATCTGATGTGTGCGCTGTATTTGTGTGATGTATCTGATGTGTGCGCTGTATTTGTGTGATGTATCTGATGTGTGCGCTGTATTTGTGTGATGTGTCTGATGTGTGCGCTGTATTTGTGTGATGTATCTGATGTGTGCGCTGTATTTGTGTGATGTATCTGATGTGTGCGCTGTATTTGTGTGATGTATCTGATGTGTGCGCTGTATTTGTGTGATGTATCTGATGTGTGCGCTGTATTTGTGTGATGTGTCTGATGTGTGCGCTGTATTTGTGTGATGTATCTGATGTGTGCGCTGTATTTGTGTGATGTATCTGATGTGTGCGCTGTATTTGTGTGATGTATCTGATGTGTGCGCTGTATTTGTGTGATGTATCTGATGTGTGCGCTGTATTTGTGTGATGTATCTGATGTGTGCGCTGTATTTGTGTGATGTATCTGATGTGTGCGCTGTATTTGTGTGATGTATCTGATGTGTGCGCTGTATTTGTGTGATGTGTCTGATGTGTGCGCTGTATTTGTGTGATGTATCTGATGTGTGCGCTGTATTTGTGTGATGTATCTGATGTGTGCGCTGTATTTGTGTGATGTATCTGATGTGTGCGCTGTATTTGTGTGATGTGTCTGATGTGTGCGCTGTATTTGTGTGATGTATCTGATGTGTGCGCTGTATTTGTGTGATGTATCTGATGTGTGCGCTGTATTTGTGTGATGTATCTGATGTGTGCGCTGTATTTGTGTGATGTGTCTGATGTGTGCGCTGTATTTGTGTGATGTATCTGATGTGTGCGCTGTATTTGTGTGATGTATCTGATGTGTGCGCTGTATTTGTGTGATGTGTCTGATGTGTGCGCTGTATTTGTGTGATGTGTCTGATGTGTGCGCTGTATTTGTGTGATGTATCTGATGTGTGCGCTGTATTTGTGTGATGTGTCTGATGTGTGCGCTGTATTTGTGTGATGTGTCTGATGTGTGCGCTGTGCTTGTGTGATGTATCTGATGTGTGCGCTGTATTTGTGTGATGTGTCTGATGTGTGCGCTGTATTTGTGTGATGTGTCTGATGTGTGCGCTGTGCTTGTGTGATGTATCTGATGTGTGCGCTGTATTTGTGTGATGTGTCTGATGTGTGCGCTGTATTTGTGTGATGTGTCTGATGTGTGCGCTGTGCTTGTGTGATGTATCTGATGTGTGCGCTGTATTTGTGTGATGTATCTGATGTGTGCGCTGTATTTGTGTGATGTGTCTGATGTGTGCGCTGTGCTTGTGTGATGTATCTGATGTGTGCGCTGTATTTGTGTGATGTGTCTGATGTGTGCGCTGTGCTTGTGTGATGTATCTGATGTGTGCGCTGTATTTGTGTGATGTGTCTGATGTGTGCGCTGTATTTGTGTGATGTATCTGATGTGTGCGCTGTATTTGTGTGATGTATCTGATGTGTGCGCTGTGCTTGTGTGATGTATCTGATGTGTGCGCTGTATTTGTGTGATGTATCTGATGTGTGCGCTGTGCTTGTGTGATGTATCTGATGTGTGCGCTGTATTTGTGTGATGTATCTGATGTGTGCGCTGTATTTGTGTGATGTGTCTGATGTGTGCGCTGTGCTTGTGTGATGTATCTGATGTGTGCGCTGTATTTGTGTGATGTATCTGATGTGTGCGCTGTGCTTGTGTGATGTATCTGATGTGTGCGCTGTATTTGTGTGATGTATCTGATGTGTGCGCTGTATTTGTGTGATGTATCTGATGTGTGCGCTGTATTTGTGTGATGTATCTGATGTGTGCGCTGTATTGTGTGATGTGTCTGATGTGTGCGCTGTGCTTGTGTGATGTATCTGATGTGTGCGCTGTGCTTGTGTGATGTGTCTGATGTGTGCGCTGTATTTGTGTGATGTATCTGATGTGTGCGCTGTATTTGTGTGATGTATCTGATGTGTGCGCTGTGCTTGTGTGATGTATCTGATGTGTGCGCTGTATTTGTGTGATGTATCTGATGTGTGCGCTGTGCTTGTGTGATGTATCTGATGTGTGCGCTGTATTTGTGTGATGTATCTGATGTGTGCGCTGTATTTGTGTGATGTATCTGATGTGTGCGCTGTGCTTGTGTGATGTATCTGATGTGTGCGCTGTATTTGTGTGATGTATCTGATGTGTGCGCTGTGCTTGTGTGATGTATCTGATGTGTGCGCTGTATTTGTGTGATGTATCTGATGTGTGCGCTGTATTGTGTGATGTGTCTGATGTGTGCGCTGTATTTGTGTGATGTATCTGATGTGTGCGCTGTGCTTGTGTGATGTATCTGATGTGTGCGCTGTATTTGTGTGATGTATCTGATGTGTGCGCTGTGCTTGTGTGATGTATCTGATGTGTGCGCTGTATTTGTGTGATGTATCTGATGTGTGCGCTGTATTTGTGTGAGTGTATCTGATGTGTGCGCTGTATTTGTGTGATGTGTCTGATGTGTGCGCTGTGCTTGTGTGATGTATCTGATGTGTGCGCTGTATTTGTGTGATGTATCTGATGTGTGCGCTGTGCTTGTGTGATGTGTCTGATGTGTGCGCTGTATTTGTGTGATGTATCTGATGTGTGCGCTGTATTTGTGTGATGTGTCTGATGTGTGCGCTGTGCTTGTGTGATGTATCTGATGTGTGCGCTGTATTTGTGTGATGTATCTGATGTGTGCGCTGTGCTTGTGTGATGTATCTGATGTGTGCGCTGTATTTGTGTGATGTGTCTGATGTGTGCGCTGTATTTGTGTGATGTATCTGATGTGTGCGCTGTATTTGTGTGATGTATCTGATGTGTGTGCTGTGCTTGTGTGATGTATCTGATGTGTGCGCTGTATTTGTGTGATGTATCTGATGTGTGCGCTGTGCTTGTGTGATGTATCTGATGTGTGCGCTGTATTTGTGTGATGTATCTGATGTGTGCGCTGTGCTTGTGTGATGTATCTGATGTGTGCGCTGTATTTGTGTGATGTATCTGATGTGT